>NC_090646.1:155215237-156427737 GCF_040937935.1 Hyperolius riggenbachi
AAGGTGGCATAGGGGGCGCTGAGGGGGGAGTATGGTGTTTATTAAAAGTATTTTTTATAATAAACTGTTTCAGAGGTACTTTAAACCTTTGATCCAAACCGAGCTAAAGGCATAACTGAACAAGGTGAAGCATATGAGCAACTGGTGTAAAATGCTGCTTACAAACTGCACTGCAACTACTTTCTTCTTTTCTTTGGATTCAGCTGTTGGATGGGTCAATCAGTTGATCATTTGACACCCAAAATAGGGAGCATAATAGTTGCCAATCTACATTTTTCAGTATCCCTACATTACAGTAGAAACCATGTGCCCTCTATGTGAGAAAGGGGGGGGGGGGTTCCAGCTTTCAAAAGGCTGCAGGCTGGTAACCATTTGTAAGACTTCAGTTTGCTAACAGGTAACATCCTTTAGTGAGAGGGGTATAGGGGGTGCCACATCTCCTTGCAGGGACATAGCTACTACATCCCTCCCCATCGCACACTCCCTCACGACCTCCCTCCACACTCATTACTGCAACCAATCGTTAGCTGTGAGATTAATGAATGGAAACACAGTTCCCTTTCATTGTTCTAAATCCTCGTTTGAATCACCGCCGCCATCCATGAGACGGCGCTGTCATTCACAGAAGCCGATACTTACATGTCCACACATTATCTCCTGTTTGCGAAGTAATACTACGCATAGGGAAGTTATGCACGGGGACATCTTGTGGCTGAATAGTAAAATTAAATTTAAAAAACTTTTTTTCTTACAAATTTTTTGACATTTAGGCTACTTTCCCACCAAGACGTTGCGTTTTAGGGGACGTTAAGGTCGCATAACGTGCCCCTAACGCAACGCCTGGTGGTGTTGAAGTTGGACGCCAGATTGAGCCGCGTTATGCAGCTCTCAAAGCAGCCGCTCCAGGATAGTGATGGGAAGACTGGAACTTTTTAAGGATTTGGATCATTCGAATCGGATGGTTGAAAAGATCCGGATCTTTGAACCGAATCATTTGAATCATTTTACTAGGGAAGCAGACTGGGTGAAATGACTAGCAGGACAGGACTTTCCCTGCACTGTACATTCTGTATGTTCCTGTTTCTTCCAGACAGACATCCACTGTGAACCAAATCTTTCATTGTGATGATCCGGATGATTCGACTCACAAAAAAGATCCGGATCAAATGAACATTATCATGATCCGGACAACACTACGAGTCCCACCACGAGTCACCACAGTGCAGTGAATATTAATTAGCCATGTGGCTAGTCAGTGAGCATGTGCAAACAAACTAACTGCAGCTCTATAGGGGTATAACATACAGCATGCTGCACTTTCATTTAACGTGCAGCGTTATACCCTGATGCAACGTGTGCACACTGTGAACAGCACATTGATTTTACAGTGCTGTGAGTTAGGCTGCGTTACTGGCTGCTGTAACGTGGGACTTTAACGTCCCACTGTGAAACCAGCCTTAAAATTAACTGCTTACCTCCCACACTCCTCAATAGTCGTCCCCCCCCCCAAAAAAAAAAATTTCTTGTAAAATATATATATATATATATATATATATACACACAGTAAAAAAATACATAAAAAGTTACCTTTGGGACTTTTTTAATATGTATGTTAAAATGTTATATTATTGTTACTTTATAGATTATGGGCTTGTAATTATTGATGGAAGCAAAATAAAAAAATGCACCTTTATTTCCAAATAAAATAGTGGTGCTATACATTGTACTAGGGAAAAATTTGAAACGTTGCAATAACCGGGATAAATAGGCAAATAAAATGTGTGGGTTTTCACTACGGCAGCATTTATTATTCTAACACTATAATGGCCGAAAACTGAGAAATAATAAATTTCTTCCATTTTTTTATTGTTCCTATTAGAACACATTTAGGGTTAAATAATTCTTAGCAAAAAGTACCCCCCCCCAGAAAGCCTGATCGGTGGTGAAAAAAGGCAAATGAATGGAAGGAGCGCTGAGGTGAGGTGAAAATTGCTCTGATTTTTAAGGGGAAAAACCTTTGGAGGTGAAGTGGTTAAAATAACGTCACTTGCCTGGCTGTCTGGAATCTGCGCTAATGAACGATTACTCCCTGAGACATATTTAAAAATTGCGAAATAATTGCATAACACAAAAATGAACAATGGGACAGGAATATCAGTGGAGCGAATTTACATGATAAATACATTAAACTGACTTTCAAATCGCATGCAATTTTTTGTCTGCAAAAAAAAATTTGATTTTTCAAAGTTCCAGTTGACTTGAAACATGAATTGCATGTCGCAAATGGAAAAAATAAGTAGACCTGCAGTCCAAATTTTAATGCAGAGAATTCACATATGCCAGTTTACACGCTAGCAGATATACAATACTATGCCATTGAAATACATTATACTGTACATGCAGCAAATGTGTTTTCACAAGTGTAAGTGTGAACCCTACCTCAAAGCCTGTATGGATAGGTGTGCAATTACAGGAAAGCACACCTACATAATGGGTCTATCATTTTAAAACTTCAGGCCCAAAGTTATTGGGTATACCTGTCAAATCTTTTGAAAAAATTGGGTGTTCAGAGGGGCTCAACAGTCAGAAATTTAAACCATACACTCCCACTATTCAGGGGTCCAGGAGATATCAACAGTGCTTGTGATTGCCAGGCACAGGCCCAGGTGCTGGCACAGACTTCTACATAGTACTACAAGTACAACAATAAAAATAAAATACCCTACAATGTTTTTCAGCACCTAGGGTTTTTTGTTTCTTCGACGTCCAATGATCAATGAAAATACATTTGTTGATAAAATATGGAGGATCTTCCTTGACAATAGTATAATGAAGGAAAAAAGGCGCCCTGGTGTGGATAAAAGGGTCTAAAAACAGCTTAAAACGGAAAGAACAACAAGGTGTTTTTCCTCAATGACGAAATCTTTGTAATTAATACACAAGATTTTTTTATTTAGCACAGGAAACGCCACATTGATTTGTTCATTTGGCACTGTAATTGGCCTGAGGAAGTGGGCTTAGACCTGAGAAACGCGTTACCTGTGCTAAATGATAAATCTTGTGTATTAATTACAAAGGTTTCGTCATTGAGGTAAGACACCTAATTGTTCATTCCATTTTAAGCTGTTTTTAGATGCTTTTATCCACACCAGGCCGCCTCTTTTCCTTTATTGTGCTTAGTACACCCCCGTACGCATTATGCCTGAGGGGTGGTGACAGAACACCCGTGGCCTTTGCCACGGCAGATACCTGTCTTCCCTTTTTCTTCAAGAGAGCAACCACGTCCAGGTCCTGGCCAGGACTACCCCGAGTGGAGTTGGTTTATTGTCTCCACCTGCTTTCTATGGTCGGTTGCCCTAGCAACCCTCCTTTGTGAGTAGTATTTCTTTTATTTACTCTCCACACATTATTCAGATGTATTGCACTACTGGGCTCCCGTTTTTGTCTCCTGTCTTTTTCCCACAGGGTGCTGAGACACCCCTACTACACTTTGACGATAGTGTGCTGCAGCACAGTGCTTTATGCATATCTTTGTCTCCTGGTACCTAACTTACAGTGTACCCTGTATGTATTTAGAGAGTTTAGCCTGTCTAATTTCCCCTCATCTGTGACTAATCACAACTATAATTTGATCTCTCAGCTGCGTCATCTGGTTGCCTCGGCAGAACAGCTAATTTGTAACCACAGGATGGTAACCCTATGTCTGCTTCCATGAAAACTGGAAGTAGAGACACTGTAGATTTATTGCAGGATTTGTATCAGCTGTAACAAAGAAATGTTCTCTGAGTTCAGGTCTACTTTAACACTAAGCAGTCTAATGATGATTACAAATATGCCCCTAATGTCATTACAGCTGATTTTGAAATTGTACATATCACGGCAAGATGATAGTAATATTTTTGCTGATGATAAAGGCAGCAGTGGCAATAGTTGGAACAGGTAAGGGCGAAGATTATTATTTTGATTGCTATTACTACTAAAGAAACAGACTTTCTGCCAGCATTGGCTGCCTGCCACGTCACTGCAGTTATCAGCTGAACTTCATAGCTGCCATAAATATTAAGTATGCTATTCATTTTATTACAGATCTCTGAATTGAATTACGGAGTTGTGTCCATATGTACATATGGCAGGAACTGAAGATGGCTCCGGATAAAATGCTGATCTACGTTATGGAATAAATACTGGTATCTATTATCTGAAACATGCTCTCATTCAGGATAAAGCCATTTTAAGCTCAATCAGCATGTGGTGTTCAACTTCCAACATAGCCTTTCTTTTCCTTTTTCTATTACTTTGGAAAGTACTCTGTTCTGATGAGCTTAGGGCTCTTTCACATTAGGGCAGACTTTGTGCATTAACGCAAACGGCAGCCGTTTGCGTTAACCAAGGTAAGATGAAATTCCATAGACTTTCATTTTACCTTTCACACTCGACGCTGCGTTTCGATGCGTTGCGGTTCCGACGCACCCGGGCGCAGTTTTTCCTCCAACGCACACGCGAGCCGGCGTTTTCCGTCGGGTTTAATTACCAGCTACTGCCGCTGATTGCGTCGCACCGCAGATACCCGACGACACGCCGCAGGTAGACAACGCGTGCAGGAGAACGGCTCCTGCTCGCGTTGTCTGATGTGAAAGAGCCCTTATTAACCAATGTGTAAATGGTGATTTGTAAACATTTTTTTAGCAGATAATTTTTATTGAAATTTTGTAAATAAAGTTACAAATAATCAAAACTCAATAATTAGTATTTACATAACTGTGGGCTCTTTTACAAGTTCCATTGTTCTGTTATGACTCTGAAGAAACACCGAGGTGACACGTGACATGAAGAAATAGACATGTGTATGTACAGTGCCAAGCAGCACACAAACAACTGTGAAGTGTTCCTTTTTTTCTTTCTTTGCCTGAAAGAGTTAAATATCAGGAATGCATTTAATGCAAGTGACAGTTTCTGTCCAGTCTGGACCTGTTCGGGACCTGGTTGCACTATAGCGTAATCGTCTTTCACAGAAAATGGCTTGTGAGAGCAGGAATGAGATCAAAAAGTAATAAAGAGATTAAAACTGGTCATAGATTTTAGCTCGGGCATACTTTACTGAAGGTGTCATTGAGCAGAGACAATAAAACTGTAAAAAAAAAAGTAGATTCAAATAAAAAATATAACAGTGGGATATCTAAAAAAAAAAAAAGTCATTTGTAGCAGAACGATTATAGACATGATTATTTATCTCATCAGCTTATTTTTACCTTGGTATTCTTTTAGATTAGTTTCACTTAAATTGTGGTGAATCATCCTGCAGCTAGATATCCCCAGGGCAGGACAACAGCACTGCACTACTAGCCTGTTCATATTATCCTGCGGCAGAGTGCGCTGACAGGGTAATATGCATAGCACCACCCCCTGAACGTTGACTTGCTCCCTGACGCCCTGACTCCCTGTATTTCCCCGACGCATGAGTGCCACACTGCTACAACAACAATCTAATATAGATTGTTGCTGCTTGTCAGTAGATTTGGAGCAGAGATGCTGACCAGATGCTCTCACGAGTAATCACGAGAGATTTCTCGTGATTCAAATGAGATTTAATTGGCGCGGGTGTGCGGCGGGGATACAAGGGGTTATTTACCCATAATTCCACCATCCACCCTGCATTCCAAAGAGCTTGCACGCGTCCTATTGGTCGTGTTGCAAGCCTCACACCAGCGCACTTCCTTCTTCTGGCTTGAAGAAGGAAGTGCACCAGTGTGAGGCTTGCAATGCGGCCAATAGGACGCGTGCAAGCTCTTTGGAACGCAGGGCAGACGGTGGAATTGTGGGTAAATAATCTCTTGTATCCCCGCTGCACACCTGTGCCAATTAAACCTCATTTGAATCACGAGTAATTACTTGTGAGAGCATCCGGTGAGCATCCCTGATTCAGAGAGTGCAGCAGGGCATGGGGGACATGGAGAGCAGCCCGGAGGGGACACAGAAGCATAGCATTAGGCAGTGACCATGCTTCTGTGTCCCATTTAGCTAAAAAAAAAATCTGCTTCAGGATGAATCTGAAGAAAAGGAAAGTATTTACCTTGGTGCCAGGCTTCAGCCAGAGGAAAAGGTGTTACAGGTGCAGTACAGTTAGGCCCCATTTACACTTTATCAGTTGCTATCAGTTATAGCTGAAAGGACAACTGATTTTCAAAGTAATGCCCATGTTTTCCTATGGCACAGTTCCCATTTAACGCATTTTAACTGAAATCTTTTTCACAATGCACTGCTATAGAGAGGAAAAAAGACCCGTACCAACTGATTTAGGGCCCGTTTGCATTAGAAGTGGAGCGATGCGGCTGAAGATGGCTACATAGCCGCATCGCACCGCGGGTGTGCTGATCCCAATGCACGGCAATGGAACAGTTTCCACTGCGTGCATTGTTTGTGGAGCGATCCGACAATCTGCAGCATGCTTCAGATTCTCGCACAGCCGCATCCGCCCGCCGTTCCCTCCATACACTTCCACATCGGGAGATGCGGAAGTGACACGGATGCCAGCGGAAGTGATGCATAGCTGCATCGCATCACTTTCGCTAATGGAAAAGGGCCCTAAGTGTGAATGGGACCTTATTGTGAGGGTGCCAAACTATCTATTTTTTTTAATTCATCATGCATAGAGTTTCAATAATTCCAGTTATTTGCACTTTGAACAGTAGCAGATATCATTTAGATTACTGCCCAGACCAGATATTTCATATGTACACACAAATCGCATACTGTTTTGTTCACTGATAACATCTGTTTTGAATGACGATCTGCAGACTATATATATGTCCAGTCTGTCGGAAAATTAGTTTTGTTAGACATATGCTTTTTTTTAATTCTTCAAAAGTGATTATTTTTTCTCATGGAACATTCATATTTGTTGAATCAGTGAACAACTTTCATAATGGGATTTAGTAATGAATTTACAATAATTCTTATTTTATCAAAATACAGACTACATTTTCATTATACTTTGCTATGTTGCAATGGGGTTGATTCTCTAAACCCTGGTAAAACCTGGTGCAGACAGCACACAGCAAACTACATACTATACAAGAGGAAGAAAGCCCACATGGCAAGCACCATTTGAAAAATTGCAAAAAAGTTTATTCAATGATTAACAACAATAGTATTAACCACTTGAGGACCCACCCTTTACCCCCCCTTAAGGACCAGCGCTAGTTTGATTGATCTGTGCTGGGTGGGCTCTGCAGCCCCCAGCACAGATCAGGGTGCAGGCAGGGAGATCAGATTGCCCCCCTTTTTTCCCCCCTATGGGGATGATGTGCTGGGGGGGGTCTGATCTCTGCTGCCTGCGAGTGGCTGGCGGGGGGGGCACCTCAAAGCCCCCCTCCGCGGCGAAATGCTCCCCCTCCCTCTCCTACCTGGCCCCCTTTGGTAAGCCGGGCTGCACAGGACGCTATCCGTCCTGTGCAGCCAGTGACAGGCTGTCTCCTGTCACATGGCAGCGATCCCCGGCCGCTGATTGGCCGGGGATCGCCGATCTGCCTTACGGCGCTGCTGCGCAGCAGCGCCGTACAAATGTAAACAAAGCGGATTATTTCCGCTTGTGTTTACATCTAGCCTGCGAGCCGCCATCGGCGGCCCGCAGGCTATTCACGGAGCCCCCCGCCGTGATTTGACAGGAAGCAGCCGCTCGTACGAGCGGCTGCTTCCTGATTAATTAGGCTGCAGCTGGCGACGCAGTACTGCGTCGCTGGTCCTGCAGCTGCCACTTTGCCGACGCAAAGATTCAACACACAATGCTAAAACCAATAAAAACAGTGGCAAGATCTAAACCCTGCTGCAAGGGATCAGTAATGTCAAGATCAGTAAATCACATGATATAAGTAAATGACAGGCCCGGATTTCTGCAAAGGCCACAAAGGCCATGGCCTAGGGCGATAAAATCAGATAAGATCAGAAGGGCGGCAGGACTTGGAGAGAGAAGAGGTCATATGTCAAAGTAAATCATCTCCTCTGTTCCTGCAGCACAGCCATCCAATGAGATTCAACACACAATGCTAAAACCAATAAAAACAGTGGCAAGATCTAAACCCTGCTGCAAGGGATCAGTAATGTCAAGATCAGTAAATCACATGATATAAGTAAATGACAGGCCCGGATTTCTGCAAAGGCCACAAAGGCCATGGCCTAGGGCGATAAAATCAGATAAGATCAGAAGGGCGGCAGGACTTGGAGAGAGAAGAGGTCATATGTCAAAGTAAATCATCTCCTCTGTTCCTGCAGCACAGCCATCCAGCGCCCTGCTCTGCACTAATAGATGAATTCCAGAGTTCCCCAATCCCTTCACCTCTCACTTCCTGATGTGTTATAACAATCAGGATCAATCATAACTGTCACCTGATGATCCAATTATTTATATGATCGACATACAGTACAAGTGGATGTGAGAAATACCAGGGATTTACATTACAAAGCAGATAAAACTAAGTTCCGCTGAGTTCTAATGCAGGCATTCACAAACATTTCTGCTAGTTTCTTTGCCTTCTTTTTTACAGCTGTGACACTGACCCCAGTCACAAATTTGACATCTTCCCTGTGTCACCTGACTGCCACAAGATGTTAATATATTTGCTTCCATGAAAGTAGGAATTAGACACACTGTCTATTTATTGCAGGATTTGTATCAGCTGTAACAAAGAAATGTTTTTTCTTTAAAGGTTATTATGTTGTTGAGTATCTTTTAGAGCAGAGAGGAAGTTCTGAGTTCAGGTCCACTCTAATTACAACCAAACATCCAAAGTGGGTCCTCACAGGATGTTTGCTACTTACCTGTTCTGTTTTGGATGGGCTTCTCTCCATTGCTCTGCCCTGCCACCTGTTTGTGGCTCTGACTGCAGCCAGTCGCACAGAGGACAAAGAAGCAGCACATGCTCTGGCCACTCGCACTGCCCTGCCACCTGTTTGTGGCTCCGACTGCAGCCAGTCTCACAGAGGACAAAGAAGAAGCGCATGCTCTGGCCACTCGTGCTCCCTGTAATTTCTCGCTCCTGCCCAGATGTGCACAGCAACCGAGGCCGGTACAGTGTTATGCATTCTTGACGAGTACCGGCGTTCATACATCACCGTAATTTCTCAAGTATGCATTCCCAAAACACTATCGGCTGCTGTGCACATTCGAGCAGGAGCGCAAATTTCCATCGTGAGAGGACAGAGCATCCACTGATTCTTTGTTCAATGAGGGGCACAGCAGCACAACTGAAATGAGCCCATTCAAACCAGTGATCGCTAGTCAGATAGTTGGACAGAATGTTTTTTGGTGGTGGCGGGGGGGGGGGGGGGGCGCTTGGTGACAGCAGGCCTAGGGCACTGGTAAGTACATATCCGGCCCTGGTAAATGACATAATATAATGACATAGTGATGAGTTACAAAGCACCTGAAATGATCTCTAATGATGTAGTACTGTCAGCATAGTGGGCATCTGTCAAGAACCCACTATTACCAGAACCCGGGTTCAGTATATTGAATGTGCAAAGAATCAAAGTGCAAAGAATCATACAAGTGCATATGCATATAGAATAAATACAAAGATATCAAAAATATCTTAAACCAATCAATAAATATACCTAAGTGCAATGAGCTGCAATGAACGTAGTAGAAGCAGCCTATAGTATAAAGTGCATGAGAGGAATGTGAAGTGCTAATACTATCCCCAGGCGAAGGTAGACCAGGTGCATGCAGCAGGGAACGGTCGGCTCCCCTCAGGACAATCCAGCTAGCTCCGCGGGCGTCACCCCGCTTTGAAAGGAGAGAGGATACCGCCTCACTTTTTGAGCACACAGGAAACTGCTAACAGCACACCGCACACTGTACACTGCACACAGCAATTTTACCTGGAACTGGCTGAATAGTGTACTGGGCTCTGCCTCTGATACAGGAGACCTGAGTTCAAACCTTGGCCCTTCCTGTTCAGTAAGCTGCATCTGTTCAGTAGAGAGTTTCTTGGGCAAGACTGCCTAACGCTGCTACTGCTTACTGAGTGCGCTCTTGTGGCTGCCTTGCACGTGCTTTGAGTATGACATGAGAAAAGCGCTATACAAATATAGGAATTATTAAATGTGTGCATAGCACAACTCATGTTATGCACACAGTGTATGTATTGCTTCCATAACAGGTGTTTAAATCTTCCCACCATCTCCCCAGTCTCATTATATTAAAATAATGTTTTTTTTATTTCAGAATAAAGATACAAATGTACAGACTTTTGCACAAAGTTTAAAAACGGATTTAACATTGCTCATAATCACGATAGACCTTCCAGCAGTATAACATACGAGCTTGAAACATAAGAACTTATAACTTACTTATAAGGCCCTTAATTGTGTCAATCTTGAAGCGTTGATCGGGGAGTTATGACAAAGATGGCGTAGAGGTGGCCTGATGGCTTCGATTATATCTTACTATTTCTGGTCGTGTGTTGTGTAGCACGGCCCACCACCCCAAGTACAATTGGGTTGGGCCTGGCTCCACAAAACTCTTCCAGTGTTGTCTAAGTGGAAGGGACAGAGGGTTTATCCCACCTTCCACATTGATGTGTGGGGTACTTTCAGGAATCTTTTCGTAAGATATTTGAGGGCTATAGGAGGTATAGTAGATTTATTTATATAGTAGGAGTTAGGATACTCTTATGAGTCTTACCCTAGGGCTTCTGTTGTGGACTGTCTATTTATTGGCGAGGATGTTGGTCTATCTATAAGGGGGAGAAGGTTAAGGGATTAGTATCTGTCTTCTGGTGATTAAGCGAAAGATAGGAAGCTGTATGATTGGAGGTTTATATGTTCTGAGATTATACTTTAATAACTGATAAAGCTGATTAACATTAGTTCTAAGGCTTAAAGCTTATAGCTTATGCCAATCTAAACCTGAGTGCTTCGTGCTGGACTATGTGCGATGACCCCAGTCTCATTATATAAGCCGTGTGTACTTCTCACCTCCCTGGTCTAACCTGTTCTATTTGGTCTAACAATAATAATAAAAATAATACTTGCAGTAGGAAACCATTGCCCACTTCACTTGTATTTCACTATTTTTAATAAAACATAAGGGGGTATGAAAAAGGTGTCTACTTTATTATACAGTGAGCTGGGAAGGAACTATGCAATAAAGGGTGAGCTTTTGCAGAACTGCAGTTTTTCAGTGATGTCTACAATGAGTTCATTTAGTCCAGGGGAGTATCTAGGCATAGGCAGTACAGGCCATTGCCTGGAGTGCCATTGGTCCAGGGGGCGCCATGTTGCTGGATTAAGCCACGCCCCCTGAACGAAGCCACACACCCTAACTAAGCCCCACCCCCGCAGGTGTTCTATTACTTGCTTCTAATGCATCTGCTTAGCGTAAGTTGAAGGCAGCTGCCACTGTGTCCCTCTGTGCCTTGTACATCCTTTCCCCCCTCCCTGTTGTGCCTCCTTCAGTCCCTTGTGCCATGTCTGACCCCCTGTTTGTCATTCTGTCTCCCTTTATGCCTCCTGTCTCCCTTTGTGCCTCCTTCTGTCTCCATCTGCCTCCTTCAGTCCCCCTGTGCCACCTCTGCCTCCTTCTGTCCCCCAGTGCCTCCTTATGTCCCCTTGTGCCTTTCTTTGTCCCCCTGTGCTACCTCTTCCCCCTATTCCTCCTTCAGTCCCCCTCTGCCTCCTTCTGTCCTCATGTGCCTCCTTTAGTCTCCCTTTGTGCCTCATTATGTCTCCATGTGCCACTTCTGTTCCCTGCGCCTTCCTCTGTCCCCCTGTGCCTACTTCTGTGCCCCTTTATGCCTTCTTCTGTCTCCCTGTGGCACTGTCTGTCCCACTCTGCCTCCTTCTGTCTCCCTGTGCCTCCTTACATCCCCCTCTGCCTTCTTCTGTCACCATTTTGTGGCTCCTTCTGTCCCCCTTTGTGCATCCTTCTTTCCCCTCTGTGCCTCCTTTGTCTCCCTGTGCTTCCTTCTGCCCCTTTGTGCTTTTTTCTGTCCCCCATCATGCCTCCTCCTGTCACCTTTGTTCCTCCTCCTGTCCCCTGTGTGCCTCCTTCAGTCCCCCTGTTCCTCCTTCTTTCCTACTGTGCCTCCTTCTTTCCTACTGTGCCTCCTTTTTTCCTACTGTGCCTCCTTTTGTCCCCCTTTGTGCCTCAATCTGTCCCCCATTGTGCCCCCTTCTGCCCCACTTTGTGCCTCCTTCTGTCCCCCTGTGTGCCTCCTTCAGTCCCCTGTGCCTCCTACTGTCCTTTTTTGTGTCTCCTTCTGGGCCTCATGCCTTCTTCTGTCCCCCTGTACCACCCGCTGCCCCTCTGCGGACCTCCTTCTGTCCTCCTGTGCCTCCTTCTGTCCTCCTTTGTGTCTCATTCTGTCCCCCATTGTGCCTCCTTTTGTTGCCCATTGTGCCACCTTGTGTCCTCCTGTGTGCCTCCTTCTGTTTCCTTGCACCTCCTTCTGTCCTCCTTTGTGACTTCTTCTGACCCTCATGCCTCCTTCTGTCCCCGTGTGCCATATTAAGTCCCCCTGTGCCTCCTTCTGTCCCACTTTGTGCCTCATGAAAGTGGAGCCCTGCCTATGTGTATTTTCTGGTGAAACGCTGCCGCATTGAGTATTTTCTGGTGAAACGCTGCCGCATTGTGTATTTTCTGGTGAAACGCTGCCCGCATTGTGTATTTTCTGGTGAAACGCTGCCGCATTGTGTATTTTCTGGTGAAATGCTTGCACAATAAGTGTAATTTCTGGTGAAACGCTGCCTCATTATGATTATTTTCTGGTGAAAGGCTGCTGCAATACGATTATTTTCTGATGAAACGCTTTCGCAATACGTGTATTTTCTGGTGAAACGCTGCCGCATTACCATTATTTTTTGGTGAAACACTGCCGCATTACGATTATTTTCATGGGGAGGGCGGCGCCACAGGTTTTCTCGCCTGGAGTGACAAAATGGCTAGAGGCGCCCCTGATTTAGTCAATAGCATAGGAAGGCTGTAGGAATAGGCAGATGAACTGTTTGTTTGCAAAGAAAGATTTGCTGGTGCCTCCTCCCTGCTCCTCCTCGACTAGAGTTTCTCAACATTATTATAACATAAAACCTTTTATTTAAATAACTCGATTGATCAAGTACTCTCTAGTGTGGGTAAAATCATCTCAAGCACCCCTGAATGACTAAATGTAACGCTGGGTATTTATGTATACACTGAATATACGATAAATCGTGGTCAGATCATCAGCTAAAGTTATACATGTGTAGTCAGAATTACTGCGGTACAATAAGACTGAGGCAAGGCTAGGTCAATAACAGGCTGATATCAAACACAGGTGGTCAGATGGCTTAAGCACAGAAGGTTGAGACAGATATATATGATTTAGCATGGTTTTCATCTCAAAACTCACTAGATCAGATTGACTATGACAAGTTAAAGTACCCCCTGGGCTTGATTCACTAACCGGCGCTTAGTGTTAGCGCCGGTGTGAAAAGCCGTTTTTGCCCATAGTGCGTGCAAAGATACTTCGCGCGCAGCCCCGCTCACTGCGCGCACAGCGTGGGTGCGCCTATATTAGTGCGCGGTGCGACGATAACATTGCTCCTTCAGCCCCTTAAACATCACACCTGGTGCGACGATAATGGTGCATCGGGTGCCCCCGAAGCGGCGCACTAATGCGCCGTTTCAGGGGCACCCGATGCGCCGTTATCAAGGGGCAGCGGGTGCGATGTTATCGTCGCACCGCTCACTAATATAGGCGCACCCGCGCTGTGCGCGCAGTGAGCGGTACTAAGACTGATGTGTGGGCGCAAACTACTTAGTGCCGTAGTTTGCGCCAGTCACTAATTCAGCCAGTCACTAATATAGGCGCACCCGCACTGTGCGCGCAGTGAGCGGTACTAAGACTGATGTGTGGGCGCAAACTACTTAGTGCCGTAGTTTGCGCCCACTAAGTGATAAGGCACACTAAGCGGCTTAGCGTGAATCAAGCCCCCTGAGTCTTACCCAAGAACCCCCAGTGGTTGGAGTACCATGTATCGAGAACCTACTGTAGGTCCTTGGCTATATAATGCAGAAGATAATAGGAGAAGTTTGACCAGCTCACAGACCTTTGCTAATGTTAACCAAACAACACCTTACATTCACAAAGGCCAGTTTTGTAAACCCAGCAAGCCAGGTAATAAAAATGAATAATAAAAAAAAATGGTTCTTTGCTCATTTTATATTATTAATAAAATAACAACAACACACACTGTGTATTAGGAAACTAGAAGATTTAATGCCCCTGGATAATCATGTTTTAAATTTAGGAGGAACAAGAGTTGGAAGACAGGGAAATCAGAAACTTGGACAGTAGAATTTGGTACTGCACAATAAGGTTTCCGAGAATATTTCTGTGACATTGTCAAAGTGTTATAAAGAAATGTTCCTGGAAGCTGTGTTGACACCTCTCTTTTCTCACTTTTTATCTCTTTCCCTTATTTGCCCTGTGTCTTTTCTTTTCCATGTATTTTGGAAACTCAAAAGAAATATTTTTTATTTGTATATGAGATAGGAAAATTGGCTTTTGTTTTTAGAGGGTTGTTTATATTGCATGCACAGGAACCAACCATTTTTCTCATGCAAAAAACAGAGAAATTTGTGCAACACAGACCAATTAATATGTCGTGCTACTGAAACTTCTAGAATGCTATTTGACAACGGTTTTTGATTTCTGCTTGTATTGCACACCCTCGTTATAGTGGCCATTAACATTGCAATATTTTCATCAAATATAATCATTCAATTAGATTTGTGGGATCAAAACTAACAGGAAGGTAATTATCGATTGTTCGCAGAAACCAGACATGAGATAGGATTGCAAAATCCAACATTCTGCTTGCCGAAATGTTCTATTCCAATAGACCATAGAATGGTTTTACTTGAATTTTCTCCACATACTGCATGTTTTTCTGTATAGTTTGATAATAAAAATCTGATTGAAAAATCACTTCTGAGGAGAATATTGTAACATTAATGGATGCCTTTATTGTGATGAGAATTTATGTTTTGTTAAAAAATAATATCTTTTGTTAACATGTTAAAATAATAAGGCATCTATAATAAATAAATCAAGGTTAAAATTAGCTATAGGTGAAAAGTTAGGTTAGAGTTAAGGTGGCCATACATCAGGCGACTTGGCGGCCAATTGACCATCCAATTCGATTATTGTAATCGAATTGGATGAAAATCGGTGCTGCAAGGTGTATGCCAGATCGACAAAGCGACCAATTTCAGGACGAAAATTGGTCGCATGGTTGATCGTGCATACCGCAAGATGTCGGGCCGAAGTTGGTTGGTCGAGTGTGCGGTTGTACAGCGGCCAGTTACGGACGAGCAATGAGACGACGAAACCGCCGCAATGTATAAATGTGCCCCCTGTGAGTGCATTTACACGTTACCTGTCCTGTTGCAGCCTCCGCACGGTGTCTGTAACCTCCGGGTGCGGTTCTCCATGACGCTATGCGCCAACATCAGATGCTATGCGCCAGTAGCGTGTACGGTTAGTTGCACGGATGTTACGGACACCACGCAGAGGCTGCTACAGGACAGGAAATGTATAAATGCACACACTGGGGGTGTACATTTATACACTGGGGGCAGTGGCGGTGCGAAATCAGATGGGAATCGGCATGAAATATATGGGCAGAATCAACAAAAAGACAAATTTATCTCTGTCACGGACGGTTGCGGGGCCGCAGACGCGTCCTGGAACCGCCCGTGAAGAAAAAGCGATCGCACTCGATTCTCTGCATCGATTGCGCTTCAGATCAATAGAATCTGGATTGATTGTGTAGGAGCATCTGCAGTCTTTTCTCAGCAGAGAGATAGCATCAACGTAACTGCAGGATGGCTCTTTTGATATGCTAATGAGCAGGAACAAACCCTTGCATTCAGGAAGCTAATCACAGCAGGGGGCTATTTAAAACCTGCTTTCCCCTCAGACTGGCCAGAGCCATATAGACAGAATAAGAAAGCATGGAGTTTAGGATTTTGAGCATGTTTAAGCAATACCGTTCAGGTGAGAAATGTGAAAGTTATATCATTCTGCTGGTCCGGATCTTGTGAGTATTTTGATATTAAATTGGGGCCACTGGCATAACCAGAACTCGGGGGATTCCACCGTTTTTTAACCGGGCGTGCAAACATGCCCAAGTTTGGTATCATATAGTAGAAGAGAATGTGTAGCACTTCCTCTTAGTATTGAATTAGTCTGACGTGCCAGGCCAAGATCCAGCAGCACTCCGGATCACACTGCATGAAATGGAGAGACAGCCGGCACCATCCAAGTCAATAATGCTCTTTTATTGAGATAAAAACATCTCAGCAGGTCACAGCGACGTTTCGAGGAAATCACCTCTTTATCAAGCTCGTGCTGAGGACAAGTCACAAATGAACAATACAAATTGGCGCTTATATATCAAACATGGAAATGCAGCAGCCAATCACATACACTTTCCACAATGCCCAATCATGATAGTCCGTAAGTTGCCGGACCTGATGGGGAACTTAGAGGCTGCTGCCTCATAGGTACATTCAAATGGGGTCCCTCCCATCCCCCGACACCCACCTTGGTGAACCGCCGCGGCCCCTTCCGCCCGTCAATCACCACAATCTCCTCCCATCCATCCGCCCATGGCGGACCTGACAGGGGACTAAGTGGGATGGACGCCTGTGTGTCCGCGCTCATGCGCAGACACTCTGCGTCCAGACGGGCGGATGGTGACGTAGGCGGCTAGAGATCTTTCTCCATATGTCCATACCATTTTTTATTGGGTTCATATAACGTTATTGCATTCTCTTCACCCTTGGGCATGTACTTAGTAGGGAGAGCATGTGACTCTACGATAGTGCTTATATGTACAGGGACCTTAGTGCCCTATGTATGTTCTTTTGCTACATATATATTATGCACTGTGCCTTACAGTATGACTGTTTACATATGCTAATGCGCCGTGTACGCTATAGACACGTATTTTACTATGCATTGAATTTTGAGCGCTCCTATTGGTCGCCACCGCTGCCCCGCCCTATCAGCGTGTGACGCATGGCGGCTTCTCTAGCCGCCTACGTCACCATCCGCCCGTCTGGACGCAGAGTGTCTGCGCATGAGCGCGGACACACAGGCGTCCATCCCACTTAGTCCCCTGTCAGGTCCGCCATGGGCGGATGGATGGGAGGAGATTGTGGTGATCGACGGGCGGAAGGGGCCGCGGCGGTTCACCAAGGTGGGTGTCGGGGGATGGGAGGGACCCCATTTGAATGTACCTATGAGGCAGCAGCCTCTAAGTTCCCCATCAGGTCCGGCAACTTACGGACTATCATGATTGGGCATTGTGGAAAGTGTATGTGATTGGCTGCTGCATTTCCATGTTTGATATATAAGCGCCAATTTGTATTGTTCATTTGTGACTTGTCCTCAGCACGAGCTTGATAAAGAGGTGATTTCCTCGAAACGTCGCTGTGACCTGCTGAGATGTTTTTATCACAATAAAAGAGCATTATTGACTTGGATGGTGCCGGCTGTCTCTCCATTTCAAGTTTGGTATTATATATGAACTGGCCTAGTCTGAGAAATATGAATATGTGATGGTCATGTGTGTGCGGAAAGCGTAAGCCGAGATATGGCAAATGTCATATTTGGTGGGCATAGAGCACCCCTCCAGGGAGCTCACCGCCCCTGTCCAACCCCTGGGCTGTACTTGAGGCTCCACCCAAAGGTGGGCATTGTTCAAAAGTGTTTGCAAGGGACCACTCCCTCAGTCCTCCACATTCCATCTATATGAGAGCTGTCTGGTGCTAGCCAGAGGACACATGGCTGGCGGCCATCTTGATCGGCCATCTTGTCTGAACTGAAACATAGGACATTTTCTATTTTGCTTGGATTTTAAATTGAGCTTAAACAAAGGACTTTACCAAGGAACTTTGATTCTTCCCACTAAAGGACATCTTTCCAGAAACTAAGTATTTTTCTCCCTTTCTTTATTTTCCTACTGTGTTATCTCATGTCTCAATAATTGTTGATTTTAATAATTGTCTGTATATATTAATTATTTATATTGCCATGAATAAAACACTTTATTAAAGTCATTCACTGTTCCGCTACCCTGCTTTTCAGCCATACACAGAAACTGATCCCAGGTCTCTGGAGAGACGCTTCTACTATTGTTGATAACTAGACAGAATAGAATGTGTTTAACCGTTTTTATTCACAGGACTAGTCAATCAGTCGGGTCCACTGGCCCATCCCAGTGGTGGTGGCTGTTATACCCTGAAATCGTGTGTAAGTTGTAATTAACGTACATCACAGGCTCCCTTCTGGTTTGTCTGCGGCCAATTCCCAACGGTTCCTACGCATCGACTGCGACCAGAGTTCGCACGATCCGTGCGCTGGCACCGTTTGGAAGGCATTTCGCGTTCTGACCACTAGGGCTCCTGTGACAATCTCTAATAAGATTCGAATCTGCACATAATCGTTAGGTCTATGGGCACCTTTAGGTTCTTGGTGATGAAGAGGTCAATGCTAGGTATGCTAGGTAAGTTAAAGATAATGCTGAAATAGAGTTAAAACCAATCTGCAATGAAAACACACCAATGTGATAAACAATTATGTCTATAGTCCTACGCTTAGAATTCCTAGAATCTTCTGGAATCTCATAGTTGTATTTTTCAATTTTGAAGTTCAAAGGAAAGGTTTAAAATTATGAATGTCTTAAGTATCTGTTCTGTGCACTCAGGAGTTTTATGATTCGTTATCAGTGAGCATTAATGCTGTAGTCTGATTATAATCTAATTCCAAAGAGTTTAGAGCCCTGAATTCTTAACCATTAAACTGAGGGGGGGGGGGGGGGGACATAGGCTAGCTATTAGTAAGGACTCTACCTACTCATGTTTGTCCCAACATGATGCTTGTCACTAAAGGGTTGCCAGAGCAAGAGGTAGCAATGAGGAGGGCATTAGGCAGGAGGTAAGGTTAGGGTTAGGCCCAATAACAAGTGCATCTCTGCATTTAGCTAGTGAGGATCTGTATCCAGGACCCCATGAGAAGTAGTGCCTTGAAGCTGACAGATAGAAATCTAGTTCTTCCTATGAAGGCAAAACAATCATCAGTTACCGGTACTATGCATCCATAGGTCAGACCTATATTTATCTTAACTGTCTGCATCAACTTTTTAGGAATAGTTTAATGGGATTGAAACAGAATGCAAATGTTCTGCCACTTCACGTAATGTGATACTATAAGCTTAATAGAAGTGTGGCTAGCTTACGGGGAAAACAATGGATCAGTCGCATATTTCAGCAGTGATCCACTGGAGACATCTTGGAGCTCACTCCAACCTGAATTATCACAAATATATTCTGTTTTAAGAAAGCATGCTTTTGTTTGCCATAGCAATTTAGTAAGAGGGCTTGTTGGTCCATTGTAGCCCCTTGCACACTCATAGGAGTTCTGGTTCACCATGAGCTTGCTGGGTAGTCTGTAACTAAAAGGTTTACAATAGATAGATGGCAATAAATGACATAGAAAAACTGTTACTTTTTTTAAATTTGTTAGGTTATTTTAGTGGTGTTTCTTCATCTCCTTAAAGAGACTCTGTAACAATTTTTTCAGCCTTAGTTCTTCTATCCTATAAGTTCCTATGCCTGTTCTAATCTGCTCTGGCTTACTGCAGTCTTTCCTAACTGCACTGTCTCTGTAATAAATCAATGTATCTTTCCTCTGTCCTGTTTGTCGGGCTAAAGCTTGATTGTGTGGAATGTGCAGGGCTGCTTGTGATTGGTAGAAGCGATACACACCCTCTGCAGGCCCCCTGCATACTCTGAATGACTCATACACTATGCTTAGCTGAGCCTATTAGAAGCTGGTTAGTTTGTTTGTAAACACTGCCTAAAACTGGTAATTACAAGCCAGGATTGCAGCAGAGAGTGGCAGAAACAGCACAGAGGGGCACAGGAGAAAATAATGAATAGAATCGTATGCTTTTTATTGTAAGAATATTAGAGTACAGATTCTCTTTAATGGCAGCGACTCAGGACTGACTATGCATCTGTCGTGACAATAACCATGTTCTGCATGCTTCACATGTATTCACTGTCTGGAGGATATCTGGGTATCTGGAGGATATTAGCTGAGATTGCATGGGAAGCATTATGTTCCATCCACCTTTGTGACTAATAAATGCAATTATAAGATACATTTAAGGCCTCCCTTGTAAGAAGCAATTATTTTATGAAGCACCTCTATGGGTAATATGTAATGATATACAGCAGAAAGCATGACAGCCCTTTCATACATCACTGAAACATTTCCCCCAACCTTGAATCAACCTTTTCACTTTCACTCCCTGATACATTTGGCAAGAAAAAAGTTTTACTCCTGAGGAATAAATAACTAATTTGGCCACTTTCTTTTTCATCATTTGGAACGCTGTAGTAAAAATTTCCAAGTTCTACTTTTTTCACAAATTTGCAAACAAATCACATGCTACAGATATGTGTGGTTGGTCCACAACACAAAACTCAACTCCAGGTTGATTAAAAAATTCACATGCAGGGTCCATATGCAATTAATTTTTTCTCCTGAGTTTTCTCCTAAGAGATAATTTTTAATCTTCGATTTAGAACGTTTCAGCACTTTGCTATTGAAAAAGTACCAAAAAGGAGATGGAAAAGTACTGTCAAAAGTATTTTAAGTATTTTCTTGCCTGCTGGTGATTTCTTGCTTGCTGGTGATTTAAAAGACATTTTATAGACAAGATTGAAAATATGACTTTAGAGAAAACTCAGGAGAAAAAGTTCATTGCATATGGGCCAGAGTGTAAATGACTTGATGATGCACATAACAGCAGTAATACTGCCGTGCACACACAGCATATGGCAGCATTACCTTTCCTTCCATGTGCACAGGGCTGTTTCTGGCTTTTTTGTCACCCCAGGCAAGAATACCTGTGGCGACCCGCCCCACCCCCCATCAACATTAACTACTATACTTAAGCCTTTTGGACGTGGCTGCTACGTCCAAAAGCTGTCCCTTAGCACGAAGATCAATGAATGGGAATGCCATTCATTGATCTAAATCCCTGTTAGAATGATCGCTGGCTTCTATGAGAAGCCATGATCAATCCTAGTTACACATCCCCTCTTCACTTTCTATCAGCGTACATGTTATGCTTACAGGATGCCTAAAAAAAAATGACGGAGGCCATCTTGTGGCAAATAGTAAAATTACACCTACATACATTTTTTTTTAATAAACATAACCATACTTACATATATAATTAACTACTTACTTCCCACACTCCTAAAAATACTCCAATAAAACTTTTAATCAAAAAAAAAAAAATCACAATTAATTAATTTAACCACTTCAGGACTCAGCCTTTAACTCTTAAGGTCCAGCGCTGATTTCTAAGATCTGTGCTGGGTGGGCTCTACAGCCCCCAGCACGGATCAAATAACAGGCAGAGCGACCAGATCGCCCCCCTTTTTTCCCCACTAGGGGGATGATGTGCTGGGGGGGTCTGATTGCTCCTGCATGCATGTGGGTGACGGGGGAGCACCTCAAAGCCCCCTCCATGGCAGGATTCCCCCTCTACCTCTTCTCCCTCCCTGCCCTGGAGATCGGAAGCTGCACAGGAACGAATCTGTCCTGTGCAGCCTCTAACAGGCTCCTGCCTGTCATGTGACAGCGATCCCCAGCCGCTGATTGGCCAGGGATCGCTGATCTAGTACAACGCTGCTACTGTTAGCAGCGTTGTAAAAATGTAAACAAATTATTTCCGCTTGTGTTTACATTTAGCCTGCGAGCTGCGATCGGCAGCCTGCAGGCTATTCACGGAGCCCCCCGCCGTGAATTGACAGGAAGCAGCCGCTCACGCGAGCGGCTGTTTCCTGATTAATTAGCCTGCAGCCGGCGACGCAGATGTGCGTCGCTGGTCCTGCAGCTACCACTTTGCCGACGTGCGTTATGAGTGCGCGGTCGGCAAGTGGTTAAATGGTGTCATAACCGGGACAAATGTGCAAATAAAATATGAAGGTTTTAATTATGGTAACATGTATTATTTTAAAACTATAATGGCGAAAATTGAAAAATAATGATTTTTTTTTCAATGTTTTTCTTAATATTCCTAAAAAACACTTATTGAAGGGCGCTGCCGTTACTTATAACTATACCGATACTTCCTCTAGTTGCCTAATCCTCAAGGTCTGGAGTGTCCCCCTAGCCCCTGCCAAAATACCAAAAAAATAAAATTTCTTACAGAGGATGGGGCTTAGACTTCAATTTCTAAATTTCTTTATTTGCATTGTTTATATCAGGGGTGCCCAATAGGTCGATGGCGATCTACCGGTAGATCGCGACCGCCTTCTGAGTAGATCGTGGCCGCCTGGCCGCGTCCTGTCATAATCTGAAGCCACGCAGCGCGGCTGTCAGATTTTGCTGCCTTAGCAGCATCAGTGAAGAGAGGGGAGAGGCGCGGCTAAAGGGTAGGCGTGGCTACAGGGGAGAGGAGCAAATGAGGAGACAGGTCTCCTCCCCTCCAGGCCGTGTGACACACACAGCGTCTTCTGTTCATCAGGCTGCCTGTGTGAGCAGCGTCTTCTCCTCAAATTGGTGTGGTCCTTGAGTGTCACCAGAGTAAACATGCTGAAACCCCCGCCAGACTCTCTTCCTCCATGCAAGCAGTGTCAGCATCAGCATCTTCCTGTGAGGTATATATGCAATCTCTGCACAGGGGAGTCGTAGTACAGCAGCACACTTAGTTGCTAGTTAAAAGTTCTGACAGCTATTTTAATTTATTGCAGCTTGGCCTCTGTCCTCGGAATAACAGCCACTCTCTGCATGTCTCTTTCTATACTGGACACACGTAGCAGGCAGCGTCTGTTTACAAGGAATGTCAGGCTTGCCTCATAGTGTGCACAGAATCTGGCCTGTAATACCACCCTCCCCCCAGGTCTTTGTGTGCAGGCTGCTGTGGGGAAACTTCTTCACAGGACACAAGGGGTGAGGAGGGGACACTATGGGGGATGCCAACTTATCCTGTCTAGCACTTGGTAGTTTAAAGCTGGAATCACCAAATCAATACAATATTTGGACCATGCGGAGAAGTGTGCATATGCAGTGTATGCTTATAAATGCTTTGCAGCATAACTATGGCCAGCACAATACAGTACATTTGCAGTATTTCATGTATATACTTTCGATCCTGCTGCTGCTATTCGCTGGGCTTTGGGGGGGGGGGGGGGTTAGAAGCTTGATAAGGATCCTTATGTATGCTGGGGGGGGGGTTGGGGGAGGTAGATCTCGTGGACTCTGCAGGTTGAAAAGTAGCTTGTGACCTGATAAAGTGTGAGCACCCCTGGTTTATATATACTGAGAAACTTGTGAATAAAATAAAAATATATTGGCATAAAAAATACCATGTTATTTTAAAAGAACAAGTTTCAAAAGCTTCTAAAGTAAATAAAATATAAAATTCTTTTGTTGAAACACTACTATGCAAATGCAGCACATTACACCTAACATGCACACAATTACCTTCCATACCATTCATAATAGAGCCACCTGATTCCCCTTTAAAACCTAAAACTACTCACAATGCTGCGAGATTATATACTATATTAAATTATGCATATGATCCGATAAATCATAAGTTACTATGGTCCGGTAACTGTTCCCTGGTTATACATTTCTTAGATTCCGTGGATTATGCACAGTTGGCGTTTATTTAACCAGTTTCTAATGGACTGTTATAATCCGGTTACTGTCCCCTGATTATGAGTTTCCTGGACTCCGTATATTATGCCCAGACAGTGTTTGTTAAACCAGTTTCTACTGCTGGATAAGTTCACTCACGGGTCTGGCAGCTGTTTTAATATTCCAATGTGGGCCCCGGCCGGTGGCCTCGAATCTGCTTCCACTCCAAGGTTCAGTAGCACCGTTCTCCGCACGGTGTCCGTCCGCGTAGTTCCAACAGTTCTGTAGCGGCTTGGTTCGTCTCAGGAACGCAGCTTCCGGGCACGTGGCTACACTGGATAGCTTGGAGTGATGTCACTTCCCCACAGGGTTCCTGTGTTCCACTTTGCGTTCCACACTCAGCCGCCGTGTAGGTGAGCTGTGGGATGCGCAAGATTGTTTAGTTGGTGGGAACAACTATTTAGGATACCAGGAGCCCCTTTAGATCTGCATTGGAATATTAAAACAGCTGCCAGACCCGTGATTGAACTTATACAGCAGTAGAAACTGGTTTAACAAACGCTGTCTGTGTATAACCGACTGTGCATAATACACGGAATCCAAGAAATGTATAACCAGGGGACATTTACCGGACCATAGTAACTTATGAATTATCGGATCATATGCATAATTTTATATAGTATATAATCTCGCAGCATTGTGAATATTTTTACGTTTTAAAGGACAACTGAAGCGAGAGGAATATAGAGGCTGCCATATTTATTCCCCCTTAAGCAATACCAGTTGCCTGGCACTGGCAGCCCTGCTGATCTATTTGGATGCAGCAGGGTCTAAATAACACCAGAAACAAGTATGCAGCTAATCTTGTCAGTTCCGACATTAATGTCGGAAACACCTGATCTGCTGCATGCTTGTTCAGGGTCTAAGGCTAAAAGTATTAGAGGCAGAGAGTAAGCAGGACAGCCAGGCAACTGGTATTGCACAAAAAGGAAAAAAGCATGGCAGCCTCCCTACAGTTGTCCTTTAAAGGGGAATCAGGTGGCTCTATTATGAATGGTATGGAAGATGATTGTGTGCATGTTAGGGTGTATTGTGGTGCATTTGCATAGTAGTGTTTCAACAAAAGAATTTTATATTCTATTTATTTTAGAAGCTTTTGAAACTTGTTCTTTTAAAATAACGTACGGTATTTTTTATGCTAATATATTTTTATTTTATTCACAAGTTTCTTAGTATATATAAACAATACAAATACAGAAATTTAGAATATTGAAGTCTAAGCACCATCCTCTGTAAGAAATGTTCTATCTTAATATTCCTGTTAAAACTCATTTTGAATAAAATAATTCTTAGCAAAATGTACCACCCAAAGAAAGCCTAATTGGTAGCGGAAAAAACAAAAATATAGATCATTTCGTTGTGATAAGTAGTGATAAAGTTATTGGTGAATGGATGGGAGGTGAAAGTTGCTCAGATGCATAAGGTGAAAAAAACACTGAAGGCTGAAGTGGTTTAAGTTTAGCATTTGATATGCAGTACTTTCACTGTACTTTTTATTTGAATTGGGTGCATCAAATGCTCTTTTTGCATTTTTAAATGACCTGGTGCCAAACAGTATAGAGTTTGCAATTATGTATTATGATGTGTTTATCAATTAAAACACATCCCATATGATATACAAATCCCATATGATATAAACCCAGTGCCATATAATACATGCTGCCACCATGTCCATGTAATAAAAACACCAGATCATATGTTCACCTCAGAAAATGTTCGGATATAATTTCCCCCACAAATCAAATGCACATGACATGACCCCCACAGATAAAATGCGAGCCTTATCCCCACCACAGCAGGACAGGGTCCACAAGGAAGCGATAATGCAAAACAATTGTTGAACGTGGGATCTCTGTGGGTGAAGCCACCATGACTGGTGATGTATTTATATGCAAAGCTGTTATGCTGTCATGTACCAACTCTTGCCACATGAACAGTAGTGTACCACACCAACTCTTGCCACATGAACAGTAGCGTACCACACCAACTCTTGCCACATTAACAGTAGTGCACCACACCAACTCTTGCCACATGAACAGTAGTGTACCACGCCAACTCTTGCCACATGAACAGTAGTGTACCACGCCAACTCTTGCTACATGAACAGTAGTGCACCACACCAACTCTTGCCACATGAACAGTAGTGTACCACGCCAACTCTTGCCACATGAACAGTAGTGTACCACACCAACTCTTGCCACATGCAAGCGTGTTTTTGAGGTTGAGATAAAATTCATATGACGTTCCCCACAGATTAAATGCACATGACATGTCACCCACATGCTACATACTTTTCAGCCATAAAATCGTCCCCAAAACTGTGTTTAGTTAATAGTAACAGCAATGCTGCCTGTTCTCATCTACTATACTGCATTGAACAGCGCTCTTACTGATACTTACTGGTACTGCATCAGTTATTACATACATGAATGTTGTATAGGGTCTTGATGGATCTTAATTTTCCTCTTTCAAGTACAGCCTCATCCGCTGCCTGTGGGATATTCCTCCTTTGATGATTAGGACTGAGGACAAGCGGTTCTATCATACCATCCAAGACCTCTGCCATGTCCGATCCCCAGCATTAGAGGGACACAAATGCCATTTCTGGTAACCATTATGGGCATCTCCAGTCACCGTTTCAGGTGAGACCGCCCCAGGCAGGGCACATTCATCTGTCTGCACTCTATTCTCAGTGTGCGCTCCTTTTGTCTCTTCCACCTGAAAATGTGTGTGTGTCAGAGTGGGAAGAGTTGAGCGGAGAAGATGAGAAGAGAATAATGTTAGGAAAGATGAAGTTGTATTTAGAATCGCACCACAACAAAACAGAGCAGAGCACTATCAAATCCATATCCATGGAAAAAAACTAAGCACTATTACACAAAAACAAAGCAATCCATAGTCTAACCATCATAACAAATCCACACAGGTCTAAGTAAAAATGATAACAACTTTATTTAAGGACATATCCAAAGACAATAAAAACAAATGTACTGCCAATTGTGCCAGGAGGGGGAGAAAAATGTAACAGTACAAAAATGCTTTTACATTTATATACAATACATACACATATTGATATAATCGGCTCAGTACAGGAGGGGGCACTGGATTACATATATCACACATTAACACTCTCTACCTAATCAACTGCACCATATAAATCTCACCGTCTGAATCATCCTACAAACAATAATAAAGTCTTAAGTTTAGCGATGAGTGAGACAAGTAATCAATAGAGGAAAAAAAAACAGCCACTGATTCCCCCTTGGTCCAACTGGCAGTGTGGACCTCACATGTATCGCACCAGCCCGGTGCTTCTTCGGAGATAAAAAACGTAAAAAATGGAAAGCCTTAAATACTTTCATTTACCCGCCGCCGCAGATTGAGTGCAGGGGGCGTGGCCACACCTCCTCAGCGTCACCTCGTCACGCGTACATAATGGCGCATGACGTAATCAGCGCTTGCCCGAATAATACATGTATAGGGATAGAGTGCCAGTAGTTGCGCGGCTGGCTGGGGTCAAGTAATACAAATATCAATACACCAGTGTGTCATAAATACATAATATAAGTTATATATAACAATATTAATTAATACATCAGGTAAACATGTATCGCAGAGAGAACATCCATTAATCTGTATTGAATATATTGCCATCTAGTGGGCGCTAATAATATAGCATTAACAAGAATTTCATAAGAAGGAAAAAGAGCAATCGGGGGCATCTATTGGATAAAGAATATAATTACAATATTGTTAAGAGATGCACAAGGCGTATCATAATTTAGTGCACTAATGGACAAATCCTAATAAAGGGATGTCCACTATAAGATAAAGAAACAGTTCATATAATAAGAAAAAATATAATCATAAAAAGTATATATATAAATAATTCAGTAAATTCATCTGTGCATATAGTTTGTGCAAACATCTGGTGTTTAGAGGAATAATGGACAAATCCTGATAAAGGAATGTCCACTGTTGGATGAGGAAACAGTTCATATGATAAGAAAAAATATAATCATAAAAAATATATATGTATAAATACAATAATATATATGTATGAATACAATAAATTAATCTGTGCATATGAATAGTGCAAACATCTTGATCCAGAATGAAAATTATTAATTTCTTCACAAGACGGGAGCGATAAAAAGTGCAAGTGCTTGTCTAAAGGTAAAAGTGTCAGTGCAAATTCCAGAAAAAACTAGAACATAGAGCAAAAAAACAAACAAAAAAAACCAAAATTAATCAACAAAAACAAAAAACATATGAAAACTCTTGCGAAAATCCACTGTGCCAAATAAGATAAATAAACCAGCCCGTAATTACTTGGGGCAGGAATGAGTGAATCACACATATTGTGCCAGAAAAAGGGAGAGAATAGCCACAAGGTGATAGAAAAAGTGCCAAAGAAGGGGGGTACACCAGTGGTCCATACTTACTTAGGAAACCCCCCTGGGTACACTATGTGGTGAAAATAATAACACCGTGACAATATGTGAAAGACCACACACTGGGTCATACTCACAGCGACCCCTTGTGTGGATAAACATGCCGAGTGCATATAAAAAAAAATGGCGTGAAATGACCACCTACAGTATGCTGTGTAAAGGACCTAAATTAGTATTGATCGGATACCTCATTATCCTATTCGAGTTTGGTCGAATTCGGAAAGTAAACTATCCGAATTCACTCGAAGTTTGATATTCGAGTTAATCGAATATCCGATTCGAACTCGGATATCCGACGTCACTATCCGAGTCTGTATATGAGTAAAATATTCGAGCTGGCCTTAAATAGCTTTTAAAACTTGTATTGGAGGTCAATGATGCATGAAACCACCTTTTTTTATGAAGAAAAACATCAAGTGATTATGTGGTGATGTAGTAGTTATAAAAAAGGTATCAAAAATAGTAAATTAACTTCATGAAAAGTGTTTGCATGAGAAGGTGTGTCCAAAATGGTTGTAAGTTGGAAGTCTTCATTTACGTTGTCTTCATCTTCTTCTTCTATATCTTCTTCTTCTTCTTCTTCTATATCTTCTTCTTTTTCTTCTTCTTCTATATCTTCTTCTACTCGAATCTTCTTCATCTTTTACTTCTTGTATCTTCTTCAATTATCTTTTTCTTCTTCTATATCTTCTTCTTCTTCTTCTATATCTTCTTCTTCTTCTATATCTACTTCTTCTTCTTCTGTATATTTTTCTTCTATATCTTCTTCTTCTTCGTCTTCTTCTATATCTTCTTCTTCTATATCTTCTTCTTCTATATCTTCTTCTTCTTCGTCTTCTTCTTCTATATCATCTTCTTATTATTATTTTTCTTCTTCTTCTTCTTCTATATCTTCTTCATCTTCTTCTTCTATATCTTCTTCATCTTCTTCTTCTATATCTTCTTCTTCTATATCTTCTTCTTCTTCTTCTATATCTTCTTCTTCTGTATCTTCTTCTTCTTCTATATCTTCTTCTTCTATATCTTCTTCTTCTTTCTTCTTCTTCTTCTTCCTCTTCTTCTCTATCATTATATTATGTGTCTTGGTTTTCCTTTCTTTTGTAATATTTTTTTTAATTTCATTTGTGTACACACAAATGGTGTACACACACCATAGTTATATTTGTGTTGATGGCATAATAGTACTAGTGGCACATTGCAAGCCACAGCGTCTTTTTCTGTGTACCCTGGCGGTGGTAAAACACAGACATCAGCAGGAGGAGGAAGTAGTTGCAGTTATTGTAGTGTGGTAATAGCTGGTAGGAGAGTGGGTGGCAGCAGGAAATAGTTCTTCTTCTGTTCTCCCTGGCAGTGGTAGCAGCACACAGACAGCAGAAGCTCAATGCAGCTACAGGAGGAGGAGTAGTGTGTGTCAGGCAGTGTGATGTGACTGCTGACATAATAGGCCCTGGTTCCTAGCGGTGGTACCAGGGCCGTAAATGAACATCATGAGGTTCCAGACAGCGGTCGTGAAAGCCCACATTGTGTCCAATACACAATTGGGACAGCACAGTTTTAAACCCGGACACCTCTAAAATAATTAATTTTTTTTTCTAAATAATGCAGCTATTTTTTAACGTAAATAGCTGGTGGCGCATGGGCAGCGGCACCTTGTAATGTGTTCCCTGGCAGTGGAGACACAGACAGCAGTAGGAAATACAACAGCAGGCAGCGTGAGGAGGATGAGTGTGTGGCAGTGGCAGCAGGCAGGCGGGCAGCGAGACATAGCTGGTGGCGCATGGGCAGCAGCACCTTGTAATGTGTTCCCTGGCAGTGGAGACACAGACAGCAGGAGGAAATACAACAGCAGGCAGCGTGAGGAGGATGAGTGTGTGGCAGACTGGCAGCAGGCAGCAGGAGGGCAGGCAGCGAGACATAATAGGCCCTGGTTCCTAGCGGTGGTACCAGGGCCGTAAATGAACACCATGAGGTTCCAGACAGTGGTCGTGAAGCCCACATTGTGTCCAATACACAATTGGGACCGCACAGTTTTCAACCTGGACACCTCTAAAATAATAACACAAAATTATTACATTTTTTTTTTCAGAAATGCAGCTATTTTTGAGCGTAAATAGCTGGTGGCGCATGGGCAGCAGCACCTTTTAATGTGTTCCCTAGCAGTGGAGACACAGACAGCAAGAAGAAATACAGCAGCAGCAGCAGGTGTAATGTGTGTGTGCCACTTCATGTCCCCCTCTCGCCGACAACAGGGGCCAGGAATTCGCCTTCCACCCAAGCCTGGTTCATTTTGAGAAACGTCAGTCTGGCCACAGACTTGTGAGACAGACGAGATCGCTTCTCAGTAACGACTCCACCGGCTGCACTGAAGCAACGCTCTGACAGTACGCTGGAAGGGGGGCAGGAGAGCACTTCCAGGGCGTACTGCGCAAGCTCGCTCCAGATCGGCAGGTGCTTGACCCAATACTCCATGGGATCAACAGGGGCAACGCTGTCAAGCCAGCTGAAGAACACCTTGTAGTCAGCCACCATGCTGCAGGCACCTCCTCTCTAGTCCCTGGCAGCTCTACACACATGTAGAGCTCGTTGGTCAGAGACAGCAGGTCTGTGGTGCGCGTGCGCTTGCTGCTGGTGGATGCAGGCACCTGCTGCTGCCTCTGTGCTGGCTGGACAGTGGGGGTGGATGGCTGAGGGAAGACTTCCTCCAAGCGCTCAACAAGGGACAGCTGCAAATCCCTCATTTGTTGCGTACACGGTCACCTTCAGACGTGGGTCCAGCATCATGCAGATCCAGATGTCCTCCTTCTTCTTCATCTGGATGACCCTTGGGTCCTTGCGCATGCACCTCAGCATGTGCGCTGCCATTGGGAAGAGTCTGGCCACGTCTGCTGGCACATCATCGGCAGCCCCAGAGCCGACAGTGCTGTCCTCCTCATCCTCTGCCTCCTCCACCGCATCATCTCTCCACCCCCGCATCAGTCCAGCTGCGCTCTGCTGCTCCCCCACATCAGCAGCAAGGTCAGGGACCTCCACCAACTCCAAGCCCTCCTCCTCAGAGGTGGCCTGTGAAGCTGCCTGCAGCTCCTGCTGGTCCAAGGCTGCTGCTCCCTCTTCCAGCAGTGCATACAGGGCCCTGTCCATCACACATGGGGACCCACTCGCACACCATTGCATGGTCCCTGCTTACCATGTTGGTGGCCTGCAGGAAGGGTGCCAGCACTGAGCACACCTGCTGCATGTGCCCCCAGTCCTCCGTAGAGATGATGGACTGGAGGTTGGTGGCGGCACGCCCAGTTGCAGTGATGGCGGCAACTGTTGCTCGTGAAACGTACTGGCTGACAGCCTGCCTCTGTTCAACCAGACGCTCCAACATCGCCAGGGTGGAGTTCCAGCGAGTTGGAACATCGATCATGAGCCGGTGCTGTGGCAGGTGCAGCTCCTTCTGCACCTCTTCCAGGCTCGCTACGGCTGCAGCCGAGTGCCGGAAATGATGCACAACCTTTCTTGCCACCTCAAGGAGTCGGTAATCCCCTGGTAGGTCCGCAGGAACTTTTGGACTACTAGGTTCAGGACGTGCGCCAGGCAGGGGATGTGGGTCAGGTCTCCCCTGCTGATTGCAGCAACCAAGTTTGCCCCATTGTCGGACATCACCTCTCCGGCTCTGAGGCCTCTGGGGGTCAGCCAATTTCTATCCTGCTCTCGGAGTTTGGCCAGGACATAGTCACCACACTGGCCACCTATGCCCTCAACACACATGGGGGTTCTCTAGATTATTGTACAAAATAGTACAATAATCTATCTAACACAGAAGTAGTACAGTAGAGTAAGACAGGTGAGAGCACAGGTAACTAGAGACTAGAGCACAGAACAGGGCAGGCTGCCTTGCCTAGGCACAGGGCCTAGCTGCTGCAGCTGCAGCAGCACCAGTGACAGTCTCCCTCCCTAGTCCCTAATCACACAAACTAAACTGCCTAAAATACAATCTATCTACAATACAAAGCAATACAGATGAATATCAAGTGTTGGAGTGTAAAAACGCTAGGTGTTTTGAGCAATAAATGCACTTACACAGACAAAAAGCACTGGAGCAGTCTCTCAGTACAGTCAGTCAGTAAGTCGCAAGCAGGACGAGTGAGGCAACATGGCGCCCGCTATTTATAGAGGGGGGCTTGGCCAGGCTTCCCCTCTTTGATTGGCTGCAGTCAGAGGGCTGGGAGCCCTCTGATTCGCTTGTGAGGACTCGAGGTGACGTCTGACGTGACGCTATCCGAGCTGATGACGCTATCCGAGCTCGGAAAGCTAGGATATCTCCGGATAGCTGATTGCTTTCCGAGTGCGCTCGGATAGCACAGCCCGGATAGCTAATACTATTCGAGCTCGGTATTCGAGCTCGAATAGTGAAAAAAGAGCTAGGATATCCGAGTATCTAGGATATCCTAGCTCGGATGAGCATCACTGACCTAAATATGATTCAGCCTCCACCACACACAAATCTCATAAAGCATCAAATATAAATATGTAGATCAAGGTGACTAGGAATTTTAAAGTAAATAAACAGATGTACTCGGGAGCAGTCAGGAAACCACCACACACATATTATATGCATGTGTATATCTCAGTATGTTGATGCACACAATCTCATGCGTATCTTAACCTGTTGGTGACAAAGATGTATTACTTGATAAATCACAGCATGCTAAAACTGACATAACAGTTGTGTTTCCTACATCTTTGGGCTATTGATGCAAAAAACAGGCACAGTTAGAGTCCTCATTAAGTCCCATAGGGCTCCTGGTCTGCAGCCTATAAATCCAGCACAATTCAGCACACAATAACCTATTGACTACATCACCACCCCTGATGTTCACTCTCACTTTCTCCAATCCACAAAACAACCAGTCTTTAACCACTTGAGGATCTAGGGCTTTCTAGAGAACCCCCATGTGTGTTGAGGGCATAGGTGGCCAGTGTGGTGAGTGTTTTGCCTTGCACTCTGTCCCTTGCAGCTAACCTAACCACAGAACAATGTTTTTGAAGACGGATTTTGAGGGCATTCTTAGTTTGTCCAATATACTGCCAGCTCCACGGGCATTGTAACATATAGACTACAGCATGGGTCTTACAGTTAATTAAATCGTTGATATAAAAATTCCTTCCAGTGTGTCGATTTGCTACCATCCTAGTATTCCTCATATTACCACAGACATTACATGATCCACAAGGTTAACTACCTGTTATGGTCACACCTGTAGTTGGTTTTTGATTATGGCTGTGGCAGAGTATATTTTTCAAGGTTGGTGCCCTTTTTGCCATCAGGCTCAGGTGATCTGTAAGAAAGGGATTGATGTCAGTATCCATTTTCAAAATATACCAATGTCTACCAATGATCTTCAGCAGTTCCTGCCATTGGGTATTATATGGAGTAGTTAGTCTAATTTTGGCGTCTCTACTTCTCTTCCTAGGCTGTAGTATTATATCAGTACGGGGAGTGTCCCTCTCTTCTAATGGCTCTCTATATATATCTCCTAGGGTAACCCCTTGCTTTGAATCGTTCCTTTAGATCATTAGCTGCAAGCTCAAACTCTCCACTTTCTGAGCAATTTATGCGGAGTCATACAAATTGTCCTGTTGGTATATTAAGTTTAACTGACTTCATGTGATGTGATTGGTACTGTAACAAGCTATTCACAGCTGTAGATTTATGAAACACAGTAGTAGAGAGTTTCCCTTTCTGGTTCTTTCTAATCTTCAGATCTAAAAACTCCACCTCCTAATCATTGATGTTATATGTAAGTAGGATACCAAGATCATTTTGATTCAATGTATTTAGAATCATCTCTAGAAATAAGTGCAGAAATGTAAGGCAGCCAGTGGAGGGACTGCCCGAAGGGCAACATTAACTGAACTGAAAGTCCGGGGGGAGGGGGGGGGGGGCAGGCACCAGCAGGTCAGAAAGGAACAGAATCATGTCAGTTGGAGAGTAGTTGGAAAGTATTTCATTTGGAATAATAGGAGAGCATGCTTTAGCATCTAGTGGTATTTGAGTAAGGATAGAGTGAATGTGAGAAAGTAAGGGGGAGATCTTTACCTACAACCATGCATGTGTCAGGGATCTACATTCTAAGATGGACCTTTTATTAAGCCTTATCTCCAGATCTTTTTGAAAGTTATTAAACCAGAGCAAACAGGGTCCCTCACTCCTAATCTACAGCTATACTAATTTTCCTCCAGACCATGACCCTTTCTGGAGGAACTGCTTTGAAAGAGAATGCCAATCTTATGAAACTAGCACAAAGTATTAAGGAAAAGAAAGTTTCCCAGGACTCTCCAAAAGTTGTAAGATGAAAACGCTAGATTCCTTCTAGCTCTTTCAAGATCAATGCTTTGTGAATCAATTGGAAAGAGTGGAAGGAACTATTAGACCTGAGTATAATGACTTTGAAAACCATATTATATCATTACATCTTACACTAAACCTTGCAAAATGTTGTCATGGTTGTACAAGTACATAAGAAATGTAGACTCCACCTCCACATGCTACATAACCACAAAGTAATTGGTTAGTCTATAACCAGTAATTTATATCGTGCATAACATACGGGATCGACAGTAAAAGTCTTTTGACAATGCTTTGATCACAAACTGCATGAGCAAAAAGGATGCTTTTTTAAGGAACTTATGTGCTTGCTTGAAAAGTGGATATAAAATGCACCGCTGCATCAAATATATGGTTACCATCAGGGGATCTGTCCAAATTCTACATTATCAATGAATAAAACTTTAAAGTTGTGAGCTCTGTTCAATTTACATCATGCCGCATGCAAAGCAGTGATTCATTGGTCTGATTCACATACAATTCCCTTGAGTGGCAGCATAAGCAGGTTTACTAAACACAGTTTTGGGGAAGATTTTATGGCTGACAAGTATGTAGCATGAAAATGAGTCCACTGAGATAGGCTATATTTCCTGGCCTTTATCTCTAAGCCCATTTCTTTTGTCAGTAATGTTTAATGTCACAATATATTTTCCGAGAGGTTCTTTGGGGAGGTGTATTTTACACAGTGAAGCAAAGAATTCCATAAAGCATTGAAGTTGTCCGCTTTTATTGTTATCAAATATACGCTTAATGGATGAGGTGCCTGCGGAGCGACTTGGCTTAAACGGTTTACGAAAGAGCTTTCCTCGCAGCAAAATGCATCATAGTTTGAAGATGAAAAGTTCAAATTAGAGATGTTTTAATGACTTGGTCGTGAAAATGGAATTATAAAGCAATACATGATTTAACTGGACCTTCTATTTATCTCCGTCTTTCTGGCCCTGGCTGGTGGCTGTGTACTTAAAATAAAAAATTGATGTCTGATAGTAGTTGATCCTGACTTGTCCCATAAAGTCACCTCTGTGTAGAGAGTCCTCCTGGTAGTAAAAATTAATATTATTGTCACACCCGGAGATATACTTTTTCTGCCCCGAGGCCGAGTATGTTGGTGCTCTCTACCTGGTGCAGCATCGCCCCTCCCTCCACGTGTGACATCCGTGTGCTGTAGCACCTCTCTTTCATGTACAGCTCCCTTGGGCATTAACTTCTCTTTTTAATATGTTGCTCCCCATTTGCAGCTTTCACTTTCATATGAAGCGACCCTTATTTCACGTCCAGGTTCCACCTTGGGCTGCAGCTGCCCAAGGCCCGGGCCTTTGTGGCCTTTCCAGAAATCTGGCCCTGATTATTGTGCTTTTATAAAAGCATTGACATCTTTGACATCTTCTACATCATTTTTCAAAGTCTATAGTTATGTTACTAGCTGTCCCTCAGAGGAGCTTACGGAGCTTACAACTGAAAGCCTACCATAGTCGTAATTTAGTATCTCTGTCAAAGTCTAAGGCCAAATTTGGAGGTGACTGATTAACTTACCAGGATGTTTTTGGGTCGTGGGAGAAAACCAGAGTGCCTAGAAGAGACCCACACAAACACAGGGAGGACATACAAACTCCACGCAGATAGTGCGCTGTCCTGTATTTGAACCTGAGATATTAGCCCTGCAAAGTGGGAGTGGTAACCACCACACCACCATCATGCTGCCAACATTACAGTGTCACACCTGTAACTGCTGTAGAGCTCCCATGTGTTGTACTGCAGTAAATTCCTTGACTTCCTGGCAGGAACTGCTGAGCGGTTCACTGAAAAAAATAGCATTTATTGGGAATCCCTACAAACATATACTTTTCATCCCTAGGTAAGGAATAGGTCATGTAGTGAACCTAGTGACACTATACTATCAGGTTGATTTGCCATGTGAAACTGATAGAGTATCAGAATGAAATTACTGATACTCTGTAAAATGGGGTTTATGGAGTTGTTTTTTTCTTTTTGTTTATTTCTGCTGGTTATTTTGGTGAACACATTGACTGATCCCCTTGTGGTTAACCTCATCATATTGCTATTTTGCTGTACACAATGTCTGTAAATGTGCTTCCTACTTTGTACAGACCTCTCCAAAAGCAGTGAAACAATGACACAGTCAGAGATGGTGGACAAGACTTCTGGGATGCCCTAATCCTATATTCCATGGTTTCCAACGTGCTCACTATGACGTTCTGAATGTCATAGAAAGCTATAGCAGCTGTACGCTTAGGGCCTTTCAAACTGAGCAAGTTGTGTTGCAATAAAATCGCAGTAAACCTTAGCAGAAAGGTTGCATTGCGTGGTAGCGTTGCAACCATACAGTGAGGCATACAGTACAATAAATTATGCCTCACTGTCATGCTGTGCATTACTAGGTCAGAATGAAATTGGTTCCTGACCAAGATGCTGAAGCTCTGCTGTCACTGAGACAGCAGAGCGAGCAGGTGCAGTGACAGAACAGCGGGGCGCATTATGTGGATGGTAAGTGCGCGATGGTGAATAGTTGCAAACTGTGTCCTGTCAGATTTTCACAGCCACCAGCAGGATGTAGATACCAACTACGTTGCTACAAAAGTGGTTTAAGTGATCCCAAACCAAAGCTTTGGATCAAAATAAGATACTCACCTGAAGAGGGGGAAGCCTTAGGATCCTATTGAGTCTCCCTCGGTGGTCTGATGTCCCCCGTCACTGAGCGTGGCCTGTGGGCTGCGCAGCTCCTCTTCTTGCAGCGTGGTTGCGCAGTAGACACACAAGCACGGCAGCGCATGCGCAGTAGCGCGGAACCGGCGGCTCGGCTTCCAGGGGGCCCACGCCCAGCAACAGGGGACATCAGAGCAGGGAGGGAAGCCTCAACAGGATCCTGAGGCATCCCTCTCTTTAGGTAAGTATCTAATTTTTAAAACATTTAACCATCTAGCATTAGGTTTTAATGATGCTAGTGCTCATATACAGTAAAAGAAAAAATCAATAAGGTGCTAGAATAACAATGGAATATCGTCAAGCCAGAGAGCAATCAGAGAGCTATGCTGAAAGTGGAGATAAAAGAAAGGAAAACTTAAAAGCAGTATGTTAGGGTCAGGCTGAAATTGATCTGGATATATAAAGTGAGTTGCAATTATATGAGTCACTGTTCAGGCACTGAGCATGTTTGAGTGGCTGCTGGTGATCCTGTCACGTTATACAGCAAGATGGCAATCCCTGTTGAATTCTTGGTTTTAAACTTGAGCAGGCAAGAAAATTGGTAACAGCTGATGTTAGCGGGTCTTAGCTGCAGGCATGCTGCTGTCCAAGGTTCTGCAGTACTTAAACTTACCATGTTACAACAACAAACTTGTCCTCATTTAGATGATGACTAGAGGTGAGTTTGAGAATCAGACTAAGCATTCAAATTTCTACAGCTTTTTTAATATAAAGTATGCTATTATCGGTAAATTTGTCACACTAGGTTCACAGGATTTCGCTCTATCAGTACCTAAATGTCTGTTATACAGACTGAAATATAACTTTATAATATGTATCCAAAACATCTATACAAATTAAGGGCATTGTCAGTGGGTTCTGACTCAAAACACAGGCTTGGCGTGAAAGGGGTTCTTTGCCATACTTCCCCCCATCACCACAATAGTCTGTTAGCAAGGGGGGGGGGGGGCGGTGTAGCTTGACCTCAAACTAGTCTGTGTGGGTCAGTTACACTGTATAATAACACACCTGGCCTCCAGCTTCTGAAGGAGGCCCCACTACAGGTCAGGCGGTCTGTGTGGGTGTTCATATGGGAAGTCCACTAGAGGAGACTATTGATGCAAAGGACCACTGTGGGACCACCTGCATGAAACCAATGCAAGTGCAGTGTCACACCCAGCCCGCCTCTCTTGGTGTGCAACCAAACACAAAACTGCAGTACATACTGTATAACAAAGTGGAACAAAACTGGGAGGGCACTATTTACAGTGGCGTGTCTAACGCAACTTGTTTCACCCTTGTTTGGCTTCATCAGGAGTACAACAGACAATAGTGTTGTATGAATAAAAACAAAAAACCACCAGGTCAAACCAATCTACAGCAGCACGAAATATGCTGGCCTTTATAAAGTTAATGATAATAATAATAATAATAATAATATTTCAGCCTCCTGCACAGCCCAGTTAAGGAGCATGGCGATCGGACTCCCCTCCTATTTTTTCCCTAAGGGGACATGCCGCCGGAGGGGTCCGATCGCTGCTACATTTTTTTTTTTTTTTTTTTTAGCCTCATAGAGGCTCTCTCTTGCTCCCACCCCTCCACCTACAGCATTGAACAGGACGGCGATCCGTCCTGTTCTCCGCTTCTCATAGGCATCAGCCTATGAGAGGACGGCTATCCCCGGCCAATCAGTACAGATGTAAACAAAGGGGATTTCTTTCCCCTTTCGTTTACAAACAGCCTGTTAGTCACAATCGGTGGCTAGCAGGCTAATCACGCAGCTCTGCTCTGTGAACTGGCAGGGAACAATGGTGCATGCGTGCTGCCGTTCCTTGGGAAACTGCAGCTCCAGGACTTGACGCCAAACGACGTTAGGCGGTCCTGGGGCTGCCGCCGCGGTCACGCCCATTGGGGTGACACGGTCTATATGTAGTTAAAAAGAGATGTAATCTAATCCAGGCAGGCAGATACGTGGAGTAAGAGTTATAGCAAATAGACATGATAAAACAGCAGCTCTCCTGCCTCCCCCTCTCCTACACACTGTGAAAAGGAATGTAATTTGATCCAGGCAGGCAGAGAGCAGGGGAGGGAGGAGCAGGGGAGGGCACCAGGCTGGAGGGAAGGAAACAATGCTTGTGGAGAAAGATGGAAGTGCCACTACAGATGTACAGTGGGATGCAAAAGTTTGGGCAACCTTGTTAATTGTCATGATTTTCCTGTATAAATCATTGGTTGTTACGATAAAAAAATTCAGTTAAATATATCATATAGGAGACACACACAGTGATATTTGAGAAGTGAAATAAAGTTTATTAGATTTACATTGGATTTTTAGGTTCCAATGATTACCTGGATTCTGGTTGAAGGTATTTTGGACCATTCTCTTTACGAAACATCTGTAGTTCATTCAGGTTTAATGGCTTCTGAGCATGGAGATCTCTCTTTCACTCACACCACAGATTTTCAATTATATTCAGGTCTGGGGACTGAGATGGCCATTCCAGAACGTTATACTTGTTCCTCTGCATGAATGCCGTAGTGGAATTTGAACAATGTTTAGGGTCATTGTCTTGTTGAAAGATCCAGCCCCGGCACTGCTTCAGCTTTGTCACTGATTCCTGGAAGTTGGTCTCCAGAATCTGCTAATACTGAGTGGAATACATGTGTCCTTCAACTTTGACAAGATTCCTAGTTACTGCACTGGCCACACAGCCCCACAGCATGATGGAACCACCACCATATTTTACTGTAGGTAGCAGGTGTTTTTCTTGCAATACTGTGTTGTTTTTCCTCTATGCATAACGCCTCTTGTTATGCCTAAATAACTTCATTTTCGTTTCATCAGTCCACAGTACCTTATTCCAAAATTAAGCTGGTTTGTCCAGATGTGCTTTAGCATCTCACCTCAAGTGGCTCTGTTTTTTTGTGCTGTGGGCGGAAGAAAAGTCTTCCTACAGCATCTCCTTGTGTAAAGTGCACCGAATGGTTGAACAATGCAAACTGACTCCATCTGCAGCAAGATGATGTTGTAGGTCTTTGGTGCTGGTCTGTGGGTTGACTCTGACTGTTCTCATTATTCGTTGCTTCTGTTTATCCGAGATTTTTTTTGGTCTGCCACTTCGAGCCTTAACTTGAACTGAGCCTGTGGTCTTCCATTTCCTTAATATGTTCCTAACTGTGGAAACAGACAGCTGAAATCTCTGAAACAGCTCTCTGTATCCTTCCGCTAAACCATGTTAGTGAACAATTTTTGTCTTCAGGTCATTTGAGAGTTGTTTTGAGAGCCCCATGTTGCTACTCTTCAGAGAAAATTAAAAGAGGAGGGAAACGTACATTTGCCCCCCTAAAATACTCTTTCTCATAATTGGATTCACCTGTGTATGTAGGTCAGTAGTCACTGAGCTTACCAAGCCAATATTCGTTCCAATAATTAGTTCTAAAGGTTTTGGAATCAATAAAATGACAACAGTGCCCAAATTTATGCACCTGCCTAATTTTGTTTAAAAAATGATTTCACACTTTCTGTAAATCCAATAAACTTCATTTCACTTTTCAAATATCACTGTGTGTGTCTCCTATATGATATATTTAACTAACATTTTTTTATCGTAACAACCAACGATTTATACAGGAAAATCATGAAAATTAACAAGGTTGCCCAAACTTTCGCATCCCACTGTAAATGTGAGTATGTTCTATCCACTACAATGTACCAGATGTAAACATTATATGTTCTTCTAACTGTACACAGTGCATAGATATATATTGTATGTATTGCCATTAAAACTTTTACTGTATTTTGGCCGGAGGTGGTCTTTAAGCAGGAGACTATAATTATAGTTTTTTCATAGTTATGAGAGCCATCAATTGTCTGTGTAAATAATGACTTCAATTTATGAATATGTTTCAGTAACTTTTCTCTAACATCCAGAACTCAGTTTGAATCTTCATGCAAATAATCCATCAAGCCATTCCCATGATAGCTGTAACATGTATGATTGCTTGCTGAGTTTAAAATCTCATAATATCTCATTTCACTAGTATGTTGGAATCCATCTTCTTTTACTTAGGAAACACTAAATGAGCCATCATTTCTATTAGAAATACAGCCAAAAATGAGATCCTTGCCCCCGAGGCTGTCCCATCTAGATCACAAGCAGGCCAACCTAATGTCCTATAATTAACATTTTCATACTAATGGGTTTTAGTTTAAGTATTCAAAAAATATAGGAATGTAGCAATAGCTTCATTTCATGTAATAGTATTGATCTGCATGTACCTGTTTCTCTGACTCTCTTCTAATCCATTTACCTCTGCAGCTAGACACAGTCAGACACTGTATGTGAACAATTTTGTCATTGGTGTGGTTTAAAGTGAACCTGAACTCTTGCACAGAACAGAAGGAAAACAGAGAGAAATGCACCCAATATGTATTTAGAGTGTTTAGCCAGTCTAATTCCCTCTAATCTAGGCTGAGCAGATGTCTTTCCCCCCCTCTCCACGACCCCCCCCCCCCCCCCCCCCCCGGACAGGTCGTCACAGGTTTTTGAAATGTCTCCATGAAGAGAGCCGAACACAGAGCGAGTCACAAGACAAGAGCCGATTGAAAAGACAGAGAGCCGAACAGCCAAGACTCAGTACAGTGTTTTCCCCAGAGCCTATCAGCTGGGCAGTAGTGTTGTCCGGATCATGAACGATTCGGATCTTTGATCCAGATCTTTTTTGGGAGTCGAATCATCCGGATCATTACAATGAACAAATGATCCGGATGATTTGACTCACAAAAAAGATCCGGATCAAAGATCCGAATCGTTCATGATCTGGACCACACTACTGCCCAGCTGATGGAAATACTGGACTGAGTCTTGGCTGTTCGGCTCTCTGTCTCTTCAATCGGCTCTTTTAACTCGCTCTGTGTTCGGCTCTCTTCACCTGAGACATTTCAAAAACCTGGGAGGACCTGTCCGGGGAAAAGAGGACATCTGGTCAGCCTACTCTAATCTGTGACTAATCACGACTGTAATTCAATATCTCCGCTGTGCAAGCTGGCTACCTTGGCAGAGCAGCTAATTTGTAAGTAGAGGATGTTAACCCTATGTCTGCTTCCAGTAGACACACTGCAGATTTGTTGAAGGATTTGTATCAGCTGTAACCAAGAAATGTTTTTTTCTTTAAAGGTTATTATGCTGTTGCTTATCTTTTAGAGCAGAGAGGAAGTTCTCAGTTCAGGTCCGCTTTAACGGACCAATGTGACAATGATTCTGACATTTTTTACCACTATATTCATTCTATTAGCAGCAGAAAAATACTATATACTTTGCTAAAAAAATGTACAAAAATGTTACCTTCCAATACATGACCACTCCTCAGTAGTCATCCAGCATGCTAATGTGGACATGGGTCTCCTCTTCACTTGGTCTGTTTCATCTGAGAAGATTGCTGACTGCCACTACTTACCTTCATTTATGTATTTTTCATTTTATTATTTTTTTATTTTTTTTACAAAGTACACTGAGTAGTGCAGATTTTGTTCCTCTGCTAGTACATACATTATATTGACTTCATAGGTAGCAGAACATTAAAATCACTGCTGTGATTTTTTTTTACCTTTTTGTAGTTTGGTAAATGACCTTCATTGGCAGTCGTTGCTTGCTTGCTGCTCTGGGTGCTGCAAGGCTTGGTGTCCATCACCAATTCACCATCTGATACTGGTGCCTTGGAAGAGGTGCGCCAATCATTTTGTAGCACATACCCAATGCTGAGTGACATATAAACATGTCCAGCTGCTACATACCTTCTGCTGCCATAATAATATAACTTTTGTGGGGGATTTTCAATGGAAAATGATAAAATTAACATGAAAGAAAACAGCAACATGAGCATTTGCACCTAACATTACAAGCAGAGCACGCCAGCTTTGCCAGCAGCAATAAAGGTGCACAGGAAGGGGTGACTGCATGAGGAAGGTATACATGTAAAAGTGCCGCTAGTTGCTTTGGGTACAAAATTTTGCCGATCTCAAAGCTTTTGTAAAGTACCATTAGTCTACGTTTGCCTGTTCCCAATAGTAGAGTATCAGCAATTTTACTGATATTCTACTATGACGTTATCTTATCCTATTCTCACATTTACACCGCCCCCCTTACCTACACCCAATGCTACCCTGTCCACTACCTCCTCCCGTGTATGCCTAAGACTTCCCCCCTATCGCCTATAATCTGAATAATAATAATCTGAACACTTGTATATCGCTTTTCTCCTGTTGGACTCAAAGCGCTCAAGAGCTGCAGCCACTAAGAGCGCACTCAAGGGGCCACCCTGCAGTGTTAGGGAGTCTTGCCTTGGTCTCCTTACTGAATCGGTACTGCCACTACCCCCTAGCCAGGATTCAAACCCTGGTCACCCATGTCAAAGGCAGAGCCCTTAACCAGTACACTATCCAGCCATGATATGCATGCCTAACACAAACACTAGTGCTATCCCATGCTGCTAACCATAGTCACCACCGCTGTTCCATTACCATACTCCCTGCCACTACAACCCCTACCTAGATTTCGGCTACAATATGGCTGATCTGCGGTGCTACCTCCCCAGTCATCTACAGAACAGGAGCAAACACTAGAGGCCAATTCCTACGTAAAAGAAGACAAGGATGAGATGCAAGCGGCATGTTCAGCCCTGGATCGGGTTAGATTATTTTTCACCACCGCTGCCAGTACACTTTGCAAGGGGATGCGGGGAGGGAGGGCAAAAGGTAACTAGACAGCAGAGACGCATGCTGTGGGAGAGGGAGGAGAAACCAGGTATGCTGCATAGGAGAGGGAGGAGGGACCACTAGACACCAAGTACGTGGTGACCGTCACCTAAGTATAAACCGAGATTTTGCTCTGCGAGACATCTTAGGAGGAGCAATACATCTAGTTTATACTTCAGTATATACAGTATATGTGCTTTGTGTATATGTGTGATGCACATGTACAGCTGGGACTGAGTCTAGATGACAAAACAACTTTGGCAAGTAAATATACCGGTACATCTTTATGTAAATATACAGTACATCTTTAACCACTTGCCGACCGCGCACTCATACCGCGCGTCGGCAAAGTGGCAGCTGCAGGACCAGCGACGCAGTTCTGCGTCGCCGGCTGCAGGCTAATTAATCAGGAAGCAGCCGTTTGCGCGAGCGGCTGCTTCCTGTCAATTCACGGCGGGGGGCTCCGTGAATAGCCTGCGGGCCGCCGATCGCGGCTCGCAGGTTAAATGTAAACACAAGCGGAAATAATTCGCTTTGTTTACATTCGTACAACGCTGCTTGCCAATCAGCGGCCGGGGATCGCTGTCACATGACAGGCAGGAGCCTGTTAGAGGCTGCACAGGACAGATCCGTTCCTGTGCAGCCTCGGATCTCCAGGGGAGGGAGGGAGGAGAGGGAGGGGGGGAATTTCATCGCGGAGGGGGGCTTTGATGTGCCCCCCCCGCAACACCCAGGCAGGCAGGAGCGATCAGACCCCCCCAGCACATCATCCCCCTAGTGGGGAAAAAAGGGGGGCGATCTGGTCGCTCTGCCTGCACCCTGATCTGTGCTGGGGGCTGCACAGCCCACCCAGCACAGATCAGCTAAAACAGCACTGGTCCTTAAGGGTGGGTAAAGGGTGGGTCCTCAAGTGGTTAACATGTGTATCACTCAAATAAAGTATAATGCTATAGAATGCAAAACATGGACATTTTTCCCAAATTGTATGCATAGAAAAATGAAACAAACAAACTATTGCTCATTAATCAGTTTACTGAAAAAAGTGGGTTGCCTTGTTTTTCTGCATATTTCAGAATTTAGTTTCTTCTATAGGCAGCAACCAGATCTGAAAGGTACATACACAGCAGAGCTTTCAGGTGATTATTTTTTGTCATCTGGAGATTCCCATCCTAACTTAGGCCCCGTCTACACTTAATCAGTTGGTACACGTTTTTTTTCCTTCTCCGAAGCAATGCATTGTGAAAAAGATTTCAGTTAAAACGTGTTAAGTGTGAAAGGTGCCATAAGATAACATGGGCATTACTTAGAAAATCCGTTGTCCTTTCAGTTATAACTGAGAGCAACTAATTAAGGGCCTGTTTCCATTACACGCAGATTGGATGCAGATTGGATGCAGAATGGATGCAGAAAAACTGACTCCAATGAATGCCTATGGAGAAATCTGCATCAGAAAAATTGCGTTTATTGGAAATAGGCCCATAGGCATTCATTGGAGTCATTTTTTCTGCATCCATTCTGCATCCAGTCTGCGTGTAGTGGAAACAGGCCCTTAGTGTAAACGGGGCCTAACTGGCTCACTTTTTTCAAGGCAATATACAAAAATAGAGTATGACAATGGCATGAAATGGATCGTCTCACAAGACTGGATTCTTTTTTGTATTTGTCCTAAAAAAACATTTGCAAAATAATACATTTTAATAATAAATTCAGTGAGGCTTAGTAATTATTTCTATTTGTAAAAGAACAAGTAAAGGCAATTTCTTGCACGCTACATTCACTCTATAGTGTCTGGTCTACACAATGACTTACACCATATATCACTTAGTATAAAGTGATCAAAAACAAATACTTGTGTATCAGAACAGGGAGGGGATCTTTATTAGCTAGATTTTCTAAAAGATAGCAAATGCAAGCATAATATGATGGGTAAAATTCTTAAACCCCAATCAGTCCCCAGATCTGAAGCTGATTGATGTATATAGGACACACCCATGTAACCACAAGAAATATAGACTTTTCGAGGATCATATAACACCCATTAAACTGTCTTTGGAAAAGCAAGAGTATTTAAACAAAAACATTCCAGAAGAAGAACCACGTAGCACTATCATCTTCCTAGTCAACAACAAAACCACAAGTCCAGATGACCTCACAGCTAAATACTACACATTCTTTTAGCCATAAATAGTACAAATTTTTACCCATTTTCTTAATGTAGTATACATTTACAATATACATTATGTGCTTTTCAGTGGAAAAATACCATTCTGTTGCTATAAACAAAGACCCAACACAGCTCCTGCCCTACAAACGTGCACTACTGTGCCTATGTGTTAGGCAAGTCGGAGGAAAATGTTGTCCAGTAAGAAATCATTCACAAACAGTTTATTCTTATCTGTTTACAAAATGCAAAGTGAGTTAACAGAAGAAAAATCGAAGTCAAATGAATATTAACTATAAGGGATTTTGCAGGATTATAGTCAGGTGTGAGATTAACCAGTTATACCATACAACAATTAACATCTGGTGTCCCAATAGCTTTTGGTCGCGACTATTGACAATATCTTTATACACATATGTACAAACAATGAATCACTCACAGTGAGAAAGCAGGATCAAGTGAATCGTCAGAGAATTTTTAAGTCATATTTTGGGGATTTTTTGTGTTAAAATTTTTATTCAATTAACCTCCTTGCCGGTTATCCCGAGCTCAGCTCGGGGTAACCTGCGCAGGAGGATATCTCAGGCCCCGCTGGGCCGATTTGCATAATTATTTTTTTGTTACAAGCAGCTAGCACTTTGCTAGCTGTTTGTAACTTCCAATCACCGCCGCTCGCCGCCGATCCGCCGCAATCCGCCGCGCCGAGTCGCTCCCCCCCGCCCCAGAGCCCTGCGCTACCTGGCCAATCAGTGCCAGGCAGCGCTGAGGGGCGGATCGGGATTCCCTATGACGTCCCGACGTCCATGTCGGTGACGTCATCCCGCCCCGTCGCCATGGCGACCGGGGAAGCCCTGCAGGAAATCCCGTTCTCAACGGGATTTCCTGCATACTCTGATCGCCGAAGGCGATCGGAGTGGGTAGGGTAATGCCGCCGCTCAGCGGCTATCATGTAGCGAGCCCTGGGCTCGCTACATGATTTAAAAAAATAAATAAATAAAAAAAAAGTGCGGCGCTGCCTCCTTGCCGGATTTTTTAGACCGGCAAGGAGGTTACCAGCTTCAGGACCATAGGCTTACATCCCCCTAGTGACCAGGCTATTTTTCACACTTTAGTTCTCTGCAACTTTAAAAGCTTGCTGCAGAGCCATACTACGTAGCACACAAGTGATTTCCCCCTCCCCCCTTTTCTGCCCACCAACAGAGTTTTCTGTTGGTGGGCTCTGATCGCTGCTGCTCACTGTATTTATTTTTGTATTAATTTATTTGTGTTTTTTATTAAATATTTATTATTTTATTTATTTTCCCTCCCCCCGACAGCCAATCACAGTGATCAGCTCTCATAGGCATGAGCCTATGAGAGCCAATCGCTCTCTGAGCCTCTCCAGGGGACAGCCGAGTGACACGGCTGTCCCCAGTACAGCGCTGTGCAATGTATATAGACAGCAGTTTTGCCATTTAACAGTTTCCTAGTGGCGATCCGTCACTCAGGCAGGGATGTTGCTGTTGCGCACGCGATCCCCTGCAAACCACTCCCCCAGTAATTAATGGCAGTTGGCGTTGCGCGGTCCCGGGGAGCCACCTTGCGGCCACCAATTGGCATTAGGTGGTCGCAAGGAGGTTAAGAATAAGTTGCATACAAAATATACATACAGGTGATGAGCACAAATTTTGCATAATCATAATTTCGCATTGTAATTCGCAATTATGATGCAAATTCGTAATATGAAATTTCAGGAAAATTAATTAATTACCCGTGTAAATGTAATCTATTTGTAATTTTGTGTAATTATGTGAGATTTCGTGTAATTGTGTGCCAAATTTAGCGGTTAGTAGCAAAGCCTCCGTATATGGCTATCATCACAAAATACATGCTAAAATCATCAAAAATACTGTGTATGTTAAGGGGAATACTGTGAATAAGCCAAAGAGTAGTTTTTCAAAAATACTTTGTCGTTTTTGAGATAATTGATTTTAAAAATGCAAAGGAAAAATGTTTTTTTAAACAAGGAAAGTTTAAACACCCTTTTTCCTTTGCATTTTAAAAATCGATTATCTCAAAAAGTTATTTTCTAAAAATTATTTTTTTAAGTGATCCCAATATTCCCCTTATACATACAATACAGCAATTTTGGTGATGATAGCATGTACATACACTGACACATACTGTTCAATAAACCAAACACATGGTAAAATGATCAAACAGCAGTAACCAGTAACCACATAACAGCTACACAAAATAGGAACAGCAGCATGCAAATATACAGGATCTTCTCAAAAAATTAGCATATTGTGATAAAGTTCATTATTTTCTGTAATGTACTGATAAACATTAGACTTTCATATATTTTAGATTCAAATACACACAACTGAAGTAGTTCAAGCCTTTTATTGTTTTAATATTGATGATTTTGGCATACAGCTCATGAAAACCCAAATTTCCTATCTCAAAAAATTAGCATATTTCATCCGACCAATAAAAGAAAAGTGTTTTTAAAACAAAAAAAAGTCAACCTTCAAATAATTATGTTCAGTTATGCACTCAATACTTGGTTGGGAATCCTTTTGCAGAAATGACTGCTTCAATGCGACGTGGCATGGAGGCAATCAGCCTGTGGCACTGCTCAGGTGTTATGGAGGCCCAGGATGCTTCGATAGCGGCCTTAAGCTCATCCAGAGTGTTGGGTCTTGCGTCTCTCAACTTTCTCTACACAATATCCCACAGATTCTCTATGGGGTTCAGGTCAGGAAAGTTGGCAGGCCAATTGAGCACAGTAATTCCATGGTCAGTAAACCATTTACAAGTGGTTTTGGCACTGTGAGCAGGTGCCAGGTCGTGCTGAAAAATGAAATCTTCATCTCCACAAAGCTTTTCAACAGATGGAAGCATGAACCCACTTTTGAACCAGAAACAGCGGCAGAAGCGCCTGACCTGGGCTACAGAGAAGCAGCACTGGACTGTTGCTCAGTGGTCCAAAGCAGAGCCGGGACAAGGTCCTCCAGCACCCAAGGCTGAGACACCAAAGTGCGCCCCTCCATCCCTGCCACCCCAGCGTCACACACTGATTGCTATTAGACTAAGAGGCGCCACAGGGCCCACAACCTCCCCAACACCTTAATATCTAGTTATATGGCTTGCAGTCACTGCCATCTATCCCCTTTTCTTATTTCTTTCTGCTTCAAACACAATTAGGAATGACAGCTGAATGAATTCTGCGCCCCCTCCTACACTGCGCCCTGAGGCTGGAGCCTCTCCAGCCTATGCCTCGGCCCGGCCCTGGTCCAAAGTACTTTTTTCGGATGAAAGCAACTTTTACATGTCATTCGGAAATCAAGGTGCCAGAGTCTGGAGGAAGACTGGGGAGAGGGAAATGCCAAAATGCCTGAAGTCCAGTGTCAAGTACCCAAAGTCAGTGATGGTCTGGGGTGCCATGCCAGCTGTTGGTGTTGGTCCACTGTGTTTTATCAAGGGCAGGGTCAATGCAGCTAGCTATCAGGAGATTTTGGAGCACTTCATGCTTCCATTTGATGAAAAGCTTTGTGGAGATGAAGATTTCATTTTTCAGCACGACCTGGCACCTGCTCAAAGTGCCAAAACCACTGGTAAATGGTTTACTGACCATGGTATTACTGTGCTCAATTGGCCTGCCAACTTTCCTGACCTGAACCCCATAGAGAATCTGTGGGATATTGTGAAGAGAGAGTTGAGAGACGCAAGACCCAACACTCTGGACGAGCTTAAGGCCGCTATCGAAGCATCCTGGGCAGTGCCACAGGCTGATTGCCTCCATGCCATGCCGCATTGAAGCAGTCATTTCTGCAAAAGGATTCCCGACCAAGTATTGAGTGCATAACTGAACATAATTATTTGAAGGTTGACTTTTTTTGTTTTATAAACACTTTTCTTTTATTGGTCGGGTGAAATATGCTAATTTTTTGAGATAGGAATTGTATGCCAAAATCATCAATATTAAAACAATAAAAGGCTTGAACTACTTTAGTTGTGTGTATTTGATTCTAAAATATATGAAAGTCTAATGTTTATCAGTACATTACAGAAAATAATGAACTTTATCACAATATGCTAATTTTTTGAGAAGATCCTGTATATCAGGACATCACAGGGTCCCAAGTGGACTGATAATTACACAATCTGCCAGTCGCCACGGACCAGACTGGGAGAAAGCGAGGGTAAATGGAGAAAGAAGAAAAGGGCCAGCCACAATGCCATCAAAAATAACAGGCATGGTTAGCACATCAATCTAGTGCAAACGTTATGTAAGTAATGTAATTTGAAGGGAGTATGGTTATGGTATACTATTTACTGTCCTGACCCAAAAGCTAGTCACCTAGGATTTCACTGATGCCATACACGTTACTGGGTAGCATATGTATACCTTCTGTAAAGATTTCTTATTTTCAACATGTCTGTTGAATACAGTCATCAGTTTCTGCCCAGTCTAACAACTACCTCATGAAACTACATAAGCTTGTTGTCTATTCTCCTGCCAAGTTATATCATTCTTTCGCTCCTGTTTAAATCATCTTACTGTTTTATCACTTTGATGTAGACACATTTATATGGAGAAAATCAGGGACACTTGTCTTCCTAGGTGTCTTGGCATTTTTCTTACTTATAAAACAGGGAAAGGACCATATTTCATGCTCTGGCATTGTTTCGGAAATTTCCATTCAGAACGCTCTTGCCCAGTGAGTTTACCTATGAGCTCAAATACACTTATTTTTCAAACACTGATTTACTGTAAGAGTCAGACGCTAACAGCCAGCAAGGAAAGAAATAAAGATGAAGTGCCTAAAAACTAAGCAGAACTTCTTAGTGAATTTTAGAATGTTTATTGTATCACTTGTACTTCTGCCAACATTAGGAAAATATTTATCCCATCCTATCATCCTATCCTCCTTTCACATTCCAGGTAATTTCATTTCCTTTCTGCAGTAGGCCTTTGGGAAAATAAAAATGGGTAGTTTATGCTGAGAGTGAGTTGCCATGACAAAACCAGGGCAATTCAGTCCTTGTAGTCTATTCCAATCCCACACGGTGCTGTATATTGCAGGTCAAGGCCAGTATGTGGTGTTCAGAGTCTCCCTGGAATAGCTCAGATTATTTTCCTGGGTACATTGATGAGCTGACATTTTCTGCAAAATCAGTTTCATGGTCCAAACTACCTGTTTGCTCTTTCCAAATGTTCATGCAGATGTGTGTTTTTCACAGTACATAAAATACTATTGTAGAGATCCACAATGGCCAGGTTACCTGGGAGAAGAGAGAAAAAACGTCCTTTCTGGATTCCATTCAGACATTTTCAGTAGTGGACCTTAAAGGATACCACAAGTGACATGTGACATGATGAGATAGACATGGGTATGTACAGTGCCTAGCACACAAATAACTATGCCGTGTTCATTTTTTTATTTCTCTGCCTGAAAGAGTTAAATATCAGGTATGTAAGTTTTACTGAAATTATCTTATGGACAATCGTCCGAGCAACCTATAGAACAGCGGCAGAACTATACCCCACTCACATTGAGTGAGAGGGAAACCTTAGCAGCTTTGGAATCACTAACGCAGGAACAGGTATCAATGGATGATTCTACAATTATACATAGTCATAATGATATCTCAACAGATAGAGATCTGATCCCCTCTCAGATTACTCAGGAAGATACTCCCACCTCCACAAAACACTAATCTCCGTCTTAAATCTACCTATATGCCACCCATTTCACAGAATAGAAACGTGAAGGTATTTTTGGACACAGTAGAACAAGAATTGGGAAAATTGAGACTTTCTCCTCTCCATGGGGACAAAAATTTATCGTCTCAGGAAATCATTGCCTTAAAAGAATTACAACAGGCCCCAAAGTTGATTATAAAACCTAGTGACAAAGGGGGCAATGTTGTCCTCATGGATGAGGAGAAATATGTCCAAGAAATATAACGACAATTGAGTGATACCCATACCTATCGGAAACTCAGGGATAATCCTTTCCCATCCATAAAAGACAAAGTCAATGATTTATTAGATGATGGATTGGCAGAGGGCATTTTGACAAAGCAGGAATGGGAGTATTTAACTGTGACTACGTACAATATCCCTACTATATATGTCCTCCCTAAGGTGCACAAGTCACTTGATAATCCACCGGGGCGACCTATCGTTTCGGCGGTAGGAAGCCCGACGCAAAGATTGGGGCAATTTATTGACAAAAAGATCAGTACATTGGTACAAGCTCTGCCTTCATATGTGCAGGACACACGGGATGTTCTGGGGGTCCTGGACGGTTTTGGGTTGCCCCCGGGGTCCCTCCTTGTGGGGATCGATGTTGAGTCCTTGTACACCTCGATCCCACATGAGGAGGGGCTCCGGGCAATGTACTCTTCCTCCGTGAGCGGCATCCCTCTGCTGTGGCCCATAATGCCTTTATTGTTGAATGTATGGAGTTGATTCTGACCCGGAATTGTTTTATTTTTGAGGGACAATACTACCATCAACTGAGGGGTACGTCCATGGGGGCGTCGTGTGCACCAGCCTATGCATGTCTCCATTTGGGACTCTGGGAGCGGGAGGAGGTTTTTCCAAGTCCCGAATATGGTGCACACGTCGCCCTCTGGATCAGGTACTTGGATGATGTCCTGGTGGCATGGACAGGAACAGCCGTGCAACTCAGTGATTTTGTGGCTAAGTTAAATCAAAATAACAGAAATATTAAATTGACATATACCTTTGGTATGCAAATTTCCTTCCTTGATCTTATGTTGAGGGTGGAGGGTGATGTGGTTGTGACCACATCTTTTCGTAAACCTACGGCAGGCAATACACTTTTGCATGCCGCAAGCCACCATCCAGTATCCTTAAAAAGAGGTATCCCATATGGTCAGTTCCTTCGTTTACGTAGGAACTGTGGTAGGGACGAAGATTTCAAGAAGGAATCTCGCCTGATGTACCAGCGATTCTGGGACAGGGGTTACTCACATTCAATACTGCGCAGGGTGCTCAAAAAGGCATGGGGCAAGGACCGACAGGAATTGTTGGCCCCCAGGGGGATGCCGCGAAGTGCGGAGGGGGAGGGACATATGCGTCTCATAACCGGTTTTGGGTCCCATTGGGACAATCTGAGGGGGTTACTTACCAAATTCTGGCCAATTTTGACTGCTGACCAGGAAGTTGCCAGGGTGGTGGGGCCGCGTCCCCTTATCACTGCCAGAAGGGCACCCAACTTGAGAGACTTTTTGGTACATAGTGAGATCCAGAGGAACCCCTCAACTTGGTTGGACCGTAGGAGACCGGTCGGAATGTATAAGTGCTCCAAATGTAAATTATGCCCCTATGTTGAACGCACTAATGTCTTTTTTAGTAGTGATGGGAGGGATGAATTTACCATTAGATCCTTCATTAACTGTGAGACCACTAGAGTAATATATTCAATTCAATGTCCATGTAAACTCATGTATGTGGGGAAAACACAAAGAAGCTTGAAAGATCGAATATTTGAACATTTTGGAAAAATAACAGGAGACAAAGCTACAGGCACAATATACGAACATTATAGGGAATATCATAATAACTCCTTTAAGGGGACCCTAGTAAAGGGATTGTATGGTCTCAAAATTTCTGGGAGGAGGGGGGACTTTGATGAGGTCCTCTATTGCAAGGAGGCAATGTGGATTTTTAAGTTAGGTACAGTTGCCCCCCTTGGCCTTAATGCGGAATTGGACCTCTCTCCTTTTTTGAGACATAATAGATATAGATAATTCCTAGAGTGCACCCCTGTGTGCCATGCTGTATTTGTGCAATGGGGGTAATGCATGTAGTATGAATGGTACCGCAGTGCATGATTCAACTTTGCCATTATTTCTCCTTTGTGATCTACTCATCCAAGAAAACATTCTGTTGTTGCTAGATTATACATACTTTGGAGGTGAGCAACCATTGATAAAGTCTGGGTCAATGATGTATAGTGTTTTGCTATCTATCCCATAAGAAGTACTGGACGTTTGATCTATTGGACTATTTGTTGAGTTTACACATAGCAGCAATGATATTCACCAGACAGAACTTATAAATCCATTTGGAAGCTATGTGCGGAATAATGGACATTGTTTTTCCCACATTTATGACCCAACTAAGCCTCCGTACAAATCGGCAGGTGAAAGTTTGCCGGTTGCCATAGTCACCTAGCAGGAGGGGCCATGAGATGGCTTTTAAGAGATCGTAATGGCCGTACAGGCCACACCCCGATGAAACGCCCAATGTGGGCGTGAAACGCGTCGGTGGGCGGAGCTCTGGTTTGCTGAGTGTTTGCGTGCACAGGCGTGACGTCACCTTGGTGGCCGCATCAACCTCGCATACAGGATCAGCGCATCTAGCGCGTCTAGCGTGTTTGCAAATAACACGAGGTGGAATCATCTATACCGGCAGCCCCAGGGGACACCGGCATCACCATGCGCATGGTCTCCGGATCGCTTAAACACCTTTGAGGAGTGAGCGGAACTGTTTGATACACAGAGGGGACATCTCCACGGGTGAGACCCATCCATACTTGCTTAAACATAATATGCTTAAGGCAGTGATGTGACAAGATACCTGGAAGCCTTGATTGTCATTACCGGAACTTGTTATTTGCATATATATATATGGATATTTCTACCCTTATACAAAGAGAGGAAAAAGGGGGGCCCCCGAAAATACCTTTTTGAGATATGATGGCAGAGTGAAAGGTGTATGTATGCGCGGGCGACTGTGTTGGTATATATATAGTCTCATAGGCCTAGGCCAGTGATTGATATGCTAATAAGTTTCGGGCATTGCTTCACTCATGCATAACCTATGCTTCGCATGGTTCTCTGGTTTTAAAATGTGGGGAGGGATCTTTAACTAAGTATGGGCTATATCTAGGGGATTGTGCTTTGTATGGATTATATTTGTAATAAACTTATTTTGCATATTGGTATAATTATGGTGGCCTGACGACCTTTTTGTTGTGCTACAATTTATGAATCATGTAAGTGGCTGACTCAGTCCTGACTCAGACAGGAAGTGACTACAGTGTGACCCTCACTGATAAGAAATTCCCCTTTTTATCTCTTTCTTGCTCTCAGAAGCCATTTTCTGCTAGGAAAGTGTTTTATAGTTGGAATTTCTTATCAGTGAGGGTCACACTGTAGTCACTTCCTCTCTGAGTCAGGACTGAGTTAGCCACTTACATACTTGATATTTAACTCTTTCAGATGAAGAAAGGAAAAAAGGAATACAGCACAGTTATTTGTGTGCTAGTCACTGTACATACACATGTCTATCTCATAATGTCACATGTCACTTCGGGTATCCTTGAAGTCTTAGAACCACACTCTTAGGTGTTCCAAATGTAGATAAATAAAGTTGAGTGTCTTTAAGCCTTCTTCTACTGCTCATTCTGAGGCCACCCTCCATCTCTTCTTTCCTACACTGTTGAAGCCACCACCTAAATACCAAGGCTGTCATCATAAAGATGAAGGCAGTAGCATGTTTCAGGCCCAAGATATGATTCTAAAATGTATTTTATTTCCAGTTTTGGGAAACCTTACCTTTTTAAGCTCTGGCAGTTCACCACTTACCTTTGCACTATTTCACACTGCTGATTGGACTTGAACCGTTTGAATTAAAATACAAAGTTAGAAAATTTGAGGTGTTTTAAAACTTTTGACCAGTAGTGTATGTTTGCTGTAAACTAGTAAATCAGAACACCTAGGCTCAAATACTCTAAACATATGCATGCTAATTAGGACAAACTCCTGAAATATTACACAGGTGAGGACTTGCTGTCTACTAGACCCCTCTTACTGATGGCGGAGTGTTTCTGAGAACAATAAGGAAAGCTTTGCAATGGAACCTGAAAAACAGGCATGGAAAAGCTCGCCCACTGAAGAGGAGGCACAGGAAGGGTACCCACAAATCATTCCACGTTGAAACATATTTTAATTTGAAGGCATTTGGAAAATGTCAAAATTTATTTTCTGTTGGGGTAGACTAGATATCTCACCACCCAGTTAGTTGATCCCAAGTAGGTGGCCCTGACCTGTTCAGATTTTATATCTCATCAGAAACTCCATGCAATCAGTTCTCCTTATGTGTGGTTTATGGTGTAAAGTTCCTAACCATGGATGCTTAATAATGTATATTTGCATACGCAAGGTCCCAACTCTAGTCCACAGCTCTCAGTATCCAAGTAATGCACATGCTGCAAAGAATAGGCATAACAGCACACTTGATAAGAATGCTACATTACAACTCTGTAGCTAGATAAGACCATGAGAACTGCATCAACCAGCTATAGAACACAGAACTTGTGCTGAACATGTTTTCTCCTGGTAATGGGACCCATAGAAAGATAAGGCAAACTACAAATGATAAAAAATGTGATTTGCCTTATCTGTATAAAAACTCCCATTAGAAGATAAGATATGTGGCAGAACATAAAAGAGTGGTACGCTACTCATGGAAGAGGACTGCACATGGAAGAGGGAGCTGCAAGTAGGATGGGGTACATCTGCAAATGGAAAAGTGTGTGTCTGTGAGTGTGTGTGTGTGTGTGTGTGTGTGGCGGGGGGGGGGGGGGGGGGGTCAGCTGAATGTTTCTAGGCTGTTGCATAAGGAAAGAGGAATCGCCATACGTGGAAGGTAGAGAAGTAGAGAAGAAGGCTGGTCATAAAAGAGGAGGAAGCAGCATAAGAAAGGGACAATTCATTCACTGACTTGGTTGATAGGTTGACTATAAGGAAAACCCTTATGAGTGAATTATCATGAATGTAACCATTAATCACCTGCCTAGATATGTGATATATACAGTATAATTCAGATCCCAGACCTTCGTCCTTTGCTGCACTTGCATAGCTCTTATTGTGTGTATTGTTAGCGAGTTATTATATTTCCCACGATTTTTCACCTGGTGGTATCTGAGTGGAAATGATGTTGTTGGACTCATGTATATACTCTATCATTTAATAATTTAATAGTTTATGGATAATGTTATCTGAAGCATCCAGTAACCATTCTTCAATAACAGAATGTATTTTATATTGGATATTTTTTTTTACATTGTACATATTTATTTTATTAGGATTTTAACTGTGTATTCTTTTAATGGAAGGCAATTAGAAGTTTTTCGGATCATTCTTTATCTAAAACTCCTAATACTTTCTGCAGAGATGTACAACTAACATCTGTGTTTTTAATGAAAATTACAGATGGATATTTTTCCAAACTTAGTGAATGCAAACCAAAATTTCATTTAGGTTTTATTTGTGATTTGCCTTCGCATACATTAGGTTATCAATAGGACTATTAGTTTGCTAGCTAGAAATGCCACAAGTACAAATACAGAGTTCATCAGAGATTTTTGATACATTACTAAGGTTGGCCATACACTGGTCAATGTGACCAGAAGGTAGATCCCTCTCAGATCATAATCTGATCAGAGAGGGATCTTTCTGATCAAATCCCTCCACTCACTGGCTGCACAAAGATTTTTAATACATTTCAGCATGAAATCTTTCAAAAATCTATCTAACCAGAGTGTTGCACTGTTTGATGCAGTGCACCGCTAAAGGATGTCAATCTGCTGCCACTCCAGACCTGCCATGGATCGAACATTTTCTTCCATCTTCTATGATCAACCAAATTGATCAAGTTTGGCCAAAAATCATTTGCATGCATGTTGGTGCATCAATTTCTAACAGATTTGGTCAAGTGATCGAATCGACTGGATAGCTATGGGAAAAATCAACCAGTGAATGGCCAGCTTAGCTTAATCCATTCTCACCATTGTTTAATTAAAATGCTACAGGCAATAAAAGATTTAGTGGGGCTGGATGAGACCCCCCCATGTAGCTCAAACTTCCAGATGGAAGCACCAGACATTTACTTGTGGTGGTTGTGGGTCTCTTCCATATATTTTTCTTCTATTGATTGCTCGGTTTTGTGGTAACATGCAAGCATGAATGAAATACGTGGCTAACGATTGCTTAACAGACAAATGTCGGATTTGGCTCTAGCAAGTCAGACAATGTCCAAGGCATTTTTAAAGAGTTATCTGCTGCCAGGAACTAGTCACACGCTGAATATAGTAGGTTGGTTCTGTGTTTACATGATGAAGTATGAGACTAGCACAGAGTCAGAAGTCAGCTGTAGCACAACGCCAGACAGATGATTCCATCTACCTCACGGGAACTCAAGAAGCTTCATGAGCTTTTCTCCACAGCAGTAACTTGATATAATCAGGGTGAAAGGACGTTTAGTTTCTTGAGAAAAAAGGAGAATGCTGCTGTTAACATGATTCTGATATTTAATTTACAGGCGCTTATATAGCATCTATAACACAGACGTCTCCTTAAAGGGAAGGTCCAAGCAAAAAAAAAAAAATGAGTTTCACTTACCTGGGGCTTCTACCAGCCCCATGTAGCCATCCTGTGCCCTCGTAGTCACTCACTGCTGCTCCAGTCCCCCGCTGGCAGCTTTCTGACCTCGGAGGTCAGGGCCGCATTGCATACATTTTTACGCATTACAGCTAGTGCAGGAACAAAAATGTATGCGTTGCACCACTAACGCGTAAAAATGTATATGTTAATGTTCCTGCACTAGCGGGAATGCGTAAAAATGTACGCAATGCGGCCCTGACCTCCGAGGTCAGAAAGCTGCCAGCGGGGGACTGGAGCAGCAGTGAGTGACTATGAGGGCACAGGATGGCTACATGGGGCTGGTAGAAGCCCCAGGTAAGTGAAACTCATTTTTTTTTTTTGCTTGGACCTTCCCTTTAAGCCATTTAATTATTAAATCGATTGTTATGTCAAGCACCTAATCATAGGTAAAGAAGTTCCCTTTTTCTAATTCCTGAACATATGATTGGACGTTTAAAGTGATAAAAGTGAAAGGTTACTGCATATGAATACCCATGTCCTTCAATAAATAAGCCCCTGTTGAGTTTTGTCTTATATCTAATACAGGGGTCTCAAACTCAATTTACCTGGGAGCCGCAGGAGGCAAAGTCAGGATGAGGCTGGGCCGCATAAGGGATTTCACAATCAGCAGCTCCCGAATACGGAAGCAGGAGATTTGGGCGCATGAGACAAGTGGACAAAAAGGGCGCCCCATTCACTCCCATTATAAATATCGTTTAATGGGCGCTGAACAGGGAAAAAAAGGCGCCGGAGATTATTAACGTTTTACAAATGGCGCCCGGAGATTTTTAAGGTTTTATAACTATGTTTGTGATGATTTAACTTTACAAAATGAGCCCGTGACGAATAACGTTTATAAAGATACTAAATCACTATTTCTAAAACATTTCTAAAACATTATTATCCACCCCAAAAAAATATTTACATTTTTTTATTCACATTTTTTATTTATTAATGTTTGTCTTAGGTTTAGGCACCACCAGGGGGGTCTTAGGTTTAGGCACCACCAGGGGGGTCTTAGGTTTAGGCACCAACAGGGGGGGTCTTAGGTTTAGGCACCAACAGGGGGGTCTTAGGTTTAGGCACCAACAGGGGGGGTCTTAGGTTTAGGCACCAACAGTGGGGTCTTAGGTTTAGGCACCAACAGGGGGGTCTTAGGTTTAGGCACCACCAGGGGGGTCTTAGGTTAAGGCACCACCAGGGGGGTCTTAGGTTTAGGCACCACCAGGGGGGGGGTCTTAGGTTTAGGCACCAACAGGGGGGTCTTAGGTTTAGGCACCAACAGGGGGGTCTTAGGTTTAGGCACCAACAGGGGGTCTAGGGGTTAGGGATAGGTACAGGGAGGGTTTTTAATAAACGTAAATATACGTTTCAGTTTAGAAACAGGGAAGATTAACGTTTTAAGAATTGCCGATCTCATACACATTATTTAATGATTTATAAATTCCTAAAACACTATTTGTAAACGAAATTGTACACAATATTTCTATAAACGATAAAACTGCTTATCGTTTACACCACGCGCCCTTTTTTCCCGACACCCTTTTTTGATGTACGCCCCGAATACACCCCCCCCCCCCTTTCAAAATCAAACAAATTCACACTTAAGCAAACTATTTTGCCTATTTTACCTTATAGTTCGCTTCAGTGCTCCCATTAAAAGTAATCCGCCGTGTCCCCGCCGCAAAACGAGGGCTGCAGAGCCCCCAAATCACCCAAGGGGCAATCCGTCGGCATTTCCTGGAAGGGGCAGAGCTTTCAGCCTCAGCTCTGCCCCTCCTGAGGTCAATCGCGGCGCATCTTCCTTCACAGAGAGTGGCGGGGAGAGGCGGCGATTGACGTCAGGAGGGGCAGAGCTGAAGCTGAAAGCTCTGCCCCTTCCAGGAAATGCCGTCGGATTGCCCCCTGGGCGTTTTGGGGGCTCTGCAACCCTCGTTTAGCGGCGGGGATGCAGCGGATTACTTGGGAGCACTGAAGTGAACCATAAGGAAGCTTTTGCCGGCGCGGGCCACAAAATATTGTATCGAGGGCCGCAAATGGCCCGCGGGCCGCGAGTTTGAGACCCCTGATCTAATATCTATCACGGTTTTTATTATATTACTCCCCAGTCCAAAGGCAACATCTGCAAGGAGTTTGTATGTTCTTCCTGTGTCTGAGTGGGTTCCCTCCGACACTCCATTTTCCTCCCACATCCAAAAAACATTCAGGTAAAGTAATCGGCTTCCCCCTAAAAAACTGGCCCTAGACTATGATGGACATATGACTATATGACTATAGAAGGGATTAGATTGTTGTAAGCTCCTCCGAGGGACAGTTAGTGACAAGATTATATATACTCTGTGAAGTGCTGTGGAAGATGTTGGGGCTGTATAAATCTGATTCCTAGATAATAATAATATTTACTCAGAACTAAATAGAGTGAACAAGTATGTGCGGATCAGTTCATTTCAGTGCGCGGCTCTGAGAGCTGAGCACCGAAACTGGGCACCGGCATAGCAGCAATGCTATGATGCGCGCCCCACGTATCGGTAATTCAGGGCTCTGGCAGCCGCCAGACCCTGAATTACATCTCCCTCCGAGTTGCGACAACTCGGAGGGGGAACAGTAATCAACGCCGCCTCGGAGTTTGGTGGCAGCTGGGAGAGCCGTCAATTCGGCTCCCCCCGCGCCGAACTGAGCAGCGCCGAGATAATATGTACCCAGTATGTGAATATGTGGTTACATTTATAGATGGATAGACTGTCGGAACTGCCTGTGCACGACAATTATGCTGGTACTAACACCAGGGGAGTGGGCGTCACACATTATGCAATTAGCTTAACTTGCGTTACCGGGGCAAACCATGCCTTGATATGGTAACGAACGGTACGCTACTTGCATAATTAGTGTGATGTGCATTACTCTGGTAATGCAAGTTGCACTAATTGCGTAATGCAGGCTGCCACCCTGGCTTTAGTACGGTAAAATTACCATGCACTACATGCACAAATTCACCAACAGTTTGTGTATCAGGCCCTGCAACTGTAAGTATCTCTTTATCCACACATTTGCATACTTGTTCACCCTGAGTATATGATAAGTAATAGAGTAATATAAGTAAAAACTGTGATATATATCAAATATTAAAATGTATTTATTTATTTATTTATTGTATTTATAAAGCGCCAGCATATTACGCAGCGCTGAACATTATTTTAAGTTACAGACAATATTTAGGGGTGACATACAGCAAAATGACAATACAGGAATACAAGAAAGACCAGATCCTGCAGCACAGTATGAGTACAAGGTAATGCTTAGTCACTGGATGGAGCATGGAGATCACACAGCACAGTATGAGTGCAAAGTAATGCTCAGTCAGTCACTGGATGGAGCGTGGAGATTAGGCAAGTTAGGTTCACTCAGATGCATAGCATGGGTTCACAGTAATGGAGGTGCATGATCAGGACAGGTAGGACACAAAAGGAGAAGGACCCTGCCCAAAGGCTTACAATCTAGAGGGAGAGGTAAGGACACAAAAGGTACGGGACCAGAGCTCAGCTGTGGGTTTAGAGCACTTCTGAGGGGTAGTAGGTCAGAGTTGAGGGCCTTCGTGAAGATGTTGAAGGAGGGGGCTGCCCTAATGGGTGGAGGTAGGGAGTTCCATAGTGTTGGAGCAGCTCTTGAGAAGTCCTGGAGGCGTGCATGGGACTGGGTGATGCGGGGGGCGGTCAGGCGAAGTTCATTGGAAGAGCGGAGTGAGCGGCTAGGTGTGTACCTCTGAGTAAGATCGGAAATGTAGGTTGGACAGGTTTTGTGGACAGATTTTTAGGTCAGACACAGTATCTTGAATCTGATTCTGGACTGGATAGGAAGCCAGTGGAGGGATTCAAGGAGGGGATCCTCTGTGGTGGAGCGATGGGAGCAGTGGATCATTCTGGCTGCCGCATTCATGATTCATTAAAATATTCCCGACACAACCAGTACGTTTCAGCTTTTTGTGAAGATGCATTAGTTCTGGAACAGTTGTATAGCAGTATACATGTTAAAGTGGACCCAAATTAAAAATACAAGATTTCAGAAATAAAACCTATTTTCTAAATTATAATAATAAATAGCAGCCTTTTTTTCAGCTGCATAATGACAAATATAAAATATTTTACATTTATTGGAGGAACCCCTCCCTTCTTTTCAAATTGCCGGGATTTTTCCGGCAAACTGGTGGAGTAGATGGTGTCCGGCAATGGAGAAATTGCTAATGGCTGCCCCAGCATAACCCTATTTATGAAAAGAGAAGGGTGAAAAGCATGCACTGAAATGATCATAGGCTTGAAGGAGTGTTTATTTATCTTTGTATGTGTCAGAGTGGTGCAACTAAATATTTTTAATAAAAAAAAATGTTTGGTTTGGGTCCGCTTTAACAATGTGCCAGTGGTGGTACCTTATGATTCTGGATATGTTAGGGGAGGGGATGCTCCTCATTTTTGTTAGTTCAGTTTGATTGAAAATTTCATTTTAAAACCATCATATTTACAGGTTTGTAACCTTGCTGTGAACTTCTAATGGATGTGTAAGCTCACAGCTTAATTTTGCCAGGACATGCCTGCAAGAAAAGTGAATCAGTGTATAAGATAGCATAGAGGAATCCAACGCAGTTCATGCTATATTTTTATTACACTTAATCATGTATTTATTTATTTATATTTCTTAGCATTTCTCTGTTGTGTCATAATATATCAATTCAGTGTGTGGCTTGCTTCATGGTATGTATAACACCCTGCTCAATAATTCTGTATCCAAGTCCTGTTTTAATTAAGAATATATTTCACTTGGCTACTTTTTCAGGATAATGTCAGTGTGTGTCTGGAACATTTTACTGTAAATAATAATTTAGACAAGTTGTGTCTCTAATCTGTTCTTTAAGGGTGTGAAAAAGGAATTGCTTTAATACTCTGCGATTGGGAAGCGTAAGTGTTCACATTGTCGATGTGTGTTCTACCGCAATGTGTGGCCTTCCACAATGCACATTGTTGTGACGCTGACCCTTATTCATTATACTGACTGTAGCAGTGCATGGAAACTGTTTTACAGCATACCACGTTAGTGGCAACATCAGAAAGGTGATGGGAGCAGGGGCATAACTAGCCACAGCCATTGCTGGGGGGCCAGAGCAGACGGGTATCCCAGCTACTAACCTTCCCTTCCTCTGATACAGATGTACCACCCAAAGAAACCCTAATTGGGGGTGAAAAAAACAAGATGTAGATATTTTTGTTGTGATAAGTAGTGATAAAGTTTTTGACGAATGAAAGGAAGGTGCTCTGCAATATGAAAATTGCTCTGGTCCATAAGGGGGAAACCCCTTATTGATAAACTAGTAAATGTTGTGCACATTTTCACTTGCCCCTCATACAGAGACAAACAAACAAACAGCAATGTGCATAAAAAAGTACTTACTTTAAGGCTACTTGCACACCAAGACGTTGCGTTAGGTGCCACGTTAAGGTCGCATAACGTGCACCTAACACAACGTATGGTGCTGCAAGATAAGACGGTAGAGTGAGCCGCGTTAGGCGGCTCGATTCCTATAATGTCTCCCAGAGTGGCGCTGATTGGCCGGCGGGACCACGTGATGCGGAGCGAGACACTCCGCATCACGTGGTCCCGCCGGCCAATCAGCTGCCGCCAGTGCAGTGAATATTAAGTAGCCATGTGCGCGGCTACTGTAGCTGGCTCTCCCCGCCTCCTCTCTGCCCCCCACTGAGCATGTGCAAACAGTCTAACGCGGCTATAGCCGCTCTAACGCCGTAGCATGCTGCACTTTCGGGAGAACGTGCAGCGTTACATGTAACGCAATGTGGGCTGTGTGAACAGCCCACTTGTGTTACATTGCTGTGCGTTGGGGGAGCGTTACAGGCGCACTAACGTGCGCCTGTAACGTCCCTGTGTGTAAGCAGCCTAATAAGAAACACCTTTATTCTATGGATGAAAGCAGGTCAATGGTGATGGCATTGGAAGGCAAAGTTAGGGCCAATTTTAGACGAGAAACCAATTAACCTATGTGTATGTTTTTTGAATGTGGGAGGAAACTGGAGTGCTCAGAGGAAACCCACACAGACACAGGGACACCATACAAACGCCTTGCAGATAGTGCCCTGGCTGGGATTCAAACTGGGGCCTAGCACTGCAAGGCGATAGTGCTATCCTTAACTATGCTTGTGCAGTCCAGAGGACATGTTTGACCTGCTACTTAATGCAGCACAATGACTATGTTTCCACACAAGAGGGGTCTGATCGATGTACTATTTTGCTGATAGTCAAACTGTGTGCCCCAACTGCATTCTTTGTGGTTCCCACAGAAGAGTAAATTTATCTCTGAATTATAACTGTGTATTTAAAGCATGTGTGGTTGGTTACAACATAAATAAGCTAATCCAACACAAAATTATTTCCTGATGAATAATGCAAGTATAATGGAATACTGACAGTGTTTTTCTGAAGAGATCTGAGAATCTCATGAATGTCCATATTTTGTAGATACTGCTCATTCTATAGCAGTTTATATATCATCCACCAGAAGTCCTTTTTCTTGTTTCAAGAGTTTCCACTTCCTCCCCAGCTCCCTGCAGACCACCCACTGAAAGCCACAGCTGTATCTTAGAACTTTACCTACAAGTGATCTGCTATTTGCTCCTTACGGCTCGTACCCGCCTTGCGATTTTTCTGATGCCTTTCCCGCTGACTGGGGTTTTTTGAGACAAGCGATCGTTTCCTCAATCTCGTGACATGAGTACAGGCGCACGTGTGATAATGACTGTCATGGCGGATCGGATCTTTAACTACTCTGCGTCCGCCTAACGCCAATCGGTGGCGGCAGAGTGGCTCCTCCAGGACCACCTAATGCTGAAAGGCGTGAAGTCCTGGGGGAGGAGATTAGCGGGGACCGCACATGGATGCGCACGCATTCCCGCTTGAGTGACGGAGTGGAGCTCCGTCAACAGTCTGCCAGTGGCGAACGTCGCTGGCAGACTGTATAGATAAGAAACGGACGTTTGTTTATGTTGTACAGCGCTGCGATCTACTGCAGCGAGGTACTGGGGACAGCCCTGTCACTTGGCTGTCCCCTGGAGCGGCTCACTACACAATCCCCTCTCATAGGCTGATGCCTATGAGAGAGGATCCCCCTGATTGGACCTTGGGGGGAAGAAAAAAATTGTCAAATTTATTTAGAATTAAAGAACAAATAAATTATAAACAGAACAAAAAACAAAGCCTGCAGCAGCGACTAGATGCCACCAACAGAAAGCACCTTTATTGGCAACAAAAGGAGGAAAAATTTACTTGTGTGCTCAGTTGTATGGCTCTGCAGCGAGCTGTTAAAGCTGCAGAGCACTGAATTGTAAAGAATAGCGTGGTCACTAGGGGGGTGTAAGCCTGTGGTCCTTAAGTGGTTAAGATCCCTGATGACTCCCACGCAAAGTACTGTGATCGCTTGAAGTCTTGTTTGCACCCGTCGTGTAACGTCACGTGACTTCTTGCATACCTGGCGGCTGGAAAATGAAGGAAGATGGATCGGGGGAGCGCTCGTCGTCAGGGAAACGTCTCTGGATCTATCTTCCTGCATCGCGAGGTGAGTATGTAGCTTTAGGCTGACAGTGCTTTGTAATCATATATTCCTTAAAGCTGACCTGAACTCAGAACTTCCTCTCTGCTCTAAAAAATAAGCAACAGCATAATAACCTTTAAAGAAAAACATTTCTTTGTTATTGTTGATACAAATCCTAAAAGAAATCAGCAGTGTGTCTACTTCCTGCTTTCATGGAAGCAGACATATTGTTAACATCCTGTGCTTTTAAATTAGCTTATCTGGCTTATCTGCCATGGCAGTCAGGTGGCACGGGGAGAGATCAATTTACAACTTGTGATTACGCAGATGAGAGGGAAACTCTCTAAAAACATACAGGGTGCATTTCTTTCTGTTTTCCTTCTGTCTTGTGCAAGAGTTTAGATCCACTTTAAAAGTTTATGTGCATGTAACTATGTTGTGGTATTGCAAACACAGCATGTTAATTCTGCTACATTCAGGAAAATACAAATGCACTGCAAAACGGCTGTAAACACAGCAAAGCAGTTCAAAAACAATTCAATTGTATAATGGAGTTAAAGGGACCCTGAGCACAACAATAAAATCAAAATCAGCACTTACCTGGGGCTTCCTCCGGCCCTCCGTAGCCCGCAAGGTCCATCTGTGTCCACTGTGTCCCTTCCGTGGTCCCACTGGTGGCCCCGTTAGTTTGGCGACTTTGACCGAAGCTGTCCACAACTGCGCATGCAGGTCTTGGCTCCTGCCTCGATCACACCTCCATCGCCGTAAGCCTCCTGCGCATGTGCAGTTCTCGAAAGACTGAACTGTGCATGCGCAGGAGGCTTATGACGATGCATGCCTGATTGAACCAGGAGCACGGCCGGGCATGCATTTACAGTTGCGGACGACTTAAGCCGAAATTGCTGCACTAACAGGGCCACCAGCGAGATCACGGAGGGGGCCCAGAGGACGCCGAGGGACCTCGCGGGCTACGGGTGGCTGGAGGAAGCACCAGGTAAGTGCCGATGTTGATTTTAGTACTCTGCTCAGGGTCCCTTTAAAAGTTTGCATACAGAGATCCTTGTCTAAAAGTAATGTCTGAAAGTAGATACTGGTGATCAGATGTGTTATGTTGATCACACAGATCACACACAGAGTGACCATATTCATTTCAATGTTCATTCAATGGCAAAAGAGTTGGCATTCGCCTATTACATATCAATTCTGGAGGTGCTAATTTTGGCATTCAGCTATAATGGAAGGTTAGTGATAGAAGTCAGGAAAGAGTTAAGCTCCATCTACACTGTACAATTTTCCATCAGATCGACCAGTGATCTGATAATTTTTCGATTTTGTGATCGATTTTGAATTGATAAGTAACTAAAATCATTTGCAAAATCGATTGCACTCTGATCGGACCATCGGAGATGATCTAATAGACCCATTGATCTGACGTAAAATTGTACCATGCGGACCCAGCTTGAAGGGTAAGGAGAGAGTTTAGTTTAAGACATCAGGAAGAGGTTAAAATTAATGGGAAAGGTTTGGAATAGTCATCAGGAGGGTTAACATTGAGGTGATCAGTTAGGGTAAGGTGAATGACATGGAAGATGCACCAAAACCACCAACAAAAACAACATTACAACTGTGAAATGATATTGCACATTATCTGCTTAGTGTCTCCTCCCCTAGTTTCTCCACCCCACTACCCTCTAGGTTGTAAGCTGGCAATGACGGGGACTTCCCCCTAGTGCTTCCTGTTTCTGTGTATTTAATCAAATAAATGGCTGTCCCCCTGGGACACTGACACGGCTGTCCCCCTGGGACACTGGAGAGCGATCGGCTCTCATAGGCAGAAGCCTATGACAGCCAATCGCCATGATTGGCCGGCTGTGTGGAGGGAGGAAAAATATTTAAAGAAACAGAATTCTTTATTAAAAAAAAACAATAAATATATTTGTGTAAACAAAAATAAACATGGGGGGAGCGATCAGACCCCACCAAAAGAGATCTCTGTTGGTGGGGAGAAAGGAGAGGGGGAATCACTTGTGTGCTGTGTTGTGCGGTCCTGCAGCTTGGCCTTAAAGCTGCAGTGGCCTATTTTCCTAAAAATGGCCTGGTCACTAGGGGGGTTTAGCACTGTGGTCCTCAAGAGGTTAATTAACATAACTAATGTAACTTAATGACATTATGTTTGTTTAGGCTGAAGTTCCTCTTTAACTGCTTTAAGACTGCTCCACGCCAACGGGCGTGGCTGCGGCAGCAGCCCCAGGACCGCCTAACGTCAATTGGCGTCAAGTCCTGGGGATGCAGTTTGCAGGAGATCGCGTGCAAGCTGCGCATGCATCTCCTAGCTCGGGGGGCAGAGCTCCGCCCCACCTTCAGTCTCCGAGCGGCGATTGCCGCTCGGGAGACTGTTAGACGGCGACACCCCCATCTAACTACCTTGTACAGCGCTGCGATCCACAGCAGCGCTGTACTGATGACAGCCTTGTGACACGGCTGTCCCTCTCGGGGACAAGAGAGCGATTGGCTCTCATAGGCAGAAGCCGTGATCGCAGAATAATTTTTAATAAAAATAAATAGAAATAAATATTTACAAAAAAAAACCTACAACTTGGGGGCGATCAGACCCCACCAACAGAGAGCTCTGTTGGTGGGGAGAAAAGGGGGAGGGGGGAAACACTCATGTGCTGAGTTGTGTGGCCCTGCAGCTTGGCCTTAAAGCTGCAGTGGCCCAATTACCAAAAAATGCCCTGGTTTTTAGGGGGGTTTAACACTGCGGTCCTCAAGAGGTTAAAGTCCCTAGCCTGCTAAGATCCACATACTACCGAGACGGTTCTGTGCTATGCAAAGGGTAGGGGGGAAGAGTAGAAGGTGTCCTGTTCTACAATAGCATATATACATTTTTCTTTAGTAAATTTTGGTGACGCTGTGCAGGATGCTAGCTAACATAGCTGTGCACGCTGGTAGCTGAGATGATTTTTACTAAACGGATTGATGAAATCTGACAGCTAATCTCCTCCAGGTCAATATAAAAACCATGTTGCATATAGATTTTCGCGTCAAGTAACTCAATAAAATAATCTTGCAAATTGCTTGTAGAGTAAAACTTCCAAAAATAAATACTGAGAGCAATTTTTTTCAACGTCTCTTCAGCAGCAGAAAGGAGTAATCAAATAACAATGTGCTATGACAAGAATGATATCTGTTACCTTGGGATTGCGGTGCTGTTATCCTGGACATCACTGCTATTCCAGATATGTGTCAAGGAGAGTTTGATTAATGAACTCCAAAGATTCAATGTAAACAATACTAATGGCAGCATTTCATATAAATAATTGCAAATGCAGCGTATGCCATATCTATGTAATAGTTCATGTAGTTTAAACATTGCTCGTATAAGCTATAGTTTCTTCTGTTCAGCAAGGAGGGTCATGTATGATCTAACATCTGTCTCCAGTTGCAGAAAAGTGCCCATACCTTTATCAGTATGGCCAGGTTCAAAAAACAGCAATATTCAAATGATAAATTTGGCTTTTTTGGTGTCATTACCATAATGCCCAGATGCTCAGGTGGGCTCCTCTATACAGGGCCAGCCGAGGCAGAGGTGAGAGAGGCTCCAGCCTCAGGGCGTAGTGTAGGAGGGGACGCACAACTCAATCAGCAATCATTCCCCTATTGTGTTTGACGCAGAGAGAAATACGAAAAGGGAATACATGGGAGTGGGTGCAAGCCAGATAACTAGATATTAAGGTATTGGGGGCTCTGGGGCACCTCTTAGTAATAGCAATCAGTGTGTGACGGCTGGTGTGGGAGGGATGGATGGATGGGCGCACTTTGGGGTCTCAGCCTTGGGTGCTGGAGGACCTTGTCCCGGCTCTGCCTCTATAATACCTGGTGCCCTTCAATCACAGGAGGATCCTCTCCTCCATCTTTGGGCTCTCCAATCACAGGGGGGAGCTTCTCTACCATATTGGTAGTGGCAGGCAGCCAATTGGCTGTTTGACACCACAGCATCATATGCAGCCTTAGGCCGCCTACACACTGCCTACTTATGTCACCCGTTGGGGATCAGGAGCTGATGCCCTTGGGCGACATTGCTGGCCTGGGCTGCACACACGCATGTAGCTGACAATGCGCTGTGTTGCTACGCAAGGGGGCGGGGATGACGACAGAGGGACAATGAGTGGTGCATGCGTGACGTCATGGGGAGGGACAATAAGTCTAAACTAAAGAGGTCACAGAACAAAAGAGTTCACCACCTGTGAGAAGTTTCAGAATGTAAATCAGGGTGAGGAAAGATTTTAAAATGGGCAAACTCTGACTAAATCATTTATAAATGAGTGGTGCATGCGTGACGTCATGGGGAGGGACAATAAGTCTAAACTAAAGAGGTCACAGAACAAAAGAGTTCACCACCTGTGAGAAGTTTCAGAATGTAAATCAGGGTGAGGAAAGATTTTAAAATGGGCAAACTCTGACTAAATCATTTATAAATGAGTTTTGTAAAAAAAAAAAAAAAAAAAAGCAATTTTATTCAAAACCGTGTTTTTACTATAGCTCATCTTTAATGCTGGGAATACACAATGCAATTTCCCGTCCGATCAACAGGAATCGGGCGATTATTTCCGACAAGTCTGATCTGTATCCAATCGAGAAAGGGATCCACTTTGCAAAGTTATCATCTGAAAATTAATTCCTTTATCGATCAGGAGCAGTTTGGACATGTGTACGCGGTACAGCTTCCCATCCGATCAACCGCAGATTGGAGGGAAATTGCATCATGTGTTCCCAGCATTAGAACGTATCTGGAATTTAGTTGGCCAATAAAAATCAATATATCAGTTTTATCTCCAAAGAAGTGAGATCATGTGGCCTTAAAGCGGACCCAAACCAAACATTTTTTTAATTAAAAATATTTAGTTGCACCACTCTGACACATACAAAGATAAATAAACACTCCTTCAAGCCAATGAGCATTTCAGTGCATGCTTTTCACCCTTCTCTTTCCATAACTAGGGTTATACAGGTGGCAGCCATTAGCAATTTCTCCTTTGCTGGACACCATCTACTCCACCAGTTTGCCGGATTATTTGCCGGCAATATGAAAGGAAGGGAGGGGTTTGTCCAATAAATGTAAAATATTTTATATTTGTCATCATGCAGCTGAAAAAAAGGCTGCAATTTATTATTATAATTTAGAAAATAGATTTTATTTCTGAAATCTTGTATTTTTAATTTGGGTCCACTTTAAGAAAAGTTGTAGGAAGCATTTTTTAATTGTAGTATCTATACTGGCTTTTTTTTTTTTTTGTCAGTGGTGAGAACTAATACTACTGACTAATTGTACTGATGGGTGAGGGTGAGACTCTTTTTTTTCTTCTCTCTTTAAAATCAATGGCAATCATGCTATCTTGGGATCTGTTTGAAGTGTTTCACATTAGATTCTATCTCAGCAGATAGAGAAAGCTGAAGCTGTGATGTGCTGGGTAATTTGTCAGTTTAAACAATAATGCTCCATCATCAAGTGCGAGGGAGTAGCCTTCAAACATGTCTGCGTGAAATGAAGATAGCTGGCAGACGTTTCTGGGAAAACTCCTAAACCTTCTTCTTGATTGCTGATTTGGTCAATTACCAGGGAAAGGCAGATGTTGATATCAATGTCCATGGGATCATTCACATTTTATAAGATTCTCATTTACTTCATTTGTCATTGCAGCTTTCACAAGGCTGGGAAATCTTCCATAACAGAAAGTCTTTTATTGGGACATACTTGTTCAAACACCAGTCCTGCCAGCCAGCTATCATGGTTTTCCTCAGGGTAAAATCTTTGGTTAGATGAAAAACAGGAAATTGGGCAGCTGCTATTCATTTATCTGTGGTGTAGAATGATTCTTGTTGCACACACGAGTGCAGAGAGGACAGCAGGTGTCTTCGATATCAAAATGGTTGGCCGATCGGCTGTCATGTGAACAGATGCATGGCCACTTAAATACCCCAAAGCTCATCCCCCCCCCCCTCACACACACACACACACACTTATGTCCTCCCCTTCGTTACCATCTCTACTAATCCCTCACTGTGGAAGATGGTGGCACTATATAAATACTAAATAATAATAATTTTCCTCACCTGGATTGCACTTTTATTTAGCTTTCCTGTATGACAAGAAGTCACCCAGCACTAGGGGAAGAGGGAAACAAAGGTGAAGGAGGGAGGGCTTCTGAGCGTTTTTCAAAATGACAGTGATTTGAAAAGCGCTTGGCTAATGTTACCCTATGACGGTGTTCTCAGGGGGGCCTGGTCGCAGCCAGTGCTGACCAAGCGAGACCCGGCCAGGGCTTGGGAGGCATAGCAAGAGAACTGAGCAGCCAGAGAGGAAAGCCAGGGAGGCGGCTGGAAAAAGTTCCCGTAAGTATAAATACTCTCATTAGAAAAGTCTCAAGTTTCCTTTAAGTCCATGGTGGGCTAGATGACCTATTCCTTAGTTTCCTCGTGCTGCTCATTGTCTTCCCTCCCTTCCCCATCCTCGCTCCTCTAAAAATTCAACTGGCTCCCTCTCTCCACAGACTCCCAGAAGTTCCCCCGAGCATTGATTAGTGATTTAGAACTGCGCGTGTGTGAGTTCCAAACAACATGTGCACAGCAAAAGGAAGAGCTCATCCACAAGGACTTTCATTCACTGCACATTATGTGAACTTGCACATGTCAGAATTTCTCCTCATTGCTTGGGGGAACTTCTGAGAGGCCGTGGAGAGAGGGAGTCAGTCAAATATTTAGAGGACCAGGGATGGGTAATGGAGGGTGGATCAGTTAAAAAAGGTGCACAGTAAGCCAGTTGATTTGGACGCACTATGATATTATCAGATGTGATGGGCTGGGGTGTAATTTGGGAGCCTACTGGGCTGTTTCACAGCCACTGCTGAGTACATTTGAAAGTACACAGCCACTTCAGCCTCAATTTCTGCAGTGACTGCTCCTCTTTGAAACTCACAGCCACTGTGGTTGTGTAGCAGTTTCCTCTCCTGGCCGTAGGGGAATGATATTGGCCCTCCCTTGCGCCTATTTAACTGGGAACCACTTTCAAATGTTCTCACAGAGGGACCCCTAAGACCACGAGCAGCATGAGGAGACTTAGAATTAGGTAATGTAGCCCACCATGGGCTAATTCAATTTATTTTCATGCTTCAGTGATGCTTTTAAAGGACACCACAAACCAAAGGGCTCTGGTAAAATAAAAGCTGCAATGGGTAGGGGGTGAAAATGACATACTTACCACTTCTCTCGTCCCCCCCCCCCCCCCCCGCCCCCGTCAGTTGCCGGTCTACTCCAATAGATGCCGGTGTCCGGGCAACTCTCCTGACCTCTAACCCGGACATAATGCACCACGCATGCGCAGTACATCTTATCGTCTTTGCTTCTGCCGATACATAATGACGGACAGAAGTACGCACACTGCCCCACCTCCTCCATCCTGGCGTCTGCGCTCCACTGAAAAGCAAGCGTCAGATGCTAATGTATGTCCGGGTTAGAGTTCACGAGTGTCGCCCGGACACTGGCATCTATTGGAGAAGACCAGCGGGTGACGGTGGGGAAAGAGAGAAGTGGTAAATATGTCATTTTCACTCCCTACCCATTGCAGCTTTTATTTTATCCCAGCCTTTGGATTGTGGTATCCTTTACGATTCAGGTAAGCAATAAGTTATTCCCATAATTCATCACTTTAGGCAGTGGCACTTATTCAATTCACTTTCACCTATGTGATATGTTCATGCCTCATGGATAAAATGCCTTCTTAACAAAAGATGAAAAATTGAGAAAAACTAATATTGGCACCTATTAAAAAGGGCACCCCATTCACATCAATGCAATTTTTTTCCTTTATCTATATCTGTATAAAAAGGGCACTGTGTAAATATAAAACAACTATATCGCTTGTTATCTTTACTTTTCATTTCCATACCAACTTTATCAATTGCAATAACCCATTATTTAACAACTAATCGCTTCTAAAACTGTGTACAGTAATTGTTTCTAAAACTGCTCCCTATGCTTTCTCAGAAAAAAAAATGTTTGCAACTTTTTATGCCACAACAAGCAGCTTCCGCAATTCTCTTTTATGTTGCAAATTATCGTTTTTCAAAAAACTCACTTAAACTTATATAGAAAAAATATTTTTACGCTTTGTCTCCTCAATTTTTTTTTATTGTAAGGTACATAAAACCACAAATGATCATATACATTTATATTACACAAACAAATGGGAGATTTGGAGGCACCATTATGGGAAGGGGGGTCGATCCAGCGGGCAATCGGACCTGTCGGAAATTATCAATCGAGCCATCAGATAAGAAATGAGCAGTGTATGCCCAGCATTAGGGTTAGGCACCAAAAGGGGGGTCTTAGTGTTAGGCACCACTAGGGGGGGTCTTAGGGTTAGGCACCACTTGGAAGGTCTTAGGGTTAGGCACCACCAGTGGAGATTTAGGGTTAGGCACCACCAGGGAGGTCTTAGGGTTAGGCACCACCAGGGGGGGTCTTAGGGTTAGGCACCACCAGGGAGGTCTTAGGGTTAGGCACCACCAGGGGGGGTCTTAGGGTTAGGCACCACCAGGGGGTCTTAGCGTTAGGCACCACCAGGGAGGTCTTAGGGTTAGGCACCACCAGGGAGGTCTTAGGGTTATGCACCACCAGGGGGGGTCTTAGGGTTAGGCACCACCAGGGGGTCTTAGGGTTAGGCACCACCAGGAAGGTCTTAGGGTTAGGCACCACCAGGGGGGGTCTTAGGGTTAGGCACCACCAGGGGGTCTTAGGGTTAGGCACCACCAGGGAGGTCTTAGGGTTAGGCACCACCATGGGGGTCTAAGGTTAGGGATAGTTAGAGGGTGGGTTCTCTGTGAGAGTAGGGTTAGGTTTAGTTGTAGTAAAATGTTAGCAATGTTTACTAATGTTTTACTACAGTTATTAGGAACGTACTTATATATTTTTTTCATTTGTGATTTAATTCACATTATTAAAGGTTTTTAAATTTGTAAAACATTATTGTAAATGAAATACAACACAATATTTTTATAAACGCTATTACCACTTATCGTTTACACCACGCGCCCTTTTTTCCCGACACCCTTTTTGTATGGATGCCCTCTGAGGACCCCGAGAGTGATTTTTTTGTGATCCTGGCATAAATTTTACTAATTTACTCCTCATTTTTGTATGTGTTTTCACCATCAGCTTAGGATAAACATGATTCAATTAGACTTATAAAACACTGTTTAAAAAAAAGTAAAAAAAATAAAATAAAACACTCTTGGGGTCCCACCTAGGTGTACGTATTGTACGGCCGTTGGTGAGGTGGGTGCCACGAGAGCCGAATGACAGCTCTCCCTGCAGCCGCAAACCTTCCCGTCGGCGTTATATACTATTCTCCCCCTGTCGCAACTCGGAGGGAGATGTGATTCGTGGTCCGGCCAGAGACCCAAATTTCTTTTACGTGTCCCACATAGCATTACATTGCTGCTATGGGGCACCTGGTTTGGGTGCCCAGCAGTGAGCTCCATTTGCCGAAACTACCTGCTTCACCACCTAGAAACACAGGAGGACCAGCATAACCGTGACGCATGCTGGCAACTGTAGCATAACAAAACATGAACACAGACTACTATTGTTGTGAAATGATATAGCTGGTTTTAAATCAATATAATTTATGTAATCAGATGTAAAAATACAGTGCTGCCCATAATTATTCATACCCCTGGCAAATTTTGACTTAAAGTTACTTTTATTCAAGCAGCAAGTAGTTTTTTTTGATGGGAAATGACATGGGTGCCTCTCAAAAGATAATAAGACGATGTACAAGAGGCATTATTGTGAAAAAAAAAAAACATTTCTCAGCTTTTATATACATCTGAGCAAAAAGTGTTCAGTACAAAATTATTTATACCCTTCATACCCGTCCATAATATTTTCTTATGTTTTACTGCAGTTATTACAAATGTACGTATATAGTTTTTCATTGTTATGACCAATATTATCAGATTTTATTACAAGAAGAAATAATAAAAGACAGTTATACACAATGGGCTTGATTCACAAAGCGGTGCTAACCTACTTAGCACGTCTAAAGTCTTTAGATATGCTAACCAGGGTGCTAAGTACCGTATTTTTCGGACTATAAGACGCACTTTTTCTCCCCCAAAAGTGGGGGGAAAAAGTTGGTGCGTCTTATAATCCGAATACTACATTTTTTGACTGGCGCTGTCCTTCCCTCTGTCCCCACTGTTGTCTGCTGTCCCCCTCTGTCCATCATCCCCTCGGGTGTACAGTGTCCCCCTGTCCTTGGCCCCTTCTGGTGTCACTGTCCATCATCCCCCGTGATGCCTCTGCCCCTTTAAAATAGATCTTGAGACCGCTGCAGATTAACAACAAGTTTCGGTACACAAACCTAGGAAAGTGGCCACACATCTTCACATATCCCTCCTGCACTTCGGTATCAATTGCCTCCCCGACCGAGAGCGCTGCAGATGACCGGCAAGTTTTTTCACGGCACGGGAAGGCGACACACAGCTTCAGAACGCAATGTCCAATCAGGCGAGGGGCGCTGCGCGAGACAGCCAATCACAGCCCTCTCTGCTCCCTGCTTCCTCCCAATCACCAGCCCCGCTGAGAGAGCCCTTGTCCCGCCTTCAGGACTATCGGGAAGGCTGTGATTGGCTGCCTCGCGCAGCGTCCCTCGCCTGATTGGACATTGCGTTCTGAAGCTGTGTGTCGTTCTCTCATGCAGTGAAAAAACTTGCCGGTCATCTGCAGCGATCTCCGTCGGGGAGGCAAATGATACCAAAGTGCAGGAGGGATATGTGAAGCTGTGTGGCCACTTTCCTAGGTTTGTGTACCGAAACTTGTTGTTAATCTGCAGCGGTCTCAAGATCTATTTTAAAGGGGCAGAGGCATCGCGGGGGATGATGGACAGTGACACCAGAGGGGGTGGACAAAGGGGACAGTGTACACCCGAGGGGATGATAGACAGAGGGGGACAGCAGACAACAGCGGTCTCAAGATCTATTTTAAAGGGACAGAGGCATCACGGGGGATGATGGACAGTGACACCAGAGGGGGCCAAGGACAGGGGGACACTGTACACCAGTGCGGCCACTTTCTTAGGTTTGTGTATAACCTGCGGTTACCGTAATCTGCAGTGGTCTCAGGATCTATGTTAAAGGGGCAGAGGCGTCAGGGGGGATGATGGACAGCAACACCAGAGGGGGCCAAGGACAGGGGGACAGGACACCAGAGGACATCGGATCCCTGTGAAGAGTCTCATCCTCTGCAGTTTTAATGCTGCTGCTCAAGTTTTGCCCAGAATGCTCCAAGCAATCTGCTGGCGTTTGTGATGAAAATCAGCATCTTTTCAGCGAGGCACCCTCCTGCTAGCACTGTCTTCCCTCTCCAGAGGTACAAGGAAGGCACAAGGGGTACAATAATTGGGGGAGAACACATAGAAGTTGCTCCTGGACCATGGACGCACCAGGTTTACTAAAAGTTTTATTTTCCGTGATTTTTATGCTCTAAACCTGGGTGCGTCTTATAGTCCGGAGCGTCTTATAGTCCGAAAAATACGGTAGGTTAGCACCGGATTTCTCAATCAGATCGCGCGCTAACTCCCATAGGCTTTAATGGGCACTTCGTACGGAGCTCCCTGCGCTCTGTGCAGTACGTGCGTAAAGTTGTACGCGCATAAAGTTTTGCGCGCGTAAAGTTTTATGCGCGAAAAGCTTGTTTAGACGTGCTAAGGGGGTTTTCACAGGCGCGCTAACAGTTAGCACCGCTTTGTGAATCAAGCCCTATATTACACAACTAGTGACCTTAGCCCATTTAAAAACGCTCTAGGCTTGTCTCCGCGCACCTGCCGCGTGCATGCTGCGCCCCCGCCTGCCGCACGCATGCTGCGCCCCCACCGCCGCGCGCGCACTCGCACACACGGTCGCCCTATCCTTCCCTTCAGTGTCTCTGCGTCCCTCCCTACACATGTGCAGTGCTACAAAACACACATACAGGGACATGGGACGCAGAGACACTTGGGTTTTATTATAGAGGATTATAACGATTATAGATATATTATCGTTTTCAATGTTATATAAACAATATTTTCAGATTTTTATTACAAGAAGAAACGATAAAATATGGTTATTGACAATAGAATTAATTTCGGCTACACCACGCACCCTTTTTTCCAGGCGCCCTTTTTTGATGTACGGGCTAACCACTACCTGAATGTATGATTTAACTATCACTACCTACGTGCCTGCTATTAGGATCTGTCACTACCACCCTGCCACTAGAATGTGACCATAAAGGCAGCCATACACTGGTCGATGTGCCATCAGATCGACCAGCTGACAGATCCCTATCTGATCGAATCTGATCAGATAGGGATCGTATGGCTGCCTTTACTGCAAACAGATTGTGAATCGATTTCAGCCTGAAACCGATCACAATCTGTTCAGCTGCTCCTGCCGCCTGTCCCCCCCCCCGCGCATACATTACCTGATGCGGGCTCCCGGGCGTCTTCTCCGCATCTTCTCAGCGCTGCACCCGCTCCATCCCGGCGCTTCCTGTGTCACTCCGTGACCAGGAAGTTCAAATAGAGCGCCCTCTATTTGAACTTCCTGGGTCACTGCAGTGACCCAGGAAGCGCCGGGATGGAGCGGGTGCAGCGCTGAGAAGATGCGGAGAAGACGCCCGGGAGCCCGCATCAGGTAATGTATTTTTCATCGGATCGGCCACCGCTAGCGACGCGCACTTTACCCGCGGGCGATCGAGGGTAATTTCCTGCACGGCGCGATCGACGGACCGAGCCGATTTCGGGAGGAAATCGGATCGTCGGCGGCGTTTACCGCAAACGATTGGCAGCAGATTCGATCCCAGGATCGAATCTGCTGTCGAAACGGCCGGGAATCGGGCCAGTGTATGGCCACCTTAACTGTTTCACTAGCACTAGAGTCTTCTAATTGTTACATTCCTGTCACTGGAATCCACTGATCACTACCTTCGGCCTATCCCTACCTGTCTGCCACTAGAACCTACCTATCACTACCTGCCTGACAGTAAAATATACCCACCACTATCTGCTTCTACTTGTCTCTTAATTATTTGCCTGAGATTCACCAGGATATCTTAGGATGGGCACAAAATAACTCAGAAACAGCTCTGGATTCCAGGATTTATTAAATCCTCTGGGGCATTTCTCATTTGTCATTTTTTTTGATTGCTTGACTCAAGTCAAGTCTAAAACAATGAACATTGCAGCAAAATACTGTATGCAGGTACTTTATAAATAAAGTCAGGTAATAAAAGATTTGTGCATAGCAAGAGGGGAAAGTGGAAAGGTCTAGGCTAGGAAAAGAGCAGCGGTTTGATTTAAAGGGAACCTAAACTAAGGAGGATATGGATTTTTCCTTCTAAAATAATACCAGTTGCCTGACTCTCCTGCTGATCCTGTGTCTCTCATACTTTTAGCCACAGCCCCTCAACAAGCATGCCGATCAGGTGCTCTGACTGAAGTCAGACTGGATTAGCTGCATGCTTGTTACAAGTGTGTGTTTCAGCCACTACTGCAGCCAAATAAATCAGCAGGACTGCAAAGCAACTGGTATTGTTTAAAAAAAATCCATATCCCTCTCAGTTAAGGTTCCCTTTAAGCGACTATTGAGCACAAACTACTGATTTATCCACTTCAGTGCATCTTGGACAAAAAATAAGAAGTTAGATGTCAAAAGCTTAAATGGAAAGTTAAGTGACATGTGACAAGATGAGATAGACGTGTGTATGTACAGTGTCAAACACATTAATGAATATGCTGTGCTGATTTTCTTTTTTCTCTGCCTGAAAGAGTTAATATCCAGCTATGCAACTGACATTGTACAACAATGGTGTGCATGTACATTACACCAAAAATCACACTACCAAAATGATGCTGGATATCTTGTGCTTGTCGGGTGCTCGAGCAACTGGACAAAAAAGCACACACCTCCCCCCAGAAGTACTCACGGAGCCTACGGGGTTTACTTGTAGTCTCCCTGCAGCACCTAGCTGCTTTTCGGCATGCTTCATGCATGTAGTGGGCATGTCATCTGACCCACAATGGCTACAAGACATTGCTGGTAGCTTGGTAAGTATATAAAGGCTCGGTAAGTATTTAAATGCCTCTACAACATCCTGAAAAAAGGTCCCCATTATTTATCCGGAACACCGGTTAGTTGAGACTTCCAGCTGCCTGAATTCCAGATAACAGCGACTTTGCTGTATATACTGTAGACAAATAGATAGATGGTAGCAGGAAAAAATGGTGCCTATGACTGTTGGACAAAAAGGGTGCTGCCATAGACTCTAATGCATTTATCGTTAATACGGCGCCGAAAGCAGAAAAAAGGGCGCCTGATAGATATCATCAACAACATTAGAGCATTAAAGTTTTTGAAATGTGTTATCGTTTTGGTAGCTTGCAACATTATAGTTTTGGTCATATTATTTTGTTTGTATGTAAAGATTTTACCTTATCTAATATACTATCGTTTCAATGTGTGTAAGGGTTTTTCTGCGGGGGAGTGGTTAGGGTTAGGCACCACCAGGAGGGGTGGTTAGGGTTAGGTGCCACCCGGGGCGGTTAGGGTTAGGCCACGCCTGGAGAAGTGGTTAGGGCTAGGCACCACCAGGGGGGTGGTTAGGGTTAGGCACCACCAGGGGGTTAGGGTTAGGCACCACTGAGGGGGTGATTAGGGTTAGGCACCACCAGGGGAGTGGTTAGTTTTAGGCACCACCTGTGGAGGGGTCTGTGTCAGAGTAGGGTTAAGTGAAGCTGTATTTTGAATTATGTAACGATTTTTAACGTTAATATCTTTTCGTTATCTCCCATCTGTGTTAAAACGGTATTTATCGTTATTGAGATTTTGTTATTCACCAGTGCAGCTTTTTTCATGCACCCAGATAGATAGATAGATATAGTAATATATATATATATATATATATATATATATATATATATATATATATATATATATATATATATATATATATATATATATATATATATATTTTTTTTTTTTTTTCCTAGTTTCTATGGATATTTATCTTCCCATTCAAAAAAACTTGCGTAATTAGTTAATCTTCGTAAAACATTTTTTTTTTTAGAAATTGCGAAGTAATACTGCCCTTCATTATTTGGTGATTTAGTAAGCCTCACTTTACTTTGTCAAACATATCTGCATGTCACTGATAGCAATCTGTCAGCAAGAGACTTTATTATCCTTCACTAATTTAAAGACATCAAGGGAATTGGGCAGCTGGAATTTAACAAGCATGAGAAGGAGACAATTAGAATCATTTGTTTCTGTTGCATGTCATCCTGAGAAAAACACATGGATAATGTTGGAAGGCTAAAAACATGACTGAGGCCTGCTGAGGAATTTGAATATTTCAAGTCGTATTTATTCCAAATGTTTCTCTTTATTTTTTTCTTTGCCATGCTGTTTTCTATTTTCAGTGATGCAGTTGTACGCGGCGTCTCTCAGACAGTCCAGTAAACCGTGTAATCCCAAAGCTCCGTTTACTCTGCTGGGATGGATGCCGGTCAGGCCTTTTCTCCGTATCATTAAACACAAAGAATGTTTCATAATCACAGTTTATTTAACGCTAAGTGAAAGCACTTTGAATGTTATGAAGAACTGTATTTTTGTTTTTACAGTTGTTGAATTTGGTATACAGAACATTTGCTTGAATGTAAATAAAAGGAAAACGTACATTACAAGTTTAAAAAAATGTAGTTTTTGGGGGGTTGGGGAACACACAGAATGTGCTACTGGTGGTGTGTGAAAAGGTCCATACACGCGGCATACAAATGTTTCTCAAGGCAGGAGACGGAGGACAGTTTGTGCAACAATTGCTCTGTCTGTACGCAGCAAGTGACAAAGACTGTCTGCAGACAAGCCCTAGCACGAGAGATCAAGCCGTTCAATCCCTCACAACTTTTGTAGTGTAAACAGTCTAGCAGTTTAGAGTTGTTGCGCTGTGTGTGCGAACATCTAAAAGACGGACAGTTTGGAAGCAGATGACGATCACTTTACAAGTCCATGGCAGACTGCTTCTGTTGTGAGACCACTCAGTATATTGTTGCTTGTGTACAGGGCCGTGCCGAGGCATAGGCTGGAGAGGCTCCAGCCTCAGGGCGCAGTGTAGGAGGGGGCGCAGAATTCATTCAGCTGTCATTCCTAATTGTGTTTGAAGCAGAAAGAAATAATAAAAGGGGATACATGGCAGTGACTGCAAGCCAGATAACTAGATATTAAAGTGTTGGGGAGGTTGTGGGCCCTGTGGTGCCTCTTAGTCTAATAGCAATCAGTGTGTGATGGCTGGGGAGGCAGGGATGGAGGGGCGCACTTTGCTGTATCAGCCTTGGGTGCTGGAGGATCTTGTCCCGGCTCTGCTTGTGTACAATTGTTGCTGGTGCTAATTGTCTCTCAAAACTGCACGCTGCAGTCTTCTGTCTTAGTTCCTGCCTCGCAGCTAAAGACATTTGTATGCCGCGTGTATGTACCCAAAGGCTAGTTATAAGATCTCAGGAGACGTGACAAAGATAACATTTGAGCTGTTTGTTTAGTTCAGGACTGAACCGAGGTCATTCCTAAATACAACAAACTGTCTGATTCTCTGACCCCAAACGATTGCATTTAAGGAATTTCCTGGAGCACTTGTGTTTGGGCTAACATTTCATTGACTCTACCAGGGGAATTTGCAGATTAATCCGTGAGTTACTTGTGCTGTTTAAAACTTTCTAGGTTTACATAGATAGGATGCCAGTGCCATTACCTCTAACTAGGTATTGCATTACTGACGTTCTCACACTGTAAAACAGCTTAAAGAGGAACTGTAGTGAAAATAACAAAAGGATTAAAATTGGTTATTTTTGACAATATTCCTTTATAGATTATTTATACAGTGTTTGCCCATTGTGTAATCTTTCCTCTCCCTGATTTACATTCTGAAATTTACCACAGCTCACTTCAGGCCATAAGTTTCGGGCCATCTCCACCAGAACTTCCAGGCATAAAAACTCCCTCTTCCCCTTGCTGTCAACCTCTTCAACTCCCTTCAAGCCATTCCACCTTCAGCGCCCTCCTCCTTCACTTTATACCCCCGCCCCCAAAGTTGCAGCTGTCAAATCGATTGAACTATCTAGCGTAGCACTATGTTCAGAACTGTACCCTGTGGTCTCCTTTGGTACTCCTGTTTTTTTTTTATTTCAATATGTACTTCTGTTTGTTTAATTATTGATTTTCACTCCTTTTTATGCTTGTTCTATAATCCATACTACCTATCCCTACTCTGAGCAATTGTATGTGCCAAACCCAATTCCGGGAACAATCCAGTCGTACTTGGCGATTAAAATATTTCTGATTTGAACCTGCCTGGTGATCTGTATGGAATGCTTGTCTACTGAGAGTTCTATGCACAGAGCGAGATATTCCTTGCTTGACAGTTGGAAAAAGCTGTTATTTCCTACAATGCAATGAGGCTTAGGCTACTTTCATAGTAGGACTTTGCGTTTGATGCGACGTTAAGGTCGCACAACGCAGCTGTAACACTAAGCATATACACTTTCACAGTGAAACGTTTAAGTCGCGCGTTAGAAAATGTATTACTATGGAACGAAAACGGCGCATGCGGAACATTTTTAAAAAGAAAAAAAATATTACTGAGCATGTGCAACACAAGTAACGCAGCATATTCATTGCTAAACGCACAGCATGCAGCACTTTCTACTAACTACACGTTACACACTAACGCAACGTGTGTACTGTGAATGTTGCATAGACTTTCCATCGCTGTGCGTTACTCTGCGTTAAAATAAGTAGTCGCACTGTGAAAGAGGCCTTAATGACAGAAAACTGTCAGGACAATGGTCATGACATCACACTGTGGGAGGGGTTCCCCACAATATCAGCCTCACAGCCCCCCTGATGATCTATTTGAGAAAAGGTAAATATTTCTCGATGGAAAGGGGATATCAGCTACTGATTGATAAAACAGAGAAACCGAGAGCCCTGTATGTAGTACGTATTGGAACCGGGGGGGACAATGACAAGTAAGTATTATACTCACAAACGTGGGCTACCTCCTAGGCAACCACTGTGTAGGCAGGTGGGGAGATTAGACCTGTCCCCACTCAGGAATAAGATGTCGCTCTCTGAAGAAGGAAAAGAGGGGTGTATCACCCCTCCACCAGGGTGGAAAACTTTGATCACAAGATGTACAGAGGCGCCAAACGGATAAAAGTACGCTAAAACGGTTAAAATATTCGGGTGGTGGACCGATCACTCCAAAAAGGACACGAAATTGTCGCTTGAGAGAAAGACAATTTAATCACATACTCCACGAACAAATCGCAACGCGTTTCAAGGGCACAATCCTGCTTCATCGGGCATTAAAACATACGGAGTATCACGCGGCTATAGGTCCAATACACGCAGATAATGGGCTTGATTCACAAAGCTGTGCTAACACATAGCACGGCCGTACTATGCGTTTAGCACGCAATGTGACGCGCATAAAGGTTTTGTGAATCAAGCCCACTGTATCAAACTATCAGTAGTGTAAATTTAAATATATTAAAATAAAGAGCAGTGAATTTCATGCTGGGGTTTCTAGGTGGTCAGTGCGCAGCGCGTAATGACCACCTGGAAACCTGGTGGAACTGGCAATACTTTGGCGAGGGATCACTGTACAGCCACTATGATTTAGACTACAAAAAGTTATATTAAAAAATATGATGTTGGGTTCACCCTCCCAAGCCTCTTTAACCCCCTGTCACCCATGCGGGCTAGGATAGGCTACAAACCCTACAAAAGCATGCAACTAATGCAGTCAGACTTCAGTCAGAAACATCTGATCTGCTGCATGCTTGTTCACGGACTATGCCTAAAAGTATAATGCCTGGTACACACCATGCAATTTCCCATTTGATAGATGGGTCGATAGATAATTTCTGACAGATCCAATAATTTTTCTGATTGATTTTATGATCACTTCTATGCAAATTAAAAATTAAAATGCAAAAAAATGATCGAAAATCAGATAGGACCTGTTGGAAATTATCTATTCGACCCATCTATCTGACGGGAAATTGCATGGTGTGTACCAGGCTTTAGAGGCAGAGGATCAACAACAGGACAGCCAGGCAATTTGACAATTTGAATTATTTAAAACAAGATAAAAATGGCAGTGTAAAGGATAGCGGAGATACCGCCGCATGGGCAAGCGGCATGGCGGCTATCTCCGTGTATCAGCCGGCGGCCTCTGCCGCGCAGTTAGACGCTGCTGCTTTGCCTGGTCCTTCTAGTGCACATAGATTGAGAGCTACGCGCGCGCGCGCCAGACGACAGGACCTTTAAGCTAGTAAAAGGGGAGTCAGCTGATAAGCAGGTCAGCTGACTCCAGTAATGCTCTGGATTGGCTGAGTGACTGGGGCGGCGCTGTGGAGCGCTGTGAGTATATATAGGACCTACCTGTCAGTTGCTGGTTGTCTGCTGTTGTGAATGCTTACGTGTGAGCGCTCAGACCCTAGTCAGATCCTACAGTGTGTTAGAACCAGCTGGAGCTGGGAATTCACACTGAGCCAGTTTCCGTTGATAGCTTAAAGTACTAATTGCATTGTGAGATCTGTGTACTATACTTTAGTCTAGATCCCAGGTGTTGAAACCAAGGACTTCACACCTAGACTAGGATATTGCTATATTGCTACTGTTTATCTGTTATGATTTTCTGCTTTCCTGACTACTCTCCTGTTTGCTGATTTGGTACTTCTGCCTATCTGATTACTGTCGCCGACACTGCCTGAACCTTAACACTGAATCAGCCTTCCGTCTTTGTACCTTATCTGTCCGAACGTTGCTAACCCTGCTTGTCTGACCTTCCTGTCCTCACTGGTGGGTCTTGCCATTAGTGAGGAGATTCTAAGAGCTGTCACCTACTCCCTAGGTGATCATCCCTTGCAGTACTGTTGTAACACTTGCTCCTTGCTCCTGTTTCTGCTAGCTGCACTACTCTCCTGTTTGCTGATTTGGTACTTCTGCCTATCTGATTACTGTCGCCGACACTGCCTGAACCTTAACACTGAATCAGCCTTCCGTCTTTGTACCTTATCTGTCCGAACGTTGCTAACCCTGCTTGTCTGACCTTCCTGTCCTCACTGGTGGGTCTTGCCATTAGTGAGGAGATTCTAAGAGCTGTCACCTATTCCCTAGGTGATCATCCCTTGCAGTACTGTTGTAACACTTGCTCCTTGCTCCTGTTTCTGCTAGCTGCACTAGAGTCTTAATCACCTGCTCCTCAGGTGGTCATCCTTGCAGCTCAGCCAGTGGTCCTTGCTCCTCAGGTGTCCACTGGCTGCAGTACAGTCTGAATCCCCTGCTCCTCAGAGGATCCTTGGCTGTAGTATAGTCCTAATCACCTGCTCCTCAGGTGATCATCCTTGCAGCTCAGCCAGTGGTCCCTGCTCCTCAGGTGTCCACTGGCTGCAGTACAGTCTGAATCCCCTGCTCCTCAGGGGATCCTTGGCTGTAGTGTGGTCTTTATCACCTGCTCCTCAGGTGGTTATCCTTGCAACACATTCAGTGGTTCCTGCTCCTCAGGTGTCCACTGGCTGCAGTGCAGTCTGAATCCCCTGCCCCTCAGGGGATCCTTGGCTGCAGTATTGTCTGAATCTCCGGCTCCTCGGGAGATATCCTCTCCTCCTTAATAGGGATCAGTACGCTACAGAACTCAACAGACTGGTCGGAGATGAAAATACATACTTAAAATTCAGGGGGGACCCCACTAGGAGATTCTTTGAGGAACTTAGAGAACTACTAAAAAGTGGACTAAGAGAGGGACTACTTAAAGATAAAGAATATGAATACTTGTTGCCATCTGCACCAAGGATCCCGGTTATCTACTATACCCCAAAAGTACATAAGAATCCTACACACCCACCTGGACGCCCCATAACTAATGGGATGGGGTCAATCACACATCGACTTGGACAATATCTTGATGACATGTTGCAAATGGCTGTTAAACTAATACCCCACTTGTTGAGGGACACCAAGCACACACTACAGGTGCTTGGGGGACTGGAGATTTCTGGGGACACGTTGCTGGGAACGGCCGATGTGTCCTCATTGTATACATGCATACCGCACGGACCAGGACTGATGGCAGTGAGGAAATATCTAGCTAGAACAAGTATGAAGACGGAGCAATGTGAGTTTATCTTGAAGCTGCTAGAATATGCTTTAAAACACAACTATTTCTGGCACAAGGGGGACTATTACCTGCAGCAGCGAGGATGCGCGATGGGGGCAGGGTATGCCCCCAGCTTCGCGAATCTCTTCATGGCTGTGTGGGAAGAGGAGGTACTAGAGAGGACCGAGTCGTCAAAAATAGTAAAATGGTCCAGGTACATTGATGACCTGCTGTTATTCTGGGAGGGCACTGAATCAGAATTTATGGAGTATATACAGACACTTAACCAGAACGACCTTAACATTGAATTGAATGCTGTGTGCAGTAGAGATATGGTGGTGTTTCTGGATCTGGAGATCACAAAAGATGGTAGCGACCTCTGGACCAGAACTCACTTTAAGGATGCGGACCGGAATGGTTACATCCCAGTGGGAAGCTGCCACCATCCCCAGTGGCTTAGGGCCGTACCTAGGAGTCAGTTCCTGCGGATTCGAAGGAACTGCTCCACGGTACAAGAATACCACCAACAATCCAGCAGGCTGGCTCAGCGATTTCTGGATAAGGGGTATAGGAAGGGTGAAATAGAGACAACCAGAAGAGAGGTGGCGGAGATAGAACGGGCAAGCACCTTTATTAAAAGATCGCAGAACAGAGATGGAATGGATTTTGGTTTCCTTACTGATTTCAATAAACAGTTTAGAAAAGTAGAGGGTGTGATCAACAAGAACTGGGGTATATTGAAGCAGGACCCCACTCTGAAAAAAGTGATCCCTGACAGACCAAAATTCTTATACCGTAAGGCCCCAGATTTGAAGAATCACTTGGCCCCGAGTTGTGTCAACCTCCCGAGTAGGCCCCCTAACCCCTGGCAGGAGGATGGGTTCTATCCTTGCAGAAGCTGTAGAGCATGTGAGGAAGGACTAACATCTAGATGCAAAGAGGTGCAATCCTCTAGCACTGGAAGGATCTACAAAATTAAAGGGTTTATCACATGTCGAACAAAGTATGCTGTATACCTAATCACTTGTGGATGTGGTCAGCAATATGTAGGGCGCACCACCAGGGCCCTACATAAAAGATGGGGTGAACACATATGTAATTCCGCTAAGGGCTTTTTGAAACACAACCTGTCCAAACACGTGGGTGAAAAACAACTGTGATATCAAAACCCTAAAAATATGTGGGATTGAAAAACTAGTCCCCAACTGGAGGGGGTGTAATCGAGAAAGGAGGATATCTCAGTTAGAAACTGAATGGATACACAAAATGAACACGTTGGTTCCTGTGGGTCATAATGTAGACTTAGATTTAAATTGTTTTATAGCGAATGGGTAGCTTCAGTTAGCTGGGGAGGATCGCCACCGGGATGGGTGGTGGGGGGGAGGGTGGGGGGTATGGGGGGGAAAAGGGGATTCACCTAAAGGAATGGAGAATGGGGTTATATAACACTTATGATAATAAGAGTGACACGTGAAAAGGGCATGGAGCCTATGAGTATGCTAGTGCACGCAAAATATGACACCATGCTAAGGGTATGCAGGGGTTGCTGTATAATATCGTGTTAAGGGCATGCAGGGGTTGCTGCAAGAAGCTATGAATCTGCATAGAAACAGCGAGATAGGAGGAATTCAAATTCCAGCAGCCTATAGACTTGCTGCATTATTAGCTAATGGGTAAATATGATACCATGCTAAGTGTATGCAGGGGTTGCTGTATAATATCATGTAAAGGGTATGCAGGGGTTGCTGCTTGAAGCTATGAATTTGAACAGAAACAGTGAGATAGAAGGAATTCAAATCCCAGCAGCCTATAGACTTGCTGCATTATTAGCTAATGGGTAAATATAACATCATGCTAAGGGTATGCAGGGGTTGCTCTATAATATCATGTAAAGGGTATGCAGGGGTTGCTGCATGAAGCTATGAATCTGAATGGAAACAGTGAGATAGGAGGAATTCAAATTCCCAGCAGCCTATAGACTTGCTGCACTATTGCACAGAGCAAGGGGGGGGGGGGGGGTCCTAGGCTTTCAAACAGCTTGGAATAGGATCTAGCTATGAGCTTGATTATAGAACGCAGGTGAATGCCTGCACAATAGAGGATAAAGGACGTCACTCTCCGTGCCTCCGTAGCCCCTGTGGAGTTGCTAGGGCAACGAAACGTTGGGCGGAGCCACGGAGTGACGTCATAGCGCACGACGCTCGCTGGACACGGCGGGATTGTCTGTGTGCAGTAGGCTCGGTATCTTTTAGAGCACTAGCCAGTAAGATATTGCGGAGAGGGACGCTAGATGACAGAGGCGTGCGCCTTGTCACAAGCTTAGTGCATCTCATCTCTGCATACCCCTGTACCTGGAATCAGGTAGCTTGTCAAACAAGGGGCTGGCTGTGTTTCATTTTCTTGATGAAGTTTTTTGACCCAATGAGTGGTTATACACCACTGATCTGTTTTTAACCATTTTTTAAATAAACTGGTACGCTTTTAAGCGATGTGGAATTCGTTTCTTTGATTACACAGACTGGGAATAGCCGAGAGAGGACTGCCAGAGAGGCTGCGGGGTGGCCAATACCCCGAATGCGAGCATTGGCCTTGGAGGCCTAGAAGTCTGGTGAGTCTTTCCCCGAAGGGGGGGCTTTTTCATTATATGACATATTTGCTGTGTTTAAGAAGGAACAGTAAGAGAAGAGCGCTTAACCATTTCGCTGAAGAACTCTATTTTGATGGCTGCACGCATCTAGGAAGAGCGCTCCCACATGATAACCATTATATGAGCAAGGACACTATACATGTGGTTACTACCTGCCAATGTGTTTTATTTAGAATTTAGCACCTGTAATATGAATGTTTGATGAATGTTTGATTCATTATCTTTTATAAAATTTTAGAGGTGACCCACTTAACACCTGACTCAGCATATGAGCGCAGTATCAGGGTGCTGTAATTGTTGTGAATTATCCTCTCCTCATTACTGTCGCACCAAACACAATTACACATTGGTTGTCCTGTGTCTAGCTATACTAGTATTATTGGTGATTCTGCAGATCATCACATAATCAGGTATAGCATCTGTAATATTGGTGATACTGAAGATCACCAATAATCAGAAAAATCTGTGTTGCTGACACCAATCGTTACAGGCAGCCTCCATAGTCCTCTTACTTCACGTGTCATTCAAAATGTACCTTAGAAGAGAAAAGCCTATGGATCCTTCAGAGGCTTCCCACCGCCTCCTGCAGGCAACCGTTGCTGTGTAGAGCCCCAGAGCATATCTAAAAAGTGCTTGCCAGATATGTTATCATGGCCGCACTCCCCACCATGTACAAGTGCAGCCATACTTTGCCTGCACGAGTTTGGCCACGCCTGCGTAGTAAGCTGAAGTTGTTCATACACGGGAGTCCACGTGCTACTGCACCGGTGCGGCTGTATAGTACAGTCATGCTCATGCACAAAGAGGAGCGCGGCCACAATTTAAAAGAGGATCCCGGTAAGGATTCAGAGGCTTCCCTCTTCTTAGATATTTATTTTTAATTGTATTCCAGCTCAAGTTTGTGTTAAGCTCCATCTCTTTTCTTTGTTAGGAATTCATAACCATCCATATTTGGATTTGTATGAAATCTTTACTGGTTAATAAGAATGAAACATAAGAAACCTGATATACAAAAGCTTCCTCCAGCCGTTCTTGGAAAGGATTGCATTCCCGTAGTTTAGGAAAGTCAGGGCGGGGTTAAGGTTAATTTATAAAATCAATAGGCATGCTGCTCTTGGTAAGGGAATTAGGTAGAGGTGAAATAATTAGCTTCTCCGATGCTGTCAGGGGACAGATTACTAACATTTCCTATAAGATTATGTATGGCTGTGTTTCAGCTAAAACATTATTGCTGGAGAAATGAATTGAGGTTATCCAAGGAGAATAAATGTATTTACTGCTCTCTGTATACCTAATAATAACTGTGACAGCTATTTAATTAGAAAACAATGCAACAGTTTGATGAAATATATACTGTCTGGGCCCAAAGTGAAATAATCATTGTAAGCTGCCAGTAACGATCATTTTATATATATATAAAAAGAGAATCCAGCTTTGAATTACAAAGAGGAGTGCAGCTCCAACCTGACCTGTAGTTGCAAAAAGAATTGGCAAAGAAAGACATAAAATGCTGCTCATCATAATATTGCAAGGTAGGGTGATCAAATACCCTGAACCGCATTAACTTTCCCTGTTCACGTGCTAACTCATATGTTAGCACATGAATGGGGAAAGTTAATGCGCGCAAACCTTTACTTTTACGCACATACTAACCCGCGTGATGAGCTTGTCGCGGCCGTGATAGCATTTATCACACCTTTGTGAATCAAGCTCAAAGAGTGATGGAAAACAAAAAGGTTTAGGGTACTCACAAAGGAAAGTTGCACAAAGGGCAGCCAACTGCTAAAAGCAGATGGAGAGCTCTGAACCCGACTTCACTCAGATGACCGGCTGGAATTGGATGCGGTCGCACTCTTGGGAAAAACAACCAAAGATCCTATCAAAGCCACTAAGTACCAAAGTACACCCCTCCCAGAGGAGAGTAAAAAGTACAGGGTAAGAGATGCCCAGAAATAGATAAAACTAAAAAAAAACTGCTAAAAATTAAAAAAATAGAGGTGAATTGCCTCAATCAATTTCATATAAAAATAAATTTCATCAAGCATAGGCAACGCGTTTTGTGAGTCAGCGCCCACTTTCAGGCTTTTTACAAGTGTAAAAGGGTGCACCCGTAATTTGGGTGTCGGAGATAGCCACTTGTAAAATGACTGATATTCTACTAATGACTGATATTGGCCAGTGGTAATTCGGATAGTAAAATATCAGTAATTTTTACAATATTTTACTATCAATAAATCTAACCCTATTCTCTTACCATCCCTCCCTCTACTGATATCTTACCCCCACTGCAAAATCCAACACTAAGGGCCCTTTTACACTTAATCAGTTGCTCTCACTCAGTTATAACTAAAAGAAAACTGATTTTCAAAGTAAGGGCTGGTTCAGATGGACGTTTGGAGGAGTCGCGTTCCTTGGCGTCGCGGCGGTGGGCTTTCAGCAGCGTTCGTGTTGCGTTCGGATGCGGTAACGTTTTTTCTTCCCCTAGGGGGACATTAGCCGTCGCAGTTAACCGCCCCTGGAATCTACATGTAGCTTCCAGGGGCTCCTTGAACGCCAGGGAAAAATCGGGACCCGAACGCCGCGTTCGTGTAAGCGCGCTTGAAAGCTTGGTACAAACGCTCCCATTAACTTGAATGGGAGCGTTTAACACCAAGCCCCGAACGCTGGCTGTAAATGCTCTGCAAGCGTCCGTCTGAACCAGCCCTAAAGTCCATGTTTTCCTATGGCCTGTTTTACACTTAACGCGTTTTAACTGAAATCTTCCTCCCAATGCACTGCTATGGAAAAAACACGTACCAACGCTTACTAACGCTTACTAACGCATACTAACGGACACTAACGCACACCAACTGATTAAGTGTAAACGGAGCCTAAACCTTACCCTATTCTCACTCCACCCCCCCACCTTACCAGTGCCTTACCCTAACCGACCATACCCCCACTGAAAAATCCACTGATATTTAACACTAAACCTAACCCTATTATCACACTACCCCTCCCTCTACCCTTGCCTAACCCTAACTGACTTGGACAGTGTTCAGAGAACAGTGGTTTCTTCTCCAGGCCTTGGTCTCTGTCCTCATTTACATGTTGTTATGTTCACAATACTTATGATAACAGTCACTTTTTCATTGCAAGGTCATTTCATTCGAAAAGTTCAGCTTATCGCTGTATATAGTTATAGCTATATTATAGTTCATGATCTAGATAACGAAAATGAAAAGGGGGTAACAAGCCTGTTCTAGAAGCCCTACTGTGACTGCTATGAAAATATAGCATAACATGAATTTGGACATTTTATGTGTTTTTGAGTAGTACATGCTGCTTGTATGGCATCTTTAGTGATATGTTTATGATCTTTTTAGATGTTCCTCCAACATTCCATTCACTGGATAAAGCGGTTCACATAAGAATAAAAATGACACCGTGCATTTGTAACGCAGACCATCCCGCCACATAATCTGTTTATGCTCATTGATATCAGACTTAACCCAAATAAAACCATCAGCCACAAATCCTCATGTGCAGGGCTAGTGTGTTCTTTACATACAGAAATGTGATGCATAAAGCACTGTAAGGACTTATCACATAATTAATATAAAGACAAACAGCCCAACTTTTACTTGGAGGATTTCATAAGTAAACACGCATCTGGTATTATTTTAAATGAAAAAGATCTGAGTACAAATCCCTGGCCAGCAACGATGGGCTTATCGCTTCTTGATTATTGCTAAGCTGCACACCGGGAATGACTTTTTTTCTCATTTCCACAGATGATTAAACAGTGAAGCATGCAAGTAAATAAGTGTGATTGCAGATATAATCTATTATTTGTGCCAGCATTTAATACGACCTATCATTTTTCTGCAGTCACCCATTCTGACTCACAGATATACATGAAATATGGCAAGACACCCATACTGGCGGAAGCCCTCCCACTATGAAGCCCTGTACCTTTGCACTGCAGAACACTGTGGCCAAATACTTACACATACACTCGTAAAAGTGCAGCAATCAGCAATTTTTATTTCCTGTTGAAAGCAAAACAGGTTTGTTAGCCTGACTTTCTCATTACGTCAAAACTGTTGAGCAGTAATTCCATACATACACACCACTAAAGAGTTAGTGTAGGTTCACATTGGGACTTTGTGCTGTGTGCCCTGTAAAAACTGCTTTGCAAAGCGGCAGAGGGGTAAAGTTTGTGCGTTATACGTGTGATGTAATACATACAGTGAAAAATACAGTACTTCTTCTGTCTGGACCAATGAGAATCCACTACTGAGGAGGATTTCCCATTTGTCTATTAAACTGAGCAATAAATTCCTCCTCATTGAGGATTCTCATTGGTCTAGAGTAGACTGTGGACCAATGGGGATCCCAAGTGGGAGCTTTAAAGATGCTTTGCCAGGGATCACAGTATTAAAGGGACTCCGAGCAGTGCAGAAACTATGGAAAGATGCATATCATATTAAAGTTCTCTTTCTCCTCTTTCCAATGATATATAAACCACCCCCCTACGCCTTTTAGTTTTCGCTATTTTCGCGATTGAAATTGCCGCGGCCACGATTTCGATCGCGAAAATAGAGAAAACTAAAAGGCGTAGGGCAACGATTTAGGTGTCTCCAGAAAGAGGAGAAAGAGAGCTTTAAAATGATATCCATCAAGCCATAGTTATATTGTATTACACAGGGCGACTTTTTGTCAAAGTCAGCAGCTGCATTCAGCAGAATGGAGCTGCTGACACTGGGGAAAGTGTCGTCCTGTGTAATACAATATAACTATGGCTTGATGGATATCATTTTAAAGCTCTCTTTCTCCTCTTTTTGACAACACCTAAATCGTTGCCCTACGCCTTTTAGTTTTCTCTATTTTCGCGATCGAAAACGTGGCCGCTGCAATTTCAATTGCGAAAATAGCAAAAACTAAAAGACGTAGGGTGGTGGTTTATATATCATTGGAAAGAGGAGAAAGAGAGCTTTAAAATGATATGCATCTTTCCATAGTTTCTGCACTGCTCGGAGTCCCTTTAAGGAGTGATGGGAGTGGTGGTGAGGAGCGACAGGGTGGCAGATGTTCATCTCGATGGGGGTGGAAGGAGCAGCACTAAGGGGGCTGGGACCAATGGAGCGGTGGGTAGCCACAATCACTGACAGTAGTCCAGTGTGGAGCATCAGCCAAGATTTAAAGCAGAAGAAGACAGAAGAAAGATGTAAAAGAAAGAAGAAATGACAGATGAAAAAAGGAATACAGAACAATATTTTTTCCCTTTATTAATTAAGTTTGTGTATTTTTCCCCCACTAAATAGGTATTGGGCCAAAAGTGACCCTCTATACCTCTTTACTTGGAAGGGACTGGATGTCTGGGGGTCATCATCTTACAAGAGTTTCTCAGATTCCAACATAAGCCCCTCCAGGCAGTTTGCCTATTCTTTCCCTATCTAGTATCCGATCAGCCACTTCTGTAGCCAATCATTACTATGGTAGTAATGTGGTAGGCATCCAACTCACCAGCTGGGCACCTGGTTACCAATACTTTCTACAGATGTCTATTAGACACCTGCAGATCCCGGTGCCCAAATCACCTGCATTGTTCTAGGGGGACAATGTGCTTCCGACTGCGCTCAGCTGAAACAATTGGGCACTCCCGATCTCTCAGTAAAGCCTATCCTGTAATCACAAAGCACTACTGGATTAGTATTACATCACTGCCACTCCAAACATACCCCACCCCCTTTCAATTTGGTACGTACTTTCAGAAAAAATTGCTGGTCCTAAAGAGATGTATGGTGTTGGCAAATCCTTAGGAAGAAATATATTTTTGCCTTCTGCTCTAAATATAATATTATATTATTTGCCTATCATCTTTTGAATTTGGTGGCACATAACAAGGTTGATTCATTAAAGTTTAACACGCTAAGCAGCGTGGGTAAAACCAGTGAGTGTACACTACTAGCGTGCGATTCCTGGTTTAACCCGCGCTGCTCAGCACGCTAAACTTTAATGAACCAAACCCCATAGTCACCAATATATCCTTATCGAAATTCTTCATGATTAGACTGCAGATACACTGGCAGCATGTCAGGGTCAGTTCACTGTGGTTAGAGAGTTACACCTTCACTCAGTGAATTGAATTGAGCCAAGCACCAATTCTAGCACCCAGGTCATCTCAATAGTACATCAATGCATGCCATGCATACCAACAATGTGGCTCAATATAAAAGAAAACTTCAATTTTACCTCTTTTTTTTACATTTAAAAATTTAGCAGCGGCCTTTGTTACCCTACTTGCAAGGCCTGCCCGACTGCAGACATTTAAGGCAGATAAGGACTGATGTAATTATTTTATTGCACACATCAGCAGACAACAAACAAAAGCTTTCATTAGCAGGAGGTGGAGAGATAGGGTACTATGCTTCAAAGACTTTAGAGAAGCCACAGATGCTATCTTCACACCTTCCCCTGGATAAGTAATGGGCAGCTAGCAGGGGAGGGGGTAAATGGCAGCACCTATCGCTATTGACCTCATCCCTTCTGATTTACTTCAGCCTCACTTCCCGGATTAGGCCTTAGTCCTCACTACCCTGTTTAACCTCTCCCTATCCACAGGCACCTTCCCTCAGACTTCAAGCAGGCCACAGTATTACTTCTGCTCAAGAAACCCTCCCTCGACCCCTCGCTACCCTCCAACTACCGCCCTATCTCCCTCCTCCCCTTTGCCTAAAAACACCTTGAGCGTCTGGTTCACAAACGCCTGACCCAGTACCTCAATACCAACTCACTGCTAGACCCACTGCAATCTGGATTTCGGCCTGCCCTCTCAACCGACACTGCTCTCACCAAAGTGGTCAATGACCTTGCCTTAGCTAAAGCTGAAAGTAAATACTCCATTCTCCTCCTCCTTGACCCTTCAGCAGCTTTTGACACAGTAGATCATCCCCTACTCCTCCAGTCCCTCCAGTCCATGGGCATTCACGATCTCGCCCTGACCTGGCTTTCATCCTACCTCTCCAACTGCTCCTTCACGACCTCCTTCAATGAGTCCTCATCCACCCCCAACCACCTCTCGGTGGGGGTCCCCCAAGGCTCGGTCCTTGGGCTCCTACTGTTCTCCCTATACACATCCTCCATTGGCAAGGTTATCTCTTCCATGGGTTTTAACTATCATCTGTATGCAGATGACACCCAAATCTACCTCCACACCTCTGCCATCTCGACCACTACCATGGACAAGGTCTCCTCCTGCCTATCAGCCATCTCCTCCTGGATGTCCGCTTGATTCCTGAAACTAAATCTAGACAAAATGGAATTTATGATCTTCCCACCCCGGCCATCCCTGGACCTCCCAGATGTGCATGTCACTGTTAACCACACTACCATTCGCCCTATCTCTCAAGCCCGCTGTCTGGGTGTCACCCCTGGACTCCAAACTCTCCTTCACTCCCCACATCCAAAACCTTGCAAAGTCCTGCAACTTCCACCTTCGTAACATCTGTAAGATTCGCCCTTTCCTGACCTCTTCCACCACCAAACTCCTCATCCATGCCCTCATAATTTCCCGCCTCGACTACTGTAATGCCCTTCTGTCTGGTCTCGCTATGACCCGAATAGCCCCACTGCAGTCCATCATGAATGCGGCAGCCAGAATTATCCACTCCTCCCATCGCTCCACCAGGGCAGCTCCCCTCTGTGAATCCCTCCACTGGCTTCCTATCCAGTCCAGAATCAGATTCAATATATTGTGTGTGACCTACAAATCTGTCCACAAAACCTGTCCAACCTACATTTCTGATCTTACTCAGAGATACACACCTAGCCGCTCACTCTGTTCCTCCAATGAACTTCGCCTGACCGCCCCCGCATCACACAGCCCCGTGCACGCCTCCAGGACTTCTCAAGAGATGCTCCAACACTTTGGAACTCTCTACCTCCACCCATTAGGGCAGCCCCCTCCTTCAACATCTTCAAGAAGGCCCTCAAAACTCACCTTTTTCACTCTGGCCTACCACCCCTCATAATTGCTCTAAACCCACAACGGAACTCTGGTCCCTACCTTTTGTGTCTCTACCTCTCCTTCTAGATTGTAAGCCTTTGGGCAGGGTCCTCCTCCTTTTGTGTCCTACCTGATCATGCACCTCCATTACTGTGAACCCATGCTATGCACTTGAGTGAACCTAACTTGCCTAATCTCCATGCTCCCCTCCAGTGACTGACTAAGCATTACCTTGTACTCATACTGTGCTGTGTGATCTGGTTTTCTTGTATTCCTGTAATGTCATATTGCTGTATGTCACCCCTAAATATTGTCTGTAACCTAAATTAACGTTCAGTGCTGCGTAATATGTTGGCGCTTTATAAATACAATAAATAAAAAATAAAAAATTAGAAACCAGGAATAGCTGCAGAAAAAAGTGGCGCTTGGTTCCCTACTAATAATGAACTGCTGTGGGCTGAATAAACACAGATAACTTACATTCTGGATGAACCCCCGATTCTGATGTGAGACTTGGAGAATCAGTTTGGATCCCAGTTGTCTTTTTATGGCGAAATAAGGGATTTCTGATATTTAGAAGTTCACAAATAACGGTCTATATTGCTGAAAGGTCAAATTTAGCAATCAGAAGGTCACATTTTTCCATGGTGAAAGTGAAATCTGCTGATAAATTCATGTTTAATAAAACTATTTCCCTATGAAGACAAGTAAAGTATGATGAAGCAGCACATAACAGAACTACAAGTCCTAAAACAATAACATTTGCATCATGATAAAAATGTCATATTTATAGCCTTGCTGGAAATGCTCTTTTCAAATGATTAACTTCTTCACATTATTTAGGTATGAGGTCTATGAGAAGCAGCAAAACATTGGAAAGGCGAATCACAGGCTAGGACAAAACTGACTGCCTCTGAGTTGATGTGGTGAAATGAAAAGGTGCTGAATACTGCAGGAGGAAATGTAAGTGTGAGGCATTGACAGTCGGAGCGCTCTAGACCTCTGTAGAGATATATACTTAACCTGTTATACACATTTATTAAATAAATAGCTATTTTCTGGAGGGCAGTGAAGAAACACGAAACAGGTAAGAAAACGGTGCTTTGCGACATTGACGGCTCAGATCTTTAAAGAACAACCAAGGTGAAAATAATCTGATGAGAAAAACAATTATATCTGTCCTCCTTCTTCTAAAAATGACTTTTTAGATATCCCACAGTTTTATTTTATATTTAAATCTAGTTTTTAAGTTTTTACTGTTTCATTGTCTCTGCTCATGATCTATGAATTATTGACCCTTTTTATCTCTTTCCTGCTCTCAGAAGCCATTTACTGACAGGAAAGTGGTTTATGGCTGTAATTACTTATCAGTGAGGGTTATGCTATAGTCTGACCCAGCCCGACCCGGACAGAAACTGTCACTTGCATACTTAATGTTTAACTCTTTCAGGCAGCAAAAAAAAGGACAGAAAGCCTAGTTATTTGTGTGCTTGGCAGTGTACATACACATATCTATCTCATCATGTCACATGTCACCTCGGTGGTCCTTTTAAGATCCCTGATGCCTCCTGCGCAAAGTGACGTGAACAGTTGAACTCTCATTCACGTCCATCATGTGTCGTCACGTGATGTGTGCCTACTGCTGAATAGGCAAATCATCTCCCATAAAAGCAAGACTGCACATCCTATAGCTAATACATTTTACAGAGCCTTTATTAGCAAACTATACAGTACACCAGCAGTTGTGAATGTGCAGCTTTACTTTCATGGGCAGATGATTTGCATATTCAGGAGAGATGCATCATGGGCAGTAGCGTGCCTAGGGGGAGGAAGGGCCGCCCCGAGGTTCACTATGAAAATGGTGACATGCTGACACAGATAGTGTCACCTCCTCTCAGCTAACAGCAGAAATTGCTCCATGACTTTTCTTCAAAAGGATACATACACACACACACACATATATTGGTATGACCGCTATATAGAGCATAAATTAACCCTAGATATCGTGATCACCACTTTTATAACACAAATTTTATAAATGTGGGAAAAGTTTTTCTTACCTTGTGATCAGGATTTCAAAATGTGTGAATCCTGCCATAACTGTTATTTGAAAGTAGCAGTTAGCATCGGGATGGTTAAAAATGGCGCACAGCGCCAGATGAATAAGAAGGGCGCCCCATAGACTTGCATTATATAACGCTATTTAGCGTTATAAGTGTTAAAAAATGGCGCAGGCAGTGTGCCTTACACTTATAACGCTAAATAGCGTTATAAAGCTTCAAAATTTCTGAGGACAGAGGGGTCGGGGGGAAGAGAGAGGCAGCGGACACTGAAGGGCATAGGCAGCGGACGAAGATGTGTTCAATATGCATACATTACCTTGTCCCGGGCCGCCGATCGCTCCTTCCCTCCGCTCCTTCACTTCCTCCATTCGTTTACTGTAGTCCTGCAGCCGGCCAATCACCATGCGGTTTCATTCTCCGCATGGTGATTGGCCGGCTGCTGGACTACAGCAAACAAACTAGGAAGTGAAGGAGCGGAGGGAAGGAGCGATCGGCGGCCCGGGACAAGGTAATGTATGCATATTGAACACATCTTCGTCCGCTGCCTATGCCCTTCAGTGTCCGCTGCCTCTCTCCCCCAACCCCCGCTGCCTATACTAGCGACCCGCAGCCCCCTGCTTGCTTTAATGGCGTACCGTGCTGAAATAAATGTAGCATAAAACGCTATTTACCGTTTTAATGTATTTTCGGTAAATAGCGTTTTATGATACATTTATCGGCAGAACGGTGCGCCATTTTTCTCCCTGCGCCATTTTTAGATGGACCCGTTAGCATACCAATAGCTTTCATTATGACCACTTAATCCTTCTTTTCTAAAGTGGTTTCCTGCTGCAAAAATGGCAAGCACTATTTAATACAAACACCATTGTTTTGTATTGTTATTTGTAGCGCCCACCACTTGGAAAGAAACATACATTGTGGGCATCCTTTTAAGGAGCAATCAGGTCTGATGACCATTTTATAAGCACGGTAAATGGCTGTAAAGTAGCAATAAACTCTATTAAAGAGGCATCTTTTCCTGCATTTCATGTGTCGGAAGTGATGTTTGCTGTATTTGATAGGCTGGAGGTAACGTTTGCTGCATATCATGTGTCGGCAGTGACTTTTGCTTTATTTGATAGGCTGGAGGTAACGTTTGTGGCATTTCATGTTTTGAAGGTAATGTTTGGTTCATTTCTTATTTGATGTCATAATGACTGTATTTGATACTTTAGGGTGATTGTTGAAGCATTTTGTATTTTGGGGGCTCATGATTACTGAACCGTATGCTAATACATGAACCAAAAGAATCACAATAGGGAAATTGATATATTTTGCTGACCACTGTTTTGCTGGCCATTGTTATTAATTGTTTGGGGGATATGTCTCTAATAAATTGTGTTTGTATTAACTACTAAGTCTTATGGATTATTATTAGTACATGGAAGTCTTTTTGTTAGTATATGCTTATGCCTTCTAAATCCATAGGCAATCCTTTGTTTTTTGGCTCTCTGTATTTTGTACTTTATCAGATCTTTGCACTGTGCAGGATTATTTTAGCTGCTGATTTCAAAACTGCATTTTGTAAGCATAAATTCCTATATATTAAAGGCCGTGAAACATCTCTGAGGACAGCAGGGCTTCCATTTAAACACCTTATCGCAATGATGAATGAGCTAAGCTTATTAATCATTTTATCTAATCACACCCCTACCAGACTAATCAGCAGCATGTCATTTTTTACAGAATGGGTGTAATTACAAGAGTAATTACATATTCCAGATACAGTTTCTTATGTGTTCCAGATCCACTATGCCAAGAATACTAAACTTTAGAATGTAAACCTTTAAGCACTAAACAATCAGAAGTTTTGTGCTTTTGACTTCTGTGTTTTATAATTATGTCTTCCATCTTACGAATGCTGCCATTCTTATCTAGCTAGCCTGGCTGCTAAATCTATCAAAGGCTTCCTGCACCGGCTAACATAAACTGCCGTGGGTGGCTAGTCTAATGAGGGTAAGATATGTGACAAGATACAGATAGCTTCTTCTGATTATTAACGTATATTTAAGTCTTGTACATCACAAGATTACCATAACAAAACAAAACAAATGTTCATAGGAGACCAATATCCATTACTTAAAGCAGCAGGGGCAGCCATACCATCCCAGGAAAACATATTTTAGTAGATAACTACTTGTTCTACTTACATAACAGATGTATTGTACTGTCCACATTTTGATATCAGTGAATTTTATATAGTAAGTAAAGAGAATGGCATTTGCCATCTTGTTTCACTCTGACGGAAGCCAATCCTGATGTAATTTCCTCCCTTACTTTTTTTCCTCCTAGAAACTGCACTGTCATAGCTAGCTTGCTTTGTAAACACATACAGTATAAGCACAGCATAGATCAGATTTCAGCAGCTCACCGAACTGTCCTCAGCCAATCAGTGAGGAGCAGTAATGTAGGAGGGGTGATGACAAGCTTCCTTTTCATTGGCAATGGCAATAATAGATCCAGGCTGACTGAGATACGATTTACTACAGCAGAAACATTTCTGAATAGATTGGGATGCTTGTAATGCAGAGTCTGGTTGTAGAATACATAATAACTACAGAGCAGTGGGTACATTTTTGATTTTGATTTTGTGGCTGACAATCCCTCTTTAAAACAGTAATTTAGTATATTGCTTCAATGCATTTTATTTATGCACCATTTGAACACATCAAGTAAAGATTTTTCGTACACAAAGTAGAACATATCTCACAAACAATCCCAATGTATTAAACAACTACTGTGATGGAATTCTGAATGTACCCGCTGGTTCCATAAACGCAATCCATCCATCCAATTTGGCTGTACATTTTAGCATGTTATCATTTAAACTATGAGCTAATCATTACACAACCATGCATGTATGCAGCCTATTGTAAATCTAAGTGACAAGGCTTGTTTAGTAATATTGTGTTCAATATCTACTGTGTTCACATTTTAGAGCGAAACGGTCTTCAGGCGGGCTGCTGCTCCCACACTACCCCACAGCTAGGACCATCAAGGGTATGCCATATTGATATGACTGGAAACTTTGTTAGTGTTGAACAACTTTAAAACGTTGCCAATACATTTGAAAGAGAAAATGGCCTTGAGCGTGGTGTCGGATGAATTCCTCTCTTTGTGACATTGCAAAAATCAAGCACCTCATACCCCCAGAAGATCTGCCAACCTTAGTCCACGCCTTCATCACATCCCGACTGGACTACTGCAATGCTCTCTACATTGGCCTTCCAAAAAAGGTCTTGTACCGCCTACAGCTGATACAGAATACTGCTGCCAGACTGCTAACCAACCAACCCCGTCACTGCCACATAAGGCCAGTCCTGCACTCCCTTCACTGGCTACCTATAGAATGGAGGGTCCTATTCAAGATCGGCCTACTGACATTTAAATCCCTGAATAATCTAGGCCCTGGATACATGAAAGATATGTTACAGCTGCGTAGCAATCCCCGCATTCTCAGATCCACAGGTTCTAATAATCTAGTCATACCCAGAGTCCACTTGGAAACTTTTGGTCCCAGAGCCTTCTGTCATGCTGCCCCTACGTTTTGGAACTCCTTACCTCAACAGATCAGGACAGCCCCATCCCTGGACGTGTTTAAATCCAGACTGAAAACCCACCTGTTCAGTCTGGCATTTGCAGAAATATAACTTTTGTTGTGTGAATACTTCATCCTACTAATTACTGAATCTGAGAGAGCCTAAGCGCTTTGAGTCCTATGGGAGAAAAGCGCTATAGAAATGTTATTGTATTGTATAAGTACAGGGAGTGCTGTTATATTCACCTAGTCCACATCCACGCTGTATCAGGTCCATTCTTTCTCAAAGCAGATGGGCACTCTATGCTGCTCTCTTGAGGCTCCTTTTGACGTGCCACACATTGGGACAAAAGATGTCAGCATAGAGCGCACAGATGTCTGGAGGAAGTAGAGACCTTAATTGTAGATGTGGACTAGGTAAACATAACAGTGTTCCCTGCACTTATTCTGCAGAATGGGGGGGGGGGGGTAGCTGAGTCTTTCTCTGGCCATGACGTGGGAGGTTTGACGGTAATTTTGCCGGGGGCCCTGGACCCCTGACTTTACACCCCTGAACAGCAGGTGATAGTTTAATTAACATCTATACCTATATTTATGTATTTTTTAATTAAGTCTCTGTTTTGTTTCTAACTTCCTTGCTTCCACACTTGTTCAAAGTATACAGTGTCTTATAAAAGTGAGTATACCTTTCGAGTTTTTGTAAATATTTTATTATATCTTTTCATGGGACAACACTGAAGATTTGAAACTTTGATACAATGTTAAGTGGTCAGTGTACAGCTCGTATAAGTTGTACATTTGCTGACCCATCAAAATAAGTTAACACACAGCCATTAATGTCTGAAATGCTGGCAATGAAATAGAGAACACCCCAAAGTGAAGAATATCAACATTCTGCCCAAAGTGTCAATATTTTTTGTAGCCAGTTGTGTGTGGTCCGGTATTAATTATGGAGAGAGTCCGAAGACATAACAAAAGTAGTTTAGGTGATACCTTTAATGACTAACTGTACAAGATTCCTTTGCAAGCTTTCGAAACGTTAAGTTTCTTCTTCAGGCATGTTTTAGAGCTGGATTAGAAGCATGGTTCTGATCCAGCTTTGAAACATGCCTGACGAAGAAACTTAAAGTTTAGAAAGCTTGCAATGGAATCGTGTACAGTTAGTCATTAAAGGTATCAACTAAACAACTTTTGTTGTTATGTCTTCTGAATATTTTGCGTGCCCACCATTATTTTCCAGCACTGCCTTCACTCTCTTGGGTATGGAGTTCACTAGAGCTTCACAGGTTGCTACTGGAATCCTCCTTGATGAAGATGGTAGATGTTAGAGACCTTGGGCCTGATGCTATTCAAGGTGATAAGTAGCTTGCAGATGCGAGCTACTTATCACCTTGCCATCACACGAGGATTACTGGCAAATCCTATTGCCAGTTTCACTCGTGCGATGGCCGATCGTTAGGGAGCATTACTCAGGCGAAAGCCTGAGCGATGCTCCCTTGTCACGTGCGATGGGGAGCGAGGTTTTACCTTGTGGTGCTGTCCATCAGCACCACGGCCTTGCTCCCCACACATGCGCACACCCACCGAACATCCGCCGCCATTTTCCGCCGCTGCATCTGGGAGTCTCCTTTAATAAGGAGACCCCAAGAGCTCCCCGCCGGCCGCCGCTAGTCTGTGTAGCCCCCCACGTAGCTGCAAAGATACTTGAAAGCAATTTCCCTACCGCCGCTTAACACCCGCCGGCCGCCGCATCTCGCCGCAAGTTCCGCCATGTAATTACAGTGTATGAGTTACTGTAATTACTCTATAGCAGAGTTCCGGCAAATCAGCTGTCGGGCCTCCCCATTGGTTCACAGGCTGGACCAATGAAAATGGCTCAGACTGTGAACCAATGGGGAGCCCCGGCGGCTGATTCCAAGATGCTTTGCCGGAACTCTGCTATAGAGTAATTACAGTGACTCATACACTGTAATTACACGGCGGAACTTGCGGAGAGATGCGGCGGCCGGCGGGTGTTAAGCGGTGGTAGGGAAATTGCTTTCAAGTATCTTTGCAGCTACGTGTGGGGTTACACAGACTAGCGGCGGCTGGCGGGGAGCTCTGGGGGTCTCCTTATTAAAGCAGACCCCCAGATGCAACGGCGATGACATGCGTTAGCATGTTTAGACCTGCTTTTTGCAGGTCTAAGCTAACGCTCATGTCTGCCGGGAAGCATCGCTTCCCGGAGGCATGCAAAGTGTAATAGGTTAGGGTGTAAGGAACTTGCTGGGCGATAATATCGCCCAAGCGAGTTTTTTTAACACCCTGCCTAGGGCTAAATGCAATTGGATCAGGCGACTTTATTGTCGCCTGATTATCGGACTCACCAGCGTTTAACGCTGGCAAGTCTGACAATTGCATCAGGCTCCTTTTCTCCTCCACTTTCCATTTGAGAATGTCCCATGGATGCTAAATAGAGTTTAGGTATGAAGATATGCCTGGCCTCTGTAGCATCTTTACCCTCAGTTTCTATAGCAAGGCAGTGGTTGTCTTGGAGGTATGTTTGGGTTCATTGTTATTATTGAATACTGCCCTGTGGCATCATTTCCAAAGGGAGGGATTTATGCTTTGCTTCAGTATGTCACAGTACATGTTGGCATGCATGGTTCCCTCAATGAACTGTGGGTCCCCAGTGCCAGCAGCACACATGCACCCCTAAATCATGACACTCCTACTACCATGCTTAACTGTAGGCAAGACACACGTGACGTTGTACCCTCACCTGGCTGCCGCCACTCATGCTTGACACCATCTGAACCAAATAAATGTATATTTATTTGCCTTATCAGACCACAGGATATGGTTCCAGTAATCCATATCCTTACTCTGCTTGTCTTTAGCAAACTGTTTGCAGGCTTTCTTATGCATCATCTTTAGCAGAGGCTTCCTTCTGGGATGGCAGCCATGCTGACCAATTTGATACAGTGTGTAGTGTATAGTCTGAGCACTGACATTGAGGCAGGGAACACACTTGACTGTTTTCGTGTGCGTTTTCTGAACAGAAAAACTGAGAACTCATGTTAAGCAATGTGCTAGTACACACTTACTGTGTTGTTCGCGCGCAGAAAAAAAATTGACATTCTGCATCCTGATTCTGCACATTTTGGCAGTTTTCTGTATCAATTACATCAGCTGCTGTGAAAAAACGCGCGCGTTTTTCTGCATGGAAACACACTTAGTGTGTAGAAAACGTATGCAGAAAAATGCGCGCGGAAAACTGAAAGTCAAGTGTGTTCCCTGCCTGATGGTTGTGTGTTAAGTTATTTTGAAAGGACAAACATTTTCACTGCTATACAAGCTGTACTTTGACTACTTTACATTGTATCAGAGTGTCATATCTTCAGTGTTGTTCCATGAAAAAGATATAATAAAATATTTACAAAAATGTGATATGGGTACTCACTTTTGTGAGATACTATATGTGTCAAGGTTATTATGAGTTTTGAGGGAACATACCATGTAGCTCTCTTAGGCCCCGTTCACACTTGCGGTTTTGCAAAAACCGCACCGGATGTCCGGACCGCACCGGATCCGGATCGGACCTGAACCGTACGGTTCCTGTCCGGATCCGGTCCGGATCCGGTCCGGTTGCATACGGTTTCCGTGCGGTATGAACACGGTTGCGGTCCAGATCCGGATTCTTAAAGAGATAACAACCTGTATAAATACCTGGGGTTCTGGGAGGTCAGCAGAAGCTCTGGGGTCATTGTTGGAGACAGCTGGACGTGTGGAGACCATCCTTGGATACAGAGACAGCAGTTGGGACCATGGATCCAGTCATTTTTTACGCTTATTACCTGGGAATTCTCTCCTTCCTGTTGTTTACCTACTACTATGTGGGGAGAAGGCGTGCTCCTCGCAGGAGATGGTGGGTGCACCCTCTACTAGCCAGGAGGCAGAGGAAGGGAGAGTTCCAGGCCCTCTACCGGGACCTCAGACGACACCCACAGAAGTTCTACAGCTACACTCGGATGTCTATTCCCCTGTAAGTATATAGGCCTAAATACACCAACCCCCACCATTCCTAAACACCCCACCCTCACCCCCACAACACCTCATCCCTGTATACCTAGCTAAACACACCACCCTGACCCCCACACCCCTGTATACCTAGCTATACACTACACCCCCACCCTCCACAACACTCCCAAACCTCTGTAAACACACCTCCCCCATCCTCCACCCAACACCTTGTCCCACAACATACTTTACAGCTTCTTCCTTTCCATCTCCTGACAGGTTTGATACCCTTTTGGAGATGGTGAAGGATGACCTTAGGAAGAAGGATACCACGTTCAGGAGAGCAGTCACACCACAAGAACAACTACTCATCACACTGAGGTATGTAAAAACAAATTTTTTTATTGCAAAAACAACCACTTTCCAACATGGAAACATTCTTCCAACATGGAAGACAAAAAATTAACATATCTATGGTATAGCCCGGTCAGTTTTAAGGAACACCAACCACCAACTTTGTGCTGGAAGAGTTGTAGGGCATAGCTGCCCAAGTGTCTTTCGGGGACACCAGGCCCTAAAGTTGAAGTGCTTCAAAAACCTAACCACTGGCACAGGACCCTCTGAGCCATGGATGAAGGACACAGGGCAGTGAAAAGGCTAGGCCTCTCACCGACCAGTCAAGGTGTCCTTCATCCATGGCTCCAAGGGTCTTGTGCAAGTGGTTAGGAACAAGAACAAAGTGAGGAGCAAGAGGAACCGATGGCAGAGGTGCATGACTACAGGTGCAGTGCAACAGGCACAAGGTTGTGACCCAGGTAGTGTCTTTCGGGGACACTAGGCCCTAAAATTGAAGTGCTTCAAAAACCTAACCACTGGCACATGACCCTCTGAGCCATGGATGAAGGACACAGGGCAGTGAAAAGGCTAGGCCTCTCACCGACCAGTCAAGGTGTCCTTCATCCATGGCTCCAAGGGTCTTGTGCAAGTGGTTAGGAACAAGAACAAAGTGAGGAGCAAGAGGAACCGATGGCAGAGGTGCATGACTACAGGTGCAGTGCAACAGGCACAAGGATGTGACCCAGGTAGTGTCTTTCGGGGACACTAGGCCCTAAAATTGAAGTGCTTCAAAAACCTAACCACTGGCACATGACCCTCTGAGCCATGGATGAAGGACACAGGGCAGTGAAAAGGCTAGGCCTCTCACCGACCAGTCAAGGTGTCCTTCATCCATGGCTCCAAGGGTCTTGTGCAAGTGGTTAGGAACAAGAACAAAGTGAGGAGCAAGAGGAACCGATGGCAGAGGTGCATGACTACAGGTGCAGTGCAACAGGCACAAGGTTGTGACCCAGGTAGTGTCTTTCGGGGACACTAGGCCCTAAAATTGAAGTGCTTCAAAAACCTAACCACTGGCACATGACCCTCTGAGCCATGGATGAAGGACACAGGGCAGTGAAAAGGCTAGGCCTCTCACCGACCAGTCAAGGTGTCCTTCATCCATGGCTCCAAGGGTCTTGTGCAAGTGGTTAGGAACAAGAACAAAGTGAGGAGCAAGAGGAACCGATGGCAGAGGTGCATGACTACAGGTGCAGTGCAACAGGCACAAGGTTGTGACCCAGGTAGTGTCTTTCGGGGACACTAGGCCCTAAAGTTGAAGTGCTTCAAAAACCTAACCACTGGCACATGACCCTCTGAGCCATGGATGAAGGACACAGGGCAGTGAAAAGGCTAGGCCTCTCACCGACCAGTCAAGGTGTCCTTCATCCATGGCTCCAAGGGTCTTGTGCAAGTGGTTAGGAACAAGAACAAAGTGAGGAGCAAGAGGAACCGATGGCAGAGGTGCATGACTACAGGTGCAGTGCAACAGGCACAAGGATGTGACCCAGGTAGTGTCTTTCGGGGACACTAGGCCCTAAAATTGAAGTGCTTCAAAAACCTAACCACTGGCACATGACCCTCTGAGCCATGGATGAAGGACACAGGGCAGTGAAAAGGCTAGGCCTCTCACCGACCAGTCAAGGTGTCCTTCATCCATGGCTCCAAGGGTCTTGTGCAAGTGGTTAGGAACAAGAACAAAGTGAGGAGCAAGAGGAACCGATGGCAGAGGTGCATGACTACAGGTGCAGTGCAACAGGCACAAGGATGTGACCCAGGTAGTGTCTTTCGGGGACACTAGGCCCTAAAATTGAAGTGCTTCAAAAACCTAACCACTGGCACATGACCCTCTGAGCCATGGATGAAGGACACAGGGCAGTGAAAAGGCTAGGCCTCTCACCGACCAGTCAAGGTGTCCTTCATCCATGGCTCCAAGGGTCTTGTGCAAGTGGTTAGGAACAAGAACAAAGTGAGGAGCAAGAGGAACCGATGGCAGAGGTGCATGACTACAGGTGCAGTGCAACAGGCACAAGGTTGTGACCCAGGTAGTGTGTTTCGGGGACACTAGGCCCTAAAATTGAAGTGCTTCAAAAACCTAACCACTGGCACATGACCCTCTGAGCCATGGATGAAGGACACAGGGCAGTGAAAAGGCTAGGCCTCTCACCGACCAGTGAAGGTGTCCTTCACCCATGGCTCCAAGGGTCTTGTGCAAGTGATTAGGATCAACAAAGTAAGGAACAAGAGGAATCAAAGGCACAGGTGCAGGACTACAGGTGCTGTGCAACAGGCACAAGGTTGTGACCCAGGTAGTGTCTTTCGGGGACACCAGGCCCTAAATTATTAGTGCTTCTAAAACCTAACGACTGGCACAGGACCCTCTGAGCCATGGATGAAGGACACAGGTCAGTGAAAAGGCTAGGCCTCTCACCGACCAGTGAAGGTGTCCTTCACCCATGGCTCCAAGGGTCTTGTGCAAGTGATTAGGATCAACAAAGTAAGGAACAAGAGGAATCAAAGGCACAGGTGCAGGACTACAGGTGCTGTGCAACAGGCACAAGGTTGTGACCCAGGTAGTGTCTTTCGGGGACACCAGGCCCTAAAGTTCAAGTCCAGCAAAACCAAAAGTTAAAAAGCCCTGTGATGGTATCCTTCCTCCGAGGATCGGAGGTATTCAGAGGAGCATGTCCAGGAACAATTTGACTTTTTTTTTCAAATTGTATCGGCACCACTACTAGAAAAGGTGGGAGTTGCTGCCTGGAAATCTGGACTCTCTTGGGTGCTGGTCATGGATGAGCTGGACCCTGACAGCGGTGGCCCATATTGACTGCCTCTGTAGCCGGTGTACATCTGTGATGATTGCCAGGTGGGCACCGCTGTTGGTTGTGGGGGTCTAAAAATTGGTGGTTGCAATAATGGCGTGTCCATGTGCTGTTTAATCACCTCCAGCAAATTGGAATGGCACGCCATCAGGTTTTGTGAAGGCACCTTTTCTAGATATGGTATTAGAGACATCACAGTGTGAAAACACGGGTGTGCCTGCAATTTCAGTAGTTCCTTGCTTTGTTGATGCATTTGCTGCATCATGTTCTGCAGCTGGCCCACCGACTGATGATGCTGCGCACGCAGTTGGTCGATTTCTCCTCTGTGCATCTCATGCATCATTTTAAGCTCGTCCCTGTAGTGCCCATGTACAGCGTCGAGCTCACATTGCAGTGTAGTGATGTGGGACTTGTACTGCTCCATGATATGGCCCCTGTCCTCATCTTGCAACTGCCGGGTTATGAGAGTTTGGTGGCTCTGAAGAATCCCGAGAAGTCCGGAGACAGCCCCGGACATCTCGGACTCTGTCTCTCTCCTTGTTGGGGGGAGGGTACCTCGACGCCTCACTGGTGTGGTGGTCCTCACTGGTGGTGTGGCAGCATCTTCCCGTCCTCTGGCCTGTGTCGGGGTTGCCCTGCGCGCTGGTTGTGCTGCAGTCTCTCGGTGCTCCTCACTTTGTTCTTGTTCCCCTGGAGCTTCCATAGCGGTCGATTGTGGAGGTTCAGCTTCTTCCACACTCGGTCCTGCAACCTCAACATCCAAGCTCTCTTCTGCCAAGTCATCATCAAAGGACGGAGTTGTGATTAAGGACTCCCTTCTCCTACTCCTCGCCTCGGGGCAATAGGTTACATCGGCGACGTCATCATCCACCAAGCTCTCCTCACTGCTGAACCGTGCCTCCTGGGTCGGTTCCTCTTGCTCCAAATTGTCTTCAGTCCTGTAGATAAAAAAAATATTTATTGGTGTGCCAAACAGCATGTGGCGTCAATTCACAGAGCTAGCAAACACTAGCAATCACTTTATCACCCGTTTCTACCCAACATTTGATAAAGCTTGTGAGAAAAGTTCGCTAGCCATGGGAATTGAGGCCATAGCAATACATGGCCGAAGTCATGGTAAATGAGCTCTCAGTTCCTGCCCACAGTAGTGGTACTTACAGTCTAGGTTCCAGGCTTGCATTGATGAAAGACAATTGCTTGGCAAATTGGTAGTCTTTTTGTCGCCTTCCCCCGCCACTGCCACTTCGTTCGGCAAGTTTTTTCTTCCGTAGCCATTTCACATATGCATCCCGTATATTCCGCCACCTTGTCTTGTACCTTTCTCCTGTAACGACATGAAAATTTGATTTCGATTATTTCTCTTGTAGGTACATCGCAACTGGACAAACATATACATCGCTACATGTCACATTTCGTATTGGGAAGAGCACGGTGGCAGGCATCGTCGTGAGGACTTCGAGGATCCTTTGGACGCGACTGAGGGCCAGATACATGCCTGTGCCGGACACCACGAAATGGGAGGAGATCGCCCAGGGCTTCTGGACCGAGTGCAAGTTTCCTAATTGTGTTGGCGCACTGGATGGGAAACACATCCGGATTCAGAAACCCGTGGGGAGTGGCAGCCATTATTTCAACTATAAAAAATACTTCAGCATTGTTCTAATGGCAGTGGCAGATGCGGACTACAAGCTTGTGTACGTGGACGTGGGGTCGTACGGTAGTTCCAATGACTCTGGAATTTTCCAGCGTACGACCCTTTGCCGGCTGATGGAGGAAGGCAGACTGCGTCTCCCCCGTGACAGACCCTGGCCTGGGACAAGGGCACCGGCCTACCCCTATGTGTTTGTGGGGGACGAGGCCTTCGCCCTGTCCGACCATGTAATGCGTCCGTACCCAGACAGGGGACTTGATGCCAGCCAGCTACACTTCAATGCTCGGTTGAGCCGTGCAAGGAGAATGGTGGAGTGCACATTTGGGATCCTGGTGTCAAAGTGGAGGGTGTTCCACACGCCCATGCTGCTGAAACCGGGCAACGCAGTTGTCGTGGTGAAGGCAGCATGCATCCTCCACAACTTTGTGCGGCAGGAGGAAAGAGAGACTCCGGAACCCCCGAATGTGCTTCCACTAATGCCCCTGCGGAGGTATGCAACCAGGCCAAGGGTAGTGTCACTGCGGAACAGGGACCAACTGAGACTTTATTTTACCACACCACCTGGACGAGGGTGAATGTTTGGTTTTTAATATGTTTTGTTGAAATGTGTTTATTTTGGAGTTTCAAGTTTGAGTGAATTTAAATGTATTAATTTTTTACAATAAATTGATGTATAATAATTGGTCATTGTGTATGTTATATGTGCACAGGTGGGGTACATCGCAGGTGGGTGGGATACATCACAGGTGGGTGGGATACAGCACAGGTGGGTGGGATACAGCACAGGTGGGTGGGATACAGCACAGGTGGGTGGGATACAGCACAGGTGGGGTACAGGTGGGTGGGATACATCACAGGTGGGGTAGAGGTGGGTGGGATACATCACAGGTGGGGTACTGGTGGGTGGGATACATCACAGGTGGGTGGGATACATCACAGGTGGGTGGGATACATCACAGGTGGGGTACAGGTGGGTGGGATACATCACAGGTGGGATACATCACAGGTGGGGTAGAGGTGGGTGGGATACAGCACAGGTGGGTGGGATACATCACAGGTGGGTGGGATACATCACAGGTGGGTGGGATACATCACAGGTGGGTGGGATACAGCACAGGTGGGTGGGATACAGCACAGGTGGGTGGGATACAGCACAGGTGGGTGGGATACATCACAGGTGGGATACATCACAGGTGGGATACATCACAGGTGGGATACATCACAGGTGGGGTACTGGTGGGTGGGATACATCACAGGTGGGATACATCACAGGTGGGATACATCACAGGTGGGGTACAGGTGAGTGTGATACATCACAGGTGGGTGGGATACAGCACAGGTGGGGTAGAGGTGGGTGGGATACATCACAGGTGGGGTACAGGTGGGTGGGATACATCACAGGTGGGGTAGAGGTGGGTGGGATACATCACAGGTGGGGTACTGGTGGGTGGGATACATCACAGGTGGGGTACTGGTGGGTGGGATACATCACAGGTGGGGTACTGGTGGGTGGGATACATCACAGGTGGGGTACTGGTGGGTGGGATACATCACAGGTGGGGTAGAGGTGGGTGGGATACATCACAGGTGGGGTAGAGGTGGGTGGGATACATCACAGGTGGGGTACAGGTGGGTGTGATACAGCACAGGTGGGGTACAGGTGGGTGGGATACATCACAGGTGGGATACATCACAGGTGGGGTAGAGGTGGGTGGGATACAGCACAGGTGGGTGGGATACATCACAGGTGGGTGGGATACATCACAGGTGGGTGGGATACAGCACAGGTGGGTGGGATACAGCACAGGTGGGTGGGATACATCACAGGTGGGATACATCACAGGTGGGATACATCACAGGTGGGATACATCACAGGTGGGGTACTGGTGGGTGGGATACATCACAGGTGGGGTACTGGTGGGTGGGATACATCACAGGTGGGGTACAGGTGGGTGTGATACATCACAGGTGGGTGGGATACAGCACAGGTGGGGTAGAGGTGGGTGGGATACATCACAGGTGGGGTACAGGTGGGTGGGATACATCACAGGTGGGGTAGAGGTGGGTGGGATACATCACAGGTGGGGTACTGGTGGGTGGGATACATCACAGGTGGGGTACTGGTGGGTGGGATACATCACAGGTGGGGTACTGGTGGGTGGGATACATCACAGGTGGGGTAGAGGTGGGTGGGATACATCACAGGTGGGGTAGAGGTGGGTGGGATACATCACAGGTGGGGTACAGGTGGGTGTGATACATCACAGGTGGGTGGGATACAGCACAGGTGGGGTACAGGTGGGTGGGATACATCACAGGTGGGATACATCACAGGTGGGGTACAGGTGGGTGGGATACATCACAGGTGGGGTACAGGTGGGTGGGGAACAGGTGGGTGGGCCACGGGTGGGTGTGCAACACGTGGGTGACACAAATCCATAGCAAAAGTTGAATACATCACAAGCTTAAACCACAAGCCCCCCCCCAAAAAACTTCTAGTCAACATACCCTCTGTGCCTTGCTGTCTCTTGCTCAAGTTCTCAAAGTCCTCCACATACAGCTTGGCAATTTTTTTCCACAGGCCTCTGCATTTTTTGATGTTGCTGTGGTCCGCATCCCCCTTGTCCCACAGGGCTGGTACCTGCTGCACCTGTAGGATGAGGTCTTCTGATGTGTAGGGCCTCACCCCCTCGCTATCAGACAGATCCTGCTCCATATTGCTGCCAAAGAGCTCCAGCATGAAGTCACTGCTGCTCCACTCTGTGAACGCTGGTGCCATGTGGTCCCCATCCAAAATGGCCACCATACCATAGAGTCTGCATAGGAAGTGTGGTACAACATCCGGTTTTTATAGCCAGTGTGTTGTGCGCTCTCCGGTTCTCATTGGTTTCCATTGGCCGGATGCAACATTCCGGCTCCGGTCCGGATACGTCAGCCGGACCAGCCGGACCAAAAAATAGCGCATGTTGGAACGGACGCCGGAGTCCGGATCCGGTCCGGCTCCGGTCCGGACGAAACGGACGCATGTGAACGGTCGCATAGACTTTCATTGCTATGCCGTGCGTCCGTTTCGTCCGGTCCGCATGCGGTCCGGCTCCGGCACGGCTCCGGCACGGCGATTCCGGATAGCAGCCGCTAATGTGAACCGGGCCTTAGGGTTCTGTACCCTCATAGCAGAACTCTATAATTTTTTTACGTAACTGTAATTGATCTGGAGCATATAGAAACAGTTGTGTAAAAATGTTGGCTAGTTGACAGTCATCTCATTTGATTCTTATATTTTCCTGAGCAGGCCTGTTTTTAGGCTTGTGTTGACAGCTTTGGATTAGCAGATATTGATGTAATTTGGAAATGTTTTCCTTTGCTATATAATGTAGTTACATAGCTAGTTTGGTTGAAAAAAGACATCTTTTGAGTCCAACCAGAATAAAAAATAAATAAGTAAGCATTAGGTACCTTTCTTTCCTGCACCTAACATATCCCAGTTGATCCAGGGGGAAGGCAAGCAATAAAACATACATACGTGGTGCTTCCTCCAGTACTACAGCGCAGACGCAGAACACTCCTGGGGATGGGAGCGAGACAGGGGAGCGCACCTCGCCGGACTGTGCGTGCGACGACTGGCGCCGACCGGAGGATTTTTCAGGGCCAATAGCGGGCGAACTTACAAGCAGAAGAGGATGGTGTGGGAGCGATCAGGCCGGAAGGGGGCTGTAGGAAGCCACAGGTACATATTTCATTGCTGTGGCCCCATCTCAGGTACAAATTCCTTCCCAACTCCACATGGCAGTCACATAAAATCCCTGGATCACCTGGATCAGTAAGTATAGCCGTGGATGTCTTTCAATGCAAGGAAAGCATACCAACCTTTTTTTAAATGCAGATATAGAATTTGTTATAACTACTTCCTGTGGTAAAATATTCCACATTTTAACAATTAAGAAACTTCTTCCTAAATAGCTGGAAAATTCTGGCACTTCTGTAGCTGAAAAGGAATTGCACATATGTATCCATATGGACAAAAATCTGCCCCATGCCTACATGTTACATGTCTACTAACAGTGTCAGCATGAGCATTGTACATAAAAAAATAGAAGCAACCCAGCTGTATTATTAATCCAGTGCATTGAATTTTATACATGGGTTACATATAGATCAAGTGCTAAATCAAGCTGAATGCATCATCAGGAGAAAACTCATAAATACTCATTTGTGAGATTTCTAAAAACATTTGGGAGTATTAAATCATGTTCACTTAACTCTTTTCAACTAAAACACAGCAGTAAAAATGCACCACTACATTCTGTTTGCACGGTGCAGTTGAAAAAAAAATGACACACAAGAAGTGTTCTTGATAAATACTTCGTTTTAAGTTTTGTTTGCCAAGATGAAGGACAGGAACCTAAAAATCACCTTTTGTAGAATATGTCTGTTTTCATTCCTTAGAACTCATAAATGATTTTCAGAGCCAAAAACACAAATGTTTCATGTCTAAATTTGAACACAGTTAACCGCATATAGCATCTCCTGTGATGATGAGGGCTTGCCCATCTGGTTCTCACAATCATTTTCTGTGAGAAGACTTTGTGGCCTCAAAGTCTTTTGATAAAATGCAAGCTGTTGGTTTATTAAAGGACATATTGGAGTGGATAGGTGCAGATAACTTAATGCAAATTTGTATGTCAAACAGACAGCAAATATTCATGCAGGAAGTGAGAAAAGCTAAGAAATAATACAAAATAATTTTTGTAATTTTTTTGTACTTGACTGAAGTCTGCGGATCCCTTCTCTTTATTGGATACAAAATAATGTTATGGAACTAATCATGCTTCAGAGAAGAAAATACAAACAACTTTGACTTAAAAAAGACATCTAGAGTTTAGATACACTTTAAATAAAGGGAAAAAAATAAGAAGATGTGTATAAGGTACATGCTAGGCACTTTTTATAGCTAAATGGCTTGATTTTCAAGTCTCTGCTAGCTGTAAGGCAATATCAGCTCAGCTGTACAGTATAGTCTGACAGAGTAAGCACAATTACGTGAAGAGTATCTTCCCCATACTTTGTCAAATATACAGTAGATTTGAATGAAGTTTCCTTGTTGCACAAATACAGGGTGAGTGCCAAAAAGCTTCAGGTAGCATTCCCATTGGTGGAAACCTTTTCCTTAGGTTGATTTAGAAGCTTAGCTGATGCAGTTAAACAAGCAGTATATTTTACTTTCTGTAAAAAAAATGGCATATGTTTAACCACTTGTCTGAGATCACTTTCTGGTCAGGTGTACAGAAACACTGGTAGCTAGTCCCCACTGTGCTCTGCAACAGATTCTAACATCTACCATTTTAGCAGAGAATATTTGTATGTGAATTCGCTGGATTGCATGAAATGGTTATTCTTATCACATGGAATTACTTCACAGAAGCATATAGGCACAGATGACCTAGCACCTTAGACTTTGTCCTCCCTGAACCTACAATCCCCCAATCTGTCCCAGCTGTCACTTCTCCCTTACTTCCCTTGCTACAGGTAGAGATGGGCCGAGCGGTTCGCCGGTGAACGGTTCCAGGCGAACTTTGGGGGTTCGCGTTCGCCTGGAACAGGCAAATTTTTGCGGAAGTTCGATTCGCCCCATAATGCACTATGAGGGTCAACTTTGACCCTCTGCATCACATTGTAGTCATTCAGGCTACACTAAGCCCTGGAGCCTCCCCCCCCCTTATATAAGGCAGGCTCGCCGGCCATTACACTCACTGCTAGAGACAGACTAGGGACAGCTGCTGCAGACTTGTTCTCCTAGGGACAGATTAGTTAGGTTCTTGGCTGCTTAGCTTGCTCCTGGCTGATTATTATTGCTTTTATAGCACCCCTCAACAGCTCTTTTCAGAGCTCATCTTGTACTTTTTTTTCTGTGTGTCAAACTGACACTTTTGTTGCATTCACAGCCTTGCTAATTCATAGTGTGTGTGCCACTGCCAGCAGCCCAGCACATTCAGTGACTACCTGTGTGTGTGACAGGGAGCTTCACATTGTACTACCCAGTACTGCATATACCCAGTACCTGTTGTGTTTACTTAACCCACCTCATCACTGCATATACCTAGCTTTGTGTTGAGTGAACCCAGCTCACTGCATCTAACTACCTGTTGTGTTGAGTGAACCCACCTCACTGCATATAACTACCTTTACTGTTGAGTGAACCCACTTCACTGCATCTAACTACCTGTTGTGTTCAGTGAACCCAGCCAACTGCATCTAACTACCTGTTGTGTTCAGTGAACCCACCTCACTGCATATACCTAGCTGTTGTGTTGAGTGAACCCACCTCACTGCATATAACTACCTTTACTGTTGAGTGAACCCACCTCACTGCATCTAACTACATGTTGTGTTCAGTGAACCCAGCTCACTGCATCTAACTACCTGTTGTGTTCAGTGAACCCACCTCACTGCATATACCTAGCTGTTGTGTTGAGTGAACCCACCTCACTGCATATAACTACCTTTACTGTTGAGTGAATCCACCTCACTGCATCTAACTACCTGTTGTGTTCAGTGAACCCAGCTCACTGCATCTAACTACCTTTACTGTTCAGTGAACCCACCTCACTGCATCTAACTAACTGTTGTGTTAAGTGAACCCACCTCACTGCATATAACTACCTTTACTGTTCAGTGAACCCACCTCACTGCATCTAACTACCTGTTGTGTTGAGTGAACTCACCTCACTGCATATAAACTACCTTTACTGTTCAGTGAACTCACCTCACTGCATACAACTACCTTTGTGTTGAGTGAACTCACCTGACTAATTTTTCTGGTGTGTGTACACGCCTGCCTAATTTTTCTGGCTGCACTGCGGGCGGCTGCAACAAAAAAACAAAAGGCATGTACATGTGCCCATCCCCCTTCGTGATCATTACCTTGTCGCGGTGAAGGGGCTTGCGTATCACAATGAAGAAATGACCGCCGGCTATTTGAGTGTCTCGGGTGGGGGTGGGACACAAAAGATAATAAGGTCGTTGCTTCATTGTGGTCAGACCAAATTTGATCAGCTGGACAGTCACTGTTGTTCTATCATTGAGCTACCACAGCCCGGCGACCATATGGGCGTGAAAACTTCCACGGCCTGCACTCTGGCCACGGTGCGCACCAGTCCAGCACGGCCGTCACTACACAAACAGCTGTTTGTGGTGCGTTACACAGTGAGTTTGGTGTGTCAGTGTGAAGCAGAACTCTAATTACACTCCCTGATTGATGTATACATATGCAAGATGTTTTAAAGCACTTTAGGCCTGCAATTTAGCATTCAATGTGATTTCTGCCCTTAAAACACTGCTTTGCGTCACATCCAGATTTTTCTCCGGGACTTTGGGCATGTATCCCACTCCGCCATGCCCCCTTCCAGGTGTTAGACCCCTTGAAACATCTTTTCCATCACTTTTGTGGCCAGCATAATTTTTTCTATTTTTCAAAGTTCGCATCCCCATTGAAGTCTATTGCAGTTCGCGAACTTTTTCGCGAACCGAACCGTCCGCGGGGTTCGCGAACCTAAAATCGGAGGTTCGGCCCATCTCTAGCTACAGGTGCCCCTTAATATTAGATAGCCGGGAGTATCCTGAATATTAAGTAGTTAGAGATGCCCCTAAGTAGTAGGTAGCTAGAAGAACCTCAGTATTAAAGGGAACCTTAACTGAGAGGGATATGGATGTATCCTTTTAAACAATACCAGTTGCCTGGCAGTCGTGCTGATCTCTTTGGCTGCAGTGATGGCTGAATCACTCACCTGAAAAAAGCTAGCAGATAATCCAGTCTGACTTCAGTAAGAGCACCTGTTCTACATGCTTGTTGAGGGGCTGTAGCTAAAAGTATTAGAGACACGGGATCAGCAGGAGAGTGAGGCAACTAGCATTATTTTAAAAGGAAAAATCCATGTCCTTCTCAGTTTAGGTTCCCTTTAAGTATCTAGAGGTGCCCCTAAGTATTAGGTAGCTAGAAGAACCCCAGTATTAAGTAGCTAGATGTGCCCCAGGCTGAAGGGAGATTTCATCAGTGAAATGCTGAGAGCAGGTTGAGTAACCTCTCATTTATACTCTCATAAGGAATCTGCATAGGGTCGGTTTGAGGGAGGCACTCGGGGAGTGGGGTGAGCCACCTTTCTATCACCAGGCTCCTGTAGGCACGTGCCTTATGTTAAATCGGGCACTGCTTGGAGATATTAATATTTTGATCAAAAGTTAATTTTTGAGCGGAGTCTGAAGTAATTCACAATTTTTCAGCTTCTTGGACAGCACCAGGCAAAGATGGCTCATGCTCTTTCAAAGCTTGGTATGTGAAGGAGTTGAAAGCAAGGATTACATCGGCAGTCTTATCTGACAGCTCAATGATGTTAGAAGGAAATAAATAACACCTTGGAAGCCTTTTCATCATCTTTATTGCTTTAAAGAGACAGCTAGTTCAATTGTGGATATAAGAAGCACTCCCACGCTTGAACGTTTTTAGTACATTTATTTATGCTAACAGTTTAGGTTTGTGGTAGGTAGGAAAATTATGCTCCAAGATTGTGATTAAGTCATAACAGGGGTGTCCAAGCTTTTTTGGCCAAGGGCCATCTCTCCTTCTTTGAGAGTGCTAGGGGGCCGAACTAGAGAAACTGGACACCATTTTGCTGATTGCTATTAGGTGCATTATGCCTGTGACATTTTGTCAAATAAAACATTTCCACGAGCAACAGCCCATATACTGTGTACAGTGGCAGCTGCTAATCAGCGGCTGATTCTGCTGCTGGAAAAATGGCAGTTGCTTGTCAGGAACCGGCCCAGTGGCACGCCTGCGTATAGGGTTCCCGACTGCGGGTTTGACCAGATCAAGAGGGGAAACAGCCTTAGTCGAGCTAACACAAGGCTGTGACCCCTCAAACACTTCTCACTGCCACCACTAGCTGTTGCTAGATACACTCCTCACTCTGATGTCGAGCTACTCGCACTGGCGTTTTTGTACGTTGGGTCAGCTGCGTGCTTTAGGCCAACGTATGACAAATGCCCCACACACACGCACAATTGAAATCTTACACTGTAGTGAAGCAAAACCACTAACAGACATTCCGAACGATACTGTTAGCCACTCCGAGACTTCCCACTCTGCTGTCGAGGGCAGAAGTGCCTCATACACACAATGCAATTACAATCTGATATGGTAGTGTTGCTCAATCGAACAATCAGGCATGGACTTATACACCGTTACACTTCAGTCTCTTCTACTAGGCTATGAGTGTTAGTTTAGTACAGCAGGAGTCAAACTTATTAAATAACGATTTAATATTCCAGGAAAAAAGTGGAACAATGCAGAAAATAATATATACAAAAGATTTTACAAAAACAAAGTAAAAAAGTTACAACATAAAAGTTACAAGGATACACAACAAGACAAGTTTGCATAAAACTAAAATGGGATAAACGTTAATTGAACTTTTACCAGCGCAAATGTCCAACCGTGGAGAGACACAAATTTTCCGATTCCCTCGGGATCATCTCTAGCGATTGGGAGAAGATCATCTGTGACTGTCCCAAGCTGGTTCTTAAAGTCCCCAGTGTTGCCCCGGGCAATGGATGTTCAGTCCCACAATCTAATGCAATTTCCCTAAAGTGTGACATCACCGTCTGCCGAGCCCCCTGTCACATCTGGGCTAGCTGTGACATGCAAATGTCAAGGCTTTTCATACCCCCGGTTACAGGTGACAAACACATTGGTGACAACTTTGAGCAAGGATTTTCAACATTCCATCAGGCTGTCATATGTAAATTCCAGAGTTTCCTGATAGCCTATGAAGTTGGCAGACTCAATTAGTCCGATTGTATTTTGGGACAATTGGGTGCCTACATGTCACAGAGTTCAAAAGCTATGCAGACAATCCAATTAGCAGTGACCCACTCTCAGAGGAACTGCATACAGAAACTCAAAGTAGTTCCTATTGTCAAAGAGACCATCACATTAGCATTCAGTTTCCTCTGGCCAGGTGACCAATTACCCTGAAGCCAGCTGGTTTCGATCAGACTTACACATGACATAGACAGAAAAATGAAAGAATATGTTCCTGTATTATCCTTAACATCATCAGCACCCCAATATATCACCACACTGTTAATCTGTGGCTTCTACTGCTACAGTGGTGGCTGATAACCTACAGGCGAGCAAAGGTGGCCCCTGCATATGGCACCCCGGCTACGGCCTTTGAGCCGTATGGTATTAACAACTGTAGAGAGCTTCGGCGACCACCAGAGAAGACTTGGTGGGCCACATTTGACCCCTGGGCCGGCGAACGGTTCCCAGCGAACTTCGGGGGGGGGGGGGGGTCACGATTGCGGAGAACCGCAAACTTTTCCGGAAGTTCGGTTCGCCCCCATAGTGCACCATTAGGGTCAACTTTCACCCTCTACATCACAGTCAGCAAGCACATTGTAGCCAATCAGGCTACCCTCCCTCCTGGAGCCACTCCCCCTTTATAAAAGGCAGGCAGCGCCGGTCATTATACTCACTCGTGTGCCTGCAGTAAATAGAGAAGGGACAGCTGCTGCTGACTCTCATAGGGAAAGATTAGTTAGGCTCTTGTAGGCTTCTTAGCTTGCTCCTTGCTGATTCTTATTGCTAAAATAGCACCCCACAACAGCTCTTTTGAGAGCTAATCTTGTTCTTGTGATCTATTTTTTTTTTTGTGTGTGTCCCACTGACACTTGCGTTGCATAGACAGCCTTGATAATTCATACTGTGTGTGTGCCACTGCCAGGCCCAGCACATTCAGTGACTACCTGTGTGTGTGACAGGTGCACATTGTAATACCAAGTACTGCACATAATTACCTACCTGTTGTTCAAAGTGCACCCACCTACCTACGTGAGTTGAGCACATGCAGTGTCACTGTGCCTGTCTGCTACCTGTCTGTGTGTGACAGGTGCACATTGTAATACCCATTACTGCATATACCTACCTGTTGTGTTCAGTGCACCCACCTACCTAAGTGAGCGCACGCAGTTTGATATACCACTCCGTGCATACCTGTTAACTGCACCTGTGTGACTGCACATTTGATTAGTCAAGTCAGTGCATACCTTTCACTTCTTCCCCCCCAATATGAACAAAACAAAAGGCAGAGGCAGGCCACCTGGCAGGTCTGTTCGAGGTCGCGCTGTCATGATTTTGTGTGGCCCTCGACCAAAGTACAGTGTTCAGAAGAAGGCACGTGCCATCAACCCCCAGTATTGTCAGGACGTGGTTGACTATTTAACACAGAACACCTCATCTTTCTCAGCTTCCACACGGAAGCGTGACATATCTTCCTCCTCCTGCTCTGATTCTGGCACCCCACTTAACACTCAGTCGGCCGCCACCACCAAAGTGCCATCACCCCTGGGCTCAGCGGTGTGGACATTTTTCTGTGTGTCTGCCTCAGATGAGAGCAAAGCCATCTGTACTCTCTGCCACCGAAAATTGAGCTGTGGAAAGACCAAGACCCGCGTAGGGACAACTGCCTTACGAAGGCACATGATTACAAAGCACAAACTGCAATGGGATGACCACCTGAGGAAAAGCAGCACACAAAAGCAAAGCCACACACTGCAGTGGAAGATACCAGGCGGCAATTTTTTCTCAAAAAAGGCGATACCTAAACTGTAACGTGATGTTGAAAGGCACACAGTGTTGGGTCAAGGGTCCATCTGACCACGGATGCCTGGTCTGCAAAGCACGCTCAGGCCTGCCCAAAGTCAGTCCCCACACACAGCATCTCTGCCTGCACGCCGTGTGACTGCCTGCCCCAAGTCTAAGCCGCTCCCTACACAGCATCTCTGCCCGCAGGCCGGTTGACTGCTTTCTCCGCCACCACCAACAGGGTACAGGACTCCAGGTGGATTCCTGAATTTTTAAGGCAGCTGCTAGCAGGGGCCGCTATGTTAATTTTTCTGGTGCGTGTACATGCCTGCCTAATTTTTCTGGATGCACTGCAGCTGCAACAACAAAACAAAAGGCATGTACATGTGCCAATTCCCCTTCGTGATCATTACCTTGCCGCGGTGAAGGGGCTTGCGTATCACAATGAAGCAATGACCACCAGCTATATGAATGTCTCGGGGGGGGGGGGGGGGACCCAAGATAATAAGGTCATTACTTCATTGTGGACAGACCAAATTTGATCAGCTGGATAGTCACTGTTGTTCTATCATTGAGCTACCACAGCCCGGCGACCATATGGGCTTTAAAACCGCCACGGCCTGCACTCTGGCCATAGTGCGCACCAGTCCAGGATGGCCGTCACTACGCAAACAGCTGTTTGTGATGCGTTACACAGTGAGTTTGGTGTGTCAGTGTGAAGCAGTACTCTAATTACACTCCCTGATTGCTGTATACACATGCAAGATGTTTTAAAGGACTTTAGGCCTGCAATTTAGCATTCAATGTGATTTCTGCCCTTAAAACGCTGCTTTGCATCCAATCCAGATTTTTCCCCGGGACTTTTGGCGTCTATCCCACTCCGCCATGCCCCCCTCCAGGTGTTAGACCCTTGAAACATCTTCTCCATCACTTTTGTGGCCAGCATAAATGTTTCCAGTTTTCAAAGTTTGCCTCCCCACTGAAGTCTATTGCGGTCCGCAAAAGTTTGCACAAACCGAACTTTCGCGGAAGTTCGCGAACCCGGTTCGTGAACCGAAAATCGAGGTTCGGGTCATCTCTAATTAAAGCTCATCCAGACCTTGTGGACAGAATTCTTATAGAAAAAGTGAAGGAGATGAAGAGTCACTGTCATATATACAAGGCTGTACATGAGTTCAGGAATGCACTCATTTTCAAAATCACAGAAACAAGCCAGACTTAAATAAAGCATCTGCTCAGTACCGGAGTTCTGAAAAAGAACAAATAATGCATGAGGACCAACATCTTCAAATTAGATGCAAAGGTAAGAGAAGGAGAAGGGGATAAAGTGGGAATTTAAAGGTGTTAACATGGTGGCGTAGCGGTTGCACTCTTGCCTTGCAGCGCTGGGTCCTTCGTACAAATGCCAGCCAGGGCACTATCTGCATGGAGTTTGTACATTCTCCCTATGTCTGTGTGGATTTTCTCCCATATCCCCAAAACATATAGATAAGTTAATTGGCCTCCCCCTGCAAAAATGATAGCATGGGGCCCTCTTGGTCCCCCAACCCCATATCAGGAGCCAGCGAATAGCAGCAGAGAATGTTCTGTGAAGCAGCTTCAGAAAGCAAGGAAAAATTATACACACTCCCATAACTCGCTACTCTGCATGGCAGGAGGAGGTGGCGGGGTGGGGTTTTGTGAGCGAAAGGGGAGTTTTTTTGCTAATTGGCTGCACTTGCAGTTGGGGAGATGGAGAAGGAGGGGCCCCGAAAGCCTCTGCCCCCCCTGCAATGGCAGAGGTTGCAGGGGTTATTGTTACGCCCATGAATACATACATAGACATATGACTATGGTAGGATTTAGATTGTGAGCCCTGCTGAGGGACAGTTAAGTGACAGTGCTGTGGAAGATGTCAGTGCTATATACATAATAATAATATCACTAAATTTAATATGTACATTATACAACATTGGCTATTCAACTGTGTATTATCTTCATTGCTTTCTTTGTTCATGTTCTCTGTCTTGTTTATCAACTATGAAATACAGTATTGCTATATAAAGGCACTTTGTCTACCACTCAATACAGGGCTATTTTCCCAACCACTTCCTGCTTCTCAGTCAGGAAGTGACCTCATAGATCAGATGAAAGTAACAAGGAGCACTTGTGAAAACATACCTGAATAAATACTGAAATGGTTGCCATCCAATAAGGAAACTTCCTATCACAACTTTCCATAGAGGATGTGCTAGATCTCATTACCTCATGGCATAGGTGCTATCATCTAAACTTGGTTATGTGATCTCTACTGTAGTTACATGCCTAAGAGTGTCCCTTTAAACTTTCTTTTCACATGACTGGTTATTCTCCATCTGACACTCCAGACAATTTTCAAATTCTCTCCTTGTTTTGTCATATTTAAATGCACACTATACCATTTTACAATTTCCCAGGTCAAGGCTGTTTCCAGATAAATATTGGTTCATGTCACCAGATTGGAGCCGTGACGTGACCAAACTGCAATGTCTCACAGAGCAATTACAGATTAAATCAGTTGATACTTTCCCTTAATAAAAGGAACTATCAATCTCGGTCTGAAAAAAATTCACACACACACACAAATTAGGTGATCACAGTATATTTTAAATAGTGACCTGCTTATGTAGAATGGCCATGATAAAGAGAACACCTGGGAATTTCTATTAACAACCAATAAGCAGAGAAAAACGAACGAAGAGAAATTCAAGAGAATAGATTAATGAAACAAGATCTTCCTGTGAAACAGTCTGTCACACAACAAATGCCTGATGAAGGCTATTAACCAGACCACACTTTAATTTTGAAAGTTCTTGGTGAAAGGTAGAATTGACAATTAGAGTGGGTGGATTATGCTCTGTGACTCAAAGAGCAAAACAATGTCATCAGATACATATTTCAGTAAAAAAGCAAAAGTTATGCCTGAAATTGTGTAATAAGATGGTTAATGTGGATTAACTTCATTACCTCACACTGAAAAATGTACAAGGCACAAACGCTTTCCACTTAATAAGCTTGTCAGACGTTCTGCAGTTGTTACGCATAAACAACAGTTTGGATTTCACTTTGACCTGCTTCTTGTATGAAGATTCAATTAAGGGCATAGCTGCTCGTGAACTAGCATTCAGATTCCTTTGCTTTAGGATTTGATTATTTATTACATAATATTTGCATCTTCAAAGTGCTAAGATAACTGTGAGAGAACGCGGAAAAGCCGCCGCGTGTACTGACAGCAAGGCGGCTGATTCCGCGTCCAACACGGCGGTCTGCACGCGGAAGCATGCATCTAGTGACATGGCAGAACGCGGAAAAGCCGCCGCATGTACTGACAGCAAGGCGGCTGGTTCTGTGTCCAGCGCAGCGGTTTGCACGGAGCAGCGTGCAGCTGGTGTGGCTGAACCTGTTGGTTCACATAGGTTTAGGAATACGCGCGTGCGCGCTGAGAGGCAGAACCTTTATGGTGGCCAAGGAGGGATCAGCTGACCAGGCTGGTCAGCTGACCTCAGAGCGGGTAACCATTAGTCCATCACTTAGGGGTGGCGCCAGAGGGCGCTGCTCTATATATTGTTACTGCTGGCCACTCACAAGTTGTCTGCCGTTGCGAACACTACGTGGAAGCACTCAGACCTTAGTCAGATCCAACAGTGTGTTTGAACCAGGAGGACCTGGGAATTCACACTGAGCCAGATTACTTGTGTTATTATTCTGTTATTCATTAGACTAGTTCCAGGGTGTAGAGACCACGGACCTTACACCCAAGACTAGGGAACTTGTGTTATCATTCTGTTATACTTCAGACTAGTTCCAGGGTGTAGAGACCACGGACCTCACACCCAAGACTAGGGAACTTGTGTTATCATTCTGTTATACATCAGACTAGTTCCAGGGTGTACAGACCACGGACCTCACACCCAAGACTAGGCATTGTTTGATATCTGTTATGACCTATTGCTTTCCTGACTATCCCTCCGCTTTCTGATTCGGTACCTCGCATATCTGATATTCCGTTGCCAAACCCTGCCTGCCTTGGATACCGAATCAGTTTTCTGTCTTTGTACTTTGTCTGTCCGTGTGTTGCCGACCTGGCTTGCCCGACCTCGAGAGCTATCTCGCCTCTTAAGAGATAGCCTCCAGATCTGTCAGTGACATCCACCTTCAGGTGTCACTCACTCTCTGGTCCTTCCTACCTTAGCCTGACTCCACCCCTTGGAGAGTCTCAGGCTGCTGGAAGGTTCTGTGCTCTCTGTGAGCAGTATTGCCTATACTGTCTAAGATCACCTGCCCATCAGGTGCGTTACTCAAAGTCAAACACTCACGAGTATACATAGGTGTCCAGAGGTTAGAACTATATCTGTATTATTGGTGATTCTGCAGATCATCCATAATCAGGTATATATCTGCATTCTTGGTGATACTGCAGATCACCAATAATCAGATTCTCTCTGCGTGCTGACACCAATCGTTACAATAACTTTTGGTAAAATGAGCAGTAACATTTACCAATAAATCTTAAAGTAAATAATAAAAAGGAAAACAAGAGTTTGCTTTCTTAACCACTTCACAACTGAGGGGTTTTTCCCCTTCAGCATCCAAGCAATTTTCACCTTTCAGCTCCTTCCATTTATTTGCCAATAACTTTATCTCTACTTATCAGAATTAAATGTGATAAATGTGTTTTTTTTATCACTAATTAGGCTTACTTTGGGTGGTACACTATGCCCAGAATTATTTTATTCTAAATGTGTTTTAATGGAAAAATAAGAAAAAAATTGGAAAAAAATCCTTATTTGTCAGTTTTCGGCCATTATAATTTTTAAATAATGCATTCTACCGTAATTAAAATCCACGTAATTTATGTGCCCATTTGTACCGGTTATTACAGCATTTAAATGATGTCCCTATCACAATGTCTGGCACCAATATTTTATTAGGAAATAAAGATGCATTTTTTTTCAGTTTTGCATCCATCATTAATAAAAAAGCCCATAATTTATAAAGTAACAGTATTATACCGTCTTGACATACATATTAAATAAGTTCTGTACCTAAGAAAACTATTTATGCATTTTTTATAATTGTAAATTTATTTCATTGTATTTTTTTTACAAAAAAAATAAATGTTGGTAACTATTGGGGAGTGTGGGAGGTAAGGGGTTAATTTAAAATGTAAAAACAGGTCTTTGCATTTAAAAAAAATACTTTTAGATGTAGTTTTACTATTTGGCCACAAGATGGCCTCAGTCTTTTTTTTATACGTCCTGTAAGCAAAATATGTATGCTTACAGGAAGTGTAATGAAGATGGGGAACTTTTATTTATTAGAATGATCGTGCAGCTTCTCATAAAAGGTGCAGATAATTGCTACGGGGACTTAGATCAATGATTAGTAGTTGCTTTCCCATTCATTGATCTCCTGGTGGGCAGATGGCAACATGAACGAGCGCACAAATAAGCGGAAGCGCTTACAGCAGTGGTAGCAGCGGGAGTACGTATATTTACTCCCCTGGGCGGTTAGATGAAGTCTGCAGGGGAGTAGATATACTGTACTGAAGCTGTGAAGTGATTAAAACAGAAAGAATTTGTGATAATTCAGGTTGGAGTGAGCTTGAGATGTCTCCCAGTGCATCACTGCTGAATATATGCAAATTAACCATTGTTAATAATAACAAGGTACAGACAGACAGAAAAAGCCACATGGGAAGAAAAAAAGCACAATAAAAATACAAAACTATTGTAATTTCATTTTATAATTTTTATCTAGTAAATAAAAAGTAAATTCAGCTATAGAAGCAGTGTGTTGCCTAGTACTATTTGAGTTTACAACTTGAGTCAACTAAAGGTACCCATTAATGGTATAATTCTTCAGGTGAAATCAATCATTTCCAATCACTATGACAATCGATCAAAAATGATCAGTTGCACCCATTAAGGCTGAATTCCAGTTTGCCAATTTGATCAAATCGTTGGGATCAATCCAAAAAAATGGATCGATTCCATTAACCTAATGGAAAGTTAGTGAGAATTTGGCCATTAATAGACATGACTGATAATTTCTGATTACCATGGTGCTCAGAAATGATAGTTCGGCTGCAGAATTGTATCGTTAATGGGTACCTTAGCAAGGAAAAGTTAAGAATTGTAATTTTGCCAAGTACAAAAAATGGGAGGTGGGTTCGTAACTGGAACTGGTTTTGGCCCACACAGGTTCTGGAAGGAGGGTAGATGGTGAGCGTAAGGGGGGGGGGGATCTCCGAAAGCCAAGACCCGAGATTGCCGTTGCACTTGGCAATCATCTGCTATCCTTAAGGAGACATCTAAGAGGGGAGGTTGAAGGTTCAGCAGTGATGGCCCATTTCTTCATGAATGAAACTCCAGGTCCTGAGCTCCCCACAATCCCACACCAGCGTCCCAGGATGCACTGGACCACACGGAACACCTTCGGGGTTGGGGGTGGAGGGGGTGTAAACAAGGTTAATTTGTAGGGAAAAGGGGAAGAAAAGCAAGAAATGATCAGAATATGGTGGCTGTGGCTGCCAATTAAGGCCCGATCTTTCTGAATGGCCTTTTAACAGTTTTTTATAAGATAGGTAAGATAAGACAGCTGGAAGAACAACCAGGAGTAGTCGGATGAACATGGTACATACTAAGCTGGAACTAGGGCAACAGGAACAAACACTGTTGATATTTAGATCTCGCAGCACTGTGTTATTGGCTGGGATGAAACTTAAAGCGAAATATAACCCTGCATTTCAACTTTGCTCTAAAACATTATTTACAGCATATTATATGCAACCAGCATTTTTTTTTACTAGACCAGCATTGGAAGGGTTACACACAGAGTTTTAGAGTTCGGTGGAGAGAACTGCAGACGCATCCAGAGCTTAGATAGATACATTTAACTAAACAGAATGTAACAACTGTGGAATGTGACTCACTCTCCCTGACTGTGCAGGAGCTGGAGGACAGCCAAAGAGTGTGTAACATTCCTCACTTGTTACATTCTGTTTAGTTAAATGTATCTATCTATGCTTTGGATGCGTCTGCAGTTCTCTCCACAGAACTTTAAAGCTCTGTGTGTAACCCTTTCAATGCTGGTCTAGTAAAAAAAAATGCTGGTTGCATATAATATGCTGTAGATAATGTTTTAGAGCAAAGTTGAAATGCAGGGTTATATTCTGCTTTAAATGGTTTCTTGGACTTGGAGGCCTGTCTTGAAGTACCCCTGAACCAGAGTAAATCTATTTAATGAAGTCCCTGGTGGGCTAGATTACCTTTGTAGGAGTGTCCTGTCTCTGCACATTGTCTTTGGGGAACCCCGCTGTTCCCTGCCCCCAGAAGTTCCTCCGAGCAGTGCAGAGTTATTCTGAAGGGTGCAGGTGCAAGTTTCAAGCTATACCTGTGCAGTGAAAGAAAGCGCTCATGAAGAAGCTCTTGCTTTTTCTGTACTCATGTGGTTCTGATTCATGTGCTGTCGCTAGGCAGAGCTTCCTGAATCTCATATTTGACTAGAAGATTTTGTTGACTATGAAGACCACCGGGGAGCGGAAATGGGGGACTTCGAGGACAAGGAGCAGTGCCAGGAACTTCTAGAAAAGGTAAAAGATAATCTAGCCCACCATGGTCTTCAGTCATTTTCTTTTTGTCCCCAGTTCATGGGTACTTTAATGTCAGTGGTAGAGTGATGCTACAATCCAGTGTTTCCCTGCTTATTTGCCTGGGTGGACTGGAGGACACAACTCAGCACCTGTACACTCGTACGTAGAGCTGGAAGTTCTACACTGCACCATAAAACCTGGCAAGCATTCATCCTCCAGATATTTACAGGAGCTGTTGTTACTAGATGAAAGTTGTGGAAGCTTTTGATTAACCCTTCTGTATAAATGTCTACTGTATTCTCTCTGTGTATTCTTCTTGCTTACGGTAGATAGAATAATGCCAGGAACTTGGATGTTTTAGTTTTTCAAACTCACATTTCTTGGTTTTAGCATACAGTCCATTAATGGTTTTATAGACCAGCAACGCTTCTGATTTGAGTTATGTGTTCCTCTAGTAAGCAGGGCCGGCGCTACCATAGAGGCAAAGGAGGCAATTGCCCCAGGGCCCTAGAGCTTGTAGGGGCCCCCAGTGGCTACAAGAGGAAAAAAAAATTCAAAACGACCTCATAGTTTTTGAGAAAATTAATCTTAAAGTTTCAAAGGAAAAAAAATACACATTTAAAAACCCACCAACTTTAACGGTTCATAGAAAATCCACCTTAAATGCTAGAAACTCTAAATTTGCAGGATATATTAAGGAGATCATTGGGAATAAGAGGAAAAAACAATGTTTCAAAAAGACCTTATAGTTTTTGAGAAAATCGATTTTAAAGTTTCGAAGGAAAAAAGTATACTTTTAAATGCAGTAAATGTCACTTTTACTAGCAAACGGTAGTGCAATTTTACATGCATCAAAAGAAAGAGCAATACATTTCCTGGCGGGGTTTCCTAGAGGTCCAAACGCAGTCGCAGTGTTGGCCAGGGATCGCTATACAGCCGCAATATGGCTGTATGAAGATTCCTGGCATTTTTTCCTATTTTCCCAAATTTTTTTTTATGTTTAGAGTGTGGGAATTTTTTTTTTTTAAAAATGATGTGGGGTCCCCCCTCCTGAAACGTTTTAACCCCTTGTCCCCCACGCAGGCTGGGGTAGCCAGAATGTGGAGCTCCGACCGATTGGGGCTTCACACCCTGACTATACCAGCTGCAAAAAAGGTCCCTTAATGCTGAATTTTGTTCCGGGGTATCTGTTGGGGGGCCCCCCAGGTTTATTTTGCCCTGGGGCCCCATTGTTGCTTAAACCGGCCCTGCTAGTAAGACTGAAAAGATGAAGTCTTAAAGTATACCCGAACTGACATGTGACATGATGAGAAAGACATGGGTATGTACAGTGCCTAGCACACAAATAACTTGTTGTGTTTCTTTTTTTCTTTCTCTGCCTGAAAGAGTTAAATATCAGGTATGCAAGTGGCTGACTCAGTCCTGACTCAGACAGGAAGTGACTACAGTGTGACCCTCACTGATAAGAAATTCCAACTATTAAACACTTTCCTAGCAGAAAATGGCTTCTGAGAGCAAGAAAGAGATAAAAAGGGGAATTTCTTATCAGTGAGGGTCACACTGTAGTCACTTCCTGTCTGAGTCAGGACTGAGTCAGCCACTTACGTACCTGATATGTAACTCTTTCAGGCAGAGAAAGAAAAAAAGGAACAAAGCATAGTTATTTGTGTGCTAGGCACTGTATACACACATGTCTATCTCATCATGTCACATGTCACTTCGGGTATCCTTTAATCTAAATAGACTACCATAATGAGATCTGTGATTTCCCCAGAAGAGCATGACCAAACAATCAAAAAGCTCAAAGTATGTGCAAAGCTTTCTAGTGGGGTATTGAGTGAAGCCTCCACTCAGGGCCGGGCCGAGGCAGAGGCTGAAGAGGCTCCAGCCTCAGGGCGCAGTGTAGAAGGGGGCGCACAATTCATTCAGCTGTCATTCCCAATTGTGTTTGAAGCACAAAGACATAAGAAAAGGGGATACATAGCAGTGACTGCAAGCCAGATAACTAGAGATTAAGGTGGTGGGGATGTTGGGGGCCCTGGGGCGCCTCTTAGTCTAATAGCAATCAGTGTGTGATGGCTGGGGTGGGAGGGATGGAGGGGCGCACTTTGGTGGCTCAGCATTGGGTGCTGAAGGACCTTGTCCCGGCTCTGCCTCCACTTGCACCAATTCCTGTGAATTTTACATTCTCTTTCAGTTGTTTTCCATTTTTATGCCCTTTCCTATCAGGTCCAGAACACACACAACAAATGCATGCAGCAGTGCATTGTAAAAAAGCTTTCTGTTGAAATGAACAGATATAAAGTGACCTATAGGGAAACATGGAAACATTTTTAAAAATCAGTTTATATTTTGTATAATTATTACAATACAGACAATGGTATACACCAATATACGAAATACAGAGTTGGTACAAAATACAGAATTGGTACAAAATACAGAATTCATCATTTTAATGACAAAATGTATATGAATAAATGTGTAACAAATTCCAAGACACTAAAGGGTGAGAGAGCCCTGTCCTTGCAAGCTTACAATCTAAATGCTGATATAGTATAGACTTGTTACTAACTGTCCCTCAGAGGATCTCATAATCTAATCCCTAGCATAGTCACATGCCCAATATAGTCTAGGGCCATTTTAGGGGGAAGCCAATTAACTTATCTGTGTATTTTTGGGTTTTGGGAGGAAACTGTAGTGAACATAGAACTCACATAAATATAGTGAGGACATTCAAACTCCTTGCAGTCCACTGACTGAGATTCAAATCAGGGACCCAGTGCTGCAAGGCGAGAGTACTATCCACTACACCAGTGATATGCAATCTTGGCTCTCCAGCTGTTACGGAACTACAAGTCCCACAATGCATTTGCCTTTATGAATCATGACTGTGGCTGTCAGACTCCTGTAATGCATTGTGGGTCTTGTAGTTCCTTAGCAGCTGGAGAGCCAAGTTTGCAGATCACTGCACTACACCACTATTGCTAACTTCAACTGTTTCAGCGGGAACTAGTCATTTGGGAGATATTGCACTGTTAATTCCAGCCTGCAATGGGCAAGCGTACATCATCAGACTCTGTGCCTCAGATGAATTGTCTGTCAATTGCTGGTGTAACAGAAAAACCCACTATTATCTGTAACATATAAAGAAGCGAAGTCAGGGATAGCCAGGTAACCAGCGTTTTCTTAATGAAGTTAGCAATGGCAGCCAACATATTTCTCTCAGTACATAAGGCCTTTAAGTTAACAGATGACACATGTTACCGCAGTAGGCTTGAGTAAAGTAAGAGAAGGATTGCTTCCTTGATTTTGTTATCTGTCAAGTCACGTTCAAATGTGTGAGGACCGGAGAGAGAATTTGGTGTTACAGTCTAAGCAATTCTATAAAACAATGGCATGTTTGCTTTACTTTTAATGCTATGTTCGTGTGCTGGAACATTCTTTAAGTGATATTCAAACAGAATCATCTGGCTCCATAAATATTTTATAAACTGTTAAGATGATATTCCTTGGAACAATAGAGAGGCATTTTAAAATGCGTTTACATAGTATACAACGCTGGACAGCATCTCTGTCAGGTTTTAAGAAGCTGCTGTACATCTCTGCTCTGCAACTAATAGTGCATACAATAAGGGCTACGGTTAAAATGGTGCAAGATACAAACAATATTAAAGTTATCATTTAGGGCCTATTTTCACTAGTTCTGCATCAGTTCTTCTGTATCCAGATTTTGTTGTTTAGGGCCTGTTTCCACTACACGCGGATTCTGGATGCAGAAAAACTGATTCCAATGAATGCCTATGGGCCTCTTTCCACTAAACGCAATTTTTCTGATGTAGATTTCTGCATCATGCATGCGTTTTCCCATACAATGAAAACATTAGTAGAAACAGGCCAATAGGCATTTATTAGAGTCAGTGTTTCTGCATCCAGAATCCGCGTGTAGTGGAAACAGGCCCTAAGTAAAATGGGTGCCAGAATGTAACATAAAATATTATTATAATTATATCCTATTGTTTCCCTTTGTAACCTCTATTTACGTTTACTAAAATGACAACCAGTAAAAGTGATAAAATATTGATTAATATACCGATATTGTACTACTTCATTCATATAGTAAACTATCTTTTATACTAATCAATAGTTTACTATAACCTAACCTCTCCCTACTCTCATACAGAACCCTCTCCTGGGGGTGCCTAACTGTAAGAACCCCCTGGTGCCTAACCGTAAACCCCCCCCCCAGTGGTGTTTAACCCTAAACACCCCCCCCCCCCCCCTCCCCGTGGCACCTAGCCTTAATCCCCTTTTTTGTTACTGCTGCCGCAAAACTCCCTGGTAACATTAAATACTATTCCCTCTCCAAGTTGTCGCAATGTAATTCAGGGTCTGGCAACCGCCGGAGCTCAGAATTATCACTGTGCACCCCACGTAGCATTACATTGCTGCTATGGGCCACCCAGTCTCAGCGCTCGGTGCCCAGCCGGGATAACCTGCTTCGTAAAAAACCACCATATAAATATAGGGAATGTATACTTTTTTGGCATAACAGGTTTGGTTGTTGTTTAGTTTAATTAAAATCTTAAAAATATCTATGAACATTTAAAACATTTTCCTGAACCTCCTCAAAAATGCTTTGCAACAAAAGTGAGTGTCACTGTACTACTACAGTACACATGTCTCTAACATTACAAGAGCAAAGTCCCCAGACTGGTTGCTACTAACTGGGTCCTATCATTCCATATGGAACAATTCTATTCTGGATCACTAGCTACTCGTTAGTGATGAGCACAAATTTCGCATTGAAATTCGCAATTACAATGCAAAATCGTAATACGAAAGTTCAGGAAAAATCATAATTAATTTCCTCAGTAATTGTAATCATTTGTAATTTTGCGTAATTTACACATAATTTTGTGCTGACTGTAGTGGTTAATAGCAAAGCCCCCTATGCTGTTGCCACTAAAATTGCTACATATGTTGAGGAGAATAGTGGGTACAAGTCAAAATGACTTTGTAGTTTTTGAAAAAATTGATTGTTTCCTTTGCATTTTTTTAAATTGATTTTCTGAAATACAACAAGGTCTTTTTGAAAAATTATTTTTTTGACTTGTACCCAGAGGTGACAGTAGCATGTATAGGGGCTTTGCTATTCACCGCTAAAGTCGGCACGAGATTATGCAAAATTATACAAAATCAATTGAATTTACAAATCATAATAACGTGTTGGCGTAACTGCGAAAATGTACGTGCAATTTCACGTAATTATAATTAGCTGATCATGATCATCACTACTACTCATGCACACAGATGAAAATTATTGGGGAGTTACTTGGTAGTTCATACTTATTTTAGTCTGTACATCAGCAAAGTGTTTATTTCATTGTTTACACAAAAAATGAGTTAAGGCTTTTAGCATAATTAGAAACTCACAGGGCTGTAACTTGTAGTGGAAAGATAATTTTTAATAGCATTAACTACTTAAAGACCGCTCCACGCCAATGGGCATGGCCGCGGCGGCAGCCCCAGGACCGCCTAACGGCAATTGGCGTCAAGTCCTGGGGCTCTGTATTGCAGGAGATCGCTCGCACACTGCGCGCGCATCTCTTGCTCGGGGGGCGGAGCTCCGCCCCCTCTTCAGTCTCCGAGCTGCAATCGCCGCTCGGGAGACTGTTAGACGGTGAAACCGCCAACTTTACACATTGTACAGCGTTGCGATCAGCAGCAGCGCTGTACTGGGGACAGCCTTGTGACACAGCTTTACCCTCCTGACTGTTGGCGGTGATCGGCTGTCATAGGCTGAAGCCTATGACAGCTGATCACATGGATTGGCCAGCGGGGGAGGGAGGGACTATTATCAATATAAAAAACAAATATTTTTGCCTTAATGTTTTTTTTTTTTAAAAACAAATAAACAACTTGGGGGGATCAGACCCCCCCCCCCCCCCCCGCAGAGGGCTTTGTTGGTGGGGAGAAAAGGATCGCTTGTGTGCTGTGTTGTGCGGCCCTGCAGCTTGGCCTTAAAGCTGCAGTGGCCATTTTCACAAAAAATAGCCTGATCTTTAGGGGGATTTTCCACTGTGGTCCTCAAGTGTTTACAATAAAAAAAAGACTTGTACAGCACTAATATATGTCATAGCAATTTATTTAACAAAGGTGTATTATTATGCTAAGGATAAAAGAGCAAAAAAATTGCTTCCCTAAAAATGTTTTTTAAATGCTACTGAATGACCAATAAAATAAGGTAAATCAAGTGCAAATTAGAAACAGCAATACTGAAATCTATATAGAAGGTATGTTCTTTTAAAGTGGCCTTGTTAACAATTCCCAAAACTCACCTCTACATTCCTTACATACTTTTTGTTTTACCATATGAAAATAAACACATGTTGTAGCTGTATAAGATGGATGACAAATAAGAATAAACTTAAAATTAGTAGGCAAAAAACACTGTAAGGTTAAGACCTGTGAGGCATTTGTTGTAGCATTACAATGGATTAGAAAGTAAATTAAAAATAATTGATTTCACATGCTTGGTCAGTGCTTTGTCAAGACGAAATCTGACACCAAGAATATGCTCATTTTGGTACATTCAGCACGTAAAAACAAAAAAAAAAAAGAAAATCAGAATTATGCCTAGGACCTATTTGAAATCATATATTGAAATAAGCTTACAGAATTAGGTTCATATTTTACCTTGGTAAGCCGTAGCATGATCCACATTGTTTGTATTTACAGTGTTCTTAAAGGGATACTGTAGGAGGGTCGGGGGAAAATGAGTTGAAGTTATCCGGGGCTTCTAATGGTCCCCCGCAGGTATCCTGTGCCCGCGCAGCCACTCACCGATGCTCCGGCCCCGCCTCCACTTCACTACTGGAATTTCAGACTTTAAAGTCTGAAAACCAATGTGCCTGCATTGCCGTGTCCTCGCTTCCCCTGATGTCACCAAGAGTGCACGGCGCAGGCACAGACCATACTGGGCCTTTGCAGTACGCTCCTAGTGCCATCAGCGGGAGTGAGGAAAGGCAATGCAGGCGCAGTGGTTTTCAGACTTTAAAGTCTGAAATTCCAGACGTGAACCGGAGGCGGGGCCCGGAGCATCGGGGAGTGGCTGCGCGGGCACAGGATATGTGCGGGGGACCATCAGAAGCAGCGGGTAAGCTCAACTCATTTTCCCCTGACCCCCCTACAGTATCCCTTTAAGTCATTACCTGTTTTTACTAAATATACTACTCGGTGAAAGAAGCTTTGAATTGACTAGAGCAGATTGTGTGTTTGTGTGTGTTGAATAGGGATGCTCGCTGGATTCCGCGGAATTCTAAATTCCGCGATTCCGGCCGGAATTGGGCCAATTCCGATTCTGCCGGTCGTAACGGAATTGCTATACCTCTAAACGGAATCCCGCGGAAAATGTTTAAATTCTGCGGAATTTTACGGAATTAAAATTTATATCCTCACCTATCTATTTTCTCCTCCCTTCCTCCCTTTTTCCTTCTCCCTCCTCCCGGAGGGTCTCATCTTCCAGGGAATTGTAGTATTTCAAAAGCCAGCTTACATACCGTGGCTGGGAATAGAACCCAGGTCTCAGTGTGTGGTAGGTAACTGACTTAACCACTATGCCACCAACAACACTACATGCTGAAGCCAGCCTAGCATGTACCATTATGATCAATCCAAGAGAAGAAGTAGCGTGCTTAAGTATTTGTAGCATGTCAAAAGCCAACTCACCGTGGCTGGGAATTGAACCCGGGCTGGGCTGGGAATTGAACCCAGGTTTCAGTGTGTGGTAGGTAACTGACTTAACCACTATACCACCAACAACACTACATGCTGAAGCCATCCTAGCATGTACCATTATGATCAATCCAAGAGAAAAATGAGCTCTCCCTCTCTCTCTAGGACTTGATGCCATTGAACTGAATTTTCAGCTTAAAACCATCAACGGATATCGGCAGAATTTCACAGGCATTTTCAGAATTCCGCCAGATTGAAAAAGCAATTCCGTTTCGACCAAATGGAACGGAATGACCAATTTCCGCCTAAAAATTTTGGAAAGTACAATTCCGCGGAAAGCGGTGACCATCCCTACTAGAGAGAGAGAGAGAGAGAGAGATGAATCTACCTGGCTATCTGGGGTTCTCTTCGGACAACTGTTGAACACAAAAGGCAAGGCCATGCCTGGCTACAAATCCTTAAGCAAGCTAATTTTTCTCTTGGATTGATTATAATGGTACATGCTAGGCTGGCTTCAGCATGTAGTGTTGGTGGTATAGTGGTTAAGTCAGTTACCTACCACACACTGAGACCTGGGTTCAATTCCCAGCCACGGAGAGTTGGCTTTTGACATGCTACAAATCCTTAAGCACTCTACTTTTTCTGGGCGGGGGGGGGGGGGGGAGAAAATACTTTCACCTATTAGTTTCTGAGGCTATCTTTGTAATTCATGCAGGCATCCAGATTCCACCATAAGTCCTTGAAAGGCCTACCTTTACATTCTTAAGGATACTTACCTTCAGCTCCTCCTGGCACTGAAGGTGTGGGTAAGACCCATGTTCATAACAATAGACAAGGTTGATCTCCACAATGGGGGAAAGGGGGTGAGGGACGACTCCAAAACCAGTCAGAACTGTCAGCATTTCACTGCCTACTGTAAGTGGCAGCAACATAGGGAACAATGCAATTTATAGTTCCTTTTACTCTGGAACAAATGTACATTTTATATGTATCTATTTTAATGCTACATTTTTTATAATAGTTGTCCTTTAAGTACAAAGCTAAATACTGTCTCTTCTACTAAGACCAAATAAAGTCATAGTATTTGTATTTTTGTGATAAGAAATCCTCAACGTCTCATTATCTGATTTCCAGCTATGTACTTTCAAGGGAGTGGGAAGGGGAAGAGTACATAGAGACCCTAGGGTTCCTTAAATAAACAAAAATAAATATAAAGAGGGTAGTACTGTGGTTTAAAAAGGAAAAAGCCAGAGAAAAGGAAGAATATAATTATCCCAAACAGTAAATCAGATGTTGCCTTTGGACAACATTATGATATATGTTGATGTTGGTGAAATATGCAGTCAGCCGTAAAGCCCTGCACATTTCACCATCTAGGATTCAACAGACATGATAGTGTAATATATGATGCAGTTAAGAGTAAAATTATTGGATGCGCTTGTTAGATCAGGGAAGATCCATAGTAATATCTTCTTCTTTCACATTTTTCCTTGACATGCAGACACAACACAGTAATCAAATGGAATTCTTTGGTTCCTCTCGTGTTCTTATTCAACAATAGCAGCACAATTGATTTCTCATTTAAGGGAATCAGTCTTACATTTACTATGGCAGAAAGAAGTGTAGTGTCTGGCATGTTTAAAATAAAACAAGAATATCAAAACGGAGGTCTGGCGTGATCATGGAGCCCCTTTCCTACTCCTTATTTAGGTATGTTTCTCGTGACACCTTGAACTATTGTATTCCTAGGCCATTCAATTCTGTCACATTATTTTTCTAAATGACTTAGAGTCTGTAATACTTAAGATGCGCTTGGCAACGGAGATCAGCCATCCTGCTATGCTGTAGAAAGTCCATGTCTGGATATCGTGCACTGTATTTTTATAGGACAAATCCACTTTATAACTATGTGATTGCAGCAATTAACAGTGCATCCAGTGCAAATTAACGTTACTGTCAGAGACACTAACTATATATGTTATTATGGATTACGATATCCGTAATTTCCTTTACTCATCTTCTCAGCCCATGCTACGCCATATAAGGGAATGGCCCCGCCCCATCACAGCATAATGTCATGACATTGTTTCTGGAGGCTGGGTTACCTCATCTACAGCCCAGCCTCCAGCTCTGAAGCCTGCCTCCATCTCTTTGCCAAATCATAATCACGCTAGATTTCTTCTCTCCTCAAAGGGGAATGCCACACAATTGTCTAAATCCTCAAGTTCAGGAGTACTTTAAGAAGGTGTATTATAACCACAAGGAACTCACATATTATGTAATCAAATTCCCTGTGCCCTAATGGAATATTGGGATAGGATGGAAAAATGGGGCACATTGGGACATTTTGTTCTATACAAATTACATAGAGTGAGTTGGTTATTTTCAAACTCTTGCTTATTGATAATTTGTGTAAAAAATGATATCCATGCAATGTCTCAATATGTCCATTAATTTAATTTCAATAAAGAAAAATAACAAAATAACTATTGAAAGTTATACTTCCTTATCTATTGCTTCAGGAAGAAACTTATATGTAATGCATGATTTACCATATAAAATTCAATTTTATTTTATTTATTTTTTGGGGGGGGAGGTTTTGGCCAGAGGAATCTGTTGAATTTTGTCACATGATTGGATAATTTGTAAAATAAACCTATATAATATATATGAACAATAAAAAATGTACATTTCCGTATATGTAAATGTTTTTTTTCCAATGCACATGAGCAGAAATGTATCCAAAAATCCAAAAAAATAAGATTATTGTTTTTTCTCAATAAAAAAAAAAGCTTTCTCTATATGCAAATCAGCCCCACATAGGTTCTAATACTTTAATCTTATTCTAGCCCAGAGCAGCCCTGGGACACCTCTCTCTCTAAACTATCATTCACCAATTCCTGGTAATGTCAACAGAGATGTCCTCTCTAGTCACGTGACTACAGTCACGTGACTCTACACTCTTCTGCCCATTCATCCACTGGAATGTCCCGGATGGGGCACCCCCACCCAGGGTCGGACTGGGCCACAGTAGTACAGTTTTTTCCCTCGGTGGGCACCACCTCCAGGTCTCTGGTGGGCCCCCTCCTTGTCTGACAGAGCTCCAATTGCTGCCTGTAGCACAAAAATTCTCTTCTCAGTGCTGTAATCACTCATGCTGAGAGCAGTGGCATAGCTAAGGAGCTGTAGGCCTCGATGCAAATTTTACAATGGGGCACGACGCACCAAAACCTGCCAATGGCAACTACAGCGTCTGAGGTGCAAGAAGGGGATGGGAAATAGCTTGTTAATGATTACCACTATTCAAAGTATCTATAGAAGTGATTATAATGAGCACAGGACCAATAGAGAGGTAATACTGAAATTGAGGGAGGGCCCTTCGAACCCTTTGAGCCCAAGGGCCCCGATGCGGTCGCAACCTCTGTGGTCACAACCTCTGCAAAGTAGAACAGTACTTTATATTGAAGGAGGGGACTCTATGCAAAGTTTTTCTGGGCAGCAGTGTCTCTGAATTACAATGCTGCTAAGATCATGTACATTTGGCCCTGTCCATAATACATCATGACCACGCCCACCTTCCGGTGCATGGTCACAAACTTTTTTCACCGCAATCATGGGATGTGTGGGCCCCAGGTTGAAATTTCTTTGGTGGGCCCCCAGTGTCCCAGTCCGACCCTGCCACCACCGGTGTCACGTCTCAGTGGCAATTGAAACAATCAGCTGACTAAGTTTTCTTTGTCATTCAATGGTTAAGTTGTCTTGCCCGCATAGCCCAAACCGCATGGGCATTTTAGCAAATAGGAGCACTGCAGAGATGAGTAAATTCTGCTCCCTTAATGACACTACCACATAAGTGGCAAGTCAAGCATGACAATGTTCCATTACTCCCAATTACAGGCTTAGCAGCAGGATATGTGTGAGCCACCTTATACCAAATAGAGGGGGCTTCGGAAAGACATAAGGGGAGATACCTAATTCTTCCACACATGGGAAAGCCTCACTCAAAATTTTCCAATGTTTGCTAATAGTGGATTGAATTTGTTCACTCTGATTATTGAATGTCCTAACAAGGGGGGGCCACTAACTTTCCTTGATCTTTGCTCTTTTCGTCTAGCACAGACTTCTCTATGGTAACCTCTCTTTTCAAATGTTTTCTGCATCTGTTCTAACCTCAACTTACTCTTGTCAGGATCCGCTACCAATTTCTCTACTCTCTTCATCTGGCCACTAGGAATGTTATTTTTATGGGTCTGGGATGGAAACTCTGGAACTCCATAACCAAGTTGCAATCTGTGGGTTTTTTGTATAGATCCATTAGTAACCTATCACCGGACTGATAAAGCAGTGTGTCTAGAAAGGGGATCTCTGAATTTTCCACATGGCCACCTTGTGCTCCCGTAGCATGATATGTACTTCTGGACTACTTGGGTTAAGGGAAATAAAAAATTGAAACCAAAATGTTATAGAACTTTAATAGAATGGAAAGTCACAACTAATGTTAAGGCCCTTAACGATTTTTGCAAGCGATTTTGCGCAGCAAACCATTTTTTGGTGATATCGCACAACATTGTTTAAAGAAAATTTGTTAAGTGATGTTTAACAATGCTCACCACCCACGGCCATTGTTTGCTTTTGAACCACCGGCATGTCTGATTAACTTGTTGACGATCATTCCGATTCCCACTGATTTACGCGGGTTTCGCCCTGATCATGTAAACGATCGTTTATGTGATCATTCATTTCTGATGGCACTTACCAATTTGGCCAGACTGATTGGGGAACATACTTTTGTCATCAGAGATCCCCGATCCATCTGCCACAGATCTGCTGGTGGGTATTCAGCATTAGGCATTTAGCAGTGAAAGGGGTAGAGTTTATTGAGTGATCATGGTTAGTGTGGGTTAGCTGTAGGCGTGCGAAGATGGACAGTGTAGAAAGGACACATGGTAAGGCTAGGATTAAGTTAGGAATCAGCTTAGGCTCGTCATGAGTAGGTGTGATTATCAGTATAGTGGAGTTGCTAATGAGACATATGTTTTAATGTGGCCAATTAAAAAAAAATATAGAATGAAAAGGGAATCCAAACCAATGATTTGGCTACATTCAAAATTGTCTATTTGCTTCAATTTAATTAGAATTGTCATGCTCTTCCATTTAATGTTATATAGACATCAGAAAACTGAGACACCCATTATGTTCTCTTTCTTTCATTTACTTAGGAATTACTCTATTTTGTAAATATTGCTGCAATTGTTTCTCATTTTGTCAAGTAACCTGTCTGTTCACAATCACTTTCCACTGGTTCAAGCTCATCCATCATTAGCCTTTTAAGCATCCATTCTCCTACTTATTAAATAAGACTCTACAGGGAGTGCAGAATTATTAGGCAAGTTGTATTTTTGAGGAATAATTTTATTATCGAACAACAACCATGTTCTCAATGAACCCAAACAACTCATTAATATCAAAGCTGAATATTTTTGAAAGTAGTTTTTAGTTTGTTTTTAGTTTTAGCTATTTTAGGGGGATATCTGTGTGTGCAGGTGACTATTACTGTGCATAATTATTAGGCAACTTAACAAAAAACACATATATACCCATTTCAATTATTTATTTTTACCAGTGAAACCAATATAACATCTCAACATTCACAAATATACATTTCTGACATTCAAAAACAAAACAAAAACAAATCAGTGACCAATATAGCCACGTTTCTTTGCAAGGACACTCAAAAGCCTGCCATCCATGGATTCTGTCAGTGTTTTGATCTGTTCACCATCAACATTGCGTGCAGCAGCAACCACAGCCTCCCAGACACTGTTCAGAGAGGTGTACTGTTTTCCCTCCTTGTAAATCTCACATTTTATGATGGACCACAGGTTCTCAATGGGGTTCAGATCCGGTGAACAAGGAGGCCATGTCATTAGTTTTTCTTCTTTTATACCCTTTCTTGCCAGCCACGCTGTGGAGTACTTGGACGCGTGTGATGGAGCATTGTCTTGCATGAATATCATGTTTTTCTTGAAGGATGCAGACTTCTTCCTGTACCACTGCTTGAAGAAGGTGTCTTCCAGAAACTGGCAGTAGGACTGGGAGTTGAGCTTGACTCCATTCTTAACCCGAAAAGGCCCCACAAGCTCATCTTTGATGATACCAGCCCAAACCAGTACTCCACCTCCACCTTGCCGGCGTCTTAGTCGGACTGGAGCTCTCTGCTCTTTACCAATCCAGCCACGGGCCCATCCATCTGGCCCATCAAGACTCACTCTCTTTTCATCAGTCCATAAAACCTTAGAAAAATCAGTCTTGAGATATTTCTTGGCCCAGTCTTGACGTTTCAGCTTGTGTGACTTGTTCAGTGGTGGTCATCTTTCAGCCTTTCTTACCTTGGCCATGTCTCTGAGTATTGCACACCTTGTGCTTTTGGGCACTCCAGTGATGTTGCAGCTCTGAAATATGGCTAAACTGGTGGCAAGTGGCATCTTGGCAGCTGCACGCTTGACTTTTCTCAGTTCATGGGCAGTTATTTTGCTCCTTGGTTTTTCCACTCTTCTTGCGACCCTGTTGACTATTTTGAATTAAACTCTTGATTGTTCGATGCAATTTTAAGAGTGCTGCATCCCTCTGCAAGATATCTCACTATTTTTGACTTTTCTGAGCCTGTCAAGTCCTTCTTTTGACCCATTTTGCCAAAGGAAAGGAAGTTGCCTAATAATTATGCACACCTGATATAGGGTGTTGATGTCATTAGACCACACCCCTTCTCATTACAGAGATGCACATCACCTAATATGCTTAATTGGTAGTAGGCTTTCGAGCTATACAGCTTGGAGTAAGACAACATGCATAAAGAGGATGATGTGGTCAAAATACTCATTTGCCTAATAATTCTGCACTCCCTATATATGCTCATGTAATACATCCTAGCATCCTTCCATTTCTATCTGCAGTACAGACAAGAAAAGTCTAACATCCTTTTACCCACACATATCTGCTCAGCTCTATCCCACAAAAAAGTCCTTAGACCCCAAGCTCTCACCTAAAGAGTTTCCCTTTTCTAGCAATGTAGCATTCATGTTGTATCTGACCCTGTACCATTGGCAACCTGATTGCTAAAGAATGGCTCTGCAGAATGGGGACAGGAAGGGAAGTGACATCATTATAGGCAGCTCTGCAATCACTTCTGGTCAATGAAAGCCACAGTCAATGAATACTATGTCATCTAAGCCAGTTGATGTTTGTAATTTTGGACATTATAACCCAGGATTTTTTTTTTATTTAGTATTACAACACTGAGGCAAGCTTTGAAGCAGCTGGGTTGGCCGTAGAAAAAAAGACAGGTTTATGTAAAAACACCATTGGACCTCTTAATCGCTCTTCTGAAATGTGAAGAACCCTAGGTCCTTGTTGAATCATTTTCTGTGAACATTTCAAGATGCCTCTTCCTATTCCATTTGTAGCTTATGATAAGTGGCCCTTAATGCCTAGTTAAGCATTTAAAAGCTATCCCTTTTTAATGGATGTAATGTTTTTGGAGTGTGTTCGCATTTAGCTTTGTTACAAGCCTTTTTCCTCCTATAAATATTCTGTTATTTCAGGACACAACACAACATCTAAAGAAGGCATATAAAGTTGCATTGCTATGTTGCAAAAAATCCCAATTAAACACCAAAATTGCTCTCAGGATCAGTACGTCCCAGAGGTAAACTGTCATGTGCAGCTCGCCTTCGCTAAATGGAAATATTCCTATTATTGTATTTATAAATAACAATGAGGCAAAGTCTATACAGCATTTTCCTCACGGTTGTTTGCCAGGAGATCTCTCTTGAGTAGCTATTATCTGGGTCTGTAAGAGGCTTTGGCCTACAGAGTGGGATTTTACTCATTTTAAAATGCTCTGCACAGTTTTATGAAGACATCTTCAATAAAGGGAAGCCAACAGATTGTGCCAAATGGACTTAGCACACATTTTAAATATGTGCTTTAAATTATTGCAGCCTCATTGCATATTCATTCATGGAAATATGAGGATGTGCCACAGTGCAGTTGGCAGTGTCCAAAGTATTGTAATGAAAACGTGTTAAGCTGCAGCTACGTCTAGCTGTGGTTACATAAAGCCATAAAACCTTAGCATTACTGGGAATCTCATCAAGGCCAAAACACTCATCCCATTGCCAGCACAGCACAGGTAGGCAATAGCAGCATTCAATGTGTTTTGTTTGTAAGCTGTTCTTAGGTTCACTCAGTTTTCAAACAAACCCGGCAGCAGCCTCTCCTGTCAGGAAATGTTGGTGACTGTTAGAGCACTGAGGGGATCACACGCTTACCTGATTAGCCAATGGAAACACTGAAGTGCAGTGGATAGGATAGGATAGGGTATGGTATGATAGGATAGCTACCTCAGAGAGGCAGAAACCGGTTGGTCATTTACTGTATTTCCGGAAATAACAGCACACTCTTCTATCAGTATCTCGGCACTGGATGTTGACAATGAAATAAACCAGACAACAGTAGTGTATAGAAAATATACTCTATGTAGTTCAGACCTTGGTTTATGTTGTGGAGGAAGAGTAAGATTTATATTAAAGGGTACCTGTAATCATTTTCATGATTTTCTGTTGGCCACATTGGTATGTGCCTTGAAGGCTGGAAAACCTGTCTGATGGGTCACTTTAATGGTCTAGCTGCCACCGGTCACCGTATACCACTGGTGAATTCTTCAACAGTAAGTCGAAGACAGAGAGACAGGAAAAAGCTGAGCTCCTCATTCTGCCTTGCCCTAATGCGGTGTATAATATTTAACAGTTGTAAAGTTTACCAATCCTCTGGATAAATAGCGTAAAAGGTAACAAAAAATAATACAAGGGCAGGTCGGTAAAATTCTTTTGGTCAGTAAAATACCTCATTCGGTATTTTACACTTTTTTTTCCAAATTCACAAAGGATTGTCCGCATGAGGCAGAAGTTTAGTAATTTACCGAACAAACATACCTCAATTCACTAAGCCCTGCTTGGTAAGTGTCACTTACCAGCTGTGTAGCAGGTCAGCGGTGAGGCAGGGAGCTGCGTGAATGGTTTTCCTTCCAGTGCATCTCTGACATACCTTTAGATGTGCTGCAGCCACCAGGGGGAGCTCTTCTGCATGCCAGAATATGGATTTTCACATCTAAAGGGATGCAGAAAATCCAACAAAAGTATAACCCTCCTCTGCTCTGATACAGTGATAGACCCACCAGAATCCCTGTCACATCAAATCAGCTGAGAAGCAGTGCTGTGTGGCTCTCCCTATTGGCTTCCTGGCTCTCCCTGAAGACTGTCTGTCAAAGTTACAGCACACAGAGCATGGGAAAAGTAAGTTACCAGTTGCTATGAGCTGGTGAAAAAATATACAACACTTTTGCCCAATTTACCAAATGGGTAAATCTTTGTGAATTGCAATTTCTTGACATTTCCAGAAGCATTTACCGTATAGGTTGGTAATTTACCTCACTAGTTGGTAACTCTAATTTTCAATGCAGTAACAGGTTTAGTGAATTGGAATTAGGGAAGAAAAATGAGCTGTTTTTAGCATTACCGAATGCGGTAATGCTTAGTGAATTGAGTCCACAGTCATAAAACATAGCTTTTACTTGCAATCTCCAATTACATGTAGATATGTTGATCAATAATAAAGGTCCATAAGTCATGTGATGTTAGGGCAGAGCATCTGAAGAGCATCAATTCAAAGTTGTGACAAATGGCAATAAAAACATAGTATGCAGTGCTGTACATCACATAGTTATGATGCTCCAGGTAAGGCTATCATCTTAGTCAAGCCAGAATACTTAGTCAATGCATAGATGGAAACAGTAAAGTTGCTTTTTCTTCTTGATACCTGTGAAGTTGATTCCTATTTTGGTAAGCTGGTCTGGCAGTCAGGGATTGATACCCTGGAAGTCTGAGCCACTGCACTCCCTTTACATACTGTGGGATGGGTATTACTAGCTAGGGATGCAACACAATTGTGATGATGAGGGAAAGTTTAACTATGTTAAAATGTGTAAATATGTGGTTTTCTATTCATAGTAAGGGGTTATCCAAATACAGGTATTAGTTATGCAGTCACGAAGTAAGATAAGTGTTAACCTTACTTTAACTTTCCCTGTTATTCCCAGCTTCTGGTGTCACCTTTCTCTCCACTGTGTTCATTTAGTTAGCAGCCTAGAACATGTTAGACTGCTTCAAAGAAGAGATGGACATTACATCTATTAGCATAAAGATGGGCTGATCCTTCTAACTCCACTTTTAGATGCTGATACAACAATGCAGCAAAACATAGCAGTGACATGCATATTGTTTGCAGAGTCTACAGACATCACCACATGTGCACCACTGGTCCTGCCTATCAATACTCACAGAAACTCCTACACCCTTATGTCATTCAAGTGAGAATTCAGCAAGTATTTGTACTGTAGGAGCTGCAATGTCATCAGAGTTTGTGATGTCATTTCTGGCTATAGAATAAGTTGCATTTTTTTGTAAATGAAGTACAATAAAAGACAGCCCAGTTACACAAATTAAACTTGGAATTCAAGGAAATATAATTTAGGTAGGTACATTTTTCTAAATTCATGGGGTCTTTTTTGTTAAAGAAGTCTGTTTCTGGTCAATTATGTATTTATATATTGCTGACATCTTCTGCAGCACTATATGGAGTTTATAGCCATATTATTATTTACATGTATTGCGTGCATTGTTGCTACTACAAATTTAATGGGACCATGAGCAGCGCTTGAAAATTAAAATTTGCACTTCCCCGGGGTTTCCACTTGCCTCCCGTAGCCCGCAAGTTCATTCAGCATCCTGTGGGTTCCCTCCAAGGTCCTGCTGGCGGCTCCATTAGCCCGTGTGGTGATATACCGTGTTTCCCCTAAAATTAGACCTACCCCAAAAATAAGGCCTACCTTATATTTCAAGCATGCTTCAAATATAAGACCTACCGCGAAAATAAGACTTAGCTGGGACGCTTTGTGTATGCGTGTGGTCTCTTACCGCACCTCCCTTGTGGCTACGTCCCCCTCCGTTCCGAATAATTTCTCCCGTGTCAGCAGCGGCACATTGTTCAAGCTGTGAGGGCGCCCTTTGACCCTCACGCTGATGCTACACGCAGTACACTAGGTCGGCTCTGCATTGGCGCTCCCCTCTTGTAATAATCAATGTGCACCTGGGATTCATCAGCCGGGCGCACCTGATTATGACAGGAAGTGAGCGCCATCGCAGAGCCGACTTACAGTCAGCAGGAGGGTCAAAGGGTGCCCTCACAGCTTGAATACTATGCTGGCGCCGCCATTACCGGAGAAATTACTCGGAACGCAGGGGGACACAGCCACGGTAAGAGCCTCCCCATACACATACTGTCTAATGGAAGCCATGTTCAATTTCTGTCTGCTGTACTATCCTATATGTGTTTGTCTGTTAGAGACAGCCTGGCTGCTGGCTTTGAGATAATTTGTAACCTGGAAATGGTAAATTTGCATCTCCTCTCTGTAAAGGGCTGCGAATCTCATTTGAACAGACCAGCTAAGTTCAATAGCCTACCGACACCTAGACATTGTTGGAAGTAGGAAATATTTAGCCAAGAAAACGGTTAATTAGACAATTACCCAACCATTTGTCAGGAATAGTCTGATGTGCTGAAGGGTGTTTGCATCAAATTTGAAGTCTGTATACACGTATACAGCCACCTGTTGTTCCAAATACACAATTGGACTGTCTAAAGTCTAGAGTCTGGGAGGATTGCAAGCAGTACAGGAACCTTGGAAATTTGCATATAACAGCAAGCTGGGGATATTACAGAGGTCTTTGCAAACCATGATGTCACCATCTGAGGAAATTAGATTATTTCTGAATCGGAACATTGGAAAGCCTCAGGCTACGCATCTTCCTATAAATAGTCAGCATGGAAGATTCAGAACTTGTACTTCTCAGAAGCTAGCAGCATGCTAGGGGTACCCTGACTTCTGGTCAGAAACTGCGTACTCCCGCAAACAACGCTTGGACCTTTATGCTGGTAACATTTGATCCACATTTTATTTTGTTTATAAGCAAACTGTCTTGTTGTGTGCCTTTGCACCCTTTTACTTTGTCTTTGTACCTTTTTACTTTGTTTTTGTAAATAATTTTGTATATATTTCTTTCTGCACTCTTCCACTTTTTGGGAATATTAAATCTTTATTTTATAAGCTGGTCTTCTGATATACTAAGCAGAGCTTTACAACTCTTAGAGAGAGACTGCAGAGTAATTGTGCTACAAGTTCAGTGTCTGATTGGATGCTTGGTTTGTACACTGCTACCGTGTGAGATTTCGTGTGTGTGTGGCGTTTTCACATACGTTGGCCTAATCGCGCAGCTGACCCAACGTACGTAAATGCCAGTCCGAGGCATGCCGCAGAGTAGGAATTGTCGAAGTGTCTGGCAGCTGCTAGTGGTGGCAGAGTGTTGTTGAGGGGCAACAGCCTTGTGTTAGCTTGAATAAGGCTGCTCCCCCTCTCGATGTGGACGAAAACTTTCGTCAGGAATTCTCTGCAGGCTTGCCATGGGGCCGGTTACTGACACCGGCGAGGTCGGCCGAAGTCATGTGCAACTGCGTATGTACAGCCCGTCCACTTACCTGGCTCGATCATGTGCCCGTCATCGCAAGCCTCCTGCGCAGGCACGGTACTTAAAAGACTGAACTACACAGTTGCGCACTACTTCGTCCAAAAGTAGCCAGGCTAACGGAGCTGCCAAAGGAGCAGGACCATGGAATGTACCCAAAGGACCAGCGAATCCTCGCAGGCTACGGGGAGTTAGAGGAAGCCCCAAGTACAGGGCTGGATTACTAGAAAGGTCGCATAGGCCCAGGTCTTGGGCATCTGCCGCCCAATGGGGCACCTAAACATGAAAGAGGGGTTGCTATATATGAAAGATTAAGCTGAAATTGGGGGGAGCAATACATGAAAAAAGGGAAACTGAGGCCCAAGGGAGCTGCTCATTAAAGAGAGAGGCTACATGGATAATAGAAATGGAAGAGGGGGCTGCATGTGGAATGGGAGGGACACTGCTGCACTTGAAAGGGAACTCCAACATACTTTGCCTATGGGCACAAAACGTATAAATCTGGCCTTGCCCAGGTAAGTGCAGATTTTCATTTTCAGGCACTGCTCAGGGTCATTTAATGCTAGTCTGCTTCCCTTACTTACTATGCTTTACCCCAAAATCCATATTTTTTAAAAATTATATTGTTCTAGCTTACGCATTCACTAAATCAGTTTGGAAGGCAAAAAATAACGATGCTGCTTGTGTGGTACAATCACACATAACTAAGATTTAAAAAATATCTGCAATAGCTATTCCTGGTTTTGACTGTAGTAGCAGTCTTAGCCTTTTTGTCTTTACAACATAACCGTTTGGACTGCATGTATCCTCTTGGAAATCCTGCTCATTGCTTATAGTGCCAGGTTTGGCCTCATGAACAAGTCGTTGAGACACTAACAGATGTCTTTTTCTTTCTTTCGTTACATGTTGTGGAATTAGTTTTATCGTTCCTCTTTCAAGGACTTGTTCTTCTTTGAATTGCTTAACCTCAGTCACTGGGACAGATTTTTTCCAAATAGAAAACTATCTTTTTTTTTTACCTTGAGTTGAAATGAAATTATGGCTGGTCTATTTGTGTAGTTGTTGGATTTCATTCATTGTAATGTATTTAACACATGTCAGAAAATTCAAATGACAGATGCTAATTATTTATATTTTCACCTGCAAAGTACTCTAAATGCTTGGCAATATACGGTGCTGTTTAAAAGGCCACGGCCAGTTTAGTCACCTTAACAGTAGCATTGCACCATTTTTATTAATAAAGTGTCTGCATGGATAAATACATGACTTTTACCATCACCTCCAGTTATAGTAATTCAAATGTACAGCTTTTCTTAAAGAGAAACTCCAGTGAAAATAATGTAATAAAAAAAGTGCTTCATTTTTACAATAATAATGTATAAATGATTTAGTCAGTGTTTGCCCATTGTAAAATCTTTGAAATCCCTGATTTACATTCTGACATTTATTACATGGTGACGTTTTTACTGTTGGCAGGTGATGTAGCTGCTGCATGCTTTTTTGGCAGTTGGAAACAGCTGTAAACAGCTATTTCCCACAATGCAGCAAGGTTCACAGACAGGAAACTGCCAGGAGTACGTACTCAGAGTTTCTTGTGGGAGGGGTTTCACCACAATATCAGTCATATAGCGCCCCCTGATGGTCTGTTTGTGAAAAGGAATAGATTTCTCATGTAAAAGAGGGTATCTGCTACTGATTGGGATAAAGTTCAATTCTTGGTCGGAGTTTCTCTTTAACGCCAGCATGAAATCCAATAGGATATTACTACATGCACTTGTTTTCTTTATATCCCATACTTGCATGCTCTCCAACGCCAAACTACAGCTTGAAGGATACCAGATATCAAAATAGCAAGAGAAATGGGGGGGAAGGGGGGGGGGAATAAAATCAATTGTATACACTGCGCTACGTTCACACAAAGGTAATTTATAACCACCGGTGCGCTATTGTAGTAGGTCACTGTGTCCCATAAGAAATGCAAAAGAAAATACAACGGCGCTGCTAGCATGCAATTCGTGGTATAGCAGAACCCAGTAATGCTGCAATCAGTAATGCAGTCTCTCAGCAATACTGCAATAATATCCAGAGATCCCACAGAGCAACTTAACATGTACTAAAGTTTAGATCAGACTCACCAGAATCTTTGACTCTTAGATAGAGCCAAATCTCGCTGAGAAGGGTTTGAGCCCCTTCCCGGCTGTCTGGCCGTCTCTCTGCAGTCACACTGTGTCTTGCATCAAAACAGGAACTTCCTCTTCCTGCAGTCACACTGTGTCTTACGCAAAACAGAAGAATCCTCTTCCTGTGTAGCAATACTTTGGGCCTGATTCATAAAGCGGTGCAAAGTGTTTGCACGCCTGTGAAAAGCCCTTTATCACGCCTAAACTCAGTTTAGGCGTGATAAAATGAAACTTGAGCGAAATTCCCGCGCGCAAAGTTTTGCGCGCGCAATCGCGCGGCGCACGGTGCAGTGTGCGCGATGCGCCCATTAAACCCTATGGGTGCCATGAGCGGAGTTGCGCGATTGCGCGCGGGACTTTGCACGCGATAAAGAGCACAAAACGGTGCTAACTCAGCAGTGCAAAGGTTATCACGCCTAAAGTCTTTTAGGCGTGATAACTGAGTTATCACCGCTTTGTGAATCAGGCCCTTTGTGTTCCCCCACTACAGAGGAACACTAATCCATTCCTTTTAGACCAATAGTACCTCAAATAAACATAATACTTCTCATAGTGCAACACCATTTAATAAAATAAACATATAAAATTGAAAAGCACTCACAAACATCAGGGCGGAGCTATGTGTGAGGAGGCAGAGCCACGGACCACAGGAAAGTTTGATTGCATGAGAGGGCCGACATCTTGCTGAGCGCTGATCTGGAGCGTCACACGGGGAGAGCCCGATCAAAACTCTATGCTATTGAAATCACCTGATGTTTGTAAGTGCTTTTAAATTTTATATGTTGTTTTTTATTACATGGTGTTGCACTATGAGAAGTATTATGTTTATTTGAGGTACTTTTGGTCTAAAAGGAACGGATTAGTGTTCCTCTGTAGTGGGGGAACATAAAGTATTGCTACACAGGAAGAGGAAGCTTCTGTTGTGTGTAAGACACAGTGTGACTGCAGGTAGAGGAAGTTCCTGTCTTGATGCAAGGCACAATGTGACTGCAGGGAGACGGCCAGACAGCCGGGAAGGGGGCTCAAACCCTTTGCAGCAAGATTTGGCTCTATCTAAGAGTCAAAGGTTCTGGTGAGTCTGATCATAAACTTTAGTACATGTGAAGTTGCTCTGTGGGATCTCTGGATATTATTGCAGTATCACTGAGAGACTGCATTACTGATTGCAGCATCACTGAGAGACTGGGTTCTGCTATACTGTGATTTGCATGCTGTTGTATTTTCTATTGCATTTTTTATATACTATCACCGGTCCTGATGCCTGTTGCTCCCCCATTCTCCTTTCTGCCCCTGCAATTTAGCTAAAAGCAAGCGGAACCCTCTTTTGGGTCGCCAGAGTTGGGCTTTTGTACAGGTGCTGGCCGGGCTGCGGGGGGCTTTTAGATATATTGCAGGGGCAGAAAGGAGAAGGGGGAAGCAACAGGCATCAGAACAGGTGATATTATATGTCTGCCCCCCCCCCCCCCCATTTCTTTTACTATTTTGACATCTGGTATCCTTTAAAGTGGAACTGTACTTTATTCCAATCATTAGATGATAGCCCCTTTTCGATAAGAAGTCTTTACTTTTCTCAAATAGGTCACTGGGGAGGTCTGTATGGCTGATCTTGTGGAGAAATCCTTCCCACAGTGTGATGTCATTGACCATGGTCCTGACAGTTTTCTGTTTATGAACCTCATTGCATTGTGGGAAATAACAGCTTTTTCCAACTGCCAAGCAAGCAAGGATGAGCCTGAGCTGAACAGGGGAAGGACTTATTCAATGACGCTCCTGATCTTTTAAGAGGTTTGTAAAAAGTCACAGAGGCAACTAGTGATGAGATTGAAATTCCTGTTGAACACAAATTAGACCTAAATTTACAGAATTCTAATTCGAGCAATTTTTTATTTGTCCCCTAACAGTAGCTTCCAAATCATCATTAAACCTGATCTAACCAAATGCTATTTGACCTGACCCCAACCAACAACCCCATACTAACCCAAACCCAGCCCTAATTTTTACTCAAAGCCTGTGACTAACTCTCTGACCATAACATTCTCTGATATTGTAGACCCTTGAGGGCTTGTTCACACCTAGGGTGTTTCCTTTTTTTTTTTACAGCGCCGGGGATTTTTTTAAAATTGCCCTAAAAGTGCTTGTGCAATGATTCCCTATGAGAGAGTTCACATCTGAGTGGTTTGTTTCCGATCCGCTCAGCAAAGCACTGCCTGTACCATTTTCTGAGCGTTTTTGCTCAATGGAAGGTATAGGGAAATCGTATAGTGATTTCCCCAGCACTTTCATGAAATCGTATAGTGATTTCCCCAGCACTTTCATGAAATCGTATAGTGATTTCCCCAGCACTTTCATGAAATCGTATAGTGATTTCCCCAGCACTTTCATGAAATCGTATAGTGATTTCCCCAGCACTTTCATGAAATCGTATAGTGATATACCCAGCACTTTCATGAAATCGTATAGTGATTTCCCCAGCACTTTCATGAAATCGTATAGTGATTTACCCAGCACTTTCATGAAATCATATAGTGATTTACCCAGCACTTTCATGAACCAATACATTGTTTTTATTCAATACCGAGTGAAAGAGTTCACTTCCTGACTGACGTCAGGAAGTGAAAAAACGAATCGCTCTGCAAAAGCGCTTACAAAAGCTCTTTTCTAAGTGCAAAGCGCAGGGAAAAGTGGAGGAAAAAACTCTTCATAAATCGATCAGCGCTTGTGATAGCGCTGGCGATTTATGATGTGAACAAAGCCTAAAAGTTTTAATATTTACCTACAGAGTTCCCTTAATTATTCTGAGATTATGTACATACGATAATGAGGTGGCAAGAAATGACTTTGTGTTTACTTATCTTACCTGTGTGTTGAACTTGAGTCTAAAGGTGCTCATTAATAATGTACCGTACGTTTTTTTTTTGTTTTTGTTTTTTTAATTAGTCTTTTATTTTGGTCAGATAAATCTGCCTAAACTATTATTAAAAAGAGTGAATGATTGCAAATAATAGATCTACAAACAATCATACAGTCAGTTTTAAAAAGTCAGTTTATCATTCCACCTGGGGGATCTGAATGATCATACCTGATCTTATCTAAAATAAAGCTGTGCCATTAGATAAATATGGTAATTTCCAATCAATTACTCCTAATTTACTGAATTGATCAATTGGAATAAAGAATAAATCATAAAAATTGTACCATTAAAGACCTAAATGGCAAATAATTACTATTCCCCCTTCGAATCGTAGCAACTCGGAGAGAGAAGTAATTTTGGGTCCGGCAATCGCTGGATCCCCAAATTACCGATGTGCGGGCCGCGGACTTCAGTATTAGGGCCATAGTTGGTCAAACTCAGGCGCTATGCGGCTCGCACCGTGCGCCAAGAAAGCTATGCCTTTAGTAATGGCAAACTTTATTATGAACTGTGACCCACTCCTGCTCATATCTGACAGCCTCTCTCTCGCTGACCCCTGCTAATAGGACGTAGTGATGAGCACAAGTTTTGTATAGTTGGAATTTTGCACAGTAATTTGCAATTATGATGCCACATTTTATTGTGAAATTTCAGGAAAATTCATAATAAATTTTGCATGTAAACTAATGTTATGTTTTAATGTTTATAAATGTAACGTAATTTTGCGTAATTTTGCGTAATTTTGTGCCGGCTTTGGTGTTTAATAACAAAGCCCCATACAGGGTATTACAACCAAAATTGCTATGCGCGTTATAGGGAATACTGGAAACAAGTCAAAGAAAGAATTTTCCAAAAAGGCCTTGCAGTTTTTGAGAAAAATGCAAAGGATAACGTTTTTAAACTCACTTTTCTGACTTTAAAAAAGATTTTTTTTCTTTCATTTTTAAAATCGATTTTTTTTCCTCAAAAAATACAAGGTCTTTTAGAAAAAAAATCTTCTTTTGACTTGTTCCCAGTATTTTCCTTAACTTATGTAGGCAATTTGGGTGTCAATAGCATGTATGGGGGCTTTGCTATTCACTGATAAAATCAGCACAAAAGTACACAAAAATTACTCCAACATTTACGTGAAATTATGAATGTGTATATGACATCACTTGAATTTCCAAATCGTAATTACGTATAGATGTAATTGCAAAAATGTATGTGAAATTTCGCATAATCGTAATTAGCTGATTACGAGCATCACTAATGGGACATAGCATAGCCTGCTTGAGAAGTGTAGGGAGGGCAATGACAGTACTAATTATTTAGTAACAGTGACCAATTTTTTTCCCAGCTTTCTTGCTAGTGTTCATTCCTATATTCCTATGGCTATACAACACTCCCATAAAGGATTAATATTATTATTATTTAGTATTTACTGTATATAGAGCCGACATCTTCTGCAGCGCTGTACAGAGTATATATTGTCTTGTCACTTAACTGTCCCTCAGAGGGGCTCACAGTCCCTACCATAATCATCAGGGGCATAACTAGGTCCCCCCGGGCCCCCTGCAGAAATTCTGAGCAGCCCCCCCCAGGGCCCGCTCGGGCCGTTTTGGGGGGCTGGAGGGGTCGCAGCATGAGGGGAAAGCCATGCTGCACTTTGGCGGGGAGGGGGGATGGTCCCCCTCCCTCACCTCACTTGGAGGGGAGCGCAGAGGGGAGAGCCCAAGATGACCCCTCCAAAAACAGGATAGTGGGTATCTTGAATAATTTACTAAATCCTACTACTCCCTTTATAGTAAACTTCAAGGGACCTGACCAAGTTGTTTATTATTTCAGAATTGGTCATACATTGTATATTTGTACAAGCTCAATTGCCAGTACCCGTGGACAGAGTTTACTAAAGCCAGAGGTTTACTAATCAGAGTTTACTATAATGAGATTCTCCTGTTCTGTGTATGTCACTATATGTCACTTGAATGCATCTTTAAAGAGTTAGAATTAGATACTTACCTAAAGAGAGGGAAGCCTCAGGATCCTATTGAGGCTTCCCTCCCTGCTCTGATGTCCTTGTCGCACTGTGCGGTCCCCCATAAGACTAGCAACAATGCATTGTTGCCAATCATATCGGGGCCATGCAGCTCTTCTTCCTCCAGTGTAGCCGCACAATAGCCGACCCAGCCCACCCATGCATGCGCAGATGCCATAGCCATGGGCTCTGTGGTACTCCGCATGAGCGGGAGGGCTTGGCTGTCATCTTACCATTCATCCATGCATACCGGCAGCCGGCTCTTCTCTGCTTCCTGTTTCCTACAGTATGACGTCACAGGAAGCAGAGTGAAGCGGGCTACCTTTACGTGTGCATGAATGGTAAGTTGACAGCCTGCTCCACTGCGCACACATACTTTGCAAGCAGGGGGGACACAGGGGGGCACATTCGGAGGGAGGGATAATTGTGATCCGCATCCCGCATTGGTGCGGCTGGCGCCTCAATCATTTCTTCCCCCCCCCCCTCTCTGCCCAGCCGGCCGGGACACAAGGGGGTTGCGTGGGATAATGGGAGCACCGCCCAAATCGGGACAGTTCTGCAGGATCCGGGACACTTGGGGGGCTTTCTGTAAGTAGGTAGCCATACTACTTTCTTTGGAGTAGATGATTTGGTAGGGGGTAAGAAAAAGTTGTACGATGTTGTGGCTTCACAATAAATCCTTTTCTCTGCAGACACCACACCCACCACTATGTCAAGTATAGCTTCATTTCTCATGATAAACCACATCTATGGAGAAGTAGCACCATGTGTTACACACTATGGGCTTGATTCACTAAACCGTGAAAACTCAAATATCACACCTTATCAAAGATCACACCTTATGAAAAGATATCACACCTTATGAAAAGATGTCACACCTTATCAGAGTCAACACGCCTTATCAGAGTAGCATAGCGAGCGCTACAAATGTGTGCCCGCTAATTGGCAACGACAATTGGCGGGTTCGTAGCGCTCGCTATGCTACTCTGATAAGGTGTGTTAACTTTGAAAAAGTGTGATATCTTTTCATAAGGTGCGATATAGTTTCATAAGGTGTGGTATCTTTGATAAGGTGTGCTATTTGAGTTATCACGATTTAGTGAATCAAGCCCTATGTTAGAAACAGAGGCTGCTGTTTCACTACGCTAATGGGAAATTTACCTTTGAGCTACCAAACTTTTATATGCAAAAAAGCAAGAAATATTTGAGCCTCACAGTAGCTCACAAGTATCATTTAAAACTCATAATCTGCTATCAACCTGCACTAAATTCATTAGCATTTTAATTCATACACACAGTTCAGCATACAAATGAAACTATATTCACTGAGCATTGCACTGCCATCTACTGGCAACTGTAATAATATATATTCATATACAATTGTATTTTGCCGAAATCCCAATCATTTTCAGAACCATTTCGTTCAGGGAATGCAGTCTCCAAAAATCACATTCCCTGAAATCACTCCCAAAATCACCCTGTATATGAAACTTCCTTTGAAACTTTAAAATCTATTTTCTCAAAAACTATAAGGTCTTTTTTGAAAAAAAAAATCCTCTTGTTCCCACTGTTCTCATATCCTTCAAATTTGGTGTTTATATCATGTAAGGGGACTTTGCTATTAACCGTTAAGTCGGCAGGTTTGGGGTTTTTTTAATCAGGGAAGACCTACTGCTAGTCTAATGATAAAAACACAATTTTTTCTTAATGCTGCTAATCATAAAATGGTATACACATTTCTCTCACTAGGACAAAATCGTGTTTTTATCGTTAGACTAATGGTAGGTCTTCCCCAAGAGGACCCGTCATCGCCATGTGGAAGTCTAGTAGGGAATAATTTGTGCACATATTATTTATACTGAAACTAACGTCCTCCTTTGCTGTACCTGTTTTGAATGCAAGTTGTGTATTTTAGTCCACATTGTGGAGCTCTGCACATCTATTACATGTAGTCAATTCAGGTGAAGCCTCTGTCTCCTGCTGTACAAAACTCATGTAAGTATACTTATGGCAAGCTGCATTCATGTGCTTCAATTTGCATTCAAATTATAGAGTAGGACTATTACATGATTTGCATCTGATTTGCATTCCAGGCATGTATTTAGCCCTGTGGGGCTCTGCATGCCTCTGTTGATCTGCAATTCAGTTGCAGCCTATGAGCGCTGTCATTTGTTTGAGGGATATGTGCTTTGCCTGGTAATTTGGGTGCCACCATTGACCACAATGTTATTTGTCTTTACACTGGCAACCAGAGTATAATTTTGGCGACAGGTAGTGTTCGGCGTAGGGTTTACTGTAGAGCTAGACTTAGGCATTTACAGCATGAAGGAAGGGGTAGTGTTGGGCATAGGGTTTACAGTAGGGCTAGATTTGGGTAGAAACCTTGGTAGTATTTCCTGGTGCATATATCCAGTACTACTATTTAGTAGTATTTCCCAGTGCCTATGTCCAGCACCCAATTTTACTCAGCTCCATTTTTACATGCACGCCCCAGAATGAACTCATGTTAAAGGGAACCAGAGACGAAGCCCCCTCATGTATTTTACCATATATATCAGTAAGAACATTAGAGAAAACACTTACCATGCTGTCTGTTTCGTCCTCACTGCTAAAAGTGTCTGTTATCAGCAGTCACAAGAATCCCAGACTGAGCAATTAAATCTGGCTTTGCTGGGAATGATTATTGCTGAGTCATTATAGCAAAGCCACAAGGGGGCAGGCTTGGGCTTGAAATAACACCACAGAAGACAGACTCAGCTATAATCTTTCTATAGCAAAGCTAGACGGAGCAGCCTGACTTCTCAGTCGGGGATTCTTATCAGAGGTGATAACAGTCAGATTACACAGAGAACAATAAAACAAAGGGCAGATTAGGTGTTTACTGTCATGTTCCCACTGATTTATAAGGTAAAATACAAGAGGGTGCTTCATCTCTGGTTCTCTTTAAACCTGGGAAAACACACAAACTTCGTGTAGATCATATGCTAAGGTGAAAGCGATATTCAGTATGGGCCTTAATAAAGGCGTCAATTCACCAGAGAGGATTTACTAAGAGAAAAAAGGTAGGTAGTTTATCTCATGAGGTATTTTAACACTCTGGAGTCAATTCACCAGTGTGAGAGGACAGAGAGAAAAGTGTTGGATAGCAGGGGATAATGGAGAGATATGCATGAGGAAAGTGTGAGAAAGCAGAGAGTTAGGTAATAGGTATTAATGATTTACATGGGATACTTTTTCTCTCTGTAAGCTTGAAAGTAAAGCATTGTGGGTAGGAGGCGGAGTTTTACCACTACCTGACCAGAGTATTCCCGCCTTTTACTGCCGGATCATATCATAAATCATATCACGAGTGAGTCTGAACTTCTTCACCACCTCTGTCTCAGTAAAATTATCAAGAACTGTTCTCTCACGAAAAATACGAGGGGCGATTAAACAGACCCTCCTCCTGCGCCTTCGTCTCCTCATAATAGAAGCAAGCTCTAAGGCCTAGTGCACACCAGAGCGGTTTGGCTGCGTTTTGCGATCCGCTTGCGGCTGTGGATACGCTTGGGTGATGTATTTCAATGGGCTGGTGCACACCAGAGCGGGAGGCGTTTTGCAGAAACGCATACTCCCGGGCTGCTGCAGATTTTGGTTTGCGGTGGCGTTTCTGCCTCAATGTTAAGTATAGGAAAAACGCAAACCGCTCTGAAAAACAGCACTTCAGAGCGGTTTGCCAGGCGTTTTTTGTTACAGTAGCTGTTCAGTAACAGCTTTACTGTAACAATACATGAAATCTACTACACCAAAAACACTTCACAAAACCGCAAAATGCTAGCTGAAACGCTACAGAAAAATAAGAAATAGCGTTTCAAAATCTGCTAGCATTTTACGGATCTGCTAGCGGTTTTTGGTGTGCACCAGGCCTAACAGAGTAAGCTCAAAAGGCTCCATCTTCCACAGCAGCAGCTGCTGTGTGAAAACCACGATATCTCCAGGTTCATTCAGGGGATAAAGAGATGAAAAAATAACGAATGGCCACACCCCCTTTCTTCCCTGGTGAATTGTGATTTGGAGAAAAACTAACTACTAACTATCACTTATTTATCTCATACTTATCTCACATTTATCTCTTGCATTTCTCTCTGTCGATATTTTCCCCTATCCTTCTGGAGAATTGCTATTTGGAGATATCACAGGAGGTAAATTACCTCCTAAGAGATAAATAGGTTGGTAACCTCTGGTGAATTGACGCCTATGGCGTCAATTCACCAGAGAGGATTTACTAAGAGAAAAAAGGTAGGTAGTTTATCTCATGAGGTATTTTAACACTCTGGAGTCAATTCACCAGTGTGAGAGGACAGAGAGAAAAGTGTTCGATAGCAGGGGATAATGGAGAGATATGCATGAGGAAAGTGTGAGAAAGCAGAGAGTTAGGTCATCGGTATTAATGATTTACATGGGATACTTTTCCTCTCTGTGAGCTTGAAAGTGAAGCATTGTGGGTAGGAGGCGGAGTTTTACCACTACCTGACCAGAGTACTGCCGGATCATATCATAAATCATATCACGAGTGAGCCTGAACTTCTTCACCACCTCTGTCTCAGTAAAATTATTAAGAACTGTTCTCTCACGAAAAATACGAGGGGCGATTAAACAGACCCTCCTCCTGCGCCTTCGTCTCCTCATAATAGAAGCAAGCTCTAAGGCCTAGTGCACACCAGAGCGGTTTGGCTGCGTTTTGCGATCCGCTTGCGGCTGTGGATCCGCTAGGGTGATGTATTTCAGTGGGCTGGTGCACACCAGAGCTGGAGGCGTTTTGCAGAAATGCATACTCCTGGGCTGCTGCAGATTTTGGATTGCGGAGGCGTTTCTGCCTCAATGTTAAGTATAGGAAAAACGCAAACCGCTCTGAAAACGGCACTTCAGAGCGGTTTGCCAGGCAGTTTTTGTTACAGTAGCTGTTCAGTAACAGCTTTACTGTAACAATACATGAAATCTACTATACCAAAAACGCTTCACAAAACCGCAAAATGCTAGCTGAAACGCTACAGAAAAAGAAGAAAAAGCGTTTCAAAATCTGCTAGCATTTTGCGGATCTGCTAGCGGTTTTTGGTGTGCACCAGGCCTAACAGAGTAAGCTCAAAAGGCTCCATCTTCCACAGCAGCAGCTGCTGTGTGAAAACCACGATATCTCCAGGTTCATACAGGGGATAAAGAGATGAAAAAATAACGAATGGCCACACCCCCTTTCTTCCCTGGTGAATTGTGATTTGGAGAAAAACTAACTACTAACTATCACTTATTTATCTCATACTTATCTCACATTTATCTCTTGCATTTCTCTCTGTCGATATTTTCCCCTATACTTCTGGAGAATTGCTATTTGGAGATATCACAGGAGGTAAATTACCTCCCAAGAGATAAATGGGTTGGTAACCTCTGGTGAATTGACGCCAATGTCTCCACTTTACACATCTCCAAATAGCAATCACCACTTTGAAGTTGGACAATTCCGGTGAACTAATGGGGCACTGTGGAGAACAAGGGTTTTGCTGTGATATTGAATAAAGCACGTTATGGCTAAAATCCAGGTGGAAACTTAGGGGTTGATTCACTATCACTATAGCTCCCTTTACTGCACGCTTAGCGTGCCTTATCAGAGTTAATGTTCCTTAACAGAGTTAATGTGGCTTATCAGAGTTAGCATGCCCTATCAGAGTAGCATAGCTAGTGATACGAACTTTTGCCTGCTAATTGGCAATGATGAGAGCTCCACTCTTCCTGCGCACGGAAGGTATGTATCTGCCGGCACTGCCGCCTGCATACATAGAATATTCAGTGCTGGAAGGGGGCGCAGAGGGGAGAGCCCGAGGTGAGGGAGGGGGGCCTGTCTCCCCTCCCCACTGACGTGCCACCAAGCTCTCCCCTCATGCTGCCACCCCTCCAGCCCCCCCAAAACGGGCCTGAGCGGGCCCGGGGGTAGGGGGTCTAACCTGGGGGGTGCCGCCTGTCACTCACTACATAACTGGGGGTCCCTGTCACTCACTACCTAACCTGGTGGTCCCTGTCACTCACTACCTAACTGGGGGCCCCTGTCACTCACTACCTAACCTGGTGGTCCCTGTCACTCACTACCTAACCTGGGGTCCCTGTCACTCACTACCTAACCTGGGGTCCCTGTCACTCACTACCAAACTGGGGGTCCCTGTCACTACCTAACTGGGGGTCCCTGTCACTCACTAACCTGTGGGTCCCTGTCACTCACTACCTAAACTGGGGGTCCCTGTCACTCACTACCTAACTGGGGATCCCTGTCACTCACAACCTAACCTGGGGGGCGCCTGTCACTCACTACCTAACCTGGGGGTCCCTGTCACTCACTACCTAACCTGGGGGTCCCTGTCACTCACTACCTAAACTGGGGGCTCCTGTCACTACATACACTGGGGGGTCCCTGTCACTACCTGAACTGGGGGGTCCCTGTCACTACCTGAACGGGGGGCACCTGTCACTACTTACACTGGGGGGCTTCTGTCACTGTCTGAACTGGGGGCTCCTGTCACTACCTGAAGCGGGGGGCTCCTGTCACTACCTGAACTGGGGGGCTCCTGTCACTACCTAAACTGGGGGACTCCTGGCGCTACCTTAACTAGGGGGCACCTGTCACTACCTAAACTATCCAGGCCAGCCAGTCCAGCATTATCACCAGCCAACCAGCCCAGAATCACTGTCAAAAAGGCCACAGCATCACCACCAGTCAGGCCAGCATTTACTTCAACCAGCCAAGCACAGCCCAGCATCACCGCCAGCCAGCCCGGCCACAGCATCACCGCCAGCCAACCCAGCCACAGCATCACTGCCAACCCAGCCACAGCATCACTGCCAGGTCTTTCAGCCCACACATCATCCCCAATCCAGCCAAAAACAGTATTGCCAGGCACAGCAGCCAGTACAGGAGAATTCAGAAGCCAGGTGAGAGGTGTCTACCATATTAAGGGGGCATTCTGCCTATTTATGTGAAATGCTGTCTATTTATGTGCCTCATGACTGCTGAATTTGTCTTATTGGGGGCCTCATGATTGCTGAATTTGTCTTGTTGGGGGCCTTATGATTTGTTGGGGGCCACATGATTACTGAATTTGTCTTGTTGGGGGCCTTATGATTTGTTGGGGTCCTCATGATTGCTGAATTTGTCTTGTTGGGGGCCTTATGATTTGTTGGGGGTCTATGATTGCTGAATTTGTCATGTTGGGGGCCTCATGATTGCTGAATTTGTCTTGATAGGGGCCTCATGATTGCTGAATTTGTCTTGTTGGGGGGTCACATTATTGCTAACTGCGAGACTATTGGAAAAGCTGATTCATCATCAATGAATATATTTTTCAGGAGTAGCAAGGATGAAATTGTTTATCTTCACAGTTTATTTTCAACTTGGATTTTCCATAATGTTCATGTAGGAGTTAAAACGTTTGTACAGTATTTAGTTTAAATTGCTGTTGCCACAAGGGGGACCAGTGATTTCTAGTTACGCCCCTGACTACTCCCTAAACTGGGGACACCTATAGACCTATAGACCTGGCTAATTATACTGTACATAGAGGAGTGTGGGAATGTTGGGGTGGAGGGTCCTGGAGGAATGTTTGGGTGGGAGGTCCGAGGTCCGTGGGGTTGGAAGGTCGGGGGGTTTGCATAAAATGTTTTTGCTATGGGGCCCAGTCATTTCTAGCTACGCCCCTGACTACTATATATGTAAATCATCCCTTTATGTCCCTAAAAGCCAGACACATATCCAGAGGTGCAAACTTTGCCTATGGCCTATTCATTTTACAGAGCCACACTTATTCAACATGCATACAGCCTCTTTCAGCGTGGTTGCTCCTCATCAATGCATGGTATGGATTAAAATGGCTCTATGAGGTAGGTTTGCTGTAACTTCCGGATCTTTGCTATGTATATCTATGCCCCTGTATACTTCACGTGCAGATCAGGGACGTAGATATGCATATTGTTAACTTACCACCGCTTTCCAATCGCCGCGCCGCTCCAGTTCACTCTTGTCTCAATCCCACCATTCCATGATTGATGAATGGGAAAAAAGCTGTTCCTAAAACCAATCACGGTACCTGTGACGAATAAAAGCCGGCATCAGTGAGACATTGCTTTTATTCACAAAGTGAAAGTAAACAGTTAAATTTACTAGTTCCAGTGTACTGTTTACAGTACTCGGGCACTAAGTGTGGCGCCATGTTGTGGCCATAACATAAAAATACACCTCACATACACTATTACAGAGAAACATTAAATATATTTTTATAATTTTTTAACCCCTTCCACCCCTACCCCATAGATACCAAAATAAAACACTGGTAACATTTTTTTTTTTAAATTTATAAATAGTTCCCTTAGGGACTTTTTTTAATATGTATGTCATGAGGGTATATTACTGTTATTTTTTTTAAAAACAAAGGCTTGTAAATATTGCTATAGTATACAAAAAAACACTAAACAGAAAAAATATACCTTTATTTCTAAATAAAATATTAATGCCATACATTGTACTAGGGACATAATTTAAATCTTGTAATAACTGGGACAAATGGACAAATAAAATGTATTGGTTTTATCTACAATAACATATTTTATTTCTAAACTATAATGGCTGAAAGCTAAGAAATTATGAATTTATTTTTAAAAAATGTTTCTTCTTCTTCCCTGCAAAATGTATATAAAATAAAAAAAAATCTTAGCAAAACATACTGCCCAAAGAAAGCATAGTTTGTCCTGCAAAAATGTGAAAATTGCTATGGTTTTAAAGTGGAAAAAAAACTGTGGTTAATGAATGTATTACCTATATGTTGTTATAGCTAGAAACATCATAATAACAACAAAAACAAAAGTATTGGAATACTAAATACAGGATCTTCTCAAAAAATTAGCATATTGTGATAAAGTTCATTATTTTCTGTAATGTACTGATAAACATTAGACTTTCATATATTTTAGATTCATTACACACAACTGAAGTAGTTCCAGCCTTTTAATTGTTTTAATATTGATGATTTTGGCATACAGCTCATGAAAACCCATAATTCCTATCTCAAAAAATTAGCATATTTCATCCGACCAATAAAAGAAAAGTGTTTTTAAAACAAAAAAAGTCAACCTTCAAATAATTATGTTCAGTTATGCACTCAATACTTGGTCGGGAATCCTTTTGCAGAAATGACTGCTTCAATGCGGTGTGGCATGGAGGCAATCAGCCTGTGGCACTGTTCAGGTGTTATGGAGGCCCAGGATGCTTCGATAGCGGCCTTAAGCTCATCCAGCGTGTCGGGTCTTGCGTCTCTCAACTTGCTCTTCCCAATATCCCACAGATTCTCTATGGGGTTCAGGTCAGGAGAGTTGGCAGGCCAATTGAGTACAGTAATACCATGGTCAGTAAACCATTTACCAGTGGTTTTGGCACTGTGAGCAGGTGCCAGGTCGTGTTGAAAAATGAAATCTTCATCTCCATAAAGCTTTTCAGCAGATGGAAGCATGAACCCACTTTTGAACCAGAAACAGTGGCAGAAGCGCCTGACCTGGGCTAGAGAAGCAGCACTGGACTGTTGCTCAGTGGTCCAAAGTACTTTTTTCGGATGAAAGCAACTTTTACATGTCATTCGGAAATCAAGGTGCCAGAGTCTGGAGGAAGACTGGGGAGAGGGTAACGCCAAAATGCCTGAAGTCCAGTGTCAAGTACCCACAGTCAGTGATGGTCTGGGGTGCCATGTCAGCTCCTGGTGTTGGTCCACTGTGTTTTGTCAAGGGCAGGGTCAATGCAGCTAGCTATCAGGAGATTTTGGAGCACTTCATGCTTCTATGTGCTGAAAAGCTTTAAAGAGATGAGGATTTCATTTTTCAGCACAACCTGGCGCCTGCTCACAGTGCCAAAACCACTGGTAAATGGTTTACTGACTATGGTATTACTGTGCTCAATTGGCCTGCCAACTCTCCTGACCTGAACCCCATAGAGAATCTGTGGGATATTGGGAAGAGCAAGTTGAGAGACGCAAGACCCGACACGCTGGATGAGCTTAAGGCCGCTATCGAAGCATCCTGGGCCTCCATAACACCTGAGCAGTGCCACAGGCTGATTGCCTCCATGCCACGCCGCATTGAAGCAGTCATTTCTGCAAAAGGATTCCCGACCAAGTATTGAGTGCATAACTGAACATAATTATTTGAAGGTTGACTTTTTTGTTTTAAAAACACTTTTCTTTTATTGGTCGGATGAAATATGCTAATTTTTTGAGATAGGAAATTTGGGTTTTCATGAGCTGTATGCCAAAATCATCAATATTAAAACAATACAAGGCTTGAACTACTTCAGTTGTGTGTATTTGAATCTAAAATATATGAAAGTCTAATGTTTATCAGTACATTACATAAAATAATGAACTTTATCACAATATGCTAATTTTTTGAGAAGATCCTGTACAGGTAACATTTCAGTGTAAGAAGTAGACAAAATGGAAGTTATGAAATGATTGTAATTGATATTGAAATGATACTTTGGCAATGCTTGGGAGGCAATTAGACCAGTGGAAATTATGTAGAGGGAAGGGCAGAAAGGTAGGGGGCTTGTAGCTGAGCAGCAATGGAAAGCACACACATGATAATATTCCTATCATTCAGTAACATAATGATGAGTTCCATAACATATTCTCTTCCTCGGACTTTCACACATCCTTGTTTACCCCTAACTTGGATCCAGCTCTGACTGATAACTCCAGGGAAACATTATAGTTTGATCTGGGTATAATCTATGCAATATGCAGCATGTTTATTATGAAATTGGCACAATTCCCTTCAGATTCTTCTGGTAATATGTAAATTCCTTATGTTATGACTATTTCAACATAATAATATAACACGTTACCTTTCAAAACATGGCTTTCCTTCACGGGGTTCCTTGACTCCTGGGCCACATGAGAATCAAAGTGCATAAAACTTTGTGGAGTTTTGAGAAGAGACATTAGCTGATTAATGCAGGCATTCAGCTGCTTGGCAGGACTGCTCCCCTTCAGGTGATAACTCAGGCAGCACCCTTGTGGGGTAGCATGAAACAAAGTTCTCAGCTTTCCTCATGGCTCCCAGCTGTCTCTTGTAGGAATTCAGTACACATAACATAGACTTAGTTTATAATAGTTTCACAGTTTAGATATACCGTGTACCACAGTCCACAGAAAAGTAATATTTCCCCTCATGGCACTGGTGAAAAACTGATATTGGGGCTCTTTCAGTTGACAGGTATGTATCACTATTTATGAATATATTAAAGCAAACCTGAACTCAAAATTAAAAGTCAAAATAAACATACATATGTCATACTTACCTCACTTGTAGTCTACTCCTCAATCTCTTTCTCCTCTCCTGTGTCCTGTTAGTTCACTGTGACCATGGAATTATCTGTCCTTTATTTTAAAAATGGCAATGGCCCTGTATCAGCTTCGAGTCAGCACACTGTTAAACTGTAATATCGCCCACTTAAGCAATAGGGAAGCATGGGCATTGTACCTTGCACATCAGTTGTCTTTTCAGTTATAACTGACAGCAACTGATATATAATTGACAGAAACTGAAATATTTCAGTTCTGAAAAAAATCTTGTCAAAACAGGGATTGTGGTTAAAAAAATAAATAAAAAAATGTTAAGCTTCTGAGAGGAACTGACAGCAAGATAAGTATGTAATATTCATTTGCAGGGACATCGTGCATTTATTTTAAATAGTTTTACTTGGGTCAGGTTCCCTTTGAGGGTTAGGGGAATGCTTGGCCATGGGTAATTCAAGGAACTAGCCGACCCGCGGCGTAGCATACGCCGCATAAAAGGGTAGAGGGCAGGAAGGGGGTATTGGGCACAGTGGCGGGGAGGGGGGTTGGACCCCCCCCTCAACTGGGTCCCCCATGTGTGCTCTACCTCCAGCTTAAGCTCAGCAGGAAACCCCCCCCCCTCACCTGGGTCCCCCATGTGCGCTCCCCCTCCTGCTTAAGCACAGTAGCAGCCGCCACTATTCCATCGTGCGTTCCACTGTCGTCACATCCTGAAATGCCGCACACTGTATTGGTGTAATTTGCCTTTTTAAAACAGAATAAAATCTGCAATAACTCAGCTATACGTGTACATTTGTGGTTACCCATGATGCACTGCTACTAAATATGCAAATTACTCTTTTTCCCCCTTGGTAGGCCAAGCAAGCAACCAGAGCCGCTGGTGTATAGCCAGCATATAGCTTTAAATTTTACACAGTCATACCAAACCCACATGTAGACAGCCTGTTTCAGACTTTTGGTCCTCATCAGTACATAGCAGGGATTGATACAGCTGTATGAGATAGGGCTTGGACCAGTACAACAGAGTAACCAAGCAGCTCAGGGTGACCCAACCCACTCAGAATGTATAGGGGGATAAAAGGGACCAAAAAGACCTCCTACTAAAAAAAAGCAAAGCTTGGTGTAATTTGCCTTCCTAAAACAGAAGGAAACATGCAATAATTCAGCTATAAGTGAACATTTGTGGTTACCCACAATGCACTGCTACTAAATATGCAAATAATTCCTTTTCATCCTTAGTAAGCCAAGCAAGCATCCAGAACCACTGGTGTATAGCAAGCCTATAGCTTTAAATTTTACACAGCCATATCAAACCCACATGTGAAAGCCTGTTTCAGACTTTTGGTCCTCATCTGTACATGGCAAGGATTGATATGGCTGTATGAGATAGGGCTCGGACCAGTACAACAGAGTAACCAAACCACTTGGAATGTATAGGTGGATAAAAGGGACCAAAAAGCCCTTCTACTAAAAAAATCAAAGCTTGGTATAATTTGACTTCTTAACACAGAAGAAAATCTGCAATAACTCAGCTATAAGTGAACATTTGTGATTACCTACAATGCACCACTACTAAATATGCAAATTATTCCTTTTCACCCTTGGTAAGTCAAACAAGCCTATAGCTTTAAGTTTTACACAGTCATATCAAACCCACACATGACAGCCTGTTTCAGACATTTGATCTTCATCAGTACATAGTAGGGATTGATAAGGCTGTATGAGATAGGGCTTGGACCAGTACAACAGAGTAACCAAGCAGCTCAGGGTGACCCAAACTACTAAGAATGTATAGGAGGATAAAAGAGACCAAAAAGCCCTCCTACTAAAAAAAGCAAAGCTTGGTGTAATTTTCCTTCTTAAAGAGACACTGAAGCAAAAAAACATTAAAGGTGGCCATACACTGGTCGATGTGCCATTAGATCGACCAGCTGACAGATCCCTATCTGATCGAATCTGATCAGATAGGGATCGTATGGCTGCCTTTACTGCAAACAGATTGTGAATCGATTTCAGCCTGAAACCGATCACAATCTGTTCAGCTGCTCCTGCCGCCTGTCCCCCCCCCCCCGTATACATTACCTGAGGCTGGCTCCCGGGCGTCTTCTCCGCACTGCACCGCACCGCTGTTCTTGCTCCATCCCGGCGCTTCCTGTGTTACTCCGTGACCAGGAAGTTCAAATAGAGCGCCCTCTATTTCAACTTCCTGGTCACCGGAGTGACACAGGAAGTATAAGCGTACACTGGGACATGCGGAAATGCGGTGCAGCGAGGAGAAGAGGACCCCGGAGCCAGCTTCAGGTAATGTATACATGCTCGGATCGGGCCCGAATCGTACGCCGCAAGCGACGCGCTCCTACCGCCGGGCGATCGAGGGTAATTTCCCGCACGGCGCGATCGACGGTCCGATCCGATTTCGGGAGGGAATCGGATCGGCGGGTGCGTTTAGCGCAAGCGATTGGCAGCAGATCCGATCCCAGGATCGGATCTGCTGTCGAAACGGCCGTGAATCGAGCCAGTGTATGGCCTGCTTAAGATCAGATACATCAGTCTAATTGTTTCCAGTGCAGGAAGAGTTGAGAAACTCCAGTTGTTATCTCTATGCAAAAAAGCTATTAAGCTCTCCGACCAACTTGGTCGTGGAAAGGGCTGTTATCTGACTTTTATTATCTCAACTGTAATTGAACTGTTTACTTTTCCTCTAGCAGAGGAGAGTTTATTACTTCACAGACTACTCTGAAAGACTCATTTTGAATGCTGAGTGTTGTGTAATCTGGACATATTATAGAGTGATGCAATGTTAGAAAAAACACTATATACCTGAAAATAAAAATATGAGAATATTTTCTTTGCTGCTAATCTTCTAGTAATTATTCATAGTACACAACCAATTCATTATATCATATATTTTTTTTCGCTTCAGTGTCTCTTTAAAACAGAAGCAAATCTGCAATAATTCGGCTATAAGTGAACATTTGTGGTTACTCACAATGCACTGCTACTGAATATGCAAATTATCCCTCTTTGCCCTTGGTTTGATTTGACACTACTTCTTCTTCTTGCTTGGACCAGCCCCTTCTTCTTGCTTGGACCGGCCCTGGGGGCAGGGCGCTACTTCTTCTTCTTGCTTGAAGGTTGAGGCACTTACTCTATTATATATATATAGATAGATGGGTTATGGTTTGGTAGAAGTATATGACAAATGTTTAGTGCTAGTTAGGGGAAAGACTATTGCTGGGATATGTTAAAGGGAACCTTAACTCTAAAAAAAAAAACCATGAGTTTTACTTACCCGGGGCATCTACCAGCCCCCTGCAGCCATCCTGTGCCCTCGCAGTCACTCATGGCTCCTCTGGTCCCCCGCTGCCAGCTTGTTTTGTTTTTGCCGACTGGAAGTCGGCCGGCCGCCATGCATACGTTTTTACGCATTCCTGCTGGTGCAGGAAGCTATTGCAGACATCAACAAGTACATTTTTACGCGGTACGGTTGTAATGCGTACAATTTTACGCATTACACCCGTAACACCATAGGGTGTTCTCTCCGTGTTTGAATGAGTTTCCACCAGGCACTTTGATTCCACTCACACCAAACACATACTCACAGGTTAAATAGGAACTGTAAGGTGGAAATGTACTCACCACCAGTGTGAAGCTAATGGCAGGTTTGTCAGGGAAAACTCAGTTTTCAGAGGGGAAAAAGTCCTGAAGCCAATGGAAATCCATGTGAAAAAGGTGACGTTAGGGATGCTCATTCAGATTTCGCGGAATTCAAAATCATGAAATTCAGATCGGAAATCAGAAAACTGGAACTCGGAAATTGGATTTCTGCGGAAATACTGCATTACTGCAATTGGGTAATTTTAGCCCAATTACAGAGCTCGAAATCAATGGACCAATCAGAGAGTGCAGAAACAACTCGGAAGTATTTGGCCAATCAGAGAATGCAAAAAATTACAAAAAAAAAAAACACTACTCAGAAATCAGAAATCCGAACTCGGAAATTCGTGAAATCGGTATTAGCAGGAATCAGAATTTCTGCAGAATCGGAAATTGACATTTCCGACCATCCCTAAGTTAAATCCCTCCCACAGTGTAGGCCTAATTAAAATTTGACCTACTAATGCACAGCCTTGTGGGTAATGACATCACATGTAGCTCATTCCTGATTTGCATATGGTAATATTAAAGGCTTGTTCACAAGATAGCATAGATATATCCAATATCAGGAACCAGCAGGACCAGAGGACTGCAGTTTGTCACATAGGTAGTTTTGGGGGTGCTCTATCCTGTAGGAGCTATGGGTACTGAGATATCGAGCCTTTAATATCAGTAGCATAATATACTACTGTAGACATAGGAGGATCAGACACAGCTTCGGCATAGCAACCTAGTGGAGCATGGCTGCCTTAAGGGCAGCACAGATGGGACTGCAGTATGGGCCCCAAGTGAGTCTGGGGCCCGGAAACAATGCCACGCACACGGGCCCCAGCTGCAAAGTCTGTAGAATGTACAGACTGTCGGTGAGTATGCCTGTGTTTACCTCAGCCGGCCAATTCTTGGTCCTCCTGACATCTATTCTCTGCTTCTCACAGCTAGCGCCAGGGCATCCCAGGTTGGGCTGCAGTATGGGGCCTGAGAGAGTCTGGGGCCCAGCAAGCAATGCCACGCACACGGGCCCCAGCTGCAAGTCTGTCACAGAATGTACAGACTGTCGGTGAGTGTGAATGTGTTTGCCTTGGCTCTGTGATTCTTGATCCTCCTCTTCTCTGCTTTTCACAGCTAGCATCAGGGCTGCCTTCAGGGCATCACAGGTGGGACTGCAGTCTGGAGCCCGGCAAACAATACCACACACATGGGCCCCAGCTGCAAGTATTTCACAGTCAGAATGTACAGAGTGTCGGTGAGTGTGCCTGTGTTTGCCTCGGTTGGTCTGCATTGTGATTTTGTCATGCTTGTGCTTTGACATTCTCATTTCAGTGAATGAGAATTGCATCGCAATCACGCAGCGCATTTGTGACTTTCACAAATTTCCCAAGCGCTGCAGTGAGAGTAATACCATAGGGTTACATGTGTGAGCATTTTGCTGATCTCCAGCGACCACATTAAATATAGGGGAGAAAGGGAATGGGGGGGCATTAGGTTTTTCTAGTATGGTGCCCAGAAGATTCTAATGGCAGCCCTGTAGTGGAGAGCAGAGAAATAGCAGCAGCAGCACAGGATCAGACGCAGCACTGACATAGCAGCCTTGTGGAGAGCAGAGAAATAGCAGCAGCAGCAGCACAGGATCAGACACAGCACTGGCATAGCAGCCTTGTGGAGAGCAGAGAAATAGCGGCAGCACAGGATCAGACACAGCACTGGCATAGCAGCCTAGTGGAGAGCAGAGAAATAGCAGCAGCAGCAGCAGCACAGGATCAGACACAGCACAGGCATAGCAGCCTTGTGGAGAGCAGAGAAATAGCAGCAGCAGCAGCACAGGATCAGACACAGCACTGGCATAGCAGCCTTGTGGAGAGCAGAGAAATAGCGGCAGCACAGGATCAGACACAGCACTGGCATAGCAGCCTAGTGGAGAGCAGAGAAATAGCAGCAGCAGCAGCAGCACAGGATCAGACACAGCACAGGCATAGCAGCCTTGTGGAGAGCAGAGAAATAGCAGCAGCAGCAGCACAGGATCAGACACAGCACAGGCATAGCAGCCTTGTGGAGAGCAGAGAAATAGCAGCAGCAGCACAGGATCAGACACAGCACTGGCATAGCAGCCTAGTGGAGAGCAGAGAAATAGCAGCAGCAGCAGCAGCACAGGATCAGACACAGCACAGGCATAGCAGCCTTGTGGAGAGCAGAGAAATAGCAGCAGCAGCACAGGATCAGACACAGCACTGGCATAGCAGCCTAGTGGAGAGCAGAGAAATAGCAGCAGCAGCAGCAGCAGCACAGGATCAGACACAGCACAGGCATAGCAGCCTTGTGGAGAGCAGAGAAATAGCAGCAGCAGCAGCACAGGATCAGACACAGCACAGGCATAGCAGCAGGGGCGTAACTAGGCCCCACCGGACCCCCCTGCCTAATTTCTGAGCGCCCCCCCCCCCCCCCTGGGGCCCGCTCGGGGCCGTTTTGTGGGGGTTGAAGGGGATGCAGCATGAGGGGAAAGCCATGCAGCAATTCGGCGGGGAGGGGGGAAGGTCCCCCCCTCCCTCACCTCGGGGCTCTCCCCTCTGCGCTCCCCTCCGCCTTAAATCTAAGTCCGGGCAGTGTCTGGGCAGCGGCGGGCAATCTTCGGGTGATCCGGATAGTAGTTATCCGGATGACACCCAGTACTGCTGTGCTGTGCGGGCTGGGCGGAGGATCAAGCTTACCCTTCTGACGTCTTCTCCGGCCGTCCCTCGGCGCCTCCCACGATGCGTTCCACTCGGCGCTCACGTGACTTCAAACACTTCCTTCTTCGGAAGGAGGAAGTGTTTGAAGTCACGTGAGCGCCGAGTGGAACGCATCGTGGGAGGCGCCGAGGAACGGCCGGAGAAGACGTCAGAAGGGTAAGCTTGATCCTCCGCCCAGCCCGCACAGCACAGCAGTACTGGGTGTCATCCGGATAACTACTATCCGGATCACCCGAAGATTGCCCGCCGCTGCCCAGACACTGCCCGGACTTAGAGTTAAGGCGGAGGGGAGCGCAGAGGGGAAAGCCCCGAGGTGAGGGAGGGGGGACCTTCCCCCCTCCCCGCCGAATTGCTGCATGGCTTTCCCCTCATGCTGCGTCCCCTCCAACCCCCACAAAACGGCCCCGAGCGGGCCCCAGGAGGGGGGCCGGGCCCCCCCGCGGGTGCAGGGGCTGCAGGCCCTATTGTTATGCCAGTGCATAGCAGCCTTGTGGAGAGCAGAGAAATAGCAGCAGCAGCACAGGATCAGACACAGCCCTGGCATAGCAGCCTAGTGGAGAGCAGAGAAATAGCAGCAGCAGCAGCACAGGATCAGACACAGCCCTGGCATAGCAGCCTAGTGGAGAGCAGAGAAATAGCAGCAGCAGCAGCACAGGATCAGACACAGCCCTGGCATAGCAGCCTTGTGGAGAGCAGAGAAATAGCAGCAGCAGCACAGGATCAGACACAGCACTGGCATAGCAGCCTTGTGGAGAGCAGAGAAATAGCAGCAGCAGCACAGGATCAGACACAGCACTGGCATAGCAGCCTAGTGGAGAGCAGAGAAATAGCAGCAGCAGCACAGGATCAGACACAGCCCTGGCATAGCAGCCTAGCGGAGAGCAGAGAAATAGCAGCAGCAGCAGCACAGGATCAGACACAGCCCTGGCATAGCAGCCTTGTGGAGAGCAGAGAAATAGCAGCAGCAGCACAGGATCAGACACAGCACTGGCATAGCAGCCTAGTGGAGAGCAGAGAAATAGCAGCAGCAGCACAGGATCAAACACAGCCCTGGCATAGCAGCCTAGTGGAGAGCAGAGAAATAGCAGCAGCAGCAGCACAGGATCAGACACAGCCCTGGCATAGCAGCCTAGTGGAGAGCAGAGAAATAGCAGCAGCAGCACAGGATCAGACACAGCCCTGGCATAGCAGCCTAGTTGAGAGCAGAGAAATAGCAGCAGCACAGGATCAGACACAGCCCTGGCATAGCAGCCTAGTGGAGAGCAGAGAAATAGCAGCAGCAGCAGCAGCACAGGATCAGACACAGCCCTGGCATAGCAGCCTAGCGGAGAGCAGAGAAATAGCAGCAGCAGCAGCACAGGATCAGACACAGCCCTGGCATAGCAGCCTAGTGGAGAGCAGAGAAATAACAGCAGCAGCACAGGATCAGACACAGCCCTGGCATAGCAGCCTAGCGGAGAGCACAGAAATAGCAGCAGCAGCACAGGATCAGACACAGCACTGGCATAGCAGCCTTGTGGAGAGCAGAGAAATAGCAGCAGCAGCACAGGATCAGACACAGCCCTGGCATAGCAGCCTAGTGGAGAGCAGAGAAATAGCAGCAGCAGCACAGGATCAGACACAGCCCTGGCATAGCAGCCTAGTGGAGAGCAGAGAAATAGCAGCAGCAGCACAGGATCAGACACAGCCCTGGCATAGCAGCCTAGTGGAGAGCAGAGAAATAGCAGCAGCAGCACAGGATCAGACACAGCCCTGGCATAGCAGCCTAGTGGAGAGCAGAGAAATAGCAGCAGCAGCACAGGATCAGACGCAGCACTGGCATAGCAGCCTAGTGGAGAGCAGAGAAATAGCAGCAGCAGCACAGGATCAGACACAGCCCTGGCATAGCAGCCTAGTGGAGAGCAGAGAAATAGCAGCAGCAGCACAGGATCAGACACAGCACTGGCATAGCAGCCTTGTGGAGAGCAGAGAAATAGCAGCAGCACCACAGGATCAGACACAGCACTGGCATAGCAGCCTTGTGGAGAGCCGAGAAATAGCAGCAGCAGCAGCAGCACAGGATCAGACGCAGCACTGGCATAGCAGCCTAGTGGAGAGCAGAGAAATAGCAGCAGCAGCACAGGATCAGACACAGCACAGGCATAGCAGCCTAGTGGAGAGCAGAGAAATAGCAGCAGCAGCACAGGATCAGACACAGCCCTGGCATAGCAGCCTAGTGGAGAGCAGAGAAATAGCAGCAGCAGCACAGGATCAGATGCAGCACTGGCATAGCAGCCTAGCGGAGAGCAGAGAAATAGCAGCAGCAGCACAGGATCAGACACAGCCCTGGCATAGCAGCCTTGTGGAGAGCAGAGAAATAGCAGCAGCAGCAGCACAGGATCAGACACAGCACTGGCATAGCAGCCTTGTGGAGAGCAGAGAAATAGCAGCAGCACCACAGGATCAGACACAGCACTGGCATAGCAGCCTTGTGGAGAGCAGAGAAATAGCAGCAGCAGCAGCAGCACAGGATCAGACACAGCACAGGCATAGCAGCCTAGTGGAGAGCAGAGAAATAGCAGCAGCAGCACAGGATCAGATGCAGCACTGGCATAGCAGCCTAGCGGAGAGCAGAGAAATAGCAGCAGCAGCACAGGATCAGACACAGCCCTGGCATAGCAGCCTAGTGGAGAGAAGAGAAATAGCAGCAGCAGCACAGGATCAGATGCAGCACTGGCATAGCAGCCTAGCGGAGAGCAGAGAAATAGCAGCAGCAGCACAGGATCAGACACAGCCCTGGCATAGCAGCCTAGTGGAGAGCAGAGAAATAGCAGCAGCAGCACAGGATCAGACACAGCCCTGGCATAGCAGCCTAGTGGAGAGCAGAGAAATAGCAGCAGCAGCACAGGATCAGACACAGCCCTGGCATAGCAGCCTAGTGGAGAGCAGAGAAATAGCAGCAGCAGCAGCACAGGATCAGACACAGCCCTGGCATAGCAGCCTAGTGGAGAGCAGAGAAATAGCAGCAGCAGCACAGGATCAGACACAGCCCTGGCATAGCAGCCTAGTGGAGAGCAGAGAAATAGCAGCAGCACAGGATCAGACGCAGCACTGGCATAGCAGCCTAGTGGAGAGCAGAGAAATAGCAGCAGCAGCACAGGATCAGACACAGCACTGGCATAGCAGCCTTGTGGAGAGCAGAGAAATAGCAGCAGCAGCACAGGATCAGATGCAGCACTGGCATAGCAGCCTAGCGGAGAGCAGAGAAATAGCAGCAGCAGCACAGGATCAGACACAGCCCTGGCATAGCAGCCTTGTGGAGAGCAGAGAAATAGCAGCAGCAGCACAGGATCAGACACAGCACTGGCATAGCAGCCTTGTGGAGAGCAGAGAAATAGCAGCAGCACCACAGGATTAGACACAGCACTGGCATAGCAGCCTTGTGGAGAGCAGAGAAATAGCAGCAGCAGCAGCAGCAGCAGCACAGGATCAGACACAGCACAGGCGTAGCAGCCTAGTGGAGAGCAGAGAAATAGCAGCAGCAGCACAGGATCAGATGCAGCACTGGCATAGCAGCCTAGCGGAGAGCAGAGAAATAGCAGCAGCAGCACAGGATCAGACACAGCCCTGGCATAGCAGCCTAGTGGAGAGAAGAGAAATAGCAGCAGCAGCACAGGATCAGATGCAGCACTGGCATAGCAGCCTAGCGGAGAGCAGAGAAATAGCAGCAGCAGCACAGGATCAGACACAGCCCTGGCATAGCAGCCTAGTGGAGAGCAGAGAAATAGCAGCAGCAGCACAGGATCAGACACAGCCCTGGCATAGCAGCCTAGTGGAGAGCAGAGAAATAGCAGCAGCAGCACAGGATCAGACACAGCACTGGCATAGCAGCCTAGTGGAGAGCAGAGAAATAGCAGCAGCAGCACAGGATCAGACACAGCCCTGGCATAGCAGCCTTGTGGAGAGCAGAGAAATAGCAGCAGCAGCACAGGATCAGACACAGCCCTGGCATAGCAGCCTAGTGGAGAGCAGAGAAATAGCAGCAGCACAGGATCAGACACAGCACTGGCATAGCAGCCTAGTGGAGAGCAGAGAAATAGCAGCAGCAGCAGCACAGGATCAGATGCAGCACTGGCATAGCAGCCTAGCGGAGAGCAGAGAAATAGCAGCAGCACAGGATCAGACGCAGCACTGGCATAGCAGCCTAGTGGAGAGCAGACAAATAGCAGCAGCAGCACAGGATCAGACACAGCACTGGCATAGCAGCCTTGTGGAGAGCAGACAAATAGCAGCAGCAGCACAGGATCAGACACAGCCCTGGCATAGCAGCCTAGTGGAGAGCAGAGAAATAGCAGCAGTACAGGATCAGACACAGCACTGGCATAGCAGCCTAGTGGAGAGCAGAGAAATAGCAGCAGCAGCACAGGATCAGACACAGCACAGGCATAGCAGCCTAGCCTTTCCTCCACTTGGTGCACTTCATGGCCCTGGGACCCATCTCACAAGTGTTATAAAACAAGTGTGGCCATCATGTTCTTCACACTCATAACAAGTGTAGCCACAAAAACACCTGAACTGAAATATAGTCCCCGTATCAGAGGAAGGAGAGGTTAGTAGTTGGGGCCCCACAGCTCTGGACCCCTGTGACCGCAGGAGCTGCTCCCCTCTAGTTACACCCCTGGGTACCCGTGCTTGTAATGTAAAATTGGGAATATATTAAAATTACTGACATAGTTCACATACTTTTGCAATACAGCTGCAATTATAGGCTGAATTTGTATTTAGTTTAAGTATTTATTTTTCTGGGGCGCTTTCATCTTCAATTACTTTATCTCAATAAATTAACAGCTCAGGATGAACACTATGAAAATACTCTTTTTGCTCCAAACCATGATTTTTACACACAAAAAAATAAATACCAATGTTAAAAATGAGATTGCCAGAGAACATGCCTCTCCTAATTCCTTTAATTTACTTTCATTGTGCGACATACCATGCCTACAAATAATCTACATAAGTTGTACATATCTTGAATCCACCCTTCGTTTGACCTCATCCCACACCGGCATGTTTAGAGCCTGAATTTCTATGTCTCATTCGGGATAGAGTTTCCCAGATTCACTAAATTCCCTAAAATAATGAACAGTCACTAATATGGGTACTGCTTTTGGATGATGCAGTGTAAAATTGAATCAATCAATACCGTACATCTAGTGCCTTTTTCATATCAACTTTCCAAAAACAAACAGAATGAAAAGGCCTTGAATATATTATTCACTTCATTTTTGTATTTGAAAAGTGTTATAAACTAAAAAAATAGCATAAACTTAAAGCTGTGAATGCGGATTTATATCAATGCACAGAACAAAGATACACTCATTTCTTAGCCTATGCACCTTCCTTGGAGCAAGACCAACCATTATTATTATTTATTTATTTTTAATTTATATAGCGCCAACATATTCCGCAGCGCTTTACAAAGCACAATAAGACGACAAGGGGAACATAGATACAATAACAAAATGTACAACAGAGTTCCAAGCAGCACAAATATTGTGACAAAAACATTAAACATTAGGAGGAGGACCCTGCCCTTGCGAGCTTACAATCTAATGGGTAGTGGGGGACACACTAGGTAAGGGGGTGGAGGATGGATGAGGCAGTGACCCTTTGCCTCTGATTACATTGTGTCAGATAAGTAAATAAGGGCTATAGAATGTTATAAGCCTATAACATTCCATTAAGACCATTAAAGTGAACCTCCGGACTAAAAATCTACTCAGCAGAACTGAAAAGGTTTGGTGTTTCTTTAACAGTTTCACAGCATCAGAACTTTGTTTTTCTTACCAAAGCATCATTTTTAGCTGCATTTTTAGCTAAGCTCCACCCATCAAAGAAAAAAAGCCCAGGCTTTTTTCCCCTGGTGCTGTGCAGAGCATGATGGGATTTCCTATGTTGTTATTCACGTTGCCTAGCAACTGGGAGAGGTGCTCAGGACACAAGACAGTTGGAACTGTGTCTCATGCTCCCTGTCACCAGGGGCGTAGCAATAGGGGTTGCAGAGGTTGCGACCGCATCGGGGCCCTTGGGCAGGAGGGGCCCCGAAGGGTGCTCCCTCAACTACAATATCGGCTCTCTATTGGTCCTGTGCTCATAATAATCACTTCTATAGATACTTTGAATAGTAGTGATCATTAACAAACCGTTTACCATCCCGTTCTTGCACCTCTGACACTGTGGTTGCCATTGGCAGATTTTGGTGCGCCGTATCCATGTTATGTATAACATGCTTGGGGGGCCCCATTGTAAAACTTGCATCGGGGCCCACAGCTCCATCGCTACGCCACTGCCTGTCACCTCCTTTCAACCAAAAAGATGGCTGCTATCATGACATCAAACATTTGCCTGTTCTTTTAAAACAGTGTGGGTGAGAGATTATATTACCTATCTATTTTATTTAACATAACTAATGTAACTTAATGACAGTATGTTTGTTTAGGCTGTAGTTCCTCTTTAATTTATTTCCATTTATTGGCAGCTTTACTTAAAAAATTAGGGCTTAGAGGAAAATGAATTTAAAGATAGCCTAATTATCTACCTTTAATCGCAGGAAGACTTGAAACTTTTTCAAAAGTCAAAAGTGATAAAAGTGGTCAAAGTGGAAGAACAAGAGAAGGAATGCTGATTACACTCACATGTTTTCTTTGCACATACTGCAGAAATACTCTATACTGCAATTAACTGGTCTATTTTAAAGGTGCATATAATTAACATACAATTTACATCAACTCAGAATTATTATCATCTGATTAACCATCTCTAGTTGTTCAAGTGTAACAGAGCTTTGAAACTGCATACTTACATCAAAAGAGGTAAGCCTCAGGATTTTATATTTACGCCATCCTCTGGTCCCCTATTGTTGAGCACAACCCCCCTCCCTCAAAGATTACCGACAAGGCTTTGTCAGTGGGAACCATTACAGCAGTAACTGATGCACTGAACCTTTTCAACTGTTTCGTGCTGTCACAGTGCAGAACTTCTTCAGGAATAGGAGTCCCCCAAATAAGCCTCCTAATATGCTATATTAGTATATAATACAGTGGGTTGCAAAAGTATTCGGCCCCCTTGAAATTTTCCACATTTTGTCATATTACTGCCACAAACATGAATCAATGTTATTGGAATTCCACATGAAAGACCAACACAAAGTGGTGTACACATGAGAAGTGGAACGAAAATCATACATGATTCCAAATTTTTTTTTTACAAATAAATAACTGCAAAGTGGTGTGTGCATAATTATTCGGCCCCCTTTGATCTGAGTGCAGTCAGTTGCCTATAGACATTGCCTGATGAGTGCTAATGACTAAATAGAGTGCACCTGTGTGTAATCTAATGTCAGTACAAATACAGCTGCTCTGTGAGAGCCCCAGAGATTGTCTAAGAGAATATTGGGAGCAACAACACCGTGAAGTCCAAAGAATACACAAGACAGGTCCAAGACAGGTCAGGGATCAAGTTATTGAGAAATTTAAAGCAGGCTTAGGATACAAAAAGATTTCCAAAGCCTTGAACATCCCAAGAAGCACCGTTCAAGCGATCATTCAGAAATGGATTGAGTATGGCACAACTGTAAACCTACCAAGACAAGGCCATCCACCTCAACTCACAGGCCAAACAAGGAGAGCGCTGATCAGAAATGCAGCCAAGAGGCCCATGGTGACTCTGGACGAGCTGCAGAGATCTACAGCTCAGGTGGGACACTCTGTCCATAGGACAACTATTAGTCATTTACTGTACAAAGTTGGCCTTTATGGAAGAGTGGCAAGAAGAAAGGCATTGTTAACAGAAAGCATAAGAAGTCCCGTTTGCAGTTTGCCACAAGCCATGTGGGGGACACAGCAAACATGTGGAAGAAGGTGCTCTGGTCAGATGAGACCAAAATAGAACTTTTTGGCCAAAATGCAAAATGCTATGTGTGGCAGAAAACTAACACTGCACATCACTCTGAACACACCATCCCCACTGTCAAATATGGTGGTGGCAGCATCATGCTCGGGGGGTGCATCTCTTCAGCAGGGACAGAGAAGCTGGTCAGAGTTGATGGGAAGATGGATGAAGCCAAATACAAGGCAAACTTGGAAGAAAACCTCTTGGAGACTGCAAAAGACTTGAGACTGGGGCGGAGGTTCACCTTCCAGCAGGACAATGACCCTAAACATCAAGCCAGGGCAACAACAACAACAACAACAAATAACATTTGTAAAGCGCTTTTCTCCCGTGGGACTCAAAGCGCATAAGCATGGCTCCGACCATCGTGGTACAGAGGAAGAATTTTATAAATCTGGAAATGCCAGGCTAAACAGGTGGCTTTTCAGTCTGGATTTGAATAGCTCCAGGGATGGTGCTGTCTTTACTGGGTGTGGTAGGGAGTTCCAAAGAGTAGGGGCAGCATGACAGAAGGCTCTGTCTCCAGATTTTTTGAGGTGCACTCTGGGAGTGACCAAGTTTATAGAACTTGCTGATCTGAGGTTGTGAGAGGTGTGGTGCAGCTTCAGCAAGTCCTTCAGCACAGGATCAGACACAGCCCTGGCATAGCAGCCTAGTGGAGAGCAGAGAAATAGCAGCAGCAGCACAGGATCAGATGCAGCACTGGCATAGCAGCCTTGTGGAGAGCAGAGAAATAGCAGCAGCAGCACAGGATCAGACACAGCACTGGCATAGCAGCCTAGTGGAGAGCAGAGAAATAGCAGCAGCAGCACAGGATCAGACGCAGCACTGGCATAGCAGCCTAGTGGAGAGCAGAGAAATAGCAGCAGCAGCACAGGATCAGAAACAGCACTGGCATAGCAGCCTAGTGGAGAGCAGAGAAATAGCAGCAGCAGCACAGGATCAGACGCAGCACTGGCATAGCAGCCTAGTGGAGAGCAGAGAAATAGCAGCAGCAGCACAGGATCAGACACAGCCCTGGCATAGCAGCCTAGTGGAGAGCAGAGAAATAGCAGCAGCAGCACAGGATCAGACACAGCACTGGCATAGCAGCCTTGTGGAGAGCAGAGAAATAGCAGCAGCACCACAGGATCAGACACAGCACTGGCATAGCAGCCTTGTGGAGAGCAGAGAAATAGCAGCAGCAGCAGCAGCACAGGATCAGACACAGCCCTGGCATAGCAGCCTAGTGGAGAGCAGAGAAATAGCAGCAGCAGCAGCACAGGATCAGACACAGCCCTGGCATAGCAGCCTTGTGGAGAGCAGAGAAATAGCAGCAGCAGCACAGGATCAGACACAGCACTGGCATAGCAGCCTTGTGGAGAGCAGAGAAATAGCAGCAGCAGCAGCAGCACAGGATCAGACACAGCACTGGCATAGCAGCCTTGTGGAGAGCAGAGAAATAGCAGCAGCAGCAGCAGCACAGGATCAGACACAGCACAGGCATAGCAGCCTAGTGGAGAGCAGAGAAATAGCAGCAGCAGCACAGGATCAGACACAGCCCTGGCATAGCAGCCTAGTGGAGAGCAGAGAAATAGCAGCAGCAGCACAGGATCAGATGCAGCACTGGCATAGCAGCCTAGCGGAGAGCAGAGAAATAGCAGCAGCAGCACAGGATCAGACACAGCCCTGGCATAGCAGCCTTGTGGAGAGCAGAGAAATAGCAGCAGCAGCAGCAGCACAGGATCAGACACAGCACTGGCATAGCAGCCTTGTGGAGAGCAGAGAAATAGCAGCAGCAGCAGCAGCACAGGATCAGACACAGCACAGGCATAGCAGCCTAGTGGAGAGCAGAGAAATAGCAGCAGCAGCACAGGATCAGACACAGCACAGGCATAGCAGCCTTGTGGAGAGCAGAGAAATAGCAGCAGCAGCACAGGATCAGACACAGCCCTGGCATAGCAGCCTTGTGGAGAGCAGAGAAATAGCAGCAGCAGCACAGGATCAGACACAGCCCTGGCATAGCAGCCTAGTGGAGAGCAGAGAAATAGCAGCAGCAGCACAAGATCAGACACAGCACTGGCATAGCAGCCTTGTGGAGAGCAGAGAAATAGCAGCAGCAGCACAGGATCAGATGCAGCACTGGCATAGCAGCCTAGTGGAGAGCAGAGAAATAGCAGCAGCAGCACAGGATCAGACACAGCCCTGGCATAGCAGCCTAGTGGAGAGCAGAGAAATAGCAGCAGCAGCACAGGATCAGACACAGCCCTGGCATAGCAGCCTTGTGGAGAGCAGAGAAATAGCAGCAGCAGCACAGGATCAGACACAGCCCTGGCATAGCAGCCTAGTGGAGAGCAGAGAAATAGCAGCAGCAGCACAGGATCAGACGCAGCACTGGCATAGCAGCCTAGTGGAGAGCAGAGAAATAGCAGCAGCAGCACAGGATCAGACACAGCCCTGGCATAGCAGCCTAGTGGAGAGCAGAGAAATAGCAGCAGCAGCACAGGATCGGACACAGCACTGGCATAGCAGCCTAGTGGAGAGCAGAGAAATAGCAGCAGCACAGGATCAGACACAGCACTGGCATAGCAGCCTAGTGGAGAGCAGAGAAATAGCAGCAGCAGCACAGGATCAGACACAGCCCTGGCATAGCAGCCTAGTGGAGAGCAGAGAAATAGCAGCAGCAGCACAGGATCAGACACAGCACTGGCATAGCAGCCTAGTGGAGAGCAGAGAAATAGCAGCAGCACAGGATCAGACACAGCACTGGCATAGCAGCCTAGTGGAGAGCAGAGAAATAGCAGCAGTACAGGATCAGACACAGCACTGGCATAGCAGCCTAGCCTTGCCTCCCGCTTGGTGCACTTCATGGCCCTGGGACCCATCTCACAAGTGTTATAAAACAAGTGTGGCCATCATGTTCTTCACACTCATAACAAGTGTAGCCACAAAAACACCTGAACTGAAATATAGTCCCCGTATCAGAGGAAGGAGAGGTTAGTAGTTGGGGCCCCACAGCTCTGGACCCCTGTGACCGCAGGAGCTGCTCCCCTCTAGTTACACCCCTGGGTACCCGTGCTTGTAATGTAAAATTGGGAATATATTAAAATTACTGACATAGTTCACATACTTTTGCAATACAGCTGCAATTATAGGCTGAATTTGTATTTAGTTTAAGTATTTATTTTTCTGGGGCGCTTTCATCTTCAATTACTTTATCTCAATAAATTAACAGCTCAGGATGAACACTATGAAAATACTCTTTTTGCTCCAAACCATGATTTTTACACACAAAAAAATAAATACCAATGTTAAAAATGAGATTGCCAGAGAACATGCCTCTCCTAATTCCTTTAATTTACTTTCATTGTGCGACATACCATGCCTACAAATAATCTACATAAGTTGTACATATCTTGAATCCACCCTTCGTTTGACCTCATCCCACACCGGCATGTTTAGAGCCTGAATTTCTATGTCTCATTCGGGATAGAGTTTCCCAGATTCACTAAATTCCCTAAAATAATGAACAGTCACTAATATGGGTACTGCTTTTGGATGATGCAGTGTAAAATTGAATCAATCAATACCGTACATCTAGTGCCTTTTTCATATCAACTTTCCAAAAACAAACAGAATGAAAAGGCCTTGAATATATTATTCACTTCATTTTTGTATTTGAAAAGTGTTATAAACTAAAAAAATAGCATAAACTTAAAGCTATGAATGCGGATTTATATCAATGCACAGAACAAAGATACACTCATTTCTTAGCCTATGCACCTTCCTTGGAGCAAGACCAACCATTATTATTATTTATTTTTTTTTAATTTATATAGCGCCAACATATTCCGCAGCGCTTTACAAAGCACAATAAGACGACAAGGGGAACATAGATACAATAACAAAATGTACAACAGAGTTCCAAGCAGCACAAATATTGTGACAAAAACATTAAACATTAGGAGGAGGACCCTGCCCTTGCGAGCTTACAATCTAATGGGTAGTGGGGGACACACTAGGTAAGGGGGTGGAGGATGGATGAGGCAGTGACCCTTTGCCTCTGATTACATTGTGTCAGATAAGTAAATAAGGGCTATAGAATGTTATAAGCCTATAACATTCCATTAAGACCATTAAAGTGAACCTCCGGACTAAAAATCTACTCAGCAGAACTGAAAAGGTTTGGTGTTTCTTTAACAGTTTCACAGCATCAGAACTTTGTTTTTCTTACCAAAGCATCATTTTTAGCTGCATTTTTAGCTAAGCTCCACCCATCAAAGAAAAAAAGCCAAGGCTTTTTTCCCCTGGTGCTGTGCAGAGCATGATGGGATTTCCTATGTTGTTATTCACGTTGCCTAGCAACTGGGAGAGGTGCTCAGGACACAAGACAGTTGGAACTGTGTCTCATGCTCCCTGTGTCACCTCCTTTCAACCAAAAAGATGGCTGCTATCATGACATCAAACATTTGCCTGTTCTTTTAAAACAGTGTGGGTGAGAGATTATATTACCTATCTATTTTAATTAACATAACTAATGTAACTTAATGACAGTATGTTTGTTTAGGCTGTAGTTCCTCTTTAATTTATTTCCATTTATTGGCAGCTTTACTTAAAAAATTAGGGCTTAGAGGAAAATGAATTTAAAGATAGCCTAATTATCTACCTTTAATCGCAGGAAGACTTGAAACTTTTTCAAAAGTCAAAAGTGATAAAAGTGGTCAAAGTGGAAGAACAAGAGAAGGAATGCTGATTACACTCACATGTTTTCTTTGCACATACTGCAGAAATACTCTATACTGCAATTAACTGGTCTATTTTAAAGGTGCATATAATTAACATACAATTTACATCAACTCAGAATTATTATCATCTGATTAACCATCTCTAGTTGTTCAAGTGTAACAGAGCTTTGAAACTGCATACTTACATCAAAAGAGGTAAGCCTCAGGATTTTATATTTACGCCATCCTCTGGTCCCCTATTGTTGAGCACAACCCCCCTCCCTCAAAGATTACCGACAAGGCTTTGTCAGTGGGAACCATTACAGCAGTAACTGATGCACTGAACCTTTTCAACTGTTTCGTGCTGTCACAGTGCAGAACTTCTTCAGGAATAGGAGTCCCCCAAATAAGCCTCCTAATATGCTATATTAGTATATAATACAGTGGGTTGCAAAAGTATTCGGCCCCCTTGAAATTTTCCACATTTTGTCATATTACTGCCACAAACATGAATCAATGTTATTGGAATTCCACATGAAAGACCAACACAAAGTGGTGTACACATGAGAAGTGGAACGAAAATCATACATGATTCCAAATTTTTTTTTACAAATAAATAACTGCAAAGTGGTGTGTGCATAATTATTCGGCCCCCTTTGATCTGAGTGCAGTCAGTTGCCTATAGACATTGCCTGATGAGTGCTAATGACTAAATAGAGTGCACCTGTGTGTAATCTAATGTCAGTACAAATACAGCTGCTCTGTGAGAGCCCCAGAGATTGTCTAAGAGAATATTGGGAGCAACAACACCGTGAAGTCCAAAGAATACACAAGACAGGTCCAAGACAGGTCAGGGATCAAGTTATTGAGAAATTTAAAGCAGGCTTAGGATACAAAAATATTTCCAAAGCCTTGAACATCCCACGGAGCACTGTTCAAGCGATCATTCAGAAATGGATTGAGTATGGCACAACTGTAAACCTACCAAGACAAGGCCATCCACCTCAACTCACAGGCCAAACAAGGAGAGCGCTGATCAGAAATGCAGCCAAGAGGCCCATGGTGACTCTGGACGAGCTGCAGAGATCTACAGCTCAGGTGGGACACTCTGTCCATAGGACAACTATTAGTCATTTACTGTACAAAGTTGGCCTTTATGGAAGAGTGGCAAGAAGAAAGGCATTGTTAACAGAAAGCATAAGAAGTCCCGTTTGCAGTTTGCCACAAGCCATGTGGGGGACACAGCAAACATGTGGAAGAAGGTGCTCTGGTCAGATGAGACCAAAATAGAACTTTTTGGCCAAAATGCAAAATGCTATGTGTGGCAGAAAACTAACACTGCACATCACTCTGAACACACCATCCCCACCAGGGGCGTAGCAATAGGGGGTGCAGAGGTAGCCACCGCATCGGGGCCCTTGGGCCAGAGGGGCCCTGAAGGGCACTCCCTCAACTACAGTATTAGCTCTTTATTGGTCCTGTGCTGGTAATAATCACTTCTATAGATACTTTGAATAGTAGTGATTACTAACAAACAGTTCCCCATCCCCTTCTTGCACGTCTGACACTGTAGTTGCCATTGGCAGGTTTTGGTGCGCCGTATCAATTGCTATGTATAGAGTGCTTGGGGGGCCCCATTGTAAATCTTGCATCGGGGCCCACAGCTCCTTAGCTACGCCACTGATCCCCACTGTCAAATATGGTGGTGGCAGCATCATGCTCGGGGGGTGCATCTCTTCAGCAGGGACAGGGAAGCTGGTCAGAGTTGATGGGAAGATGGATGAAGCCAAATACAAGGCAAACTTGGAAGAAAACCTCTTGGAGACTGCAAAAGACTTGAGACTGGGGCGGAGGTTCACCTTCCAGCAGGACAATGACCCTAAACATCAAGCCAGGGCAACAACAACAACAACAACAAATAACATTTGTAAAGCGCTTTTCTCCCGTGGGACTCAAAGCGCATAAGCATGGCTCCGACCATCGTGGTACAGAGGAAGAATTTTATAAATCTGGAAATGCCAGGCTAAACAGGTGGCTTTTCAGTCTGGATTTGAATAGCTCCAGGGATGGTGCTGTCTTTACTGGGTGTGGTAGGGAGTTCCAAAGAGTAGGGGCAGCATGACAGAAGGCTCTGTCTCCAGATTTTTTGAGGTGCACTCTGGGAGTGACCAAGTTTATAGAACTTGCTGATCTGAGGTTGTGAGAGGTGTGGTGCAGCTTCAGCAAGTCCTTCATGTATCCAGGGCCCAGATTGTGCAGGGATTTGAATGTCAGCAGTCCAATCTTGAAGAGTATTCTCCATTCTATTGGTAGCCAGTGCAGTGAGCGAAGGATCGGTGTAATGTGACAGTGGCGAGGCTGGTTTGTTAGCAATCTGGCAGCAGCATTCTGCACTAATTGCAGGCGACGCAGGTCCTTTTTGGGGAGGCCAGCATAAAGGGCATTGCAGTAGTCCAGCCGTGATGTGATGAAGGCGTGGACTAGGGTTTGAAGATCCTCTGGGGGAATCAGATGTTTAATCTTTGCAATGTTCTTCAGATGAAAGAAGGAAGATTTAACTACAGATGAAATTTGGTTTCTGAAACTCAATTCCCCATCGATTAGTACGCCAAGGCTGCGCACAAGGTTGGAGCTGTTTATGTCTGAATTCCCAATCCTGATTGGTGTTGCTTTAGGATAGAGCTGTTTTGATGGCGAGCACTGGCTTTGGACAAACAGGACCTCAGTTTTGTCAGCATTCAGTTTCAACCAGTTATCATTCATCCATGCCTGAAGCTCAGCTAAGCAAGAGTTTATTTTTGGGGTAGGGTCTGTTCCACCAGGTTTGAAGGACAGGTATAGCTGTGTGTCATCGGCGTAGCAGTGGTACGTCAGGCCATGTCGTTGGATAAGTGTACCGATTGGCAACATGTAGATTGCAAACAGCAGAGGGGATAGGATTGATCCTTGTGGCACTCCGAATTGTAGAGGTGCAGGTTTGGACATTATAGGTCCTAGGGATACTCTCTGTGTTCTGTCAGTCAGGAATGATCTGAACCACTGGAGGACTGATCCACTGATGCCACAGTACTCCTGCAGTCTGTTAAGCAGGATTTTATGGTCAACTGTATCAAAAGCAGCTGAGAGATCCAACAGGATTAGGATGGAGCATTCCCCTCTGTCCCTTGCCATGAGCAGATCGTTGCAGACTTGGATGAGGGCTGTTTCACAGCTGTGGTGTTTCTTAAAGCCAGATTGTAGAGGGTCCAGGATGTTGTTTACTGACAGCCTGGTTTCAAGTTGCAGATAGACAGCCTTTTCAATAACTTTACCTAAGAAGGGGAGGTTGGAGACAGGTCTGTAGCTGCTCATAGCATCTGGATCCATGGAAGGTTTTTTAAGAAGGGGCTTGATGATTCCTTCTTTTAGAGAGGTAGGAAACCTCCCTGCTTGCAGAGAGCAATTTACTATTTTGTGAAATGCTGGACCAAGCAGGTCAGGGCATTTCAGCATATGTTTAGTTGGTCCAGGGTCCAGGTCGCAGGTTGTCTGGCGGAGACGACAGAGGATGTCTGAGATCTCTTCCTCACTAATACTTTTGAAGTCAGTCCAGGGTGTTAGGTTGTTTTTGCAGCTATTTCCATTAGTTGCATGAGTCTTGGGTGCTGTGGACTGAATGAGAGACCGAATAGAAGATACTTTGTCAGCAAAGTAGCAAGCAAATTTCTCACATAGCTCCTTTGAGGGAGTTATAGTGGGTTTTAGACAGGATGGATTACATAGTCTATCAACTGTGCGGAATAGTTGGGCTGGTCTGTTGGCGGCCTTTGCGATCTCCTGTGATAGGTAGGAGGATTTTTTCTTGGTGATCGCATTTTGGTAGCTTTCCAGGTGAGAGACAAGGGTGTGTTTATCTTTTGAAGTCTGAGATTTTCGCCACTTCCTTTCTAGTCTGCGCACTTCTTTCTTTATGTCCTTTAGTGAGCTGTCAAACCACCGTGCATGGTGAAGTGGTGTAGATCGTTTGATGCGAACTGGAGCGAGGGCGTCATAGGCAGATGACACTGCATGGTTGTATATCAGGACCATGGAGTCTGGGTCTGCGCAATGATTGGTTAATGCGTCGAAGTTGAGGATATTCTGAACGTGCTGCGGTGAGACATCTTTCAGTGAACGGTATTTTATGAGTTCTTTCCCTCTGTGTTTTATCGCTGGTGCTGTCAGAGAGAAGTGGATGGTGTGGTGGTCTGACCATACCACTGGGTTTATATCCATGTGTGATATTAAAAGTCCGGAATGAAATATAAGATCCAGGGTGTGCCCTTTCGTGTGGGTGGGGAGGTTGACAGCCTGAGAGAGACCCAGTTCACTCATTATGAGAAGTAGTTCACTTCCTAGCTGGGAGTCGTGATCATCCACCCATGCATTGAAGTCTCCCAGGATGATCCATCTAGGGTGTTCCACTGTTACGCAGGATAAGAGTTCAGATATTTCCTTAAGAAAGGCTGGACCATTTTTTGGGGGGCAGTATATGAGCAATATGTTGATGTTTACTTCTGCTGACAGTTGAGCTGCAAGACATTCAAAGGTTTCAGTGGGGCCTATGGGCAGGGGCCTTATGTTCAAAGAGGATCTGAAGCATATGGCAACCCCCCCACCCTTGCCGACTTGTCTCTCACAGTGCAAGATTGAATAATTGGCCGGCACGGTTGCTTCAAGAGTTGGGCCTGCATGCTTCCCAAGCCAGGTCTCTGTCAAAAAGGTCAAATCAGAGAGCTCTATTAGGTCATGTATAGTTGCAGTCTTATTATTTATCGATCTGGCATTGCAGAGTGTAGCTGTGATTAAGCTTTTCTGAGGGCAAATATGTTTTTTATACTTGGATCCACTACCTCTCCGCCCCCTTCTGCATTTCCTGAGTATCCCAAAGGATTTTAAGCGGAGAGCTAGTGAGGTGTTAATTTGTAATTGTTCCTTGGGAGGGCAGGCAGAGAGAAGGTCCTTTGATGAGTATTTGTATGTTGACATTAGAGACAATAGACTTGTTCAGATAGCTTGTACTTCTGGAGTCCTGCTGAGATCAAAGGGGATCTGTGCAAACTCCTTTCATTCCTACACAGAGTTGGATCATAGATTTATTTTAAGTAAAGTTCCTTGTTTTAGAGTTAGATGATAAATGATAACATAAATGTGGAAAATAGTCACTTGGTGCATATGCCTTGGATAATGAATAAAGGATTACTCACAGGGTGGAGTGAGGGCAATCACAGGCAATCAAGTCTTCAGAGAGGTTGAGGGTCTTGTTTCAGGTCAGCTGTTAGAAGGCTTGGTGTGTTCAGCAGAGGTAAGCTTCATGGAGGATTTCAATCCAGTTTAAATCTCTGCCATCCAAAGTAATCCGATTGTTCTGGTTGGTTGTAGTTGTAGTCTTGGTCGTGGTGGGTGGAATTCCTCTGTATTTTGAGTCCAGTTTCAGCACAAATAGGTTTAAAGGTGTAGAAATCTGAGACAAGGTCTGGAGCAGCTTAAGAGAGCTGCAGCCCGGCTGGGCGCGCTCAGTATAATCACAATGGAATGGTTTAAAACAAAACATATCTATGCGTTAGAATGGCCCAGTCAAAGTCCAGATCTAAATCCAATCAAGAATCTGTGGAAAGATCTGAAAACTGCTGTTCACAAACGCTGTCCATCTAATGTGACTGAGCTAGAGCTGTTTTGCAAAGAATAATGGACAAGGATTTCAGTCTCTAGATGTGCAAAGCTGGTAGAGACATATCCTAAAAGACTGGCAGCTGTAATTGCAGCAAAAGGTGGTTCTACAAAGTATTGACTCAAGGGGGCCGAATAATTATGGACACCCCACTTTTCAGTTATTGATTTGTAAAAAATGTTTGGAATGATGTATGATTTTCGTTCCACTTCTCACGTGTACACCACTTTGTATTGGTCTTTCATGTGGAATTCCAATAAAATTGATGCATGTTTGTGGCAGTAATGTGACAAAATGTGGAAAACTTTAAGGGGGCCGAATACTTTTGCAACCCACTGTATATACTAAGGATAATTGCCTGCATCTGTGTAAGCTGGGGCATGTATCTCCACCTCCACCCCATTGTTGTACATAGTGACACGCATGCCGAGCAATGGAGTTCCAGACTTCCGTGGTCTACTCCCTTTCAATGGAATGCAAGTGAAACTGGAAGATCTTATATCGCAGCCAGGTTGGACAAACTAAAGACCGACAGAAATCGTCTGTAGTTTGCAGACGCAACTCCCCATCTGCAAAGTGGGAGTGCCACTGTTACATCATATAAGGCATCTCATTCAGCACACAATAGAAATCCAGTTACTGGGAGGCCTGCAATTAAGAGCAATGTCATACTCGTCTGTCCAATAGAGACTCCGGCACCTCCCCTCCACAACCCACATCCATGAAACCTTAAAGCGGTTGTATTTATTTTTATCCACTAGATGGATCACCTGTTATCCCATGGTGTGTTGGCAATGGACAGAGATAAGAGCTTGTCAGTAGGAACATCAGAACTCTGCCCCTCATCAAGCACACGCGTGGCCGTACTGGACTTGCAAAAGTACGTCCATGCCTGCTCAGTAAGTACTTGTGATGGTGCAACACTGCTTGTGCAAGAAGGGGAGCGCGGCCCTGATGTTAAAGAGTGTCCCGGTGAACGGAGGAAGGAGCAAGGAGGCCTCTTCAGAGTTCCCCAACCCTGTCCTCAAGGCCCACCAGCAGTGCACAGTGCAGGAAAGCACAACCATTTACAGGTGAGGTAATTAGTGTCTCAGCAGAGCTGATTAACCTCTGTGGATTTCCACAAAACATGCACTGTTGGTGGCGGGCCTCTTCGACAGTGTTGGGGAACAATGCTCTACAGGATCCAGAGACTTTCCCCTTAGGTAAAAGGTTTTCTTTTTGACTTAGCTTCGGCTCGGGTTCACTTTAAGTTAGGTTCTTGTTTACAAGCACCATGTACATATCTGATTTTTCTTATAACAATAAAAACAGCACTTTCACAGACATCTCTATAGAGTGCCAGTACAGTATATATAATGCAGATGACAGGGTAACTGAAACTTTATTTTGGAACAAGGCAGCAAAGGTAGATTTCACGTTGCCCTTGACAACTTTTTGTTTCAGTTTCCTTACCTTGCTGCACACATACAAATATTTGTTCCAGGGAGGTCATAACATTTCACCACAGCCGGTAATATGGGCACCAGCAATCAGAGGCGTTGCTAGGATTCTAAGATGTCCGGGGCACTTTTGGGCACTTCAGCCAAAAAAATAGGTGTGGCCATGCACCAGAATGTGGGAGTTGTCATGGGTGGAGTCAAATTTACATGAACTTCACGGTGGTCTAAGTAGGACTGCCAAACAAAATGTTGGATGAAGCCACCCTCCCCATTAATTAAAAAAAATGCAGCATATCACATAAATAGGCAGTGTCACTTAAACATAACTAGGCAGAGTTACCTGGCTTTTCTGCTGGCTGGTCTGGCTTTTTGCTGGGCAGGCTGGCCTGCTGCCGAGTTGTCTGGCAGTCCCCCCACAGCATGCTCTGACCTTCTAGTGGCGTCCTCCCATGCTTCCACATGCCTCTCATTGAGGCTCCACAACTCCCAGCATGCCCCTATAGAAGAAACACAGCTCCCTGCATGCAACCATAAAGGCACCACTGCACCCGGCATGGCACCCTAGCACCCAGAATGTCCCCATAGAAGCACCACAGCACCCAGCATACCCATCAACCTGATTGATGCACCAAAGCTCCCCCTAGCATCAGAGAAACAGACGTTAGGAGCTTCAGATTCTGATTCATTCTCAAACAGAAGGGGAGAAGTCAGGAAGAGAAAATGTCTGCAGAATCTGGAGACCAAGCAGCCAGAGATGAGTACTGCCACCAGCTGCCTGACTCTGCTTGGCGGACATCCGGGCGCCCCAGAATAGATCAGTGGCACGTGCCACTGATCTTTGAGGCTAGCAACGCCCCTGCCAGCAGTGCTGTGGTAAAGTGGGTGCTTTATAGACCGCAATGTTAATTGCAATTATGCTGGCTCCTGGGTGGTAATTTGGCCACCGTCTGCTGTCGATAAATATCTGGATTAGGCAGCTAGCACCTGAAAAGTTTAGCAGCAAAGTAGGTAGGGATATCATCAGAAATTGAGCAGGGAGGTCACTTAATGTTAGGCATTGGTAGGGGGAGGACTCATGTTAGAATAAATTAGGGTTAGGGTAAATGTTATCTAATTTTGTGGCTGGGGGATTGGATAGGGTTAAGGTGGCCACTAATGGTCCAATTTCTAGCGAAAAATCGTTTGAGCGATCAGAAATTCTGATTGGAAGAAAAATCGTTCACTACACCATCAACGAACCAATCTTTGCTTTTCATCTATCATAACCAGTCGATTTGACGAAAATCCAATCGGACGACTATTTTTATAATCGTTCATAATCGATTGTGCCCATCAACTGAGATTTTTTTTAACCAATCCGATCAGAATTTCTGAATCACTTTAACGATTTTTCGCTAAATTGGACAGTTAGTGGCCACCTTTAGGCATTGTTAGGGAGATGGCTCGTGTGAGAATAGGTTAGGGTTAAGGTGGCCACTAACGGTTCAATTTCCACCGAAAAATCAATTGAGCGATCAGAAATTCTGATCGGATTGGTTGAAAATAATCTCCGTTGATGGGCACAATCAATTATGAACGATTATAAAAATATTAATTTTTGTCAAACGATCTGGATTTTCTTGTTGGTTGTGATAGATAGGAAGCAAAGTTTGGCTTGTTGATGGTGTAGTGAACGATTTTTCTTCCGATCAGAATTTCTGATCACTCGAACGATTTTTCACTAGAAATTGGACCATTAGTGGCCACCTTTAGTCATAAATATTGACACAGTTAGCAGCAAGGGGGTAGTTAGGGTTAGGCATCGATAGAAGGACACTAGTGTGAGAACATGGTTAGGTTGGGTGTAAGTAAAATATCAGCAGAAAAAATTGCTGATATTTTACTTTTAGTATTCCCACCCCGGCCATCCCTGAACCTCCCAGATGTGCATGTCACTGTTAACCACACTACCATTCGCCCTACCTCTCATGCTCGCTGTCTGGGCGTCACCCTGGACTCCAAACTCTCCTTCACTCCCCACATCCAAAACCTCACAAAGTCCTGCAACTTCCACCTTCGTAATATCTGGAAGACTCGCACTTTCCTGACCTCTGCCACCACCAAACTCCTCATCCATGCCCTCATAATTTCCCGCCTCGACTACTGTAAAGCTCTTCTTTCTGGTCTCCCGATGACCCGAATAGCCTCACTGCAGTCCATCATCAATGCGGCAGCCAGAATTATCCACTCCTCCCATCGCTCCACCAGGGCTGCTCCCCTATGTGAATCCCTCTACTGGCTTCCTATCAGGGCCGGGCCGAGGCAGAGGCGAGAGAGGCTCCAGCCTCAGGGCGCAGTGGAGGAGGGGGCGAAAAATTCCCTCAGCTATCTTTCCCATACTGTGTTTGAAGCAGAGAGAAATAAGAAAAGAGGATACATGGCAGCGACTGCAAGCCAAATAACTAGAGCTTAAGGTGTTGTGGGGGTTGGGAGCCCTGGGGTGCCTCTTAGTCTAATAGCAATCAGTATGTGACGACTGGGGTGGGAGGGATGGAAGGGCGCACTTTGGTGTCTCAGCCTTGGGTGCTGGAGGACCTTGTCCCGGCACTGCTTCCTATCTAGTCCAGAATCAGATTCAAGATATTGTGTCTGACCTACAAATCTGTCCACAAAACCTGTCCAACCTACATTTCTGATCTTACTCAGAGGTACACACCTAGCCGCTCACTCCGTTCCTCCAATGAACTTTGCCTGACCGCCCCCCGCATCATACAGTCCCATGCACGCCTCCAGGACTTCTCAAGAGCTGCTCCAACACTTTGGAACTCTCTACCTCCACCCATTAGGGCAGTCCCTCCTTCAACATCTTCAAGAAGGCCCTCAAAACTCACATTTTCACTCTGGCCTATCACTCCTCACAATTGCTCTAAACCCACAACGGTACTCTGGTCCCTACCTTTCGTGTCTCTACCTCTCCTTCTAGATTGTAAGCCTTTGGGCAGGGTCCTCCTCCTTTTGTGTCCTACCTGATCATGCACCTCCATTACTGTGAACCCATGCTATGCACTTGAGTGAACCTAACTTGCCTAATCTCCATGCTCCATCCAGTGACTGACTGAGCATTACCTTATGCTCATACTGTGCTGTGTGATCTGGTTTTCTTGTATTGCTGTATGTCATCCCTAAATATTGTCTGTAACCTAAATTAATGTTCAGCACTGCGTAATATATTGGCGCTTTATAAATACAATAAATAAATAAAACATTAGGCACTGACAATAGTGGACTATTGGTAATTTTACTGATATTTCACTAGCAGTTTCCTTCAATGACAAAATTACTGTTGTGTTCTTTTTAAAGGTACGCATTTGCATACGGCATTAATGTATCATTTAACTGTCATCACTTTAGCAAGTCCAGGTATGGAATAGAACTTCCTGGCTAATTTAAGTGTTACAGCTAGCTGTGGTGACATTGCAACAGAAGGAGTAAAAGTTGCAGCAGCACCTGGGCAGCCCCATAAGGTCCACCTAGAGCCTTGAGGGTGAGAAATCAGAGAAAAAATTGTGTGCAGTTCAAAATGGATAGGTAATACTTAATAGCATTAATTTGCTAAATACCTTGAGTAACTTCTGAATATTAAGCCATTTTTTTAATGTAAAATTAAACTGAAATACCGTACATTTTCTCCAAAGGTATAACTTAGGGCCCTCTCACACAAGCGCTTGATATGCGGTGAAAACACGGTCGAACTCTCACAACTGCTTGTTGCTGCTTGGTAACTGCTTGCTGCTGCTTGGCAACTGCTCACTGAGCGTGCAGTTCAGCTGCCTATGTGAAAGGGCCATTATTATCAGGATGATTGTTATCATCATAGTATGAGTATAGAGTGTGTTATGAAACATGACATCACTTACCGGTACTTGTGTTGTTTTTGTTTTTCTCTATAGGACACAGCCTGGTTGTGCGCTGATAAGCTATCTTCTGGAAAACACATTCAATGTGGGAAAAAACATAAGTGCGCTGAAATGAATCATCATTTTTTTAAACCATTCGGCAAGTGAAGTATGATGAACGCTATTGTAAAAGACAAACCTGTTTTTGTGTCTTTAAAAAGGGACTTCAAAAAATGATAAACTTTTTGGGGGAATCAGAAACAGTCAGGACTCAGAAACCTCTTTATATTAATATTTATTTATCATGTTTTATTCTAAATTACAATTGTATATATTTTATTGGGAACATGAAATATTGTAAAATAATGTTACATTTTCTAGTAGCTCCACCTGCTAGTTTGATCTGCATCTCTTCAATATTTTTTTCGATCGAATGATAGAAATTTATTTTAATATAACTTTAGTTCTATGAATAAATAGACAGTATAAATACAACTGTTCCTGTGCATTGCTGTTTTTATATGAATATTTACATGTGAATGTTCTTTTAATAAAGGGATAAGTGAATGCAGAAATTGGAGCCACTGCTGTCACAGAACATTACTACTTGATTAACATTTTTTCATATTTATTTTTGAAGGGAATTTCCAATTAAAATGGAAATCCCCTATTTGCTTATGTTTCTGTGTTTCTCACGGCATGTTGGCCATAGAGCAGTAATGCATATTGCACCTGAAGCTTTTTCAGTGTCACAAATATTTATTATTTTATAGAGCAGCTACAAATTATGCAGCTTTTACGAAGTACACAGAGTTATCCTTGCCTGCCCCTGCCTCAGAGACCTCACAATGCAATGCCCCTATGAGACACACATACCTTAGCCCTTTCCCAGCACACACCACACAAATATTCTCTAGGACTACTGTAATTAGCCAGTTGTGGTGATCTTTAAAGCAAACCTGAACTGAAAATTAGAAGTCAAAATAAACACACACACACACACACACACACACACACACACACACACTCACGTCATACTTACCTCCCACGTAGTCTACTCATCAATCTCTTTCTCCCCTCCTGCGTCCTGTTTGTCCACTGTGATCAATGGAATTCTCTATCCTCCATTTCGAAAATGGCCATTACCCCATAACAGCTTCCTGGTCAGCACACTGTTAAACTGTAATATCGCCCACTAGAGCCATAGGGAAACATGGGCATTACTTTACTGATCAGTTGTCCTTTCAGTTATAACTGACAACAAGTGGTATATAACTGACAGAAACTAATATATATAAGTTCTGCCAAAATCTTGTCAGAAATGGAAGGAATCATTGTAAAAAGAAAATGAGCATCTGTCAGGAACTGACGGTGAGGTAAGTATGTAATATTTATTTGCTGATACATCATGTGTTTATTTTTAATCATTTTACTCAGTTCAGGTTCACTTTAATAAGCGGTGTCATTTAATAGAAGACCATAATGAGTGGTTTTGTAGCACCCTCCTGGTATTGAGGCTGTAAATTGTAGTGCAGACCCAGAGATTAGTGTCCTTTGCGGAGCTGTCAAGCAAGCATGCCAATTATTACATAGTATCCTACTTAAAGGGACTCCGAGCAGTGCAGAAACTATGGAAAGATGCATATCATTTTAAAGCTCTCTTTCTCCTCTTTCCAATGATATATAAACCGCTGCCCTACTCCTTTTAGTTTTCGCTATTTTCGTTATTGAAATTGCCGCGGCCGTGATTTCAATCGCGAAAATAAAGAAAACTAAAAGGCGTAGGGCAACAATTTAGGTGTCGCCAGAAAGAGGAGAAAGAGAGCTTTAAAATGATATCTATCTTTCCATAGTTACAATGTATTACACAGGCCGACTTTTTCTGCTAAATGGAGCTGCTGACACTGGGGAAAGTGTCGTCCTGTGTAATACAAGTAACTATGGAAAGATGGATATCATTTTAAAGCTCTCTTTCTCCTCTTTCTGGCGACACCTAAATCGTCGCTCTACGCCTTTTAGTTTTCTTTATTTTCGCGATTGAAATCGCGGCCGCTGCAATTTCAATCACGAAAATAGTGAAAACTAAAAGGCGTAGTGGTGGTTTATATATCATTGGAAAGAGGAGAAAGAGAGCTTTAAAATGATATGCATCTTTCAATAGTTTCTGCACTGCTCGGAGTCCCTTTAAGAGCTTGGTAAACTTAAGTGGACTACTGAGTGTTGCCCAGTGCTCAATATTACACCTAAATGGCTGCTATAACCACATTACAAGTGGTTTTATTTATCCATTTTTAAAGGGGAACTGAAATGACAAAAAACCCCGAAGTGCTAGACTTACCTGGGGCTTCTGCCAGCCCCTTGAAGCCTACCTGCCCCGCACTGGTCCTCCACGATCCTCTGTTCTCCCCCCTCCAGCTATTTTCGGTTCCGTCGACTTGGCAATGGCGCCTGCACGCTTTGGTCCAGGCGTATCTTTCTCCGCAATAGCATCTTGTGCTAATAGCGCAGGACACTATTGCGGGCAGGAAAGATACGTGTGGCTTGCCGTCAACTTACAAGTCAATGGTACAACAGTACCAAAAGTAGCTGGCGGTGGGAGAACGGAGAATCGTGCAGGACAGGAAGGCTACAAGGGGCTGGCAGAAGCCCCTGGTAAGTCAAACTCTTTGTTTTTTGTCATTTCAGTTCCGCTTTAACCTCCCTGGCGGCATAGATGTGTATGCACGTCAATACAAAACATGCTGTGAACAGCATTGACATGCATACACGTCAATACTCTCCTTGCTTGACACATTTTGGCAAGTTACAGGAAAAAAAAGGTTATGAAAATTAATTGGATCAATTTTTGCACAGAAATCCTGGGGAAATTGAACGCCAGGGAGGTTAAAGGGACACTGAGGAGTGCCCAATTTTAAAAGACTGCACTTACCTGGGGCTTCCTCCAGCCCACCACAAGCCGCAAGTTCTTCCGGCGTCCTCCTGGCTTCTTACTGTGCGCCTCCGCCGGGCCCCGTTACCGGCGACACCTGGGCCGAGTGTTGGGCAGGCTCTTCCTGGATCCTTACGCCGCTCATCATCACGCCAGCCGCGTCACCATGGCGACTGGCATGACAGGTCTGCGCATGCGTGGTTAAACCGCGCATGAGTACGCTGGGGGACCTCGCGGCCTGCGGTGGGCTGGAGGAAACCCCAGGTAAGTGCAGTCTTTTAAATTCGGGCATTCCTCAGTGCCCCTTTAAGTAAAGCTCTTCTTCAACTACTAACTAGAGAATAATAATTTTCAGAGCACTTTATATTCAGTCAGTGACTTAAATTATATCCACTCTACCGACCACATTTAAAAGTTGCTAGTTTGTTAAAAGGTTACGGGTAAAATAAATGTAACTGTCCATAAAATAAACCCTAGGTACGCTTGAAAAACTCAAATGTTCCATTTAATAATTTATACCACGTATGTGCTCTGCATACATGTTACCTTTTTGTTATATGTTCAGAATGTTCAGTAAGCATTTATTCAAGAAAAAGAGGCACCTTTTTCATTTGGAGAGCTATAGAGTAGAGACTAGAGAAGTATGCACTAAACTGTGTTAACCACTTTGGGACTCTGCATCTCTGGCACCTTAAAGTGAACCTCCGGACTAAAAATCTACTCAGCAGAACTGAAATGGCTTGGTGTTTCTTTAACAGTTTCACAGCATCAGAACTTTGTTTTTCTTACCAAAGCATCATTTTTAGCTGTATTTTAGCTAAGCTCAATCCATCAATGAAAACTGCCTAGGCTTTTTTTCCCTGATGCTGTGCAAAGCATGATGGGATTTCCTATGTTGTTAGTCACGTTGCCTAGCAACTGAGAGGGGTAATCAGCACACAGGACAGTTGGAACTGTGTCTCATGCTCCCTGTCACCTCCTTTCAACCAAAAAGATTGCTGCCCTCATGAAATCAAACATTTGCTTGTTCTTTTTAAACAGGGTGGGTAAGAGACTATATTACCTATCCATTTTAATTAACATAACTAATGTAAGGAACTTCAGCCTAAACAAACATACTGTCATTAAGTTACATTAGTTATGTTTATTAAAATAAATAGGTAATATAATCTCTTACCCACCCTGTTTTAAGGCTACTTGCACACTAAGACGTTGCGTTAGGTGCCACGTTAAGGTCGCATAACGTACACCTAACGCGACGCCTTGTGCTCTTCGTTGTGGACGTCAGAGTGAGCCGCATTGTGCAGCTCACTCTGGCGTCCGTGATGCCGTGATGCGTACTCTTGTGCGCATGCGGCATCACGTGGTCCCGCCGGCCAATCACCGCACAGAGCGGCCACTCCAGGAAGTAAACACTGCACGTCACTGAGTGCAGTGAATATTAATTAGCCATGTGCCTGGCCGCTCTCCACTCCTCCCCAACATGACTGCGCATGTGCAGACAGTCTAACGCGGCTTAAGCCGCTCTAACGCCGTAGCATGCTGCACTTTCTTAAGAACGTGCAGCGTTACATGTAACGCAACGTGGGTTGTGTGAACAGCCCACTTGTGTTACATTGCTGTGCGTTGGAGAGCGTTACAGGCTGCACTAACGTGCGCCTGTAACGTCTTAGTGTGTAAGCAGCCTAAAAGAACAGGCAAATGTTTGATTTCATGAGGGCAGCCATCTTTTTGGTTGAAAGGAGGTGACAGGGAGCACGAGACACAGTTCCAACTGTCCTGTGTGCTGATCACCCTCCCAGTTAATAGGCAACGTGAAAAACAACATAGAAAATCCCATCATGCTTTCAAAGCATCAGGGAAAAAAAGCCCAAGCAGTTTTCTTTGGTGCTTGGCTAAAAATTCAGCTAAAAATCATGCTTTGGTAAGAAAAACAAAGTTCTGATGCTGTGAAACTGTTAAAGAAACACCAAGCCTTTTCAGTTCTGCTGAGTAGATTTTTAGTCCGGAGGTTCACTTTAATGACAGTATGTTTGTTTAGGCTGAAGTTCCTCTTTAAGGACAAGAGACCTTTTTTTCACAGGCATGAGCAGTGATCACTGTGAATGGCTCACAGTGATCACAGGGTCAGGAGCCAATGACCAAGATATGGAGCTCTGCTGGCAACGAGACAGCAGAGCGAGTGGGTTGCAGTGTCGCAGCGTGAACAATGGGATCGGTAAGTGTGCGTGAAAGCTACACCCTGGCAGGGATAAGCAGACATAAACAGTGGGCAGATTTCAACTACACTGGTCTGTAAGAGGTTATTCAGAATAAAGTAAAGTCTTACCGCATGATGAGAAGAGCGAAATGCAATACATTAAATGCAACGCTTTATGCTCTACTCATCATGCTTTTCACACATAATTCTGTTGAACCCAATTTAAACCCCTAGGTGTGTGCCTCTGTGGAAGTACATCTCCCAGCATGCATTCTGATTTCAATATCTTGTAGGCATAATAGCATGATCAAGATCTGCCTCGCCTGACAACTTATTAGCGCGTAGACAGTAGTTAGAGTGTACCTGAGGTTACATGATGAGATAGACATGTGTATGTGCAGTACCAAGCATAAAAACAACTAGGCTGTGTTCCTTTTTTCATTTTTCGCCTGAAAGAGTTAACAGTTTCTATCCAGTCGGGACCTCGTCAGAGTATAGCATAACCCTTAATGATAAGGAATTACAGCCTTAAAACTAATTCCTGGCAGAGAACAGCTTCTGAGTGCAGAGGATAGATAAATAAGGTCATATATTTTAGCTTCTGGGATATTGAGCAGAGACAATTAAACATTAAATCTACTTTTGGAGTTTTTAAACATAAAATAAAATGTTATTTTAAGGAGTAGGAAGATAGATGATTTTTTTTTATCTCATCAGTTTTTTTTACCACAGGTTTACCTTAAAGTGTACCAGAGCTGGGGTAAAAAGAAGATTTGATACTCACCTACGGCTTCCTCCAGCAGCATTAACACGTCTGAGTCCCACGCCATCCTCCAGCAGTCTGCCATTCAGCCGTGATCATCCCCGGTAACAAGGTCAGTCAAGTCCAGGCTGGATCTTCTGCGCATGCGTGGACCTCCCGCACATGTACAGTAGACCCAGACTGATGTGAGTGAGTCTGTTACCAGGGCTGATTACGGCTGAACGGCAGACCACGGGAGGACAGCATAGGACTCAGACGTGTTTATGCTGCTGGAGGAAGCCGTGGGTGAGTATCAAATCTTCTTTTTACCACAGCTCTGGTACACTTTAAAGGGGAACTGAAGAGTGAGGTATATGGAGGCTGTCATGTTTATTTCCTTTTAAGCAATACCAGTTGCCTGGCAGCTCTGCTGATCCTCTGCCTCTAATACTATTAACCATAGCCCCTGAACAAGCATTCAGCAGATCAGGTGTTTCAGTGGTTCAGACTTTAAAGTCAGATCTGATAAGACTAGCTGCATGCTTGTTTCTGGTTTTTATTCAGATACTACTGCAGAGAAATAGACCAGCAGGGCTGCCAGGCAACTGGTATTGATTAAAAGGAAATAAACATGACAGCCTTCATGTAGCTCTCTCTTCAGTTCCCCTTTAAGCTTACCGTAATATTTCTCAGAAGTTGTTGTAAGAGAGGCATAGTTGATAATCATGCATGAGGTGGCAAACAAATGAATGGCAGCTAGGAGCAATACCCACACTTACAGTGGGTTGCAAAAGTATTCAGCCCCCTTGAAGTTTTCCACATTTTGTCACATTACTGCCACAAACATGAATCAATTTTATTGGAATTCCACATGAAAGACCAATACAAAGTTGTGCACATGTGAGAAGTGGAACGAAAATCCATACATCATTCCAAACATTTTTTACAAATAAATAACTGCAAAGTGGGGTGTGCATAATTATTCAGCCCCCCTGAGTCAATACTTTGTAGAAGCACCTTTTGCTGCAATTACAGCTGCCAGTCTTTTAGGGTATATCTCTACCAGCTTTGCACATCTAGAGACTGAAATCCTTGCCCATTCTTCTTTGCAAAACAGCTCCAGCTCAGTCAGATTAGATGGATAGCGTTTGTGAACAGCAGTTTTCAGATCTTGCCACAGATTCTCGATTGGATTTAGATCTGGACTTTGACTGGGCCATTCTAACACATAGATATGTTTTGTTTTAAACCATTCCATTGTTGCCCTGGCTTTATGTTTAGGGTCATTGTCCTGCTGGAAGGTGAACCTTCGCCCCAGTCTCAAGTCTTTTGCAGTCTCCAAGAGGTTGTCTTCCAAGTTTGCCCTGTATTTGGCTCCATCCATCTTCCCATCAACTCTGACCAGCTTCCCTGTCCCTGCTGAAGAGATGCACCCCCCGGGCATCATGCTGCCACCACCATATTTGACAGTGGGGATGGTGTGTTTAGAGTGGTGTGCAGTGTTAGTTTTCTGCCACACATAGCATTTTGCATTTTGGCCAAAAAGTTCCATTTTGGTCTCATCTGACCAGAGCACCTTCTTCCACATGTTTGCTGTGTCCCCCACATGGCTTGTGGAAAACTGCAAACGGGACTTCTTATGCTTTCTGTAAACAATGCCTTTCTTCTTGCCACTCTTCCATAAAGGCCAACTTTGTACAGTGCATGACTAATAGTTGTCCTATGGACAGAGAGTCTCCCACCTGAGCTGTAGATCTCTGCAGCTCATCCAGAGTCACCATGGGCCTCTTGACTGCATTATGATCAGCGCTCTCCTTGTTCGGCCTGTGAGTTTAGGTGGATGGCCTTGTCTTGGTAGGTTTACAGTTGTGCCATACTCCTTCCATTTCTAAATTATCGCTTGAACAGTGCTTCGTGGGATGTCCAAGGCTTTGGAAATCTTTTTGTAGCCTAAGCCTGTTTTAAATTTCTCAATAACTTGATCCCTGACCTGTCTTGTGTGTTCTTTGGACTTCACGGTGCTGTTGCTCCCAATATTCTCTTAGAAAACCTCTGAGGCCCTCACAGAGCAGCTGTATTTGTACTGACATTAGATTACACACAGGCGCACTCTATTTAGTCATTAGCACTCATCAGGCAATGTCTATAGGCAACTGACTGCACTTAGATCAAAGGGGGCCGAATAATTATGCACACACCACTTTGCAGTTATTTATTTGTAAAAAATGTTTGGAATCATGTATAATTTTCGTTCCACTTCTCATGTGTACACCACTTTGTGTTGGTCTTTCATGTGGAATTCCAATAAAATTGATTCACGGTTTTCGGCAGTAATATGACAAAATGTGGAAAACTTCAAGGGGGCTGAATACTTTTGCAACCCACTGTATCCGGATGATTTGGTGCGTCAAGCGTTTTCTTTTCACGATATCCCACAATATCGATGAATACAAATTAATGAAACGATGTACGACACCGGGGCGATCATTCATTTCTGAAACACCGCCATGTCCGATTAAGTTGTGGAGGATCATTGCCACAATCGCATAAATGATAGTTTACACGATCGTTCATTTCCGATGCCACAAACAACACTTGAAGATTTGGCCAGATGGATCAGGGAAGGATCATTCGTCGATGGAGATCCCAGATCCATCTGGCCATGATCTGCCGGTGGGTACTTAGCTTAAAGCTCTGAAGTCAAAGGATCTATGGAAATCTCAGGCACAGACTAAAGACAGGCCGGGATCCTGCAACAGCTAAATCTGGATAATCTTGTGGTCAGTTCGTGAGCATTCAGCAAAATCTGTTCCTGTTATACAGTATGTAAACTTAAAAAGATAACAAAGTGCTGTCTTCACTACAATCCAAGCAAATGGGAGGAAGAAGTGAAGTAACATCCTTTTTAACTTTACATTTAATTTAATAGGAATAGAAATGTCCGTTTCCATTTCAGGGTAATTAGGCTCTCATTGCTGCAAGCTGAGCCAGGTAAATCTGTGGCAATATTGTGGCTGCACTCTGGGAGGGACATAGTGCCCTTAGCAGGCTTTTAAAAGAGCTGGCATAGTGATAAGCGAGGGCACACAGAGAATGTGCATTAATCAGTAATTTCCAGCAGATGGCCCAGATGTACACCTATAAAATTCATCGTGGAGAGGAGGAGAGCTGGAGCGAGAAACTAGGACGAGAGACTGCTAGAGAGCTGCAACAGGCATGGAATACAGCAACATATTCCCAGCATTGTATGTGAAGCCTGCAGAATCTTTACAGGTGACAACTTTACAACTTACTGTATAACTTGGCTTAACAGAAGATGGTAGAGGCCACCTGCACAGGCACAGCTGATGGCATAGTTTGTTTATATTGCAATGATGCAATTATGGCTTGTGAGTATCACTCATTTATTACTCATTTATTAGGTGAGAATGTTAATGTTGGGAGGAAGAGGCTTAGTGATAGGCATAAAATAAGGTAAGGGTTAGGTTAGGGTTACCAGTTAGGTTTATCTTAGAGTCAACGGCAGATTAAGATGTAGGTTACGGCTAGAGTGTTTTAAGTGCTAAGGCCATGTCACATTCAGGTGACTGTATTGCAAGCAACTAGTTGTATAAACTGTTATTCAAGACTGTTAATTGCAACTGAGTGCTGAAAATACTCAGTATGACTATTGACTATTCAGGACTTTCTGCGGTCTCTGGCAGTTCCATTAATGTGAATTAACGTCCAATCACAGCTGGTAGTTGCTGCAACTTATTGCTAGCAAAACAGTCACTCATGTGACTTAGTCTTTATGGTTAGTGATAGATAACAGGATAGGTTGAGGAGAGGAATTTGGTGGGTTAGGGACGAGGAACCTGTAAGGCTACGTGGAGCCGGAAGAAGTCCCATACAGTGGCGTAGCCATAGGGGAGACCGCATCGTGGCCCTTGGACCAAAGGCCCTCCCCCAACCACAGTATTAGCTCTTCTATGGTGCTATGCTGGTAATGATCACTTCTATATATGCTTTGCATAGTGGTATCATTAATAATCCCCTCCTCTGCTTACATCTCTCATACTGTGGTTGTCCTTGGCAGTTGTGGCACCATATGAATAGTTATGTATAGAATGTTCGGAGGCCCAATTTAAAACTTGCACTGGGGCTCAATGCTCCTTAGCTGTGCCACTGACTCCAGACAAGTAAAATATAACTGGTTCCCCCCTCAGGTGTACTTTGAAGTGATACGCAGCGTGACCAAGCGTCACTCAGACGCGAAACGGCCGTCGCTCTCCACCTAGTGCCTGACACCCACCTCCCTACTGCACAACCTGCTCCACGCCGGGGGACACGTAAGCTACACCCAGCGTTCATTCCACAATTATGATTGATTGAAATATGTCATATCAAGAAAAGTTTGTACTGAAAATGTGAATTGCCACTATTTTTTGCAAATACAAATTGTTTTTCAAGACGGAAGGTGCACGGACATTTTGCTTTTCCCTTTTTTCTGGTACTTTGAAGTGAGTCTGAAGTGATTTGTAAAAAAAAAAAAACTTACTTCGCTATGGAGAGGGAAGGCTCTGGATTCTATAGAGCCTTCCTGTTTCTCTCCTGGTTCCCTCATTCCACCCCCAGACTCCTCCATTCAAATATTTTGCTGCGGTAGGCTTTGGCAGTCTTCGGTGACTCCGCACTGCACGAGTGCACGAGAGAGCGTGTTGTGCATGTGCAGTATGGAGTGGCCCATCTTCGGGAGCACTTGGGCACCTGAAGGCTTCCGTAGCCTAACGCAATGGCAGAAAACAGTATCTGATCCGTCGGCAGGAGACTGCTAAAGTCTGTGAAAGGAACAGGAAGGCTCCTTAGGTAAGTATAGTTTTTTTGTTTCACAAATCGCTTCAAACTCCCGTTAACCTCCTTGCCGGTCTAATTAACGCCGGCAAGGAGGCAGCGCAGAACTTTTTTTGTATTTATTTTTTTTTAAATCTTGTAGCGAGCCCAGGGTTCGCTACATGATAGCCGCTGAGCGGCGGCATCCCCCCACCCACTCCGATCGCCTTCGGCGATCAGAGTAAGCAGGAAATCCCATTCAAAACGAGTTTTCCTGCAGGGCTTCCCCGGTCGCCATGTCAACGGGGCGGGATGACGTCACCGATGTCATGGACGGCGGGACATCACAGGGAATCCTGATCCGCCCCTCAGCACTGCCTGGCACTGATTGGCCAGGCTGCGCAGGGGTCTGGGGCGGGGGGGTGGCTCGGCACGGCGGGTACCGGGAAAATCGGCGGGTAGTGGCGGCAAAGTGCTGGCTGCGTGTAGAAAAAAAAAATTATGCAAATCGGCCCAGCGGGGCCTGAGAAATCCTCCTGCGCAGGTTACCCCGAGCTGAGCTCGGGATAACCGGCAAGGAGGTTAAAGTGGACCCAAATTAAAAATACAAGATTTCAGAAATAAAATCTATTTTCTAAATTATAATAATAAATAGCAGCCTTTTTTTCAGCTGCATGATGACAAATATAAAATATTTTACATTTATTGGAGGAACCCCTCCCTTCCTTTCATATTGCCGGGACAGAATCCGGCAAACTGGTGAAGTAGAAGGTGTCCAGCAAAGGAGGAATTGCTAATGGCTGCCACCTGTATAACCCTAGTTATGGAAAGAGAAAGGTGAAAAGCATGCACTGAAATGCTCATAGGCTTGAAGGAGTTCTTATTTATCTTAGTATGTGTCAGAGTGGTGCAACTAAATATTTTGAATTAAAAAAAATGTTTGGTTTGGGCCCGCTTTAAAGAGGAACTACTGAAAATAAGGTAATAAATAAAATGACTTATTTTTTTTTAAAGATATTATTTGGCATTTAATCAGTGTTTGCCCATGGTAAAATCTTTCCTCACACCGATTTACATTCTGAAATTTATCACAGATGGCAACGTCTTTAGTCCTGTCAGGTGCAGCTCCACAGAATGTTTATTTACTGAGAGATCTAAAGCCAGTGAAAAAAACGCCTGGTCTCCCTAAATGCTCTGGGAGATTTCAACATAGCTAATCAATCTAGACCAGCGATCTGCAAACTTGGCTCTCCAGCTGTTAAGGAACTACAAGTCCCACACTGCATTTGTCTTTATGAATCATGACTGTGGCTGTCAGACTCCTGCAATGCATTATGGGACTTTTAGTTCCTTAACAGCTGGAGAGCCAAGTTTGCAGATAACTGACCTAGACTGAACATCACTGGGAGAGCGGAGGATACATACCAATATACAGAAATGTCTACCCATAGGAAGAGTTTCTGATGTGTAAACCAAGACAATTGCCATTAAAGTGAGTATATAATAATTTACAGCATTTTACTGTACGTCTCTATGGTGCATCGTTAAGGTGAGGTGCAAGGTTAAAAGGAAATCCCACTTAAAATGAAGGGAAAAAAAAGAGAAATTGCTTTAATATGATTTTATATGTTGCAAGGATAAGTAACAAAAGATTTTCAATACTTTGTTTTCTATAAATAATGTGTAAAAAACAAACATTTCACAGTCCTTCTGATAGAAACTACATGGAGTGTGAAAGTGTATTGGTAGGTGAAAAGAAGTGGAATTTGGGCTTTCAGATTTGCAAATTCGTAGCTGGCTGAAAACTGAAATGAAAACATTGTTTTAACATTAAATAACAAAAAGACTTATGTTTGTAGATGTAGACTTATGCCGTGGACTCGTGAACCCTTACTCTTTAGGGACAGTCACACAGCCACAGGTCACAAGCAGACCTGCCTACTTACTAGTGACCAGCTGCTCATCCAGGAGGAAGCAGGGACCAGGAAAACACACAGGTGAAGAGAGCCCTGAAAGCTGACTCCTCCTGAGCATTGACAGCCTGCAGTACTGCTACAGGACATCAGGTGTCATCACGCGGTGGTGACGTGATAATAACTTGAAGTCGGATGCAGGCAGCCCAGGAGGAGTCAAGGAAGGTGATCAAGCTGGTCATTTTCTTTCTTCTTCCATTTGGCTGCACCGCGCGTCACCAGCTCCCTAGCGGTTATGTCCTTCTGTCTGCACCCTCCTACTTCTACTTGTCGGTCTGCGCCCAGGGTGGCCGCCCTGCCCAAGAAACTGCCCTGGGTGGCACCCACAACAAGTCATACGGGGACACACAAATCTAGAATATCACTTTGGACTACTTTATCTGACACCTAGATAAAAAAAGTGTCCAAAAATATGTATGCCGTGTGGTTCTCTTTGACCTCATCAAACCCCCTGGAGCAACATTCCTGCATGATACTCAACTGTCTCACAGCTTTGCTCAGTTGCATAGCAACATGCCAAACTTGGATGCTTTCCCTGTACTGAGAAAAAGTATTCTGCAAGCACGAAACAGGCAAAAAACGGCGCAGGAAATTTGGCCGCACCAGGCGCTACCATAGCCCGTAAAGTAAATTATGGCTATAGCAGCATTCAGACAGTAATTTGGGTGCAGTCAAAAGACAAAGCCCAAATTACTATAAAAACAGCGTCAGCAGCCAGCAATAGCTTACCTGAGTCCACGGCAGACTGGAGGGGGAATAGTAATTAACCTCCCTGGCGGCACGTAGTTTATGAGGCTGGTCCGCAGGAGGGATTTTTGTAATAAAACTTGTTTTAAACTTTGTAGTTAGCACTAGGCTAGCTACCAGTGGCCCCCAAGTCCCCCGGCACCTATCTGCTCCCCCCGATCGCCGCCGGTAATATTTACCCAGCCGCGAGAGCCGCAGCTTCCCATTTAGCTTCAGTCGTCGCTATGGCGACGATCGGACATGACGTCATGACATCATCGACGTCATGCGTAGTCCCGATCCTCCCCATAGCGAAGCCTGGAGCTGATCAGGAGGCTGCGCCATCGCGGGATCCTTAGGGGGGTATGTATTGCAGCGGGGATCGGGGGGAGGGCGGAGGCACTTGAGGGGCACAGGTAGCTAGCCTAGTGCTAGCTGAAGAAAATGGCACAAATTTTATTTAAAAAAATCCTCCTGGGGCTATGCGATCCCCTGCGGCGGCTAGCCCGACACTGTGTCGGGAATACTGCCAGGGAGGTTAATGTCGTTGGGACTTTTGCAGGAGCAGAGTGAGACGTTTTCAGCTTTGCCCTGTGCCCAAATTTCCCGGAGGCTTAATTACAGCGTACCTATGAAATACCCGCCGGAAGATTTGGGCGCATGATACAACCGATACACGGATAATTACTATTACACGGCTAACTACTAGTTGATTACTATTCCACCTCCAGGTCGACGTGGATGGCAGGTAATGATGTGGAATTACAGGATGGCGCCAAAGTTACTCACAGTCTGCCGCTATAGCCATAATTCCTATTACGGTCTATGGTGGCGCTGGCTGCGCCCAAATCTCCCACTCTGTTTTAACAGCGCTCGTAATTATATGCATGCCCTCAAGCAGCCCTATTGTATAATAATAATAATAATAATCCGAACATTTGTATAGCGCTTTTCTCCTGTTGGACTCAAAGCACTCAAGAGCTGCAGCCACTGGGACGCGCTCAAGAGGCCACCCTGCAGTGTTAGGGAGTCTTGCCTTGAACTCCTTACTGATTAGGTACTTGACCTAGCCAGGATTCGAACCCTGGTCTCCCATGTCAAAGGCAGAGCCCTTAACCAGTACTCTATGCAGCCACCATATTGTATAGTGTTCAAGGAACCTAAAAAGCAAGTGAATGGCCCTTTACAGTGTCCATATGGGATGCACTAGACATAACCCTAACATAGAACAGCTGGATAGTGTACTGTCTTGCATTTAGGCTTTGAGTCCTTGTCCAGGGTTCAAAACCCTGCTCAAGCCAGTAAAACAGCAATGAGTCTTTGTGCAAGATTTCCTAATGATCCTGATCACCATGGAGTGTGTCCTAGTGGCTGCAGTTCTGGTGCTTTAAGTCTGCCAGGAGAAAAGCATGAAATAAATGTTCTGTCTTTTTTTAGGGATGAGCGAGCAAAATTTACGAGTCATGGCGAATTGGCCCCAATCTTGCTTAGCGAGATTCTCATGAAATCAGTAGGGATGATCAAAGATATGCAATTTCTTCCGAGTTGATGCAAATGTATGCAGTTTGAAAATGGACTAAGCAATTTAAACCCAGGTTTAAATTGATTGGTCCTTTTTCAAGCTGCATTTTTTTGCATAAAAATGTGCATAATTTTGGAAGTATTTGCATCTCATTGATCATCCTTAGAAATCAGCCGCCAAGTTTGCCATGTAGAGATCACCATTCATGAAGATTAAAATAAAAAATGACATTTTTTTCCCTCTGCATTATATTATATTGCTATTAGACTAAGACGCGCCCCAGGACCCCCAACCAGTGATGATCGTAATCAGCTAATTACGATTATGCACAATTTTTCATTTACGTTTCTACGTAATTATGGTTTGTAAATTCAATTAATTTCGTAGTGATTGGTAATTTCAGCAAAAATGTTGTGTAATTTTCGTGTAATTTCGTGCCTTTGTTTGGCAGTGAATACCAACGCCCCCGTACAGGGTAGTGACACCAAAATTGCTTCATATGTTAAGGAGAATAGTGGGTACACTAAATTCAATCGCGAAAATAGCGAAAACTAAAAGGCGTAGGGTGGCGGTTTATATATCATTGGAAAGAGGAGTTAGGCCTGGTGCACACCAAAAAACGCTAGCAGATCCGCAAAATGCTAGCAGATTTTGAAACGCTTTTTCTTCTTTTTCTGTAGCGTTTCAGCTAGCATTTTGCGGTTTTGTGAAGCGTTTTTGGTGTAGTAGATTTCAGATATTGTTACAGTAAAGCTGTTACTTAACAGCTTCTGTAACAAAAACGCCTGGAAAACTGCTCTGATCTGGCGTTTTTCAGAGCGGTTTGCGTTTTTCCTATACTTAACATTGAGGCAGAAACGCATCCACAATTCAAAAAATTCCTCAGCCCGGGAGTATGCGTTTCTGCAAAACGCCTCCCGCTCTGGTGTGAACCACCCCATTGAGATACATTGACCAAGCGTATCCGCAGCCGCAAGCGGCTGCAGAAACGCTGAAAAAGCCGCTCGGTGTGCACCAGCCCAAAGAGAGCTTTAAAATGATATGCATCTTTCCATAGTTTCTGCACTGCTCGGAGTCCCTTTAATCTCTAGTTATCTGGCTTGCAGTCACTGATATTTATCCCCTTTTCGTATTTCTCTTTGCTTCAAACACAATAGGGGAATGACAGCTTAGTGAGTTGTGCGCCCCCTTCTACACTGCGCCCTGAGGCTGCAGCCTCTCTCGCCTCTGCCTCGGCCCGGCCCTGTGCACCACACTGCAAAAGTGCCTGTGTGTAAGTACTATTCGAATAGACATGCATCACCTTGTGATGCGATTATATTGTTTGTTCCACCACCTAAAATTGTCATTTTCAATTTTTTTTCCACATTTCATGAATTACAGCACACTTCTCACACCACTGCAGCATTGCGGAACAGTTGTAATTTTGAGGAAAATCTTGCGGACTTGCCAGTGACGGTTTTGCTGATCCCTTTAGTAGATCCCCTTAGTGGAGGGGAGAGAATCTAGATCAAAAACCGTCCTGTCTAGTTGCTTTTCCTGTGCTGGGGAAACCTGTCACATGGCAGTACACAGGAGCTCCCCCTCCCCCACACACACCAGTTAAGGTAGTCAGAGCTGCCCCCCAGAATAAGGCAATCCCCCAGTATTGGTGGTCAGAAGTGCTCCCCACTAAAGGTAGTCAGAGGTACCCCGAGTATTAGGCAACCCCTCAATATAGGTAGCCAGAATTGCTCCCCACTAAATGTAACCAAAGATCCTCCCAGTATTAGGTAGACCCGCAGTATGGGTAGCCAGAGGGGCTCTGCTCACATTACTTTGCAACTCAGTGGCCTACTATAAACCCCATCATCTCTGCCGGCCAATGCCATTGGCCCCATAGCAGTCTCTATGGCTGCTATGGTGATCCCTACACCACTGGTTACCAGGCACAGACCCTCTGAACATATCATCTAAGACATATACATCTAAGGCCCCGTTTCCACTATCGCGAATCCGCATGCGTCTTGCGTATGCGGATTCGCATAGACAATATAAGTGAATGGGCCTGTTTCCACTTATGAGTCTGCGGGAGCGTTTTATTGTGCAGAGAAAATCTGCACGGAACACCCTGCAGAATTCGCCTGCATGTGGAATGCAGGCGAATCGCACACAATGTATTTAATAGGGAAATCGCATGCGTTTTCCCCATGCGTTTTTTGCCGCGAATTCGCATGCGAATTCGCATAGGTACCAATGTAAATTCACACAGGCAGTGACATGGTTAAAATCGCATATACCCTCACCTATGCGAAATCGCATGCGAAATCGTGGCAAAAAACGCATGCGGAATCGCACCCGCATGCGATTTTGCCTGCTGTGATTTGCCGGCGATTCCGCAACGCTATAGTGGAAACGGGCCCTAAGACATAACATACAAGAGCTTGTTGGGCATGTTTTTGTGGCCGCGCTCTGTTATGCTGGTAATACACCAAACAGTTTTTCAGCAGATAGATTGTTCAATAGATAATTTCCAACATGTTCAATCTTATTTTCGATCACTTTTTCTGATTGATTTCTCATAGAAGTGAATGGAAAGTAATAAGAAAAGATTAGAAAATTGATCGGAAAATCCATCGGAAATAAGATCGAACAGTAAATCGACTGAAAAATCTCATTGTGTATTCCCAGCATTAGAGCGCTGCCGTAATGGGCCTGCACAAGTACAGATATTGCCTGTGCAGTAAGCTGAAGCCGTTTGTTCTAGGGCTACAGCCCAGGATTCAGAAGGGATTCCGAATTCACACTAAAGTGATATAGCACAGAATTCAGAAACAGGGAAGCCAATGGGAAGTTTTTAAAGTGTAACTGAGATGGTCATCAGGGGTGTATGTATACTTACCTGGCTCTTCCTCCAGCCTCATGAGGCTTGTGGGCTCACCCGCCGTCCCCTCCAATCACTCCTTTATCTTCTAATCCTCTCCGGTAATTTGGCCAGTCTTGTGCCCCTTCGCATGTGTGGCTGGCCGTTCTCACGCCTCCGCCATGCTCCTGTACTCGGGAGCGTTCTGCGCCTGCACAATACTACTGAAAGTGCAGTACTACTGGGCAGAACACTCCTGGCTGCGGGAGCGCAGCGGGGGGTGCATGCGGGCGAGTCGGGCATGGGCACAAGAGTGTTGCTGGTTGGATTACCGAAGAGGATTAGAAGATAGCAGAGCGACTGGAGCGACAGGACCAGTGCTGCTCGGATACCCCTTTTCAAAATCTGGATCTGATTCGAATCCAGATACCCAGATATCCGATCCGGGTCGGATATCCGATTTCAAAATTTTCCTATACGAATCCGAATCGGATATCCGACCCTAGTATCCGGGATATCCGGGCAAATTCGGATATCCGGATAGAAAAAATGGAAATGGCTTTTAAATTGCTTTAAAAACTTTTTTTTAGGGTATATGAGGCATGTAGCGTCATTATTTTGTAAAGGGCACGTGCCACGTGACACGTGCCAAGTGCCACATGCCGAGTGACAGTCAGACAGCAGAGGAGAAGACACTAGTGCACATTAACTGTCACACTGGCACTGCTCACAGCACAGCAGTTCTGTAGAAAGCTAACACAGTAGTACTACTACTCTAATAACTACTAGCACTGACTGCAGTACTACAGTACTAACTACACAATAACACAGTAATCCTATCCCCTAATCTAACCTATACCTAAGGCTAATAGCTGGCCAGCAGGCAGCAGCTGGCCTGGTCTGTGCACATCACACACACAGAAACATAGCAGCTACCTGCAGCACACACTCTGACTGTCACACAAATGACATCAAGCTAATTAAAGAGAATCTGTATTGTTAAAATCGCTCAAAAGTAAACATACCAGTGCGTTAGGGGACATCTCCTATTACCCTCTGTCACAATTTCGCCGCTCCTCGCCGCATTAAAAGTGGTTAAAAACAGTTTTAAAAAGTTTGTTTGTAAACAAACAAAATGGCCACCAAAACAGGAAGTAGGTTGATGTACAGTATGTCCACACATAGAAAAATACATCCATACACAAGCAGGCTGTATACAGCATTCCTTTTGAATCTCAAGAGATCATTTGTGTGTTTATTTCCCCCATGCACTGAAGTTTCAGGCTGCTCTTTTCTTCCTGCAAACAGCTTTGCCCTTGTTTGTAATACCTCAGTATGTGAAAGCCCAGCCAGCTCAGAGGACACTTTATCCAGCTTGTAAAAGATATGAGAGCAGAGAGAAGCTGCACTAATCTAAATATCACACAGGCAGTGTGCAGAGAGGGGCCTGAAAGGGGGAGTTCATAGCAGAACCACAACACTGAAGAACTTGGCAGCCTTCCAGACACAGGCCGACAAGTCTGACAGGGGAAAGATACATTGATTTATTACAGAGACTGTGATAGCAGAAAGTGCTGCAGTAAGCCAGAACACATTAGAATAGCTTTTGGAACTTGTAGGATGATAAAAAACAGGATGCAATTTTTGTTACGGAGTCTCTTTAATGATTTAACAATAGTGTAGTGATAGTGAAGGGGTTAATCACTGACCAGCTTTCGGTTTATCACTGTGTACAGCCCTTGCTAGGCCCAGCAGCACTGGAGCACACACTCTGACTGTCACACTATGACATCAATCAAGCTAATTAACGAGTTAACAATAGTGTAGTGATAGTAGTGAAGGGGTTAATCACTGAACAGCTTTAGGTTTATAGCTATGTACAGCCCTTGGTAGGCCACCAGCACTGGAGCATGTCTCTCAGTGAGCATTCAGCAAGCTAAGACGATATGTCTCATCATGGCAGCCCTCCTTATTATACAGGGGGGGGGGGGGGTGGCCATTGTTCCTTTCTGTGATTGGGTGCCAGGGTTTAGACTGGGAGCACTCTGATTGGCTCAATGAGGTCAGGTGGGGCTGGCCAGGGTTCCCCTCTGTGATTGGTTGCTAGGGCTTCTGCTGGGAGCCCTCTGATTGGCTCCAGGAGGTCATCTGCTTAGTTACATTATTTTGGATCCGGATATCCGCAATATCCGCGGATATCCGCGTTATGTGTCCAAATATCCGCAGATAGCTATCTGGATTTTTTTAAAAAATCTGGAATCCGAATCTGATAGCGGAAAAATTTTTGGATATCCGGGTCACCCGGATATCCGGAATCCTGATGAGCAGCACTGGACAGGATGGCAAGGGAGACCAGGAACCTCATGGGGCTGGTAAGTATAAATACACCCAAATTGCCATCTCATGTGTACTTTAATACAAGTGTTAAACTCTTGCGAACTGTAAACTGTAGATCTAGCATTCTCAGATAAACGTTTCCAGTGACAGCCTCAGAAGTGACAATCCTTGGAAACCAGGGGCTTTGGCAAGCGCATACACATATCTCTAGGAAAGTCACTCAACAAGAACACTGCGATGTTCCTCTATGGAACTGCACTCTGCAACTGACAAGAGGGAGGGAGGGGGAGACTGAGCAAAAGACGGAGGAGGAGCAGAGACTAAACATTACAATCAGGATGAGAGGAGGGAGGTATTGTGTGTGTGCCTTCAGTCCTCCTCTCCCTCGCACACTCTGCTAGTCCTGCCATCTCTGCATGCTTATTATCACAGAGTGCTCATGCAGACTGGATTAGGCTTCTCTATTCACCAGTGACATCTCCTTATGCCAGGCAGCTCTGCACATCACCCCGGGCGTTCTGCAGCAAACAAGTGCCTCCTGTGCCCTGTGACCTAGCAATTCATCCTGAGTCATTCACATTCCTCGCTCAGATCTACCCATGTTGGCACTTCATTGTGGACGCGAGCTAGTGTGCAGCAATCTACTCGGATGTCCAAATTCCTGAAGCAACTTTCTTTTCTTACTTGGCAATCTCTGGACCGGTTGCTTGGAAGTGGCTGATGCTGCGGGACTTGCTGGGCTGAGGAAGGCTGTCCTGGGACCGCACTGTAGGCTTGCCACTAGCACTTGAGCCATAACCCCCGGACTGGAAAATGCACTTGCTGGAGGTAGCGCTACTTTTTCTTTACACAGTATTGATCCAGGGTGACACTGCTTATGAGTCAGGACAAGGCTATTACGACGATCCGGAATTTGGGGACTTCAAGGTAAGGACATGCCCAATTCCACCGGTGTATTTTGTATATTATCATTTTCAAGTCCTATGAGATATAACAGGTACATCAGCTGATCACTGAGCATAGCCATGTGGGGCCCTTGGCTGATAACTTCAAGTTGCAGAAGCTTTTGTAAGTACACACCATGCAATTTTACCTTTAGATCCTATTATGCTAAATCCCAATCAGACGATTATTTACGACTTGTCCAGTCCACTCCTATTCAATAAAGAGTTTTTGAAGTTATAATGGGAAAATCAATCCCGTTATCGATTGGGAGATGTTTGAACATGTACACACAATACAACTTCACGTCAGATTACCCGTCGATCGGATGGGAAATTGAATCATGTGTATCCATCATTAAAGCAAGTGACAGATTGATATTTAGATATGGCGTTGATTGGATATAAAGAAAGCTAGCGTACACACATATGCGATTATTTTTTCAAATTTCAACTTCCGATTGGATATTGAAAATACATTGAAAGGACGTACACACGGAACGATAGCCAGTATATTCATCTGTATATTTCAGCATGTCCGATCTGCTTCTGATTGAGAAAGAGATTGATTCTGAGTTTGGGATGGATTGCTGGCAAACAGTAGTTGCCTGATCTAGTCCCTTTCTCGATTGTTAGTAACATCTAAAGTGATAATTGCATGGTGTGTGCCAGCCTATATTTGACCTGCACATCAGCTGATCACTGAACACAGCGATGTGGGTCGTCTTGCTGCTGAACGTCATGAAGTTGCAGAAGCGTTTAAAAAGTGAGAGGTCAGCTCCGGATCCAGCTAGAATAAGCAAGAGTGGCCGGTTCAGTCTGTATAACTCATGCTTCAAAAGTGTGAATTAGAAAAGGTCTTTTGCTTTTAATAGTTTGGAGTTTTTTTCTAGAACATGACTGGATAATTGTGAGTTTGTGTTCTGATTTATAGCACAAGGAGCTCTGTCAGTGTGATGTCACTGCAGGGAACTGTGAGGCTGGACTGTGACCCTGCTGTGTGGATCAGGCTGTGTCATGATTGGGGGACCCCCCATTGCAGTGCACATGTGTCAGGGAGTAAATGGACCAAAACAATGAAGTGCACTTTACAACCCTTGGAGAAATGGGGCCTGATTCAATTACTAGAGAAAAAAATATATAGCACTTAGCACATGGTTTTCTGCCTGATTTGATTTCCATATCTTCTCTTTCAGCACTGTTGCATTAAATAAAGTTATGTACCCTGGGCAGTGCCAGCCAGAATAGGTGATAAGGATTTAATGAAGCTGGGGGAAAGGGATGGGGCTAGACTGTTTTATTTATTTAAAAACTAAAAAATTAAAATATTTAAAAATAAATTAAAAAAGAAAGGTAAGGGCTAGTTTACATGGCAACTGCATTTTTCACTCCCACAGGGGGACACAGATGCGGCGGAAATTATTTGTAGAAGCTACACGTAGCGTCCAAGAGGAGACGAAATGACAAGATCAACCGCTGAGTTTTTTGAAAGGTTGCATATGCTTGCATAAAACGCTCAAATGAATGGAATGGTGGCCGATCCCTTTAAATGACGCTTTTGACTTGTAATGAAAACGCCACTTTTAACACCTTGTAAGCGTTCGTATGAACCAGACTGAAGTAGTTCACGCTGAATCCATTGCCATGTGCACGCGACACATCACAACAGATTTAAAAATTGGTACATCGTGTATCATGTAGTCGCACGTGTTACACGATGTACCAATTTTTAAATCTGTTGTGGCGTTGCTTTGGGGATATAACTAAGGCCTGGTTCACACAGGCGTTAATTGCGGCACTTGTGGTAGTTATGACGTTTGTCGCTCAAGTGCTGTTCATTCATTTGAATGGACAGAGCTTCCGTGTCCTCCTAGTGGGCTTAAAATGCGACGTGACCATCGAACGACGAGAACCCATGCCAAATCATTCTCTGCTTGTTTGCAGTAAAGTGTTTAGCATCAGCTAAGCAAGACACCCCCTGAATGGCTGTTTGAACTGGTCCTTGCGTTATAATGCGGTGCACATAGCAAGAAGGTATCCTTAAGTGATCCAAGCACCATTTTTAGCACCCAGGGCCTGTCAATAGCACGTTTAAAATGCATGCCAGCAATGTGGCTCATTAATTTAAAAAAATTACTTTTTTTTTTACATTTAAAAGTTTAGCGGAGGGTTTTATTAGCCTACATCCCAGGCCTGCCCGACCACAGAAGTTTTACGCAGATAAGGACTGATGTAATTATTTTATTGAATTGTGGGAGAGCTTGCGGGCACTCGGGTAAGGATGTTTATGGCTGGCACTTTCAGAGGAGGAACACCCAGTAAACCATGTGCTCAAGACCCAAACAGTGAAAAGTCCTTGAAAGCACGACAAAGAAAAAGAATGGTCTGGCACTATGGTTTAATATTAGCAGCATAAGCAAAATAAACAGGTGGTAAGGTGCATGACAAGATATGGCAGTCACAACAAACATCGGTAACATGTGTCATACCGCTTAGGAGGGTTGGTGCCTGGGTGTCAAAGGGAGGCAGCAGGTGTGAGTGCCAAGAGGTGCACGGCCTGACGACCGTTTCGTAGGGCTAACGCCAAACTTCTTCTGAGGCTGAAGTGTACAACTATTTTATTGAAAGCATTAGCAGAGCAAACAAAAAGCTTTCATCAGTGGTGGGGGAGTAGACTGGACACTGTGCTTCAATGCGTTTACAGAAGTCACAGATGCTATTTTCACACATTCCCCAGGATAAATAGTGGTGAGCTAGAAGGGGAGGAGGGGACATGGCAGCTCCTATAGCTATTAGAAATCAGGACACAAAGTGGTGCTTGGTTCCCTTTAAACCCACTAAGGGGTACATCAGGATATCTGCATATAATGGTACCGAAAGCGCCATCCTGAGACAAGCAAGAAGGCATTTCACCTAACTGGAGCAGATTGAAGAGTTTTCCCTCATCTGCCCCCTTTTTTGGCGTTAAACAACACTTCGCACATCTGAAAGCAATATTAGAATCAATAGCAGTGCTGGATTGTTAGACCATTATTATTTGCAATCCATTTTTCCCTTTTTTTATACTTCGGTATATTTTTGCAAGTTACTAATTCTTTAATTGTGTCATGCTAGAAAAAAAATACATATATATTAAAAATGCATGCATTAGGCTATGGTCAGCTCTTTATGCTAGAGATATTGGTATCTGAAACAGGGGGTTGAGGTTCATTCCTGCATTGGAGGTATGACTGTCTGTGCAGCAGCTAATAGGTTAACTCGCATTTTATGACATCTTTGGAATTCCTTCCAGTGTACCAGCACGTGTTTTCACTCACTACAGCCTTTCATAGGCAATTTGTTTCTGTGATCTACAAAACTTTCCTGTTTTGGGGAACTTGAGGATGGCTTGAGCATGATTATGTCAGCAGTGGCGACAGCTACTATGTAACACGCTGATGCTGTTGGTAGATACTCAGGTTCCAGGTATGTAGGTAGATATGTGTGTCTTGGGATGACAGAAGGGAAAGCCTGCTGTGACTGGAGCTGAACGCTTCCCCATTTAGTGCTATGCAATGTTATTATTACCACACAGTCTATAAATAAACACAAAAGAGAGAAGTGGCATTTACCCTTTTGACCAATCGCTAGCAGGCTGGATGACAGTTTGTACTCTTGTTATGTTTACTTCTTTTTGATCTTTCTGCACATTTTGCAATGCTGCTTAGATTTGGCACACAGAAGTCACCTGATTATTTGCTTTGATGTCCATGTACTGGGTGACTTGTCAAAATAACTAGATTATTGAAATATTTTTTAGCGCAAGTATCCATATTATAGAGAATTGCTCATTTTCCTTCTTTTTATGCAGTGTTTGCAGCAGAGTTTGGCTTGTGACTGTAATCCTGAAGTTTGCTAATTGGCTACAATGCTTTTATGGTATGCTGTGATGTCATTGCTGGAAGCGATAAGATCTGTGGCGGTTTTATAAGCGTGCGGAACGCGACATAGGCTGCATGGAATTTCCATCTAACGGCTGTGGAACTTTTGGGAAGTCTCCTAATCAGTCACATTGCACATTGTTACTGAAGCAATGCTGTTTATGTGGGCAGGGCTCTCAGGGGACGTCTAGTGACTGTAACACAAGTCAGTGTCTAGACATGGTAGCTACATTTGTGTCATCCGAGTATTTTCCTCTTGTTACAATGTTTAAAGAAGATTGTGTTCCAAAGGCCTGCAGGCTCCAAGCATGCCGAAATGTGCATCATTTCAGTTTTAGGTGATTTCCTCCTCTGTCATTGGCTCAATCATTACTAAGCAAACGTTAAAAAAAAATGTGTGGCATGCAATGCAGTTTCCTTGGCCTGCTGGCCATGTTGTATATTTTGTGGCCATGCTCATTGTGCCTCAATGATGTTGCTTTTTGGCGTTTGCTCTTGCTATGGGTGTCTGTACGGTGACTGCAGCAAACATGACCTGGCTTTAGTGATAAGTCCGGTAACTCTGAGAATTTCTTTGGCTAACTGCTCTTGGTCCTGTGAGATAAAGAGGGCCATGTTAGAAGTGCAGGCATAGTTTTGTATTTAACAGAACATTGAATTAGGCTGAAAAAGGTTTGTAAAAAAAATTTGACATAAAATATGAAAATATCTGCTGTATGAATGTGTGGTTTATCCTCTCTATCACAGCCACGGTCAGTTCAAGCTACAGTGGGGATCCAGGTCAAAAGTATCCTTCTGGCTCTCCTAAACCCTCCCCCCCATGGCAGCAAATTCACCCCCAGGGCCCCCAAGCTGGCTGCCGCCCCTGTAGGTCTCCCCTTAACTTAATTGTATTTCTTGGGGCCTTTGCATCATTTTTGGCAGCATAGCAACTCACCTGTCCTCTCCATTGCGCACTCTCATCTTTATCTTCGCAGTGATGCCTCTTTTCAGCGACCCCGAGCATATAATTACCTCATAGCAAGCGCCAGGTCACTAAGAAGATGAAGCTAGTGAGGATGAAGACAGGGAGCATGGACTAATGGAGCAGCATGCCGGGACAGGTGAGTTGCTATGTTGCCTAAAACGTGTCATGGACCCTGCACAGCACAAGGTTGGGGGAGACCTGGGAGGAAGGCCCGACAGTGAACAGGGGCCCTGAGGCAAATGCCCAAGTTGCCCCTATAGTGGCGCCTGCCCTGTCCACAGTGATCCTCAGCTATCTGCTCACAGAGTGTGGAAGTGAAGGGGTGCCCAGGCAGCAATGGTGAGAGGTAAGCACGACTTTGTATTGTGTTATGTGTGAAGGGCAGCTTAGAGCCTGTATCTGGTCTTACCTGATGTCTGTGTCCCCAGTTCTGAGATTTCCTCTTCCTTTTCGTCTCAGAAGCACAACAGGACAACTGTAACACTGCCAGTCCTTTTTTTGTTGTTGCTGCCTGTCAAGAGTTCAGAAAGTTATGGGAAAATTATCCAATGAGATCAGAGACGAAATGAAAGAGGGCTGTTGCATGGCAGCTTGGGCACACCCCCTTCCAATGCCAATATTGTGAAAAGGGTAAGTGGCAGATTGCCCATGCTTTTCTTTATTAACTCTCCTAGCTGGGATTACAAGGAGCAGTGGTGGTCACATATCTTCCACTGTCTTTAGTTAAACTATTTACAAACTTTTCTACTGATTTATTCATACCTTGTAGGACTTTTGGAATGAGAAGGGGTTCATTAATGTTATAAAAGTTTTGCCTGGTGTGCGGCTTAAAAAGAGCCTTATGCGGGGCAAAAATAAGCCTCAGTCAAGGGAAGCCTCTGGGTAGCTTAAAGGCATCTTCCATCATCCTCCACCTCACCAGTCCAGCTTTGGGACCCTCTGAGCATGGTCAGACTTTTTGCTACTACGTGTCACTGCGCATGCGCAGACTGCACTTACACATACTCTCTGCTGCTGTGCTTGTATATGGACAGGAACAAGAAGAAGGCCCCAACCAAGCAGTGGTGGGGTTGAGGAGGACATGGGAAGCCTCTGGACCATCCGGAGGCTTCTCTCTTTTTAGGTAAGTTTCTAACTTTTATTTTGAAAAGTCACAGCAATGTTCTCCCCAGGCTCTTTCAGCCGGGTGCTCCACTTGGCTAATTTTGTTGAGCACCGGGCTCTCATCAGCTCGCCTCCTCTTCCTATGCTGTCAGCAGAGTTGCACCGGTCCTGCATTCCCCCATTGCACCCCACCTGGCGGCTGGAAAAAATTTATGTGGAGAACACTACATAGGTTTGCTTTCAGACAAGAGCACAGGCAGGCAACTGAGGCAAACATTAAGTAGTGGCTACAGCAACCAGCAAGGTTTCAGCTATTCCATGAAGCAAGGATTCTGATTGGTTGTTTTCTAGGAAATGGCTCACAATAAAGCTGCATCATTGATTAATTGGAATTGTTCATTATAGCCTGAAAAATAGATGCATAAATAGTGAGCACAAAACACACGCAGGAAATAAACAATAATAATTGATACGCCGAGATATGCAGTTTCTTATTGATCCAGCCAAACCATAGAAGGATAAACCATCTGGATAAAGAGTTTGTGTAACGTTCTGTGGAGGCATAAACAGATGAGCTTATTAGCGCTGGTCGTTGCCTACATGTAACATTGTATCAGTAAACTCTTCCACTTTCTGTTTACCAACAGATGACTGCATTCTTCCATTCCAGACATAGCGGAGTAATTAGCCAGGATCAAACAGCACAGTGACAGTTTGTAGGCGGGACTGCAGAGCTGTCAGAAGCGACCCGTTGTTTAAAGAGGAACTCCAGTGAAAATAATGTAGTAAAAAAAGTGCTTCATTTTTTACCATAATTATGTATAAATGATTTAGTCAGTGTTTGCTCATTGTAAAATCTTTCCTCTCCCCGATTTACATTCTGACATTTATTACATGGTGTCATTTTTACCGTGGGCAGGTTATGTAGCTGCTCCTAGCTGTTTTGGCTGTTACAGACAGCTGTAAACAGCTAATTCCTGTCTGTGAACATTGTTACATTGTGGCAGTTTGCCCAGAGTACCGCGGTCCCAGAGCTTCTTGTGGGAGGGGTTTCAGCACAAAATTAGTCATACAGCCCCCCCCCCTGATGGTCTGTTTGTGAAAAGCATTATATTTCTCATGTAAAAGGGGGTATCAGCTACTGATTGGGATAAAGTTCAATTCTAGGTTGGAGTTTCTCTTTAATCATGCTTTTTCCCCCCTTTAGAAGCTCTTAGGATGTAGACACACAGTTGTTTCAGCAGTGGAAATGTGAATAAAATGGGATTACATTGCTTATGATACAGTACAACCAAAGCAAAGCATTAATCCAAGTCTTCTAACCCCTGATCACATTTTTAGTAATGCCTACAATCCTTTTCCAAAAAAAGCAATTTGACATTTCGCAACTTTTTTTTTTTTTATACTCTTGGCAGATCCGTGCATCCCTAATCTCCAGTGCTATGGGCTTAATGTGGCGTTTGGCGTTTTTAAGGCTTTGCACGATTATCGTCTCAAATTAATCATTTAATGCACAAAAAGAAAGCAGCTCTTACATTTTCATTGTATGCGAAATCCCTTTTCATGCGGCACTCATGCCTCGCTGACACTTCACATTGTAACCCCGCGGTGAGATGTATTCCATTCCTCCCGGCATCCTAGCACTGCTATTCCAGGATGACTTCAGCACAACCGGGAGAGCTGACTGGTGGCCAGGCCAGAATTGTCTCCCTCTTCTCTCCATGGAGTGGAAAGGCAATCAGGCCATTGAGGAAATGGTCCAGAAGCTGTAAAATAGTTGGCAGGAAAGCAGTGACAGGAACGATACAGGGAATAATTAGGAGACAAAAGTCAGATCTGGGTCTTGGTAGAGTGCGGTGGGAATCTGCAGTTGTCTTGTGTTAATGAGCAGTGAAGGAAAATCAGTGAAACTGGTTTAAAGTGGAACTCCAGGCCATATTTGAATTGTTTGGACTATAAATGGATTGGATGAAACAAATATTATGAAAACTGCCTGATCGACTAATTGAACTAAGCTCTATTTCTCGTGCCAGTTTAGTAGACAAGACACAGAACATTTATATTGTGCTTTTCTCTTGGCGGACTCAAAGCACCAGAGCTGCAGCCATTAGGATACACTCTATAGGCAGTAGCAGTGTCAGGGCTCATTCACACTAAGGGTGTTTTTGCCCTTTTTTCAAACGCGGGCGATTTTCAAAATTGGCCTAAGAACGCTTGTGCAATGATTCTCTATGGCAGAGTTCACATCTGAGCGGTTCGTTTCCGATCTGCGCTGCATGGGCCATTTTTGGGGTGATCCAGCCTCAATGGAAGGTATAGGAAAAACGCAAAATGCTCACAAAATTGCTTTGTGCAGCGATTGTGTTTGCGTTTTTGAGAATAAATACATTGTATTTATTCTTTTTCCGGGTCAAAGAGTTCACTTCCTGACTTGTGTCGGGGAGTGAATTACAAAACCACTCGGGGAAAAACGCTTAGAAATCCGCTTAGCAAAAAAACGATTCGCCCACCCAAGCGCCGGGAATCGGAAAAAAAAGACACGTCAGAAACCGTCCAACCCTAACGGCCACGTGAACAAAACGCATTGTGAACATAGTCTCAGGGAGTCCTGCCCAAGGACTCCTTACTGAATGGGTGCTGGCTTACTTAACAGGAAGAGCTGAGATTCAAACCCTGGTCTCCTGGATGGCTGGAGAAGGAATAGGAATTTTGTCAGGTTTTAATACATACTTTTCAAAGGGGGAAAGAGTGACAGTAAACATCAGACACTAAGGCATAGACAGCATTAAAATCCCACCAGTGGTTCCAGACAGATAAATAACTAAAGCAAGATAAGGTTGGAGTGAGAATCCACTTTTATTTACAGTAAATCAGGGAGATCCTAAAGTAAACAATTTAGATACTTACATTGGGAGAGGAAAGCCTCTGGATCCTATAGAGCAGGGGTAGGGAACCTATGGCTCGGGAGCCAGATGTGGCTCTTTTGATGGCTGCATCTGGCTCACATACAAATCAGTAGGAGTTAATTCACTAAGCTACACTGCTCAAGCAGCACAGCTTAGTGTGGCAGCGCAAGTAACATTTTCAAAGTAGGCACACTACCGCTGTAGCATGCACTACTAACTTACTCGCGCTACCCCAAAACGAACGGCTGCTCCAATTGTCCCACTCTGGACCCTGTCAGATCCAGTGACTTTGTAGAACGAGATCCCCACACTTTGGCCCAATAGGCTGCCTGTCAACAGGCAGCTTATTGGGCCAAAGTGCGGGGATCTCGTCCTACAAAGTGAATTAACCCCTAAGTCAGTGGCTCTCGGGGGAAATTGCTGATGTTGCTGAAACCCAAGATAAGCTGAAGACGTGTCTGACACTTCCACTGCGCGGCAGATCAACGCTATACACATCACCATGGCAACTGGGACGTGAGCCCTACTGTCCCAGTTTGAAACATACTGTATGGCTCTCACGGAATTACATTTTAAAATATATGGCCTTTATGGCTCTCTCAGCCAAAAAGGTTCCTGACCCCTGCTATAGAGGCTTCCCCATCCCTCTCCATTCCACTGAGGTCCCCTGTGAAATTCCTCTGAGCTCACCTGCACAGCACGCTAGCTTAGAGCAGCCGCTCGGACTCGGCAGAGAAAGCAAAGCCCGTTCGGCTCCGTGCTAGTGTGCAGGTGTGAGCTGTCTGTGCTTGTGCAGTGCAGGTGATCTCCGTCCACAAAGCCTTGTCGACGAGCTTGCGGGGCTCAGCACTGGAACTGTGAGGAGGAGGGAGACAGGAAAAGCCTCTATTGGATCCAGAGGCTTCGCCCTCCTTACATTAAAGGATAACTGAAGGGAGAGGTATATAAAGGCTGCCATATTTATTTCCTTTTAAGCAATGCCAGTTGCCTGGGTGTCCTCCAGATCAGGTGTTTCTGACATTTGTAATCAAACCTGACAAGATTAGCTGCATGCTTGTTTCTGGTGTGATTCAGACTACTGCAGCCAAATAGATCATCAGTGCTAATAGGCACCTAGTATTGCTTAACTGTTTCTGCCGCCCGGACGTGAAGCTCACGTCCGGGCGGCTGCTCTGATGCATGCCCGCGCTTCAGCGCGCTCCTGCGCGCGTTCGTGGGCGCGCCCCCGTCTCCCCGTGGTGTCCCCCGGCAGCCCTGGGATCAGTGAATGGGAACATGGTTCCCGATCACCGATCCCTTTTTCCTGCAGAAAAACCGAAGCGCTCACCCGTGAGGCTCCGGCACTTCTGCCCGGAAGAATTTCTGCATCCCCCTTGTACTTCCGCCTAGCGAGAAGTACAAGGAGGAAAACCAAAAATGAAGGTGGCCATCTTGTGGCCAAATAGTAAAACTACATCTACACATTTTTTACATGACAATTTACACATATAGCAACATTAAAAATTAAATGTTTATGTCCCACACCAAAATATTCCCCAAATAAAATTTTTAAATGGAAAAAAAAAAATTTGCTTTTGAAGGGGGTATACTACAAACATTTTTTTTTTAAATTATAAGCTTGTAAATAGTGATGGGCGCAAAACGGAAACAATGCACCATTATTTCCAAATAAAATATTGGCGCCATACATTGTGATAGGGACAAAATTTAAATGGTGTCATAACCGAGACATACGGGCAAATAAAATAGATAGGTTTTAATTATTGTAGCATGGATCATTTTAAAGCTATAATGGCCGAGAAATAATTAATTTTTTCCTTTTTTTCTTATTAATCCTGTTAAAATGCATTTACGGTAAAGTGGCTCTTAGCAAAATGTACCACCCACAGAAAGCCTAATTAGTGGCGAAAAAAACAAGATATATATCAATAAATTGTGATAAGTAGTGATAAAGTTATTAGCGAATGAATGGGAGGTGAAAATTGCTCCAATGCATAAGGTGAAAAATCCCCGCGGGCTGAAATGGTTAAAAGGAAAAAAATATGGCAGCCTCCTTATACTTTTCGCTTCAGTTGTTCTTTGAATAAACTTGTCCTTAACCTCCTTAGCGGTAACCCCGTGTGTGACACGGGGTAAGCCGCCGGAGGGTGCCGCTCAGGCCCTGCTGGGCCGATTTAAATAATTTTTTTTTTGCTGGACGCAGCTAGCACTTTGCTAGCTGCGCCAGCACCCCGATCGCCGCCGCCGCGCGCCCGATCGCCGCTATCCGTGCGGCGCGCGGCCCCCCCCCCCCCCAGATCCCTGCGCTGCCTGGCCAATCAGTACCAGGCAGCGCCAAGGGGTGGATCGGGTCTCCCAATGACGTCCCGACGTCGGTGACGTCATCCCGCCCCGTCGCCATGGCGACAGGGGAAGCCCTCCAGGAAATCCCGTTCTTTGAACGGGATTTCCTGATCGCCTATCGCCGGAGGCGATCGGCGGGGCTGGGGGGATGCCGCTGAGCAGCGGCTATCATGTAGCGAGCCCTGGGCTCGCTACATGATTTTAAAAAAAAAACTTTAAAAAAAAACTGCTGCGCTGCCCCCTGGCGGTATTTTTCATACCGCCAAGGGGGTTAAAGGATACCTGAAGTCAAGTGACTTGCGGCGTGGTGAGATAAACATGTGAACATATAGTACCAGTCCTATTGAAAACTTGCCTGTTCTCTTTTTTAAACTGCAACAGTTTATGAACCAGTTCTGTATATATGCAGTCAGAGCAGTTGGACTGCAGGCAGCTCTCCTAAAAAACAATTAGAAGTCATAAAACCTCCTTTGGTGATAGGGATCTGGGGAGGATGTGGGGAAATGGAACGGAAGCAACGGATCCAATCGACTGGTAATCAGATTATTATTATTATTATTATTATTTAGTATTTATATAGCGCCAACATATTACGCAGCGCTGTACAGTGTATAGATATATATATATTGTCACTAACTGTCCCTCAAAGGAGCTCACAATCTAATCCCTACCATTGCCATGTGTCTATATTATGTAGTGTAAGTACTGTAGTCAAGCCCAATTTTTAGGGGGAGCCAATTAACGTATCTGTATGTTTTTGGAATGTGGGAGGAAACCGGAGTGCCCGGAGGAAACCCACGCAGACACGGAGAGAACATACAAACTCTTTGCAGATAGTGCCCTGGCTGGGATTCGAACCGGGTACCCAGCGCTGCAAGGCGAGAGAGCTAACCACTACGCCACCGTGCTGCCCCAGATCTGTTTTCACTGATCCGTTTGCCACTAAATTGCCAGTGTGTACCGGATCTCAGTGTGGAAGCTGTGGCCCTCCCCCTCAGCTGTGATTCAGTATGTTTCAGAGCTGTATAGTGGTGTGTGGGCTATATTTCGGGGTAGCTGCTACCTATGTCAGGGCTAAGGCATGCATCAATTATTCTTTCCCCCAACAGCTTTTTCACATTGCTGGAAATATAATTTAACTTTGAAGATGAAAAGATTATTTTCCTTCAAACAGCCTCAGAATATGCAACCACACCAAGCCGAGCATTACACCCAGGCCACTGTGCTCCCAAATATAAACAGAGAGCTTATTTCATTATTTTTCCTCAATGTTCAGCTTTTTACATCTAATGAGAAAATTACCCATTAGAACTGAAACTATATCTGTTGACTATGACGTCCATCAGCACTTTCTTACAGGAAAGTCATAATAGAGAACTACTGTATATAAATATGGCAGGCAGTGCAGTCTAGAGAACCCAAGTCATGTTCACATGAAGACATTTTTATAGCACAATTCTGTACTACTTTTTTTCTGATTGTATGCTGTTCTGTAGTGTATACATTACAAGATGGCTGCATTTATAAACACACTTACCTTATTCTTATTCAGCAGTGGCTGAATAGTGTACTGGTTAGGGCTCTGCCTCAGAAACAGGAGACCAGGGCTCAAATCTTGGCTCCTCCTGTTCAGTAAGCTAGCACCTATTCAGTAAAGAGTCCTTGGGCTATACTCTCTAACACTGCTACTGCCTACTGAGCCTGGTTGCAGCTCAAGCGCTTTGAATCCGCCAGGAGAAAAGCACAACATAAATGTTTATATTTATTTTATTCAAAACAAAGCTATACAATACTGTCTGTATTTATAGTCTGAGCCAAACGTCTAGCCTGCGGCAGCCTAACAGGTTTGTTTCCGTGAGCCTGCTTCCGCCTGACAGTAGAGGTCACTGTTGAGGTGGATTCTGGGTCTGATTTATCCAGATGGGTATAAAGAAAACTGAAGCAAAAGTGGAACAGTTGCAAGAGCAACCAATCAACCTACAGCCATTGCCTGAAACAAGGTTTCTGAGTGGTTGTTCTTGGCAACTGCTTCTCTTTGGTTCCGATTTGTTGAAGCAGTGCTTTTTGGCGCCGCGTATCGCTGAAGCTTCTATAGCAGTAATGCTGCAGTCCATTACCCACACACGTGTATTTGGGGAACTGGTTATTGCCAGACCCCAAATTACTTCTCCCTTCGAGTTGCTACGACTCGGAGGGGGAATAGTATTTAACACCACCCCGAATTTGTGTGGCAGCAGGATGAGCCGTCATATGGCTCACCCTGCGCCAAAAAGCCCTCTGCGCCAAACTGCCATGTACGCCCGATTTGTTGCACTAGTATTGGTAACGCATCCTCTATGAACTTTCAGGGCCTAATTTATACATATTGGAGGTTCATTCATTGGTGCCTCACTTTATCACAGTAACAATTGCTTGAAGGTTTGTGAAATATCTGCTATGTAATGGTGTGGAAAGATTTCATAATGTATCCAGGTAGTCCCAAATTAATGGGAAAGATTTTTCTCTGCAGGTTTGTGTCTGCTACTGCAAGTGTATGACTGCTTCCTCACTCAATCTTTAGCAATTCTCCCTATGACCGACTCGACACATGTGAAGTTTGCAAACTGTGGCTAATGGCTACCTCATAAAAGTTTTTAACAGTCTCCAATGCTTATTTCATGCACTGTAACCTAATGTAAATCAGGCGTCTTAGCCTTCCACCTCTCAGAAGCACCCTGTAGTGACATTCTGATCTGATTCAGGTAAACAGGGCAATTGGCCACAGGCTATAGTAGTTGAAAGTCCAGCTTACATTGAGAACAGGTAAATATTTACCTCTTTGGAGCAGCTGCTCAGGCCATTTTTAGATTGCGGAGATTGTGTTTATAAATAAGGTGATGGAAAGCGATAATCAGGAAAATCAAATAACTGCAATATTTCTTCATTGTAGCCTAGACAATAAAATGCTAGAAAGTGTGATCCATCTTTCTAGTGCACTCTAGTCATACAATGATTGCCGCCTACTAGTGTAAGTATTAAAACACTCAACTGAATGTAGTGTGATCATGCCATCATAACTAGCTTTAGTGCTTAAAAAGTCCTGGGAAATAGCTCAACTCATCATCATCATCACATATGTGTTACAAGACATGTGGCCCTAACTAAGGAGATGATAATCAGGTCATATTCAGGACATTACTGAGTTTTAAAGCTAACATACCTATATGTATGCTGTAATCACAGTTTTTCATATTCACTGGTTGATACTTTACTCACAACGCATTTTATTGTAGGGCATTATGAGATGAGTTTAAAATATGTCTTTAGAGGTTATCTTCAGTGAAAATGGTATGCACAGGGTCAGAGATAGGCTGCTGTAATAATTATCGGTGCTATGGCGTCGGTACAAATATCTTCTGACTCCGACTCTTTAGTTTATGAAACCTCCCACTCCAGGTACCCAAAATTGCTCCGACTCCTCGACTCCCGACTCCTTAGTCTAATTTTTACAAAAGCTATGGATTTGGTTCAAAAATCATCCAACTCCCACTCCGACTCCTCACTTCATTGAAACCACCGACTCTGACTCCAGCTACCCAAAATTGCTCCAACTCCGACTCCTCGGCTCCGACTCCTTAGTCTAATTTTTACAAAAGCTAGGGATTTGGTTCAAAAATCATCCGACTCCTCACTTCATTGAACCACCGACTCTGACTCCAGCTACCCAAAGTTGCTCCGACTCCTCAATTCCTACTCCACAGCCCTGATAATTATCCAGTGTGTGTCCACACCCTCTAAAACTCCTTTACCTCTCTATAGGTTGTTTAATATGGTGACCAACAGAGAACTCAAGCACTGGGCTCACTATACGTTAACTGTTACCTCAGCAACCTAAACTACTAATTTAGACATTTTTATTAATGAGCATTTCTATTTATTGTTTTTCCATCATATTGCACTTTTCGCTGTCTATGTGTGCTTTAAGATATACAGTGGCTTGCAAAAGTATTCGGCCCCCTTGAAGTTTTTCACATTTTGTTACATTACTGCCACAAACATAAATCAATTTTATTGGAATTCCACGTGAAAGACCAATACAAAGTGGTGTACACGTGAGAAGTGGAACGAAAATCATACAAGATTCCAAGCATTTTTTACAAATCAATAACTGCAAAGTGGGGTGTGCGTAATTATTCAGCCCCCTGAGTCAATACTTTGTAGAACCACCTTTTGCTGCAATTACAGCTGCCAGTCTTTTAGGGTATGTCTCTACCAGCTTTGCACATCTAGAGACTGAAATCCTTGCCTATTCTTCTTTGCAAAACAGCTCCAGCTCAGTCGGATAAGGTGGACAGCGTTTGAAAACAGCAGTTTTCAGATCTTGCCACAGATGCTCGATTGGATTTAGATCTGGACTTTGACTGGGCCATTCTAACACATGGATATGTTTTGTTTTCAACCATTCCATTGTTGCCCTGGCTTTATCTTTAGGGTCGTTGTCCTGCTGGTAGGTGAACCTCCGCCCCAGTCTCAAGTCTTTTGCAGACTCTAAGAGGTTTTCTTCCAAGATTGCCCTGTATTTGGCTCCATCCATCTTCCCATTAAATTTGACCAGCTTCCCTGTCCCTGCTGAAGAGAAGCAACCCCAGAGCATGATGCTGCCACCACCATATTTGACAGTGGGGATGGTGTGTTCTGAGTGATGTGCAGTGTTATTTTTCTGCCACACATAGCGTTTTGCATTTTGGTCAAAAAGTTCCATTTTGGTCTCATCCGACCAGAGCACCTTCTTCCACATGTTTGCTGTGTCCCCCACATGGCTTGTGGCAAACTGCAAATGGGACTTCTTATGCTTTTCTGTTAACAATGGCTTTCTTCTTGTCACTCTTCCATAAGAGCCAACTTTGTGCAGTGCACAACTAATAGTTGTCCTATGGACAGATTCCCCCACCTGAGCTGTTGATCTTTGCAGCTCGTCCAGAGTCACCATGGGCCTCTTGACTGCATTTCTGGTCAGCGCTCTCCTTGTTCGGCCTGTGAGTTTAGGTGGACAGCCTTGTCTTGGTAGGTTTACAGTTGTGCCATACTCCTTCCATTTCTGAATGATCGCTTAACCACTTGCCGACCGCCCACAGCCCATGGGCGGCGGCAAAGTGGACGCCTAAAGGACCGCAATACGCCTTCAGGCGGCGCGTCCTTTAGGCATGCCGGGGGAGCGATCGCGTCATTGATGACGCGCGCTTCCCCCGGCAACTGGCTCCGCCCACCCGCCGTAACATCCCGCCGGCCATACGGAAGCGCCGGCGGGATGTTAACCCCGCGATCGCCGCATACAAAGTGTATAATACACTTTGTAATGTATACAAAGTGTATTATACAGGCTGCCTCCTGCCCTGGTGGTCCCAGTGTCCGAGGGACCACCAGGGCAGGCTGCAGCCACCCTAGTCTGCACCCAAACACACTGATCTGCCCCCCCCCGCCCACTGATCGCCCACAGCACCCCTCAGACCCCCCCCCTGCCCACCCCCCAGACCCCTGTTTGCACCCAATCACCCCCCTAATAACCCATCAATCACTCCCTGTCACTATCTGTCAACGCTATTTTTTTTTTTATATCCCCCCTGCCCCCTGCCCCCTCCTGATCACCCCCCACCCCTCAGATTCTCCCCAGACCCCCCCCCAGACCCCCCCCCCCCTGTGTACTGTATGCATCTATCTTCCCTGATAACCTGTCAATCACCCGTCAATCACCCATCAATCACCCATCAATCACCCATCAATCACCCCCTGTCACTGCCACCCAACAATCAGCCCCTAACCTGCCCCTTGCGGGCAATCTGATCACCCACCCACACCAATAGATCGCCCGCAGATCCGACATCAGATCACCTCCCAAATCCATTGTTTACATCTATTCTCTCCTCTAAACACCCACTAATTACCCATCAATCACCCCCTATCACCACCTGTCACTTTTACCTATCAGATCAGACCCTAATCTGCCCCTTGCGGGCACCCAATCACCTGCCAACACGCTCAGATTGCCCTCTGACCCCCCCTTATCAATTCGCCAATGCATTAATTACATCTGTTCTTCCCTGTAATAACCCACTGATCACCTGTCAATCACCTGCCAATCACCTATCACCCATCAATCACCCCCTGTCACTGCCACCCATCAATCAGCCCCTAACCTGCCCCTTGCGGGCAATCTGATCTCCCACCCACACCATTAGATCGCCCGCAAACCCGCCGTCAGATTACCTCCCAAATGTATTGTTTACATCTGTTATCTTCTCTAAACACCCACTAATTACCCATCAATCACCCATCAATCACCCCCTATCACCACCTGTCACTGTTACCTATCAGATCAGACCCTAAGCTGCCCCTTGCGGGCACCCAATCACCCGCCCACACGCTCAGATTGCCCTCAGACCCCCCCCCCCTTATCAATTCACCAGTGCATTAATTACATCTGTCCTTCCATGTAATAACCCACTGATCACCTGTCAATCACCTGCCAATCACCTATCACCCATCAATCACCCCCTGTCACTGCCACCCAACAATCAGCCCCTAACCTGCCCCTTGCGGGCAAACTGATCACCCACCCACACCAATAGATCGCCCGCAGATCCGACATCAGATCACCACCCAAGCGCAGTGTTTCCATCTATTCTCTCCTCTAAACACTCACTAATTACCCATCAATCACCCATCAATCACCCCCTATCACCACCTGTCACTGTTACCCATCAGATCAGACCCTAATCTGCCCCTTGCGGGCACCCAATCACCCGCCTACACGCTCAGATTGCCCTCAGACCCCCCCTTATCAATTCGCCAGGGCATTATTTACATCTGTCCTTCCCTGTAATAACCCACTGATCACCTGTCAATCACCTGTCAATCACCCATCAATCACCCCCTGTCACTGCCACCCATCAATCACCCCCTGTCACTGCCACCCATCAATCAGCCCCTAACCTGCCCCTTGCGGGCAAACTGAACACCCACCCACACCAATAGATCGCCCGCAGATCCGACGTCCGATCACCTCCCAAGTGCAGTGTTCACATCTGTTCTCTACCCTAAACACCCACTAATTACCCATCAATCACCCCCTGTCACTGCTACCTATCAGATTAGACCCCTATCTGCCCCTAGGGCACTCAATCACCCGCCCACACCCTCAGAATGCCCTCAGACCCCAGCCCTGATCACCTCGCCAGTGCATTGCTTGCATCTATTCCCCCCTCTAATCACACCTTGAGACACCCATCAATCACCTCCTGTCACCCCCTAGCACACCTACCCATCAGATCAGGCCCTAATTTGCCCCGTGTGGGCTCCTGATCACTCGGCCAAACCCTCAGATCCCCCTCAGACCCCCTTCCGATCACCTCCCCAGTGCATTGATTGCATCTATTTTCCCCTCTAACCACCCCCTGAGACACCCATCAATCACCTCCTGTCACCCCCCTAGCACTCCTATCCATCAGATCAGGCCCAATACAACCTGTCATCTAAAAGGCCACCCTGCTTATGACCGGTTCCACAAAATTCGCCCCCTCATAGACCACCTGTCATCAAAATTTGCAGATGCTTATACCCCTGAACAGTCATTTTGAGACATTTGGTTTCCAGACTACTCACGGTTTTGGGCCCGTAAAATGCCAGGGCGGTATAGGAACCCCACAAGTGACCCCATTTTAGAAAAAAAGACACCCCAAGGTATTCTGTTAGGTGTATGACGAGTTCATAGAAGATTTTATTTTTTGTCAAAAGTTAGCGGAAATTGATTTTTTATTGGTTTTTTTTCACAAAGTGTCATTTTTCACTAACTTGTGACAAAAAATAAAATCTTCTATGAACTCGCCATACACCTAACGGAATACCTTGGGGTGTCTTCTTTCTAAAATGGGGTCACTTGTGGGGTTCCTATACTGCCCTGGCATTTTAGGGGCCCTAAACCGCGAGGAGTAGTCTAGAAAACAAATGCCTCAAAATGACCCGTGAATAGGACGTTGGGCCCCTTAGCGCACCTAGGCTGCAAAAAAGTGTCACACATGTGGTACCGCCGTACTCAGGAAAAGTAGTATAATGTGTTTTGGGGTGTATTTTTACACATACCCATGCTGGGTGGGAGAAATTTCTATGTAAATGGTCAATTGTGTGTAAAACAAATCAAACAATTGTCATTTACAGAGATATTTCTCCCACTTAGCATGGGTATGTGTAAAAATACACCCCAAAACACATTATACTACTTCTCCTGAGTACAGCGGTACCACATGTGTGGCACTTTTTTACACCCTAAGTACGCTAAGGGGCCCAAAGTCCAATGAGTACCTTTAGGATTTCACAGGTCATTTTGCGACATTTGGTTTCAAGACTACTCCTCACGGTTTAGGGCCCCTAAAATGCCAGGGCAGTATAGTAACCCCACAAATGACCCCATTCTAGAAAGAAGACACCCAAAGGTATTCCGTTAGGAATATGGTGAGTTCATAGAAGATTTTATTTTTTGTCAAAAGTTAGCGGAAAATTGATTTTTATTGTTTTTTTCACAAAGTGTCATTTTCCACTAACTTGTGACAAAAAATAAAATCTTCTATGAACTCACCATACTCCTAACGGAATACCTTGGGGTGTCTTCTTTCTAAAATGGGGTCATTTGTGGGGTTCCTATACTGAACTGACATTTTAGGGGCCCTAAACCGTGAGGAGTAGTCTGGAAATCAAATTTCGCAAAATGACCTGTGAAATCCTAAAGGTACTCATTGGACTTTGGGCCCTTTAGCGCAGTTAGGGTGCAAAAAAGTGCCACACATGTAGTATTGCCATACTCGGGAGAAGTAGTACAATGTGTTTTGGGGTGTATTTTTACACATACCCATGCTGGGTGGGAGAAATACCTCTGTAAATGACAATCTTTTGATTTTTTTACACACAATTGTCCATTTACAGAGTTATTTCTCCCACCCAGCATGGGTATGTGTAAAAATACACCCCAAAACACATTGTACTACTTCTCCCGAGTACGGCGATACCACATGTGTGGCACTTTTTTGCACCCTAACTGCGCTAAAGGGCCCAAAGTCCAATGAGTACCTTTAGGATTTCACAGGTCATTTTGCGGAATTTGATTTCCAGACTACTCCTCACGGTTTAGGGCCCCTAAAATGCCAGGGCAGTATAGGAACCCCACAAATGACCCCATTTTAGAAAGAAGACACCTCAAGGTATTCCGTTAGGAGTATGGTGAGTTCATAGAAGATTTTATTTTTTGTCACAAGTTAGTGGAAAATGACACTTTGTGAAAAAAACAATAAAAATCAATTTTCCGCTAACTTTTGACAAAAAATAAAATCTTCTATGAACTCACCATACTCCTAACGGAATACCTTGGGGTGTCTTCTTTCTAAAATGGGGTCATTTGTGGGGTTCCTATACTGCCCTGGCATTTTAGGGGCCCTAAACCGTGAGGAGTAGTCTGGAAATCAAATTCCGCAAAATGACTTGTGAAATCCTAAAGGTACTCATTGGACTTTGGGCCCTTTAGCGCAGTTAGGGTGCAAAAAAGTGCCACACATGTGGTATCGCCGTACTCGGGAGAAGTAGTACAATGTGTTTTGGGGTGTATTTTTACACATACCCATGCTGGGTGGGAGAAATAACTCTGTAAATGGACAATTGTGTGTAAAAAAATGAAAAAATTGTCATTTACAGAGATATTTCTCCCACCCAGCATGGGTATGTGTAAAAATACACCCCAAAACACATTCTACTACTTCTCTTGAGTACGGCAATACCACATGTGTGGCACTTTTTTGCAGCCTAACTGCGCTAAGGGGCCCAAAGTCCAATGAGCACTTTTAGGCTTTACAGGGGTGCTTACAAATTAGCACCCCCCAAAATGCGAGGACAGTAAACACACCCCACAAATGACCCCATTTTGGAAAGTAGACACTTCAAGGTATTCAGAGAGGGGCATGGTGAGTCCGTGGCAGATTTCATTTTTTTTTGTCGCAAGTTAGAAGAAATGGATTCTTTTTTTTTTTCTTTTTTTTGTCACAAAGTGTCATTTTCCGCTTACTTGTGACAAAAAATAATATCTTCTATGAACTCACTATGCCTCTCAGTGAATACTTTGGGATGTCTTCTTTCCAAAATGGGGTCATTTGGGGGGTATTTATACTATCCTGGAATTCTAGCCCCTCATGAAACATGACAGGGGGTCAGAAAAGTCAGAGATGCTTGAAAATGGGAAAATTCACTTTTTGCACCATAGTTTGTAAACGCTATAACTTTTACCCAAACCAATAAATATACACTGAATGGGTTTTTTTTTATCAAAAACATGTTTGTCCACATTTTTCGCGCTGCATGTATACAGAAATTTTACTTTATTTGAAAATTGTCAGCACAGAAAGTTAAAAAAATCATTTTTTTGCCAAAATTCATGTCTTTTTTGATGAATATAATAAAAAGTAAAAATCGCAGGAGCAATCAAATAGCACCAAAAGAAAGCTTTATTAGTGACAAGAAAAGGAGCCAAAATTCATTTAGGTGGTAGGTTGTATGAGCGAGCAATAAACCGTGAAAGCTGCAGTGGTCTGAGTGGAAAAAAAGTGCCTGGTCCTTAAGGGTTAGAAAGACTGTAGTCCTCAAGTGGTTAAACAGTGCTCCATGGGATGTTCAAGGCTTTGGAAATCTTTTTGTAGCCTAAGCCTACTTTAAATTTCTCAATAACTTTATCCCTGACCTGTCTGGTGTGGTCTTTGGACTTAATGGTGTTGTTGCTCCCAATATTCTCTTGGTCAAACTCTGAGGCCGTCACAGAGCAGCTGTATTTGTACTGACATTAGATTACACACAGGTGCACTCTGTTTAGTCATTAGCACTCATCAGGCAATGTCCATGGGCAACTGACTGCACTCAGACCAAAGGGGGCTGAATAATTACGCACACCCCACTTTGCAGTTATTGTTATGTAAAAAAATGTTTGGAATCATGTATGATTTTAGTTCCACATCTCACGTGTACACCACTTTGTATTGGTCTTTCATGTGGAATTCCAATAAAATTGATTCATGTTTGTGGCAGTAATGTGACAAAATGTGGAAAACTTCAAGGGGGCCGAATACTTTTGCAAGCCACTATACATTATTACAGATAACACCTATATGGTGGAAACGCTGAAAAATAATGACGACAATTAAGAACTGTTGGCGTACCTCTCTTGTACAATGTACCATTAATTTGGGTTTATCCTTATCCTAAGGATAGAGGTGCTCATGATAGAAAACCCCACTTATCAGGCACGCTGTCATATTGACCTGAAGAACCTGGATACACTTGTGAAATGTGTTGTCCTTTTTTTGTGCTAAGAAAACTGAAGTTTGTCGTGTAAAAATACTGGTGTTTTCTATAAGGGATGGTTCCTTTTTTTCTTACTGTTTAAATTATTTAACACCTCCACTATATAGTTGTTACCTCACACTTCTGTTGGGAGGTTATTGCTTTTTGATTTTTAAACCACTGCACCATCAGGAGAGTGACCACTTTAATCACTAAAGATCCCAGTGGCTTGTACAAGAGCGGGGGCTGGTTCTTTACCGCAGGCTTGAATTGGTGGTTGCATTCCCATTGAACCCAATTTATGAGTGTCTTTTTAGTTGAATATTTATTTTTGGTAGATAACAGTACATGATTTGCTCCTGGTCTTCTTTAATTTTTTCAGTCCTTTGTTGTTCCTGTTGGTTCATTCGGTCCTTCAAAACACACCTACACTTTGGTCACTCGTTAAGAAAAATCTTCTGCATCCAGAAACAACGGACATGTGGATTTCGAGCTCTTGCCCATAGCTGGTTTCTACTATTGGATTTTTTTTTGTTTGCCTGCCATCCTGCTGATGTCTGCACTATGCATCTGCTGAAATAGTTCACTGTGACAAACAGCTTGTTTCTTTTGAGTTCTGGACTGGTACAAGGAAGGATCACATTTTCCTGACAGATTAATCCATTCAAGATATGGGTATGAAAAAACCCCGTTGTTATTGACTTGTGTACAGAACTAGGACTGTTGTAAAAGCAAAGTCTACTTACCAACATACTAGAACGGAAGTGACCAAGCTTCCTCTTTCCAGCTGCAGATTTTGAAAATGATGCCCTTTTTTCTTACTTAAAAAAGGATGAGTGGAATCAGCAAATGTTGCTGTGCAGGAATTTCCCAATTCTTCTGTGGAACTCAACTGTAGAGTTTCTGTAGAATGCATGTTAGGTCATTGAGAAGGCAAAATGAATGAAGGTTGTTAACAGTTAGAAGGGTTCCAGAGGTATAAACGATGCCCTTGAATGCACACAAAATTACTTTAAATAAATTATAATGTGTTTCACGCTAGGGAACTGTATTTTTCTTTTTTGGGGATGTGTTAAGCTTCAGAGACTGTAAGGCAACTTGGCAAATATGGTTCTATTTGGTTGTTTTTCTTAAGTGGGGCTTAGGTTAAAATTTGTTTTTTTGGCCATCTTGGCGAATAAATTCTTTAATTTGTTTTTCTTAACCATGACCTGGATTAATGGTGACATTTTGAATGTTCTGTAAAATATAGGCAGACCTGTGAAACAAGCCCAAATAAGTTATGCTTTATAAAGCATCTCGCTGTAGCCTTCTCTGACAGAGTAAAGCCAGAGCTGTGAAACAAAGCCAAGGTTATATTATCCTAAGATTATTATTCCTTTGCTGTCACTCATTGGGCTTGATTCACTAAACTGTGATAACTCATATCACGGCCGCGCTAGCATTTTTAGCGCGCGTTTCTGCGCGCTTTTGCGGATTTTTGAAAACGCTAGCCTGATATGAGTTATCATGGTTTAGTGAATAAAGCCCATTGTGTGCGTGTTTAATAAATATATATCAAAAAGGTGTGAAACAAGCCCCCAAGCAGTTGGTAGACTATTGCAACAGTCGTGAAACCAGGACGTTTTTTTTTTTAATTCAGAGTAGGTATTTGTGTAATTCTTATTTATTTATTTATGTATTTAATATCCAAGAAGTGAGAAAATAAATGTGAATTAAAGGGAACCAAGGATCACTTTTTTCTGCTGATTGTCCTGGTTTCTAATAGCTATAGGAGCTCCCATGTTCCCCCCTCTCCTTCCATTATTTATCCAGGGGAAGGTGTGGAAATAGCATCTGTGGCTTCTCCAAACTCTTTGAAGCACAGTGTTGTATCTCTCCACACTCCTAAAGTTTTTTTTAAATAATGCGATACATTGTTGGCATGCATTTTTAATGTACTATAGAGATTCCCTTGGTGCTAAAAATGGTGCTTGGTTCACTTGGGCTGCATTTTTTGCTGCTTACCATCCTCCCACTGTTCGTTGTCTTAGGTGTGTTTCTCAAAGTATAGCCAGATAACGCATGAGTTTCTCTGACATAGTATAGCCAGAGGTGTGAAACGAACCCTCTTTTATTTACAATTAGCGCTTATAAATAGTGGTGGTGATAAAAAGGAAGGATACACACACACACACACACACACACACACACACACACACACACACACACACACACACACACACACACACACACACACACAGTATGCATACTGCTGAAAGGAAAGCACTGCATGCCTGCTTCAAAATGTGCAATGGCTTAACCACTTGAGGACCGCAGGCTTTACCCTTCTTAAGGACCAGACCCTTTTTTTCCATTCAGACCACTGCAGCTTTCACGGTTTATTGCTCGTTCATACAACCTACCACCTAAATGAATTTTACCTCCTCCTGTCTGGGGTATCCACCCAAACAACGTCCTCAGGTAGTGGCCCATCCAGTCCTTTCGTTTCCAAGGCAAAAATAATAGCTGTTTGCATAAAACTACTTTTGAAGTTGGAAAAAATCCTTTTGCAGCGATGAGCGAAAGTGACTATATTCTTATGGCATTCACTTTTGAGAAAACAATGTAAAATTTGACTTTCCATCAAAAATGCGTTCAAAAAACATTTAGTAATACGTTTGTGATAGTTCACATTTTTTGCAGTTTTTTTTTCTTTAACCACTTAAGGACTGCAGTCATAAAATCCCTTAAGGACCAGAGCCTTTTTTTTCCATTCAGACCACTGCAGCTTTAACGGTTTATTGCTCGGTCATACAACCTACCACCTAAATGAATTTTACCCTCTTTTCTTGTCACTAATACAGCTTTCTTTTGGTGCTATTTGATTGCTGCTGCGATTTTTACTTTTTATTATATTCATCAAAAAAGACATGAATTTTGTCAAAAAAATGATTTTTTTAACTTTCTGTGCTGACATTTTTCAAATAAAGTAAAATTTCTGTATACATGCAGCACGAAAAATGTGGACAAACATGTTTTTGATAAAAAAAAAAAACCCATTCAGCCTATATTTATTGGTTTGGGTAAAAGTTATAGCGTTTACAAACTATGGTGCAAAAAGTGAATTTTCCCATTTTGAAGCATCTCTGACTTTTCTGACCACCTGTCATGTTTCATGAGGGGCTAGAACTCCAGGGTAGTATAAATACCCCCCAAATGACCCCATTTTGGAAAGAAGACATCCCAAAGTATTCACTGAGAGGCATAGTGAGTTCATAGAAGATATTATTTTTTTGTCACAAGTTAGCGGAAAATGACAGTTTGTGACAAGAAAAAAAAAAAAGTTTCCATTTCTGCTTGATTTCTTCTTGTGACAAAAAAAAAAATGAAATCTCCCACGGACTCACCATGCCCCTCTCTGAATACCTTGAAGTGTCTACTTTCCAAAATGGGGTCATTTGTGGGGTGTGTTTACTGTCCTGGCATTTTGGGTGGTGCTAATTTGTAAGCACCACTGTAAAGCCTAAAGGTGCTCATTGGACTTTGGGCCCCTTAGCGCAGTTAGGCTGCAAAAAAGTTCCACACATGTGGTATCGTCGTACTCAGGAGAAGTAGTATAATGTGTTTTGGGGTGTATTTTACACATACCCATGCTGGGTGGGAGAAATATCTCTGTAAATGACAATCTTTTGTTTACACACAATTGTCCATTTACAGAGACATTTCTCCCACCCAGGATGGGTATGTGTAAAAATACACCGCAAAATACATTATACTACTTCTCCCGAGTACGGCAATACCACATGTGTGGCACTTTTTTGCACCCTAACTGCGCTAAGGGGCTTGGTGGGAAGTGGGGTCTCAGAGGCAATCAAACAATCACGGGACAATCAAAGCCGTTCACGGGGCAATCAAATACACGGGGCAAACAATCACGGGACAATCAAAGCCGTTCACGGGGCAATCAAATACAATTACAGCACAATCGAATCCAATCACAGCACAAGCAAATGTGATGCACTCGGAAGGTGGTGGTTGGAGGTGCTGGCGGGGAGGGTGGGGTTGGGGGTGACGGGAAGTGGGGTCTCAGAGGCAATCAAACAGTCACGGGACAATCAAATACAATTGCAGCACAATCAAATACAATCACAGCACAGTCAAATACAATGCACTCGGAAGGTAATTAGGGGGGGGTCTGAGGGCGATTTGAGGGGGTGGGGGGTTGATCAGGAGCCCGCACGGGGCAGACTGAGTCCTGATCTGATGAGAGGCAGACACAGGGGGTTACTGATCGAAGATCAGTTAGTGATTGCTGGGGAGGACAGATGTAAACAATGCGCAGGGGATGTAATCAGGAGGCGGGTCTGAGGGCAATCGAGGGTCTGGGCAGGTGATCGGTTGCCTACACGGGGCAGTTTGGGTCTGCTCTGATGGGAGGGGGTGCTGAGGGGTGATGGACAGGTGATAGACAGGTGATCAGAGGGGCATCAGGGGGTAAGCTAGCTGTATAATGATGTATACAGTATACAGGGGGGTAGTCTGGAATGGGGTCTGGGGGTGATCTAAAGGTAGGGGGGGGGATCAGGGGTGATTAGGAGGCAGTTAGGGACCTGCTGGGGTGATCAGGGGGGTCTGAAGGCTGGGGTGGGAGATCAGGGGGGCTGTGTGGGAAAACAAAATGTGTGGTGTATACTCACTGGTGCTTCCTCCTCGCTGGTGGTCTCTGGAACAAAGAGACCACGAGGCAAGGAGGAAGCGTGTATAAAGCACTTTGTTTACCTAACAAAGTGCCTTATACACTTTAATTTGCGGATTTTTGTATTCCTTCGCCCGCCGGCTCTGCTAATTGGCCGGAGGGCTGGAGTCTAAGTGCCCGGCCATCGATCCCCGGCGGAGGATCGCGATCGCTCCGCCCATGCCCCTAAAAGGACCGCTGCCTCTGTGCGTTAGCCGGTCCTTAGAGCTTCCACTTTCCGACCGCCCCTGTGCAGTGGGCGGTCGTTAAGTGGTTAAAGCATACCTGTACTAAACAGTGTGTCAGATCCCTCTGTGTCTTCTGCACCACTGGCAGCTCCGAAATTCCTTTGGCTGGAGCTTCAGTCACGCCGACTGCCTGTAAGCAGACCCATCGGCGGGAGCATCTATGTATACGCAGTTCTCAAAAGAATGAACCTTTTTTTTCTGTAAAATATTTTGATCCCAAGCAAATTCCTCTTCAATCTGATCATTTGATCAAATCATTGTCTGGCTCACAATATCAATCCACCTGGGTGTGTAAAACCTTTTACACACCATGCAATTTTCAATTCATATCCTACTTCCAGTGGGAAAAATATACAGCCTTCTGATTGTCAATGATATGCTGGAAAATATTGATTGAAATATGGGCTCTCTCATTGGCATTTAATAAAAATCAAATGTGTGTATGCTGGCTTTCTTTTATATCCAAGCTATTTCAGATCTGAATAGCAATCTGATCATCTGCTCGAATAGGATTTAAACAGATAATTGCATGGTGTATATTTACGTCCAGAACCCGAAGTCTGGCCACTTCGGGATCTGGCCAGCCAAAACGCGACGTGGCCATGCCCCTGCGGCCAATGTTAGAAATGAAATGATTCCCGTAAGTTTCATGTATTTTCTGGCCGTCTCGCTGCGGTCAAATGTATCAAAAGTTAGTTAATTAAATCAAGCCCGGGGCAATGTAACAGATGTAGCCGCCGGCTTCGGCTCTGCCTCCTCTCCTCCCCCTGCCTCTCTCCTATAGAACACTGGCAGCCGGGGGACACGTGTGTCCCCCCAGAGTCATTCGTCGCAAGAAACAAGCAGAGCGGGGAGGCTGCAGACATTGCTTCTGCCAGCACCTGCTCTGCAAGAAGAAACGGCAGGATTCCCTGCTGCGACGAAACTTAAAGCCTTCAGGAGTTGGAGGCAGGGCTTCCATTATGGGAGTACAGGTAGTGCTCCAGTACAGTGTCCAAGGTGGAAGGCCCAGAAATTGACCTTGCAGCGGGGCAATTGGCAAGCGGAACTTGTATGTGGTCCACAAACCTCTTATGGCTTCTGAAGGCAACTGAAGTTCTAACCGCTTTTGGACCAGAGCAGTTGAAATCTAAGTCCTGCTTTAGGCTGTCTGACAGGACGTAGATTGAATAATCGTCGCCACGTGGTCCCACCGCTCGAGTCAATCGGGCCATTCTGTCCCTGCTACAACCCACTTGCCCTGCCGTCAGTGTGACGGCAGAGCTCTGTGAGCTGGTCAGGAGCTGTTTTCATTGGTTCCTGACCCTGTTATCACTGTAAGCCAATGGGATTGGCATTGATGGACAGGGTTAGGAGACAATGAAAGCAGCTCCTGACCAGCACACATAGCTCTACCATCATAGAGATGGTAGAAAGAGGATGGAAGAGCAGTGTGACCGGCGAGAGCGGCGGGTATGTGCGGCGATTCGTCGAAGGCGGCAATTTACAGTGCCAGCAATCTCAGGTCCGGAAGTAGCTAAACAACTGTATAGATTTTTTTTAAGGCATAATGTCTCCTGCCATTACAGGGGTATGGGGAGCGTAATCTTAAAAAAATATTTCCCATGATTCCTCGAAAGCATTTTTTTACACAAAATTGCACAGATAGGACACTTTTCTGCACTTAGACATTTTAGATAAGCACTTAGCATAGCCGGCAACCCGAAACAGTGGACTTTTGTTTATATTTCTTATAGCTTCTTATATTTCTTTGTAGCTCTAAGCTGGACACTGACAGTATAAGTGGAAACATGCTACTTTTTGTGAATAATGAACTGTTGCATTACCCAGGTCTACTTTGTTGGTGAAATATTCTGTTCAAGATATTTTGTCTTCAAGTTTCATTCATTCTCATTTTTCAACTGCTGTAATTTATCTTTTAATTTATTAATGAAGTGTTTTTGGTATGGATTGTTGTCAATTCCTAGCCCATTTGTAGGGCTGAGCGGGAATCCAGTGGACTTCAGACAAGACATGATAGATGCGGCATTTGAAGCAGCAGTGCCACCTACTGGCTTCTATACCTCCTTATGCCATCACTGTATCACTGTCCTTTTCAGTGTGTATTGTGCAATGCTTATCTCTGCACAGATCGCTGGCATACTGTAAAGACAGAAGTTATTTGTGCAGTAAGCTCAGAGATCCCGCAGCTCACTTTGTATGTGTGAATCCTAAATATACCTATGCGGTACTAAAAAATGAATATGTCACTTTAAATAATGACTAATGATGCATCCAAATGTACACACAATATATAATGTGCTGGGATAGTCTGTGCTAAGTACAGTATTTAGAAACTGATAAAAAAAATGTTATAGCCATCCACATACAAAACGCAAATAATCCAAAGCAGCCAATCATTTTTTAAGACGTTACTTGATCAAAAGCATCAGTTGCATGAATGGATTAGAGTCAATTTCTTCTACTATTATATACTGTGACGTGCAGATTAACCCCACAAATATTCATGCAATTCCATAGACAATCATGTCTATAGATAATAGACACTGTTAATGACCAAGTGCTGAGCAATGAGAAATAGGGCCTGTTAGCCCTTCAAATCACAAAATGCACGATGTAGTGTGATTGAGTTATTGTATTTTTTTTACTGAGACACATGGCATCTCTCCCATTCAGGGCCCTTTTACACTATGGTGAGGCGGTAAGCTATTTTACCGCAAGTGGCCACTAAGTCAGTGAAAGTCTATAGAGACTTTCATACTTAGTGTGATGGAATGCGAGCGCTGCAACATAAGTATTCAAATCACAGCAATCCCATTGCAAAGTCAATAGTGCGTTACCGCATGATCCGTGCCTACCACATGGATTATGCAGTAATGCAAGTCTGTGGCGATGTAGTCAAGTGTAAACGATGTGGACCAACATGAATCCTGGTGACATACTTCCTCTCCAGCAGGGAGTAACATGACTGTGGAGTCGGAGTTGAGGAGTCAGAGTCGGAACAATTTTGGGTACCTGGAGTCGGAGTTGGAGTCAGTGGTTTCTTAAACTAGGGAGTCGGGAGTCGGATGATTTTGGTACCAAATCCACAGCCCTGGTAAGAATTAGACTAAGGAGTTGGAGTTGAGGAGTCAGAGTCGGAGCAATTTTGGGTACCTGGAGTCGGAGTTGGAGTCGGTGGTTTCTTAAACTGGGCAGAGGGGAGTCTCTAAACAGGAAGCAGCGTGTGTATCAGCGTCTATGCCGAGAGGAGATCAGCGGCGAGTGGAACGCAGGGAGGTGAGTAGTTGTGTACAGAGCTTCCTGCTGCGCTAATTACTCTGCATCTGAGGGAGGAGCATGGAGGGCAGCCCAGGGAGAGGTCGGGCTTCCCTCCCCGTGGCTCCGGCTCCCCCCTCCATTATGGGGGGGGGGGGGTGGACCTACCTAACCTATACTGGGGGACACCTACCTAACCTATACTGGGGGACACCTACCTAATCTAAACTATACTGGGGGGCACCTACCTAATCTAACCTATACTGGGGGGCACCTACCTATATAACCTATACTGGGGGCACCTACCTACCTAACCTATACTGGGGGGGCACCTACCTATCTAACCTATACTGGGGGGCAGCTACCTAATCTAACCTATACTGGGGGCACCTACCTAATCTAACCTATACTGGGGGGCAGCTACCTATCTAACCTATACTGGGAGGCAGCTATCTATCTAACCTATACTGACGGGCAGCTACCTAATCTAACCTATACTGGGGGGCACCTACCTATCTAACCTATACTGGGGGCACCTACCTATCTAACCTATACTGGGGGGCACCTACCTCTTAAACCTATACTGGGGGCACTTACTTATCTAACCTGTATTGGGGGCACTTACCTACCTAGCTAGCCTATACAGGTGGCAACTATACTGGCTACCTATATGGCAGGCACCTACCTAGCTTACCTATACTGGGGGCACCTACCTAGCTAAACTATGCTGGGGGCAACTATTCTGGATACCTATATTAGAGGCAACCACCTAGCTAACCTGTAGTGGGGCACCTATCTATCTAACCTATACCGGGGGCGCCTGCCTATCCAACCTATACTGGGGGCAACTATACTGGCTACCTATACTGGAGGGACCTACCTGGCTAACCTATACCGGGGGCAACTATACTGGCTCACATATGCCTGGCTACCTATACTGAGGGACCTATAGCCGGCTACCTATACTGGGGTACCTATTCTTGGCTACCTATACTGGGGGGACCTATACTGAGTGCAATTAGACCTGGCTAACCTATACTGCGGGCACCCATACCTTGCTCCGGGGGGGGGGCACAATTTTTACACCCTCGCCCTGGGTGCATTTTAGCCTAGAAACTGCACTGCCCATGGTGCCGCGGCACCCGTGGCACGAGCCAATCCTGTACCCCTCTAGATAAGCCTCACAGCATCAATAATACAATTACATTTGTTGGAAAAATATTTTATTGGCACAGCAACCGTACACATATTACAACATTTGGTCATATAAAGGCATTACAACCAGATCCATGCCATTTCGAAAAATAAACAGCTTAGTAGTTGAGTTTAATAGTTAAAAGTTGACTGCAGTTAGTGAAAATTATCACATTAGATTATTCATTCTTGAACTTAATTAAATTAACAAAAAGAAAAGAAAAAAGTAAACAAATATAATTGGAAATGAACATTCTGTTTCAATTACATTTGAATAAAAATGATAACAATCCTCCGGTTCTTTTCAGCTATCCAGTTCATTTTGCCATATACAGTGTATACCGGTAGTTATTTTACTGAATCAAAAATGCTATTGAACCAAGTAATTGTATGTGGCCAGCAGGGTATCATTTCAGTCCCTTTCTTGTAAGAGGCGCTTATCGTGACCTTAAGACTGCACTGTGTGTACTCCTGTTCGTTATTGCCTGAAGAAGCGGGGATATACCCGTGAAACGCATTGCGCTTTATGTTGGAGTATATAAATTAATTTGTTTGTACTAAAACCAACAATATCATGTCTGCTTCGGGAAGATGAGTCCACCACCGCCTCCCGAGGAATTTTAAAGTTTTTAGATATATTTTATTCTGTTGGCGCCTCTGTTCTCCTTACAAATTCACAGGAATCAATCATCCAGGAACCCCTGCTATCCCTACAGTTAAAACCCGGGGTCTTAGTTACAGCCTTCCCTTGCATAGTCACCTACACTGCGCAGAAGTACCCAGGTATTCGTAGGTGTCCTAACTCAGGCCCTGTAGCATGCATAGTGCAGACATGCATACATTCATTGCATCAAACCTATCCAAAGATTAGTAGCACATATCATGATGTCCTCTGCTGTGATAGATAGTGCACCAAACTAAACTCAAAAGGGAGCTAACAAAATATGTAAATGTCCACTATGCACATACCAGCATAAGCTGTGGGTACCCTGGCAATGGTCACAGACAGGGGAAATAGGGAGTGCACCTAGATTAGACACTAGCCACAAGGGTCAGTTACAAGAAAAAAATACATATATCCAGGCACATCACCTCAAGCTGTAGGAATAGCAGTGGTGCCTGGATGATTGATTCCTAAAAATGCACTTGTTTGAACATTTGTATGTGAGTGTGCAAAGGGTTAACTGTTTTTTGTTTTGTTTTTTGTTTTTTTGTTATTTTTCTGGCCACCCCACCTTTAGCACCTTACTAATAACTTATTTAAATGTCCTAGTTTGAGGTGATGTGCCTGGATATATGTATTCTTTATTGCATCCTGATTGGGAGAAGTGATGAGTGGTAGCTTGGCCATGCCTCCCCTCACTACTTCTCTTGGGCTGTACTGTGCCCACAGGAGTACAGCCGCATCTGCATGGTAAGCCGGTGAGCGTGCGCGCAGCTTCAGCACAGCCAGAAGAGGATCGCAGACCCCATTAGCTGTGGCATCAGGGGGCTAGAGGACAGCGCGGGACGCCTCATTAGGATTCAGAGGCTTCCCTCTCTTTAGGTAAGCATCTGGTTTCAAGAATGTTTGGCCTCAGGTTCTCTTTAAAAAAAGATTTGGCTTTACAGTATGATGTACAGAAAAATAAATAAATAAATGTGGTCTTGATTTGAATAGTTTGGTAAATTCAGGCTGTTAACGAGAAACCGTGACCAAGAATTGAACTTCATCCCAATCAGTAGCTGATACACCCTTTTCCACGAGAAATCAATTCCTTTTCTCAAGCACATCATCAGGGGACTCTGTATGGCTGATTTTGTGGTGAAACCCCTCCCACAGTGTGATGTCAGTGTCTCACAGCCCTGAGGTACTGACATCACACTGTGGGAACCTTGTTGCATTGTGGGGAATAACAGCTGTTTCCAACAGCCCAAAAAAATGCAAGCAGCATCTCCTTCCAGTGACATCACCTGCCAGCAGTAAAAATGCCATCATGTGATACATTTCTGAATGTAAATCAGGGAGAGGAAACATTTTACATTGAGCAAACACTGACTAAATCATTTATACATAATTATTGTAAAAATGAAGCACTTTTTTATTACATTATTTTCACTGAAGTTTTTCTTTAAGCCTCGTTTATAAATAGACCATAATTGTACAGTAGGCTGGATTTAACTGTAGAAAACCTATTTTTAACAGTTTTGTTTGATAACATCCCATGAGATGAAAGTGATTCCAGTAAACGTAATACTCAATTCCTGAATGAAAGGGGACTTCCGTCATGCTAAGTATATCCTCTCCTACACAGGAAGTGCATGAATGTAAGAATAAGGAACAAGCCTTGTCGTCTCTGAAGAAATCAGACTGACTGCTTTATGCAGACTTTTGATGTATTCATGATATATGGGGTTTATTGTTAAAACTCATCTCCAAGCAAGCATTGTGAATGAGGATTAATAACTTTTCATAAGTGGCGTTTGGTTTTTGAAATCCTGCCAGAATTTTCAAAGAATACAACAATGATTCTGTATTGTTGTCCTGGATAGTGCACTGGTTAAGGGCTCTGCCTCTGACACAGGAGACCAGCGTTTGAATCTCAGCTCTTCCTGCTTAGTAACCCAGAACCTATTCAGTTAGGAGACCTTGGGCAAAACTCCCTAACACTGCTGCTGCCTACTGAGTGCACCCTACTGGCAAGCTCTTTGAGTCCCATGGAAGAAAAGTGCAATATAAATGTTGTGTCTTGTCTTATTGTACTTTTCCAGAGACAACTTGAGCCTGAGCTTTACAGCTTTGGTACAGCTAGGTGAATTTATACTACACCCGCTGGACTGAATGAGCTTTGCTGTGAGTGGGTGTCTGATGCCTGTTCAGAGCATGTGCTTTCAGGAAGCAGCTGATCATGTGACCAAATGGTACATTTACATTTGCTGTGGATGACTGTGACACCAGTTTAGCAGTGGAATGGGTTTTTTCATGGTGCTTTTACTGTTGTTTCTCATTCTTGCTATTTATAACTGAATCTTGTAATAATACAACTCATTTCCGTCTTAATATTTCCTCTTAAAGGATACCAGAGCCCAAATGAATATGAGAAACTGAATTACAATTGGGTCACGCTCATGCGCAGAATGCTCCTTGCTGTGGTTGCATGCTGTAAAACGCGCAACAGCTGGGCCAGCGCAATTGCAGTGATGCTCGACCCGGCCAACCAGGAAGAGGGTGCTGGACAGGGGCGTAGCAATAGTCATAGCTAGAGTGACCAGACGTCCCGGATTGCCCGGGACGCGTCCCGGATTCGGGGTCCGCTGTCCCAGGCAGCATGAGGTCCCGGGAAACGTCCCGCTTTCAGCAGCGGGACGTCCCGGCCTCGGGACTCTGGCCACTCTCTCCGCATGAACTGGCAGCGTCGTCTATATAGACGCCGTGCCAGTTCATTTGCTTGCAGCCCCGCTCCAGCCTCCTCTTCCGGTGTCTGCTCCGACACCGGCAGGCGAGCAGGGCTACGGCAAGATGGCTGCCGAAGCCCTGTACTGGAGACTATGTGTCTCCAGTACAGGGCTTTGGGCGCCATCTTGCCGTAGCCCTGTCAGCGCGGGAGACCAGAGCGGGAGGAACAAGACGGTCCCGGGACGGAGCAGCGCGCCAGAGGAGACTTCTGCCAGGTGAGTAAATGCTTTCTTTTCCAGGTGAACTTTGCCCGCATTACGTTTCTTGCCTGGTGAAATGTTTGCCCGCATTGCGTTTCTTGCCTGGTGAAATGTTTGCCCGCATTGCGTTTCTTGCCTGGTGAAATGTTTGCCCGCATTACGTTTCTTGCCTGGTGAAATGTTTGCCCGCATTGCGTTTCTTGCCTGGTGAAATGTTTGCCCGCATTACGTTTCTTGCCTGGTGAAATGTTTGCCCGCATTACGTTTCTTGCCTGGTGAAATGTTTGCCCGCATTGCGTTTCCTTTCTGGTGAAATGTTTGCCCGCATTGCGTTTCTTACCTGGTGAAATGTTTGCCCGCAGTGCGTTTCTTGTCTGGTGAAATGTTTGCCCGCAGTGCGTTTCTTGCCTGGTGAAATGTTTGCCCGCAGTGCGTTTCTTGCCTGGTGAAATGTTTGCCCGCAGTGCGTTTCTTGCCTGGTGAAATGTTTGCCCGCATTACGTTTCTTGCCTGGTGAAATGTTTGCCCGCAGTGCGTTTCCTTTCTGGTAAAATGTTTGCCCGCATTGCGTTTCTTACCTGGTGAAATGTTTGCCCACAGTGCGTTTCTTGTCTGGTGAAATGTTTGCCCGCAGTGCGTTTCTTGCCTGGTGAAATGTTTGCCCGCAGTGCGTTTCTTGCCTGGTGAAATGTTTGCCCGCATTACGTTTCTTGCCTGGTGAAATGTTTGCCCGCAGTGCATTTCTTGCCTGGTGAAATGTTTGCCCGCAGTGCGTTTCCTTTCTGGTGAAATGTTTGCCCGCATTGCGTTTCTTACCTGGTGAAATGTTTGCCCGCAGTGCGTTTCTTGCCTGGTGAAATGTTTGCCCGCAGTGCGTTTCTTGCCTGGTGAAATGTTTGCCCGCAGTGCTTTTCTTGCCTGGTGAAATGTTTGCCCGCAGTGCGTTTCTTTTCTGGTGAAATGTTTGCCCGCATTGCGTTTATTTTGTACTGACATGTTGCCCGCATTGCCTTTATTTTGTACTGACATGTTTGCCCGCATTGCGTTTATTTTGTACTGACATGTTTGCCCGCATTGCATTTATTTTATACTGACATGTTTGCCCTCATTGCATTTATTTTATACTGACATGTTGCCCGCATTGCGGTTATTTTGTTCTGACATGTTGCCTATTGCGTTTATTTTCTGGTGTCCGGGGTAACTGTTACTGCATTTATTATTTAATGGTCATAGATGGCTATGTTTGCTGCTTTGTGGTTACGGTATACTATTAGCATCACACAGTTTCTGCACACCCATGATGCAAAGTCTTGTTTGTCCACATCATGGCGTAAACACTGCTTTCTTATGCCTCGCTGTTACATCATTACGTTAGCTCCGCCCATACAATGTCATGGCCACGCCCATTTTTCGCCCAGTCCTCCCCACTTTTCGCCGCGGTGCGCTGCGCGCACCTCCCCCCCGCCCCCTCCCCTTCCCAGGTTGGACCCACAAAAATCTGGTCACTCTATCATAGCAGCCATAGCAACTGCTATGGGGCCCTGGAGAAGAGTGGCGCCCAGATGGTACTTGATGTGTTCACTATTAACTTTGTTACTTCACCCTTTATCTCGGTGCTCTTGGACTATACACAGTGTGCATTGCATGAGAATGTAAACTGAACTATTAACTCATATCCATTGGGTAGGGGCAGGTAGTATTGCTGAAAAGTGCCTAGATATGTTGGCCCCATAAAAAGTTTGCTATGGGGCCCCATAATGTCTAGCTACGACACTGGTGCCAGAGGTCAATTAGGACTATCGGAGGGACAGAAAGAAGAACGGGGAAGCGGTGAGCATCAGGACAGCTCACCATACATGCCTGCTCCCCCGTTTCTCATATTCATTTGGGCTTTTGTATCCTTTAAGTTACTTTCACACTTACCGGGTTTTGTAACGTTGCGGAACTCTCTCCCCGTTGCAGCTCCTCACAAGGGCAATATAAGTCTATAGAGATTTGCACACTTTGGCTATGCGATGTGACGGAAGTAACAAAATCAACACAAGTCTGCTGCAAACTCTGCAGTGCGTTACTGCATGATCCGTGCCTAACACACAGATTATGAAGCAATGCAAGTCTATGGCAACACGGTAAGTGTGCACAAGCGATTGCCTTATAGCATTGGTTATCTTGTGACATACTTCCTGTTCAGCAGGGAGTACGTCACTGAGCGGGAGACGGTGTTACGTATATTACCCTATTGGCGCACTTAGCCACTGGGCAATATGCATGGGGCAATGATGAAGTGCGATCACCCTGACCCGGGCTCTCCTGACGCAGGACGATCGCACTGCTCAAAATGGGAACTTTAACTACTTAAGCCCAAAGGGTTGTTTATTTTTTGCATCTGAGCAACTTTCACCTCCCATTCATTTGCCAATAACTTTATCACTACTCATCCCAATGAATTGATCTATATCTTGTTTTTTCCGCCACCAATTAGGCTTTCTTTGGGTTGTAAATTTTGTTAAGAATTAATTTATTCTAAATCCATTTTAACAGGAATATTAAGAAAGAAATGGAAAAAAAATCATTATTTCTCAGTTTTTGGCCATTATAGTTTGAAATTAATATATGCTACCGTAATTAAAACCCATGTATTTTATTTGCCCATTTGTCCCGCTTATTACACCATTCAAATGATGTCCCTATCACAATGTATGGCGCCGATATTTTATTTGGAAATAAAAGTGCATTTTTTCAATTTGCGGTATTTTAAATTATATTAACCACTTTACCCCCGCGCGTACGGATTTCTCCGCCCCTTTTTCCATCCTTTCACCCCCAGGGACGGAGAAATCCGTACTCTGCGCACTCCCGCCGCTGTCCGCGCTCCCGCTTGTAAACACGCCGCCCGCCGCTAGTAAACACGCCGCTGCCCGCTCGCCCAGAGATCAACGAACGGGAAAATCCATTCCCGTTCGTTGATCTAAGCCCCGCAATGATCTGCTGCCGCTCGGCTGAGCAGCGCGATCATTGTGAAAAAATAACAAAGTCCCAGCCTCTTTCTACTTCCTGCAAGCGTCCGGAAGGACGCTTGCAGGTCGCATGAAACAAATTGGTAATGTTGCCATCTTGTGGCCAAATAGTAAAACTACACCCTAACCATTTTTTACACACAAATAAACTTGTTTTACACAAAAAATTAACTCCTTACCTCCCACACTCCCCAATTTTTTTTTTTTGTAATTAAAAAAAAAATAAAAAATTTACAATTTAAAAAAAAAACATAAATAGTTACCTTAGGGACTGAACTTTTTAAATATTTATGTCAAGAGGGTATAACACTGTTACTTTATAAACTATGGGCTTGTAATTAGGGATGGACGCAAAACTGAAAAAAATGCACCTTTATTTCCAACTAAAATATTGGCGGCAAACATTGTGATAGGGACATAATTTAAACGGTTTTATAACCGGGATAAATAGGCATATACATTTAATGGGTTTTAATTACAGTAGCATGCATTATTTAAAAACTATAAAGGCCGAAAACTGAAAAATAATAAATTTTTTCCCACATTTTTTCCTATTTTCCCATTAAAACACATTTAGAATAAAATTATTCTTGGCATAATGTCCCACCTAAAGAAAGCCTAATTGGTGGCGAAAAAAACAAGATATAGTTCATTTCATTGCGATAAGTAATGATAAAATTATAGACGAATGAATGGAAGGAGCGCTGAAAGGTGAAAATTGCTCTGGTGGTCAGGGGGTAAAACCCCTCAGTTGGGAAGTGGTTAATATACTCCTTTGACATGCATATTTAAATAGTTCAGACCCTTAAGAAACTATTTATGTTTTTGTTTTGTTTTTTAATTGTAATTTTTTTTTTTTATTTGAGTAATTTTTGGTGTGGGAGGTAAACAGCTAATTTTAAATGTAATTTTTTTTTATTTATTTAATAAATATTTAATAAAAAATGGATTTGGGTGTAGTTTTTCTATTTGGCCACAAGATGACCACAGTCAAAAAGTCCTGGCAGCGTACGATCACGCTTCAAGGAAGCATTAGGAGGACGGGAAACTTTTTTTAACTCAGAAAAACCGCAGCCTATGATAAGAGGCTGTAGTTTTTTCTGCAGGGGGCTTCGATCAATGAATGGGATCTATAATCCCAATTATTGATCGCTGGGCTAACGGCCGGGGGCGGGAGCGCGCGAGCCTATCTGGACGAGAATGGTCGTCCAGATAGGCTTAAGTGGTTAAAGGGACTCTGAAGTGAAAATAAACATAATTTAATGAAATATATGTGTAGTACAGCTAAGAAATAGAACATTAGTAGCAAAGAAAAGAGTCTCATATTATTTTCCAGTACACGAAAAGTTAAGAAACTTCAGTTTGTTATCAATGCAAAAGAGCTTCTCTGAGCTCTTCGACCCAACTTAAAGGAGAACTGTAGTGAGAGGGATATGGAGGCTGCCATATTTATTTCCTTTTAAGCAATACCAGTTGCCTGGCAGCCCTGATGGTCTATTTGCCTAAAGAAGTGTCTGAATCACACCAGAAACAAGCATGCAGCTAATCTTGTCATATCTGTCTAAATTTGTCAGAAACACCTGATCTGCTGCATGCTTGTTCAGGGCCTATGGCTGAAAGTATTAGAGGCAGAGGATTAGCTGAATAGCCAGGTAACTGGTATTGCTTAAAAGGAAATAAATATGGCAGCCTCCATATACCTCTTACTACAGTTCTCCTTTAAGGCAGAGACAGTCCTATTTTCTGAAGCACTTAGACATCAAAGAAACAGTGAGACACAGCTTAAAATAAGGGTTTTTTTTAGCAGGAGAGTTCAAAGGTCATTAGCTCAGCTCTGTTTCATAGTTTAAAAGAAAGAGTGTGGTTTGTATATGCAAATATGATAGATTTCATACACAGTGCTGTTAAAAGCAGTGAAGGTTGAAAATGCCATTAATTTTTGCGAAATTAATGATACATTCGAAAATGGCACCGAAAAAAATACATTAATTATGCTTTTTTTGTGCTTTTCGCGGTGAGAATATAGATTTTTTGCATTTTCGCAGTAACATTTTTTTGCGGTAAAAATATAATTTTTAAGCGTTTTCGCAGTAAAATATAGATTTTTTGCGTTTTCGCCAAGCACAGCTCCAAAAGTGCCATAGCTTGCACTTCTGGGTGTCTGCTGCCTTTCGCCTAATGCCCAGGCAGTCACAGCTGCATTACGGTAAAGGGCTGCAATGTGGATTCCCTTACATTAGTGAGTCAGAGTCACAGAATGATAAAGCAGTTTATAAGTGTAAGTACAACATAAGGCAGTGCTTGATTTCAGCCATAACGTGGGTTATGAATATGCAGAGTTTTCTGGTTACTATCACACAAGGATGTACGATAAAATAAAATAGAGGTTACAGGACAGACTCCAACAGACTTTATCAATTCAGCTGACGGATTGCAGATGCCTTGGACAAAGAGAGAGAGAGATACCTGTGTGCCAATTAATTCAGCCGCTGGTTTGTGGTTGCAATATAAATAAACTATGTAAATTCACAACATCCACTTTTAAGTACCATTTAAAAAAAAGTGCTGAACTAATTTAAAGGGTCAGTCCATTCAGAAGTGTATTTTAGTTATAGATGGAGTCTTGTAGCCTGACTTCCTGTAAGTCTTCAGGGCTTCAAGTGCTGAGGTCACTTTGCCAAAGATTTTGGCTGTGTTGTTTAGAGAAGACCTGGATAACGGTCTTTCCTCTGTGCAAGAGTGTTAAAGGATACCACAACTGACATGTGGCATAATGAGATAGACATGGGTATGTAAAGTGCCTAGCACACAAATAACTATGCTGTGTTCCTTTTTTTCTTTCTCTGCCTGAAAGAGGTAAATATCAGGTATGTAAGTGGCTGACTCAGTCCTGACTCAGACAGGAAGTGACTACAGTGTGACCTTCACTGATAAGAAATTCCAACTATAAAACACTTTCCTAGAAGAGAATGGCTTCTGAGAGCAAGAAAGAGATAAAAAAAAGGGGGAAATTCTTATCAGTGAGGGTCACACTGTAGTCACTTCCTGTCTGAGTCAGGACTGAGTCAGCCACTTACATACCTGATATTTACCTCTTTCAGGCAGAGAAAGAAAAAAAGGAACACAGCATAGTTATTTGTGTGCTAGGCACTGTACATACCCATGTCTATCTCATTATGCCACATGTCAGTTGTAGTATCCTTTAAGCAATACGTTGAATAAATCCATTCCAGCTGATTGCTGTTCATTCAAATTATATCAGATTCAGGGAAAAGGGGTGCCTCTACTGAAACAGTTGCAAATCTTAAAGTAACCTTTAGGTTATTTAGAGAAAAGGTGTTTTACTTACAAGGGCAGTGGAGTCGGAGTTGGAGCAATTTTGGGTACCTGGAGTCAAAGTTGGAGTCGGAGTTGGTGGTTTCATAAACTGAGGAGTCGGAGTCAGGAGTTGGAGTCGGATGATTTTTGTACCAAATCCACAGTCTTAGTAAGTATTAAACTAAAGAGTCGGATTCGAGGAGTCTGAGCCATTTTGGGTACATGGAGTTGGAGTTAGAGGTTTCACAAACTAAGGAGTCGGAGTCAGAGTTGAAGTCGGATAATTTTTGAACTGACTCCACAGCCCTGTTACTTACCTGGTACTTCCTGTAGTCTGTCTGTTTCATCGTTGTCCTTCTGGTCCCCTCTGTTGAGCCGCTGTTAACTCCGCGATCCAGCTTGGTTGCGGGCCACTGCGCTTTCACTCTTCCAAGATGCCACCCTCCTTTATTGCACTCCATCACACTCCCATGGTCGCAAGCACAGTTACAGTTTCGATGAACTGCGTATGCACAGAAGACTCCTGGCTACTGGAAAACAATCGGGTGGTGCACTTTTTAAACAGCATTCCGGTCAAAAGCAATTCAAGTGAAAAGGGTGAGACCCAGAAAGCCACAGTACAATTATTTTGCCATAGAGGAGTTAGAATGGAAGATCTCTATAGCAGACCACAGGCCGGTGAGCCAAGTTTCAGTGACAGGCAAGAGATTTATAGAGTAGAAGAGGAAGTGGCCGTGTACTGAGAGAAATGTGTTACAGTCTGAAAGAGAGACAGCTAAATGCATTGTGTGACAGTGAATACATGGTCGGGTGCCAACATTTCTGAGCTGAGGAATTATTTCTAAAGCACATGAGCTTAGGTATAAGAACTCAACTTGTAGAATGAGAGAAACATAATTTAATGTAAAAAGATAGGACCTAATACATGCATTTGTTTTAATAATGAGTGTTTCAATCTAATCAGTGTTCCTCTTTGTATTATTTTTTCATCGTGGCTTCCATGATTTCAAATTATATGTGTTTGTTTTTTTTTAGCATGGGGTGAGATGTTGACCCTGATTAGTTTGGTACATGGAATACTGTAATCTCACTGACTACCTCTCATTTGTACATAGAGGAACTATGCAGCCACTATACTCCAAGCCTGTAGTTCTGTCAAGACACTTGTCAGGCACAAATATCAGACACAGACACAAGAAGACCACATAGGCCACAGCCTGGGGGAATTGCTGCCCGAGAGGGGAAGCTAAACCTAGAAGAGAGTGCTTCTGCCTTTCAAGGCTAGACTAGTGAAAATGGAGGTGTGAAATGGGAAAGCTGTGCATGGATTGTGGAGGCCTTCTACCCAAGGGTGGGCTGCAAACAGGTGAAGCTCACATTGTGAGCTTCACCGTCAGGCCCCTTTTACACTTGGACACTTTCTTTGGGTTGCGTTATCCTTTCTGCACACAGAGTAAGGCAACAGCATAAAAAGTGTATGGGGCCCAGTCCACTAACCGCTCTGCATCAAAGGTTTCTGATCCACCGCAAAGTCAACAGTGCATTACCATTTGATTTTTGAATGGAAGTCGATGGGTAATGCAAAAAATTTAAATACATTGTGGGAGGCAGTGCAGAACGACGCAAATATGACAGAGAAGTCAGGAATCCCAGTGACATACGTACTTCCTGTAGGAAGTATGTCATTGGGCGAGCGGCAACGGGCAGGGGTTGCAGTGCTATGCATAGGTGCATTGTGCCACAAGGTCATATGAATGTAGTTTTAGGTATTGCAGTGCGATGTGGCAGCACAACACACTACAGCGCTCTCCTCAGATGTAAAACCGGCCTAAAGGTTTTGTCTAATTAGTCGTCTGTATTCAATCAAAGAATCAAGGAGTGTATATGCTCATTTTATCTTTTAACAACAGAGATGGTGGGAGGGGTTAGGTGATCTGTGCTGACAGGGAAAGTGTACCCCCTTACAGACTGTATTTTGTGGCTGATGATGGAATGAAGGAGGAGTCTGGACACATTTATAACCAATAGAACTACAGTGTCATGTCAGTACAAAATGGAACTACAGCAGTCAGCGAGGTAAATGTAATATATTTATTGCAAGAGTAGAGAAAATTAATACTCAAATCATTGAGCATTGCTAATCAATGCAGATTTACTATTGTATTCATTGATGGCTCCAGCAAATAGTAAATCAGATGGTCACTCCTCAGCTATATAGATATTGGCATGGCCAAGAATTGGAAACTGTTATCTGTTATCTCAGTGATTTGCAGTGAATATAAAACTGATCTGGAAAAGAAAGTGTACACAATATAGGTTTGAGGATATCAACATCAAATGAATTTACTTACTGTTGATCCTATTTAAATGTACTCCATTCTACAGCATTCTTGGTAATAATACTAATACCATAAATCTACAAAGGGTAAACATTGCAATAGCAGAGGCCTAGCAGCTGGACTGAGCATTACGTACACTGTAGCTACTTCTTCCAGCCAATGGAGGCTGCAGCAAGCTTCATTGTGAATGGGTTCTTTCAAATCAAAAATCGCAAACCGCAATCGCAAACGCATTTTGCATTTAGCGTTTTGCAATCTTCATCATGTTGGCTACAATCAAAACGCAGGAAAAATGCAGCCAAACTACAATTGCCTTTTTAGAAAATTGTAAATGCCTTCAGTATGAATGCATTCCCATGATTCTCAGTGTAACTTTCCTGTACTTGCATTTGAAAAATCGCAAGCCTTTTCAAAAACAAAACAGTATGCAGCTGGTGTTAAAGGGCCCTATGTGGATTTCTGGTCATTCTAATTAAGCAACCACACACAAGGCAGTTAGTTGCCCTTATAACGTGCATTATGCTGTTTGCGAAGCGTGTGTTATATTAGCAACTCGCACATTGCGTACATAATAGGAGTTGCGCTATGTGCACAATGCATACTATGTTGCTTGCCTAAACACCGGTATTATTATTATTCAGTTATAATGCACCAACATATGCCATGGCGCTGCACAGAAAAAACATGGGGTACATAATGATACAGACAATGGTACACAACAAATATAGACAGTGGTACAAAATACAGAAGACACAAAAGAGTGAGAGCCATGCCCTTGCGAGCTAGTACAGCTTTATGAATGAATGACAGCAATTTAAAGTGAACCCGAGGGGACAAAGATTCTCCAGAGGCTTCCCATGCCTTCCTCTGGACCTTCACTGCTGCCCGAGACCCACATACACATCACAACCATGCTTCTTTTCATGCAAGAGCATGGCCGTGCTTGAAGAGGAGCATGGTCGCAAGCTTGAAATCAGATGAGGTTTTGTAGTTTTTCTTTGGAGGGTCTGTGCTTGGCAACGGTGGGCCAGAGCCCGGAGGACAGTGTGAGAAGCCTTTACAGGAGCCAGAGACTTCCCTCTCATTATGGAAGTATTTGATATTTACCCAAGGTTTGCCACAGGTACGCTTTAATGAATTCTCTAACGACTAATTTCTTTACTCCTCCTTGATGGAACTTGTTGGTGACTTGGTGAAAGAAGCACTTTTGAACAGATATGGTATCTGTGTTGAGTACGTCTCTCATGTCTTTGCAGCTATGTATCACGGTTTATATAGGATTTGGAAGTCCACCAGCCTTCTGCTTTTTTGATCACATAAATATTAAGCCTGCGTCCGAAGATTTGGTTTATCAGATTGATGACGTGGAAAATGTTCTTTCTGATTTTTTTCTCAACTATAGCATACCAGAATTACCCAATTCTCTGGAATTCTGCTGAAGCAGAGTAATGAAAACTGTGGGAGAAATGATGTCGCAATGTTTAACAATGTTGACATATACCACAAAACATATTGATAATGTTCTACAGCACAAGTACTGCATCATTCTAAGACCATCTAAAAATTGCTATCACCATTTTGGTTGCATGCCAAAGAGTTTAATCACATCCTAACCCTTTCTTTGAGACTCCAACAGAGAGATCTCCTCAAGTGATGCTGGCTCCACCCACAGATGCAATGTTATCTTGTTCCGCTTTGTACATTATGTACTGCGGTCATGTTTACCTGGACTCCATTTTTCTATCAACTCCCACTTAAAGCTGTGACGCTACCTGGTATTTCGGATATAATATACATTTGGTCTCCAGGTTTAGTAATGCATTATCAATGTACCCAGCACCAATTAAATCATGAACTTGATATACGAGTTGAGAGTTAGAATTTCCATTAAAAAAAAACCCAATGTTTTAAATTAAAATACCTTCCTGTAGATGTTACTGCATTTGTTTTCCCTTTTTGCTTGACCTTGCTTTTCAGTATGTATAATATGCAAGCCATATGACCCAAACCATGCACATTGCAGTAATGGGTACAAAAAACACAGGCTGTCATTGATATCCTGATAGTCCAGTTGAAGGATAGAGACTAGGTATTTGATCTATGCAAGGGGTAGAAGGGCTACATATGTATCTCACTGGGAATGATGTAGATGATTAAAGTGAGTGTTGGGGCAAAAATGGTCTCCAGCCCTCTCAGGAACCATCTAGTGCCTAATAAAGTAAGCACTTAAGGTATGTTCAAAGTGTAAGTAAATAGCTGCTTGTCTTTGGAAAACCCCCTACCTTACATGCCTTTAAAATTAAGCTCACATGGTTGACTGGTCTTCTTTCTCCAGCACAGTATGAATCCTCCACGCTGGGATGGGTCCTTAAAATGCCAGAGGTCAGACCAGAAACATCTTTTTTAATCTGATGTAATGCTTGAAGTTTTGTTCAGTTTTGGAGACTTCGGGCCTTGATAATTCTATATACAGACGGTCCCCTACTTACAAACTGGGGACAACTCTGGGTGTGGAATTTGGGCCTTGGGGAATTCGTTCCTAAAGTTACATATATACAAGATAGTGGACTCCAGTACCTGAAAAGGTCTAAAGATCGTGAGAAGATATGTCTAGACTGGAGGATTTCCAGTCTTTTTAAACATCTGGCTGACTTCATCAACAAGATGTTTCTGGTCTGTAGTGTATGAATTACAACTTGAAACAAGCATGTGGCTAATCTTGTCGGGTTTGTCATAGACATCTGATCTGCATACTTGTTTAGGGTCTATGGTTTAAAGTATTGGAGGCAGAGGATCAGAAGGACAGCCAAGCAATGTGCATTGTTTAAGAGGAAATAAACATATCAGCCTCCGTACCCCTCTCACTTTGGGTTCAATTTAAAATGCAATGGTGCGTTCACAGCGTAACCTGAGCAACTACGCTTTGCCCATCACAGTGTCTAGCTAGATATTCATACTACACACTGTTGTGCATCTGGCCTGCTGTTGCTGCTGCCATTTGGGTCTTAGCAGAAGCACTTGGTTCCCATTGAATTACAAAAGACCAATGGGAATACTACCTTGAAACAGGGAGGATTTTCATTGCCCCACCAGTGAGTGGACCAATGAAAATCGTTCCTGGTGCTAGGGAGAATTCCTTTAGTCTTTTGGAACCCAATGGAAGCCTTATGCTTCTTTCAGGACTTGATATACCAGCATTTGTCCCCCAGTGATGTCAGCAGTGGCAGAGGACTTGAATGGTGGTGGAAGACATAGCAGACAGATGATTTGAGCAAGAATTAAAGAGGAAAACAGCCATGTGAGAAACGATACTATCCGTTCCTATAGGCTTGTATCTGTGGTGTCCGGAATAATAAAAATGTCCATTTTGAAAATCCTAGGTGCACACAGAGGCTGGGTCTGCATATAATGCCCAGCCTCTATTACTATACTGTTCTACCCAGACCCCCCCCCCCCCCCCCCGCGCGCTCTGCTGGCCCCCATAAATCAAACCGCTGTGCTAGCGACACGCAGCATGTCGATAGCAGGCTGTTTACATGGCCACTGTCACTCTCTGCCGCTTCCTCTTCCATATCACCCCTCCCCACCTGCGTCCCTTCCCTCCAATCAGTGGGGAGGGAAGGGGCGCAGGCAGGGAGCGGCAATATGGAGGAGGCGGGGGAGCGGCAGAGAGTGACAGTGGCCATGTAAACAGCCTGCTATCGACACGCTGTGTGTCGCTAGCACGGCGGTTTGATTTATGGGTTTTTTGACTCAGACACTACTTATGCCAGAAGATAAACAGGGCTGCCAGGCAACTGGCATTGTTTACAAGGAAATAAATATTGCAACCTCCATATCTTTCTCACATCGTTTTCCCTTTAACATAGGATCCGTTTACACGTGTGCAGACCCCCCCCCCCCCCCCCCCCTCCAGAGTTGTAGCATTTTTAGGCCAAAGTGTGAACAATCCCTGAGAGCTGGTCATATGACTGGCTTCATTTGTTTCCCCTTAGTTATAGTTAAGAAATTGCTGTTCAGCAGAGAAATTCCTGTTCAGGATATTACTACATAGGGAACAGCGATACAACCAAAAGTTCAGCTGGGGATCAGTGAGGACAGAGTGTGTATCTCTGCTGAGAGAACTGTGTGTCCATGTCCCGTCTGTCTCCTGGTTTGTAAGATGGGCTGTAAAATGTTTGTGCACACCTTGTACTTTGTACCTTGAAATGCCTGAGGTGCATAACAGCACTGAACTGAGTTATAATTTCTCCTTTGGTTTGTGAATTGAGAAAGGTTGCAAGAAAGAATGAGCTCTTGAGATTCAAGCACTCGTTGTTCCATCATTGTCCAAATTCATTGTTTGATTCCTGTTGGCAGTAGTACTGTTTTTACAGACTTTATGAATTAGAGTTAAATTAGACTTAAAGCAGAATTACAGTCAATTTCCAATCTGTTATAGCAGATCTACCAAATGAATACAAAGTCTAAGAACAAAATAGCTGAAATGGTCAAAATGACTGCTTTTGCTTTCAGTAGAGTGTTATCAGTGGTTATGCTGCCTATAGAAAGTGTACTGCACACAGCTTTCTCACGTAGATGTTGTTTTGGTTGAGATGATCCACCAAGCTGATTGCTTTCCGGCACATCCAGGATCTGCTGTAAATACACTAGATACTCAGCACAGGTGACCCAAACTGACCACCCTGGCTAAGAAGCATCGACCGCAGGGGTGGGCAGACTTATATATTCAATATTGGGCTGCATTCCTCTCCTCCCTCCCTGCACAGCTGTGAGTGGTACATGCCGGCTAAGTGAAAAATGGGCCCTCACCTAATCGCAGCTTCCAGCTGCGATCTTCATGGCAAGCTGGTGAGTACTGACAGTGGGTCACTTGACACCGCTGTTGCCATGGAGATTGCAGATGAAAGCTGCGATTGGGTGAATGGCTAGTTTCCACTTTAGTAAAAGCACAAATGCACAAACAATGCAGCATGCAGTGCATTTGTGATTTATCAAGAATAACATCATATGACTGGGAATAGAGTATGAGAGTTTAACCTCCTCAGCGGTATGGACGACTATACACGTCCATCACCGCCGGAGGTCGCCGCTCAGGCCCTGCTGGGCCGATTTGAGCGAAATAAAAAGCAGCACACGCAGCCGGCACTTTGCCAGCTGCGTGTGCTGCCTGATCGCCGCCGCTCTGCGGTGATCCGCCGCGAGCAGCGGCGAAAGAGGGTCCCCCCAGCCGCCCGAGCCCTGCGCGGCCGGAACAAAAGTTCCGGCCAGCGCTAAGGGCTGGATCGGAGGCGGCTGACGTCAGGACGTCGGCTGACGTCCATGACGTCACTCCGCTCGTCGCTATGGCGACGATGTAAGCAAAACAAGGAAGGCTGCTCATTGCGGCCTTCCTTGTTTATTCTGGTCGCCGGAGGCGATCAGAATGACGCTTCCGGAGCGCCCTCTAGTGGGCTTTCATGCAGCCAACTTTCAGTTGGCTGCATGAAAGTTTTTTTTTATTAAAAAAAAACCCTCCCGCAGCCGCCCTGGCGATCTTAATAGACCGCCAGGGAGGTTAAAGAGGAACTACAGTGAAAATAATGTAATTAAAAAGTGCTTCATTTTTACAATAATTATGTATAAATGATTTAGTCAGTGTTTGCCCATTGTAAAATCTTTTAAAACCCTGATTTACTTTCTGACATTTATTACATGGTGACATTTTTACTGTGGGCAGGTGATGTAGCTGCTGCATGCTTTTTTGGCAGTTGGAAACAGCTGTAAACAGCTATTTCCCACAATGCAGCAAGGTTCACAGACAGGAAACTGCCAAGAGTACGTACTCAGAATTTCTTTGTGGGAGGGGTTTCACCACAATATCAGCCATACAGCGCCCCCTGATGGTCTGTTTGTGAAAAGGAATAGATTTCTCATGTAAAAGGGGGTATCAGCTACTGATTGGGATGAAGTTCAATTCTTGGTCGGAGTTTCTCTTTAACTGATACTGTAAAATGAGTGTCCTTGTGATCAGCAAAGCATTTGCACTTTCAAAATTTCAGCAACTGAGAACAGGGCCGAGTTGAACTGTGAAATACAGTAAATTGGGTTTTTATACAGTAATCACATTACTTTGCATCAAATGTAAGTAGGATATCCAGGGCTGTGGAGTCGGAGTTGGAGTTGAAGTCCACGAGTCAGAGCAATTTTGGGTACCTGGAATCAGAGTCGGTGGTTTCATAAACTGAGGAGTTAGAGCCGGGAGTCAGATTACATTTTTTGCACTAAATCCACATTATTAGACTAAGGAGTCAGAGTCAAGGAGTTGAAGCCATTTTGGGTACCTGGAGTAGGAGTTGGTGGTTTCATAAACTGAGGAGTCGGAGTTGGAGTCGGATGATTTTTGTACCAACGCCACAGCCCTGAGGATATCTATATGGGAATTAAGGATTTTAGTGACAGGAATTTATTGTCATCCCTATAATTATATATAATGAATTATGTCATCCTAAAATACTGCTGATTGGATGTGATTTGTATTGCCATGGTCATGATAAGAGAGGAGAACTTAGCAGCATAGAATCTCTGGGGGTCTCTATTGATGGAAATCCCAATCAGAATTCCCAGCTCTGCTCAGTATCGCACTCACTTGATAGATTTTCTGCTATGTAAATTTAAGAAATAGGGGAGGAACCTTGGCTAGAACATTTCGCCAATAGGACATTAGAGGGATATATGAATCTGCTAGGTGACTCAGTTCACCAATGACCATCTGAAATAGTAATGTTAGTTTTCAGTAAAGCTGAACTCAGAACATGACAATACATTTTCAGAGCAGGAAGGTCATATTTTATATATTTAACTGCTTATACTGTAGACATGAAATGTCAAATATACGGTCAAGCAAAGAAATTAAAGTGTACCTGAATGGAAAAAGTGGCCAAATTGGGTACTTTCCTCAGTAGGGAGAAGTCTTTAGATAAACAGAGCCTTCCCCTGTCCATCTGGCCTCCACAAATCCAACGCTGGGACCCCCCAAACCTCATCAACCAGGGCCTTGTCGAAGAGTGTGCCATGCTGCCGTGTGTGACTGCACTGTGGTGGTCGTTCCTGCGCAATAGCATGGACCTGATCGTGCTTGGCTTTTTCTGGTGAGCCCGAGCAGCTCCGAGCTTCTGCGCAGGTGTGAGACATCCTGTTTTGGGTAGAGGAGTTGTGGGTAGAGGAGTTGTTTAGGTTGGCACTGCAGCAAGTAATTGTTCTTTAAGCAAGGAGCTGGTAGAACCCACAATGCCTCTCACACTGAATGGCTGAGACTGCGTGCTCTGGTCGATATGATAGCCGTGTACTGTTCAAGAGAAGGAGAGAGAGGAGAGGAGACCGGCACTGCAATCACTGTTTATTCCATAGTGCGCCAAAAAGACATGCATAAAAATACATAAATGCAAACATGCGACATACCAATCTTGACGGCAGTGTGGGTGGTGGTGGGTGCTGGGCACTGTATGCCTTACAGCCGTTTTGCGCAAACATGCGCTTCTACGGAGGCTCTAAAGAGACATCCTGTGCAGCGCGACCGCACTCATTCACAGATGGGGGCGTGCAGAGCCGGGACAAGGTCCTCCAGCACCCAAGGCTGAGACAGCAAAGTGTGCCCCTCCATCCCTGCCTCCCCAGCCGTCACACACTGATTGCTATTAGACTAAGAGGCGCCACAGGGCCCACAACCTCCCCAACATCTTAATATCTAGTTATCTGGCTTGCAGTCACTGCCATGTATCCCCTTTGATTATTTCTTTCTGCTTCAAACACAATTAGGAATGACAGCTGAGGCTGCGCCCTGAGACTGGAGCCTCTCCAGCCTATGCCTCGGCCCGGCCCTGGGGGCGTGGCTGCAAACTTCCAGAGGGTCCTGCCGTTCAGAAGTGGTCTCAAGGAGGATGTGGGGACCCTCTGGATGATCCAGAGGCTTTCCTCTACTGAGATTAGTATCTAGCTTTTTCTCCTAAGTATTTCACAGTTTTGCTTCAACTGATTTTATGGGGGAAATGCTACAGTGCATCTTTATGCTATAGATGGAGCATCTGGGAATGTATTATAAATATTATCCTAAGCACGGCTTCTTGTTTCGAACGTCATGTAAGAGTAATGAGGTGAACTGTATGTCTAACAAGAAATATTTGGTGTTTCCCACTCTGCTGTATGATGTTTTCATTCTGTAGGCACACATGTGGCAAAGCATAGGTCAGTCTTGTGTAAGTTAGATTAATAAACATAAATGTCTGACTACAATGGTTCAAGCTCTCTCTTATTTGTCTTCCAGTCATCTTAAATCTGTTTTAAACTCACACATTATATGTTTTGGTTTCAAATCCTGAACCTCTATGCACACCATTTATTATTTTGCACATTTAATATATGTCTGGGGTCTACGCAGGGTCTTGCACATACCAGTTCATATACGAAGGTTCTGCTGAGCTGTAGAACATACACTGATAAGCCAAAACATGAATCATACCAAATAAAGAAAAGACATTGAGGCGTGGCACCATGTGACCTCTGAAGGTGTCCTATGGTTTGTGGCACAAAGACATTAGCAGAAGATCTGTTAAAGTAAACCCGAGGTCAAAATAAACTGCCTCTCAACCTTTGAGTCTATATAAATACTGGAATTATTATTATCACATTGCAGGACCTTCTTGTTTGATAGGACAAACTTTAGCAGAACATACTGGCCAGGCGCTAGTAAGAGGCCAATTGCCTTGCTTGGTTTTCCTCATTTTTGGTCATACTTATGTTGAATGTTCCAAATCTGCCATCTGAAGCGACTTTAGGGCCTGTTCTCACTAGGGCGATTAGCAGGTGATTCCCGCTAATCGCTGAAGCGGTAGCGCAATAGAAACCTAATGGCAGTGATCGCACTGCCTCGATCGCTGCTGATCGCGGGCGTTTTGTGTGAATAACGGCAATCGCAAAACGTGTTACTTGTAGCATTTTGCCGTGATTTTTGAGCGATCGCAGTGCTGACCACGATCGTCAGGAGTCACGGGAGTATACAGGGATTTTACCACGCTAAAATCACCCGCGCAAAATAGCGCTTATGTTTTGCTACTTTGTAGCATGAATTGGCCCTCACAGTTTGTTACAGAAATTATTAATAATATTCAGTGTAGACTTTACACCAGTGCTTGCAGATGTTAACAGATTTTAATAGAACTATGCTAATTGGGTTTACAGAGGCATTTGAACCCTGTAGATTTAAAAGCAGTGGGGATAGCTTTAAAGTGCATTATTCAAGCATGGGAGGAGCAGCTTGTTTGCCATCAGTGTAAGCACAATATTCTGTTGTACAAACTGAAGCTGACATGCCTGTGTCTTAAAAATAGTGTGAATAATTCAAGTATATTCCTCTATTGATTAGGCCCTCTTTTAAGCTATTTTAAAGAGACACTGAAGCGGAAAAAATTATGATATTATGATTTGTATGTGTAGTACAGCTAAGAAATAAAACAATACACAATTGTCACTAGGACATGCCCTAAGGGTACTTAATCAGGTATGATGCACCTGATATATATTTCAATAATAAAGTATTTGATAAAAGCAAAACACAATTGTATACGAGTGTTTGCTACAGGAAACACACAATGTCTGTCTGAGTCCTGTGCTGCAGGGGTCCTGGCTGATCCCCCTCCACTGAAAAGAAAGATCAGTGAGGTGTAGCTATCCCACAGGGTAGTAGCGGCCACGATACGCCAGCCACTCCGCATAAATAATTTGTAGCAAGAGGGAGGGCAGGACACGGTTAAAGCCTCCCTATAGGGTGTATAGAGGACTCTGACAGGTTGGGTGTTCTTGCTGAGGTGGTTTATCTTACCACATATGTGAGAGCACCTGGGTCCATATCACCCTTTACAGGACACCTTGTTCTGTTGCTGTGGGATAGCTACACCTCACTGATCTTTCTTTTCAGTGGAGGGGGATCAGCCAGGACCCCTGCAGCACAGGACTCAGACAGACATTGTGTGTTTCCTGTAGCAAACACTCGTATACAATTGTGTTTTGCTTTTATCAAATACTTTATTATTGAAATATATATCAGGTGCATCATACCTGATTAAGTACCCTTAGGGCATGTCCTAGTGACAATTGTGTATTATATATGTTCCCCTGGTACCTACTATTCGGCGAGTGTAAGAAATAAAACAATAAGATCAGATACATCAGTCTAATTGTTTCCAGTACAGGAAGAGTTGAGAAACTCCAGTTGTTATCTCTATGCAAACAAGCCATTAAGCTCTCCGACTAAGTTAGTCATGGAGAGGGCTGTTATCTGACTTTTATTATCTCAACTGTAAGTGAACTGTTTACTTTTTCTCTGCTAGAGGAGAGGTCATTACTTCACAGACTGCTCTGAAAGACTCATTTTGAATGCTGAGTGTTGTGTAATCTGCACATATTATAGAATGATGCAATGTTAGAAAAAAACACTATATACCTGAAAATAAAAGTATGAGAATATTTTCTTTGCTGCTAATCTTCTAGTAATTATTCACAGGACACAACCAATTCACTATATCATATTTTTTTTTTCCGCTTCAGTGTCTCTTTAAACACAGTGAAATATAAGTACAATAGCCGTGTAAGCACTGATGATATATTGTATATTTAACAGGTGTGCTTAAGACATCTGGATATTGTAATACATTATATATTTTGGCAGTGATGTGAATGTATTTTCCTTATTAGGTATTATATGCTATTTTATATGAGAGTCATTTGAATTGATATTCGTGTTAAGGAAATGCTTTCCACACTTCTCCTCGTATTCAGAGTCCCAGAAATGCTGTTGTTTCATTCATAACACTTGACCTTTATTCAGGCTGCTTTTTGCAGGCCCGCATCACTTTGCAACCTTTACGGATTGTGAGTTCACAGCAATGTAAAGGCAGGAAACAACTGAGGATGGCTCCTGCGCAGGGCAAGTGCTACCATAGAGGCAAACAGGGCAATTGTCCCAGTGCCCCAGAGCCAGTATGGGCCCCCTAAGGCGTGTGTCCCCCAACTTAACTGTTGCTCCCCAGGGCCCCTGTAAAATCTTTGGCAGAATAGCGTTTCACCTGTCCCAACAGGCGCATTCCTCTGTCAGTCTGTGGCTCTGTACACTGTGAGGATGAGGTTGGGGAGTGCATAGAGCCATGGACTGACAATAGAGCTCGTCCGCCAGGACAGGTGAGATGCTGCTCTGCCAAAGACTCTGCAGGGGCCTCACGCAGCAGTTAAGTTGGGGGGGGGGGGTCAGCAGTCAGATCAGGGACCCAGGGAGGAAACTTGGCTGCAACAAAGGGCCCCTCATGCTGCTTTCTGGTGATGGTGGTGGTGAGTTAATTTTGCCCGTGGGCCCTATTGTTACTAGGACCGGCCCTGCTCCTGCAATCACGCAGCCCCCTTTTGCAACGATCCCCGGGGTTATTTGCAGCATGATTTCTCTGACATTTGGAAGCTCTCTATATTATACTGCATGGGATTTGTACAGTGCTTTTGATTTTCTTTTTTCTTTTCTTTTTTTTTTTTATCCTGTGGAAATAAAGTTTAAAGTACTTACCGGGCCTCCCGAGATTCATTTACCCTGGCTTCTTTAAAGTGTATCAGAGATGAAATAAACAAAAAGTTTTATACATACCTGGAGCTTCCTCCAGCCCTATGCGCACGGACCGCTCCCACGCCGCCGTTCTACACTGCCTGCAGCTCCGGTTTTGGGTCCCTTTAGTTCTGCCAGTCAAGGCAAGTCTTGCGCAAGAGGAAGTGTGCTATTTATGTATCTCTCTGGCGGTCGCCAGAGAGATACATAGAGAGTGCACTTCTCCGATACCGGAGCTGCAGGCAGCGTAGAACGGCGGCGTGGGAGCGATCCACTTGCATAGGGCTGGAGGAAGCACCAGGTATGTATAAAACTTTATTTTTTATATGGTCCCTGGTTTCCTTTAACTCCAGTGAGAGAAGCATAGACGACCTTCTGCTACGAACTATGCTCCAGAAGCCAAAGTAGTTTAAACTTTATTTAAACTATTATTTATTATTATTATTATTATTTATTAATACAAAATCTGCTAAACTGCAAAATCGTCCTCAAAGTCACAGCAAATTTGCTTTTGAAGAGCAATTTTGCAGACCTCCTACCTCTTGTTTTGGAGCCCAATTGCTCCAAAAATGCTGCAGGACCCACAATTTGGCCAAGTTGCAGTTGCGTGTGTGGGTTCCCCTCCACTGACTTGCTTCAGCTTAGCACTTTTTGGATCACTGGCGGTTGTCGGCACTCCCAAAGTGCATCTGAAAGGACTGTAGTGGACCCCTAGCTAAGAGACAACACATGAAATCGCCAGCACTCAAAACATGCTTATCATTTTATATTCATTCCAGCTCAACCCCAACTGCAAGTACTATGTTTGCTTTCAGTTGCTGAGCCATTTATATATGTGTATTAGCTTGAATAATTGATTTAAAAAAGAAATCACTTTAAAAATACCTGGTTAGAACTTAAGGCTATTTGCTAGTCTGGCTGCCCATCACGACACCTCAGCATCACAAGTAGTTGTAGTAGCTGAATAGCATTTGCTGCTGTCAAGTGGACTTATCTATGTGGAACACTTGAAAGGTTTGGGGCAGGGTCCACATTTGTTCAAATGTAGAAAAGTCTCTACCTCTTAGCTGCAGTCAGAGTTTGCATTCATTCCTACATCTCCATACATTTTGCTTTGCAAAGAGGAACTAGACATGGGTCCCCATTTTTTCTCTCTACTTTCTGTGACAGTGAATGAACCATTGTGATACTATCAGACTTTCCGATCAGATACAGGGAAATTATATTAGTGGTGTAGAGCAGAAGCATATATTAGGACATCCATATTAAAAACATCCATATTGTCTGACATCAGCCACTGAATGCAATGCTGTGCATGAGTGGCTTCTTGGTGTAAGGGGTAAGATGGGGTAAGAAAGGAACAATGCACTCATTTGATTCAACCTTGGGGGGATACCTGTATCCAAGCTACATACTCTGCAGAGACAGCCCAAACAACTGCCTTGGCTGAGTTCAATCTAGCATGTGTTTGAAGCTTACAAATAGGTTTGCTTGATTTGCAATAGGACGCCTGATAGACGATGACACTCACAAACATTGCGCCTGTTTTTGTGATCACTATGGCTTTAACTTAAGCAATAAGCAAGTAAAGGCAATACGAATGAACAGGTTGGGCCCACATCTATTGCTGCATTAAAAAAAAAAATGGGGCCAGGAGCGTAACAACAATTTATTTTCATGTGATGTTTTTTCATCATATGTATTACTTTGATAATTTATGAAAACTCTAAAGTTAAATGTAAAGTGACAGTTTATCATCACTAGATAAATAAGGACAACAGCTTGGGGATCGCAAAATGCCTAATAAGAAGCCGCCTTACCATTTATGCAATTTATTTAGTGGTGCGTAAGTACCCTTTAAATAGTAAAACAACCATAACAGCCTAGGAACTTGCTACTTTTAAAAGCAAGCCAGTAAGGACAAGCACACTATTTATATTCAGAAAGATTGCCTTTGAAATAGTTACATAGTTATTTGGGTTGAAAAAGTACATACGTCCATCGAGTTCAACCAGAGAACAAAGTACAACACCAGCCTACTCCCTCACATATCCCTGTTGATCCAGAGGAAGGCGAAAAACCCTTACAAGGCATGGTCCAGTTAGCCCCAAAAGGGAAAAATTCCTTCCCGACTCCAAGTGGCAATCAGATAACATCCCTGGATCAACATCATTGGGCATGACCTAGTAATTGTAGCCATGGATGTCTTTCAACGCAAGGAAAGCATCTAAGCCCCCTTTAAATGCAGGTATAGAGTTTGCCATAACTACGTCCTGTGGCAATGCATTCCACATCTTAATCACTCTTACTGTAAAGAACCCTTTCCTAAATAAATGGTTAAAACGTTTTTTCCTCCATGCGCAGATCATATCCTCTAGTCCTTTCAGAAGGCCTAGGGACAAAAAGCTCATCCGCCAAGCTTTTATATTGCCCTCTGATGTATTTATACATGTTAATTAGATCCCCTCTAAGGCATCTTTTCTCTAGACTAAATAAACCCAGTTTATCTAACCTTTCTTGGTAAGTGAGACCTTCCATCCTACGTATCAATTTTGTTGCTCGTCTCTGCACCTGCTCAAAGACTGCAATATCTTTCCTGTAACGTGGTGCCCAGAACTGAATTCCATATTCCAGATGTGGCCTTACTAGAGAGTTAAACAGGGGCTATAGTATGTTAGCATCTTGAGTTTTTATTTCACTTTTAATGCATCCCAAAATTTTGTTAGCTTTAGCTGCAGCGGCTTGGCATTGAGTACGATTATTTAACTTGTTGTCGATGAGTACTCCTAAGTCCTTCTCCAAGTTTGATGTCCCCAACTGTATTCTATTTATTTTGTATGGTGCTAGACCATTGGTACGACCAAAATGCATGACTTTAAATTTTTCAACATTGAATTTCATCTGCCATGTATGTGCCCATATAGCCATTCTATCCAGATCCTGTTGCAATATGTCCTCATCTTCCCGAGAGTTGATGATTCTGCACAATTTTGTATCATCTGCAAAAATAGCAACATTGCTCACTACTGCATCTAGGTCATTAATAAATAAATTGAAGAGCACTGGACCCAGTACAGACCCCTGTGGGACCCCACTGCTAACAGTCTCCCATTTTGAGTATGATCCATTGACCACAACTCTTTGTTTTCTGTACATTAGCCAGTTTCCTATCCACACACATAGACTATTCCCCAGACCTTGCATCCTCAACTTTAGCACCAGTTTTGTGTGGGGAATAGTGTCGAAGGCCTTTGCAAAGTCCAAGTATATCACATCTACAGCATTCCCAATTTCCACATTAGCGCTCACTACCTAATAAAAGCTGAGCGTGTTAGTCAAACAGGACCTGTCTTTAGTAAACCCATGTTAATGCTGAGAAATAAGATTATTTTCTACTATGAAGTAATGTATAGTATCTCTTAGTAACCCCTCAAATAGTTTGCATACAACTGATGTTAAGCTTACAGGTCTATAATTTCCTGCATCTGATTTTTTGCCCTTCTTAAATAATGGGAAAACTTGGGCTGTACGCCAATCCACTGTGACTCTGCCAGTTAAAAGAGAGTCACAAAAGATAAGATAAATGTAAAATGATTTTGATAAAGTTTTTGTTTTATCTTTAAAGGACCTCCAAGTTGAAAATAAACTGTTAAGTAAAACAATTGTATCCATCCTCCATGTCCTAAAAATGCCTTTTTTTAGGTATCCCACAGTTTTATTTTATATTTAAATCTAGTTTTTAAGTTTTACTGTTTCATTGTCTCTGCTCAATGACCCCGTGATTGAAGTATGCCAGAACTGAAATCTATGAAGTATTGACCCTTTTATTATCTCTTTCCTGCTCTCAGAAGCCATTTACTGACCAGAAACTATTTTATGTCTGTAATTACTAATCAGTGAGGGTTATCCTATAGTCTGACCCGGTCCCGACCCGAACAGAAACTGTCACTTGCATACCTGATTTTTTAACTCTTTCAGGCAGAGAAAGAAAAAAAGAAACACAGCCTAGTGATTTTTTGTGCTTAGCACTATACATACATATGAGATGATGAGTGACAACTGTCTAATACTAAAAGCAGAGAAAACGGAAGTCCTTCTGATTGGAGGGCAGCGCATGACAACAAAACAACTTAACTTGCAATCTTCACCACTGGGAATAGTAGGCACGGATCTACACAGCTGTGATCATGTGTGTAGCCTGGGAGTTATAATTGATGGGGATTTAAACTTCAGAACTCACATCTCTGCTGTGGTGAAATAATCCTATTTTCACCTGAAGAACATCGCAAAAATTAAGCACCTCATCCCCCAGAAGATCAACCAACCTTAGTTCATGCCTTCATTACATCCCGACTGGACCACTGCAATGCTCTCTACACTGGCCTTCCAAAAAAGGACTTGTACCGCCTACAGCTGATACAGAATACTGCTGCCAGACTGTTAACTAACCAAACCCGTCACTGCTACATAACGCCAGTCCTGCACGCCCTTCACTGGCTACCTATAAAATGGAGGGGTCCTATTCAAGATCGGCCTACTGACATTTAAATCACTAAATCATCTGGTCTCTGGATACATGAAAGAAATGTTACAGCTACGTAGCAATCCCTGCAATCTCAGATCCACAGGTTCTAATAATTCATACCCAGACCCACTTGGAAACTTTTGGTCCCAGAGCCTTCTGTCATGCTGCTCCTACATTTTGGAACTCCTTACCTCAGCAGATCAGGACAGCTGCACCCCTGGACATGTTTAAATCCAGACTGAAAACCCACCTGTTTAGTTTGGCATTCACAGAAATATAACTTTTGTTGTGTGAATCCTACTACCAACTACTGAATCTGAATGAGCCTAAGTGCTTTGAGTCCTATGGGAGAAAAGCGCTATAGAAATGTTATTGTATTGTATTTATTGTATATGTCTATCTCATCATGTCACATGTCACCTCGGTTGTCTTTTAAAGTTGCTTTACAAGTAAGCTAATCCTTCTTTGGGGGCCTTATAGCCAATAAAGCTTTGTATGAAAAGTTTAAATTACTGATATTGCCAACATCAATGAGGACAGTAGCCAATGACTGGTTATCATTATCAGCTGGAATTTTCCTGGCCCATGCTGGTAGGGTATTTATAAGAAGATCCAGAGAGTTGTATCTGTGCACTACCTTTCATAGTCAGTGTTTGGTATTGATACTTTGCTGTATGCCGGCTGGGTTACTATTTGTATCTGTCTGAATTTCTGCTTTACATTGCTTCAGTTTCGTTCTTTGTTATATGGTCTTGTTGCCTAGCATCCAAGGCTTGGGCCCTAAGGTGTGATTATTTGACTAATGCGTGTGAAGTTAATTTTCAGCTGTGCTACACCGTTACCAAGAAAACACCCACAGACAAAAAAAAATAACTGAATGAAATAAGAGAAGCACCAGAGAGCTGGAGAGCAGTGACTCCCTCCTCATAAGTGTGCAGCATTGTGCATGGATAACATCTGCTTCTAAGTTTCACACAGTTTACTAATTTTATTTCAGATTTCCTAATTGACCACTAGAGATTTCACACTTACTGTCAAGCGTTTCTGAAGTTTCACAAAGAAGGGAGGAGAGCTCCGAGCTGTGATATGATTTTATTCAGAACATTACGCATAAAGCAATGCACTTACTAGATCAAAGTAAAATGCTCGCATGTCTGGGGTATCCACCCAAACAACGTCCTCAGGTAGTGGTCCATCCAGTCCTTTCGTTTCCAAGGCAAAAATAATGGCTGTTTGCATAAAACTACTTTTGAAGTTGGAAAAAATCCTTTTGCAGTGATGAGCGAAAGTGACTATATTCTTATGGCATTCACTTTTGAGAAAACAATGTAAAATTTGACTTTCTATCAAAAATGCGTTCAAAAAATATTTAGTAATATGTTTGTGATCGTTCACATTTTTTGCAGTTTGTTTGTTTTTTGCTTTAAATGGTGTGATTTTCAAATTTTTTCAATGTTTCTTAAAACAGAAAGAATTTGCGATAATTCAGGTTGGAGTGAGCTTGAGATGTCTCCCAGTGCATCACTGCTGAATATATGCAAATTAACCATTGTACCCTTAGAAGCTAAACACACCTCCAGAACCGCTGGAATGCAATGATGTGTCAGCTTGTTAATTTGTACAGAGCCATAATAATCCAACATGCATACAGACTGTTTTGGATTGTTCGATCATCATCAGTGCATGGCACAGATTAATTTGGCTCTATGCAGTAGGGCTTGTAACACCGAGAGGTACAGACTAACCAGCAAGCTCATGGTGACCCAGAACTCATTGGAGTGTGTAAGGGACTACAATGGTCCTAAAAGCCCCCTTACTAAGATGTTAAGAAAAACAAAAGTTTGCTTTCTTAAAACAGAAAGAATTTGCAATAATTCAGGTTGAAGTGAGCTTGAGATGTCTCCCAGTGCATCACTGCTGAATATATGCAAATTAACCATTGTACCCTTAGAAGCTAAACACACCTCCAGAACCGCTGGAATGCAATGATGTGTCAGCTTGTTAATTTGTACAGAGCCATAATAATCCAACATGCATACAGACTGTTTTGGATTGTTCGATCCTCATCAGTGCATGGCACAGATTAATTTGGCTCTATGCAGTAGGGCTTGTAACACCGAGAGGTACAGACTAACCAGCAAGCTCATGGTGACCCAGAACTCATTGGAGTGTGTAAGGGACTACAATGGTCCTAAAAGCCCCCTTACTAAGATGTTAAGAAAAACAAAAGTTTGCTTTCTTAAAACAGAAAGAATTTGCGATAATTCAGGTTGAAGTGAGCTTGAGATGTCTCCCAGTGCATCACTGCTGAATATATGCAAATTAACCATTGTATCCTTAGAAGCTAAACACACCTCCAGAACCACTGGAATGCAATGATGTGTCAGCTTGTAATTTGTACAGAGCCATAAGGTATAATTAGCTAAGTTGGGGCGTACTGCGCTTGCTCAAGGCCACCACTGTCCCCTCTGTAAGATTACGACCTGCGGCTGGGCCATGGTCTTCTGTGCATGTGCGCTGTATGCCTTTCGTGATCACTTTCCATAGATCGGAGCACATTGTGCTTGCACAATTCACAAAGGCTTGGGGACAGTGGCAGACTTCAGCACTGCAGAACTTGGGACCTGTGTACTAAGCATTAGACCTACTGAGTCAACAACCTTGTATTGTTCTCTCTGAGGAAGCGTGTTTTAAATGCAATGGGTGTTGTTTATTTTCAAGCTGAATACAGCTTTAAGATCTTTCTCTTACTTATTTTTTAAGAGAATACATTTGTGTTCAGAAATAATTTTACTAGATGTCTCCTCAAATTCCACGATGGTCAGGCCAAGGTCATGTTTTCTATCTGAGAGCAGCAATGAAATTCTACATCCCTCTCATGTACATAAAAATGTTGGAAAAATCATTAACTCCCTAAGATGCATCGATCAACGCAGAAGAACTTGTATTTTCCTTGGTAAAAATACAGCACACCATTTATCATGGAAAGGAAATCCTGTTTCATTCAATACATTTTGCTTGCATATTTCATTTCATTGTACATTTTCTCAATGGGTTGAGTTACTGTTGTGTTCCCATTCTGTGGGTTTTGGGTGGGACACGGAGCAACTGTACTAATGAAGGTATACTATGACAACATATACGGTCATGTGGTATATTTAATATCACATTATGTCATCACATTCTCCGAGATGTAAGGATATAACACATCTAGCTGCTAAAGGCAGTGTGAAAACGTCCTTTAATTATTTTTAGCCTACATTTTGCTGAATTATTATCTGTTATATGTTTTTCTCCGTTAGGGCCCATTTCCACTGGGATTTAAGTATGTTTGCGGACATGCATTTTCAATGTGAAATCATAAGACCCAATGCATTTTTATGCGCGTTTTTAATGGGAATTTTTACATCTGCTTTTTAATCTCCATAGCAACATGACATTACTGTGACTACACAGGAAACAGGAGGAAGCATGTTAGATGGGAATATGGAAGTGAAAATTCTCAAGGAAAACTTGAAAATTTGCATGCGGGACTATTGAATTCCATTAATCGCGATTTGCATGCAGAGAAGCCTTTGGAAAAACACATTCAATGGAAACAAGTCCATTGAACTGCATTGATTTCAGTGATAATGCAAAAATTCAGATTGCAATTTTGCACTAGATAAAATAGACCTTAATGCTGTTAAAGATCTACTTCCAATGCCATATGTTTGCAGGGCGATAAAGGGTTTGGATCTGTAAATCTTATATCCCATCATGTCTGGAATTGTTCTTAAAATCAGCAATTTTGGTCCCCTCTTTCCCTCTTGCTGGAAAATATGGGAAATGCATGACAAATATGCCAGCTATCAGCATCAGGGCTGTGGAGTCAGTACAAAAATCATCCGACTCTGATGCCTCAGTTTATGAAACCTCCGACTCCAGGTACCCAAAATTGCTCTGACTCTCCAACTCCTTAGTCTAATTTTTACAATGGCTTATAAGCACAATCATAATAATAATTACAAACTCTTACCCAGTTTTCTTAAAACACCATTACAATCATAACAGAATACATACTCACACTAACTCATTAAAATATATAATATCCAATAATAATACAATCTTTCTTTCTATGTATCTGTTCCCTCAAGCCTTGCAGGTCAGCCAATAAATTATTTTCTTCTCCCTTCCTTTTAGGGGATGCTGATAATATTCTTTATTGGGACTGAGACAGTCCTGGGTTTGCTAAGTAGTTATGAGTTTTCTAACTTCACCTACACTGATATAATGACTATATGTATGAATTGATACTATGGCCCATGGGATGAGACATGTAAAAAAGACAGACATTTGGGCGCCGCCATCGACTGTAATGTGAATTACGGCTATAGCAGTGCTCAGAGGGTAATTTGGGCTCCGGAAAACGATAGAGATCAAGTTACAAAAAAACCCTGTGCAATTCATCCGCCAGCAATAGCCGGCAGCCGAACTGCACCTTACCCCTGAGTCCATGGTGGCCTGAAGGGGGTATAGTAATCACTGCCGCCAGAAAATTTGCAATAGCAGGTTGAGACGTTTTTTGGCTTCAACCTGTGCCCACATTTCCTGGTGCTCTTTTTACATGAATGCCCCATGGGATTCTACTAAGTCTGGATAATACTGTTAATGATTGGATATTGTATTTATGCTTATAGCATTGTGTGTAGGCGTGTCTTCAAACTTTACTTTTTCTTCCTGACTTGTTTTACTACACTGTTAATTTTATTATAGCTGAATATAGTAAATAAAACTCAATTGAATAAAAAACCCATAATAATAACATACCCACAACAGTGTTGTCCCCAGAAAGTTTCTCCAGCCGGGTAGCATGAAAAAGTAGCTGGGTGGGGCACGACAGGAGAATGCAGGGTCGCTGCTTCTCTGCTTAAAGCATAGGAGGCAGATGAGGAGGTGGGCTGATGATAGCCGGTTGGTCGCCAAAATTAGCCGGGTGGAGCACCCAGCTAAAAGAGCCTGGGGAGAACACTGCACAACTACCTACTGGAAAACACAATAATTACAATCATAATAATAAATACCCAAACTCACCTACCATAAACGAATAATACTTATAAAAATAAATAAATAAATATTACGGGTATAGACTTGCATTCACCTATGAGAAAACACAATTGCAATCATTACATAATATAATATTTATTATAATAATATACCCACACTTACCTATGTTAAAACATAATACACACAATCGTTATAGTAATAGGGAAGATAACCTAGAATTTAATATAATGATCGCAATCATGATCATATACCCACACTCACCTATATTAAAACATAATAATTGCAGTCATAACATAACAATAACTACTTTAACCAATATTACTTCCACCTTGTTACGGTGGTGTTGGATGAAGCTTTTCTATAGTCTTTATTTCATTTATTACACTTGTTTTACAATATTTTAACTACTTTTATTACCTTTTATTCCTAAATACAATTATGCTACTCATCTTTGCGTGTGAGTATTCTACTAACATCTTACATGTGCATGCATTCTCTTATCTCTGCTGTTACCAAATTGCATAGCATGCTGTCTTCTAAATAATGTTTCTGGTTTCATATATAATGTTTCATTGGCTATCACATTCTTTAGAGGCAAAGTCCTATCCATCTCTCCAGCTCCCATCTTTGCAAGCTCACGCTAGCAATACTTACATAATTCCCTGACGTAATTTTCCTATTGCTTGGGGGACGTGACACTTTTTCAAGTGTTCCAGTTAAGTTTTTAACATTCTTTTAAACAAACAAATGGTTGACAAGTTTTGTACTTATGTCAAAAATGATGTTGTTTTTAGCAATCCTTTATTCTTTTTAGGGAACTCCAAGATTTTTTTGGGAAACCACAGAATATTTGGCTGTAATTCAGGATCGTTCAGAAGTCTCAGCAGTATGCCTAATAAAATGAATTTTTCTAATATATGAGACCACATATGTGTGACATTTGGGAGATGAAGTACGACTTTTTAATTGTGTTATTTTGGCTTTGAGTTAATGTCAATGCAAGGGGTAATTTCAGGACATGCATTTTTAAATACCCTATGTGTCAATTATGAGAAATAATTACATATATTTGGTCATGTTTATTTAATACTGACTTTTTGTGTTTCCAAAATTCTGTTTTCTATTGTAATACTTTGTTGTGGGCTCTAGCAGCTTTTGAGTAGAGTAGGGCTTGTTTTACATAAAACGTTTTTTATTAGTGTTTATATTTTTTAGTACATTTTATATAGTCACTTTCTCTTTTGAACTTTAAGATAAAGATTTAATGATGTGTAAAATATATGTGGGTCATGAAAAGTTTTTATGTTTACAAGAGCATTAAAAATTCACCACTTGTAAAAGTGATGAACATGCAATTTGTGGGTTTTATGCATGATTTCATGTTTTTAAAAGTATCAACATCCACAGGATGGGACCTTAGAATAAATTGATTAAGTTGAATATCCAAGGCAGGAATTGTAGCTATTAGTAGGATTTGGTGATATAAGCCAATCTTGGACACAAGGCTCTATGACTTACTGCAGGGTTGCTAACAAAGTTCTTCCTTTTTGCAATAACTGCTGTTGACCACAAGGTCATAAAGCAAGTTGTTAAAATGGTGGTTGTATATTGAACTGTTAACAGTCAAGGAACAAGATGTGGAAATTGCTGATTTTCATACAATGACATCCCCTTTATGATCAGCAAGCCCCATTGTCCTCTCTCGAAGCAAGATGTGCAGAAGTACAGAGTTTGGGTGCCATGGGAGGTCAGGCAGCTGGTAGCTCTTTTGCGACCTTGTTCATAGGTCTACCGGTAGACCTGTCATTGAATAAGATGTAGAATACTGCAGGGGCTATGTGTAGCTGTATAATTTATGGCCTCCTGCATTGCACAGTTAGTACGAGGCCTAACTGGTCTACTTACGCTGTAAACAACTGCCATTCATGTGAAGTGGTCCCTTCAAAATTATCTATTTTCTTGCTAGAGAACATTTTTCTCCTGTCAGGAACTCAATTGATTCTTGCGCCCAGAGCAATCCTGGAATGTCCGGGAGTCAGGCACGTGACCACGCACCCATCCTATGCTCTCAGATGCCAGAGCAGACAGTTGGTTAAAATGAGCTCCTTAACCATTTAGTGGCATCCTAACGCATAAATACGTCATGCTTTACCCTATTAACGGCAACATGACGTATTAATAAGTCGCGCGTTCCCGCCGCTGCTACCGCCGTGTGCGCGCCGCTACGGCCGCCGTTTCCGTCAGGATCCCGTGCTGAGGGATTGGGGAAGAGGACCAAACGGTCCTCTACCCAATCGCAGTGCCTGGAGTGAATGGACGTGACCGCGAACAGCGGCTACGTCCATTCACAAAAACAGGAAATGTAACAATTAAATAAAGTGTAAAAAAAAAAAAAAAAAAAAGTGAACACTTACCATAACAAGTGTTCACTAGCGCCATCTTGTGGCCAAAAAGTATATGACACATACAAAATACATACATTTACAAGTACATACACATGAGTAATAAAATTAATAAAATTCCACTTCCAACACTCCCCCTCCAAAAGAAAACACTTGTAAAAAAAAAAATCAGCTTAAAAATAAATAAATAAATACTTGCCTTAGGGACTCAGCTTTTTTTTAATCTATATTTTATGGGGGGAAATTAATTTTAATTTATTACATTGGGGCTTGTAATTATGGCTAGAACAAAAAAAAACAGAACAGAAAAATAACACCTATATTTCAAAATAATATACTGTCGCCATACATTGTGATAGGGACATAATTTAAATGGTTTAATAATCGGGACAACTGGGCAAATACAATGTGTTTGTTTTATCCACAGGAGAATGTTTAATTTTAAAACTATAATGGCTGAAAACTGAGAAATAATGATTTTTTTTCTATTTTTTTGTTTTTTTCTCATTAAAATGCATTTAGAATAAAAAAATTCTTAGCAAAATGTACTACCCACAGAAAGCCTAATTGGTGGTGAAAAAAACGAGGTATAGATCATTTTCTTGTGATAAGTAGTAATAAAGTTATTAGGGAATAAAAGGGAGAAGCACTGACAAGTGAAAATTGCTCTGGTCCGTTAGAGTAAAAACCCTTGGGGGTGAACTGGTTAAAGAAGCTTATAGGAAAGTTCAGCGGTTACATATGATTGGTTGCCGGAGAGGTGTCTATTCTCCTGATTGTTGAGTGACAATATTTAAACCAGGCTTCTGTCTGTGCAAGTTGCCCATGATAGTGTTAGTTCCGTTGGCTTGCTGTTGGGTGTACTTTACTATTTGGTCTCCTGTTGGGACCTTCTTGGTTGACCAGCTGACTACCTCCTTTGGATTGTTGCCTGAACCAACCTTTGCTTAGATTTTGACTACCTTTTTTGGACTGCTTCCTGGACTGACCCTTTCTCGGTTTAGACTACTCTTCTGCTCACACCCTGGTTATTTGTTTTGGTTTGATCTTCTGTGTATGACCACCTGGCTTGTCTGTGATGTTGAGTTATTTGTTTCCCCCACCAGTTTAATTGATTTCTCTCTGTATGTGACCCAGGACTGTTGACCATTCTGCTTTCCAGTGAACTGCATAATTTTGGTGCTGGTGGTACCTTTGTCTTCTCTCCTTCAATCTCTATATCTTGTGCATTAAAAGATACCCGAACTGACATGCGACATGATGGGATAGACATGTGTATGTACAGTGCCTAGCACACAAATAACTATGCTGTGTTCCTTTTTTTCTTTCTCTGCCTGAAAGAGTTAAATATCAGGTATGTAAGTGGCTAACCTTACTGATAAGAAATTCCAACTATAAAACACTTTCCTAGCAGAAAATGGCTTCTGAGAGCAGAAAAGAGGTAAAAAGGGGAATTTCTTATCAGTGAGGGTCACACTGTAGTCACTTCCTGTCTGAGTCAGGACTGAGTCAGCCACTTACATACCTGATATTTAACTCTTTCAGGCAGAGTAAGAAAAAAAGGAACACAGCCTAGTTATTTCTGTGCTAGGCACTGTACATACACATGTCTATCTCATCATGTCACATGTCAGTTCGGGTATCCTTTAAGGCCTGGGTGTAACCATGTGCTTGGTAGACGCATTACTCTCCAGAGGCTGAGTAGGGTCCCTGACACGACATGTAGCATTGAGGTATATGCACAAAAGGATGATAAACTTAACCTGTGTAGATAGTGCACGTTACTTTACCAACTGTACATGATTTATGTAGCAAGTAATGCGAATAGCGTAGCTTGCTCAATATATACAACAGCGAGTTGCAACAACAGCTTTTTGCACTTACTACTGATATTAGGTTAACCTAGTAAACCTAGTAAACTTAATGTGTGCTGTCTGCACAAATTAAGTTTACTGTCTTTTTGTACAAATACCCCATGGTGAGATAAAGTGTATGCACAGTCCTGCTCTTAGGGCTGGTGCACACCAAGAGCACGTCTGAGTGCTTTTAAAAATGCCAGCGCTTTGAAAAGCGCTTGGCCAATGTATTTGAATGGGATGGTTCACACCAGAGCGATGTGATTTTCTCCCAAACGCAAACGCGGGTCCTGCAGCATTTCTGCTGATTTCTGAGGCAATTCAGGATTTCTGAGGCGATTCAGCCTCAATGTAAAGTATAGGAAAGTGGAAAATCGCTGTGTTTTTGTTACAGAAGCTGTTCAGTTACAGCTCTACTGTAACAAAAAATAAAAAACGTTACACCAAAACGCTCCAAAAATTGCTAGACATGATTACAAAATTGCTAGGCACATGCCTAGAATCACCTAGAAAAATCACTTCAAAAAGCACTGAGTTTGCGATTATGGTTGGTGTGCAATGGCCCTCAGAAGTAACCTGTGTAACTTCTTTTCCCTCACTGGAAAGGTGGTCACTGGTCATACACAGTACAACCAAATTCATCCATTTTCACATAGCAACAAGAGAGGTAAACGAGGCCTCACCCTTGTGCTGCTTGTATTATGTCTGTGCTGGTGATGATTGGAAAATAAAACACTTCTAAGCATTTTGGATGGTGCCTCATCTACCTCTCCTGTTGCTATTTTGGACTGTTTGCTTTACGAGTGCACACCATAGGAGTTGCAAACTGTAACCCCAAGGTCCTACAGCACATTTAGTGTTTACCCTGTGTCGCTTCTACTGTTGCATCATGAATTTTGACAATTGTTCAATAAAATGATCAATTGTTTAGAATAATCAAATGTTTGGTTTTGGGGTTTTTTTGTTTGTTTATCAAGACAAATCTGTTGATTTTCTTGAAATTTTGACAATAATCTGATTAGCTGTGGTGGAACATTCTTATTGGTTTTCAGAGAATTGAATAGTGTGTGTCAGATTTAAATTATTTTTTAAACAGTACAAGTGATTGAAAAAAAAATCTATGAACTGTTTCAGTCAAAAAAAAAAAGTTAAAAATTACGCCCTTAACTGTCAAGGCTGTACATGACTTTTACTCTGCACTGAGGAAAGTCAGACCTGCAGCTGTCTGACTAATTAGAGAACATAAAACAAATTAGCTAATTACAGGTCATAAAACTCATGTGTGGCTGAGAAGCTCTTCTGCAAGCAGGGAACAGATAAAACACTCAGTAGTTCAAGATCTGTCTAGGAAAAGTCCCATTTAGGATTAGGAGTATATGTTTATTTTGTCAGTTTATTTTCGCTTCAGGTTAGCTTTTTCGGCTAAATCCAACTTCATGTTGTATAAAATCCACCCTGTCCCCAGGTGCACATAAACAGATTTGAGGATTATCACCAGCATATACAGGAAATACAAGATGCCTGAACTCTAGACGTAGCGCTAATAGCAAACTAGTGACATTACATCGCTAATATAAAGTACAAAAAAACAGGCAAAACTAATTAATCTCTTATTAAAAAAAAAACTATACACACACACACACACACACACACACACACACATGAATTAATTGTCAATACACTATCCACGTACACTGCTGAGGTAAAGACTAGTTCATGATATATACAGATATTAGAGAATAAGTAATTTTACCAATGTGATCGCACTACAGAATCAGTCTGGAATCAGTAGATTCTGCAGCCGGTTTCCACTTTTTCTATCTACGTGAGACTCAATTAAAAACCAACACTGAACTGTGCCGACCTCATGGGAAGTGCAGCGTGTTACTCTTGCATTCTGACCTTTTGTTATCTACAGCTGATAGAGATCAAACCTCTTTAATAGGTTTTTTTACCTATTGTGCAGCCCACATTAGTTAATGGAAAAACACCAAGCCTAATGTATTAACATTATCTCTAATGCCAGCGAATATCAAGTAACAGTGGAAGAAAGTGTTTAATATGAAAGGGCTTTGAGTTACTTTCTTGGCAATATAGGCTTCCTTCCTTCCCTTTTTTGTCATTAGTAAGGGTTATGTTGGCTTGTGGAGCAAAAATAGAAGACTACTTGGAAACATGTTCTGCAACAGAACTGCGACATGTCTAAATAGTTTAGAAAGTTAACATTTGTGTTTAAAGATGGATCAAAATACTTAAGAGACGTTTATATTTCTTCAAGTTTTCCTTTTGAAAATTAAATCGCCCATCAGTTAAACTTGCCTCCAGGCAATACAGCTAAATACACACTGAAATGAGCTGTGAACCATTTCACTGCCAGATGATTCATAATTCTGCTCAGTTACAGCTCTAGCAGTGTGCATGGCCAGTCAGGTGACACGGTCCTTTCACATTTCAGCAGTTTGCTACTTGACAATAACGTAACATAATGGCTCATTTTCTGGTTATCAGGTATCTGCAAGGCTGAAATAAGAAATAAGGCTGACAGGGTCTGGGCTGAGGGAAGTATTGTATTTTTCGGACTGTAAGACACTCCGGACTATAAGACGCACCTAGGCATAGAGGATAAAAAACAGGCAAAAAATATATATATACTAAACCTGGTGCGTCCATAGTGCAGGGACATCTTATGGACCGCCATCTCCAATTAGGTTTCTCTTGTGCCTCATGTGTCCTCCTCTGCCCCCTTGTCCTCTGTTGTCCCCGTGTCATCCTCTGTCCCCGTGTCCTCTGGTGTTCCCCTGTGTCCCTGTCCGTGTGCCCATCCCTGTGTGCGGTGACCCATCCCTGTGTGCAGTACCCCACTGTGTCCCCTCCCTGTGTGTGGTTTCCCATCCTTGTGCGCGGTGTCCCCCTGTGTTCCATTCTTGTGTGCAGTCTCCCTCTGTGTCCCATCTCTGTGTGCAGTGCCCCCTGTGCCCTGTCCCTGTGTGTTGTGTCCCATCTTTGTGTGCGGTGTCCACCTGTGTCCAATCCATGTGTGCGGTGTCCCCCTGTGCCCTATCCCTGTGTGCGGTGTCCCATCCATGTGTGCGGTGTCCCCCTGTGCCCTATCCCTGTGTGCGGTGTCCCATCCATGTGTGCGGTGTCCCCCTGTGTCCCATCCATGTGTGCGTTGTCCCCTCTATGTGTGTGGTGTCCCCCTGTGTCACATGCCTGTGTGCGGTGTCCCATCCATGTGTGCAGTGTCCCCCTGTGTCCCATCCATGTGTGCGGTGTACCGGTGTCCCATCCATGTGTGCAGTGTCTCCCTGTGTCCAATCCATGTGTGTGGTGTCCCCCTGTGTCCCATCCATGTGTGCGGGGTACCCGTGTCCCATCCATGTGTGCAGTGTCTCCCTGTGTCCAATCCATGTGTGTGGTGTCCCCATGTATCACATTGGAAGTATTGTCTCGCACTCACTAATGGATCAAACCCATAGTCTTTAAGGGGAGTGCAACAGCTGAAAAGAGGGATGATGCCCTCTATGCAGTATTCAACAAGGAGGAAAGCTGGCAGATCCAAAATCAATCTTTATTAGTTTCATGTAAAAATATGGCCAACGTTTCGGAGCCGCGTAGGGCCCCTTTGTCAAGGCAATATTTGCTCTGAGGCAAAGATCTGTTTGTTGCTGCAAAAAAATCTACATAGGAATTCGGGAGTCTGGCTCCTCTAAAACACTCGCTATCAGCGATGTGTATCTGTCTGGGGCAGCAGCAGCCCCAGACAGATACACATCGCTGATAGCGAGTTGGCCATATTTTTACATGAAACTAATAAAGATTGATTTTGGATGTGCCAGCTTTTCTCCTTGGTGTCCCCATGTGTCACATGCCTGTGTGTGGTGTCCCCCTGTGTCACATGCCTGTGTGTGGTGTACCCGTGTCCCATCCATGTGTGCAGTGTCTCCCTGTGTCTCATCCATGTGTGTGGTGCCCCCACATGCCTGTGTGTGGTCTCCCCCTGTGTCACATGCCTGTGTGTGGTGTCTCACTGTGTCACATGCCTGTGTGTGGTGTCCCCGTGTCACATGCTTGTGTGTGGTGTTCCTGTGTCACATGCCTGTGTGTGGTGTCCCTGTGTGCTGTGTTCCCATCTCTCCATTTAGTGTCCCCATGTGTCCTGCATACCATAGCTTCTCTTCCAACTCCTTAGGTTGATAAGTAGCCATCGACCAATCAGGTGGGGGGCACTGCCCCAGACTACAAATTACAGGGCTCACTGCTTCTGGTGGCAGGAACAGTCAATTCACCGTCTGCCGCTACCCACCACGTGAAGACCTGAAACACAGCGTGGCAGGCTGGCAGCGCTAGATTAGCGGCAGGATGCACACTAAATCCACATGAAAATCTGTGCCGACACAGCCAAGTACAGGCGCCGGGTGAAGCTCCGCCCACATCGTGCTGCGATTGGCCGGAATGATCCTGCCCGCGGGACTACCGGACCCTGTAAGTAGAAGCACCAGGAGAAGTGAGCTCTGCGCCTGATTGATGGATGGCTACTTCCATCATCGGAGCTGCTCGTAGCCTGAGGAGTCGGGGAAAACATGGTATGCATGACACGGCGACACCAAGCACAGGGATGGGGACATCAGATGCAGGGACACCAGACACAGGGGGAAATCAGATACAGGGACATCAGACGCTGGGGGACATCACATACACGGACCCGGACGTAGGGGGACATCAGATGCAGGGACATCTGAATCAGGACAGAGAAAGGGGACAATGCACACAGGGGGACATCGGACATAGGGACACTGCACATAAGGACACAGGACTCTGCACACATGGGTGGGAAACCGCACACAGGGATAGTGGTGTCAGACACAGGGGAATGGAGGACAAACTGTGCATTCGGACTATAAGACGCACTGACTTTTTCCCCCCACTTTTGGGGGAGAAAAAGTGCGTCTTATAGTCCGAAAAATACAGTAAATACTGAATGAACAAGACAGAATTCACGCATGGAAAAGTTCACATGTACAGCAATGAGCCAGAAACCAGTGGTAGGTGAAGTGAGTAACACATATTATATAGTCTGTCTTTGAAGATGACAAGATGGCAAACCTAAAGCAAAACTGAACTGAAAATTGAAAGTCAAAATAAACATACACACATCATACTTACCTCCCAGGTAATGTACTCATCAAGCTATTTCTTCTCTCCCTTGTCTTGTTTGTCCACTGTGATCAATGGAATTCTCCATCCTCCATTTTGAAAATGGCAATTACCCTATAACAGCTTCCTGGTCAGCACACTGTTAAACTATAATATTGCCCACTTGAGTCATATGGAAACATGGACATTACCTTGCTCATCAGTTGTCCTTTCAGTTATAACTGACATTAACTGATATATTTCAGTTCTGACAAAATCTTTTCAGAACTGGAAGGGATTGTTGTAAGAAAAAAATGGCGAGCTTCTGAGAGAAACTGATGGTGAGATAAGTATGCAATATACATTTGCAGGTACATCATGCGTTTATTTTAATCAATTTTACTCATTTCTGGTTCACTTTAAGATAATGGCCAAATTGGGATTGCTATATAACTGGGTGAGAGCATCTAGAAAAAAGGACAACCGGTGAACTACTAACAGAATTGTGGTCACCCAAGGTTCATGCATGCACTCTTGCAAATGGAAAGGCTAGCTCAGTCCAATCCCACAAAAGCACTAATGTGATACAAACTGCTGAGAAACATATTGCTGGTCATGAGAGAATGGTATCAGAAAATACAGGAAGCCAGAAATCATTGAGGAAACCCATACAAACATGGGCTGATCTCATACAATTTTTCCTGTGTGTGTTCCTTCCCTTTTTAGTCCAACAGAAAGCTAATGCTGAGCAGCGGCCTGTCCACAGAGGTTGAGGCTAACACAGTCAGTTGGTTACTTCAGGTCTTATGACTAGACTTTTACATCAGGATTTTTAGCTGCAGAATCCTTTGCAAAAAGAGCATTGACGAGTAGGAATTATAGGGTGCAAACAATTTCAAGTTGATGCAACATCATGCAAATTTTATATGCAAATGTATGCAGCTTAAAAATTAACCAGTCAAATCCTGCTGAGGTAAAATTCGATTGGTTCATTTTCAAGCTGCATAAATTTGCATACAAAATGTGCATAATCCTACATCAATTCAAAATTATTTGCATCTCATTGACCATCCTTATCGACGAGTTATTGTATGTAGTGCAGTGGAAGAGCCTGTTTAGCAAGCACGAATGTCCAACTCCAGTCCTCAAAGCCCGAGGTCCTCACTTATTTTTGGCACAGCTCATATTTACTGAAGAGACTGAATCAGGAAAGTTGCTGCTCATCAAGTAGAGCACATTTATTCAGTGCTCTGTCCATCCTAAACACTGGCATGGATGTAACCCTCAAGAACTGGAGTTGGATATAGGGAGAACTGTGTCCTCATGTCATGAAGTAGTTTGACTCTTGTTGACTTGCATTTGGAACTGTGAACTGAAACTTAACATGCAAAGCTTTATTTATTTGTGATCTTATTTCACATGTGATCAATACAATTGAATAGAAGACCTCAAACAAGTTGGTTGCATCAAACTGAATCATTGAAGGTAGCCATACTTAAGGTGACTTGGCGGCCAATCGACCATCCCATTTAATTAAAATCGAATCAGATGAAAGCGGGGATGACAAGTGCATGCCCGATCGGTTGGACATGCTGCAATATCAGGACGAGAAACGAACAGGACGAAACCCCTAATGTTCCATGTTTCTTCCCTGGTGCCCAGTGCACCGTACATTACCCGTCTGCATCTGCCCCTGCCTCCGGGCCTCACATCACACACGCGCCCACATTACTCCATCAACCACATGGGGTGTGTGTATGGAAGGAGAAGCCCAGATCCAGCGCGAAGGCAGTGCCGGACGTTAATGGGCACCGTGGGGGGGGGGGGGGGGGGCGCACATGGAATGTAAGGGGGGACAGCATTGGGCTGGCAAGGCGGTGGATGTGGCGTCACAAGGCTGATTCTGGATCGATTTCAGCATGAAATTGATTGGGAATAAGCCTGCAGCTTATGGGCAGCTGACAGATTTGTCTGTTGGTCGAACATTAAGGTTTTTTGTGTGTGTTGGGGGGAGGTTGATATGTTCAAATAAAGAATTTCTTTGTTTATTTACCGGTATTAATTAATTCTTGCTTTTGTTTGCAATAGTTTTCAACTTTTATTAAAATCTGTGTGTTTGTGGCCAGCTTAACTCTATGCCGTCTATTAGTTACCATGAAAAGTCTCACTTACCTGCATTAATGCATGTAATCTAGCTTGTAAAGCATACACATATTAATGACCATATGCCAAGGCTGAATATTGGAGACACAGTGAAAGGAAGGCAGCTTCCTCCTATTGAGCAGATGACACCTAGAGGCCTGCAGAATGTCGCGGACCTCAGACCTTCCCACTGGGCAGATGGAGCTGATACAGGGCATGACTGATAGCCAGTGATTGCTGCCGCCTTCCGCCCACTACACCTCCCTATCTCCAGCTTTTCAACTGCCATTAAATAGTTAGCAAACATTAGTCAAGTGTGTCTGGATGTCAGGCGTACAATAGGCCTCTGTATACACAGCAAACATTTTCACCATTACTGCTTTGATTATTATTACTGATTTTATTAGTCTTTTGGTAACAAGGGCAAATAGATGTTTTGTGTTCCAACTCTAGATAACCTCAAAATGGTTTAAATTTATTTATACAGTAGTTATAGATAAAGGAGTCATTTATGCTTGGTTTTGAACTTCTTTTGTTAGTCAGGTTAAAGCATACTAATACATTGGTCATTAGAGATGGTTAAAGCGGACCTGAACTCAGAACTTCCTCTCTGCTCTAAACGATAAGCAACAGAATAATAACCTTTTAAAGAAAAACATTTCTTGTTTTATAGTTGTTACAAATTCTGCAATAAATCTGCAGTGTGTCTACTTCCTGCTTTCATGGAAGCAGACATAGGGATAACATCCTGTGTTTACCAATTAGTTGCTCTGCGTGGCAGCCAGCTGACACAGCTGAGAGATCAAATTACAACTTGTGATTAGTCACAGAGGAGGAGGAATAAGACAGGCTAATACATACATACTGAGTGCATTTCTCTACGTTTTCCTTTTGTCCTGTGCAGTTCAGGTCCTCTTTAATGAGATTCTAATAATTCTGGTTCGAATGCAAATCTAATGCAGATTGTATGCAGCTTGGAATTGGTTGCTATTTGTCTATTTTGATGCATACATTTTGCATGTGAGCCAGAATTATTTGCATCTCATTGGCTGTCGTTGGTCATGTGACACACACTTGAGTTGACTGTGCTCAATGTAACTCTGTGACAAAGTAAAAGTAAACACACAACATTTGGCTGTAATATATACCATAGACAATGCTGCTAGTTATTGGTGGTCTGGTGGAGCCCTATCTGGCCAACCTATACATTGTGAAAATGAGATCAAGAGAGGACAGAGAGAGGGATGGAGGGCAGAGGCAGTGACCAAAGCCACACTTCCAATAATTGTCACCTAAAAATATTGTTTATGGAATATTGTGAGAATGATTGTAAATAAGCTCAGCAGCTTGTCCTGTTCTTTGGAGAAAGGAGGGAAGGTTGAGGGAGAGGTGACTGCTACAGGGACTGTTGTAGGCGAACACTAGAGGTTGGGCTTTACTGTTCCAACATGGTGGATCACTATCAGGGAAACAACTGTGTTCATAGTAGAATTCCAAATGATCCGTCAGGATGATATTGAGCCAGATAATAGCTAGTGTGTGTACTAAGCTTAGAGAACACTAAGATAAGTATGTGCTACTGCTGCACAGTGCAGAAAAAGAGAGCACCTAGCGATGGATCAGGTTATTGGATGCCATAAGCCACAGTCTGATTCCTGATCAATTTCAGTATGAAATCTTTCGGGAATCAGCCTAGTGATGCTGCCTCATCGCCTTGGTAACCCACGTATATGCATGCCGGTGTATACATGAACGCGTGTGTGACATCATGCATGTCAATACAATACATGTCAATACAATACATACCACATACAATAGGTCGTCAGTCACGTGTATGTGAGGAAGAGGGCGGAGACAGTGGCGGAGGTTCCATATCGTTTGTCGACTGTCCCAATAATGCGCACCATTACTGCTGCACACCCAATCAATCATGTTGATCCGACATCTTGGAGCATGTCAGATTAATACATGTTTCAACCTGAAATTGGTTGCATCATCGATCAGGCATGCTCTTGGTGGCACCGATTTTTTTTCTGATTCAATTATAATATTTGAATCGGATGGTCAATCGGCTGCCAATGGCCTGATGTATGGCCACAATAAGTAACATAGATATGTATTCTATTAAGTGCTGCGGAAGACATAGTATTATATAAATACATAATAATATTATTCTATGGACAAATAGCTGTGGACATCATTGAACAATACAAAGCTAATGGTGGCAGCATTGTGTTGATATCCAGTCAGATTGATGGTATATTTGGTGGCGCAAGGAGGTAATCCAGCTAAATGATCAATAAAAGGTAGATATTTATTGTTTACCTGATCTAGCCAAAAATCAGCTAGGTGACATGCATTTAGAATGTGCAGCAAGATTGCCTGCAGTAATAGTGGCATGGGAATGTGCTTAGCAGTGTTGTTAAGGAGCCGCGTACGTGAATTTTGAGCGACATGGAAAATTGGGCGCAGTAACCGTGCTGATAGTAGAATATCGGTAAATGTACTCCACTATTTAAAGTTTTCATTTTTAACTGATATTTTACTATAGCTAAACCTAGCCCTACTCTCACACAGAATCCTCTGTAACTAGTGCCTAACCCTAACACCCCCCCCCCCCCCCCGTGGTACCTAAGCCTAAGAGTCCCCGCTGCATAAACCCCCTTCCTAAAGCGTAACCCTAAGAGTCCACCCCCCCCCCCCCCCCGCACCAAAAATGATAACTACCAGGCGCTGCATGGCGCCCAAGTTTCCCCTTCTTCGATAAAACCCCCTCAAAAAACTATAATTATTGGACATCGCCTGGCCCCCAAATTTCCCTTCTGGCGCCGGCTTGCAGATATCTTCAACTGAAGTCTATGGCGGCGCCTGATTTATCCAGAAGCCGCATGTGTCTGATTTTCCTGTACCGAAAAGGAACCACTTCCCATCTAACAGTGATGCCTATAGACAAATGCTTCCTGTGCCTAGTGGGAAATCTAAAGCTGCACTTCTCACTTTTTAATAGGCAATTCAGTGACTTTGCAACTAGTAACTTTTGTGAAAACTATTTACACAAGACAGCAGTTGCCGAGCAGGGAAGGTTTTTGAGGTCAGGGTACTTGAAAGTTTAAGTTAAGATTTGATGGATATTTTACAAGCACACTCGAATCTATTTTATCTCAGCACACCCATAAATCTGCTGTTTAATCATCGTTCTGAGTATAAATGCTGCTATAAATGTACACTTTTTGAATTACTGCCAGTTAAAGGAGTTAGATATATGTTTATACCTCATCTAAGTTAACCTCCTTCCTTAGTTCTTCTGTCTAGGGATGTTTTCATTGTATGACGTGAATGAAGGTTTGTTAAAATGATTTAGGTAAACACAAACAGTAGAGCATAATTAATACTGAAAAGGCAAGCCAAGTCACACATTTATTAATCCTGTGCTTTATGATTCATAATACATGTATTATTTTAGCACTGGATGCAAGTGTTAGTCATCCTGTATATAATATATTTATGGTATACATTTGTTCAAATGTGTAGAGGACTTACACCTCCACTGACATCTATTGGATTGTTGCAAATAAAGTTATTGAATTATAACGTTCCAGGCAGGGTGACATTGGGTTCTCGAGGTACAGTTCAGTTTCAGTTTGGTTTGGCAGAGTAGAGACAGAGCAAAGCAAAAAGTAGGTAATGTTTACTAATGCCTGATGAAATGCTTTGATGTGTGGAAATTGAATTTGTATTTTGCCAGGAGTGGAATTGCACTTTAACCCTTAAGCAGCCAGTTTATTTAGAGGCTTGAAATTTACCACAAGAACCAGCAACAGGCACTACAATCGCTTGTGCATGCAAAGTGGGACAGTACTTAAGGATGTCAGGAGGACCAGATCGAGTAAATATACCACGTTAAAGATGCGTGCTCTGAACAGAGAAGTAACACATTCATATGAATATCATCAGAAGAAGCAGTTCGGCACTTGCAATTCACGTGTCTTAAAAAAGCTTTAATGTATCCGGCTTACATGTCACAACATACTGCGTGCATAATATTGATTCACAGATCCTACCAGGTTTTGCATAGCTGTGGGGTGAAGTGGGAGCTGTGGTATGTCTGACGATTGTTTCACTCGGTTGAGCATCCTCAGAGGCTCTGTGTAGCCTTTAGAGGCTTGCAAGTGCTCTAGCGCAATTTATCTTAGCACATTTTTATATTTCTTATTTGTTACATTTCCTTGCTTATAATTAATGCTGCTGTAATGTATATTTATTCATTTGTCACTAGGGGCAGTGTGAGTTTCAGTTTCTATACTTTCTGCTAGCAGAGAGAAATAAAAGCATTCCAATAATTTACAGCACGAGTTCTGCCAACTGAAGTCAAAAGCAGTGTACTTATCTCAAATAAGATCATTCATTTGAAGCTGATAATGGGTTAAGTGACTGATATTAGGTAGGTCATAATATATAGTGCAGGGTGCCACCTCATTGCATCTCACTGCCAATCTGTAATGCAGGAAGCCAATACATCACAAGAGACAGCTCAGTGGTGATGTGAATCAGCCCATAGTGCACACTCACGCTTGTGTGCTTTATTAGTGCATTCTAGATTCCTTCTGTTCACCTGACCTGCACCATTTAGGTTACTTGCACTGCAATGCAACACCAATGCGACGTTCACAATGCGACCAGTTCGGTATACTATCCAGAGGTCTCTCTCTACCTAGTTAAACTTTTTTTTCCCTCATTTTAGCTCCCTTTGAGAAACTATGGATTCTAGTGTGAGTTTTTTTAGGCTCTCTATGCATAACAATTGAATATGGAACACCAAAAACCCCAAGTACAGGAGCAGTGTCGGAGATATGTAAACGGCGTGAATGGGGGCCTATGTACGCCGCAGGTGAGTTGGGTGCCGGGTGGGCTGAATAACGGCAGCAGCAAATGCTATTCCCCCTCCGAGTCATAGCAACTTGGAAGGAGAAGTAATCTGGGGTCCAGCATTAAAGAAAATCTGTACTGTCCGATTTGTACAATAAAAAACATACCGATCGAGTCACTGTGATCTCCTGGATCCTTCTTTGCCATCTCTGCTGCTCCCTGACGCGATCCCGGCTTTTAATCGCTAGTTTTAGGCAGTGTTTACAAACAACAAAAAGGCTGCTAACAAGAAAGTGATGTTTGCGTGCGTGTGTGTGAGTGTGTGTATGTATATATATGTATATATATACAGTACATACACACACACACACACACTAATATTTGTGTATGGGTGTGTGTGCGTGTATATATATATATATATATATATATAATGTTACGGTATACTACAAGTTTTTATTACATAGTGAATTATCTGCACTCTAGTCTGGGGTTCTCACAATTTCTAAGCATGTGACAGGCAGCTCCCTCCCCCCTCAGCTTCACAAACTGCATCACAGGAATAAACAAAGCACACAGGAGTGAGCCTGGAGGGGGCATGCATAACTTGTATTTATTACAACAGAGGCAGCCCATTCCTCCCTGGGTCAACAAAGCTTGACAAAGAAAAGAAGATTAGATATATTACAGAGACAGTGCAATTAGAAAAAGCTGCAGTAATCCAGACCACATTAGAACAGATATAAGAACTTATAGGATAGAAGAAATAAGGCTGAAAATTTTGTTACAGTGTCTCTTTCATGCTATACCTGCACCCAGCTCAGACACCTGGCACCGAGCGCAGAAAAAGACTGCTTCATGAGTGGGGATCTACTTGATATGGATTACCACTGAGTGTTCTCCTAGGTGATAATTTTTATCTTCACTTTAAAAATAGCTTTTCAACATTTTACAGGTGAAAAAGTACTGTCCCCCAAAAATGGTAAAAACAGACTATCAAAATAATTTTGAGAATTTTCTTGCTTGCCGGTGGTGCAAAAGGCTTTTTATAACAAGGTGTGAAAATATCACCAAGGAGAAAACTCAGGAGGAAAAGTGAATTGCATATGGGCCAATTGGCCTCAATGCCTTTTAACCTTCCTGGCGGTAAGCCCGAGCTGAGCTCGGGCTATGCCGCCGGAAGGCACCGCTCAGGCCCCGCTGGGCCGATTTGCATAATTTTTTTTTGCTGCACGCAGCTAGCACTTTGCTAGCTGCGTGCAGTGCCCGATCGGCGCCGATCTGTCGCGCCGCAGCCGCCCCCCCCCCCCCCAGACCCCGTGCGCTGCCTGGCCAATTAGTGCCAGGCAGCTCTATGGGGTGGATCGGAATTCCCTTTGACGTCACGACGTCGGTGACGTCATCCGGCCCCGTCGCCATGGCCGGACTTTGTCTCGCTACATGAAAAATTAAAAAAAAAGATTTGCTGCCCCCTGGCGATTTTTTAGCAAACCGCCAGGAGAGTTAAACCACCAGCAAGCAAGCAAAAATCTCAAAATAATTTTGATAGTACTTTTTCTGCTACTTTTGGGTACTTTTTCAATTGTAGAATGCTTAGAAGTTATTTTAAAGAGAAGATGAAAATGATCTCCTAGGAGATATCTCAGGAGAAAAAGTGAATTGCATATGGGCCATAGAAGTGATAGTTATCATCACAGCACCAATGAAGAGCTAACACAGTAGTTTGTGGTCACAACCTCTGCATTCCATATTACAACACCTCAGCACACAGTCTAACCATAGACAAGCCCACTAGCTCCACCACTACAGCTTACAAGAGATTACATTTACTGTAGACGTCAGATGTTGCATGTTGATCGCACAATTTAAAGGTATGTCAGTGTTGTAGCAGAACTTTTTAGAATATCACTTTCACTTAGATTTTTTTTCTTTTTAGGTCTGTGCCATTTAAAAAGCAAACATGAAGCAGCTGTGCATGGTTCATCTGTAGCATGAACAACTATAATTATACTCACCAAATCATTTTGAAACAACTAAGCCCACATTAATGCATTAAAGAATATATTATGGTCTATCTTATTAGCTATATATGGCAACATGGGAAGTTACCTTGTTTTTTTTTATGCTTGTATATCGTTGCATGGCTTTATTGTTTAAAGTGAACCTCCGGACTAAAAATCGACTTAGAGTCTCTATCCAGTCCCTCCAAGTTTCAGTGGTTGCTAAAACCAGTCTTTGTGGGACAATGGTCTCCGGGGCGGAGGGCTGTGCTGTCTCTGGCTCAAAGCATCTGGACAGGGCATCAGCCTTGATGTTTTTACTACCCGGAGTGTACGTAATGATAAACCTGTACCTCGAGAAGAATAATGACCATCGAGCCTGACGGGGGCTTAGTCTCTTAGCCCCCTCAATGTATTCCAAATTTTTGTGATCCGTGTAAACCGTAATTGTATGTTCTGCTCCTTCCAACCAATGACGCCATTCTTCAAAGGCCAATTTGATGGCCAGGAGCTCTCTGTTGCCTATATCGTAGTTTCTCTCTGCCGGAGAGAACCTACGAGAAAAATAGGCACATGGGTGCAATCTACCCTGCAACCCTGACCGCTAAGACAGCACAGCCCCTACCCCGACTTCCGAGGCGTCTACCTCAACAGTGAAGGGATAGGCGGTGTCAACATGTCTCAGGATGGGTGCGGAACAAAACAAATCTTTCAGAGTGGAGAAAGCATGCAGGGCTTCTGGAGACCAGTGGGTGGTATCTGCCCCCTTTTTAGTGAGACTGGTAAGGGGTGCAATGACAGCGGAATACCCCTTTATGAACCTTCTATAGTAATTGGCAAAGCCTAAAAATCTTTGAATAGATTTCAAGCCCACAGGTTGAGGCCATTCCAACACAGCCGAGACTTTGGCAGGATCCATAGACAGGCCCGAGGTGGAAATTATGTACCCTAAAAAGGTAACAGATGTCACCTCGAAGATGCATTTCTCCAATTTAGCATAAAGCGAGTTTAGTCTTAATTTGTTCAATACAAATTTAACGTGTGTCCTGTGTTCAGAGAGATTGTTAGAGAAAATAAGTATATCATTCAGATACACCAACACGAATTTGCCCAACACTTCCCTGAATACCTCATTAATTAGTTCTTGGAAGACGGCCGGGGCGTTACACAGCCCGAAGGGCATCACTAGGTACTCGTAATGCCCGTCGGGCGTGTTGAAGGCCGCCTTCCATTCATCGCCCTTTCTGATCCGTACCAGGTTGTATGCCCCCCGTAAATCCAATTTTGAGAAGATCTTGGCGTCGGTAACCTGTGTAAACAAGTCATCTATCAGAGGCAAGGGGTAGCGATTCTTCACTGTGATTTTATTTAGGTCCCAGTAATCAATACATGGCCGCAGGCCTCCTGCATGGCCACTTTCTCTGGCCCAGATAAATTGTAGAGATGACCCCTAGGGGGCATACAACCAGATCGGAGATCGATGGGGCAATCAAACGGGTGATGTGGAGGTAACTTATCAGCCACCTTGGGACAGAACACATCGGAAAACTCTGAATATTGTGTTGGTACCCCCTCCACTTGAATCCTAGTCTGATCCAGTGTCACCCTCTCTAGACATTGTTGGAAACACTGTTTTGACCAGCCAGTTAACTGACCAGTAGCCCAATTGATCTGTGGGGAGTGAAGGTGCAACCATGGCATGCCAAGGATGACTGTGGAGGTGGTCATGTGCAACACAAAAAACTGCAATTTTTCTTTATGCAATACCCCTATAGTGACTTCCACCTCTGGAGTCTGATACAGCGGATGATTACTTTGCAGGGGGGAATCATCTACTGCCGTGACCTGAACGGGTGGTTTTACCGGGGTGAGCGGAATACCCAATTTCTTTGCAAATTCAAAATCCATAAAATTAGCTGCAGAGCCTGAATCAACAAAAGCCTCAGAGACCTCCGTTTTATCTTTCCAAGTAACAGTACAAGGAAGAAGTAACCGTTTATCTTCTAGGGGTAAAAGTCGTGCGAATAGGGTGTTACCCCCTACAACTCCTAGGCAGTAGCGTTTCCCGATTTGTTAGGGCAATTACGTACTCTATGACCCCCCTCTGCGCAGTAAAGACACAGCTGCTCAGACATCCTACGTCTCCGCTCCACTTGTGATAGTTTCGACCGACCAATCTGCATTGGTTCGGGTGGAGGCGAGACAGGAGGAGGTGGAGTTACTGGAGGCACAACGTAGGACACCATTTTTACTTGACTACTACCCCGGGTCTGTTTCTGGTAGCGTAGCCTGCGTTCGACTTGAATGGCCGATGAAATGGCCTCATCGACTGTTTTAGGTTCAGGTAGACTTAACATGAGATTGGAAACCTCATCTGACAACCCCGATAAGAAGCAATCTAAGAGGGCATAAGTGTCCCACCTGGCTGAAACTGACCACCTCCTAAATTCGGCTGCGTAATCCTCGACCAGACCCTTGCCTTGACGCAAAAGCTTGAGCTTCCGCTCAGAAGTCGCGGCAAGGTCTGGATCGTCGTAAATTACTGCCATGGCTTTAAAAAACTCATCCACTGCGGTGAGGGCTAAGTCTCCGGTGGGCAAACTGTACGCCCACGTCTGACAATCGCCTGATAACAAAGTCTTAATAAATATAACCCTTTGGGCCTCAGTTCCCGAAGATCGGGGTTTCAACTCAAAGTAGGATAACACTCTATTCCTAAAGTTGCGGAAGTCTGATCTGTGACCAGAAAATTTCTCAGGTACAGGTAAACGCAAGTCAGAGCTAGGAGGGGATCGCACCTCATCCACTGCTGTCTGGAGGGTTTGTAAAGAACCAGACAAGGCCTCAATCATAGTCTTGTGACTACCCAGCACTTGGTTGATGTTATTCACCGAAGTGGCAAGTGCGCCCAGACGGTCAGTGTGTGCGTCCATAGTATTTTTGGTCTGCCGTTCTGTAACGATCGGTGTAACACAGAGAGGGTCTGATTACCGGTGAACTGCAGTATCACCGACAATGCAGAATATACCCGATTATTGATGATCTGCAGTATCACCGATAATCAGATATATATTCTAACCTCTGGACACCTGAGCAACGAGTGAGTGTTAATGCAACAGTAATACTTTGAGTTCACACAGAAGTAAGTACCTTCCGTGGCCTACACTCTCCCGGGGGAGGAGCTAGGCAGAGAGAGGAAGGACAGAGTGTGAGTGACACCAATGGGGGAGTGTCACTAACAGATCTGGGAACTGCCTCTAACAGTAAGGCTAGTTATCGAGGTCGGGCAAGCCAGGTCGTTAACACACAGACAGATAAGGTACAGATTCAGGAGACAGATACGGAATCCAATGAACAGGCAGGGTTCGGCAACTGAGTATCAGAATAGCAGGGTACAGAATCAGGAGGCAGATACAGAGTCCAGGAACAAGCAGAGTTTGGCAACAGGTTATAAGAAATAGCAAGGTACAGAATCAGAGATCAAAGGAATAGTCAGGCAGGCAGAAGGTCACAACAAATATTACAATACAATTTCCTAACGCTAAGGTGTGAGATCCTTGGCCGTCAACACCTTTGGAAACTATGCTAGAACACAAATACAGACAGGTCTGAATGCTACTACGTAGTGATCGCAACGGCAGACAACCAGAGAATGACCAGCACCCAGTATATATACATCAGTGCTCTCCAGCACCTCCCTTAAGTGCTGGACCAATGAAAGTTGCTGCACTTGTCAGCTGACCGGCCTGGTCAGCTGACCTTCCTCTGACTGCCATAAAAGCCCTGCCTCTCTGCGCGCGCACGCGTCCTCCTAAACCAGTGTGGACTATCAGTCCCAGCCACACCAGTCATGTGTTGTAATGTTGTAGCTATATGGGATGCGGAATCCGCCGCCACGCTGTCTGAGCGTGCAGCGTTTCCTCCGCATCCCACCTTACTGAGAGAGGCAGGCCTATGCGTACAAACCGACGCGTCAGACGCGGCGGTTTCTCCGCGTTCCGCTATGCCAGCCGCGGAAACAGCCGCCTCAGCTTGCGTCCATGTGGCGGCTTTTCCGCGTTTCTTCACAACAAGCCTCATTTTTAGCTGCACAGAAGAAAACTGGCCGGGCTTTTTTCCCCTGATGCTGTGCAAAGCATGATGTGATTTCTGATGTTGTTGTTCTCGTTCTGCTGTTTTGGTGCATTTTTTTTTTTACATTTTTAATTTGACATTTGAAGCCTAGTGTGTGCAGCTGGGAGGGGTAATCAGGACACAGGACAGTTGGAACTGTGTCTCCTGCTCCTTGTTGTCACCTCCTTTCAACCAAAAATATGGCTGCCCCCATGACAAAGATGGCAGCCCCCATGAATCACAAACATTTGCCTGTTCTTTTAAAACAGGGTGGGTAAGAGATTATATGACCTATCTATTTTAATTAACTTAACTAATGTAACTTGATGACAGTATGTTTGTTTAGGTTGAAGTTCCCCTTTAAGGTTCCCTGCCCAAAGTTTAAGCCCCATTGAAACCGTCGCACATTTCCTTGCATCATGCAATACATTTTATTTTTTTTAAAACTCATGTTAATGTTTGGGATGTACCCCCACTATGAATGTACTCATGATTCTCTCTGCGTTACATTAGTTGCGCAAACCAAAGCCAAATAAATATGAATGATACATTTAAAGTTTAGTAAAACTTTTTATTAACGCTGCCCTACTTCCACCTCCTTTACTGTAATCCTATATAATAATCACCCTGTGTCTCTGCATCCCTGTGTGTGTGGGTGTCTGTGCTTTGCGCTACTGTGCACGTGCCGCACTGACAGCCTTGACACAGGGAGCAGGACGGGCCAGGGGGCCGGACAGACATGTGAGCGGCGGGCGTGTGCGACCAGTGCGCACGGGTGGCGGGAGAGCGCGCATGCTCGCTGACTGTGTGGCAGTGGCGGCGATCACAGGGGAGGGAGGAGAGGGCCTCCTTCTGACACAGACCTAGATCCCATTTTCAAACGGGCTTAGGTCTACTAGTAATAATAATATTGCTAATAATAATAATATTAAAAAAATCTTAAATATTGGTAGGAGCGCTGCCAGTACACCTTGGAGTTCACCAATGATGGACAGCTGCCCAGTCCAAACTCCAACCCTTGCCCCTCCTATATTAAGCCCAGGGGTGTAACTAGAAGGGAGCAGCCCCCTGCGAACATGGGGGCCCAGAGCAGTAAGGGGGCCCAACTACTACTTCACTACTACTTCACTCCTTCTGATAGAGGGGTCTCTCCTTCAGATCAGGTGTTTTTGTGGCTACACTTGTTATGGGTGTGAAGATCCTGATGGCCGCACCTGTTTTTATGACCCTTGCCAGATTGGCCCCCAGGCTCTGAGGGTCACCAGGGGTAGGCAATGGAAAGGGTTTGAACATTAGGGCGCCCCATCCAAGTTTTGCTGGGGGGCCTCATGATTTGTAGTTATGCCCCTGATCAAGGTCTATGAGAGAGCAGTTGAGTTAACTAAGAGGAGTGGCGGGCAGCAGCTTGGCTCTCCCTGCCCCCCCCCCCTAAAGGCAGCACGGCATCAGCAAACCTAGGGCTTCAACTCTGATGGAGTACTGGGGTAGTCACATGACTACTGCTGAACACCTTAGTAACGCTATTTATTTATTTATTATAAGTAAGGAACAATTCCATGATTGCCGAAAGAGTAATTGAGAGTGGAGGAGATCATAGAGTTCATAAAACATTTTGGTGATCTTGGGCTTTAAGGTACAGATTCCTTATGAGAGTTTCTGTTGGCCTGAACATACATGTGTCATTTCTGATAGTGTTTTTTCTTTAAAATCATGTGTTAAGTGAATATTAAACCTCTATATTGGGAAATAAAGTCTAAAGGCTGAGTTACCGCTGGGGAGCATTGGAACAGACATAAGGCTAAGCCAGGCCGTTTCAATTTATATATTTTCTGTGCAAAAAAATCTCTTGAAAGTAATTTAGCAATTTGTTATGAAAGAATATTGTGGAAGAGCCTATCGTTGTTTATAGCTGAGGCAGAAAATAAGTAGTAGTTAATGATACGTATTCATCACAATTTAGTATTCCTTGCAGAGTTCCGAAGGAAAGAGAATTAAGCTGTACATAAATTGTATTGAGAAATGAATGGAGAGCAACGTCTGGCTCTGGAGACAATGCCAAGTAATACAATAAGGTGGAATTCAGAGGTAGATATAAAACGAGTTACATAATGACAGGATGAGGAATGGGAGAGATATATAGCACTTTAACTATCATGGAGATAAATGGTCTATAATGCACCAGGGTAGCTAAAAGAGAGCTTTTGTTCAAATGTCTTTGGATTCATGTAATTTAGAAATAGGACGCTTGCTTTATGCAAAATTCAACCTACATACATAAAGCCCCCTTCACACGGGAGGCTGAACTAGTTATAGAATTTTTGCTGCTTGAAGCTAACATCCTCCAGCTCCTTCTTCTGTCCTTGACGGCAGTCACGGTGTCTGCAGCTCTCCCGGGAGTCTTCTCTTCTTCAGCGGCAGTTCCTATGGGCAAACGACGAGTGGACAAATGGGGAACGGCGGGTAGCAGCGTCACTTCCGGGTTATGCCTGGTGCCCTATGCCATCTGCCGCCTGAACGACACACGTCAGGCTGCATCATAACAGATCCACCCCTGCTTCTCCAGCAGTTCATCCTCCCGGCCACTAGCGCCTTTCAGCCGCAATTGCATGTTTGTAAACCCAACATTGTTTGACATTCAGTGGTGTTGCATGGTGGCAGAAAATCATGACATATGAGCATGGCTGCAGCTGCACTCGTTTTGACTCCATGAGGGGCCACCACTCTATCACTTGTGCCGAGTGCTAGCTAGCCTAGGAGTTGCTGATAGGTGGTGAATACACCCCTTTCAGCTTCCTGTGTCAAAATGGCCTCATAACAAATTACGATACTTACGTATTATCCCATCTGGAAAGTTTGGCGGCTTTTTGTAAAAGTTCTGTTTGATCCCCTGGCCAGATCTAACCATTTTTGGAAAGCTGAAAGCTCCGGCTTTCCTTTGCACTGGGTCCCAAATCAAGGTGATGCCCCATTCCTAAGTTGGGGGGGTTGTCCACTGCACTTTGCTGTAGAGAGCACAGTGGAATTGAGTCTCCTGCCCATGCCAGTAAGACAGAGAGGAAACGAGGGTGCATAGCTGTGCTGCTCCTTCATTTGTAATGAGAGACCCAGGGCTCTTGACATAAGTTTTGAAGACACAATTTTATGCTGCGAAGGACGAAGAAGACCTACCGGGTGTGCTGCTTATCATCATGTTTGGTTAGTCCCATACTTCTGTAATTGCACTTTCTGCAGCCAAGTTCAGGGGACACCCCTCCTTCAATACCCCATAACTTGGGAACTGAGCATCATACCGACCCGGTACAACAGAAAGCCGGGACTGTCAGCTTTCCAAAAATGGTCAGATCTTCCTGAGGGAGCAAACAGAACTTTAACAAAAAGCTGCCAAACTTTCCAGATGGAATAATAATAAGTACCCAAATTGCTAACATTATCATTGATATATATAAAGCCAGCAAAGAGATGAGTGATGGACAATGGCCAAAGTTTCTTAAGTGAGATAGTATGCTTGCCTAAAGAGACGAGTTTTGAGGTTGTTCCTAAAAGTGTATGTAAGTGGCGGGGGGAGGGAGTTTTAGAGGAGGAGAGAAGATCGAGAGAAGTATTGTAAGCGAGAGTGAGAAAAGGTGACCAGAGAGGAAGACAGGAGAGTATTGTTAGTAGAGTGGAGATTGCGTGTAGGATGGTATCTAGAAATACGTTTTTTAAATAAGAAGAAGCTAGGTTGTAAAGTGCTTTGTAGGAGAGCTATCTCTTGCTGTAGATCTGTATTGACATGGTAATTCAGAATTCCCAAACTTCTCAGTAACCTATTTGGACACGGTATTAGATAATTTTGTCTACCAATATTTTCATAATTTACATTTCCATTCATTTATTTTTGTGATTTTATTACTATTGCTGTCTTGTCGTTGGTACTTTCCACAACAGGCGTTTTATCCCATTTTTCTGTGATACCAAAGGCACTCTTGATGGTTTCCTGCTGCTAAAAGCCCATCCTTTGCAAACTCCATATTGGTACGGGTTGGGATATACTCTGTGATGCACTTGCATTGAATTCAGCTGTAATTTGTGGTGTTGTTGCCCTTGTGTTGCTGAAGACTATTCATGCTACTCGTCTTTCACCTCTCTTCTTCATTAGTCTTTTTTTGACCAGAATATTCCATATTGCTTGAATTTTTTTTTCTGAACTGCGACTCTCTAAACACCCGAGATACTGTTGGGGAGAAAATCTTAAAAGAGTTGTCATCAGCTCTTCTTGCACTGACAATTATCTCTCGATCAAAGTCACTTAAAGAGAACCTGAGACGAAAAGCGTCTCAGGTTCCATAGTTTTCCTGGGGCTTCCCTTAGCCCCCTTCAGGACGCTCGTCCCTTGCTGAGTCGTGCTTCTTGTGGCACTACCATCACTGGGAGTGTTATGCGCCTGCGCTGTAGTTATGTGTAGACGCAGAACACTCCCAGCCTCGGGAGCATGATGGGTGCACGTTCTTGCTGATCCACGCATGCGCAACAAAGCAACAAAGAGTCGGCCAAGTTTTCATATTGGTGAAAAATTTGTAAAATTTTAAATATGTGCAAACATAAACACATACTGTAAGAACGTTTTTTTCCAGAGTAAAATGAGCCATACATTACTTTTCTCCTATGTTGTCACTTACAGTAGGTAGTAGAAATCTGACAGAAGGGACAGGTTTTGGACTAGTCCATCTCTTCATGGGGGAATTTTCAGGGATTTATTTATTTTCAAAAGCACTCAGTGAATGGCATTTGCTCTGTCCAAGTGCCAAAAAACTGTGTAGTGAGCAGGGAAGCTGGCCAGTATCATTGTTTAAAGGGACCCTAAGGAGTAAAAATAAATGAAATTGGTACTTATGAAAAGGGGGGGGGGGGGGATTACGCATCCCTAAAAACATGCTGCAATTGACTGGTTAATCGCTCAGGCATGCACCCCCTCTATTAGGCTGAATATGCATGCCCTGCATTTAAATCAAATGCTACATGTATTATACTATGGAGGAAATTTTGCTTCCACTATAGTTTGCATGCAAAGTGTAATATACTGGACACTTGCGCCACGGTGAGGTAGACCTCCGGGCAAGTGGCCTAACCTAAATTAAAAACAACATATGTATAACCTTGGGAGCAGCTAAGCAAAAATGTGTTACTTACATTTTAATGGACAGCGAGGAGAGGACCAGCGCATACCACAAAGGCTGCATCTGAAATGGCCAACAGCTCACATGTGCAGCACCTCTAATAAGCTATCTGCACACTTCGCATCCAATTCAGATGCAAATCATATGCATGGTAAGTAATAGTAGTTATGCATATGATTTGCAACTGAATTGAATGCAAAGTGTGCAGATAGCTTATTAGAGGTGCTGCACATGTGCTTCAGATGCAGCCTTTGTGGCATGCGCTGGCTCCCAAGGTTATACATATGTTGTTTATAATTTAGGTTAGGCCACTTGCCCGGAGGTCTGCCTCACCGTGGCGCAAGTGTCCAGTATATCAGGGGTCCTCATCCTGTGGTCCGCGGCTCACTGCTGGTCCATGGGACGTTCGCAGTTGGGCCGCGGGACTGTCCTCTTGACTCCCCCCCCCTGCTCCCCCATGGCTGCCGCTGTGTTACCTTAGCTGGCGGGTGCTTCCTATATTCCCCTCTCCTCAGTCTCCTGCCCGGCGTGTAAGTGATTCACAGCAGCGCGCCCCGCTCTGCTGTGTGATGACGCTACAAGAAGCAGGAGAGAGAGCGGTTCCCATGGTAACGGCGATAAACATCACCGCTACAGGAAGCCGTGCTCTTTCCTGCTTCCTCCCTCATCAGTCATCACACTCGGGGCGCGCTGCTGTGAATCACTTACACGCCGGGCAGGAGACTGAGGAGAGGGGAATATAGAGAAAGTGGCCAACGGATAAGGTAATAGCAGCGGCGGCTGCGGGGGGCACTACCTACCCATACTGGGGAGCTATACTGGGCACTACCTACCTATACTGGGCACTATACTAGCTAAACTGGGGCACTACCTACCCATACTGGGCACTATACTACCTATACTGGGCACTATACTAGCTATACTAGGGCACTACCTACCCATACTGGGCATTATACTACCTATACTGGGCACTATACTAGCTATACTGGGGCACTACCTACCCATACTGGGCACTATACTAGCTATACTGGGCACTTTACTAGCTATACTGGGGCACTACCTACCCATACTGGGCACTATACTAGCTATACTGGGCACTATACTAGCTATACTGGGCACTTTACTAGCTATACTGGGGCACTACCTACCCATACTGGGCACTATACTAGCTATACTGGGGCACTTTACTTGCTATACTGGGGCACTTTACTTTACTAGCTATACTGGAGCACTACCTACCCATACTGGGCACTATACTAGCTATACTGGATTACTATACTAGCTATACTGGGGTAAGTATACTAGCCACACTGGGGCAACTAAACTCTATACTGAGGCAACTATGCTAGCTATGCTGCCACACCCCAGCCCTCACCGACACTTCCTTCCTTGCTGCTAGGATACCACACTAATAAACTATCTTGACAAAAATTTAGCAAGCAGCTATGTATAGTATTTTTTATTAAAAATAGTGGAATGGCCATGGTTTTTGTGGCACCTCCTCCAGCAGGTGCAGCATTTGACCAATGTTTAGGCTACAAAAGAATATACAGGACGAAACTTTATAGTATTAACTCTACCCCCTTAAATGAACAAAAAGGTACATACCGTATGTAAAACTAGAAATGGTGTTTGATGGAAGTGCCATACCCCATACATAAACCTTTCATAGGATTGATAAAAAAGTGATATACCGTATTTTTCGGAATATAAGACGCTCCGACATATAAGACGCACCTAGTTTTAGATGGCAAAAATCAGGAAAAAAAATTAACTAAACCTAGATGCGTCTTTGGTGCAGGGGCGTCTTACCAACCTACTCCCCTCTAAAATGTCTCCATCTAGGCTACACTGGCCAGCTACACTACACTTCACTAACTAACCCCTTCTGCCCGTCACCAACTACACTACACCTCACTACACTTCACTAACTAACCCCTTCTGCCACCCACCAACTACACTACACCTCACTAAACTTCACTAACTAACCTCTGCTGTCCCCACCAACTACACTACACTTCACTAACCTATGCTGCCCCCACCAACTACACTACACTTCACTAACTAACCCCTTCTGCCCCCCCACCAACGACACTACACTATGCTACACTTCACTAACTAACCTCTGCTGTGTCTCACCTGATCCTGCCGCCGCGCTCCTGTCCTCCATCAGCGGTAATCCGAGGCTGCCCGATCATCCAGATTCATGTCTTCTGTATCATGAGGCTTCCCACTCATTAAGGATGCAGCTCTTTGGCGTCCCATCCGCCGCGTTCCTCATCGCTGCAGTCTCGGTATATAGACTGCAGCCTTCCGGTGTACTCGTTCCTCTGCCGATACTCTTCCTAGTTAAAGCGTCATAGGCACTTCCTGGTTACAGCGCACGTGACGTCAGGCGCACGTGCGCTGCGGGTCACACAGAGGAGGCACTGTAACCAGGAAGTGCCTATGACGCGGTAACTAGGAAGAGTATCGGGCAGAGGAATGCGTACACCGGAAGGCTGCAGTCTGTATACCGAGACTGCAGCGATGAGGAACGCGGCGGATGGGACGCCAAAGAGCTGCATCCTTATGGAATGGGAAGCCTCATGATACAGAAGACCTGAATCTGGATGATCGGGCAGCCTCGGATTACCGCAGATGGAGAAGAGGAGCGCGGCGGCAGGATCAGGTGAGTATATTCTGGGACCCAAAACCGTACCTTTTGAATATAAGACGCACCCACTTTTCCTCCCTAGTTTTGGGGAAGAAAAAGTGCGTCTTATATTCCGAAAAATACGGTATTTACAAATGGTGTGTGATACAGTAAATTGGCTATAGACACCCTGCAAAGTCAGATGAGTTTAAAATATAGAATTGGATAGCTAAAGTAGCATGAACATTTGCTGGCCAAGCTAAAGTTACCTAAATAAAACAGCACTGCTTTATCACATCCTTTAATTGCGACCGGCACCAACCTTCGAGACTGTTGTGAGGGCAGCACGGTGGCGTAGTGGATAGCACTCTTGCCTAGCAGCGCTGTTGGCATAGTGTAAATATTGAAGATCAAAAAGTAAAAACAAACAACATAAAAAATGTTGAGTGTTACCATTACAAAGTGGGGGGAACCATCCATGATAAGGGCATAGACACCAATAAAACCACAGGAGAGTTACTTATCTCTTCTCCACATGATTAAAGATTACATTACAACTTTTCATCATGTGTTTGAGCTCTGGTTTTCTTTTGCTGCTGTTGTTGCACGGACTCTACTACGCAGTTGACTGACTGCCAAATGACTGATCACAACCCAGTAGGATGAATCAGCAATGAGCAAGTGGTTATGCACATCTGTGAGCCAGTTTAAAAGCTGATGAACTGTGTCCTGTCACAGCCTTCCTGGCCAGAGATCCCACAGCTCTCAACCTTTTGCTTCTTGTGATTTTGCTTTGTGTTTTGTTAGACAGTGTCTATTGTGTACCCAAGTGTATTTCTTGCTTTGTACAGGGCCATGGAAAATGATGGTGCTATATAATTAAACAATAATATGAATGTACATAGCGGTGGACACAATGGGTTGCATTCACTGCATATTAGTAAAAAATGCCAGACAGTAGTTATATACATACTTTGTACATTGCACATATAAGTTTGCGTATTGCTGTCTGTGCACATACATTTACTGTGATGTTGTGAATACACTCCTAAGTCACAGAAAAATCATCTGAAATCTGTTGATATGTAACATGCCAAATCAGTGGGTGACAAGAGGGGAAATCAATGGCAATGGCACACCATCTTCACCACATCTGGTTTTGACCATTGCTCTTCCACAAACAAAATGCAGTGAACACTGCCACGAAAAGCTGAAGTGACAGCATATGCATACTGTATGGATAAACTGCCACTCTGGTATAGTGTCAGCCATCCCTAAGAAATCAGATGGTATGATGGTATGATGGGGGTCTGGAATATCTGTCATTCTTCCAGGGAGAGATAAAAATAACAGGAGAGAACTGGAAGCCCCTTAATGTGTAGTATGTAAAGTAACACTGAAAGGAAAAAGAACAAATAAGAGTACTCACAAAACCGGGTTGCTGAATGGCAACCACAAATTATTGCTTGAAGGTGGTGGCACCAACCACCAAGAGATGGTTGACTTGCTTCAGTGTGGTTAAAGAGACTCTGAAGCGAGTCTAAATTCACTTTTTTAACTTGTAGCCATGGTAAGAACTATAAGCCCTGCTAAACCACTGCAATCCCGCAGCAAAACGAGGGGTTTATACCCCCCAAATCCCTTCTGCAAAATCCACGACTTTCTTGGTCATGGATTTTGCTGCCCTGGGAGGCAGAGCTTTCAGCTGCAGCTCTGCCTCCATGCGTGTCAATGTCCGCCTCTTCCCCGCCCCTCTCTGTGAAGGGAGATTGAGAGGGGCGGGGAGAGGCAGCGATCAGCAGGGATTGACGCGTTAAGAGGCAGAGCTACAGCCATAAGCTCCGCTCATCAGGAAGCGCTCCCCGGAGTTAGGAGAGCGGATTTGAGGGTATAAACCCCTCATTTTGCTGCGGGATAGCGGAGGTTTAGAGAGGCTAATAGCTCTTAACATCGCTACAAGTTAAAAAAGTGAATTTAGACTCGCTACAGAGTCTCTTTAAGTTGCACTCCAAAAAAAAGAGATCGTAGATGGGAAAATGTAAAAAACAAACAATTGCTACACTAAAAACCAACCCCAATGGGGGTTCCAAATTGTAACACTGGAAGGAAGGCGTCCCAAAGGATATGTAAAATGATAAAAAAAAACTGTTTAAAAAGCAAGAAAAACTTAACTTAAGACGAGGATAAAAGATACAAAAATATTTTTTTTAAAAAGTCCGGACAATGTGTTTCATGGGCATCCACCCACTTTCTCAGGTCAATAGAACAGTATCTCAAGGTCAGAGTGAACAGGCTCAGATGGTATGTTTAGAGCTGAGCATGGAGTTGTATATGACCAAATGTTCAAATTGTGCTGGTTGCGGTTAGCACTGATACAATCTGACAATCTGATACTGTTTAGATGTTATTGGCTTTTATGAATGAAAAATATAGCAGTAACCTGCAATATCTAGTGCATCTGTTAGGAAAAACATGATCTTTATCTAAAGTAAACTCTTGGCTGCCCGTTTCTGTGGTTTATATCTTCCAAGAGTTAGTACTTTTCTTCCAAGGTTATGAAGAACATTTCTTGTTGCACAAACGTGCCTGCTCAAGTCCTGATACTAATTTAAGTACATAGTTATAATGTTTTGTATGTTCACTAGGCAGATGGACCAAGTACGCCGATTATTGCAGAATTTTTCATGTGAACCACTGATTTTTGTAATTGTTGTTAAACAATGTGATGACATCTCTGTACTTTAGAAAATGAGAAGAGTGTCAGTGTGGTTTCAAAATGGAAAGCTACACCAAACCTTGACATGATTAACATGTACTTATATTAAATTCCACTCTTTCACCGGACAAATATGTATTCTCCCCAAGTGCATATTCACTGTAGATTGTTTGGATGGATTCCTTTTACATTTCACATCTTGCTCTACTTGATGTGCTTAGGATGTTCTCAAGAGAACATTGGAAAAATGAGATTTATTTGGGCAAGAGAGGGGTCATTTCACCTTCTAAAGTAAGCAACACAAATATCCCTGGCGCTCAGGTTTCACTCTGACTCACAAATGCCCTACTTATTTTAATGATGGAAGTACCATTCCTATACTAAATGCCCAGGATGAATATAATGCACATTATGGTCCTGAGCCCCCTAACCCGGTTGTGTAGATTTCTGTGCGGTTTTCGGCATCTGTAACATTGATGTGTAATTGAAAAGCGGACACAACTGTGGTAGTGGGTTTGGGCTCTTAGCATAGTGCATTAATAAATTACATACTGTATGTATCATGCATTTTGATATTATAGAACATTTGTGGAGTCTCTTTTGGAACCCCAACCAGTTCTCAGCACCTTATGGTGCTGGAGCCACACCCAGTTAAACAGAAGTTGTCATGGGTATTTCTGCCAGTTAGGGGGTACTTCCGCTTCTCTGGCTTTATGGGACTTGAAAATATACCCAATGAATAGCAGGGAGTCGGAGGTCTCATAAACTGAGGAGTCGGAGTCGGATGAGTTGGTACAAAACTCATCCAACTCCTCAGTTTATGAGACCTCCGACTCCAGATACCCAAAATTGCTCCGACTCCTCAACTCTGACTCCTTAGTCTAATTCTTACCAAGGCTATGGATTTGGTACAAAAATCATCTGACTCCAGCTCTTCAGTTTAATGAATGATCCGACTCCAGGTCCCCAAAATTGCTCCGACTCCACAGACCTCGTTAATAGATTGTTTTTGTTTTGTTTTGTTTTAAAGCTATATACTATGCCAGGGAAAAAACACTAATGTAAGTCGAAAAATACTTCTACTTACAAAACAAATGTATTGAACTGTCCACGTTTTGATTTCAATTAATATTATATAGTAAATGAAGAGAATTCTATGCCTGGCAGGGGCCATGTCTTTTTACCATAGTGTGAAGCTAAATTCTGATGTCATTCTGATGACAGCCTACAGACAAGCTCTCATCTGTTGGGGCAGCTGAGGAAGATTAGGGAATGTCATTTGGGAGAGTGTTTGAGTTGAATAGGAGGACTGCTTGTGGAAAGAAGGTGTACCTACGCCTAGCGATTTTGGTGAGAATGGTCCTATAGCGGCAGCCTAAGGGAAGGAGGTTGAAGAAGCAGCTGCCAGGGTAGGAGGGGTCTTGGGTAATCCTGTTGGCCCTGGACATCATTCTAGATGTATGGAGGAGGTCCAGGGGAGGCAGGGGTGGCCCGATGATCCTCTGAGCAGCACTGATTACCCTCTGTAGTTTTTGCCTGTCCTTTGCTTTTGCCCCAGAGTACCAGACAATGATGGAGTAGCAGAGGACGGACTTAGTGGTGGCAGTGTAAAAACTAGTCATTAGCTCCTGCAGCATTCCAAACTTCCTCAGCTGCCTGAGGAAGAACAGCCTCATCTGGGCTTTTTTTTTGAGTTACGGTGATATTTACATCCCACTTGAAGTTGTCAGTAATGGAATTACCCAGAAACCGAGTGCTGTGTACCCTGGAGACCTCAGTACCATCGATGGAGACCGGACTGGGAGACGGAGCATTCCTTCTAAAGTCCACAATCAGTTCCACAGTTTTTGCCGTATTTAGTACAAGTTTGTTATCTTAGCACCACCTGTGGCTCTGCTCAATCTCCTTGCGAAATATTCATACTCCCCGTCCCCGCCAATGAGCCCTAGGATGGTGGTGGCATCTGCAAACTTGATGACTTACATCATCCTCTAATATTTGCTGTTAACAAACTCCACTCCACATTTTACAACTATGATACAGAGCAGGAAAGTTCAAAGGATCATTAGCTCTGCAGTAAAACCTAAACCAAACAAACAGTGGGAGACAGGTTAAAATATGTCTTCAGAAAAGAGCACTGTAGGCAACTAAATTAGTCGGAGAGCTCAGAGAAGCTCTTTTGCATAGATAACAACTGAAGTTTCTTAAAGGAACACTATAAATTAACAAGTTTTTTTCAATTGAGATAAGAATAGTTTGGGAAGTGCTCTTAAGTACTGGTGAATAATTTTCACTGCTTACCTCTTTGTTTACTGTTATCAAATTCCTTTCGCACTTCACTAAATGCCAAACTGAGCTAGATGACGGCCAAGCTGAGCTAGGTGACGAGACCAGTCAATCATGGGGGGATCCCTATTCTTTCATCTGTTAATCCTATGTGTGAGAAAGCTCTTACTAACTTAACCGCAGCTGCTTGTGTCTCTGACTGAGCCGTCTGCACATAGTGCAGAGCAAATGTATCTTGTTTGTAATTGTGTGTGAAACCGGAGACCTGAGGCTTTTCATATAACTCTGCAGTTCCACATGCATAGAACAGCACTGCCTGTTACCTCACGAAGCAGAGACTCTCCTTCGCCAATGAATTGTGTCAATATAGCTACAAGCTATACACAATGAATTACACTTTTACCTCTAATATTTAACATGAAAAGTAGGAAAATGTTTACACAGCTACTTTGATAGTGTTCCTTTAACTCTTTCTGTACTGAAAACAATATGAGACTAGTATCTATGCAGCTAATGTTCTATTTCTTAGCTGTACTACACATACAATTCATTAGATCATAACTTTATTTTCACTTCAGATTCACTTTAAAGCATACATGGCAAGTACAGAGTGCCCTATTATGTAATCATATTATTTAATTGATAGAAGGCACTGTTTACTTGCATCCCTTTCGTGTTTCAGTATTCTGGAAAGGAAATAATATTTGAATGGAACTCGGGCTGTTGCGGAATCACTGGCTCTGATTGAGCTCACATTGCCGTTTCAAGCTTTGCTCTGCAGCTTTCCACACGTCCTGATGAAGATCAGATTGTTATTTTAATGGCTGAAATGTGCAAGCCACGCATGTGCTGTATCTGCACCATCAGACATCAATTATTACCACGTTTATGTGTCTATGGATTGACTCTGCTTTAATGTGCATATCCGAGTACGAAAGCTGGAGCTTTACTCACGGATAAACAGGAACAGCTATTTATAGTGCGTTAGCTTTTGGAAGGGCACCAGGCAGTTTATTGGACAAATGATGTCAGTTTAGGCTGTACTTTCCAAATATGAACACAGCAATTTAGTGCCAATAATGGTAACAATGGCAGCAAATGACTTCCACAGCATCTCAGGCAGGACCTTGAAGAAAGTTGTAATCAGAAAATGTATGGAATTCAGCAGTGATGCTGAGGTCATCCTTCCAGAATGATTTATATTTTTGTAACTCTGTAGCATTTTTCTGTTATGGGGCATTTTGTTTTAGCACTCTGCATGGTTGAGCAGATTCATTTGTTTGTTTGTTTGTTTTTTTAACATGCATGGATGAAATGCATTATGATCTGGTATAAATACATGGAGGACCTTTGTAGAATGTACCTTCCAAAAGTGTTCTGCAGCAATTTGGGCACCGGAGGAAGCCATAGTGGAATATTCATAAAATGACTTATATTGCACTACTCAATTCCAATAGTTAAATATTGGTAATTTTTCTGATATTTAACACCTAACCTAACCCCGTGCTCGCTCGAGCTCTTTCTCTACCTAAGTCTAGCCCTCTACCACAAAATCCATTGATATTTATGACTAACCCTAACCTACTCTCACACGAGCTCTCCTTTCACGGATGTCTAAACCCAACCGATCCCCCTACCGCAAAATGTCTGACCTTAATTGAACCCCCAATAGATTCCTAACCCTAACTGATCCCCCGACACAAAATGCCTAACCCTAACTGACCTACCAACCAATGCCTAACCGTAACCAGCCCCGCTGGGCACCAGTGGAGTGTCTATAACTTTATGTATCAGAGTGCAATCTATACCAGCCATTATTTCCAATTAATTTACGGACAAAATGAACAAAATATAATTTTGAGCGCAAGTCTTTCAGCATTGTTCCTTCTGCAATTTGCTATTTGCTGGTCCTCTTACTTAGCTTGACTTTAGTTGTGCTTTCAAAGATTATAGCCAAGGTTGACCTGACCACTTAACCTACCTCCTGTTCGTTTTTTATGAGAGCAAGGTGTGGCTGTGGCATGGGAGTGGCACCAGAGGGAAGTCAGGTTGGACCACTGCAGATGAGAAGAGAGGACTGATGTGGATGAGAATAATGAGATGTGTAGTTCCTTTATTGTGATAGGTGGAAAATGTATTATGAAGAGAAGGGAAAAATATGTGGGCATAGGCTTCAAATCTTGTGTAATGTGTGTGAGTGGTGTGTGTGTGTGTGTGTGTGTGTGTGTGTGTGTGTGTGTGTGTGTGTGTGTGTGTGTGTGTGTGTGTGTGTGTGTGTGTGTGTGTGTGTGTGTGTGTGTGTGTGTGTGTGTGTGTGTGTGTGTGTGTGTGTGTGTGTGTGTGTTATGAAATAGATCCACTGACATCTCTGGTTGCCCTCAGAGGAGATGATTTAAAGATAGTTTATTATCAAAACGTGACTTTGATTCATGCAAATGCAAACTGAATTTCAAAAAAGTCTCTTTTGTCTCCAGTGTGATGCTGGAGGGAAAAATACAGCAGGGAAAAATGAGTACAGATTGTATAAATTTGTTTCATAGTAAATGCACTGAAAACCACTTTCTATGCAGTGCAACTTAAAGAAAGAGAATCTGTACTCTAAAATTCTTACAATAAAAAGCATACCATTCTATTCATTATGTTCTCCTGGGCCCCTCTGTGCTGTTTCTGCCTCTCCCTGCTGCAATCCTGGGTTGTAATTGCCAGTTTTAGGCAGTGTTTACAAACAAAAGACATGGCAGGTGATAGGCTGAGAGTAGGTCAGTGTGTGACTAATACAGAGCTTGCAGGGGACCTGGAGAGGGTGTGTATAGCTTCTATCCAATCACAAGCAGAACAGCACATTCCAGCTTGAGTGCCTGAGCCCGACAGAGCCGACAGAGGAAAGAAGATTAGATCATATAATATAGATAATACAGCCACTGTGCAACTAGGAAAGGCTGCAGTAAGCCAGACCACATTAGAACAGGTATAGGAACTTATAGGATAGAAGAAATAAGGCTGAACATTTTGTAACAGAGTCTCTTTAAAGAAAGTATCATAATCTGACATCTCTAAAATGCTTACTGACAGGTTTTGCGCTAGTACATTCTACTTATGTGGGTTTCTAAAGGCTTCCTTTTATGTTCAAAAGCACTCACTGGACAGCAGTGACGAAGCAGTAACACAGTCCAACTCCCACAACTCCATCTAGGAACTATTAACTTCCCTGGCGGTATGATTATTTCCGGATTTTAGGATCTAAAAGCGGTGCAATTTTTTCACGCCCTTTTATACCTTAAAATCTGTAAAAATTATACCGCAGCGAGATCTGCATCAGCCCCAGCACTTACCTCCCTGGGATCCAGCGCTGCAATTCTCCCTCTGTCCTCTGTGTGGCACTGTAACCCTATAGAGAAAGCGCTGTTTGTTGTCATGACGACAAACGGCAATAACACTCTAGGGAACCAGAGCCTCCAAGAACCAGAAGAAGAATGGCAGCCAGCGTCTGGATCCCAGGGGAGGTGAGTTATAACTGTCACCGTGCTGCGCTATCCCCGTATATCTCCTGGCAGCTAACCTGAGTCAGGCTCGGGATTATTGCTCCTGGCTTCTTTTTTCCACCGTGAGCCTGACTCAGGGTTACCGCCAAGGAGCTTAATGAAGCACTCATTAATCACATCAGCAGGATTGCTCTGTCAGCTGAATCCAAACTTGCCTGCTGACTGGTAGCTTATCATGGCTACTCTTCTTTAATAGGGAGGTGTGGCTTCCACCTGACGCAGTGAGAAAATGAGCAGGCAGTAGAAGATGTCTGAGGAGGAGGGGAGGGATTATGAGCTGGCTCAGCAAATATTTTATTTTTTTTATTTTGCAAACACTCTCACACTAAACTCTTTTTTATGCTTTTTTTCATTTGCTATAAACGTCTATTAGATCCATATAAGAAGAAATATCTCTAAACTTGGACTTTAACCAGAGGACTGATCATTTTTGCCAGATCATTTTCTAGAATCTGTCACCCTTTAATAAATCACTAGATTTGTTTGCGGTTGCTAAATGAGATTTCTTTTTTCTCAGAAGTCAAATCACTGCTATATTTAGCTTTGTTTATGTTTTGTTTGATTTAAAACGCTTTATTTTAGTGTGACTTTGTTTTGTTTTGTGTTCAACATTTTCTCCCTTGGTGCTTAATGCAGAAAGTTATGTTTATCCTCAGTATGGCCAAATCGCCCACATTCACGTTTCATTATGTTGTCAGGGGATAATTTGCAGATGTTTTCCTTCCAGTGATAGCCCGGTTTACTTTGGGTGGCGAGAAAGTGTAGAGGCGAAAATTAGCTTTACAAATTGTTTTAATTGAGAACCTTTCCCCGCATTAGTCACTGAAACTTGCATTTCCAAGCAGATAAATCACAAGGTCTGTCTGCTGTGGTAGTCATATTGTTTGTGCTTAAAAAGCAGTGCTTCTCGCCAGAGACCCTGAAAAGCCCATTAATCGCAGTGTCTCCTATGCAGCAATATCGCTGTTGTGTCAATGGTGATATAATGTTTATTGATACGTGACAGAACACTTGTAGGTTGTCATACTCTAATTATTATAAATGGAGGACGCTGAACTTACTCCCCTTGCTTTCTAAAGTTGAGTTTTACATGTGCAGCCTATTAACTGTACATTATTCAAAAGCCACATTCATCCATCTCCACATGCCACGGAGATGTCAAGTAAATAGCACACAGCTATGATGACTTATACCAGTTAGGAATTTTTTTGCTACAGATTTAGCAGGAGGCCGTAAGCAAGCCTAAAGCAGAATGAGAAAATGTCTGTTAAGTTTTTTTTGTTTTAGGAGTATTTAAATAATGTATGTAAATAGAAACATAGCACTGACATGTTTTCCTCAGTAGTTAAAGGTTAACATTTTACTTGGAAGGATCAGTTATCAAAAAATGTCACCGCAAACCCTTCCCCCTACTTCCTCTTTCTGGACCATCTTGCAGAGGAATCCTGTTTCATACTCAGCAGTGCCTCCTAATGGCTGGAGGAAGCAGTGGTGCTGAATGTAAACCTTAGTTTTTCATATCACATGACCCACAGTGCTTGTGGGTGAGGATTAGGAGGGAATATTGACTGGAGTACATACTGGAGGTTGGGGTGGGGCATTTTGCATTACTGTATTTTGGAAGTGCAGATATTTTTGATGGCTCAAATCTAGAATAAAAGTTCCTTTTAGCTTGGGTTTGGAAACTTTTTCTTAAAAAGTGTTTACTTTTGCTTAAAGATTGGTCAATGATATGGTAATAATTTGGTGTTGATGCATATCTTATGTTAAGTTCATGCACGTTTTTGCAGTTTTGGAACTAGACAAGAGGAATCCTGCAGAGGAATCCTGTTTCGCACTCACCAGTGCCTCCTAATGGCTGGAGGAAGCTGTGGTGCTGAATGTAAACCTTAGTTTTTCATATCACATGACCCACAGTGCTTGTGGGTGAGGAATAGGAGGGAATATTTACTGGAGGGCATACTGGAGGCTGGGGTGGGGCATTTTGCATTACTGTATTTCGGAAGTGCGGGTATTTTAGATGGCTCACATCTAGAATAATAGTTCCTTTTAGCTTGGGTTTGGAACCTTTTTCTTCAAAAGTTTTTACTTCTGCTTAGAGATGGTCAATGATATGGTAATAATTTGGTGTTGATGCAAATCTTATGTTAAGTTCATGCACGTTTTTGCAGTTTTGGAACTGGACAATATCCACCCTGCATCAATTTTTATAAAATTAAAAAAATAAATAGCATTGAATTTAAATTACTAGCATCTCATTGACCTTCCTGACTATGCAGCCATTTCATCACACCTACGGTACCGGCTGGGGACTTCCATTAACCTTCATGGAGGAAATCAGTGACAATAACATTTGATGGTTACTAACTCTTCTGCATTCTACAGAAAATAGTTTATTTATCTCCACTCATTGTCCGTCGTGCAAAGTACAGTCTTCCCTCTGGAAACAGAAGACATTGCAAGTATTCACAAGTCTATGTGAACAAAAAAATGAAAATGTACATCATTCTTTGTTCTTCAAAAGTGGGGCATACATAAGGAACTGTTGATTTGTAGCCCATCTATCATTAGTTTGGCAGAGCCTTATTATCCGCCTTGTAGTCAGACAGTTTAGACTGTTCATCAGTGTAAGTTATGGATTTATGTGGCATATACCTGTTTTTTTGGACTTCACCAGGCGCCTCGTACCATACCTATCTTCAAAATTAACCTAGGGCAGCTTTTTTTAACACTATTTGTTTAATTATTGCCCTCACATTTTGTGTTGACTGCAAGTAGGTGCATTTCTCAGCAAGGCCTACAGTAGAACCACAGAAATCCTTGTATATGGAGTACAGTTCGGGGTGCCATACTAAAGAAAGAACATAGGAAATTTGGAGAGAGTTCAAAGGCTGGAAACTAAAATAATGACATATGGCAGAACATATTATTCAGTTTACCCATTTATACCTAAGCTACCTTGATTTTGACATCAGAAATACTTCCTATTTCTATGTATTGCTTTATACTGGTATGTGACCCTGCCCTCCCAGTGATGTTTAGTCTAAGCTATGATATCATGCAGCCTTCTGCCCCAGAGCACTCTGGGACATTGTGATTTTTTTTTGTTCACTTCACAGAAAGGGAAAAAAAGCTTCCAATGGGATTCACATTGCCTGTAGTAAAGATGACGACATCTCTGATAAATTCAAGAATGAAAGTAGGGATGAGTTAAGAGTTTACATTTGGCAAAAAGGGACTAAATCATTTATAAAAGCATACTTAAACAAATATGCAATTTTTTTTAATTAAAGAGGCTATAAAGTCTAAAATACTTATGGTGTGCATGGCGTTTTTGTAGAAAGTTATTCTGATTTATGCAGTGCTTTCAGTATAATTCACTCTCTGAGACCCCCTGCGGATTTGGAATCATGGGAAGGCATTCATACTTAATGCATGTACGATTTTCTGAAAAGGCAATCATAGCTCTGCTGCATTTTTCCTGCGTTTCGATTGAGGCCAAAATAAAGAAAATCGCAAAAAAAGGAGATGCAAAACGGGTTTGTGATTGCATTTTGTGATTTTTGGTGTGAAAGAGCCCTAAAGCTTCATGCCCTTTACTTGTTCGAATTGGTCAATCTGGTATAAATCTGTTTAGTAGATATTAGTCTAAATTTCTTTCAGGCTAGGAGCACACTAGGCAGAGCTGCATGTTGCGTTTCTACATTTTTGGGTGCGTTTTTGTAAAAAAATTCATTATAAAATGCAGATATACAGTATATGTTTTTTTATGCGGCCAATAGACTTTCATTATAGGGGAAAACGCATGTGTTTTCTGCAACGCTAGTGAATCTGCCTAGTGCTCTCCTAGCATCACACTCTTTGTGACACATTCTTCGCAATTTACATTTTCTTCGGATTTCTGTGCTCACCTGCAGAGCATTAGCCATTTCCTGGTATTGTTATTTATAGGTCCATCACCACAACTAGTAATGAACAAGACTAGGTGTACATCATTGATTCCTTTGTTCATTTTATTTCTGTCTGTCATTAGGTCACATATTTCCTTGGCACATTGTACAGAATGGTGCCTATAGCATGACAATATAGGTGGCCTTCCTGGGCAGTTATACAAATCACACGAAGTTATCCTGCGCTCCAGCCAAGAGGTCACACTGTCACAGATGGTTCCCCTTTAAGGTTTCCACACTGCAGCGCTCCAGATAGGGGGATTGGCAAAACAACTAAGAAAGAATAGAGCGCGCCATAGTGCATTAAACGTTTTCAGGGTATTTTATTGACACATAAAAGTTCTACTCACAAACATAGGAGTTAAAATCGCATGTCAGCGGGATGCCAGCCGCTTCCCTCAGTGGTGGAGGATGACGCGCTGTGGCCAGCAGCGCGGATACCGATGTCCTGGGCTCCGTTTCGCTCCGTTTCGCTGGGGAGTGGGCGTGGCTGGGTCAGTAAGCGTGTGACGTCATGACGCGTTTCGGCGCACGGCGCCTTCGTCAGATGACGTCTACACGCTGTGCTAGGCTTACTTGTAGTGTTTCCTTGTGTAGTCGCCATGGCGACTGTGGGAAACTCAAAACAACTTTATTGAGCACACATTGTGGGGCATCAAAGCTTGGAGGGGAGGCGTGTGTATAGGTGCATTAGTCAGCACGTCATCCTCCATAGCTGTAAGTAGATTCTCGCTTGAATGGACATAAATAGATTACAAAAAGAGACCTTATTATAAAAAATTAGATGAAACAGCAATATTAAATATATACATTAATGTTTAAAAACCTGTGCCAACATAAATGGCTAATATTTATATCTCCAATCAGTATTTTCTTATGCGCTGCACATAAGGAGCGGATATTCATTACAGCTAATAACTGTGCAGCTGGCAATTAGTTGTTTACAATCCACCACTAACCTTCAACAATAGGCACCATTGGGTACTTGTACTCTAGTCAATGACAGTACATATACAAAACATCATAGAGATTAGATGATCGCTGATCGATACATAAAATTGCTTAAAAGTTACATAAAAATTACATAAAACATACATAAAAAATACTTATAAACCATGATAGTATAAAGAACGCCCCCAATGCACTGAAATTCTCTGGGGCTGGATGGGTGATTTATGCTCATGGGTTATTACACCCCACATTCAGGGGTTGTACAAATATGTACACTTATATATGTGTACATAACTTTTCAAGGTCATTGTGCACATAGAGTCTCTGCGGTAACAGGGGGATTTTGGAGGGATAGGGTGGGGATGGGTGGGCCCTGGGAACGAGGAAGGGGGAGGAAGGGGAGGAAGGGGGGGGGGGGGGGGGAGGGAAAATGACCTGGGGGGGATCAAGAGGAAAAAGTGGGGGGGGGGGGGGGGGGAAAGGGGTCTGTGGCAATTGGTACGTCCTGTATGGGCGCTTGGTGGCCCATGGCCAGGAGATTAGGGCCTGTGGGAGAGTTATAGATTAACTCTTGGGCAATGTTTAACAAAAGATGCCCATGGGGGATGGAACCAACGGTCTCCCAATAAAGAGATTCCCTTGTACCCCCTATAGGGGGGGAATGAAAATGAAATTTCAACCTGCTATGGACATTGCCTATTGTACAATATACTTACCACCCTCATCTAGTGTATAGTTCTGCTAATTTGGGGAGTGCTGAAGAAGAGAAAGAGAGAAAGGGAGAGGGGGAGGGAATCAAATTAGTATACATAGAAATAAACAGCTGCAGTCAATCAGATTGAACAATTAGTCAATATATTACAAACATTGGTATATCATAGGTACGTTGATATCTCAAGGCCTTCATTGAGACCCTTGGGGCTAAGGGTATCCAGTTTGAAAATCCAAAAGGTTTCCCTCTCACAGAGCCTTCTGAATCTCTGTCCTTGTAGTAGGGATCTGGGGATCATCTCTAGACCTAAAATCTTGAGTGTGTCAACCGTACTGTTGTGATGTTCCTTAAAGTGGCGTGGGACACTATGTTTCTCTACCTCATCCAGTATGTTCCTTTTGTGTTCACCCAATCTTTGTCTGAGGGGTCTGGTCGTTCTACCCACATAAAATTTTGGACACCCACAGGTCAGAAGATACACAACATAGTCGCTCCCACAATTTATAAAGTCTTGTAGTTTATGCACATGTTTATTTCCATCTGTTATCTCAGTGGCCCTATGGCTGATGAATGGACAACACCCACATCTTTTGACATTGCATCTGTACGTGCCTTTCAAAGAAGGGAACATACTAACTGGTTTCATAACTCTCCTCTTGACGTTACTCGGAGCTATGGTATTCTTTAAGGACATAGCTTTTTTAAAAATGACTGCTGGATGTTCTGGGATTATATCTCTTAGTATAGGATCTTGCTTCAGAATGGGCCAATTTTGAACTACTATATTTTTTATTTGGTTTGAGGCTTCTGTATACCTAGTGATGAAGGATAAGTCAGAATGTTTATTATTATCAGTTCCAAGATTTTCCTTAGGTTCTGGCCTAACTTTATATTCATCAAATATGTTCTTAATATGTTCAGACTTGTGGCCTTTTTCGATAAACTTTTTGGAGAGTATCTTGCCCTGTTCGATATAATCCTTGTCTGAAGTACAGTTGCGTCTAAGCCTGCAGAATTGACTTTTTGGGATATTCTGAATCCATTTTCTATTGTGGCAGCTAGACGCATGTAGGTATGAATTGCCTGCCGTGGGTTTAAAGTGTGTTTTTGAACATATCAAGCCCTCATCATTAGCACATAATTCTAGATCCAAGAAAACCAGACTGTCACTGGACAAGACATGTGTGAAGCTCAGCCCGAAGTTATTATTATTACAGTAGGCCAGAAATTCATCAAACTTTTGAGCACTGCCATCCCAGATAAGCAAGATGTCATCGATGTATCTTGTGTAGAACACCAAATGTTTGCTGAATGGATTACAAGACCAAATCTGTAGACTTTCCCAATAGGCCATGTACAGGTTGGCGAAACTAGGGGCGAATCCTGCCCCCATCGATGTTCCGCAGATCTGCAAATACAGCTTATTCATGAAACTAAAATAGTTATGTGAGAGAGCGAATTGCAGTAAATCTAAGATGAATTGGCCTTGTGAAATTGGGAGTGAGCAGTCCTGTGTGAGGAAATACTGTACCGCCTCTAACCCTTTTTCATGAGGGATACTAGTATAAAGTGATGTAACATCTAGTGAGGCCCAGAGGTAATTTTTGTCCCACCTATAGTGTTGTAACATGTCCATCACATGCAGGGAATCACGGGTGTAGGATTGCGACTCCAAGACCAGAGGTTGCAAGAAATGGTCCACATAGGAGGATATGTTTGATACCAACCCCTCCATTCCAGCCACAATAGGTCTTCCTGGAGGTTGGGTCATACTTTTGTGAATCTTTGGAATGTGGTAGAAATATGGGACAGATGGATGATTGGGGATTAGAAACCTTTTCTCATGTTCATTGACAATGTTATTCATATAGGCCTTATTCACCAATTGTTGTAACTCATCCCTATAAGTAGTGGTAGGATCTGCGGGAAGCAGTCTGTATGTTGAAACATCTGTCAAAAGTCTTAATCCTTCATTCACATAATCCTCAAAATTCAACACAACAGTCCCTCCCCCTTTGTCGGCCTGTCTAATCACAATGTCCTTATTTTCCGTGAGTTGCTTTAGGGCTTTCTTCTCTACAATACTCAAATTGTGTTTGTTTTGTGACCCTTCTTTACATAAATTTTTAAATTGGTCTAGAACTACTTGGTAGTAAGTATTGACGTACTGGCCCTTGGAGTGGGAGGGATAGAATACTGACTGTGGTCTGAAACTGGTGTGTTTCACATTGGCAGTAGGCACATATTGTAACCAATCATCTTCTATTCCAAACAGGGTATCACTGCTGTCCATTGGTGCCCTCTGTTCGCTGATGGTGTCCGAATGCTCACTTATTAGAGTCTCCCCTGTGTTTCTGAATGGTGTGATGGCGGATTGTGCTCCTTCTTTTTTAGACGCAAAAAAGCGTTTGAGGGTTACTGACCTAATGAACCTATGTAGGTCTTTGTAAAGTTGGAATTCATCGGGCCTGGCTGAAGGGGCAAAATTCAGCCCTTTTCTTAAGAGTGATTCTTCATCAGAGGTCAAGACATGGGAAGACAGATTAAATATCTTTATAGTGGACTGACAGCTGTTAAGGATTCTACGTTTTTCCTTTCTTTTCTGCATGGCTCTCCCTCCTCTACACCCCCTTCTACCTCTTCTAATCCTCTTTTTCTCAAACTCCCTTGGGTTAGAGGGGGTCCCGATACTAAAAAATGATGATGGTCCTGGCCAGGGTCCCTTACCCCTCCCTCTGGGCTTATGGCTCTCAGGAAGGACCCTTTAATGGTTGAGAGCTGGGCTCCTTGTTCATGAGCACCTGGTTCTATGTTTTCTATCGGGTCGCTAATGTCAGCTTCAGCTCTGGGTAGTGGGGGCGGACTTTGTTCACGTCTCTTCGGGATAGCACCCTCTCTCTCTCCCCTCATTCTCTCTCTAAACCGTTCTAGGTACCCAGATACCGTATGGTTAGTGTTCCTGAGGGGTTCATTGTTTTTAGGGAACCTCTGGGGGGCAGGTGGTCTGCCACGGTCTCCCTTGATTTTGGGGAACTTCTGGGGGGTGAATGCTCTACCTGAGCCTCCTTTAGTCCTGGGAGGTCTTTGGGGGGTGCATGGTCTGACGGGGCCTCCATTATTTTTCTTTTTTCCTGGATGCAAGTCTTTGATCCTATCCTTAGCCTCTATGTTCTCCCTATCTCTATATTGTGGGTTCCTCCCTCTGTTTTCATAATAGTTGTTTTTCCTATAGTGGCCGGGGGGAAGGTCATGTTTATTGGGTCGTTCTCTTAAATCATATGGGACATGTTTTGGCCCTTTGGGGGGTATAGGTGGATAGGTGACCTCCCTTAGGGGCTGCTCTAACTGTGGAAGTCTTCGACTGGGGCCGGTGTTTACGGGTTATACAAATCAGATGCCTAAGCTATGTGCGTTTTTTTCACAGTTCAAACGGATTGCTGTTGATATACAAGCTTTTTTTTTTTTCTTCTTCAAAAAACCATAAATCACTAACCCTTCAAAATGATCTTTCTCCATTAAGTTAGGATGAGGTCCATACTGCTACTGAGGGTAGACACTTGCAATTCCTGTCTCTTTTTACAAGGGTTCTTAACACTACAGAAGATCTATTTGTTTCACATGCTGTGTATGCTGTAGACAGCTTTTGTCAGAACATGTGTAACCTCCAGCTCGGACTTGTGCACGTCAGCATGAGTTGAAGTTGAATGCTGGGGATGTTTCTTGTTATCTTGGCTTTGCTGTGTGTATGAATGTCTTTTTAATAGACAAGAATGATAATTCAGTTCGAGGTGTGTGGCGGTGGGCTGAATTACACACCAGATTCTTAAATCCCTTAAGGACTCCAACAGAAGCCATCTCCACTAGTTTAAGAAGACACAACAAAGAGGCAAGTATACACTTGAGATGGTAGCTGGATGTGCAAAGCACAGTTCAACTACCATTCCTCTTTCAAATGAAAGATCTGCGTATGTATTGCCAGAGAGCATATCAATATTTATGGGGAAGCGAAGGAGGACAAGGCAGCAGGAGATGTCCCACTGTATGGAAAATTAACAGTCAACTGCTGGAAAAGTCCAAAAGACTGTTTTCTTCCAAGCACATTTGGATTCAGATGTCAGGCGAGATTTGGACAGTGATAAGTAGTTACGTCAAGCAATGAATGTCGTATATCATTTATATAGTTTTAAGTCCAACTCTAAAAAAAAAAAAATATTGATGGCTTTGGATAGAAAACTTTATGGCATAGCAATAAAAGACTATCATTTTCTAGACAATGTGAACCTTTTTATCAGCTATGAACCTGAAGCTTTAACAACGATCATTCCTATCATTTTGATCATTTTTCAAAAGAAATGGTTGAAATGGATTTAGATGTTTTGATAATTTTTTTATTAAATTGCCATATTACCAGCAAATGCAATACAAATTCTATTCAACTTGGAATTTGGCCAATCAAAATCAACAGGAAATTCATTTTGATTGGCCTGGACCAAAGCTGTATACAATTTGCATGAGAATTTCAGGCACGTTGGATTTATGTTAATTATCACATTGACCATCTTATTTGTTACCTTCACAAACACTACCCACTTATACTGAAAGGTTCAGACTGCAAAATGTCGTTTCTGCAAAAAGTATTGGGACTTGTAGTTTAGGCAACAGCAGATACATGAGAATGTCAGGAAGTTGTGCAGACATCACAAAATGTTCTTTGCGCTTGCGCGGTTCTATTATTATTATTATTATTATTATTATTATTATTATTACAGGACCAGAGAATGCATTTTATTTTTGATGCAAGTAGTGCAACCACTGTGGTGGTTTAATTACATTCTGTGATTGTAAAACACTATCTCCATATAAAGTCCTGTGCTGCCTGACCTTGATTCCTAAATAGAGTGTGTATAGTGGCCTCTGATCCCGACCCTGGCCTGCCTGGGCCTCCTCTGCCAATAATCCAGTGTGTGTACTATGGGCCCCTGATCCCAACCCTGGCCTGCCTGGGCCTCCTCTGCCAAGAATCCAGAGTGTGTACTGTGGCCTCTGATCCCAACCCAAGCCTGCCTGGGCCTCCTTTGCTGAGAATCCAGAGTGTGTACAGCGGACCTCAATCCCCATCAATTCATGCATGATGGATTGCCTCAGCTGAACGCTGGCTTAGTTTATGGTTCTCCTAGTCATCCCATCCACTCCATGCTGGAACATCATGTGGTGCTCTGTTGGCCCTCTGCCCCCACCATAGCAACAGAACACGTTGCTAGCCTGGAGGCTAGCAATATATGTGTACAGAAACTGTTGCCTGAGGGATCGAGAACTGATTGCAGAAGGTACCAGAACTTGGAGGTGTGTATGAGCCTTTGCAATATACCATCAGGCACCTTTGTGGTTTATGTATATGCATGTTTATGTATACAGATAATGGGAAAGTGTTTGTAAACTCAGGTGGTTAGTGAGGTTCTCAGATCACTAATTAACCACTTCAGCCAACCTAGCAGACATATATGTACTAATATGTACTATGGGCTTTAGGTACCCACAAACGGTACAAACTCCCAAACAATCTGGTACCATGAATGGTGTTGATCGACAATGATCGATCATTTTATCAATGGTTCTGTTGATACGAATATTGGATTGGTTCCATTAGTCTGTTTGGATTGCTTATAAGTTTTCCCTCCATTGGTGGGCCTGAATGATTGTTTCTGAGTGATCGTAGGGATCAGGTCAGATGGTAGATCGTACTAGAAATGTGATCATTAATGGGCACTTTAACCTGAACAATATGCCCAAATGACATACATCTGTATAGAAATTTCAGTAAGATTTATCATAATTGTACAATCAGATTTTACTGTGTATGGCTAATCTGTAATTTTTGCTTGCAGTATAAAGGAAGGGCCGGTTCAGATGGACGGCTGTTAGTGACTTGTTTAGCCAGTGCTAAGCGCCTTCCTGCTACTAAGCAGAAAAGCATTTGCCAGTGTTTTTTTGTCCCGTTTTGAGCCTCCTTTAGGGGTACACGGAATAACAAACGCAGACATGGCTAGGCGATTCACGCAGCATCTGGGAAAACTCAACTGACCACGGTGTAAACACAGGCAATCAATGGTAAATGTATGGAGATGAACTCTGCCATTCATCTCAATGCAGAACACAATGGATCCAGGCAGTAAACGTTGTACATTGTCGCTGGCAGTTGCCTATCTGAACTGGCCCTCCAGGCCTGTACCCGCCTCACGATTTTTTCAATGATTTTCCCGACAACCGGCAATTTTTTGAGCAATGAGCAGTCTATGTTTCGATCTTGTGACTTGGGTACAGGCGCACGATCATGCAAAAGTTGCTCATTGTTGCACGGCAATAACGACTGTCACGGTGGATCAGATCTTTAAGAGCCCTATTGACTCCCGTAGAAAGTACCGCAATCGATTGAAGTTTTGTTTGCGCCCGTCGTATAACGTTGCACATACCTGCCGGATGGAACATGGATCTGGGGAGCTCTCATCATCATGGAGACGTTGCCAAATCCATCTTCATGCATTGCGAGGTGAGTATGTAGCTTTCGTGTCAATGTAACTGATCGCTTTTTTTAATTAGAGCGTATCACTTTGTAACTATAGTTTATACTGGTGAATTTCAATCAAGGTAATTGTACTAATTACAAGCAATACAGTGAATCAGAATTGTCCAGCCAAAGTGTAACCATTAGGTTTACACTCCTGCTGTATTATTTATTTTCTTAAATCAGAGACTTCAGCTTGTACAGGAAAATCTGAGATCCCAGTGATATCATTTTTTTTCTGAGTGTCCGAGTGTAACAAATGTGGTTATATCTGCTATGACTAAAGCAACATGTTCTTGGATAAAAAAAAAAAAATCCCTTTTCTATCAAAAAAGCAATGTCGTTTAAGAATTTCCTGAGGGAGGATGTGGTTCCTGCTGAAATTCTCAGCAGTTTGCCTGTAAGTAGAGTGAACTTGAAGTGTGTATGATGTATCCGCAATTGCTGAAAGCTATCAGCGGTGAGGTGGATGTCATTTGTGCATTGTTCAGAGAGTGGCTTTATTAAACGGAATGGTAGTAGCTGTTACTGCAAGTTGTCACTTTTAGTAATCTTCCCGCTTATATATTTCCTGTCAGGGTTTCCTTGTGAGCAGATGTGAAAACCAAATGCATTGCTGCTGGAGGAAACTATAACTTATGGTGAAAAAAAAACTTTTTTGATTATTAAAGTAGGGATTAGCACGCAAAGTAGCTAGTTTACTATCAGTATAGCCTTAAAGTGAACCGAGCACAATTTTTAGCACACCATGCCAACAATATGTCTCATTATTAAAATAAACTTCCATTTTACCTTTTATTTTACATTCAAAGTAGTGTTAATAGCCTACTTCAGCAGGCCTGCCCGTCCGTCCCCGGCCAGCTGCAGAAATTTCAGGAAGCTAATTGTTTTATTGAGGTCATTACCAAGAAGTAAACAATACCTTTTCATCAACAGAGGGGGTGGGTAATTAGGACAGCTTCTTCAAAGAGATTGTGTGTGTCAATGTGTCGAGATAGCATCTCTGACTTGTATAAATAAGGACTGTGAGAAGGGGAGGGGGAACATGGCAGCTTCTATGCCAGGAGAAATCCCAGTGAAAGAAAAGGTGCTTAGCTTCCTTCAAAGGGAAACTTAACTGTCCTAAAAAAAAGTTTCACTTACCTGGGGCTTCCCCAAGCCCCCTGCAGCCATCCTGTGTCCTCGCCGGTTCTCGGCTATCCTCTGGTCCCTTGCCACGGGGTAGTTTCGTTTTGTGCCGACTGAGAGTTGGCCCCTGTCCATGCGTCTCCTTGTACGCCTTCCTGTTGTCAAGTGCGTCCTGTGCAGGCGCAGTACAAAGTATCTCTTACTGCGCCTGCACAGGAAACGCGTACAAGGAGATGCGTGGACAGCGGCCAACTCTCAGTTGGCTGAAAACGAAATTAACCCGTGGTGGGGGACCGGAGGATAGTCGAGGACCGACGAGGGCACAGGATGGGTGCAGGGGGCTTGGGGAAGCCCCAGGTAAGGGAAACTTTTTTTTAGGACAGTTAACAATCATAATATAAAACAGGGTTCAAATCAAGGTGTAAATCATCCTTGAACAGGGCCCTATTTTAAAATATTTTAAGCACACTTAAGCTTAATCACAGTTGTGTTTTTTTATCTTTTAGGAAGTCAGTTTGTATTATTTACATTTACATAAGGGATATAAAGTGTTATATTGTTCTACATGGTACAGGGACAGTACATGGGAAATAACAAATTAGAAAATAAGGATGCTAGTGGTATCACCTTTCAGGAAAATAAAACATAAGCCAAGCAAAGTCCATGTAAAATGTAAATGAAATGTCTGTACAACCCGGAGACATGTGAGAGGTTAAATTCCAAAAATAACTTTACAAAACGGTTTGTATTTCAGCTAGCCTTAGATAAACATTTTACACACATTTATAACTCCACAGCAAATGCCTTGTATGTTAAACCTTCAACTATCAAAATAAAATCACTTTAACGAATCAGTTGTTAGAAACTAGTAAAGACTAAAAATAATATAGTCATATTTTAAGTTCACGTGTATTTGTTTAAACTCTATCATGTATTTAAAGTCCTGAAATTTAAAAAAGGTGCAAGAATGCACTTCTCATTTTCCTGCATTTTGGGAAGTTTAGTATATGATACAGCGGCCCTATGCAATTTACATGTTTTTCTGAATTTCCTTCTAAGAGATAATGATTTAACTTTTTTTAAAATAACTTTTCAGCAATTTCTTATTGGAAAAATTACCAAAAAGTAGGTGGAGCACATTTTTTCAATTTCAAAGTGCTGAAAAGTTATTTTAGCCGATTTATTTATATGTGCATTGTGACGCCACATATTTCTGGGTCTCTCCCAGCCTGCTAGTGGGCCTTCCACTAATGGAGAGTGGAACAGGGAGCGCCTAGTATTTCCCTGAGCCTGATGACAGATCAGCTCTCCTCCTCTGTGTCTCAGTGACATCCTCCTTTGTGTCTCAGTCACATGTCATATCACTCTGGGCAAGATGGGGCTTAATGTTAGGATATCGGTTCCCAGGTGGGGGTGGAGTGTTTACTCTTAGGGATGACAGAAATCAGTAGTAGTACCGTATAACATTATTAATACATTACTGATATTCTAAGTATCAGCACCACTATGTGCCTAAATCAACAGACACCTGCTATATACATACTCCTGCCAGGCAACCTACATGCTTCTGGTGGATAGACTGCTCTGAGCCAAACAACACAGCAGAACAATGCGGGACATGTGTTTGTCCCGCCATTTGTAGAAAGGGTGAGGGAAGTAAAACATCATCCAAATCACAGTAAGAAATGTGCGAGTGTTTTAACATGATAGATTTAGTGTAGTTGCCTATGTGATATAATTTGTACCATAGGTGCAGGTAGGCTAATGAAATCATGGTTCAAACACACATGGCATTCATTCACAGACTTGCTATAAATGGGGGGGGGGGGGCAGTATTTCTAAGGCTGCTACAGTAGAAGCCTATGGGGGTGCAGCATTTTGGGAGCAGTGATCGCAACAGTGGCAGCAGAGCCCAATCACGATCACTCCAGGAATCTCAGTCAAAATCGGTGCTCTGCGATCCACTGCAATGTGCCACCAGTGGGTCCCAGGCCTAATATTGATTCACAGGATAAGTGAGCAGATCAGCCCCAAAGTGCCGGCCAAACAATAGATCAATTATATTGCAAGCTTGGAAACTAGAATAACATAAAACAGATGTTTATGAATGTGTACGCTTATAAAATCCTTACCAAATCACCTTTTATTCTTGATGTCTAGATAAGCTATGTGCTACTGGCATACCTGTGGCTGCTTTGGACCTACTTTTCTGTTATACTGCAATAACTTCCTGTTTTCTGGTAAGAATCGGTGAGCGGGAATTATTAGTCCATCCTAAAATATTCTCCCCTGGAATCCCCTCAGACGCTGTGTAATGAATGTATCATTGCACTCCAACTAGAGGTACTGGAGAGGGGTAAAGGGGATGTTTGGATATCACCCTGTTTTATTTAACTTTCTCAGTACGCAATTAACTAATGGCACATACATAGTGATGAGAATTCTTATTCTATACACCAAACTATATAAGGTTTCCATCAAATTTTTTAACCCGTATTAAAGCATAACTGAAGTGAAAATAAACATATGAGAAAATGAATTGTATGTATAGTACTGTTAAGAAATTGAACATAAGTAGCAGAGAATAAAGTAGCATATTGTTTTCCAGTACAGGAAGAGTTACAAATCTTCCCTTGTTATCAATGCAGAAAAGCTTCTCTGTGTTATTTGACCCAATTTGGGTCAAAGACAGTCTTGTTTTCTTAAAGAGACACAGTAACAAAATTTTCAGCCTTATTTCTTCTATCCTATAAGTTCCTATACCTGTTCTAATGTGGTCTGTCTTACTGCAGCCTTTCCTAGTTGCACAGTGGCCTCTGACGGCTTTGTTGGGCTCAGGCACTCAGGCTGGAATGTGCAGCTCTGCTTGTGATAGGATAGAAGCTATACACACCCTCCCCACGCCCCCTGCAGGCTCTGTATGAGTCACAGACTGAGCTCCTCTGAGCCTATCACACTTTGGTTAGAAGCCATGTCTTTTGTTTATAAACACTGCCTAAAATTGGCAATTACAAGCCAGGATCACAGCAGGGAGTGGCAGAAACAGCACAGAGGGGCCCATGAGAACATAATGAATAGAATGGTATGCTTTTTATTGTAAGAATGTTAGCGTACCGATTCTCTTTAAGCGCTTAAACAGTCAAGAAACAGTAAGAGACAGCTTGACATAAGGTTTTACTGCAGGAAAGTTCAAAGGGTCATTATTTCTGTTTTGTTTTATAGCTTAAAGAGAACCCGAGGTGGGTTTGAAGAATATTATTTGCATACAGAGGCTGGATCTGCCTATACAGCCCAGCCTCTGTTGCTATCCCAAACCCCCCTAAGGTCCCCCTGCACTCTGCAATCCCTCCATAAATCACAGCCACGCTGCTAACAAACAGCTTGTTAGAGATGGCTGTGTTTATCTCTATACTGTCAGTCTGCTGCTCTCCCCGCCTCCTGCAGAACTCCAGTCCCCGCCTGCATCCCTTCCCTCCCTGCTGATTGGAGGGAAGGGACAGGGGCAGGGAAAGGAGCTATGCAAGAGGCGGGGGAGCAGCTGAGACTGACACTACAGATGTAAACACTGCCTCACAGCGTGGCTGTGATTTATGAGGGATTGCAGAGTGCAGGGGGACCTTAGTGGGGTTTGGGATAGCAACAGAGGCTGGGCTGTATAGGCAGATCCAGCCTCTGTATGCAGATAACATTCTTTAAACACACCTCGGGTTCTCTTTAAAAGACAGAGTACGGTTTAAAACTGCAACTGTGACAGTATTAAAGTTAACAAAAATATAACTGAAAATAAAAATGAGACTCCTTTTTTTGCTACTAATGATCTATCCATTACCCATACTACAAATATAATTCATTATATCATACAAAAATAAAACTTAGATACTTACCTTAGTAGAGGAAAGCGTCTGGATGATCCAGACACTTCTCTGATCCTCCTGCACCCTGCTGCTGCTCGCTGAAACCCTATTATTCTTTACAGCTGCACTCTCATCCTTGTATAAGTGCTTGAGTAAGTACTGAGCCTCTGCTGAATAGAACAAAAGCCAATTATGTGCGGAAGAAAACATCATGCACAAGCAGTTCTGGACTACTACTGTGGCTTTTCTTGCACCTGCACACTGCAGCCGTGATAATACGTGGACGGGAGTGCGGCTGCAGCAACATATTCAACAAAGCTTGTTGGATATGTTTAGCTTGTCCCAGCACTAGCTTGGTGGGGTCGAGGAGAATGGGTGAAATCTCTGGATCATTTAGATGTCTCACTCTACTGAGGTAAGTATCTTTTTATTCTCACAGGCACACTTTAAAGGACAACTGTAATGAGAGAGGGATATTGTAGCTGCTATATGTATTTCCTAAACTGGGGTGTGCAAGTTTTTTCAGCTTTGAAATTTACTGAGCCCCCGAGATCTACCAACATTTAAAATGCCGAACCTTGCATACCCCCCCCCCCCCCTCCCCATAATCACAGCATGATTGGGCAAAGGCAGATGCAGATACCTTCCCCCTACCACCACATTATCAAGCAGACTTTCATTCCCCTAGTATAGGTAGCCAGGTATATGTGCTCCAGTATAGGTAGCCAGTCATACGTGCTCCAGTTTAGGTAGCCAGGCATATGTGCACCATTATAGGTAGCCAGGAATATGTGCTCCACTATAGGTTGCCAGGAATATGTGCTCCACTATAGTTGCCAGGCATATCTGCTCCAGTATAGGTAGCCAGACATATCTGCTCCAGTTTAGGTAGCCAGGCATATGTGCTCCACTATAGGTAGCCAGTCATATCTACTACAGTATAGGTAGCCAGACATATCTGCTCCAATACAGGTAGCCAGGCAAATGTATGCCAGTACGGGTAGCCAGAAATGTGCGCCAGTACAGGTAGCCAGGCATGTGTATGCCAGTACATGTAGCCAGGCATGTGTGCGCCATTACAGGTAGCCAGGTGTGTGTGCGCCAGTACAGGTAGCCAGGCATGTGTATGCCAGTACATGTAGCCAGGCATGTGTGCGCCATTACAGGTAGCCAGGTGTGTGTGCGCCAGTACAGGTAGCCAGGCATGTGTGCGCCAGTACAGGTAGCCAGGCATGTGTGCACCAGTACAGGTAGCCAGGCATGTGTGTGCCAGTACAGGTAGCCAGGCATGTGTGTGCCTGTACAGGTAGCCAGGCATGTGTGCGCCAGTATAGGTAGCCAGGTAGCTCAGCTGATCTCCTCCACCACCACACTGTGATCCCCCTCGCTGGCACTACATATCAGCGGCGACCCGTAGTGAAAAGGAGAGCGGTGGCCTAATAAGAGCGTGTATATGCGCCATTGCTAGCTCACCACTCTCCTGTCCTCTGTGGGTCGTCGCTGATATGAGGTCTCCGAGCCCGGCATGCAGCGCCAGCTAGGGAGATCCCAACATGGTGGAGGAGGACGGCTGAGCGCCTGCTGTGGAGGAAGATGGGCGGGCAGGAAGGAAGAGGTGGAAGGTCTGCCCCCGGGTCTCTCTTGGCGTGCCTCTCCCATCGTCTCCTGTGACTGGCTGTGTGCTGCTCTGCATAGGGCAGAAGAGCAGCACAGTCAGACGTTAGCGCTTCATAGTAAGTGTGCGGTGCACTATTTTAAAAAGTCGGACCACGATCTACCCAGCAGTCATCGACACAATTGGCACCCGTTTTAAACAATACCAATTGCCTGGCTCTCCTGCTGATCCTCTGCCTCTGATACTTTTAAGCATAAATGGAAAGGGGAAACAAAGAGCGCTCTCTGGTGCATTAACCTTTTAATGAGTCTCTTCACGCACAAGTAAATAAAAACGTACAATGTATCACTTTTAAGAATCGCATATCACACGTTACGTGTAAGTCTCAACTCCTCCTCGTCCTCTCCAACTCCACTCGGAACGGACGCGGAAGGAAACTCCGGCAGCTGCCTTGCGCCTATTGCGTCATTACGCGTTTCGGCGTCCTACGCCTTCGTCAGATCTGACTACTAGATAGATACTTCTACTACTACTAGCAAGATACTTGCTTCTACCAGCTCTCTGCAGCCGTCCCGTGCCCTTGCAGTCTCTCACGGAGCTTCCGTTCCCCCTGCCGCAAGCTAGTTTCATTTTCGCTGGCAGGTCCTGACAGGGAGTCAGTGGTCTTCCTGCGCAGACCTGGCCACGCGTATTCTTCTTTATGTTCCCATCCTCAATATCATCCTGCACATGCGCAGGACGCTATTGCAGATGGGAATGCGAAGAAAAATACGCATGGCCAGGCCTCTCGGACCTGTCAGCGAAAACAAAACTAGTTGGGGGCGGGGGACCGGAGGCTCAGTGAGTGACTACGAGGGCACAGGATGGCTGCATGGGGGCTGGTAGAAGCCCCAGGTAAGTAAAACAGTTTTTTTTTTATTCCTGGCTTAAGTGTCCCTTTAAACATCAGGTATGCAAGTGACAGTTTCTGTCTGGGTCAGGACCAGGTCAGACTGGGTCAGACTATAGCATAACCCTCACTGGTAAGACATTACAGCCATAAAATACTTTCTTGTCAGTAAATGGCTTCCTGGAGCAGAAAAGAAATAAAAAGGGTCAATAATTCATAGACTTGAACTCTAACATACTTCAATGAAGGTGTCAGGTGAGCAGAGACAATGAAACAGTGAAAACTTAAAATCTAGATTAAAATATAAAATAAAACCGTTGAATATCTAAAAAAAAAAAAGTCATTTTTAGGAGAAGGAGGATAAATACAATTGTCTTTCTCATCAGTTTATTTTCATCTCAGATGTCCTTTAAAATGAAATAAATATGGCAGCCTCCATGTTCTTCTCACTACAGTTACCGTTTTAAGATGCTATATAAGCTGCAAACTAAATTGAAAGATACCAGTTTAACAACATTGAGTTACATAATGCCGTGTGTGGTCATGACATATTGTATAATTTTTGTACTGAAGTGCTGTTACCCAATATCATGTTTACCCTTCAACTCAACTTAGCCTTTGTAATCATTGATGGTAATTACAGTCATCATCCGAAGAATTTGCAATCAAAAATTGCCATTAGTTTTCTAATGTTTTCCATATCTAAACTAATAAGATTATCCTGAGAGACTTCCCAATAAGACCCTTTTGTATGCTGTTTCTGGGTCCAGCTATTTACCACCAGCGAGTACCTTTATATGCAAGCCGAGCCCGCCGGCAGTCCTGTGTTTGCTTTTTTTTCTGTCTGTATTTATAAAAACATTGTTTGCTTGTTTGTTTGCTTTTCATGAAGTTTTGTTTGATTTACAAAATGTCTCCCTGATTTTGCCTAACAATAACTGTTACTTTCATTATTTGCTTTTGCTAACCACAAAAGTCAGCAATTCTGCAACACACATGGTTTAGATTCCACACCACATTACAATGTCTGAATTCAAATTATTCACATGCGTTCTTAGTCAAATGGATGGACGCAAATCTGCCTTGAAAGTATGTGTCACTTGTGCACAGCTGCACGCTGAACTGACTTCTGGACATATTTCACATGTCCAGTCTTCTAGCAATGTGTAGTTTTTTTGTTTGTTTTTTCTTGTAACCTTTTAAAATGCTTTTGAGAGAAAAAGGTCTGAGATATATAAATATTTGTGTAAGCATTTGTAGACTGGCAACAGCATACAGGGTTCTAAACTTAAAGCGTTATTGTTATTATACCTAAAGTGGGCTTAAACCCAAATGAATAAAGGAAAGATACTGAGTGAATGCCTTTACTTGTAGTCCCCAAGTATTTTTTGAGCAGCAGCAGTAGCAGACTGATACTGTGACAGCATCTTCTACCATCACACTGCTTGTGATCTATGGTGATGTATCTTGATTGGTGTCTTGTTCTACCATCACACTGCTTGTGATCTGTGATGACATATCTTGGTTGGTGTCTCCTTCTACCATCACACTTTGGGCTTGATTCACTAAACCGTGATAACTCAAATATCAGAATCAGAATCAGCTTTATTCGCCAAGTATGCCAGAGGCATACCCGGAATTGTTTTTGGAGCACATGGCACGGCATTTGTACATGCATACATAGACTTGCAAACATATGGCGTAGTGAGGGCTACATAAACATGAACATTGTGAGGGGCATACAGTCAAGCGGGGGTTATATGCAGAAGGAACAGAAACACAAATTGTCATGTAAGGTACGAGTTCAGTTGGAGTACCGCCTGGGGGAAGAAGGTACTCCGGCGTCTGGAGGTTCTGGTGGGGACAGCCCTGTATCGGCGGCCCAGAGGAAGGACCTTGAAGAACCGACTGCCTGGGTGGGAGGGGTCGGACGAGATCTTGATGGCCCTCATCCTCATTCTGGCCGTGTGGAGGAGATCAAGGGGTGGCAGTGGCAGCCCGATGATCTTTTCTGCAGTGCTGATTACCCGGTGGAGTTTGTACTTGTCGCTAGCAGATGCCCCTGCATACCAGACGATGAGGGATGAGCAAAGGATGGACTCCACGGTGGCAGTGTAGAAGCTCCTGAGCAGCTCGCGTGGGATGCCAATTTTTTTCAGTTGGCGCAAGAAGAATAACCTCTGCTGAGCCTTTTTCTGGGTAGTGGAGGTGTTCTCCCCCCATTTTAGGTCCTTGGTGATGGTTGTGCCGAGGAACCGAATGCAGGGGACCCTGGAGACTTCGGTATCCCTTATGAGGACAGGATGGAGAGGGGGTGGGCGTCTCCTGAAGTCCACAACCAGTTCCACTGTCTTAGCTGCGTTGAGGACTAAGTTGTTATCTGTGCACCAATTGCAGATCCTGTCTATCTCGCTGCGGTAGGCATTTTCATTGTTGCCACTGATGAGTCCAATGATTGTCGTGTCATCCGCAAACTTGATGACCTTGACAGAGTCATCAGTTGAGGTGCAGCTGTTGGTGTACAGGGAGAACAGGAGCGGGGACAGGACACATCCTTGCGGAGCGCCTATGTTAGTAGTTCTCACCTTGGAGTAGCAGTTGCCTAGCTTGACCCACTGCGTTCTGTTGAGAAGGAAGTCTCCGATCCACCTGCAGAGGGGGGGGCGGTACTCCCAGCTGTGCAAGGTTGGTCAGCAGGATGTCAGGGCGGATGGTGTTGAAGGCGGAACTGAAGTCCAAGAACAGTAGTCTGGCGTAGGAGTTGGGCCTGTCGAGGTGCTCAGTGATGTACGCCAGGCTGATGTTGGTGGCGTCCTCCACCGACCGGTTTGCCCTGTAGGCGAATTGATGTGAGTCAAGGAGGGCGTTAGTAAAGTGCTTCAAGGAGGCAAGGACCATCCGTTCAAAGATCTTCATGATGGTGGGGGTTAGGGCCACTGGTCTGTAGTTGTTGAGGTCAGATTTACCCGTCTTCTTGGGGACTGGGATAATCGTGGACCTCTTGAAGCAGGAGGGGACCCTGCCCTCCATAAGAGATCTGTTGTATATGGAGGTGAGTACAGGGGCCAGCTGGTCTGCACATGTCCTTAGGCAGATCGATGTCACGCCATCCGGGCCTGGAGCTTTCCTGGGGTCGAGCTTGCGTAGGTGTCGTAGTACTTCCTCCTCACAGACTGCAATCAGTGCGCCACCGCCATCTCCCAGGACAGGAAGGGGGGAGTGCGCCCCATTGTCCGTTGTCGTGTCGGGCTGCTTGGGTAGCTTTTCGAACCTGCAATAAAACTCGTTGAGTTCGTCGGCCAGTTTGGTGCTGGGGGCTGCTTGTTGGTGCGGGGGCTTGAGGTTCGTAGCTGCCCTCAGCCCTTTCCATACCTCCCGTGAGTTGTTGGACTGGAGGCTCAGGCTCAGCTTGTCCGAGAAGGCCCTCTTTGCGTTTTTTAGTTCCCGATTTAAGTCATTTCTGGCAGCTCTAAACTCCTCCAGGGAACCGGACTTATGCGCCACCTCCTTCAGTTTTCTGAGCCGTCGCAGCTTGCTATTGAACCAAGGCTTGTTGTTGGGGTACACCTTGAAAGTCTTGGTTGGTATGCAGGAGTCCTCATAGAAACTGATGTAGGAGGTGACATTCTCTGCCCATTCCTCCAGGGAGGGAGCTGCCAGAGCTGCCCAGTCCGTGCAGTCAAAGCATGCCTGAAGCTCCAGCTTTGCCTCCTCTGTCCACTTTTTGTTTGTCCTGACGATGGGCTTGGTGGTGTTAAGGTGCCTTCTGTAGGTGGGGATCAGATGGATTAGGCTGTGATCGGAGTTCCCCAGAGCAGCGCCTGGGGCAGCCTTGCACGCGTTCTTGTGGACGGTGTAACAGTGGTCAAGGGTGCGATCATTCCTGGAGGGGCAAGTGACATGTTGCTTGTACCTTGGCAATTCTTGATTCAGGTTTGCGTGGTTGAAGTCTCCAAGTATGATTAGGAGTGCCCCTGGGTGCAAGGTTTCCCACCGGGAGATGCAGTCGCTCAGTGTGCTCAGGGCCTGCTTTGCATTGGCATCGGGAGGAATGTAAACACAGACAAGAACAAAGGATGTGATCTCCCTGGGCGAGTATTGTGGCCTGCAGATGACGGCTAGGATCTCGACATCAGGGGAGCAGCTAATGCTGAGAATGGAGTTGTCAGTGCACCATGCAGAGTTTATGTAGAAACATATCCCGCCACCCCGCTTTTTCCCCGAGAGGGAGGAATCGCGGTCGGCACGGAGGAGGTTGTAGCCTGGCACCAGCAGGAGGTTGTCGGGGATGCCATCGTTCAACCAGGTCTCAGTGAAGCAGAGAACTGGGGTGTTCCTGCCGATCGCGGGTTTGCTGTCGAGGAGTAGGAGCAGCTCGTCCACCTTGTTGGGGAGAGAGCAGACATTCGCTAGCAGGATGGCGGGGATGGGGGAGCGGTGCCCTTTCTTTTTGAGTCGTACCAGGGCACCTGCCCTGCACCCCCTGTGGCGCCGCTTCCTCGGGGCACTGCTAGTCAGGTGGTCAAAGTGGGAGCTCACTGTGTCACGCAGGGATCTGCCACTGACCGTATCGCAGGGGGCACTCGTTTCCCAGTATAGTAGGGCCTCTCTTGACAGGACTCTAGGCTGTGGGGGCCCGGGGTGGAATACCTGCCCTCCGCCTGGGCCTGGTGGGGGAGGCCTAGTGCAAGAGGCCACGAGCTGGCTGCCCCAGCGTGTAGGTTCAGTGTGTTGCTGGCCCTGTGGGAGCTGGTGCTGGTACTGATGCTGGGTCAGTGGTGTAGCTGGCGTTGTGGGAGCTGGCGCTGGTACTGGTTCCGTGGTGTTACTGGCACTGAGGGAGCTGGAGCTGGTACTGGTGGTGTTACTGGCCCTGAGGGAGCTGGAGCTGGTACTGGTACAGTGGTGTTGCTGGCACTGTGGGAGCTGATGCAGGTGCTAGCACTGGTGCTGGCCTTGTGAATATTGGTTGGGTCGGGTGCCCAGAATATGTAGGCAGGGGTATATATACCCAGGGTCTGTTAGTCCAAGATATGTGTCCCAGTATGTGTAGGCAGGGATCAGCAGGTCTGAGAGGCCAGGCCGGAGAGGAGCAGGTCGTGGGTGCAGGCCAGGCCTAGCCACGTGCGGCTAGAGAGAGGGCGTGCGGCGGGGAGACGTACCTTGGACCTGGCCCGGCCAGGACGCGTGCCGAGATGCTTCCGGAGACCCGAGGGTGGCCGTGGGGGTCCTCAGAAGGGAGCTGCGGCTGGAGGCGGATGAGGAGCATCAGCAGTGGCAGGCGGGTGGTGAGCACAGAGCCAGCCAGAGCAGCCTAGGCAGCTGAATCCGAGTGGCAGCGGGAGCTGAGGCCCGGCACGGATTGGCGCGGTCATGGATCCTGGGCACGGTCCTGGGTTGAGTGGACCTGGGGGCCAGCATTCTGTGTGGGCAGCAGTGGCCGGAGCCGCATCTGCGGCGGAGGGCTGGATGGCGGCGGAGGCAGAAGGCCGGATCGAGGCGGCAGAGGGGCCTGAGAGCGGAGCTGGCAGTGATCTTAGCGGGCGGCGGTGGCCGTGACCGGAGCCGCGTCTGGGTGGAGGCGGAAGCGTTGGGCCCGAGTGGCAGAAGAGGTGGTTCCGTGTCGAGGCGGCAGAGGGGCCTGTGAGCGGAGCTAGCAGCGATCGGTGCAGGCGACGGTAGCCGGGTCTGGAGCCGCGTCTGCAGCGGAGGTCTGAGTGGAGGCGGAAGCGGTGGACCCGAGTGGCAGAAGAGGTGGTCGAGGCAGCCGGGGGGCCTGGGAGCGGAGCGGTCAGCGTGGAAGTCGGCGGAGGTGTCAGTGTTCTCCCGGGAGGGGAATCGTCAGGAGCCGCAGCCAGAGTAGCAGCAGCCGGGAGCGGGTGTCCGTGTCTCGGGGACAGAGTGTGCTGCCCTCAGAGCACAGGTACAGATACAGGGTACCGATACTAAACTAAGCTGCACGTTGAGACTGTCTTACGAATTGTCTAATACTAACTAAAACTAACTAAAACTATCTAATATCACACCTTATCAAAGATATCACACCTTATCAAAGATATCACACCTTATCAAAGTGTTCACACCTTATCAGAGTAGCATAGCAAGCGCTATGAACCCACAGGGGCTCAGGGCAGGACGAGTGCCTTTGCCAATTAGCAGGCATAAGTTCATAGCGCTTGCTATTCTACTCTGATAAGGTGTGTTGACTTTGATAAGGTGTGCTTTCGTTGATAAGGTGTGATATTTGAGTTATCACGGCTTAGTGAATTAACCTCCTTGGCGGTAACCCCGTGTGTGACACGGGGTAAGCCGCCGGAGGGTGCCGCTCAGGCCCTGCTGGGCCGATTTACTTAATTTTTTTTTTTGCTGGACGCAGCTAGCACTTTGCTAGCTGCGCCAGCACCCCGATCGCCGCCGCCGCGCGCCCGATCGCCGCTATCCGGTGCGGCGCGCGCCCCCCCCCCCCCCCCAGACCCTGAGCGCTGCCTGGCCAATCAGTGCCAGGCAGCGCCGAGGGGTGGATCGGGTCTCCCAATGACGTCCCGACGTCGCTGACGTCGGTGACGTCATCCCGCCCCGTCGCCATGGCGACGGGGGAAGCCCTCCAGGAAATCCCGTTCTTTGAACGGGATTTCCTGATCGCCTATCGCCGGAGGCGATCGGCGGGGCTGGGGGGATGCCGCTGAGCAGCGGCTATCATGTAGCGAGCCCTCGGCTCGCTACATGATAAAAAAATGTTTAAAAAAAACTGTTGCGCTTCCCCCTGGCGGTATTTTTCATACCGCCAAGGGGGTTAAGCCCCTTGTGTGATCTATATAGACATATCTTGGTTGACACGTCTTGTTCTACCATCTTCCTGCTCATGATCATTGGAGACATATCTTGGTCAGCACTTCTTGTTCTACCATCACACTTCTCATGATTTATGACGGAATGACTTGGTTGGTATCTCGTTCTACCATCCCACTGCTCATGATCTTTGGAGACGTATCTTGATTGGTGTCTCATTCTACCATCATACTTCTCGTGATCTATGGAGGCGTATCGTGATTGGTGTCTCGTTCTACCATCAGACTCTTCCTGATCTTCTTATTAAAGAGAATTATGTGGAATGTGAGCTTTATACAGAGAGTAGGCATTATTCATGCTGTATTATTGGTCCTCATGCAATAGCTAAAAAGAACAAGAATGAACCAGAATATCTATGGTGAAGAAAAATATCCCTACATTGTAAAAGGAAAAATAAACTCACTCCGAGATTCTCTTCTTAGTGCCAATGAAACAGTGGAATCTTTATTATACTTGATCAAGGGCTTTTCCCTATGCCAGCATACAAAGGTAGCAAGTCAATCCGCAAGCCTCACTGACAAAGAAAAAGCGACAGTCCTTTTTCCTACAGTCCCTTTTATACTCCGGTTAATATAGTCCTCCTTTTAGACAGTCTCTTTCTGCCAGTCCAATCATCACTAGCAAGTGGCAGCTTGCACCTCCTGACTGGGTGGGTCCACTGTGTCTTTCAAGATGACCTTAGTAGGATTCCTTGTAGGATAAGTTTCGTTTTACCCTCAGGCGGTGGCTGACTTTAGATAACTTTCTGTTCCTTAGTATGACATCAGAGAAAGCCAGCCCTGGAATCTGGTTTAGCCTGCCTCCTTAAAGAGAACCAGAGATGAAGCAACCTCATGTATTTTACCTTATAAATCAGTGGGAACATGACAGTAAACACCTAATCTGCTCTTTGTTACATTGTTCTCTGTTTAATTTGCCTGTTATCACCTCTAAGATAAGAATCCCGACTAAGCAGTCGGTCTGGCTTTGCTACAGAATAATTATAGCTGAGACTGTGTTCTTTGCTGTCTTCAAGTCCAAGCCTGCCCCCTGCTGGCTTTGCTCAGGAATCATTATAGCTGAGTCATTATAGCAAAGCCAGACTCAATGCTCAGTCCGGGATTCTTATCTCAGCTAGATAACAGACACTTTTAGCAGTGAGGATGGAACAGAGAGCATGGTAAGTGTTTTCTCTAATGTTCCCACTGATTTCTATGGTAAAATACACAAGGGTGCTTCGTCTCTGGTTCACTTTAATGGATTCTCCTTTGTCCTCTGGAAAGTGGAATGTCACTGTAAGGATATAAGAAAGCTTGGCACAGTAACTGAGCTCCATATTCATATTCATTTGGTTACATTATGATAATTCTTAAAACAATGCTATAATCATATTCTCTAGCACTCTCAGAGCTATTCTTTCAGCAGCAAAGAAGTATAAAAGGTATACACACAATTAATTGTAAAACCTTAATTCATTCTTTCCACAACACCTACTTAGTCTTGGAATCTGAACTTTGTGCATTCAGGGGAGCTTTGAGGTGATGCTACTTTATAAAAACACTTAGGAGGTGAAGGGGAAGGACTTTCGCTCAGAAAGCAGTAGCTCATTGGTTAATCCTTTTCACAAACAACACAGGCGGCATATTAAGCATCAACTGATGAATCAATATCTTGGCAATAGCTGCTGATATAAAAGTAAACACATCAAATCGGCTGTGCAGCCGAAATCTTGCTCTTATTCTATTAAGTTAGCCAATAAACTGTATCATCCTGATTCAAAACATCTTGCTTTACTCTAATGCTACTACACTACTATACTATAATCATATATCCTTGTTTATAGTGATCTCTTTTTCATATTTGTACAAACTTTCGTTATGTATTTTAGTATGTTGTATTCACCTTCTGCTTGTGCGATTTTATACTAATACATCATGTGTATGCAAGTAAGAATATCTATAGTATGAAGTGAGTTCACGTTATGTTATCTTTCTTCAGCTTTTAGGTTTACTTTAGGAATAAAAATATTTATGTCTTAAAAAAGGCAACAGGTTCAAATCAACTTGCAATGTCATTTCCAATGAGTGCTAGCCACAGTCACGAAGAGCCTTATTATTTATGATGCTGTAATATTTCTAGCAGAAGTGACTGAACATTTCCTTGCTTGCCATGTTTCCAGCAGTGTCATTACAAAATATGACAGACATTATTAACTTCATACTGGCGAGTGGACGTGTGCCAAGAAAATAAGCATGTTGGCCTTATAGCACTTGCTAGGATGGGAAAGAGAGAGGAAACTACTACTATTTCCACCAAAAGTATCAGAATCAGGAAGGCAATTTTTCAGTGTGCGGAGATTCATGTCTTGCAATGAAAACACTGGCTTGTAACACTCGTTTTTGTTTGTAGGAAAATAACATCTGGAATGTACAAACAGCCACGGTAATTTTACAGTGTTTTAAAATAGTGTGGCTTGTATAATGACTTGGCAAGACCTACGCTGTTGAACACGTTTTGGGCATAGCTTGAATTCTCGCCATCTACATAGACAACTGTGACGGGCGGTAATTCCGGTCATGTGTAGCAAAGTTGTGAAGCCATCTTTGTGGTTGTTTATAGCAAGGAAATTCTTTATATGGAGAAATATGTGACTTTCCGACCAACAGTTCCATCCCCTCTGGGCTGGATTCTTTCACGGACTTACAGCTTGTAAGATGAGTTTACCACATGATGACATGGGTCAGTAGCGCACTTTTTTTTGTCTTGTAGGGTATTACGTCTGTGGCTGTCAGTAAGCAATCTAAATATTGGCAGGTCTGTTTTATCCAATTATTTCCCACCTGTCAATCATCAGCTCAAGTGAACACACAGATCCTAACGATTATGGACAATTTCCAAAGTTATATTCACATTTCTTTGGCCACCACTCGCATAACCCGAATAGCCCACATCTGCAGAAACAGTGTTTTTATCAGATCCCATAATGGTGATCACTTGTGTGCCTGTTACCAAAACTCCTTTGGATTAGCTCGGTTTGAATAATCCCTCAATATTTTAGGTTTAAGTTTAAGTTTCTAGCCATGGTGAGTGGAGGTATAGCCAACTCAGGCTCACCCATCTGATTAAGGTAAATGTAGAGTGGGGGGGGGGATAAGTTTTGTTATTTTTAAAGTTTTTCACAAATTCTCGCAGTAACAAAATCTTATTTTCATGTTTTCGGGTAAAAATATAGTTTTCCCTGCTTTTGCGCTTTTCACTGTAAAATATTGATTTCCCGTGTTTTTGTGAAAAAAAAAAAAGGTCGATCAGCCTGCAAAATTGAGTAATATACGGGCACCTTGAGTCTTTGGCTAGACACAATCATGTGATTATATTTTACTTCCTACTTGGTTTTAGCCTATGCAAGAAGCAGAATATAGACATTGGCCACCTTATCTACAAATCAGTCATGTGATAAAACCAATCACATTTTTCAAGCTAAATTTGTGTAGCATAAATCGAACAGCTTTGGTTGATGGTTCCCTGATCTACATGGTTATTCTATGGCTTCAAGGCTTCAAAATACTTGACACCTTGCTTGATTTTGATAATGCCAGATTATGTGACTCATTTCCACCTTGTAAACAATTTATGTGCATATTTTATCTTTCAGCACATACAATTCTGTAACTGTCTGATTGTTTCAAAGGATCTGGGAAGCACAAAGTCAAGTAAATACTTTTCACTTGGCCAGATTACTATGTGCTTGTAAAACGGTGTCTGCTCTGTGGTATTTGATTTCTTTGTGCAATAACTACCACTGTTTTGGAAAATGTGTGAATGGTTGGAATCTTACTCATGGTCTTGTTTCTCTTTGAAGGATCATCCCGGCAAGGAGCTGGAAGACCAACTACGAGCTGTGGCCAGCGTGGATGAACTTATGACACTGCTTTACCCCGGATCCTGGAAGATGTTCAAGTGTCAATTAAGGCAAGGAGGACAGTCCGGCTTTGATACTAGAAGAGATGATAGTATTAAATTTGCAGCTGCACATTACAATTACAATGCTGATATCTGGAAAAGTAAGTGTGTTAGAGGACAATTGAAGTGATGTCAGTCTTGCCAAGTTATTGTAGCGCAGCAGCTAATTCGTACACAATCTGGGACTTTTTCCCTTTTAAATATACATGTTATAACCCCAGTTAACTCAAGATCATGAGGGTAATGTAAAAAATAAGGAGATATTTTTTTTGTCATTAGAACCTGCATTTAACAACCATCAGTTTTGCCAGGGAAATAAGCCATGGAAGAATATTGAAATCTAAATGTTTTCAATATTAAGTCCACCTTTTTTTGTCTCTGAAGACTATTTATTAGTAATTAGAATTAACAAAAGTGACTATTCCCTAGTTAACAAAAAAAGCTAGCTTCATGATTCTAATAGAGCTCTGTCATGTAATAATGTCAGTTGAATAAATTGGCAGCCAACCTTTCTTTGCTTGCTTGAGCCTGCGGCTTCTGCTCACACACAAATTACCCTGTGAAGTTTAAAGGGATACTTAAGCCTCCTAGAAAAAAGCTTTTCACTTACCTGGGGCTTTTACCAGCCCCCTGCAGCCATCCTCTGCCCGTGCAGTCCCCCACCACGGGTTAGTTTCGTTTTCGACGACTGGGAGTTGGCGGGCCACTGCACCTGCACAGCTCTAGCCACGCGTATCCTTGCTTCCGTTCCCGCCCACAATAGCGTCCTGCACAAGACCCGCGGTGGGAGACTGGAGCACGTGCAGAGGACAGCTGCAGAGTGCTGGTAGAAGCCCCAGGTAAGTAAAACTCTTTTTTTACCAGGCTAAAGTATCACTTTAAAGTGTACCTTAAAGGGATACTGTAGGGGGGTCCGGGGAAAATGAGCTGAACTTACCCGGGGCTTCAAATGGTCCCCCGCAGGCATCCTGTGTTGGCGCAGCCACTCACCGATGCTCTGGCCCCGCCTCCAGTTCACTTCTGGAATTTCTGACTTTAAAGTCAGAAAACCACTGCGCCTGCACGCCCGTGTCCTCGCTCCCGCTGATGTCACCAGGAGTGTACTGCGCAGACACAGCTGTGCGCTCTTTATGACATCAGCGGGATCGAGGACACGGCAACGCTGGCGCAGTGGTTTTCAGACTTTAAAGTCTGAAATTCCAGAAGTGAACCGGAGGCGGGGCCGGAGCATTGGTGAGTGGCTGCGCCAACACAGGATGTCTGCGGGGGACCGTTAGAAGCCCCGGGTAAGTTCAACTCATTTTCCCCCGACCCCCCTACAGTATCCCTTTAAGTGTCCCCAAAAAATTTAGTTTTACTCACCTGGGACTTACCTCAGCCCCCTGCAGCTGATCGGTGCCCACGACGAGTCGCTCTGATGCTCCGGGTCCCGCCGGCGGCCACTTCCGGTTCCGCCGTCAGGCTGGGGAACGCGGCTGATACTACACGTTCCCAGCCAAAATAGCACCCCTATGCGGCCATATGTCCGCATACGGGTGCCTATGCGGACATATGGCCGCATAGGGGTGCTCTTTTGGCTGGGAACACATAGTATCAGCCGCGTTCCCCAGCCTGACGGGTCCTGACTGCGAAACCGGAAGTGGCCGCCCGCGGGACCCGGACCATCAGAGCGACTCGTCGTGGGCACCGATCAGCTGCAGGGGGCTGAGGTAAGCCCCAGATGAGTAAAACTCAATTTTTTGGGACACTTAAGGTACACTTTAAAGCAAACAGGGTGCAGCAGATTGGGCACTGCAGCTTAGGCTGTGTACTGTGAGCTGTGACAGGGTGATGTGTGTGCAAACAGAAACCACAAGCTACAATGAGGAAAGAAAATTAGGTTGCAGATGATCTTCCATCAACAAAAAATATTCAGTTGGCTCTATCTTACTCATTCTGACTGCACCACATGTTTTATTTTGGCTGTTGCAGGATTTAGGCTACCTTTCATATGATGGGGAGTTTCATTGACCAATATGGCAGCTTATGAGGTCAACTCGCTTTACTTTACTCTAAGTAGCCTACAGTTCATTTTAATATGTAATTTTTACTTCTTAATTTGTATTGTTGGGTTAGTGATTTAATTGTTTTAACACTCCTTTGCTTTGCTGTGCCTTGTTGCAGCAGGATACTTGCTTTGTGCCCCACTCGATATTAGATCCAATCTTAACAGAGATCTAAGCTAATACGCCTGTATAGTACAAAGTTATGAAGCATCACTCTACTGCCGCTTCTGCCTGCACCTGCCCCTATCCTACTGTCCACTCATTAGCTATTAAAACATTGAATCATCAAATCTAAAATCAAGAAGTTTTAAACCAGGATGATACCATTTATGTGACCTATGGAAAATGTCTTATATTGTGTCTCTGCCCCTCCATCTTTAAAGGGGAGACACTTTACATATAACCAACACACGTGGTAGGGGTCTGAGGTTTCTCATTGTACCTAGGGGACATTTAACCCAAAGGAAATTGTAGTTTTATCAAAAGCAAGTTCCGGTAATGAAAGGTTCTGTGCACTAGAACAGTGTTTCTCAACATTATTTTTGTATGCATCCCTTTATCAAAGCCTGTGCCCATCAAGTACCTTCTAATGTATTCCAATGTATGTAAAATTATCTCAAGTACTCCTTGTACCCCTGAACACTAATATAGTTATGAGCAGTACACCCAAATTGTGTAAAAATGATTTCTAGGCAGTCACCAGGGGCCATATGCAATTCACCTTTTCACCTGAGTTTTCTCCTAGGAGATAATTTTTCATCTTCTATTTAAATTAACTTTTTAGCACTTTGAAATTGAAAAAGTGCCAAAAAGTAGGTGAAAAAGTACTATCAAAATTATTTTGAGTATTTGTTTGCTTGCTGGTGGTGTAAAAGGCAATTTATTTACAAGTTGTGAAAATATCACCTAGGAGAAAACGCAAGTGAAAAAGTGAATTGCATATGGTCCCAGTTGTCTTTAAATAAGTAACGTAAATCACTTACCATACCTGAAGTTGTTTATATAATATAGGTGAAACTTGAAAAATTAGAATATCATGCAAAAGTTCATTTATGTCATTAATTCTGAACTAGACTTAGAGACATTTAAAAGCTCGGGAACCCTTTGCAGGTGTTTTGGATCAATTAGCTGATTAGAGTCTGACACTTTGAGCCTAGAATATTAACCACGTCACCCCTGAGGGTACTTTTACCCCTTGAACACCAGAGCAATTTTCACCTTTCAGCGCTCCTTCCATTCATTCATCTATAACTTTATTATTACTTATCACAATGAAATGAACTACGTCTTGTTATTTTCGCCACCAATTAGGCTTTCTTTAGGTGGGACATTATGCCAAGAATTATTTTATTCTAAATGTGTTTTAATGGGAAAATAGGAAAAAATGTGGGAAAAAAATTATAATTTTTCCGTTTTCGGCCATTATAGTTTTTAAATAATGCATGCTACTGTAAATAAAACCCATGAAATGTATTTGACCATTTGTCCCAGTTATAAAACCGTTTAAATTATGTCCCTATCACAATGTTTGGCGACAATATTTTATTTGGAAATAAAGGTGCATTTTTTTCAGTTTTGCATCCCTCCCTAATTACAAGCCCGTAGTTTATAAAGTAACAGTGTTATACCCTCTTGACATAAATATTTTAAAAGTTCAGTCCCTAAGGTAACTATTTATGTTTTTTTTTTTTTATTGTACTTTTTTTTTTTTTAATTACAAAAAAAAAATGGGGAGTGTGGGAGGTAATGAGTTAATTTATTGTGTAAAACTAATGTATTTGTATATGTAAAATGCTTTAGGGTGTAGTTTTACTATTTGGCCACAAGATGGCCACAGTTAGTTTGTTTACATTGACCTGTAAGCGTCCGGAAGGACGCTTACAGGAAACACTACGAGGCTGGGAGAATCACAATGATCGCGCTGTTTCTCAAAGAAGCAGCAGATCATTGTGGGGGCTTAGATCAACGAACGGGAATAGATTTTCCCATTCATTGATCTCCAGGCAAGCGGGCGGCGCAGCGGTGGTAGCGCGGAAGGTACGGATTTCTCTGTCCCTTGGTTTTTTAGGGGGGAAAAAAGGGACAGAGAAATCCGTACCGCGGGGGGTAAAGTAGTTAAACCTTTTTACAATATTCTAATGGTCTGCGATTTTGATTTTGGGGTTCTCATAAGCTGTAAGATATAATCACCCAAATTATAATTAGGCTTGAAATATGTTGCTTTGCATTTAATGAGCCTATTTCACACATTAGTTTCACATTTTAAGTTAAGTAACTGATATAAGTAAATTTTGCACGATATTCTAATTTTTCGAGTTTCACATGTAATGTATCATTTTAAAATTAAAACATTGCTAAATTTAATTAAATTCACCAAGCCCAAGTACCCCGTGAACCTTCCAGATCCCGATGTACCACCTGGGGTACATGTACCTAGATGCTACAGCATCCTATCAGAATGCTGTGAATTGTCTTCCACAGTTCGGGCAACTGCATTTTGCAGTTTAGTTTCACTCTATTGTAGACGTCTGGTAGTCTTTTCTGACGTTAGTATCTTTTGTTTATAGTTTTTAAGTGAAAATTCATTGTTGATTTTGTGCTAATTTTTCAAACCAAGCTTTAAAGCTGCATTACCGTCTGGAGCAATAAATGAGAGAGATCTATATTAGAAAACACTGCATGCTGAGAAATGTTTTACCTCTTACCTGTGTTTTAGGGTGTATGTTGCCTGCAGTTTGTTCTCCTGTCACCATGGAAACCTGTTGCCCACTACAGGAATTAGAGAGGCTTTGGGAACCAAGCTCAACTTTTGGTCTGCTGGTCTCCACCCCGCCATGCATGCAGCTGAGGGCCCATGGCTTTACAAATGCATTCCACTGAGGAGATTGGGACAGCATCCTGGGTTCCCTAATGTTAAATAAGTGAATCACAAGTATATCAACAAGTGACTTGCAAGTATATCAGCCTATTGGGAGCAGAAATAAAGGTAGAGGGCATTTATTGTAATCCATTTATTATACCAGACGGCAATGCTGCTTTCAGGTTGAATGATAATTGTTTCCTTCCAATAAAACTGTGTAAACGTACCAATACTGCATTTTAGTTCAAAAATATTGCTTGGCATAATAGTAACCCTGAGCTGAGTAAAACATGGAGGGGTGCATCACTGATTCCCTTTTAAAAAGGTTACTTGTTTTGCTTTTCTTATGATGGCTTTCTAAATCACAGGCCCAAAACAGTATATTGCACAGAAATAAAATAGAGTGTAAATATCTGGTGGAATGCACTTCCAAACAAAAAGGAAGTTCGGAACCACACAATATTACAATAAGTCAGCGCTCAATGGCTTTAAAAAGTTCTTAAGAAAGACTGTAATCAGTCCATACACAACTACAAACTTGTAGAAGTAAAACAGAACGAACTCTACCCTGTGTGTAGGCCACCCAGTGGGCTAAATTCTGCTGCCTTCCCCATACCATCCAGGTCCCAGCCACACATCCTGTCTCCGTGTCCCACATGCTTGAGCGGAACTTCGCCCACCGGGTGGCCTACGCACTGGGTAGAGCATGTTAAAACTCTGAGCTCTGTTTTACTTCTACAAGTTTGTAAGTGTGCTGTCTTTTTATTAATTAATTTTAACTACGACTTTATGCTATGGTGGTTCCTGGTATGTTTTACTTGAGGTGATTTGGTATAAGAAGGCTGACACTGAGGAGCAGACTGGGAAGGATCCTGTTGAGGCAGGGGGCGGCCAGATGACCCCATAAGCTCTGCAGACCTTATCTAACAGAAGGTCAATCCTAAGGGTGAGTTTCCACTGCTTGGGGTGTGTTGATGGTGAACCATACCAAAAGGTGAACCATACCAAAGTGTCTTTTGCATCACTCCAGCCAGGATAATCGTTTGAGGTTGCTACACAATGTTTGGGCAGATAATGGCAAGAACTTTTTAAAACCATTTAGCGCTGACTTATTGTAATATTGTGTAGATCATCACTTTTAACTTCATTGGTTGCATCCATGTTTCAGATGTGGGACTCAGGCTCTGGCATGCATGAAAGATTAGGATTAGGCAAAATTTCTTACAAAGATTTCTGTTTTACATGTTAGAGAGACTGGTGCTTCCATAGGGCAAACTGGGCAATTGTCCAGGGCCCCTGTACCGGATGCTGGGCAACCACCCTAAGGGTCCTTTTACACTATATCAGTTGCTGTCAGTTGTAATTAAAAGGACAACTGATATACAGTCCAGTGTACATGTTTTCCAATTGCCTCTTTCACACTATACACTGAAAAACTGCTATGTAGAAAAAAATGCATTAAAACGCAATGCATAGCAACCCATTAAAATGAATTATGTGTAAAAGGGCTGTAAGTGTTTACTGGTCCCTGGGGAATGCCTGCAGAGAATTCGGCAACCGAGTGATTAACCTGTCCAGTCAACACACACCTCCATCAGTCTGCATGCTCACTGTCTTCATACTTGTTGCCGCATCTCTCAGTTATGGGACAATATTCTCTACAAGGGCCACAGAGACCACTATACACCAGGAGGGTTAGGAGGCCTAAGGGGTATGCTAGCTGGCTCTGGGGCCTCTGTTGGGGAAAAAAAACAAAGGAGCCAAATGCCGCTTATGGGGAACAGACAGAAAAAAATTGGTTCCAAAGGCCACTTCTGGGGGTGGGATTGTTAGGGGGTTCCCATGCCATTGTTGCCCAGGGCCCCAGTGAGCCTAGAACCAGGCCAGTGTGTTAAAAATTGTAAATTTTCACATGAAATGGAAGAAAAAAGTGAATTTCATGCAAATTTAATACACGGCTAGCAACTTCCTCCATTGCTTTCTTTGTAAAAAGTATGCAAATTCTAACATTTCACATTAAGAATAATTGTGAAGTATATTTACAATTCAGGCACAAACTAGTGCAGCATGTAAAAAAATGCAAAACACAAACCAAAATTTGCCTGCAGAGTGGCAGCAGAGCGTTGTTCATCACCTGCTCCTGGCGCCGATACAGGTTCTCTCCACTTCCTGTTCCATTTACAAGTGCCATGCAAGCAGCCAATGACCTTGCAGCTTCCGTCCCTGTCACACAACTGAAGCCGCATGGTGATTGGCTGGCTGCAAAGAACTTGCAAACTGTACAGGGAGAGAATAGGGTGCTGTATCACTGCCGGGAGCAGTTAATGTATAAGGCTCTGCTGCATTATTTACAGTACTGGATTCCCATAGCTTCGGGCCTTCCCCCCCACCACCACCAACTTACCCTCCTGGAGATTAGAAGGAGGGACCCAGCTGACAAATTTCAATGGAGGGGCCAGGCCCAGAGTAAGATAAGGCCTGTACCCACCTTGTGACGATTTTGTCCGCAATTCTTTCAATGACCGGCGATTGTTTGAGTGACGAGTGATTGTTTCCACAATCTCACAATGTGGGTACAGGCGAGCAATGCTTTGTTACACGTGGTGATAACGACCGTCACAGTGGATCGGATCTTTAAGATCCCTGACGATCCCCGCACAAAGTCCTGTGATCATTTTAACTCTCGTTTGCACGCCTCCTGTTTTGTCGCGTGTACCCGCGGGGAGGAAGATGGGGAACCTCATTAGTCGGAAGACGCCGCTGTGAGGTTCCCGATCCACCATCATGTGGGTATTCAGCTTTAGGCCCTGCCATTGAACTAAGTGAGTACTTAGCTTCTCGGGAATGCACCTGCCCTTATCTTAGAAAAAGACCTAGACTTACTCCAGTGCTACAAATAGGCATGGCATTTAAATAGTAACTGAAAATGTCTGTTAATGATACACAGTATGTAATTCTATTTTCCTTTAAAACATGTGCTATTGCCTGGTAATACATTTGACAACTCAATTTACCTCTTTGAAAATTATCTCCCAGGAGATATAAACTTACGATTTTTGTCAAATGATTTGTTTGCAACATGCTCCCTGGCAAATTCCTGTCCTCCTGGCAACCGAGGGATTAACAGGAGATCAAACCAGACACAAGCACTGCATGACGACCTTAATCCACCCAAACCTCCCGGAATCATTGTGTGTGATTTATGTCTCACTGTTCTGCTTTAATCACTTAGTAATCACACTTCTTAAGTAGCACGCTACAATTCTGCAGAATGTTGTACTTAGTGAATAAGGTAGATGGAACTAATCATTTGGGAAACAACTTGCTAATTACATTCTATTAGATTTTAACAACAACCTCCGAAAAAAGCAGGAGTTTTGAAGCTTGAAACTTGTAATGTACATGTTATTATATGTTTCAAAGGGAGGAGGGGGGGGGGGGGGGGAAGAGAGAAGTTAAATAGGTTCACTAATTCTAATGATTAAAACTGAGTAGCTCCAATGCCAGATATGGAAATGTGTGGTCTTCTTCTGCTTGAGAGTCCTTCATAAAACTCAAGCCAAAAAGCACAGCCAGCATAACCAGGGTTTGACATAATGATATAGTACAGCTAAAAAGAGAAAGCTTAGAACCCAGAACAATCGCAAATACTTTCTGTTTTAATAAAGGCAAACTTTTGTTTTGCATATCAATTTATTAAGAGAGCTTTTGGTCCTTTGTAGCCCCTTACACACACCTAGGAATTCTGGTTCACCATGAGCTTGCTGGGTAATCTGTAACTCTGGTTGCTTCAAGCCCTAGCCCATAGAGCCACAACAATCCATGCCATGCACTGATGAGGATCAACCAATGCAACATTGCAAGGGTTAAATAACTAATTGAGGATGTTCCTAAAATGTTCATCCATTCTTATGGTGGCCATACATGGTGCAATTTTTTTCATACAATCTTACCATTTCTATGCAGTATAAGGGTAAATTAAGTGAATATACTGAAAGGATAATTTATATAGAAATGGTATTGTTATTGTTAAAATATTAAGTTTGTACACAAAAACCCCAGTAAACCTATCTATCTAACTAACTAGTAAATGTATACACAGGTAATATATACAAATTTACATTATACAACCAGGCAGGGTACAGAAGGAAGCAGACAAGAAGCAGAGTCAGGACAGAATGCCAGGTTTGGCCACAGGTCAGCAGGTACAGATACTGATCATGACACAGATATAGAGTTGTCCAAAGACTCAGGTTACACAGTACAAAGTTATAGCACTGATTACTTCTTACGGGGCTCTTAGAGAAGCCACACCTGCTGCATGATGAAGCCAGAGAGCCATCAACAGGGCAGCCAGAATCACTATAGAGCCACTTGCTGGTGGAAAGCGGAAGTCCAGGGCAGTCAAAGTCAATGCTGCCACTAGCAGGCAGAAAGTGGTAGTACATGGTTCCTAGCAGTGGGATTTATAAGGTGGCGCTGTCAGTAGCTCAACATTTAACTGCTCTAAGATGCTGACAGGGCAGAGCAGTGGCGAGAATGCTGCTCTCTTATAATTTTGACATAAAATAAAATGTATGGCTGGAGTGAAGCTTTAACTTTGATGTGGTAATTTTTATATATATTTTATAATTTTGTGTGCAGGAATTCTCCATGTTATAAATAGGTTTTTATACCTGTGTTAGATAAAAATCTGTAAGACATGTGAGTCCATAACATAACTTGGAAATCCTTCTTTGCTGCTGTAGGTATAGAATCTGAATGGAGAAAGACTCAGTGTATGCCGCGTGAAGTGTGTGTAGACGTTGGGAAAGAGTTTGGTGCAGCAACAAACACCTTCTTTAAGCCACCATGTGTGTCACTGTACAGGTGCGGAGGATGCTGCAACAGCGAAGGACTGCACTGCATGAACACAAGCTCTTCATATGTCAGCAAAACGGTAAGTCTTAATCACACTCAGATTTTTTTTTCTAATACCCAAGAAGCCCACAGCAAGCAAGAAAATACTCAAAACACCCAAAACAACTTTTCAACTGCTAGATTGTGAAAATGTGTTTTGTACATGGCATGAAAAATTTCCTCCTAGGGAAAAGCTCAGGACAAAAGTTAACTGAAGAAGGGTCCATGTGTTTTGTGCCAAAGTTAACAGCACCACACATAGAGGTTGATTCACAATGCTTTTCTCTTGAATTACTTCACCTTACTTATTTTCCACCTCAGCTATAAGTAGAGCTACCATATTTTTCGGCATATAAGACACATTTTTTCTCCTGCAAAAATGGGGAAAAAAGTCACTATGTCTTATATGCCAAATACAGGGTGTCCCAGATTTACGAATGCCCACCGATATGAACCATTGACCTGCCACGATGTTGGGGACTTCCTATATTGTCTCCTCTCCTCCCCTGTGTTCTCTGCTCCCCCATGTATAATCATAAGCAGCATGGCTCACCTCATCCATCAGTACCTGTGGCGATCAGAGAGCAGCTGCCGCTGCCTACATCTAATCAGGGAAAGCGAAGGAGGACATGGGGGAAACCTGGGACAGAAGGACAAACATGTGGGATAGAAGGGCATGCGTGGGGGACAGAAGGACACACATGGGGACACATAGGGGAGAGAAGGGACACATGGGGAAGAGATGGGGCCACATTGGGGAAAAAAAGGACACATGAGGGACATAGGAGGGCACATGGTGGACACAGGAGGGCACATGAGATACAAGGGGACACAGTAATTGGGGGGAGAACATCTACAAGATGCTCCTGGACCGTGGACGCACCAGGTTTAGTATATTTTTTTTCCTTGTTTTTTTGCCCTCTAAAACTAGGTGCGTCTTATAGTCCACTTAAAAACATTCAACTATCTCAGCTCCTTGTCCTGACAGATAGTATTAGTGACTCCATGTGTTACCTCTCCTTATAACACTGAGCTGAGATTGTGAGGAGATCAGTGAATGTTTTTAAGCGCTGATTGCTTTTCTGTTATTGGTCAGTCTTGAGATCTGGTGAGCGATTGCTTAACATGTTAATAGTTGATCAAATATAAGTCGTTCTGTGTGGAGGATGTGGCTAATCTTGTCAGATTTTTGTCAGAAACATCTAACCTGTATGCTTGTTCAGCATCTATGGCTAAAAGTATTAGAAGCAGAAAATCAGCAAGGCTGCCAGGCAACTGGTTTCGGTTAAATGGAAATAAATGTGGCATCCTCCATATCCCTCTCACTTCAGGTACCATTTAAATCATAAGTTAAGGCAGATAATGTGAGATAAATTGTGAGTAAAAAAGTGAGGTAAGATAATAAAATAAGTTTGTGACTCAACCCCATAGTTTCAACAAGCTCTAGATGAAGGATTTCCCCTACATTTATATAAAATCCAGCACGAGATGATTCCTGTGTCGCTTGCTTTTGACTGACTTCTATAAATTATATATGTAGAATGTTGGAAAAACATGGAATGAGGACCTTTGTTGCCGGGGCAACAAAGGGGGCACAAACACTAAAGAGTGCCAGACGTTCTTACACTTCCCCCCAAAAAAGCAGGGCTGTGGAGTCGGAGTCGAGGAGTCGGAGCAATTTTGGGTACCTGGAGTCGGTGGTTCCAATAAACTGAGGAGTCGGAGTCAGATGATTTTTGAACCAAATCCATAACCTTTGTAAAAATTGGACTAAGGCGTTGGAGTCAAGAGGTCGGAGTTGGAGCAATTTTGGCTAACTGGAGTTGAAGTCGGTGGTTTCATACACTGAGGAGTCGGAGTTGGATAATTTTTGTACCGACTCCACAGCCCTGGAAAAAAGTTTAGTTACATTTCCCATTTCAGGGAGCAACATACACAGTGATGCAGCTATATAGTACATTATCGCTAGATGTTTATATAGTGAGGGCCACATCTGAAGCTTTCTAACACATTTCTATTAAATTAGAAATAAAGCAGTATAGCCATATACACTGTATAGCTTTGAACCTAAATGCTCTGCTCAGCCTGAAAGGCCTAGTTGTTGTTGGTTTCCAGTGACATGCATCAGTATCAGCCCTGGCAGTCATTTGTGGGCTCACAGAGATCAAAGCAAACGGCACTCTGTATGCCCATCACTCTCCTGAGAAAATTAGAGGCTGAATCTAGTAAATGTCAGGCTATTCCGTCTCATGGCGTGTACTTTCACCCAGTTTTATGCTCACTTTTATAGAAAACAGAAGCTCTGCTAACATTACAAGTGATTAAAGCAGATCTGCCACAAAGCTGTAAAGATAAACTGAGCATATAATGAAAAGATGTCAAAATAATTAGCTGTTCCAGAGATATAGACTTCCTTTTTACCAACCAGCAGAAAAGCTGAAACACAAAGAATTCCACTTGTGTTTCCAAAGCCAAAAACACTTCTATTGTGCAGCTGCTGGAGGTGATTGCACTACACTGTGCACTTCTTGCTGAGCCTTCTAGTCCCTCAGCAGCTGCAGAGGTCCTTAGCAATTCTAATTCCAGGGGTCCAGCAAGGTGTACACCTAAAGAGGGCACCTGCTATGATGGACACAAGGAAATGCCAATAGTAGAATATTGGTAATCATGGGGGGGGGGGGGGGTTCTTAGTGTTTCCTATATACTTTACAAAAGCACTCTCTGGAATGGATCTAAGATGTCAGCCAGCCTTCGTACGTGCTTGCGTGCTATTTTGGTAGATGGATTAAGCAACTGCAATAAGTGTCTTTGAAAATTAAGAAAACCTTGGAAATCCCCCCAAGGAGATAAACAAGTCCAAAACTACTCAGATTTATCAGATTTCAGCTACCTACTGTATTATAATCGAATCGGATGAAAATAGGTGGCGCCAAGTGCATGTCCAATTGACTATGTGACCAACTTTGAGCCGAAATTGGTTGCATGAATTGGTCGGACATGCTGCAAGATTTAGGGCCGACTTGCTCGATTGGGTGCACAGCAGTAATGGCAAGCGATATCAGGACGAGCGACGAAACCCCCAGTGCTGTCCCCCTAATGTGTAATATGCCTGCCCAGTGCACTATACATTACCTATCCGTTTCTGCCACTGGCTCCAGGCTCAGTTCTTGGTCCATACATGCACCCCACGTGGTTGCCGGAGTAACTTGTGACGCCACACGCTGGCAACCATGTGGGGTGCTTATATGGACAAAGGATGGAGTTAGCGGCGGACAGGGCCGGCGAGGCGGCATATACGCCATCACAAGGTCCACTCCAGATTGATTTCAGCCGACGGATCTCTCTCTAATCAGATTCTATTAGAGAGAGATTTGTCTCTTGATGCATGGCTAGATGCATGGCTAACTCAAGTGACAACAGTAAAGGAGAAAAGCAAGTCTTATATGTATGTATTTTAAATTGTACAGTTTTTTGCAAAAGTGGTCTATTAAAGGGACCCCAAGCAGTGCCATAAAAAGGAAATCTGGATTTGACTTACCTGGGGCTTCCTCCAGCCCCCACTCCCCTAGCCCTCGATGTCCCCTGGCATCATATTTGTCCCTTTCGTGGTCCTGCTGGCGGCTCCGGGAATCCAGCGACTTTGGCTGAAGTAGAAAGGAAAGAAAGTTCCGCTGCACCAATGGCTGGGTGAAAAAAGATTCTCCGTTTATTATTACATCAGTAGGTACAAAAGGTTAAAAAGGATCACGCGTATCGGAGCTCATGGCTCCTTAATCAAGCTATGATTAAGGAGCCATGAGCTCCGATACGCGTGAGCCTTTTTAACCTTTTGTACCCACTGATGCAATAATAAACGGAGAATCTTTTTTCACCCAGCCATTGGTGCAGCGGAACTTTCTTTCCTTTCTACTGGTTGCTGAGCCTACAGGTTCCTGACTCCCCTTGGCTCATTGTGTGTGGATGTTGCGGGTCCTTTCCTGTTTTGCGACTTTGGCTGAAGTCGTACGTGCACTGTTCTCTAAAGGCTGAACCACGCATGTGCAGCACACTTATGGCAACCGGCGTGCACGTATCGGAGCCACCAGCAGGACCATGGAAGGGACGAAGACGATGCCTAGGGACATCGAGGGCTACGGGGTCCTGGGGAAGCCCCAGGTAAATCCAGATTTCCTTTTTATGGCACTGCTCAGGGTCCCTTTAATATCATTCAGCTTCCATACAGACAAATCTTCAACTACTGAACTTGTTATATTTTCCCTGGACTCTGTTCCATGCACTCAGATATGTTTTTTTCTCAGCTACAAAGTTTTATGACCCCAATTAGTTATCAGTGAGTGTTAAGCTACAGCTGGAATCTGTTCCCTGCACTCAAATATGTTTTTTTCTCGGCCACAAAGTTTTCTGACCCCAATTAGTTATCAAGTGAGCATTACGCTACAGCACAACTGCAACCTTAGAAGCTCTCACACAGAGCCCTGGTGTCCTGACCCTCACAGTAAAAATCAAAAAGGAAAACAGCATATTTCTAAGTAGTACTGGGACTGTACATACTCAGGTACCCTTTAAAGTGATGTTTATGTTTATTCAAGTTCATTTATTATTTTTACAAAAAATGCCATATAGAAGCCTACAGCCTAAACGTAGCTAAATCAGGTTGGTCAGAAGTTCAGTTTAGTCAACTTTATAAATCAGATGTTCACAATAGCTTGCTTAGCAATAAACTAATAAAGGCTATGCCTTAAATTCTTCAATGTCTGTAAAATAAACTATAATATAATAAGTCCTGTAATGAAGCCATTTGAGTTTCAATGCTTAATTCACTCCTCCTATTCTGAGTAAATTGTTGTTGGGTTTCTTCCTGTGGGTGGGCTGCTTATTCCTTTACAACATCAGTGATATTTCCTTCATAATGCATCCTCTGGGTGTATTTTCCTGTTGACATCATCAGTGAAAGCTGAATGATGTCAGCACATCTGTAGGGAGTTACTGACCATTTCTATAATTGCACCAGTTGGTATCACAATAAAGTTTTTCCCAGAACTGAATCACTTATCTGTATATTCTTACAAAACACTTTTGGTAAGGGAGCACTCTGTATGGGCCTAACACATGCTCCTCTTCACTGCCATGATCAGTTAGGACTATTATGTGGCAAGTGGAGTAGTAAATTGTGAGAAAATCACTTTGGTAAGCTAATCTAGGTCCATGCTGTGGTAATCTTTGTAAACACATTCCTAATACTCACTTGCAAAGTTTTTAAACCTGGAACTATAAACAGTACTTTACCACACCCCCTTACCCTGTATAGTAGCATGTTTCCCTTTGATTTGATTTCTGTACGCTGGACTGTTTGCACATGCTCAGTAATGACTTGGAAGCATACTTTTCATTGCCTGTATGCTCTACTGTATGCGACCGTAATGGGGCATTAAGGTGCGTTGCCACTTTTTGGGGGTGTTGCGTTTTAATTTGCGTTGCGACTTTAACGTCGCATCAAAACGCAACGTCCTACTGTGAAAGAGGCCTTAGACTACATTTCCATTGCCTCACATACAAAATTTGCATTCTATGTTACAGTCCATTGAAAATCATTGGGCTGTTTCCACCTAATGCATCAGATGACATTATTTATAATTCATACAGCTTTTCACTGTTTTTGCTATTTTAAATAAGAGTAATTATGCTCACCATCCATCCAATGTCTGTTCTTACATCTTCCTATCATTAAACTATTTTCCTGTTCTTTCTCTCTTAAGAACTCCTTTGTGGCTGCTAGTTAAACACTTGATCAGTTACAAGGTCTTTCTTTTTAACTTCAAAGCTCTTCATTTAGCTGCTTTCCCTTCCATATCATCCTTTATCTGGCCACTGATTTGTAGAGCGCTCCCCCATACTGTGCACAATCATTTGTTCTCTACTCCCCTCACTCCCAATAGTAGGACCAGGTGATTTCTGTACACTGGAATTCCAATCTTCCTGCAGAATTGCACGCATCTACCTTAATTTTAATATTCTTATTTGGAGTGTTTGGAAAATGCAAGACATGGTAGAATCTTGCACGAAAACATTATGCATGTGGATATGAGGAACGCTAATGCTGCTTAGTACACAATTCATGTTTGACATGATGAATTTACTAAGTGAAAGCTAATAGAGTCAGCATTAAAGAAAGACAGTAGCAGTGGAAAAATGTAATAAATTGCAAAGCGAGAAGTTAATAAATAGAAGATAGATCAAGAAATAATTCATACTCACTATGTAATTTGATCATTTTGTTTGAGCCTACAGGTCAGCATGGTTAATGGCACCAACTGCAATTAACATCTTATGCTCTACTCAGGTTGTTAAGTCTGTGTCTAAAGGACCATACTCGATTTTTCTGATGACCGGTGATTTTTTGAGCAAAGAGCAATCGTTTCACAATTTCGCGATGTGGGTACATATGCACCAATTGGAGTTATATTCCCTTTAACTGCTTGCCGACTGCGTCCCGTCGATGGATGTGGCCGCAGCCCCAGGACCGCCTAACTCCGATCAGCGTAAGGTTCTTGGGGACTGTTTAGGAGGCGATATCTCCGCTTGGTAGGCGATCGCCACTAGCAGACAGTTAGACGGCGAAGCCGCCATCTAATTACCCGTACAGCACTGCAATCTAAGGCAGCGATGTGCTGGGGACAGCCGTGTCACACTCCAGGGGATCAGTGGTGATCGGCTGTCATAGGCTGAAGCCTATGACAGCCGATCACAGTGATTGGCTGGCAGGTTTAGAAAAAAATAAGGACATTTATTATAAAAATAAACATATAAATATTTGCAAAAAAAACCCCAAACACTGGGGGAGCGATCAGACCCCACCAACAGAGAGCTCTGTTGGTGGGGAGAAAAGGAAGGGAGGTAATAAATTGTGTGCTGCATTGTGCTGCCCTGCAGCAAGACCTTAAAGCTGCAGTGGCCCATTTTAAGTAAAATGGCCTGGTCTTTAGGGGGGTTTAAAACTGCGGTCCTCAAGAGGTTAAACAAGCACCACTGTCATATCATAAATGTCATATGTCATATCATAAATCATCCATGAAATGACAGTCCAGTATAATTGTTTTCAAAAATTACAAAAAGTTTATTCATAGCCAACAGAAGTATTCAAACCATAAAAGCGATTAAATACAGTACAAGGACCAAAGACCCATACCAACCAGAACAACGGGCAAATACAATGTATTTGGCAAAGAACAACCCCTTCAGCTAATAAAGCCCATACAGGAGTATGACCCGGGTCATATGGTGAGTATACAGGGATACAATCTTATATAATGCAATAATATTAATAGTCAATGAAGTATAGGTACATAGTATATAAAACTACATGTGCAAAACAAACATGAGATAAGGTTACATAATTTAGTGAACAAGTTTGAGCCCCAATGCAATGGCAGTGCAATCCTAATAAAGTGATATTACCTGCAGACACCATACAAACCCAGTAGGTAATTGGAGCTGGATAGGGGAGTCTATGCGAATGTATAGCCCTTACCTGATGTTGGTACAGGCACACGATTACAAGAATAACGTTTGGCAGTGTGCGGCGGCAAACAACCATCACTGCAGATCCGACATTTAAGATCCCCGACGACTCTGTGTAAAATACCATGGTCGCTTGACTTCAGCAGGAAGGAAGATGGATCGGAAATGCTCGTCGTTGGGGGACACTGCTGGGATCCATCTTCTTGGGTCATCAGCTGAGTATTCAGCGTTAAAGAGACTCTGAAGTATTTTCTTACCTTGTATTGTCATAAAATCCTCTTCAGCATTAATTTCAAAGTGGAATCGTTGCATCCCCGCGGCAGATGAGCGATCTATTACAGAGAAATAGCCCTGCAAAGATCCAGGGCTAGCAGGGCTCTACTTCCTTGAAGAGGCAGAGCTGCCTTCTCCGTAGTCAATCTCTGCCGATCACCGCCTCTCCACACCCCTCAGTCTTCTTTCACTGAGAGGGGCGGGGAGGAGGCGGAGATCTGCGGTGATTGATTGCGGAGAGGCAGAGCTACAGCACAAAGCTCTGCCTCCCCAGGGCAGCAGAATATGTGACCTGCAAAGTTGTGGAACTTTGCAGGTCTATTTCTCAGTAATAAATCACTCATCTGCCACAAGGATGCAGCGATTCCACTTGGAAATGAATGCTAAAGAAGAATTTATGACAATATAAGGTAAAAAAAGAGACTTCAGAGTCTATTTAAGAATAGATCTATTAATAGATGTTTTAAAGTGGTTGTTATAGATTGTCCAGCAAGAGCATGATGAAACAGAACTCCTTGGAGTGTGTAAGTGGCTAAAAAGGACCAAAAAGCCCTGTTAATTTAAGATCCTTCTGAGAGTTAATAAAAGATGGTGAAGCCATAGGTTTAAATCCTATTATTCTACAACAAAGTTGTGATCTTTTTCTGCATGTGGGTATCCGGTGTTGCCGAATCCTAGCTCCTGCTTGGGGTTAATCTTTAATAAGATTGTTTTCCAGACTATAAAACTATTTTCAGACAAATAAATTCCATGCTGTCTTATTCAACATACTGAAACAATCACAGACGATGTACTTAAATAATGTATTTTAGCAGCATTCATGTCACCACATATGTAGAACCGCATTTTTCTATTATGAAGTGATAATGCAAACAGAATAACACATCTGGGCTCATTCACCTCTATCTAGTGTGATATTGTGGTATAACGTATTCATGTTTTAGGAATCTTTGGCTTTCGTCTGTCATAGGCAATTAGAACGCCATTCTCAATTCCAATTGAATTTTATTTTTAAACGTGTGATTTTCACCATGTGTTTGATTTGAAATGTTGTTAAAAAATGAAGATCCGCATAGCTACAAATAAATAATGGCTGTATTGAATTTTTGCTTTGTTTCAAAATGTAAAAGTCAGCCTTTCTTTGCCTTTGAATTGAGAGAAATCAGACATTGTCATCTGAAAGTAGTTAAAGTAGAACTCTGGGCAGCAATCCAAAAGCATATACAGATAGTTCAAAGTCCCTTCTTCAATAGTGTTAGCATTAAAATGTATTATTAGCTTAGGATGTACTTTAGAATTCCTTGTAAAATATGAGTCACATGATCATTGGCTGCTGCTTTTTGAATAGAAGCAGTAAGGTCTAAGGGCGATTACGCCAACACAGTAACGGTCACATAGTACATCAGGTGATACCTAGGTCATTGATACCTAGATCAGAATCGTTTATTCTGCCAGTTGGGTTTGGTACAATACATAGCTCAAGTAGAAAATAAAAATGGATAGATAGGTGCACAAGTAAGCTGTTTACAGAAGCAAAGAACAGCAATATACATCATACAGAACAGTTCAAAATTGTGGCACAAAAAAGTCAGCTCAGCTCATGGGGGGGGGGGGGGGGGTACTGATGGGAGTATGTGAAGGGAGTTCAGGAAGCTGACAATTCAGTCTTTTCCTGAACAAGCAGAGCTACAGCCCTCTTATTCACACTAAATGATAAGGCTTATTACACTCTGATGTAGCTCAACTAACACACACAGCTCAGTGCGGTGGATTTCTACAGCATTTATATGTGGATTGAAAACGTTTTATTGTGTGCTATGTAAGAGTTCAGGTCCACTTTAAGCAGTGGTTTGGTACTAGAACTACATATTCATAATATTTCTTAATGAAAATTATCAAGATAATAAATGATAAAAAATAATGTATTGTAAGTTCATTTATACTTTTATACCCTACTCTTCAGATGCTTTCAGAGGCAGTTAATCAGCTCTTCTGAGACACTAATTACCTCACCTGTGAATGTTTGTGGTTTTCTGCAAAACATGCACTGTTGGTGGTACTTGAGGACAGCGTTGAAAAGCCCTGTACTAAATAACTGTAGTTTTTCTCCCATGTACCATCCTCTACTGGCAAAGGGAATAGGTAAGTGCTCAACCCCATGACTGCTAGGCACACCAGTGGAGCACTGGAAATTTTGCTGAAAGCTAAGAATAGATAATAAGTTATCTTAAGATTGGAGATGTATAGAGAAAGTGAACCTAAAGTGGCCAAACTATTAATCAGACAGGACGGAAAATATAAGTACATTCGGGGGAGGCAGGAACGGTAGTTAACTGATGGGTCATAGCATTGCACAGCATTGAACAGTGCATTGCTGTGGCTCGATTGATTTTTCAATAGATTCTCTGCTGGAATTGATTCTGATCAGAAAGGGATCAATCAATTTGCCCCATTGCTTGATAATCTATAAGTGTATAGCCAGTTTTGTCAATGCACTTATCCTTCTCATCCCTTAGTTGTTGGATACCATTTGCTACAAAGAAATAGTATCATGGTGAACTTCACACACCATGAGTAGATGCAACTATCTTGCCATAAAGCAGGTAAAACATAGGAACGATTAATTGTAGCTAACTAAACAAGAGGTCCTTTAGGAGAAACAGTGACAACTTTGCATTCCACAAAGGTCAATTGTCTAATAATAGCATTGCTCTCTGAATTACACAGTATAATGAACGTTTATAAATTATAGGTGCTTTAAACAAAGAGAGTAGCATTACAGTATCTTGTAAAAGTGTCTCAGCTCCACTTTGTAATGTTTATAGCAAAAGTGCAGCTAGTGTCAGATTTAGAAGGTTAAATAAATGTTCCCAAATAAATACGAGAGATTGTAACCGTAGGCTCATAGATAAAAATAACACCACCAAGTTTATATTTTATTCTGAACTTTATCTCAACAGTGCCTGAAGTTATTCTGTTTTTGGGAAAATGATGTTACAGCACTTGGAAGTGAAATGCACAGAGCATATCAGTAGCTTTTATTCACGTGTCCAAAAGTAGAAACCGTGCCTATAACCACCAGTTACAGTATATTCCAACTGGCATTCTTCTAGGGCAGGCTAAGGAACCTGATGATGAGTAGTTGTTAGCAACCTGGTTCTGCTTACAGACAAACTGATACATGATAACTATTAGGTTTATTTCGGTTGGAACAGTAGTTTTTGCTTGGCTGCTATAATAGCTGAACAACGAGGGCATTTGCCTTGGGCCCATCATAACTGGAAGCCCATCACAGGAGCCTGGAGTGAAGATTATAAAAAGAAAGTTATATCTCGGCCCCAGTGAATGAGAAAGCCAGAGAAGGTGTATTTCTATTTAAAATAAATATATTTGTGAAATCAATTGATGCCTTTTCCAAAAATTAAATATCAAGGTTTAATGAGACAGAGAGAGATTGCCTCCTGTACAGGAGGAATTCATGCAGTGTTTTCAATATGTATACATTTATTAGGAGCAGGTGCTTGGGTCAAGATGAAGATAGAAATATGCAGATTGTTAAGGTAGTATCTCAAAGTAAATTAATAATTCAGATAAAGGGCCGGTTTACACTTGTTTTAAAAATGTATCCTTGAGATACGTTTTTAAAGCTTTGCAGAAACGCAGAAAGCGGATCCTATGTTAAAAATAGGACCTGCTTCCACTCGTGCAGAAACACGGATCGCACACGGATACATTTGGTATGGTTCGAAAGCTTCACGGAGAGTCTGGATTTGACACTTTTTCCCGTACTGGACTGGAAAATGTGTCCGATGCAAGCCTATGAGAACAGACACTGTCCGCGTCACCCATTTTCATCGTATCCATGCCGCCGCCGTGATGTAATACTCACGTGTTCTGCTGCCAATCAGTCCATTTTGAACAGCCCAGTGGTCGGGGATTCTCCATTGAGCTGCAGCAGACCAATGGGAATCCTCAGCAACAGGGTGAATTTTCATTGGTTCATGTTGGACCAATGAGCATTCTCCCTGTTGCTAGGGTGACTTGGCCTGTTGCAGCCTATGGAGAGTCATGCTTCTGCTGGCCCCCGGGCTGCTGAAGGGATCGAGCGCAGGATAAGCAGCAGCTGTGAGACAGGTGAGCGACGATGCGTACGGGCCAACGTATCGACGCTGCAGAAATGTAACGGATGCGGAACGGGTGTATTTGCGCAAAGCGGATGCAGAATGGATGGAACACATCCGCTTCGCGGATACACATTACATTTCCGTTCTGCATCCGCACAAGTGTGGACCAAGCCAAAGGAAGTTTCCAACCCTACTTAAAATATATGAGGAAGTGCTGACAAGTATTGTACCTTACCAAGAAAAAAATGGAGCTAGGAAGCTGTAAGTGCCACACTATTCTACATATTCCTGCAGGATGTCAATGCACTTGCAACATCTGTCCTGCAGCTTTCTACGTCTCTGCAAATAGAATTTTGGTGTAACTGATCATTTTCAGCATTAGTTAACTCCCAAATACTCCCAAAGTGTTGTCCCTTTAGGTATTTTTTGAGATTAGGGAACAGATGGTAGTCAGAAAGAGCCAGGTTGCGTGAATAGGGTGGATGGGGCATCAATGAAAAGATTAAGGAGGTAATTTTTGCTATATTGTCACCTGCGGCATGTGACGAGACAATGTCATGCAGCAGGATGACACCTTTTGTTGTTATGTCTTCGGATTCTCTCCATGACTAATACCGGACCACACGCAACTGGCTTCACCTTTGGCGATCTTTCCTCAATGTTTTTCCTTGAGTTTTTGCCTCAGCTTTGTCAATAAAGAACAGTAATATGTTGCATTGATGGTTGAACCCTTTGGGAGGTAGACCACAAGCAGAACTCCGGTTCCAAGAAACAGTTGCCATTTGCTTCTGCACTGACCTCTGCACACATAAATTCTTTGGCCTGGGGAACCACTGTGCCTCCATTCCTTACACTGTTTCTTTGTCTCAGGATCATAAAAGTAGATCCATGTCTCATCCCCAGTTACCTGTTTGTCCAGGAATTTTTTTGAAAAAAGGTCCAAAGCAGCCACAGATGTCTCCACACATCTCCTCTTTCGTTCAGTTGTCAAAAGTTTTTGGATCCACTTGCTGCAAGCTTTCTCATTTCCAAGTCGTTGTGGATAATGGGACTACCTCTCTCACATGATATTGCCAGAAATGTAGAAATAATTTTGGCTGATATTCTGTGGTCCTCCATGATCATGTCATAGATGGCTTTCATATTTGCAGGCACAGAGACAGGCCTCCCACTGGGTTTCTCACTTTTAATCCCGAAATGGCCATGTGTCAACCCAACGTTTAACTGTTGCATATGAAAGTGTGTGATATTTCATCATGGATCTGATTTGTAACTTTCCCTTGGAGAAACAGGAACTTGATTATGGTATTTGTGTGGTACAGCTAAGAAATAAAACATTAGGAGCAGAGACATAAGTCTAATATTGTTTCCAGTACAGGAAGAGTTTAGAAACTCCAGTTGTTATCTATGCAAAAGAGTCATTGAGCTCCACGACTTTCAAAGTCGCAGAGAGCTCTGTCTTCTGAAGCTTGTTATCTCAAGTGTCTGGCACTGTATTGTTTTTTTTTCTGCAAAGGATAGTTCAAAAGTTCACTTGCCTGTTCTGTAAAATCATTTGGGATGCTGAGTAGTGTGTAAACTGCAAATATTATTGAATGATGCAATGTTGTAAAAAAAACTATATAACTGAAAATAAAAATATGAGAATATTTTCTTTGCTACTAGTGTTCTAGTAATTATCCGTACAACACAACCAATTCATTATATCATAATTTTTTTTCGCTTCAGTGTCTCTTAATGCCACATCACCGGAAACAAAGGCCAGAAAGTGCCCCAGGTACTGTATATGAGCCAATCGCATACATTTGAAATCGGCGGCAGTAGACTTGGGCGCAGGATACAGCCGGCATATGGCTGATCCTGCTTCTGCAGAAGTCTGGGCCGTATTAATTACTATTCCCCCTCCAGGCCGCCATGGATAGTGGGGGAATGATATAATTCGGCTTCCAGCGAGGAGGCCGAATTATTATGTTTTTTTAAAGAGAGTCTGTACTCTAAAATTTTTACAATAAAAAGCATACCATTCTATTCATTATGTTCTCCTGGGTCCCTCTGTTCTGTTTCTGCCACTCCCGAAACAGGAAACAGGAACTTGATTATGGTATTTGCTCTTCCATATTGAACTTCTTTGCAGATGCTGTGATGTTTACTTTCAACTGAAAAAAAAAAAAGATAAGTGGAAATCATAGGTAGTAGATTTTTGCATCATTCGAGCTCAATTTATTCTGGGTAAGGCTTAATACATGTTAGCACCCCCTCGCAGCATCTAAAGTATGTAAAAAAGTGCATAAGATAGCATAGATAAAAGTCCAGGCATGTAAGGAAACCTCTGTGTATCTGGACGGAGTCCTCATCCTGTTATTTCATTTATAATAATGCATCCACATACCTACATTGATCAATCATCAATCTGGTCACATGATCGCAACTTCTTTGTGCATTGGCTAAGAGGTGGTGCTGTGTTTACTTTCTCAGCATGCTCCCCTTGCATCTGCTTCAGGCTGGGAATGGGGCTGAGCTTTTTGGCTTCCCCACACTACCGGTAGCTACACATAATCTTTGCATGGAATTGGTAAGTTTACCTTTTAAAAAAAAAAGTTTACAATTTCACATTCTCAGCTTAATGTAGCATTGCAGCCTTAGTCAAAAACCAGAACCCTAAAATGATATGATTTTTACATAATCCAATCTAATGAAAGTATAATGGCATAAAAGTGGCCAAATAAACTAACCAATTGCAATAGGTCATTCTATGAAGATGTGCTTACCATGGGAAACCACATTAATGGTCCACTGCCACATATACAGATGCGCTGGAAAAACTTTATTGGCATTGAAAGTCATATCTACTGTGCTGAGAGTATCTTGATATCACTAAAGCTTCAAATACACATGTGTGGGGACACCACTAGGCGCATGATGGAGCGGAAGGGGTAAGGAGAGGAAAAATAGCCCCAGCCTACGTAATCAGAGTGTGAATGAAACCTATGTAAAGTGCTATGTTCATATTCCTGGCATCCATTCCTTCATATGAAAAAACGAGAAACTGAAGCTGTAAAGCAGCAAGCACTCCTCGAGACAAAGCTTCCTCCAGACGGTTTTACGCTTCTTTACAGTGTGTAATCAATCAACTTCATTGGGTTTTACTCTGTATCCTCTATGCACTGATGAAAGATAAAATCTGATTGATTGCTCCATGTTACTACACTATGCTTATTATTTGTTCTTTTTTATGCTTCTTAACCGCTTATTACATGCCTCTCTGTGACTTCACACGATGTTGAACACTGCCCCCAGTGGCTAAAGTGGCACAAATGTACCATTACAACATAGGGCATTAATCAGTTTTATTGACAGTTCTCTGAAACCATTCTTACACAGATGACTTGAAAAAGGCTGTAGTGGGAGCTGGAGAATTCACAGCGCTGGCTCTTTGAGTAGTGCATATCCAGCTTTAAAGTGTTTTCATACAATGGAAACGTGTGTGTTGTGACTGGTGGAGACACTTGGTTTCCAAGGAATGAGTGACATGTTGTGAAGCAGATACAAGCGCAAGCAACAGTAAAAGATCCGCTTTGTTTCCATAACGTTGTCAATATCTTGCCTTCTTCTTTTGTACAGTGAAAAACAATTCCTGGTGTATGTGGTTTTAATCTTCCTTGCTTATGATCCGTGTCAAATTTAAAAGCTCGTAACAGGCTTACCACATTGGACACAGCTGCTTACAGAAAGGTCTCTGTGCCAACAATCAGAAGAAGTTTGAGCAGCAAGAATTACACAAAGTCTCCGGCAGCTGCATGTGAAGCTTAATGCTGCTGAACCAACACATGCAAATTACTTGTTGAAAAGATCAAGTGTTGCAGAAGGTGCTGGACGAAGGCTTTTCCTTCTGTACTTGGCACAAACTGCATTTGTATTATTTCTTTAGGTGACAGTTTAACCCACTTGAGTCTAGGTAGATGCAGGTAGATTGAATCGTGCTCTAGTATCTGTGCAGTCTTGTAGATGCACAGTTTTGGCATTTCTGTTTCAAAATGTTTATTTGAAGTTTTACATTAAACATCTGAACATATTACAGTGCAGACCAGTGTTTCTCAACATTTCGTGTGTATGTACCCATTTTCAAAGCCTGTGCTGGCCAAGTACACCTTGATATGATAAAGATTATTTCAAGTACCCCTTGACACAGATACACTTAGTAGTACATGATAATCGTTTCTAAACAGTTTCCCGCATTTGCTATTGTTTTTAATTGGCTGAAATACTAGTTTGGCTGTTGTTTATATAGGATTTATTATTTTCAGAAACTATACATTTATTTAACATAATTAAATACATCACGCTCAAGTACCTCCTAGACCAGGCATGGGCAAACTTGGCCCTCCAGCTGTTAAGGAACTACAAGTCCCACAATGCATTGCAGGAGTCTTACAGCCACAGTCATGACTCATAAAGGCAAATGCATTGTGGGACTTGTAGTTCCTTAACAGCTGGAGGGCCAAGTTTGCCCATGCCTGCCCTTGACCCATCAGAAGTACCCCCTTGGGTCCGTGTACCACATGTTGAAAACCTAGGGTGTAGACTGTATATCGCTGGGGAGCATCTCAGGATAAAACAATACAGCAAAGTCCCCGTTATCCGGAACTCTGGCAACTGGGAGTCTTAGCTAACCAGCATGCCTGAGGGGATAATGGGGACTGTGCTATGGGGGTATGCAGGGCACAAATCTTCTAACCTTGTAGCTCATAGCAGCTTTCTGGCATCCTCGTATGACTAAAAGCCGCTTTGACCTACAGGAAGTTTGGAAGACGGTGCTGGAGGTTCAGTAAGTATTTTGTATTTTTTGCGGGGGGGGGGGGGGGGGTTTGGCCAGTTGCCACCTCCCACCTCAACTCTGTACAAGATATCTTTGCCGCAATGCCCACATTTTAGAAGAACGCTTGTTTTGAACTTCTCAAATGAGACAAATTGGGTTTTCCAGGATCTGGCTATTGTTTGTCTTGCTGCTAAAAAATAAAAATGCAATAAAGTTATTTGATATTTGGTGAGAGAGCCCACCTTGAAGTGCAATAGTGCTGACCATGGATCCCTGGGGACTGTTTTGCCAGACAGTAAGTGGATTAATCTACACATCTGCGACCAGAATCTAGTTAGCATTGTACAGGACCAAAAGGTATGTAGCATAGTACCTTTAAAGAGACACTGAAGCGAAAAAAAACTATGATACAATGATTTGCCTGTATAGTACAGCTAAGAAATAAAACATTAGGAGCGGAGACATAAGTCTAATATTGTTTCCAGTACAGGAAGAGTTTAGAAACTCCAGTTGTTATCTATGCAAAAAAGCCTTCGAGCTCCACGACTTTCAAAGTTGCAGAGAACTCTCTTCTGAAGCTTGTTATCTCAAGTGTCTGGCACTGTATTGTTTTTTTTTTTTTTGCAAAGGATAGTTCAAAACTTCACTTGCCTGTTCTGTAAAATCATTTGGGGTGCTGAGTAATGTGTGAACTGCAAATATTATTGAATGGTGCAATGTTGTAAAATTGTTGCTACTAATGTTCTAGTAATTATCCGTACAACACAACCAATTCATTATATCATAACATTTTTTCGCTTCAGTGTCTCTTAATGCCACATCACCGGAAACAAAGGCCAGAAAGTGCCCCAGGTATACGGGCCAATCTGCCTGTTACCCAGTTCCACCTAAGGGTGGCCATACATGGTACAATTTTTCATTTTTTTCGATTAGATAATTTAGTTCGATTATTCCGTTACATCGAATATAAAGATTTTTCCAGCATGTCCGATCTTATTTTTCTCAAACAAACGGGATAATCGTTCGAATTTCTTGATTGAAAAAAAATATATTTTCAATTTTCATTCGATTCGATCATTTAGATCGAATAAATGGGATAATCGAACGTTTTTATTGTACCATGTATGGCCACCATAAGAAGCACTTTGCAGGCAGATTCAACAATAGCCAGATTCAGTGAGAGTTTGGGATTGTTTCCCAGGCCTCCTCTCATTCCTCTTTTAGTCTGCCTCCATTCAATTTGAACTCCCATCTGTTTACAAAACCACACAAATGTGTTCAACTCTGGTAAGGGTGACCGGATATTCCAACCAAGACAGGAAAAAAGAATGCAACCAGTGCCTCAACTATACATTGCAGATAATGTACCAGCAGTACTGGAGCAGACTTTTAAACATGCTTCTTTCTGGCAATAGCACTATACACATCTGATTTGCAGAAAATCTGTCGTGGGAAGGACCACGATACATTTCTACACCGGTCAAGACACTGAGCAAAATTAGCAAAGCATACAAGTTGGGAGGCATGACTACAGTGTCCCACAGTAAAAAGTCCATATTTCGGTCTAGTGTGAACCTAGCTTAAAGAGACACTGAAGCGAAAAAAAAATGATGATATTATGATTTGTATGTGTAGTACAGCTAAGAAATAAAACATTAAGATCAGATACATCAGTGTAATTGTTTCCAGTACAGGAAGAGTTGAGAAACTCCAGTTGTTATCTCTATGCAAACAAGCCATTAAGCTCTCCGACTAAGTTAGTCGTGGAGAGGGCTGTTATCTGACTTTTATTATCTCAACTGTTCCTGGACTATTTACTTTTCCTCTGCTAGAGGAGAGGTCATTACTTCACAGACTGCTCTGAAAGACTCATTTTGAATGCTGAGTGTTGTGTAATCCGCACATATTATAGAATGATGCAATGTTAGAAAAAACACTATATACCTGAAAATAAAAGTATGAGAATATTTTCTTTGCTGCTAATCTTCTAGTAATTATTCATAGTACACAACCAATTCACTATATCTTATTTTTTTTCCGCTTCAGTGTCTCTTTAAAGGACAACTGAAGTGAGAGGGATGCAGAAGTTGCCATATTGTCATGCATCAGTAGTGTCTAAATCACACACCTGTAACAAGTATGTAGCAAAAGAGGTCAACCTTAACCACTTGCCGACCGCACGCTTATACCGTGCGTCGGCAAAGTGGCAGCTGCAGGACCAGCGACGCAGTACTGCGTCGCCAGCTGCAGGCTGATTAATCAGGAAGCAGCCGCTCGTGCGAGCGGCTGCTTCCTGTCAAATCACGGCGGGGGGCTCCGTGAATAGCCTGCGGGCCGCCGATGGCGGCTCGCAAGCTAAATGTAAACACAAGCGGAAATAATCCGCTTTGTTTACATTTGTACGGCGCTGCTGCGCAGCAGCGCCGTAAGGCAGATCGGCGATCCCCGGCCAATCAGCGGCCGGGGATCGCCGCCATGTGACAGGGGACGTCCTGTCACTGGCTGCACAGGACGGATAGCGTCCTGTGCAGCCCAGATCTCCCGGGGGAGAAGGTAGGAGAGGGAGGGGGGAGAATGTCGCCGCGGAGGGGGGCTTTGAGGTGCCCCCCCCGCAAAATGCCTGCAAGTAGGAGCGATCAGACCCCCCCTGCACATCATCCCCATAGGGGGGAAAAAAGGGGGGCGATCTGATCGCTCTGTGTGGCCGCGGATCTGTGCTGGGGGCTGCAGAGCCCACCCAGCACAGATCCAAACAAACAGCGCTGGTCCTTAAGGGGGGGTAAAGGGTGGGTCCTCAAGTGGTTAAGTCAAGCATCTGGTCTGCATGCTTGTTCAGGGTCTATGACTAAAAGTATTAGAGACAGAGGATCAGCAGGACAGCCAGGCAATGTCCGTTTCCATTCCGCTGGGCTCAGCGGTCCAGAAAAATGTCTGCAGGAGGAAACTTGCGGTACGTTCAGCAGATCGTGTGGAAACGGACAGATGCGAACGGATCCATAGGTTAACATTGGATCCATTCGCATCCGTTCCCTTTCGACCTGGGAACGGACCGTTTTTTAACGCTAATGTGAACCAGGCCTAACGAAACTGAAGGTGAATGTTTTTGTCAGTTAATAGTTTTGTTTTTTTTTGTCCATTTCAATATCCAGTCCTGCAGAAGCCTGACTCACAGTTTGGTGGAGAAATGGAATGACTGGATGGCCTTCAAGGCGAGAATTTCTGTTGCTGATTCTCCTATTTCTCGTTTCTTTTCTTTTTTTCAAATTCTCCTTTTATGCCAGAGAAGGAAAATGAAGTCAAAGTGAATTAATGTACAATTTTATTGAGCAAAATCTTGCACTGCAGTCAGCATGCACACGTTTTCACTGTGTATATGTCTGTCAGTTTTAGAAATATAAACCTTGTTAGGAGATTTGCTTTGGTTACAGAGCAAACTCTGCTGTCAATCAGAAATCTAGGGTCAGCTACAAACCAAAGCATTTTGTGGCAACCGGTGGCAGCTGGCATCTAAGGAGAACATTTTTAAGGCTATTGTGAAAATAAATAAATAATAGTATTGTTCATACCCATAATACAGCATTTTTTAAGTGATGTTGTGTGGATGGAAATGTGGGAGATTTCTTAAAGCGTACCTGAACTGACATGTTGACATACTGAGATAAAAATTGGTATATGTAGCACTATTCTTTCTAAGAATTTGCCTCTCACTTTTTATAACTTTTTTCATTACAAGTGCTACCAAACCAGTGCTTTCTGAGGCAGTTTATTTGGAGTGAAAGGTAGCAGCAGCTCAATTGAATAATAAATAGAAGACAAAAATTTGTATCTGACTGAGAAAATAATCCTGATAGCAGGAGGTTAGAAAGTTCAAAATGGCATTACGTGTTTGTGTTGGGAGTTAAATAAACCAGATTTTACATCACACCGACATGGTTGCTATTTACACTTTAGACTTAAATAAATGAAAATAAAAATATTAGACTCCAGGAAGTTGTATTTAACATTGATCAAAAGTTATTAAAACCAGCTAACTGATTTAGTAGTTTTTATTAGTGCTGAAAAAGCAAGTTGTTGTTTTTTAAAATGGTTTAATACTGATAAATTCTAAAATAAAATCTTTCCTCATGTTCTCTTTTTGTAGCTATTTGAAATCACAGTCCCGCTACCCCAAGGACCAGTAAAACCAGTAACAATTAGCTTTGCAAACCATACATCTTGCCGCTGCATGTCTAAGTTGGATGTTTACAGACAAGTCCATTCAATTATTAGACGATCTTTGCCAGCAGCACAATTACAGTAAGTATCCAGTGTCCACCTATTCCATTATGCTGTGTGATCCTTAGGTGATGTTAGATTTTTTTTTATTTTTTTTTACAAAATATATTGACAATGAGGTACTGTAAAAGAAACAAAAACAAAAGAAAGTAAATGAGCTCTTTTGAATTATAGGTTGTTATCCTGTTTTTTTACTTTGGATAGGTGAAAATATTGGTTTTGATTAGGGTCAACCACAGATCTGAAACGGAATAGAGTTATGGATTGCTTTAAGGATGAAAGCTAGAGTTAGACATAGAAGAAATAATAGCTTATAATTTTGGGGATGAAGGTACAGCACAGGTTAAAGTTAAAGCGGTATAAAACCCTGACATAATATTCAATAAAAACATGTTTTCCTACTTTTTATAAGCCATACAGTTATCATATTTGCTTTTGTGAATAAGTAATAGTATTCATTTAGAAATTATATGTTCCCAAAGTACACTTTTTTTTGCTCTGAAAGCTGACTTTGCATTTTATTTATAACTGATTTATTCATGTTCTAACAAGCAGAAATGCTTTCTAAATTGTTTGACTTTGTTCAGGAGACCCGGCAGTGTCAGAGAAGTGTTTATTTCCTCACTTGATACAATTAAACACAAGATAACATTATCTCAAATTCAGATGCGCCCAGCATTGCTGGCTGGGAACTTCAAATTCCTGTGTGTAACCCTTTGAATGCTGTTCTAGTAAAAAAAATGCTGTTTGTATATAATATGCTTTAAATACTCTATTAGAGCAAAGAAGAAATGTTGAGTTTCATTCCGCTTTAAGTGATTGCTGGAAATCCAAATTACCCTTGCACGGGGTGTGCAGTATAGCATTAGTGCTTTAGCGGCCACCTGTTTCAATATAAGCTGTGTGCTCTAACATCTTGTCAGCAAACAGAAATGGAGTCTGAAGAAGGCTGCCATATTTATGGAGGCTGCCATATTTATTTCCTTTTAAACAATACCAGTTTCCTGGTGTAACGATTGGTGTAGCAACACAGGAATCTGGTTATTGTGTGATCTGCAGCATCACCAATAATCCAGACACTATACCTGATTATGTGGTGATCTGCAGAATCACCAATAATGTACCGTATTGTTCGGACTATAAGACGCACCAAGGTTTAAAGGACAAAAACCAGGAAAAAAATAATATGCTAAACCTGGTGCGTCTATAGTGCAGGGGCGTTTTGTAGACATTTCTTTTCCCCAAGCTGCCTCTGTCCAAGCTACAATAACCCCTGCTGTCCTCACTAGCTAGATTAAATACCCTATGCTAACCCCTGATGCCCCCACCAGTTACTACACTACATGGGTTTCACTACACTACATTAAACTAACCCCTGCTCCCCTCCCCCAGTAACGCAACAATTAACTAACTCCTGCTTCCCCCACAAGTAACACTACAATACATTAAACTAACTCTTGCTTCTCCCATCAGTAAAAACTAACTAAACACTATACATCTTAAGGTTGGATGATCTCACCTATCCAGATGTCCATGTGGGAATCGGTGCTCTCTGTGTCCTCCTTCTCCAGCCGGGGAGGTGATCCTGATGAATTGTTCTTCTGGGTGCAGGCCACTCCACGGCAGGGCAGAAGCAGTGTGATCTTCGCATCTTCTCCCTTAATCCCCGGTACTTGCTGTGAAGAGAAGCCTCAGCGCGATCCTGGCATCTTGTTCTTCTTTAACCCCCAGTACAGTACTAGCGGTGGTGGGGGCAGTCTCTGTGTGATTTCTACATCTTCTCCCCTAACCACCGGCACTTGTATCAGGCAGGCAGCCTAAGTGTGATCCCGGCATCTGGTCCCTTAACTGCCGTTACTTGCGGCGGTGGGGGCATCTTCAGCATGATCCAGCGATATGACCCTTAACTGCCGTTACTTGCGGCGGTGGGGGCATCTTCAGCATGATCCGGCGACATGTCCCATAACCCCCGGCACTTTCCACAGGCATCCTCAGCATGATCGCGGCATCTCCCCTTACTGGTACTGTGGTGGGCAGAACAGAGGGAATCCCAGCGCTAGCCGCAGCCACTGTCAGTCCCGATGCCGGTGTACTTCCTTTGTTTACCGGCGCCCCATCATGACGTAAGACGCAATTACCGGAAGTACACCGGCATCGGGACTGACAGTGGCTGCGGCTAGTGCTGGGATTCCCTCTGTTCTGCCCACCGCAGTACCAGTAAGGGGAGATGCCACGATCATGCTGAGGATGCCTGTGGAAAGTGCCGGGGGTTAAGGGACATGTCGCTGGATCACGCTGAAGATGCCCCCACCGCCGCAAGTAACGGGGGTTAAGGGACATGTCGCTGGATCATGCTGAAGATGCCCCCACCGCCGCAAGTAACGGCAGTTAAGGGACCAGATGCTGGGATCGCACTTAGACTGCCTGCCTGATACAAGTGGCGGTGGTTAAGGGAGAAAATGTAGAAATCACGCTGAGACTGCCCCCACCACCGCTAGTACTGTACTGGGGGTTAAAGAAGAAGAAGATGCCTGATCGCATGAGGCTGTCTTCCCCCACCGCAGGTAGCAGAGATTTAAGAGGGGAGATGCAGGGATCGCAGGAGGATCAGCTGGAGGAGGAGTAAACAGCGCACAGGATGGTAAGACCTTCCATTGCGCAATGTGCATCAGCTTGAAAAGGGCACATTCGGACTATAAGACGCAGTGACTTTTTCCCCCCACCTTTGGGGGAGAAAAAGTGCGTCTTATAGTCCGAAAAATACGGTAAGTATAGCTAACAGGTAAATACAGACGTGTATAGTGCTTGGTGCAACTGTAACTAATCAGTTTGACAAAACCTCACCAGAGGAGCTGGTGGGTACTATCAGTAAGGAACCTCACCAGTGACAAGGGCTCACTGGTGAGTGGAGTAGTCAGACAGATAGGTTCGGCAACAGACAGGCAGATACAGTACAAAATCGGGAGGCAAGAGGATAGAGATAAATCAGGCAGAGTCAGCAACAGAATCAGATGGGCGAAAGTACAGAATCGATAATTGTAAGCGAAGTCAGAAGTGAGCCAGAGTTATACACAGAATATCAAGCAATATACAAATAATAATGACAATTCCTAGTCTTGTGTGAAATCCCCGGTTTCCTCCCGGATCAAAGCACACCGGATACTGTCTAAGGTCTGAGCGCTAACACGAAGTATTCGCAACAGCAGACAGGTTGCAAGTGACTCCAGAAGGCTTAAGAAGCAGAGGAGACCCCTTGGCTGCGCCCACTCCCATCAGCCAATCAGAAGCGCCGTGAGTCTCCTCCCACGTCAGCCGACCGGTAGCATAAGGGTCCTGCCCCAGCATAAAGGTCCTGTCTGTGCGCGCGCGCACGCGACGAAGCAACCCTATGCGCCACTGACAATCCCGTCCTCGGCGTGCTAGACGCCGGAGGAACGGGTGAAACGTCCGACAAGGAAACCGAGGCAGCTGCGGAGGCATCCTGACCGCCCGCAGCTGCATCTCCAGGGAATGTTACACCTGGCAGCTCTGCTGGTCTATTTGGCTGCTGTAGTGTTTAAATCACACCAGGAACAAGCATGCAGATAATCTTGTCAAATTTTATAATAATGTCAGAAACATCTGATATGTAGCATGTTAGTTCAGGGTCTGTGGCTAAAAGTATTGAAGGCAAAGGATCAGCAGGACAGCCAGGCAACTGGTATTGCTTTAAAGTGTACCTGAACACAGAACTTCCTCTCTGCTCTAAAAGATAAGCAACAGCATAATAACCTTTAAATAAAAACATTTCTTTGTTACAGTTGATACAAATCCTAAAATAAATCTGCACAGTTTCTAATTCCTGATTCATGGAAGCAGACATATTGTGTACAGCCTGTGCATTCAAATGAGCTTATCTGCCATCTCTGCCATGGAAGTCATGTGACACAGATGAGAGATCAAATTACAACTTAATTAGACACAAATGAGGAGGAATGAAACAGGCTAAACTCTCTAAATACATACAGGGTGCAGATATGTATGTTTTCCTTCTGTCCTATACAAGAGTTCAGGACAGCCCAGGTCCACTTTCGAAGTAAATACATATGGCAGCCTCCATATCCCTCTTGTTACAGTTGACCTTCAAGTTAGCCTTCTTGCTATTACATGCTACAAAAGGCATTCACATGTCATTACTGCGATATAATGCTGTATAGTATGATTCTGCATGATGAAGAGCCGAAAGTCTAGGTGGCAATTCTAATGATTGCAATAGCAAGACTGTTATTATACTTGCAAGCAGTTTGCCATGTGTAGATTGTTTGCTGGAGTGGAGTAGTGTTTTATGGTTAGACATTGCTGAAATGCTCATTGCCATGTCAGTATAGAAGTGCCTCCCAGCGGGCGTCATGTCACTGTACATCTGCTGTGCTTTGCTATAAACTGAAGTGAAAAGATGCCGCACTCGCCTTAATATTTTTAGGGAAAACACAGAAAAAAAAAGGTTGGCACTTTGCCATATCACATCTGGAAAATATCTTGTACATTTTACACGCAGAATTTAAAATGATATAGTGTGTATTTTTAATTGCATCCTGCGGTGTACTAGATTTAGAGTGACATGAGTTTAGATGGTGCTAGAGTTTCTGAAATGTGTAGATACAGGTATACAATGGGGACTTGGTGACGTTTAATACCTGCCTAGTCCAAACCTTTCGTTTCATTTCACTTGATACGCGTAACATTACTGCCCTTTCTAATTAAACAGGTTTTTAGTTATTTTTTCGTGTTTTTAGAGAGTTCACGGTTACTGATTTCTAGCAATGTTGCTGTCATGACAAGACATGCACTTTAAAAAAAAAAAAAAAAGTTACCTAACCATGTCTATTACTGTACAATAAAATATTTGATCACTTCCTCATTAAAGTGGATCCAAGATGAACTTTTACCCATTGCATAATTGTGGTTCTTTCCTATTGTTTATAGAGCATTCCTCAAACCAAATACATTTTTATTTTTGTTTTAATACTCTAATTCCCTATAAACTAAACAAGCCACACCCATAGGTTTTCAGAGAGCCAAGGCACTTTCAGACATTAGCAAGGGCTCATGGGAGCTCAGTCTGGGCAGGAGGAGGGGGAGGTATTACTAGCTAGAGATTTCAGAGGCAGAGGGGAGGAGGGGGGATTGGGTTTTTTCGCTCAAGATGCAGATAAGCCTGCCTCTGTGTAATGTTTACAAACAACATGGCTGCTGTCATTGCATCACAGGAAGAAATAATCATATTCTATTAAAGCGGTGTGCAGCCAGATTTGCTGTGTAAACTATCTAAACTTTAGATAAGATATATAGACAAGTTACTTGTTATAGTTAGTTTTTCATCTCGGAGTGTTTTCCCTTTAAACACCAGAGCAATTTTCACATTTTATGCTCCTCCCATTCATTCGCCAATAACTTTATCGCTACTTATTACAGCTAAACAATCTATACATTGGTTTTTTTTTGCCACAGACGAGGCTTTCTTTGGGAGGCACTTTTTTCTATGAATTATTTTATTTTATATGCATTTTTAAATGGAAGAATAAGATAAAAACTGAAAAAAATTATATTTATTGTTATTATTTGTATTTAGTATTTATCTAGCGCTGACATCTTTCGCAGCACTGTACAGAGTATATTGTCATGTCACTAACTGTCCCTCAGAGGGGCTCACAATCTTATCCCTACCATACTCATATGTCTATGTATATATCATGTAGTGTATGCATCGTAGTCTAGGGCCAATTTTATGGGGAAGTCAGTTAACTTATCTGTATGTTTTCCCTTACTTATTTGCTCTTATAGTTTTTAAATCTTCTACTATAGCTAAAATCCACACATTTTATTTTTCACATTTTTCCCGGTTGCTCCATCGTTTAAATTATGTCCCATATGGCGACGATATTTTATTTGGAAATACAGGTTTTTTTCTGTTTTGTGTCTCTTTATACTATGTAAATAATTAAAATCCCTTATTTGCAAAATTAACAGTAATATACCCTAATGACATACATATTAAAAAAAGCTGAGCCCCTAAGGTAACAATTAATGTATTTTTTTAATTATTTATATTATTTTTTAAAATGCTTTTATTTTTTTTTACACAAGTGATTTATTTATTTATAATAATAATGGGGAGAGAGAAATGAAGGGTTAATAATTTATGGGTATTTTATTTATTTTTGTAATTTATATGTACTGTATATTCCTGCGTATAAGACTACTTTTTAACCCTTGAAAATCTTCTGAAAAGTTGGGGGTCGTCTTATACGCCGGGTATCATTGATGCTGGGTGATACCCCCTATCCTGTTACCATCTCTCAGATCTTGCTGCTGAGGACTGTAGTAAAGCGGTGCAGGCGCATATGTGTGAGTTCTGAGAGGCAGAGAGGGAGGTAAATAGGATACAAGGGTGGGCAAGAGGGGTGAAAGAGGCGCATTTTATGGGCACAGCGCGATCTATTCTTCCATACTGCTCTGATAAACAGGGAGACAAGGAGAGCTGACCAATCCACTTAGGAAGAGGGAGAGTTCACCAATCCAACCAGTCAATTGACTATATACTGTTATATACTGGGTACCACATACAGTACAGCACCAGTATATGATTTTTTTTTTAATTTGGTGTACGTTGGAAGAGGGGTAGTCTTATACGGTGAGTATATCACAAACTCTATATTTTAACTGAAAAAGTTGGGGGGTCATCTTATACACCCAGTCATCTTATATGCCGGAATATACGGTACTTTGCTTGTATTTTTCTTTTTGTTCACTAGATACCCCCACACTTGCCTGTGTACTGAATAGTGGACAGGAAGTAATGTATTCCTCTGTGTCTACTCTCACTTTTTATCATTGGCATCTCGCTGGTGCCGGTGATCGTTGCAGGCAGTTTAATCGGCTTTGGGAACACATGTTCCCATTCACCGATCAGTATTGTGCCACAGGATGGTTGCAGGTCCGAGCAGGCTTGCGTGCGTGTCTTGTAAATCGATGTTATGTGTATCTACACCCCTGATTTTTTTAAGTGAAGTCCAGAGGGGCGTAGATACATGATGTGGCAGTGGGGAAGCGGTTAAGTTACTTGAAGACTTTTGAGCTGACATTAGATGAGAAGGAAAACAGAGGTTTGGTTATGGCGTTCATGTATTGGCCAACAAATGACATTTCCCTGGCTCTCATGGCTCTACTGCTAAAGTGAGTCACTAACCTGGAGCGATCATGCGACCTTGGCCTGTATGCCTATGTTGCTTCACTTTGTTAAGCAAGTATAGCAAAAAAGAAAAAGCTCCAATTAGAAGAGATGTCGATACACACACACGTCACACACACCACACACACACATGTACGTCTCTCACACACACACACACACACACACACACACACACACACACACACACACACACGTCACAAGTGCACACACACGTCACAGACACGTCATGCACGCACACATGTCACGCATGCACACACACAACATTATCATCATTATCTGATGAACGTTTCAGCCACACTGATGACTGCCTATTTATCATGTAAATGATGGCATTCCCCATATCAATAATGAGCACTAGAACTGAGGGTTCAGTACAGGATCTGCCTCCAGTATTTTATTTGAAATATATTTATTTATAAAATATTTTTTTCCTATAAATAATGGTTTATTATTATTATTCTTACTGCCTATTTTTCAAATATTTAAGAAACATTTTCCAATTCATTTTAACTATCATCAAGGTATCTAAACCCATTACTAGCTGAGAATTGTTGTGTAGAATTAGTAGCACTATGTTATTAATGTAATGTCACTACTAGGGGTGATTAATGAGATGCAAATAATTTCTCCTTGCATTAAAATTTCATGTAAAAGTTATGTAGGGGATCTCAGGGCATCTCATTGGTTATCCATAGCCACTCCACCTATGTGGAAAGTAGTTAGAGCTAGGGACTTATGCAGACCCCATTCTTATTCGAGACTGCAATTTCAGATAATGAAAAAAACATGGCCTGGTCTCCCCTCTTTACTGGTGGGCCTCTAGCCACATGGTACTTGCATGCTGTTATTAAGCCCTTACCTTGTCATACATTAAACATGGGCTAGAGTTACCGCAACCTTAATCTACATATCAGAACCACTGTTACAGTCTTTGTTTTGATTTTTTTTACCCATTTTATTTTATTTTTTACTTTTTGCACCTACATACTTGTACATGTTTTGCACTTAGTACATATTGCAGACACCACAGAACAACGTTAGTCTAACAGACAAAAGACTATAGATCTGTTCCCAGCAGCTGCAGTCTGAAGGTACTCATTCAGATCTTAGTTATGCATTCTGGTTAGCTTAGAGAACTGACAGAAGAATAAACAGACAAAAAGTGACATAAATAGGCTGGTTATTTTTTCTTTGTGGTTTGTTTGCTTGTTTGATTTATTTATGTTTTGCCTCTGTGGTGATCTTTGGCCCACTAGAGTGAGTTTAGCAGCATTTTGGGATCACAGGCATTTCCAGAAGCACTAAGCTAATGAAAGTCAATGAAGGGAAATCACGGGTACTGCAGCATTTTTGGAGCGATTGTGCTCCAATAAAAAAGATAGGACTTCTGCAAATTCGATTTTTAATCACTTTACAAAAGCAAATTTGCAGTGATTTTACTACCCAAGCCACACAAAAAAAAATTGGAAAACACATCACAATTACTGTAAAAAGGCAAGCAGAAAAAATAAAATTGCTTCCTAAAGCATCAGAAATTGCTTCAGAAATCCATGTACAAATCTCGAGCCATTGCGATTAGCAATCTGTTTGTGATTCACACTTGTCTATCAATTTTCTGCTTGAGTTTTCTGACAGTGCTGGATTGTTGGCAATTGTTTTTCTGCATGTTAAAACACATTCAAGTGTGAACTAGCCATAAGTACATTGGTTCTTAGTTTTCCTTTGCAGAAAACGCACATAAGGTAATATCTGACAAGTGTGAATCCCGCCTTATGGGCTGACATGGGGCAGTATGGCAGCTAAGTGGTTTTTATTCCTCCAGGTCATGGTTTATGCAAAGTAATATAGATAATTAAATTATTAAAGCTTAAATTTTTCAGGCCAACTCAATCATTGTGATTATGGGGTAGATAAAAGGGGGGTAGGAGGGTGAGCTGTCACCCCCTACAGCAGGCTTTCTCAACCAGGGTTCCCTGGAACCCCAGGGTTCCTTGAGTACTCTGCAGGGGTTCCCTGGCATTTTCTGCCATTGTGGGGGAAGTATAATAAGGCACATTATAATAGGGGGTACTGTATCAAGAAGCACTAAATTGGGGATCCGAATAATCATTAGCACAGTAGAATGAGTGGCAGTGTAATATGAGTTAAAGAGAACCCGAGGTGGCTTTGTATAACGTTAGTGGGGCACAGAGGCTGGTTGGGCACACTAACACCAGCCTCTGTTGCCCCATTGTGTGTGTCAAAGACCCCCCTGCTCGCCGCTATCCTCCCCGCAGTGCTGGCGACACGCAGCGCGTCGCCAGCACAATGTTTACCCTAGCGCTGTCTGTCAGCGCCGCTCCCCCGCCTCCTCCGCATCGCCGCTACCCGCCCTCGTCCCTTCCCTCCAATCAGCGTGAGGGAAGGGACGAGGGCGGGTAGCGGCGATGCGGAGGAGGCGGCGGAGCGGCGCTGACAGACAGCGCTAGGGTAAACATTGTGCTGGCGACACGCTGCGTGTCGCCAGCATTGCGGGGGTATAGCGGCGAGCAGGGGGGTTTTTGACACACACGATGGGGCAACAGAGGCTGGTGTTAGTGTGCCCAACCAGCCTCTGTGCCCCACTAACGTTATACAAAGCCACCTCGGGTTCTCTTTAATGAAATTTACAACCTCACTTACTTTTAAAGACCATGCCTCCGGAAACATAAATGCAGGGGTTCCTCGAGATTAAAAAAATTGTTTTCAGGGGTTCCTTGAGACCCAACAGTTATTTGCAGGGTTCCTCCAGGGTAAAAAGGTTGAGAAAGGCTGCCCTAAACGGAAAAAAAACAGAGACAAAGGGAGCCCAAATGGCGCAGTACGTCACACACACTAGATTAAATAAGAAATAGTATACAGAGGGTACTCACAAAGGGAGGTTGCAATGGTGCAACCAACCACTGCAGGCAGGTGGAGATAAATAAACCCGACTCCACTTGGGGGTGCCGATCAGCCGAAAATGGTCGCACCTTTTATGGAAAAAAGGGTCCTAGGGACCCGTAGATGAGGTCCTAGGGTATCCCCTACCCTGAGACCAGGAGGGGGTATTAAATGCACAAACTGGATGAAAAGGATAATAAAATGAATTAAAATCTATAAAATAAATAAGGTTTGAGGTTAGCTTACCTCAATGAAGACAAATTCAAATTCATATATAAATGAATAATCTTTAATAGCTCTGGCAACGCGTTTGTAGCTCTCCGCCAACTTCCTCAGGCCAAATCTTAGAATTGTTATCAAAAAAGCGCTAAAACACTCAAAACACTAATGATGAAGAAATCCATGAATATAAAGTTACATAAAATTGCATGCAGCAATAGCACAAAATGCCATAGCTCAAAAAGACGTGCTCTCAAATTTTGTGCTATTGAATTTTGTGCTATAGCATGCAATTTTATGTAACTTTATACTTATGGATTTCTTCATCATTAGTGTTTGACTGTTTGGAGTGTTTTAGCGCTTTTTTGTTAACGAGTCTAGGCACTTGATTTGAGGAAGTGGGCGGAGATCCATGAAACTCATTGCCAGTGCTATTAAAGCCAATGGGTACCGATCAAAAAAAGGAAAAGTCAGATACTCACCTAAGGAGAGGGAAGGCTCGAGCCTAATGAACCTTCCCTCTTCTCTCCCGGTGCCCTCGGTGCTGCGCTGGCTCCCCCGTTCGCGTCCGCCAGCCGCAGGGACTTCGGAGGTCTTCGGGAGCACTCGGGCTTCCGAAGACGGGCCGCTCCATACTATGTACGCGTGAGCGCGTCATAGAGGGCGCTCACGCATGCGTAGTATGGAGAGGCCGCGTCATCGGGAGCCCGAGTGCTCCCGAAGGCTTCCGAAAGCTCCCGAAGGCATGCGGAAGTGGCAGTATTTGACCGAACTGGTCAAATACTGTCACGGGGGATCCTGCGTGGGACCGGGCACCGGGAGAGGAGAGGGAAGGCTCATTAGGACCGAGCCTTCCCTCTCCTTAGGTGAGTATCTGACTTTTCCTTTTTTTGAACGGTAAACATTCACTTTAAAGATTATTCATTTAGATATGAATTTGTCTTCATTGAGGTAAGCCACCTCAAATCTTATTTATTTTATAGATTTTAATTCATGTTATTATCCTTTGGGCGTCTTTTCATCCTCATTGTACTGTGATTACGGATTGATTTGGTAGTTTCTCAAGCAAGAGGTTGTTCTGTTGTCAGTGGCATAGCTATACAGTCACAATTTTCAGTACAAACTGTGCACTAGAACCCACCAGCACTGTTCATATAAAAATCATATGATAAGGCATGCCAAAACGTACGGTTTAAGGACTGCCACAGTAGCAGGGGAAACAGTTTTGCACATATGAGGGTGGCTATTACCACCATAGCAATTGTGAACTAGAGTAGTGGCTGAAGTTAAGTCCTTGTACTGAATAGGATGGTACAAATCTAGCATTTAGATCCATTCTCATGTTTCTGAAATCTAATTGAACTCAAAGGGACATGGTGGTAACATTGATCACTTACTACCCAATCAAAACTCCATCCAGGAGTTCCCAAACACATTGCAGCTGCCATTTTCCATCCATTTGAAAGTGTGGAAATGTTTATTGGCCAAGTTTTGAGACAGGAGAGCTAGATTAAAGTATATCTCCATTCAGATCTATCAGATTTTCCCTTATTTTGATAGTATGGGAAAGATGATATGTTGCCTTTGGGGAATTTCCCTTTAACTCCATTGTACTGATCCAGGAAAAATGATTATATATAATAGTCTCTCAGCATGGACACAGACAGCAGTAAAACCCCACCAATCCCCACCATTACACTTATCTTGAAGTGTACCTGAGGCAATGCGGGATATGTGAAGTGACAGCTTTTGTCTTGTTTGTACCTTGTCTGTAATATAGTAAATATTGCTGATAAGCAAATTATAGCCAAAAAAATTTTCCTGGCAGAATACAACTTCTGATAGCAGAAAGAGATAAAATACATGAACTATTTACCTTTTCTTACTCTGGGACATTTAACCCTTTAGCAGCCAATTTATTTAGAGGCTTGCAAGTGCTTCATGCAAGTTTACTTTAGCACATTTTTTTATTTATTACTTGTTATATTTCCATGCTTCTTATTAGTACTGCTGTAATGTGTATTTATGGCCACTTGCCACTTGTCACTAGTAGGCAGTGTGAGACAATAATAGAGGACTTCTGCTTTCAGTTTCTATATTTTCTGCTAGCAGAGAGACATCAACGCATTCCAAGAATTTACAGCGAGTTCTGCCTACTGGGGTCAAAAGCAGTGCACTTATCTAAAACAAGATAACTTTATTGAAACTCCTAATGAGTTCATAGGCTGCTACTGATTAGAGACCATAAAACATTCAACCTACATTGTAAATGTTTATATGTAAAAGAAACCCATGGGATAATTAAAAAAGTTATTTTTGTAGTAGTTCACTTTACTTAATAGCAAAAAGGAGAAACACTAAAACCACCGCTGTTTAGTCCAAGAGAGCAGGAACCACAGGTCTCAGGACATATAGGTAAAAAAAGAGTATTCCGCTGCACCAAAGCTGGGTAAAAGCTTTTTCTTCAACTTTATTGGCACATCAGTAAACACATACAAGGCTGACGCGTATCGGAGCTCTAAAAGGCTCCTTAATCATAGCCAGCATACACAAAATCACCACAAGTTTAAGTAGTCGAGTGCCCGCCCACAAGGGGCATAGCTACTCCTCTTAAAGAGACATAGACAAATTTCACATATAAAAATAAGGCGAAGCCAATATATAAAATCCAGTACATTAAAAAACCAGAGATGACATGGTTAAGCATCAGTAATGAATATACAGTGAACATTAATTCCTCAGACTGTACAATACACAGTATATAGTATATAATATACAGATGGCAGAGAAATAAGCAAAGATAAGGACGCTAGTGAGAGTGGAAAGGAAGAGGGAGGCGGGAGAAAGGAGAGGAGGAAGAGCGGGGAACAGACCTCAAAAAAGGTGGTATGTTCATATCCTAAAGAGGTTATGTTCTTACATCATAGGTCAGGCTGATGTTCATTTTAGAATTCAACCCTGTGGGCAAACGTGTGCCCAGTTTCCATATCCAAAAGGCCTCCCGTTTCAACAATAATCTACGTAAGTCACCTCCTCTAGGTGAAAGTGCCACTCTTTCTATGCCTTGGAAAGTAAAACTGGTCATGACACCCTGGTGTTCCCTCAAAAAGTGCTTGGATACACTAGAAACCTGGGTGACATATGTTTATAATACAATAATACAATAACATTTCTATAGCGCTTTTCACCCATAGGACTCACAGCGCTTAGGCTCTGCCTCATGCATCTACCAGGTCCATTATAATGCTCCGAGATACGTTGTCTCAGGGGACGGGTAGTACACCCCACGTACTGTAGGCCACAAGCAACGCAGGTAATAAGATATACAACATTACTAGAATTACAATTAATATATTGTTTTATTTCAAATCTCTCTCCTTTTGAGATAGAAAAAAATCTCCCGCGTTTGATTGTGGACACGGCAGTACCTGCAGGTGCAGTACCCGCATTTGTAAGAACCTTTACAAGACAGCCAGGTAGGCACTGGTCTGGGAGAGCTGGAGAAAAAGCTTGGGGAAAGGCGGGTCCCCAAAGTGGGGGCACGGCGTGCTGAAAAAGCACATCCCTCATTCAGGATCCTGCGGAGCTTGGGGTCCGAGTGTAGGACAGGCAAATATTTTTTTTTCACCTTACTTAAAGAGACTCTGAAGCGAGAATAAATCTCGCTTCAGAGCTCATAGTTAGCAGGGGCACGTGTGCCCCTGCTAAACCGCCGCTATAGCGCCGCTAAACGGGGGTCCCTTAACCCCCAAACTCCCCACTGCGACACTTGGTCGCAGACTTGGTCGCTCCTGGAGGCAGGGCTAACGGCTGCAGCCTTGCCGCCAGTCGCGTCTGTCAGCGGCGCATCGCCGCCTCTCCCCCGCCCCTCTCAGTGAAGGAAGACTGAGAGGGGCGGGGGAGAGGCGGAGATACGCACTGACAGACGCGCGTGGGGCAGGGCTGCGGAGGTTAGCCCTGCCCCAACCAGGAAGCGCTCCCCTGCTGAGACGAGGGGATTTGGGGGATCAGGGACCCCCGTTAAGCCGCGGGATAGCGGCGGTTTAGCAGGGGCACACGTGCCCCTGCTATCTATGAGGTCTGAAGCGAGATTTATTCTCTTTAAGTGAACACAGCCTGGTTCGTAATATGTTTTGCACTGTACATAAGTGTTTATCTAATCAGTTCACATATTACCTCGGGTACATTTTAACCTCCTGAGCGGTCTGGACGAGCTCAGCTCGTCCATCACCGCCGGAGGCTGCCGCTCAGGCCCTGCTGGGCCGATTTTTATCAAATAAAGTGCAGCACACGCAGCCGGCACTTTGCCAGCCGCGTGTGCTGCCTGATCGCCGCCGCTCTGCGGCGATTCGCCGCGAGTAGCGGCGAAAGAGGGCCCCCCTAGCCGCCTGAGCCCTGCGCAGCCGGAACAAAAAGTTCCGGCCAGCGCTAAGGGCTGGATCGGAGGCGGCTGACGTCAGGACGTCGGCTGACGTCGATGACGTCACTCCGCTCGTCGCTATGGCGACGATATAAGCAAAACAAGGAAGGCCGCTCATTGCGGCCTTCCTTGTTTATTCTGGGCGCCGGAGGCGATCGGAAGATCGCCTCCGGAGCGCCCTCTAGTGGGCTTTCATGCAGCCAACTTTCAGTTGGCTGCATGAAATAGTTTTTTTTTTATTTAAAAAAAACCCTCCCGCAGCCACCCTGGCGATTTAATCAGAACGCCAGGGTGGTTAAGGAGCACATACCTTGGATGTATAGAAAGCTATTGAAACAATTTTAGGTTTGGAATATTGCAATGATGGATGAATAATTTGCCATTATTGCCATTATTATTGTTCAGGACTGAATTAGCTCAGAAATTAGTTTATTTGATGTTTTTTTTTCTGCTCTGAGCTTGTGAAAGTGATGAAGCGCCTGAGTGAGCATTTTCAACAATACTGAGTCCATGGAGGGTACAAAGCTTCAGTTGTGAGAAAGACGTGTAAGAAAATCTTTTAAATATTGGGTTGGTCTGAGATAGCTGGAAATAAAGTAAAAAGTTGAAAAGGTGGATGGGAAGACAGCTAGGAATTCTAAATAATGCTGCAAGTGTTCAGACTGGACTCAGAAAGCTTTTGAGCGCCATCTACTGAAAATGACTGCAAATAACAGGAAGGGAAGAAGCAGTAAATATTAGCAGGGTCAGTACTGATATGCCTAGGATGGATATTGTGAAGTTCTAAGGTTAGTATTTTACAGTTAACGGTATGCTTGGCAAAGACGACACAATGATAAAACAGCAACAGTAGACATTATCACATCCTAAAGCTGAACATACACACATCGAATTTCCAGTTCGATTAACATCTGATTTGTGATCACTTAGAACCTGCGTGTATTCATTTTTTTCATTGTAACGTTCAATAAGTCAATACTTTATCTATGCAGAGGGAGCAGTTAAATAGCATCAGAAGTTCTCCTGAAGACGAATAAGGCCATAGATCCTTAAAGGGAGTCTGAAGTGAAACTAAAAAAAAAAAGATACCTAAGGAAAGGGAAGGCTCTGGGTCCTATAGAGCTTTCCCGTTCCTCTCACGGCCCACTCGTTCCAGTGCTGGCTCCCCGTTCAAATCCCCCGCCATGAGAGGCTTTGGAAATCTTTCAAAAGGACTGCTCCATACTGCGCATGCCCAAGTGCGTGAGCGAGCATGCTCACGCTTGCGCTGTATGGAGCTTCCCGTCTTTGGGAGCACTCAGGCTTTCGAAACCTCTCGCAGTGGCAGAGAGCAGTCTGCGACCCATCGGTCGGGGACTGGAACAAAGGGACCAGGAGAGGAACGGGAAGGCTCTATAGGATACAGCCTTTCTGTATGAGGGATTTGAAAGAACAGCAGTAGTGTAAGTGTGATGTTAAACATCAGTGCTGCGTAATATGTTGGCACTTTATAAATACAATAAATAATAATAAACATGGCTTAGACTTCAAACTCTTAAACTTAAAATAAGAATATGCGACTGCAGGAAAGTTCTATTTAGGACTACAGCTAAGGATGCTATTAGTTATCTCATCCTACTGTGCTAACAGCACCGTCTGCAAAAAGATGTCCACATACAGTATTTTCACCCTATTGAATTTCAGAATAAAAATGTGGTCTGAAGAAGGACTTTAGTGCTTAGCAAGAGAGTTCTGGCACATGACAAGATTCCAGGATATTTCTCTTAGTGGCCCTCATTTTTAAACCTAATGGATTGTCTGTTACCCATTGTTAACGCACCAACATTCTGTCTGGACTGACGTATGCACACAGCACTCCACATTCCATTGTCCTGACTTGGTTTTATTTATTTTCAGTTTAGAACAGATGGTTCTGCAGAAACATTTTGATTGGCTGCTGTGAGTTTTCTGACTTGCTAAATGACAATGTGCTTTAGTTTATGTTCAAGTGCAGCCCTGGTATCGTGTGTTGAAACCTCAGTAGGGTAGTTCAAGTATTATTCAGCGGCAAGCTCTTGCTTGTTTGTTAAGTGTTAATGGCTTGTTTAAGATAATGTAGTTGTAACTTGTAAAATAATTATTCAGCGAAAGTCTTGTGTTATGGGAAGGCTTTGTGCAATAGCATATCAGGCTTCACTCTAAGCTCTCCTGTGTCACAAGGTACATATTAGAAGCAGAATTAGTGTCTAGAGGTCTGCTGTAGCCAATCACAATCTCCTTTCACAAACATCTGTGCTGAGTTTAAGATAAATGATACTTGTTCAGAGCAATGAGATGTGGGATATTGATTGGCCGGTAATGTCTTGCACAGCATCATGAACACATAATAAATGGGGCCCTTGAGATTTTCTCGGATATCTATATGCATAGGAGTAAAAATAGTTTTGAGTGTTAACTGATTTGCAATGTTTTTTTTAATGTGTAGGTAAGTATTCTGGCAGAAAAAGTACGTCTTTGGTTACTGAATATGTTGCTAGGAGTTGAGTATGAAAAAGTTTTACAATATTGTTTGTTGCTGTAAACCTATCACAAAATTGCCCATCTCTGCCATACTAAATGACACGTGAGATAATACATGTTAAAATAATCCTTAAAGTGGTCCTGAACGCTTGCACAGGACAGAAGGGAAAACAGAGAGAAATAAACCCTGTATGTATTTGGAGAGTTTAGCCTGTCTAATTCCCCCTTATCTGTGACTAATCACCAGTGTAATTTGATCTCTCAGCGGTGTCAGCTCAGGAATCTCTGCAGTCCTTGGCACAGCAGCTAATTTGTAAACACAGTATGATAACCCTATGTCTGCTTTCATGAAAGCAGGACATAGATACACTGCAGATTTATTTCAGGATCTGTATCAGCTTGAACAAAGATATGTTTTTATTTTCATCAAAGGTTATTATGCTGTTGCATATCTTCTATAGCAGAGAGGAAGTTCTGAGTTCATGTCTGCTTTAAAGCAACCCTGTAAAATTTCAGGAAAAAAAACGTCCAGAGGCTTTTCACGTCCTCCTCGACCCCACCACTGATAACGGGTCCTCTTCCTCTTTGCAGCTGTGCTCCTCTCAGTGTGGCCATGCTATGGATGCGAGAGGGCTTATGTGCTACCGCACAGATGCAGCTGTATCCACACAAGTGCAGTACAGAAAGGAACACTTTTTCTAGTACCTATGCAACAAACTCTAGCCGGAACTGCTCAGAGGGACCCTGGGCAGAAATGGTGGGCACTTGGATGGATTAGGAAACCCGTGGACTATCAATGGGCTTCTTTCTACAGAGGTAAGTATCAAACTTTTTTGAGGGAAGGGGGAGGGATTTACAGGTTCACTTTAAAGGGCACCTGAACTGCGGGGGATATAGAGGCTGCCAAATTTATTTCCTTTAAACAATACCAGTTACTTGGCTATCCTGCTGATCTTTCTGGCATCAGTAGTTTCTGAGTCACACACCTGACCTGAAACAAGCATGTGGCTATTCCATTCAGTCTTCAGTCAGAAACATCTGATCTGCATGCTTGTTCTGGGTCTATGGCTGAGATTATTAGAGACAGAGGCCCATATGCAATTAACCTTTACTCCTGAGCTCTCTCCTTGGAGTTAATTTTTCATCTACTCTTTAAAACACTTTTTTTGTTCTTTGCACCTGAAAAAGTAGGTCAAAAAGTACTAGCATTTTCTTGCTTACTAGTGGTTTAAATGTTTTTTATTGCCAAAGGCCCATATGCAGTTAACTTTTTCTCCTGAGTTATCTCCTAGATCATTTTCATATTCTCTTTAAAACAATGTTTAAGCATTTTACAATTGAAAAAGCTTCAGCTCTGCCCCTCCTGACGTCAATCACGGCGCATCACCGCCTCTCCCCGCCCCTCTCACTCTTCCTTCACAGAGAGGGGCGGGGAGAGGTGGCGATCCGCACGGCGATTGACGTCAGGAGTGCCATTGCTACAGCTGGAAGCTCTGCCCCTCAGCGAGGCAAAATCCACTACCAAGTTGGTCGTGGATATTTGCGGATGGATTTGGGGGCTCTGCAGCGCTCGTTTAGTGGCGGGGACGCGGCGGATTACTTGGCTTGAGAGCACTGAAGCGACTTATAAGGTAAAATGGGGAAAATAAGTTCGCTTCAGTGTCTCTTTCATGTCAATCTGGGGTTATTCAGTATAGTGATGTGTGGGTGTCTAGAAGTGTCCATATGGCACCCTCACCTTGAGTAAGGATGAGCTTGAATGTTCTACAAAGTACATTTTGTTTAAACTTTAAAGAAAAGTTTATATTTGATGTATGGAATGTTGCAGAATATCCTCTGTTTATGTGTTGACCCAAGCCTATGCTTAGTTGTTATAACCCCATCTCCTGTGTGCTTCCTTGTGACTTCAGTGGTCTTCTCCTCAGTGGCTGGATGGTGTAATGGTTAAGAGCTCTCTGCCTCTGACACAGGTGGCCAGGATTTGAATCTCGGCTCTTTGAGTTCAGTAAGCCAGCACCTATTCAGTGAGGAGACCTTGGGCAAGACTCCCTAACTTTGCTACCACCTATAGAGCATGCCCTAGTGGCTGCACCTCTAGTGCTTTGATTCTGCAAGGAGAAAGGTTTGATATAAATGTTTTGTGTCTAGTTTTTCATGACCGTTCAATGTGGTTGATGTATGCTTGTTCAAGGTGGTTGAATCGGAAATGACTGAAGACAGAGTATCAATATGACATCCAGCAGTTGCTGTATAAAGATAAGGTGCAGGGAGGCACTGGTCAGTGACAGGAAAGAGGTGGTGAAGAGCAGTTTGTGCTACTCTGCACCACAGCCCTTGTGAACTAAACCCTAAGGACAGCACTCATATATTTTTGTATATTCCGGGACATGGACTTTGTCTGAATGGGGCCACCACATGGGTGGTTAGAATGGTTCAAAATTGTCTCACGCAACGTCCGACATGTGATTGCTGCAGGCCTAGGTGGTGGTGCTGAATTTGGTTTAGTTGTGATACCACTACCATCTCTAGCTCCCTCAAGGCATCTAAGGCTGCTATGCACCAAGGGGAATCTACCACCTGTCAGCTGATGGTCTGATCTAGCTATGTACAGTTTTATACTGCTTAGAGACAATACTCACAATAGTGGGCATATACTGGTCCTCCTACTGTTTTCTACTGCTGTAGACTTGGACCTTGACATCGCTGTATTATGCTTTGGAAGTCAAAGCAGATGCAGTGGAAAACTAATGTTAATAGTAGCAAATGAGGTTATTTCATTACTATTATCCAATAATTTCTACAGGAAATTATTACACAGAGAACCATAATCTTTTGGATGACCTACAGATTGTTTAGTTTGTATCTATTGATGGATGGCTACCCCGCATTTTACGTTTTTTAGGAACGGAGAATAATAAAATGTAGTTGTAGCGAAATGACATCATAATGATTTAATTTACCCTCTTAGGACTTGTGGAAAGGTTTGGATTACAACATAATAACTGGTGTGTCATATCTGTGTAAAAACCTGCAGTTGTGCCATTAATAATCACAATTATGGGTCATGTTTGAGTTTCTAGGTATACCAGATTAAGATTGTCAGAGACGACTTTGCATTAATAATTATAATCCTTGCATATTGCATAGCAAGAAAAGAAAATCTGGGAAAAGTTAAAGTGGGTAGAGAAGATAATCACCCCCTACAAAATATTAACAATTTGTTGCTCTGCAGCTTAAAAGGAACACAAAAATAATGTCTCTAGGTGTATTTAGTAGCATTAGAGTATTGTACCATGTTAGCCATCAGTAAACGCAAGATGTTTAGAGTCAGGATGATACCATTTATTGGCTAACCAAAAAGAATAAGAGTAGAGGTACCCATACACTTGCTTGAATTCCTGCCGATATACAGCAGATTCAATCACTGTTATCGAATCTGCTGTGAAATCAATAACGCAAACACTGACCAATCGACCGATTGCCATCTGACATCGATCGATTTAGTCAATCGGTCCTGATGGAAAATGCTGCCCGATCGCCGGCGGGTCAGGAGCGCATCGCTAGCGGCGTTTGATTCGGCCACGACCGACGTAGTAATACATCACTTGTTTGGCCGGCGCAAGTCTCCGGGATCCGTGCTGTCTCACTTCTTCCGGCTGGCCTTCATGTCCTCTTCGCTTCCTGTCGCATCCTGTGACAGGCTGTGTCTGTTGGTCGATCTGGTGGCAATCGACCAGTGTATGGCAGTATTTAGCAAGCTTTTGGCTGTGCAGCCTTTGTCAGACTTAAATCCTGTTTTCTTACAAGCTGATGGAACTGGGGTATTTATTCAATGTAATGCTTGGTGTAATTTCCCTGTTTTAACCAAGTCGGCCGCCCGGACGTGAAGCTCACGTCCGAGCGGCTGCTGTGCTGTGCTCCTGTGCGCGATCACAGGCGCGCCCCCGTGGTGTCCCCCGGTAGCGCTGGGAATCAGTGAACGGGAACATGGTTCCCGATCACCGATCCTTGTCCCCTGCAGAAAAACCAAAGCGCTCACACATGAGTCTTCAGTTCTTCTGCTCGGAAAAAAATTCATATCCCCCTTGTACTTCCGCTTAGCGAGAAGTACAAGGAGGGAAAACAAAAATGAAGGTGGCCATCTTGTGGCCAAATAGTACAACTATGTCTACATATTTTTTACATCACAATTTACACGTATAACAACACTAAAAATTAACTGTTTATGTCCCACACCAAAATATTACCCAAATAAAATTTTTTATGAAAAAAAAAAATTGCAATAAAAAAAAAGACATAAATAGTTACCTACGGGTCTGAACTTTTTAAATATGCATTTGAAGGGGGTATACTACAAACATTTTTTAAATTATAAGCTTGTAAATAGTGATGGACACAAAACGGAAACAATGCACCTTTATTTCCAAATAAAATATTGGCGCCATACATTGTGATAGGTACAAAATTTAAATGGTATAATAATCGAGACAAACAGGCAAATAAAATACATAGGTTTTAATTATGGTAGCGTGGATTATTTTAAAGCTGTAATGGCCGAAAACTGAGAAATAATGAATTTTTTCAATTTTTCTTATTAATCCTGTTAAAATGCATTTATAAATAAATAATTCTTAGCAAAATGTACCACCCAAAGAAAGCCTAATTAGTGGCGGAAAAAACAAGATATAGGTCAATAAATTGTGATAAATAGTGATAAAGTTATTAGTGAATGAATGGGAGGTGAAAATTGCTCTGATGCATACGGTGAAAAATCCCCATGGGCTGAAATGGTTAAGTGAACATCTGTGGTGACCTACAATGCACCGCTACTGAACATGCAGACTCTCTCTTTCTCAAGGTAACTCTTATTCAATGTAACGTATAACAGGTCAATAAAAGATGTAATAGGATCAGTTCTTAAAGATGAACTTTAACCAAGGATTGAATTTCATCCCATTCAGTAGCTGGTAGCCCCTGTACAATGAGAAATCCTTGTTTACTTGAGTAGATAATTGGGGTGGGGGAGGGAGTGTCTATGTGGCTGATATTGTGGTGAAACCCCTCCCACCGTGTGATGACATAACCATGGCCCTAACAGTTTGTTGCCTGTGAACCTTGTTGCATTGTGGGAAATAACAGCTTTTTCCAACTGCCAAGCAAGTTTCGCCCTCTATGCATAGAACTCTCAGTAAATTAATATTCCGTACAGATCCCCTGATTTATTCATTATGTTAACCTTACAACTTTGTACATGAAGAATATTTGCTCTACAGGGAAGAGCAATAGAATGCCAGATTTTTCAGTTCTGAACCATGATCCAGAAAGCCAGAAACTGCAGTGATATTTCTCTTCTGGCTTTGGTATTAAAGTCTGTGGCACCAAATTTCCTGACTTAAATGTTAATAATCTGAACATTTGTATAGCGCTTTTCTCCTGACGGACTCAAAGCGCTCAAGAGCTGCAGCCACCGGGACGCACTCAAGAGGACACCCTGCAGTGTTAGGGAGTCTTGCCTTGAGCTTCTTACTGAGTAGGTAGTGACCCTAGCCAGGACTCGAACCCTGGTCTACCATGTTAAAGGTAGTGCCCTTAACCAGTACACTATCCAGCCACTATTGTTAAGCCCCATACATGCTATCGGTGACAAATTTGCTATGTATGTCAGGGTTATTTTGTAGGAAGGTGTAAAAAAATTAGACAGCAATATTAAGTGAACAAGCATAAGCAATCCTGCAATGAAAAATAAACTCATGAGATTAAACAATTATGTCTATAGTACTAATAGTAAATATAGCTTTCATGGAGTCTCTCATTTTTATTGTAAAGCTACGTACACACATGCGACAACGATTGTTCGTTGTAAACGACGAATGAACTTTTAATTGACGAAAGAACGACCTAAGTAAAGTTAGTTTTAAAAGGTGTGTAACGATCACATCGTTAGAACGAACGTTACATCACGTAAAAGCACCTATTGCGCCTGCGCATAAAAATGAAAAGTTCCATGGAGATATCGTGAAATGCGCATGTCAAGCTTAGTACGAACGACCGTTTCCAACGATGTACTACTTTTGCAAACGATCGTCGTTGGGAAAAATCCGCCAAGCTAGATCGTTAGTTTTTAACGATCTAGCTCGTCCGTCGTTAGACTTAATGGTCGTTGGCTGCTTTTTTTTAAACGATTGTCGTTTGAAACAATCGGGGAACGATCGTTTCAAATGACTGTAGTCGCATGTGTGTACGCACCTTAAGTTTAAGTGCTAAAAAGTCTGAACAGGGCTGGTTCTAGACTCATCTGCTCTCAGTGGTTTAGCGATGTGATCACCTGCCACATGTCCAGCTTCTTCTCTGACTACAGCGGCACATCATGTAACCCGAAAGCATGTACTTACAGGTCACATAAGGCTCTGCCGTAGCCATAGATACAGGATGCTAGACAGGCGGCTAGAGATCCCATCGCTGGACTGTGTCTGTGCCATTTAAGTCTGTTTCAGATGACCTATTAAAGTTTTCTCCACTGTCCTGCTATTGTAAGTGTTTTCACAGCCACACTGACCTTTTTTGGCCTGTAATCAATGTTCATGAAAGCTGCTGCTTCATTGGACTGCCAGTTTCTTTTAACTACAGAGATAAAGCCCTGATTTATTAACCCTTGAAATAGAAAACATATATATATAAAGGAACACATGCAAGTACTAAGTAGGATTGGTATATATGTACATATGTTTATCTCCAAATGTCACGTGTCACTTCAGGTACACTTTAAGCTCTTACAACTACAACATGTGCTTCTTTCAGGTGTCAAGTGGCAAATAAAACATGTCCCAGGAATTACGTGTGGAATAACCATTTGTGCAAGTGTATGGAACAGCATGACTTGGGCTTTTCATTGCACCACGAGGAGCCAGGTAAGACATTCCATCCACACTGAACACATTGGAGAGGAACTCTCCTTTACGGTGCAATTCATTGTTTGCTGTGCTGAATATCTCCGAAGCTCTGGGGAGAAGAGAGTTTCACCATCATCCTTTTTATTTTTACATACATCATGCGCAATATAAGATAATGAGGATTATTAGATAACACTGATGTAATATCACATTACTGTCCTTTCATTATTATGAATAATGCGTGGAGAATGACAATTTCTTGAGTTAAGATAAGAAAATTACAGCAAAGAAATATGATCCACATTGTATCCTATACATTAAGTGTCTGCGTTTTTAATGCATGGTCATCTGTCATCCATTTATTTCAGCGGAAAGGCTTGGAATTATTTTGTGGATGTTTTATTAGCTCAAATCACAGCCCTAATGCCGTTTAGTTACACTAATGATTCCTTTTAATGCACAGCATCATGATGACATTTTAAGTCATTGTTGGTCTTTTTTGCTTGCAGCTGTACCATATGAATCTCAAAGATTAAACCAAGTTGTTATCTTTAATATCACTACAACAGTATGCTCTGCACTGAGTAATAAGATAGGTTCATTAAAGCAAAATCCCAGGAACCAGTTTTCATTTATCTTGTCAGAGCGCAGACGTTTTAGTATGGTGAGCTCTCTCCCATTTACTTGGTGCGTAGGTTTGCTTGTTTTATACAGTTTTTCTACTTTTGATGCCACTAACAGAGATCCATTTAAAGTGTTTTAAGGTATTTGCAATAAAAATGATGCATTTTAATGATTCAATTATTGATATTAAGGATTGTAAATACAGTATGTTACAAGCAAAGTGCAAAGTCTACGTATTGAAATGATGCCCAAGGTGGGCTAGCAAAGTGTGAAATGCCACATATCTTTGCACATTTCATAGCTGCCATGCAATGCATAGCCATGAACTACTGTAGCAAGGTACAGAATACAAAATGCAAACAAGCAGTGACAGTTAAATAGAATATGCACTGACAAGCAAGTCAGCTAAGTATTTTTTTAAATACTGCAGTGATGGGCAAACCCACCAAAATGAAAAAACTGGCAGAGTATGCAGTGACAGGCAAACCGGCAGAGTGTAGAGCTGATGCACTTTACACCAGGAAAGCTGGCAGAGTATAGAACAGATGCACAGTGACAAACAAGCTTGCAAAGTATAGAACACTGTAGTGATGCTCTGGCGAATCATCAGCTTCATATTCCACCACCGAAGCTGACTTAAAGGAACACTATCGATTAACATGTTTTTTTAACCTGGGTTTGAGAGAGTTCCTGAAGTGCTGGTAAATAATGATGTATACATTTCATTTGCTTATCTCTTTCGTTTACTGTAACAAATTTCTTTCACTCTGAACTGATGGCAGTCTGCTCAATTCTGATGGTAGAGTGAACAATGGGGGGTGGGGATTCCCTCACAGTGCATCTGTTAACTCTGTGTGTTATGCTTGGAATACACGGAGCGATCCTGCCGCGTCCCTGCTTGTCCCCGCGAGCACCCGGATCGATTCCCACTCGTCCCCGCAGGTGCTTACTTATCTTCCGCTTGATTCCCCGCTATTGTCCACCGGCGGGTATCGAGCAGGGAATCAATCCGCGCGGTCATCGGACCTGTCGGATATTATCAATCGAGCCATCAGCGGCTCGATTGATAAGGAACTATTGCTCCGTGTATGCCCAGCATAACTCTGTGTGTGAGAGAAAGCTCTTAGAAGCTGCCTGTGTTTCTGAGCTGTCTGCAGGAGAGCAGAGGAAATGTAACTTGTTATAAACATTTGTAATTGTCTGTGACTCCACAGCTTTTCATACTTTTTTTGCTTTCAGGGAAAAATACTCTGTAGTCTGATATGCAAAAAAAACAACAACAATGGCTATGCATTGAAGCAGACACCCCTTTTTGATTTGATTTCTCCCAATAGAGCTAAATCCCACACACAATGAAGTAAAGCCTCTGATATTTAACATGAAAAGAAGAAAATGTTTACACAGCTACTTAGACGCGTACATTTGAAATCGGCGCCGGTAGACTTGGGCGCAGGATACAGCCGGTATATGGCTGATCCTGCTTCTGCACAAGTCCGGGCCGTATTAATTACTATTCCCCCTCCAGGCCGCCATGGATAGTGGGGAAATGAAATAATTCGGCTTCCAGCGATTGCTGGAGGCCGAATTATTGTGTTTTTTAAACAACTTCAGCTCCGTCTTCTGACGGAGCCAACCTTGCTCACTGATCAGTAGAAAAGAAAGTTCCACTACACCAGTGGCTGGGTGCAAAAAGTTTTCTCCGTTTATTTTATCATCAATCAGTGAGTACAAAAGTTAAAAAAAAAGCTTTTTTAACTTTTGTACTCACTGATTGATGATAAAATAAACGGAGAAAACTTTTTGCACCCAGCCACTGGTGTAGCGGAACTTTCTTTTCTACTGGACATTTCGAGCTCTCTGGTTCCTCGCTCCCTTTGGTCTAAATGTGTGTGGATGTTGCGGGTCCTTTTCCCCTTTTGATCCTCTTGCTCACTGATCGTCGCTATAGACTGATTCCTATTAAAGTCTATGGCGGCGCTGGCTGCGCCCAAATCTAGCAGCGCTGAAAAGCACTGCTCCGACTTACACATTATTTATACATTGCCATTTTACAACACTTGGGTATTGATAGAGTTCCTTTAAAACTGGATAAAGGTATCTTGAACTAACTCTTCATCCATCATAACTCACCATACTTCCAAAGGAGGAATTCATAGTCAAAGATGTTTCTAACTACAACATACCTCTTCAATGTACTACTACTGTCAGTCCACATGAAGCCAAGGATTCATGATGTATGTGTATAAGACCAATTGCCAATATAAAGGAAATTAAGTGCAATTCAAAGCCTTCCCGTTACAAAAATGGATGAATGACAGTTCTGTTTATTGTTCCTTCTTTTGTGAAGGCGTTTAGTGTCATGGTGGTCATCAGATGTCACAGTAATAGCATACAAACACTTTGGGTTTTCTTGCGTACATAATAGTTGACATTTTCGTGGTACCAGAACTGTAATGAGTGAAGGTGTGTTTAGGGGTGTGACTGACATGTTCACACTGGGATTCTGGGGCTTAATGTACTACTTCAGGCTCATTCTTTACTTTTATGACCTCCTCCTGATTGTGTAAATTAATTTTATTTACTAAGCACTGCATTCATTTATTTACTTTATTTATTTAACTTGCAGAGGAGAGTGAAGACTTCCATGATATTTGTGGGCCAAACAAAGAATTAGATGGTGAAACCTGTCAGTGTGTTTGCAAAGGTGGCTTGTTACCCTCCAGCTGTGGTCCTCATAAAGAACTGGATCGGACATCTTGCCAATGTGTCTGCAAAAATAAACTCCTTTCCATTAACTGTGGGCTAAATAAGGAATATGATGAAGAGAGGTGCCAGTGTGTATGTAAAAAGACCTGCCCAAAACATCAACCACTGAATCCTTTAAAATGTGCCTGCGAATGTGTAGAATCACCAAACACATGTTTCCTCAGAGGAAAACGATTCAGTCATCAAACATGCAGGTAAATAGACAAGTGAATAGTAGTACAATGTTATTATGCTTATGAAACTTTCTATGGTGATAACTTGGGTACAGGTGGGGTACCGGGGCACCCTATTGGAGAAAAAAGACACACGCAAAAACGGGAGCCCAAATAGCGTAGTACGTTTTTGATAGGGGTGGGTTTATGAAAAAGTGGATACTCACAAAAGAGGATTGCAGAGGGGCAACAGACCGTTGGAAGCAGGTGGAGACAATAAACACGACTCCACTTGGGCTGTCCAAATGGACCTGGATACGGTCGCTCTCCTTGTGAAAAATTACTGGTTCTAGGAATGGTGCAGGTTTGGGCCCCAGTGCAGGTTTTACATTGCCCCCCACCAAGCATTTTATACCTAACAATTGATATGGTGCACCAAAACATGCCAAGGACTGCCACAGTATTAGAAAATACAAGCAGTGGAGAGGAACAGTTTGTTAATGATTACCACTATTAAAAGCATTTATAGAATTGATCATTACCAGCACAGGACCAATAAAGAGCTAATACTGCCATTGAGGGAGGGCTTCTCGGGGCCCCTCTGGCCCAAGGGCCCTGGTGTGGTTGCAACCTCTGCATACCCTATCGCTACACCACTGTTTGTAGTGCGCACTCACCAACTCCCTTGCAAGGGATATCTTAGGTGCTCATGCACTTGGTGCCCAGGTTTAACGTGTTTGATCCATTTAGGTGCTGACCAAAGATGCTACAGATGAAGACAGTATTTTCAAAACTCAAAAGATCTTATGAACATATGTCACTGTAGCATCTGCTGCTTTTACTGTCAGTTTAAGATGACCCAAGTGGCTGCTGATTTATGGTCTCTGCCAAGGTGTTGTTGCTTGTATCCCACTGTTGTTTCACCTTAGGTCAGTCTCCTTATCATCTACCACAGAGGTGCCTATTGGGTAGATTGTGATCTAGCGGTAGATCACAAACAACTTCTGGGAAGATCCCACACTGCCGTCTGAGTGACGTATGCATCGTTGTAACATCTGCAGGTGTTGCTTCATAAGCCTTCGCTGAGCACTCGCAACCTGTCTGCTGTTGCGAATACGTCAGTGTTAGCGCTCAGACCTTAGACTAGTATCCGGTGTGCTTTGATCTGGGAGGAAACCAGGGATTTCACACAAGACTAGGACTATTGTCATTATTACTATTGATTACCTGTGTATGATTCTGGCTATACTCTGACCTTGCATTTGACCTTGCATTTGCTTAACGGTTCTGTACTTCTGCCTATCTGACTCTGTTGCTGAACCTTGCCTGAAACATTACTATTCTCTTGCCTGCCGATTCTGCACTGTTCTATCTCTCTGTTGCCGATCTTTGCCTGTCTGACCCTTCTACTCTCCAGTTAGCCCTTGTCACTGGAGAGGTGTTTTGTTAGTACCCACCAGCTCCTCTGGTGAGGCCTAACCTGGTTATTAAAGCTAGTGCTCATCAGCTCCTCTGGTGAGCACTGTCCAATTACAGATAGTACCCACCAGCTCCTCTGGTGAGGTCTAGTTAAAATATCTATTATTGTGCAGATAGTACTCACCAGCTCCTCTGGTGAGATCTATCTATTTACTTTACTGTGCACCAAACACTATACACCTCTGTATCTCTGCATTCTATACTTATATTATTGGTGATAGTGCAGATCACCACATAATCAGGTATAGAGTCTGTATTATTGGTGATTCTGCAGATCACACAATAATCAGACGTCTGTGTTGCTACACCAATCGTTACAATCGTACTCTGGACCCGATTTATCAATGCATTACCGACAGTTTTTTCTTCTAAAACCGTTCTAACCAGCAGAGGAACTGTTCTGCATGATAGTGAGAAACTTCTCAAATCCTATGTAATACCGGCAGTTTAGCGTAGATTTCTAAATCCATCCCTAAACTGCTACAGATTAACAAGTGCTTCATAGCAGTTCTCCAGATAGTGCAGGCTAGATGTCATGTGTGAAGGGCTCCACACTCAGAGCCTGCTGACAGCATATGCGTTGGTTACCTCAGCAACAGTAATTTCCCTTAAACACTGCACTGCCTGAGAGACCTTCCTAAGTCCTCCTATTCCTAACAGTTTAAGAAGGAATCTGCACAATTTAGTGATTTCTTAGGATGTCTGAGACAGCTATGCAAGGATTTCTAAAAACCTACTAATATTTTGTCTCAGACACTCTTGATAAATGTCCCCCTCTAGCTAATGAAGAGCATTGTTCTGCAATTAGGAGATTGCTGTTTTTAGATTGGGCAGCATCTGTGCGTTTTACAGGTGAATCAAATCAGTGGACAGATCTATGCAGTGATTCTGGAATTAAACATAGTCTGGTAGAACTGCAGGGCAGGTGACACTGTAAGAGAGGAATTTTGTATGAGCATAGGTGAACTTATGTGTGCTTTTTAAATACATTGTTGCATTATTGTTTTGCACAGGAGTTATTTGTTAATAGAGTTTATTTGTATTACGTGAGGTGGTGGATATCCTTACAAACTCTGTGCTGCCAATCAAAGTGTACTAGACAAGCGCTACAGGATATATTTACATAGAAAAAAGAATGCCAAGTGGAACAATCACTTCTTTAAGAAAACAATAATGTGATCATTCAGGATCAGTGGGGCTCGTCAGCTTCTCTGTTTTTATGCAATAAGATCTGAATAATCTGAAAATATGATCTTTCACTAAAAAGTGTACCATTAAAGAACACCTTAACCACTTCACCCCAAAGCGGTTTTTACCCTAACGGACAGGAGCGATTTTCACCTTTCAGTGCTCATCCCTTTCATTTGCCAATAGCTTAATCACTAATCATTAATCACAATGAAATTATATATATCTTGTTTTTTTCACCACCAATTGGGCTTTTTGGGTTTGATATTTGTTTTTAGTAATTACTTTGTTTTCTATGCATTTTAAAGAGAAAAAAACAAGGAAAAAATGAAACAATACACTATTTCTCCAATCTCATCCTCTATAGTTTCTATATAAACACTGCTAGTGTGCATAATTCCCACACATTTTATCTGCCTATTTATTCTGGTTATCACAAGATGATTTTAATTATGTCCCTAGTACAAAGTATGGAGACAATATAGTATTTGGAAATAAAGGTGTAATTTTTTTTTGGTGGGTTTTTTTTCCACTATTTTTACGTGCATGTGCACTGAGCAGGTGTGTGTGTGTGCACGCGCACAGCGCCAGCAGCACTGTCTGACTTATAAAAACGTCCTGGAGCCATTAAGAGGCTCTAGCAGGACGTTTTTATAAGTCAGCTTGTCATTAAAGAGAACCCAAGGTGGGTTTGAAGAATATTATCTGCATACAGAGGCTGGATCTGCCTATACAGCCCAGCCTCTGTTGCTATCCCAAACCCCCCTAAGGTCCCCCTGCACTCTGCAATCCCTCATAAATTACAGCCACGCTGCTGACAAACAGCTTGTCAGAGCTGGCTGTGTTTATCTCTATAGTGTCAGACTGCTGCTCTCCCCGCCTCCTGCAGAACTCCAGTCTCCGCCTGCATCCCTTCCCTCCCTGCTGATTGGAGGGAAGGGACGGGGGCAGGGACCGGAGCTATGCAGGAGGCGGGGGAGCAGCTGAGGCTGACACTACAGATGTAAACACAGCCTCACAGCACGGCTGTGATTTATGAGGGATTGCAGAGTGCAGGGGGACCTTAGGGGGGTTTGGGATAGCAACAGAGGCTGGGCTGTATAGGCAGATCCAGCCCCTGTATGCAGATAACATTCTTTAAGCACACCTCGGGTTCTCTTTAAGTGGCTAAAGAGGAACTGTTGCAAAAATCTAAAACACATACAAATAGGAAGCATGTTTTACCCAGAGTAAAATGAGCTATTCATTACTTCTCTCCTATGTTGCTGTCGCTTACCGTAGGTAGTAGAAATCTGACATTACCGACAGATTTTGGACTAGTCTATCTCTCCACAGGGGATTCTCAGCATGGCCTTTATTCTTTATAAAGACACTCCATGAAAAAGATTTATACAAAGATGCTGACCATCCTCCCTGCTCTCCGTACACTTTTTTTGGCAGTTGGGTGGAGCAACTGCTGTTCAGAAAATGCTTTTGAAAACAAAGAAAACCCTGAGAACTCCCCAGGTGAAGATGAGCTAGTCTAAAATCTATCTGTAATGTCAGATTTCTACTACCTACTGTAAGTGACAGCATTATAGGAGAAAAGTAATGTATGGCTCATTTTACTCTGGAAGAAACGTACTTCTTATTTGTATATGTTTACATGTATTTTAAATGAAGATTTTCGCGACAGAGGTCCTTTGAAGCTTTAAGCTTCAGGGAGTTTCCCTGTAATATTCAAAGTAAGCCCTGAAGCAGCGTTACTGTGGAGTGGTATTTTGCTTGGAAGATAGTACTTACTTAATTATTTGCATACTATTGTAAACTGAATGGAAATGTGAATGGTTTTGTTTGATATTTATTACTCAGTTTTGCTCTCTTCAGTTGCTACAGACCACCATGTAAGTCTCGACCGAAGCGCTGTGACCCTGGCCTTTACTATAGCGAGGAAGTGTGTCGCTGTGTTCCCACATATTGGAGAAGACCATAAATGGACTCCTTTTTACAGACAGAGGAGGATATATTTCATATGCTTCTGGACTGAAGAAGACTGAGACTTGTTCTACGTATTGGATGACATTTTACATTAAGAGCCCTGTTCAGGATAGAGACACATGCAATGTGCATTACACAAGACTGGGATCAACATCTACTGGCCAAACAAGATGTTATTCCCTTCCAGTTTTTGAGGGTTTGTATAGACATTTCTCTACAATGACACAAGCCCGTGATTTCCCTCCGTTTTTTTTTTAATTAAGACAATGACTATATAATTTATTTCCACTAAAAATATTGTGCAGCATCCTGTTTATAGCAATATCAATTTAAAAGCGCACTGTGATTCATATTTTTATATCATGTAAAATATGTTTAATAAAAAAAGAACAGAAACTTGTATTATAAACCACCAAATACGTCCAGCTGGACTTCTTACTGCACCACGAGATTACTTATTTGTAAAGCTTTTTATTTTTGTATTTTACAGCCAGTGTTTTGGAATATTAAGTCTTATTTTCTATAGAAGATTATCATTGTTGTTTCGCTAGTTTCATTTTTCTAGGCCTTATTGGGTATTCTTTTTTCCTAGCAAATTAGAATTCATACACAAAGTTGTGGCGTCATTAACTCTGTAAATAGTATTTATTATTTATTTATGAGGGTTCCTTTGGGAAAATAGCACTTTTGCAAGCCTCTGAAGTTCTCATTGCGCTCACTGGAACATCATGTTCAGTTACTACTAGAGATAAAGAAACATAGCTGTGTCAATTAAATATGTCTTCATCACTGTATTCAAGAACCCTGCCAGACCTCATTTTAAAAATTGTTGCAGAACTAAGGCAAAAAAAGGTTCAGTGATTGAATATATTTACATAGTCTTATTTATTTACATTTATAAAAGCAAACTTACTTAAAAACTAAAATTAAAGCATCACTATCACTAATTTTCTTTTAGATTTAAAACACCTTTATACACATACATATAAGATGCACATTTCTACCTGAGTAAAATGCACTATAAATATTATTTTCCAATGCTGTTGTAGCATACAGTAAACAGTAAAAATGTGACAGAGCTGACAGGTTTTGGACTAGTCCATCTACTTGTGGGTGGTTTAAAGCATTTCCATTACTCTTTACAAAAGCACTCCATGTAAAGGATCTATACAAATATACCACCCAAGCTACCTTGCACAATATTTTGGCAGTTGGATTGCGCAATTGCCCTTCAGTAAGTGCTTTTGAAAATAAAGACAACCCTGGGAATCCCCTATGAGGAGATGGACAGTCATATCTGTCAGATTTTAACTTAGTGCTGTAAGTAACAGTGCCATAGGAAAAACGCGTTAAAAGCACATTTTATTCTAGATGAAATATACATTTTATATGAATGAATTTTAAATTTTACAGTTTTCCACGTGGTCCGTTAATCTGTGGTAAAAAAAAATGTATTGCCTTACGTCCTTAGGAAGGCTCCTGGTAGTCCCTATGTTCACCTGATGTTGCTTTGACATATTTGGTAGGAGCTGAGTCTTTAGGACCATCTGTTCCACCACTTCAACTTACTCATTGTTGCTATGAAAAGGCTAAGAAGATACCTCTTTTCATAGTGTCTGTTAGCAGAAGAGACAGGATGTGGTGGCCATCTTGGAAGCTGTGGCAGAAAGATCTTCATCACTCTTGCAGAGGATTTTCTCCTCTGTTCAGTCAAAGCCTTCCTAGGCAGATAAGTATGTTGTTTTCTCCTTATGCTGGGAATACACGGCTCGATTCTGAGTCATTTAGATGGCTCGATAGATAATTTCCGAACCGTCCGATCTCCCGCCCAATTGTTTTGCCGCTCGATTCTGCATTGAGAGCAATGGAAAAAGATAAGAAATACGAGCGGAAGATAAGAGAATTGCCAGCAGAATCAAGCGGGGAATCGATCGAGCAGAAGAATCGAGCGGCAAAATTGAGCCGTGTATGCCCAGCATTACATGTTTCTTTTAATTGCATTCCAGGATCTCTGTCTTTAATAAGAAGAACTAGGCGGGCTCAGACATGCATAGACTTGGAGCATTCTGTAGGGACAGCTGAACAGCAAAAATAGAAACATATCCCATTGAGCTCAATGGCAACTTCAAAGCCTACTTACGCATAAGGAAAAGATAAGCAATAGATGCTATGTACAAAGCTAATGATCATTTTCTGAACTTGTTTTATCTGCTATTCCTGTCAGAAAGGTAGAAATGCTTCTTATTGTGAACCTGTGAACAGTAATATATAACATACATACAACTATTTTAACACTTCCTCATTAAAACAGTCACCATAAAGTGCCATAAGATGCTCTTATTCTCACCATCTGTGCCTTGCAAGCCTCCCTTCCTCACCTAGAGCTCATATGCAGATTCAAGGCTGGTTTACATGGAACATTGTCAGTGTTCTCGGGGAACTGACGGGTTTGCAAGTGGCTGAAGACTTTGGATATTAGGTGTAAAATGGTGTTTGACCAGGGTTGTATGTGTGCATGTATATACAGTAGCAATAAAAAGTATGTGAACCCTTTGGGATTATATGAATTTCTGCACAGATTGGTCATAAAATGTGATCTGATCTTCACCTAAGTCACAACAATACAATCCCAGTCTGCCTAACCCCTTAAGGACCATGTGCTTAACCCCCCCCCCCCCCAAAGACCAGGCCATTGCAGCTTTAAGGGCTCGCTGCAGGGCCGCACTACACAGCACACAAGTGAGTACCCCCCTACCTTTTCTAAGGCTAATCGCCCCCCAGATGTTTGTTTATTTTAGTGTAAATATTTATTTGTTTATTTTTGTATTAAATTCTACTATTTTTTTATTTATTTTTGTGGCCGTCCCTACCTCCACCGCCAGCCAATCAACGTGATTGGCTGTCATAGGCTTCAGCCTACGACAGCCGATCACTTTCTGCACTACAGAGTCCCAAGTACAGCACTGCCTTAGATCACAGTGCTGTACAGGCATTTACAGTCTCCTAGTGGTGATCACTGCTGGGAGACTGAAGGCGGAGCTCTGCCATACAAGCGGGGAAGCACGCGCAGCGGCGCACGCGATCCCCTGCAGAACACTCCCCCAGGACTTTACGCCGATCAGCGTGTCGCGGTCTTAAAGAGGTTAAACTAATACCACACAAATAATTAAATGTTTCCTTGTTATTATTAAATATACCATGTAAACATTCACAGTGCAAGTGTAAAAAGTATGTGAACCCTTGGATTTAATAACTGGTTAAACCTCCTTTGGCAGCAATAATTTAAACTAAACGTTTCCTGTAGTTTCAGATCAGATGCGCACAATGGTCAGGAGGAATTTTTGACCATTCCTCTTTACAGAACTGTTTCAGATCAACAATATTCTTGGGATGTCTGGTAAATTGCTTTCTTGAGGTCATGCCACATCATCTCAATCGGGTTGACGTCAGGACTCTGACTGAGCCACTCCAGAAGGCGTATTTTCTTCTGTTTTAGCCATTCTGTTGTTGATTTACTTCTATGCTTTGGGTCGTTGTCTTGTTGCAACGCCCATCTTCTGCTGAGCTTCAGCTGGTGGACAGATGGCCTTAAGTTCTGCAAAATGTCTTGATAAATGTGGGAATTCATTTTTCCTTTGATGATAGCAATCCATCCAGGCCCTGATGCAGCGAAGCAGCCCCAAACCATGATGCTCCCACCACCATACTTCACAGTTGGGATAAGGTTTTGATGTTGATGTGTTGTGCCTCTTTTTCTCCACACATAGTGTTGTGTGTTTTTTCCATATAACTCAGCTTGGGGTTCATCTGTCCACAGAATATTTTGCAAGTGTTGTGAAACATCCAGGTGCTCTTTTGCAAACGTTAAAACGTGCAGCAATGTTTTTTTTGGGGGGCAGCAGTGGATTCTTCGGTAATATCCTCCCATGAACTCCATTTTTGTTTAGTGTTGTACGTATCATAGCTACGCTAACAGGGATGTTAGCATATGCCAGAGACTTTTGTAAGTCTGACACTTTGGGATTCTTTTTCACCTCCTTGAGCATTCTGCGCTGTGCTCTTGCAGTCATCTTTACAGGATGGCCACTCCTAGGGAGAGTAACAGCAATTCTGAACTTTCTCCATTTATAGACAATCTCTCTTACTGTGAGCTGATGAACAGCAAGGCTTTTAGATATACTTTTATAACCCTTACCAGATTTGTACAAGTCAACAATTCTTAGTCGTAGGTCTTCTGAGAACTCTTTTGTGTGAGGCATCATTCATATCAGGCAATGCTTCTTGGGAAAAGCAAACCCAAAAGTGGTGTGTGTTTTTTATAGTGCAGGGCAGCTGTAACCAACACCTCCAATCTCATTTATTGTACTCCAGCTGGCTGACACCTCACTGCAATTATCTCTTGGAGATGTCATTAGTCTAGGGGTTCACATCCCATTTCCACCTGCACTGTGAATGTTTACATGGTGTGTTCAATAAAAAACATGGACATATTTAATTATGTGTGTGGTATTAGTTTAAGCAGACGGTGATTGTCTATTGTTGTGACTTAGATGAAGATCAGATCACATTTTATGACCAATTTGTGCAGAAATCCATATTGTTCTAAAGGGTTCACATACTTTTTATTGCTACTGTATGAGGAAGCAGCAGCTACCTAGATGATGCTACATGTAGAGTCCATCCACTGCACAGTAGCCATGCCATGTGTCTACTGCTGATAAACAAATGCAGTTCACACAAACATTGTAACTTGGTTGCATTTTACTATAACTGGATGATGGTAGTTCCCCATGAGACTGGTCATCGAACTGCATTGTGACTGCGTGGCAACCAACCACCAGTTCTGCCATCTTTATCAACCTGCCCTGACTATAAATCTAATGTTTTAATAAGGACTTGGCACCTATCTCCTCACACAAACAGCAATTACGTACAGAGAGTTGCACACCATACAGGATTGTGAGGTGCAGGACCAGTATAGCAGCCAATAGAATTTCAGAAGGTCCGCACACTCTGTTAGCTCGAAAGTACCTGTTTTATTTGCTCATCAAGTGTCAGATTTAATGGACATCTGACACTTGAAGAGCAAATAAAACATCTACTTTTGAGCTAATAGAGTGTGCGGACCTTCTGAAATTGTCTTTCTCTTCACACGAACAGTGTTCAAGCCTAGTGATTGGTTCTTTTGATTTCTAGCATATTTTTAGGAGCTGTGGTGAACTTCCACAACATGGTGGCCTGTTTCCACAGAGACTGCAGAGGGTAGGAGAGTCCGCTGGTTGATATTAATGTTGGTTCTGCACAGAATTGGCAATTTGGTTTCCATATGATGCTTTTTCTTTCAGCCCTTTATGCTGCATAATATGCATTTGCTAGCATTATCAATACAAGGATCAGCTGTGAGCTGGTTTAATAAGCTGTTGTATAGATGACTACAAGTAAACAGATACAATTTAAATGCAAAAATTAAAAAAAAAACTGTTAAGTGCAGCTTGAATATTAAATGAACACTCTGGGCACAAACAATAACTTGTCATGTATACTTACTTCCTCTCTGACAGTCTAAAGTACAATCAAGTACCCCAATGTCTTTTGTACCCACCTTATTATGTACCAGCGATGTAAATCCGTTATCTTACTCTTCAGAGCAGCAATACTTTCTGATCACAGTCGAACCTTCACCTGCCAGCATTACCCTGATGGGTCAATCTTTTAGCTTTTTCCTTCTGTAACTAAGCTCCTGCTATAACTAATTAGTTGCACTGTGCAATCCCATCCCAGTATATATGGCTCATAGTGCTGACCTCCTCTGCCATTCTATATTCTTCTGTGCAAGGGATAACATTTAAAGAAAACAATCAGCTACTTGTACTAGTGTTATACATTTAGATATTATTCATTAAATAAATATTAAATGGCAATGTGTATTTAATTAAATTTTTTCTTTAATAACATGAGTCCTCATTTAATTTACCTTTACTACTAAATATTCTCCTATGTGATATTTCCACACCTTATCAATACAATGCCTTTTAAGTGACCAGCTAGAAAGAAATCAGGACTGTATGCAATTAACTTTTTCTCTTAATTTTTCTCCTAGGAGAACATTTCTCATTTTTTCTTAAAAATATGCTTTCAGTACTTTGCTATGGTAAAGGTATCACAAAGTAGGTGAAAAAAAGTGCTATCAATGTTACTTTGACTACTTCCCTGCTTGCTAGTGGTTTAAAATACATTTTATTGACAAGGTGTGAAAATATCACCTAGGAGATAAGGCTAATTGCATACGGGCCTCAGAATATTTTTGATAGTACTTTTTCACTTACTTAAGGTACTTTTTCAATTGCAGAGTGCTGAAAAGTTATTTAAAATACAAGATGAAAAATGATCTCCTAGGAGAAAACTCAGGAGATAAAGCAAACTGAATAAGGGCCATTGGGCCATATGCAATTCACTTTTTCACCTGAGTTTTCTCCTAGGAGATAATTTATCATCTTCGATTTAAATAGCTTTCCAGCACTTTTCAACTACAAAAGAACCAAAAAGTTGGTGAAAAAGTACTATCAAAATTATTTTGAGTATTTTCTTGCTTTCTGGTGGCTTGAATGCATTTTATTGACAAGTTTAAAATTAACACCTAGGAGAAAACTCAGGTGAAAAAGTGAATTGCATATGGGCCAATGACTGTTACAGATTTATCAAAGATATGTTGCTTGTTATTACAGTCTTTTGAGCAATGGCTACTTATGATGATTATTATATAGTGCACTTTTCAGCAGGACACCACATGGGCCTAATTTACTAAGGTTCTTAATGCTGGAGGATATTGGACAATAAATTATTGTACTGCTTGTCTGGCTGGAATTTATGAAAGATGATCTCATATTAGGTGCTAAAGTTTTGCAACCCTCATTTAGGTCATATTAGGCCATAGCAAGAGTTGTGAGACGGTCAGCAAACTAGTGATCATGGAATTGCCGTTATGTGCAAATACACATGGCAATATATTTCTATTCTTAAAGAGGAACTCTAACCCAGGAATGTACTTCATCCCAATCAGTAGCCGATACCCCCTTTTCCACAAGAAATCTTTACTGTTTCTCTAATAGTTCATCAGGGACATGTGTGGATGATTTTGATGTGAAGCCCCTCTAACAAGGTGATGTCATTGTCATGGCCATGACAGTTTCCTGTCCGTGGATCTAGTTGCATTGCGGGAGATAATGGCTGTTGCTAACTGCCAAGAAAGCAGTATATACTGTATAAACAGCCTTTTCGCCTATCAATCTGTTAATGCAAATGTTTATGTATAAGGGCAGTTTGTACTGTTTTTTTTTTGTTTGTTTGTTTTTTACATACCTGCCAGCAGTAAAGGAGATGGCCTGCAGGCTCACGGTGAATCAAACAACAAAACAAATTACACGAAGCGTATCAATCATCTCTTAATATATCTTCTATTGTTTAACTTCTCATTTGCACTGTCTAGATTTATTTTTTTCCGTACTGCTATCTTTTGTTAAAGTTCCTCTTTAAATTAAGGGAAACCTGGAGTTATTTCAGATCTTGTTGCGAGTGCTGTAATACAACCACTCCCTTTTCAGCAACACTAGCTATTGTCTGATGTGATCCAATCCAAGGCCTCCTAACAGCAGGCTGGTACAAATATATAGAAACCGTGTTTTCAAATGTAACATATGTTCTCTACCCTGGAAAACATGAGGAAATCCAGTTCATGTATGAGCTTTTCATCCTGCCCCCTAAACTTTTGTTTTGCTTTTATTTTCTCTTGATATAACTGTAGTAAATGTGATAATGCTGTAACAGAATACAATCGTGAGGTTTGTTTTTCAGACTTTGGCCTCAATTCACTAAAATCATGCTGGAGATAATAAGGCAAGAGAAAACTTACCTCCACATAAGATAGTTATCTTATCTCTTCATTCCTTAACTTACCTCCTCTGTAGTTAAGTTACCTCCTCTGTAGTTAATTTACCTCCTCTGTAGTTATTTTCACACGCAGTTAATAAACAGCCTGTCTTTAACTCTGCAGTTATTTTAAGGATTGAAGAGCTAACTTTAAGACAGAAGAGTTAACTTTAGGTTTGCCTGAGGTAAAATGTTTCCTGAATACTACATGCCTTATCACCATGGTGACAACTGTAGAAACGTTATTAAAGACAGGAGATAAGCTTAGTGAATTGAGGCCATAGTAATGTGTGGAATGCTAGTATCGATTTCCAGTGTATTATTTATTTGTAATATATATTAGATAACCTTGTGTATTCTTCCTTGGCTTGCAGCCTCCACCCTATATAATAACATCACATATATAAGTAAATGCCATTGTTTACAGAGCTGTGAATATTTGGCCTCACTCTAAAACATCCAAGGACCCAAAACATTTTTTTGCACACATGACCGCTTTGAGTCTGGGAAAAACTTGGTTAGGCTTGATGGTAATCTGTACAACAATGAAATTCATAATGAAGCACTGAGGTCAGCATGCAAAGGACTTATGAATAGACCACTATTGATGGGGGAAAGCTTGCATTTGTGTTGATGCTGGAATGTTGTCTATTGCGTGATTATTTCCTCTTTGAAGCCTCCTATTACCTGTAGACCGTTGGTGTACCCATGAGTAACCCTTATGCCCTCAGTGTGGCTAATCTTGTATGTCTGTCTTTGAGGAGAAATATTTATGGAGGGGTGGGGGATTTATGGCGCAGATAGTGGGTTACTGCAGGTACATTGACTATGTGTTTTTTTGTTGGTCAGGTACAGGTGAGCAATTGCAACACTTCATAGTCAAGCTGATATCTAGACATTTCATATTCACACATGCTGGATTCAGCCTGTGGGCCTCGAGTTTGACACGTTTGACCCAGTGTATATCGTGTGATGCACATGTCAGTGTTTTGCAATTATTTTGAAGCAGAGTTAAAGAGACTCAGTAATAAAGGAAAAAAAACCCTTTTGGGGACACTTACCTCAGGAGGGGGAAGCCTCAGGGTCCCAATGAGGCTTCCCCAGTCCCTGTAGCTGCAGCCAATCCAGCGCTGGCTCCCCTGAATGCTCCCGGAATCCTTCCCTGACAAGCCTGACAAGAAAGGATTTATTTACCTCTCTGGGTTCCTGCACAGGCGCAGTAGTGGCTCTTCGTTTGGGCTAGGCGGAAATAGCCAAACCTGATCATATCCGTTCTACTGCGCAGGCGCAAAAGGACTCATGCCTGTGCAGTAGAGCGGATCGATCGTGTTCGGCTATTTCTGCCTTAACCCGAAAGAAGAGTGGCTAGTGCGCCTGCGCAGGATTGCAGCAGGTAAATATTTACCTCTCCACACTTCGGGGGACCTGGGCAGGCTAACAGAGGGACAGAGACAGATGGGGGAAGCCTCACTAGGATCCAGAGGCTTCCCCCTTCCGAGGTAAGCATGCCCCAGAGGGATTTTTTTAAGTTACAAGTCCTCTTTAAAGCAGTAGTGCAAGTGTGCTGCATTACTAATCAGTCCTTGATTTTAGAGCATTTTAATGGCAATTAAGTACACTAACACTCAGGCCCGGCCCTAGACTTTTTGCCGCCTGAGGCAAAATTCAAAAAAATCGCCGCCCCTCGCCCCCCCAAGCCGTGTGTGTGTGGGGGGCCGCCCGAGCTGGAGGGGATAGCGGGCAGGAAGGGGGTATTGGGCCTAGCGGCGGGGAGGGGGGTCGGACCCCCCCCCTCTCCCTCGCCTGGGTCCCCCGTCCTCCGCTCCCCTCCAGCTTTAAAAGTGAGGTCGCTGGCTGCAGCTATATTGTAAGAGGCAACGGGCGGGGATCACTCACCTCTTCCTCATTCCAGCCCGAGCCTGCGCTCCACTGACGTCACTTCCTGCGGCGTAGCAGGAAGTGACGTCAGTGGAGCGCAGGCTCGGCCTGGAACGAGGAAGAGGTGAGTGATCCCCGCCCGTTGCCTCTTACAATATAGCTGCAGCCAGCGACCTCACTTTTAAAGCTGGAGGGGAGCGGAGGACGGGGGACCCAGGCGAGGGAGGGAGGGGGTCCGACCCCCCTCCCCGCCGCTAGGCCCAATACCCCCTTCCTGCCCGCTATCCCCTCCAGCTCGGGCGGCCCCCCACACACACAGAAGGGCGGGTGCCGCCCCTCCAGAAGTGCCGCCTGAGGCAAAAGTTTCACCCCGCCTCATGGGCGGGCCGGCCCTGCTAACACTTTAAACTTTAAAATACAATAAGGGCCTTATTCAATTCACTTTTTATTCTAACTTTTCTCCTGGAAGATACATTTCATCCTTTGTTTAAAATAACTTTTTAGCACTCTGCACTTGAAAAAGTATTTTCCTGATTTTTGATAGCTTAAAAGGCAATTTACTGATAAGATGCAAAGTATCACCTAGGAGGAAAAGTGAATTGATCAAGGGCCTACGTGTATGAAAATATTTTTGTTGGGTCAGCTACTTTTGCAGCCCAGCCCACTTACTCATAGTATTACACAACCCCCATAGGTTTATTAAATTCATGAATGTAGTGTTACTAATTGATTGTAACTGGTGACCATTTAGTGATCAATGCATCACTTACTGCCTTAGATTCTTCAATGTACTGTATATACTCAAGTATAAGTCTAGAAATGTAGGTCTGATTCACTTCATAAAAGTATAGGGGTCGACTTATACATGAGTCACAGGCAACACTGAACACTCTGAGTTATGTGTGTACTATTAGTGACATTCCCATTTGCAGCAATGTACACGGTGGTAAGTGACACTTTGAGGAAAGGAAATGCCAAGAAAACACAGGTCTGAAAGTCCTGGCAACAACAATTAACAAGGAAAGGGGCAGGAGGGAAATACGGGGCTTCATAAAAGGGAGTGAATAATTTCAGCCCTTGGGCCTGCAGGAGGTATTGGCTGCACTTAAGGGACATGAGGGGTTAATGGCTGTAATACTGTATGCAGTGCAGTCATCAACCCCTCTGAGCCCTAAATTCAGCCATTACCTTTGCTGGGTAGACTTATACTTGAGTCAATAAAAAAATTCCAGCTTAAGAGGGTTGAATATTGGAGTCGACTTATACACGACTTGTATTCAAGTATGTACGGTATCTATCATCTAATAGGTTATATTTAATATTTTTATTAAGATTATTCTTACAAGTTAAAGTATTGCTTATTAGCTTCAGGTGTTACAAACTAGGGATGATCACTGAGATGCAAATATTTTCTCCTTGTATTCAAATTGTACCGTAAGTAAATGTTATGCAGCTTGAACCTGAACTAATAAAAACTGACAGGAAGTTATTTTGATTGAACCAGTTTCAAGCTGCATATTATTTGCATGAAATTTGAATACAACAAGAAATTATTTGCATATTTTCAACTACAATCATATGTAAATGATACTCTGTAAGTCTGTAAGACATCCTTATTGTCATTGTTTACTGTGCAGTTAGCCATGCTGTTTATGGAAATGTATATGTATATATTTTTATTTTAAGTCTTTGTTTAACCACTTGAGGACCGCAGTGTTAAATCCCCCTAAAGACCAGGCCATTTTTCACAAAAAGGGCCACTGCAGTTTTAAGGCCTCGCTGCAGGGCCACACAACACAGCCCACAAGTGATTATCCCCCCCCCCCTTTTCTCCCCACCAACAGAGCTCTCTGTTTGTTGGGGTCTGATCGCTCCACCAATGTTTGTTTGTTTATTTATAAATATTTATTTGTTTTATTTTTAAATAAAATTGTGTATTTACTTTTTATTTTTCCAGCGGAACACCCCTGAGCCAATGGAGGGGACAGCCGTATGACACGACTGTCCCCAGTACAGCACTGCCTTAGATCGCAACACTACAGGGTAATTAGACAGCAGTTTTGCGAAGCCGCTGGGAGACTTATGGCGGAGCTCCGCTCCGTCATTCATGCGGAGAACCTGCAATACCGGCCCAAGGACCTTACGGCAATCAGCGTTAGGCGGTCCTGGCGCTGCCGCCGCGGCCACGCCCATCGGCGTGACATGGTCGGCAAGAGGTTAAATACTACTCATTGCTTTTTTTCTGAACAATATTGAATAACCGTGTAAAAAAAATGGGTGTTTTTGTTTATACTTCTTGTTTATAACAATTTGGTTCCATAGCACACTTTCACTTGGTGTGTTAGCTTCGCAGTGCAGCATGCTCCATCATAGTAAGGCAAGCTGAGCTGCATTAGCAGACAATGCGCAAGTTACACTATTTAAATATGAATGGCAAAGAACTGTGTGTTGCAATGCACACCTTACCAGGCACCCCATCGTGAGATCATTGTGATGTGCATACACATCACAATGGACTTAGCATGAACTTACCCTTAAAGTGAAACTGAATCAAGTAAAATGATTTAAAATAAAGTCATGATGTACATGCAAATTAATATTACGTACTTACCACGCTCTCAGTTCTTCTCAGAAGCTCACCATTTTCTTCTTACAATGACTCCTTTCAGTTCTAATAAGATTTTGTCAGAACTGAAATATATCAGTTGCTGTCAGTTATAACTGCTATAACTGCAGTTATATATCAACTGCTTTCAGTTATAACTGAAAGGACAACTGATGTGCAAGATAATGTCTATGTCTCCCTATGGAGCAAGTGGGAGATATTACAGTTTAACTGTGTGCTGACCCGGAACCTGTTATGGATTAAGGCCATTTTCAAAATGGATGATGGAGAATTCCATTGATCATAGTGGATAAACAGGATGTAGGAGAGGGGGAAGAGGTTGATGAATAGATTACACGGGAGGCAAGTATGATGAGTGTATGTTTATTTTGACTTTTAATTTTCAGATTAGGTTGCTAATTAACTAACTAACAACAGCTAATTGCACAAATAAAATACAGCATATGTGAAATGCCTTCCCTAACCAAAGATGTGTTGCTCTGTCTGGCTAGTTCTGTCAGTTAGAATTCTATCCCCTCTGAAGCTAAAGCTTAACAAAAGTCATGAAAGAAACAAAAAGCTACAAGACATCTACTGTATCTTTCCCCAATCAGCTGCTCCATTTTAAATAATAAAAAAAAGCACAACAGGGCTAGTTCAGTCATGGCTGTTGCAAAAAAAAAAATGATTATGGCAGTTGAAGCTATATATTTAAATTTACATTTTCAGACTGATGAACCTGAAAATGTAGCATAGGAATCAGAAACACAAGTTTGATCTTGAGGGTGACACTGTCACCATGCTGTACCAGAACAAGACATACTGTTTCTATGGAGATGGCAGCAGTATGATGCAGAACGTAGCAGCTTCCGGTGAGCTGGATTAGGAAGGGAACAATAAATACTCTTGCGGTAGCTGTCATTTACAGATCCACAATGCCATACATTTAAACAAGCTCAGGTGACATTTGTATGAACAGTGTGTTCTCAGTCAAGTCAGCCATGCATGTCCACTTGCCTGAGTTCCATCTAGGGTGTGAACATAAATTAAGTAAAAAAAACAGTTTTTTATCTTTAGATTTATTTTACTGGGGGAGAAGGGGAGGAGGAAGAAAGAGAAGTAGGAGACTATGCCAGCTTTTGGCAAGGTTGTCACGAGGATTGGTGATCAGACTATGAATGCCGCCTGAGACCATGCCTAGTCCTGTGTCCTAAACAAAGTTTGGAGCCTGCTAGACTTTTTCTACTGGTGGTGGCATTGGTAGTACTACTGCTCCCACCTCCCGCTCATGTGCTAGTGGTTGCAAGGCAGCGAGGGGTAGCAAATCTATTCCTGCCACCATCAAGAAAAACTTAGGATAAGAACGCTAGAAACACCTCTTTGTAACACATTTTGTTTTTTATTTTGTCTGTTGAGATGTTTTAAGGCATATCTAGGGCTTCCTCCATGCGCAAGGATCGCTGCCACGCTGCCGTCCTCAGCCTTCTATTTCGCCAGTACCGGGTCCCGTAACTTCAGCCAGTCTCGGCCAGTCTGCGCAAAAGAAGTCAGCCCTCTATACGTATTTCTCCAGCAGCCGCCGGGGACATACAGTACATAGAGAGCGTACTTCTTTTGCGCAGAGTAGCCGTGACTGGCTGAAGTTACGGGACCTGGTACCAAAGAGGGAGAAGATTGAGGATGATGGTGAGATAGCGATCCGTGCACATGGGGCTGGAAGAAGCCCCAGGTATGTATACAACTTTTAATTTACGTCACCTCTGGTTTTCTCTAAGTGGAGACAGAGGCCCAAGCAATTAACTTTTTCTCCTGAGTTTTCTCCTAGGAGATAAGTTTTCAACTTCTTTTTAAAGCGGAGAGTCACCATAAAAATCGAATTTCAACAGCAACTGGTCTAAGTGTATTAAGTGATAAAGATGCTAATCCTGCATTCAAAACTTTTAAAACTTTTTCTGCTGTTATGATTTGGAGTTATTGCATACTTAAAGCGGAATGAAACCCAGAATTTCTACTTTGCTCTAATAGATTATTTACAGCATATTATATACAACCAGCATTTTTTTTTTACTACAACTGCATTCAAAGGGTTAACATAGGCTGTAGAAGCGTCCCTGCCTGCAGAGCTGGCCGCTTCCAAACTTTACATAATGTTATCTTGTGTTTAATTGTATCAAGTGAGAAATGTAAACAAAGCCTTCTCTCACACTGCCGGGTCCCCTGAACAAAGTCAGACAAGCATAAATGCTTTCTGATGCTTTCTGATTAAGTTAGAGAAAGAATAAAGCAGTTATAAATAAAATGCAAAGTCTGCTCTCAGAGTAAAATTAGTGTACTTTAGGAACGTATAATTTCTAAATGAATAATAATACTTATGCACAAAAGCAAATATGTAAACCGTATGGCCTATAAAAAGTAGGAAAACATGTTTTTATTGAATATTATGGCAGGGTTTTATACCGCTTTAAGGAGCACTGGCCCTTTGGTAGTCAGTGCCAAACAGTTGCATGCTGGAGGTTCTTTTTATCTACAATATATTCCTGCTCTTCCATTTATTTCCCTGCCTAGCTGCTTATCTGAAACCTGATCCCCTACTCACTTGTGTTTACAAGCAAGGCTGAGAGCAGAAATGACATCAACATTTAGCCTCAGCTGTAGGCAAAAGACATGGCCCCCACCAGGAACAGAATTCTCTTCATTTACTATATAAAATTCACTGAAATCAAAACGTGAACAGTACAATACATGTGTTATGTAAGTAGATCAAGTATTTATCTACTTATATATGTGTTTTTTTTCCTGGCATAGTATGGCTAATGCCACTGCTTAAAAGTAACTTTTTAGCACTTTGTAACTGAAAAAGTGCCAAAAGTTAGGTGAAAAGTACCTCAAAAATTATTTTATTTATCAAAAAGTATTTTCTTGCTTTCTGGTGGGTTAAAAGACATTTTATTGACAAGATGTGAAAATATCACAAAGGAGAAAACTCAGGGGAAAAAGTTAATTGCATATGGGTCAAAAGCCCTTATTCGAGTCACATTTTATTCTAAGTTTCCTCCTAGGAGATAATTATTCATCTTTAGCACGCTGCAATTGAAAAAAAATACCAATACATAGGTGAAAAAGTACAGTCAACATTATTCTGAGTATTGTCTTGCTTGCTGTGGGCTTAAAGTGACACTAAAGCCAAAATAAACTCACCAGGTTTGTCACCTCAAACATGAGCCTGCAGGCGTTTCGCATCAGTGTCCAGTACTTTGGCCAGAACATCTCCATCTCCCCAGAATGTGTCCTTCGACTGTAGTTATAGAGATACTGTTTGACGGCTTTCTCCTGTTGTAGCAGGCGGTCAAACATCAGGAGGGTCGAATTCCAGCAGGTTGGGCTATTGCAAATCAAGCGTCTCACCGGCAAGTTGTTTCTGGCTGCATATCGGCAAAGCGTGCCATGGCCGAGTAAGACCGCCTGAAATGCCCACACACCTTCCTGGACTGCTTTAGGACATCCTGTAAACCTGGGTACTTAAACACAAATCTCTGAATTACGAGATTGAGCACATGTGCCATGCAGGATACATGTGTCAACTCTCCCAAATTCAAAGCCGAAATGAGATTGCTGCCGTTGTCACACACCACGTTGCCGATCTCCAGTTGGTGCAGGGTCAGCCACTGATCCACCTGTTTGTTGAGAGCAGCCAGGAGAGCTGCTCTAGTGTGACTCTCCACTTTGAGGCAAGACATGTCTAAGATGGTGTGACACCATTGTACCTGGCATGCAGTATAGGCCCTGGGGAGCTGGGGCTGTGTAGCTGGAGAGGAGATCATAGCACCAGTAGAGTTGAACTGCCACTCAGCCAAGGAGGAGGACGACAGCGAAGAGGATGTAGCAGGAGGAGAGGAGGTAGCAGCTGGGCTGCCTGCAAGCCGTGGAGGTGTCACTAGGTCCACTGCACAGCCACCTACTCCCTGCTTGCCTGCGGTCACCAGGTTGACCCAATGAGCTGTTTTAGTAATGTACCTGCCCTGACCGTGCTTGGCAGACCAGGCTTCCGTGGTCAGATGGACCCTTGACCCAACGCTGTGTGCCAGAGATGACACCACTTGCCTCTCAAATACATGGTACAGTTTGGGTATCACCTTTTTGGAGAAATAATTGCGGCCTGGTATCTTCCACTGCGGTGTCCCAATGGCCACAAATTTTCGGAGGCCTCAGAGTCCACCAGCTGGTATGGTATCAGCTGGCGAGCTAACAGTTCCGCCAAGCCAGCTGTCAAGACGCCGGGCAAGGGGGTGACTGGCAGACATTGGCTTCTTCCACTCAAAGATTTCCCTCACGGACACCTGGCTGCTGCTGTGGGCAAAGGAGCAGGAACCGATCATGGTGAGAGGTGGAGGGGAGGAGGGAGGCTGTGATTGTGAAGGTGCAAGAGAGAAAGCGGCTGAAGATGATGCACCTGAAGGAGGAAGAGGAGAAGGAGGGTGGCTTTGCTTTTGTGTGCTGCTTTTCCTCAGGTGGTCTTCCCATTGCAGTTTGTGCCTTTTCTGCATGTGCCTTCGTAAGGCAGTTGTCCTTACGTGGGTGTTGGACTTTCCATGGCTCAATTTTTGGTGGCAGAGAGTACAGATGGCATTGCTCTAATCTTTGGCATACACACAAAAAAATGTCCACACCACTGTGCCACCCTGGGATGTGGGTACTATGGTGGCGTCAGCAGCTGACCTTGAAGACGCGGCATGTTGGCTGGCTGTCCATAGGTGGCGATACATGGCGTCGGACACTGCCACCAGCTGTTTCTGATGACGAGCTCCCCCTGCTTCTTTCAGGAACTCGTCTCCTCCTACTCCTCTCTGACTCCCCCTCTGAACTGTCCCCTTGTTCATCTCCTCTACTGGGAACCCACGTGACACCCGTATCATCATAATCATCCTCCCCAGCTTTGCTTGCCTCAGACACCTCATAAACTGCACCAACAGCAGGTACTTCATCATCTTCCTCCTCACACCTTACGTCCATAGTGTCGCCTAACTCAGACATATGAGGTGGTGTAACTTGCTTAGTGCCTTCATCTTATTGTAACAATAATGGCTGTGCATCAGTGATTTCCCCACCAAATAACTCTGCGAAATGTCAAATGTAGCGGATTTGGTACTTGGAGTAGCGCTGGTGGATGCGGAAGATGCGGTGTTCTGTGTTAAATAGTCAATCACGTCCTGACAATCTTGGGAGTTGATGGGATGTGCCTTCTTCTGAGCACTGTACTTTGGGCCAGGGCCGCACGAAATCACATCAGCACGACCTTGAACAGACCTGCCGGTTGACCTGCCTCTGGGTCTGCCTCTGGCTCTGCCTCTGCCTGTGGTTTTGTTCATATCGGGGGATGAAGTGAAAGGTATGCACTGACTTGACTAATACAATGTGCAGTCACACAGGTGCAGTGAAAGGTATGCAGTGACTGGTATTACAATACAATGTGCAGCTGTCACACAGGTGTAATTAACAGGTATGCACGGACTGGTATACTAAACAGCGTGCGGTCACACAGGTGCAGTGAAAGGTAGCAGTGACTGGTATTACAATACAATGTGCAGCTCTAACACAGGTGCAGTTAACAGGGATGCACAGACTGGTATACTAAACAGCGTGCGATCACACAGGTGCAGTGAACAGGTAGCAGTGACTGGTATTACAATATAATGTGCAGCTGTCATACAGGTGCAGTTAACAGGTATGCACGGACGGGTATACTAAACAGCATGCGGTCACACAGGTGCAGTGAACAGGTATGCAGGGATTGGTATACTAAACAGCGTGCGATCACACAGTTGCAGTGATAGGTAGCAGTGACTGGTATTACATTACAATGTGCAGCTGTAACACAGGTGCAGTTAACAGGTATGCACAGACTGGTATACTAAACAGCGTGCGATCACACAGGTGCAGTGAACAGGTAGCAGTGACTGGTATTACAATACAATGTGCAGCTGTCATACAGGTGCAGTTAACAGGTATGCACGGACGGGTATACTAAACAGCATGCGGTCACACAGGTGCAGTGAACAGGTATGCAGGGATTGGTATTACAAATGTGCAGCTGTTGCACACAGGTACCGTTAACAGGTGCAATGACTGGTGGTATATTACACTGCTTGTGCTCACTTAGGTAGGTAGGTAGGTGCACTGAACAGTGAACAGGTGTAGTGACTGGAATTACAAATGTGCACCTGTCACACACAGGAACCGTGAACAGGTGCAATGACTGGTGGTATATTAAACTGCTTGCGCTCACATAGGTAGGTAGGTAGGTGCACTGAACAGTGAACAGGTGCAGTGATTGGAATTACAAATGTGCAGCTGTCACACACAGGTACCGTGAACAGGTGCAATGACTGGTGGTATATTAAACTGCTTGTGCTCACGTAGGTAGGTGCACTGAACAGTGAACAGGTGCAGTGACTGGAATTACAAATGTGCACCTGTCACACACAGGTACCGTGAACAGGTGCAATGACTGGTGGTATATTAAACTGCTTGTGCTCACGTAGGTAGGTGCACTGAACAGTGAACAGGTGCAGTGATTGGAATTACAAATGTGCAGCTGTCACACACAGGTACCGTAAACAGGTGCAATGACTGGTGGTATATTACACTGCTTGTGCTCACGTAGGTAGGTAGGTGCACTGAACAGTGAAGAGGTGCAGTGATTGGAATTACAAATGTGCAGCTGTCACACACAGGTACCGTGAAAAGGTGCAATGACTGGGGGTATTAACAATGCGTGCGCTCACGTAGGTATAGGTAGGTAGATGCACTGAACAGTGAACAGGTGCAGTGATTGGAATTACAAATGTACACCTGTCACACACAGGTACCGTGAACAGGTGCAATGACTGGTGGTATATTACACTGCTTGCGCTCACGTAGCTGCACTGAACAGGTTAAAGGTATGCACTGCAGTGATTGGAATTACAAATGTGCACCTGTCACACATAGGTACCATGAACAGGTGCAATGACTGGAGGTATTAATAATGCGTGCGCTCACGTAGGTATAGGTAGGTAGGTGCACTGAACAGTGAACAGGTGCAGTATTTGGGATTACAAATGTGCCGCTGCCTGTCACACACACAGGTAGTCACTGAATGTGCTGAGTCTGCTGGCAGTGGCACAGTAGGAATTACCAAGGCTGTCTATGCAACACAAGTGTCTGTGGGACACACACACACAAAAAAAAAACAGATCACAAGAACAAGATTAGCTCTCAAAAGAGCTGTTGAGGGGTGCTTTTTTAGCAATAAGAATCAGCAAGGAGCAAGCTAACAAGCCTACAAGAGCCTAACTAAGCTTTCCCTATAGCTCTCTCTGCAGCAGCAGCAGCTATCCCTTCTCTAATTACTGCAGGCACATGAGTGAGTCCAATGCCTGATGCTGCCTGCCTTTTATAAGGGTGGAGTGGGGCTCCAGGATGGAGTTTAGGCTAATTGGCTACAATGTGCCTGCTGACTGCGATGTAGAGGGTCAAAGTTGACCCTAATGATGCACTATGGGGGCAAATCGAACTTCCGGAGAAGTTTGCGGTTCTTCGCGATCGCGGACCACCGAAGTTCGCCCGCGAACCGGTCGAGCCATTTCTATTAAAGAGAGCCCGAGGTGGGCTCAACAAAAAAAAGGTAGGCTACCTGATTCGCGGGGCTACGCAGATCAGGTAGCCGCAAAAAACGCCGCTCCCCACTGCTCGTGTGGGCCGTAATGGCCCATCTTCACTTGTGTGACCTATATAGGTCACAACGCTGCACTGAGAGACTGTGTGTCTCTCATAGCGTGCAGGGCAACAGGGGGCGTGGCCATGGAGAGAAAGCTGCCCAATGGCAGCTCTGTAAACCCTGTAGGAACGCCCCTGGCGGGTGAATTAAACAAGGAATTCCTCTTCTCAATGCTTACCTCTGAGATAGCGGCAAATATTGTTGCTAATTGGGGGCTATAGCGCGTTGGTGGGGGGGCAGAGAGCAGTGGTGTGGGGACACAGAGGCATGTCATGAGGCAGAGAACATGCCTCTGTGTCCCATCTGCCCCCTAAAGATCCACCTCGGGTTCTCTTTAACTCTTCCTGTACTGGAAAACAACAACAAATTTTTTCTTTGCTTCTAATGTTCTATTTGTTATCTATACTACACATACAATTCATTATCTGTTTATTTTCACTTTAGATTTGCTTTAACCTCTTCCGAACGGCATAATTGAAATCTGTTTTGATGTTCTAATACCTGCCAGGGCGTAGCTTTCACATCACCACCGCCATGCGTTCTCACCTCTTTCGTCGCTTCCGGCGATCTCGTTGCTGTCTCCCCACCGCACCTCACTCGTCACCTACTGTCTCTATGATGGTAGAGCCCTGTGAACCAGTCAGACCTGTCATCAATGTAAGCAACTCCCATTGGCTTACATTGATCACGGTCAGGAGCCAATAGCCAATGAAAGTGGCTCCTGACCGTCTCACAGAGCTCTGCCATCATAGAGATAGCACAGTGGGTGGCCTGAGACTCCAGATCGACGGCGGTAGTGGCTGCTATATGCGGTGATTCATCGTTATAGGGCAGTTTCTGGTGCCAACGATCTCCTCTGGTCCTTAAGGGGGCAGAGACTGCTGGTACTTAAGTGGTTAAAGGACATTTTATTGATGTGATCAAAGATCACTTAGGAGAAAAGAGAAAGTGAATTAAATAAGGGCCGGAGTGTTAAAACAATTGGAAGGTAAGGAGAATTATAGCTGGATAAGCTCCAGAGCTTTTCCTTAACAACTCAGTATTAGTGGACCTAGAAAACAATGAGAAAAAGATTGCTAGTTTTTTCTCCTTGCTTGGTCTGACATGGTATTATGCAGTAGAATAAGCATGCAAATGTACAGCAATGACACAGTGATGACAGGCTTTGGGAAAACTATATAAAATTCATAAGTGTTCCCTCCATGTCTCCAGTGATAACTGGGAAGCTCTGGCAGTAAATTTGAAAATGTAATAACAGGAATCCTCCTCAATGTTACCCCAGTAAATAAATAAAGAAGAATGAAGATCCCAAGAAATTATAATTATTTGGACACTCTACATTATGATGTGAAACTAAAAAAAAAGTTTTATTTCTGCAAAAATGAAAAAAAAATGGCACAGGGGATTGCTGCTAGTAGAATATCGTTAAAATTAGCAATATTCTACTGAATTCCAATAGTAAAATTTTGGTAATCTTTACCGATATTTTACTATGACTAAACCTAACCCTGCTCTCACAAAGAACCCTCCGCCTTCCGATACCTAACACAGAACCCTCCCTCCACTGATGCCTAACCCTTAACCCCCCCCCCCCCCACCCACACTGGTGTCACCAACTCTTAATCATTTGCCCCGGTGTTGCCTAACCCTAGACCGCCCCCCCCCCCCCTGTGTTGCCTAAAACTAACACACACACACACACTCCCCAGTGGTGCCTAAACCTTACCTTTCCCCCACAGCAGAGCCCGATTTGCAGTAAAATGAGAGCAAAGTTGGTGCAGGGAAGCAGACGATAAAATGCACCAAGTCTTCCTGCTATGCAAATTGTGGCTTTGCAGAGCGCCGCTATGTAAAGCGGCAATTTACATATTGGAAAGACTCAGCAGTGAAAGGAAATTTGGGCGCAGGGAGGCCCAATATTCTAACGGGCGCTGAGTTTTCCTGCTATTTTATTGGGCGCATAGCTGCGCCCAAATTTCTTCTCGTTTCCGCAAATCGCAACATTTCGAATGGGAATGAGTTTTCAAGCTGTTTAGCCTTATTGTTCTTTTTTTTTTTTTTAACACTGAGCTTATTGTAAAGGGCAAGTTAGTTTAATTTCACCGTGAGGTTATCAGTAATTTAGGTGCAAGTCTTGTGCCAAGAAAGTTTAATTAGTGGTACCCGAAAATGAACCTAAGTGAGCTGCACAGTCTAAGAACTAAACTCATTACAATGCATAATGCTGGCTTTCTCAAGGATGGCATTTGTATGATACAGTTTCTATCATGTACTGATTAAATCTGACACATTTTTTGCCAAGCCTAAACTAGAATATCAGTTTACTGAAGAGTAGAAGCATGCTGAAATATTTGAAAACTTCTGCTGCCAGCTGCCAAGGCCTTTTGTGTGTTTACCTGTCAAGAGGGCCTTTTCCAGTAATGTCCCGCAATGCCTGGCATTAAAGCTAGCCTCAATACACCTATCTGGCTCTACCAGTACGTGACTGAAGAGCAGTGCTTGGTGTTCCAATGTATTGGTAGCTACATGTGCAAAACGGAAAAATGAGTAGTCATAGTTACAGTAGGTAGTATAAGTAAAGAAAAAAACTGCAGAATTAGGTGATGACCCTACTGGGCATTAATGTTGGTTGTTATATACATAAGAACTCATCACATCTACATAAATAAGCATATTTTACAAAAGTACAAAGTCGGCCGCCCCAACAGACACCACAACATTCCAGAATGTCACCTCAACCTCTACAAACTGCTACTTTTAAGGGTTCACCCAGCATCCGTAACTGCAAAGTACTCTAGCAAAAGACTACTGAATTACATTCTGTGACATAAAATTTTACTTTTGGGGGGTGTTCACCAAGCCTGGGACACTGGCTGTGATGGCTTTAAGCATATCTATACCGTGCTGACCAAATGCAACTAAATCACTTGTTTGCTATTTCCAGTGGTACAGGTAGAGTTCTATGGCACCAGTTCTCCTAGTAGCCAAGTGAAAAAAGCTGTAGAGAGTAAAAAAACCTGTATAGCATCTTACAAAGTGCAAAAGGGAGAAAAACAAAATGTAAACAAACAGGTTGGCAGAGTTGGATACTTTTGGCTTTTGAGAGTGCAATCTTTTCTGGGAGCGGATTGGAGCAGTAATGAAAGATCCAGAATTTCTTTCTTTTATTTAGGAAAACTAAATGCAGGTGACCTACAGTATATAATCAGCAACTTGTGTCCTTGTTGGCCTTGAAGATAACCTTGATTCAGCTAATATATTGCTGCCCATCTGCGGCCTATATTTTGGCAGATGGGGCTGCAGATTTGATCATCAAATAGATCCCCCTCTGATCGAATATGATCAGAGAAGCTGCCACACATCTGCACATATATTTACAGTAGATTTCAGCATTAAAATCTATTAGAAATGTGTGTAGCTGCCTTTGCTTGCAGGGCTCGGGGGGTCCCCTCTCATGTGTATTGTGTACCCCCGTGCTGTGCAAAGTGTTGCAGGCTCACCAACCTGGCGCTGCGCCTCCTCCTGTGTCCCATCTTTCTGTATTGCTGCTGAGGGGAGTCTGTACCCTGTGACCCCGCCCCATTTACTGACGTCAATTATTTTTGGGCTGTGTGTACAGTTCTGACCAAAGTTTTCAGACTGTCAAAAATATTCGTTTTCACAAAGTTTGCTGCTAACCTGCTTTTAGATCTTTGTTTCATTTGTTTATGTGATGTACTGAAATATAATTATAAGCACTTCATAAGTTTTTAAAAGGCTTTTATTGACAATTACATGAGATTTATGCAAAGTCAGTATTTGCAGTGTTGGCCCTTCTTTTTCAGGACCTCTGCAATTCGACTGGGCATGCTCTCAATCAACTTCTGGGCCAAATCCTGACTGATAGCAACCCATTCTTTCATAATCACTTCTTTGAGTTTCTTAGAATTAGTTGGATTTTGTTTGTTCACCCGCCTCTTGCGGAATGACCACAAGTTCACAATGGGATTAAGATCCGGGGAGTTTCCAGGCCATGGACCCAAAATTTCAATGTTTTGGTCCTCGAGCCACTTAGTTATCACTTTTGCCTTATGACACGGTGCTCCATCATGCTGGAAAATACATTGTTCTTCACCAAACTGTTGTTGGATTGTTGGAAGAAGTTGCTGTTGGAGGGAGTTTTGGTACCATTCTTTATTCATGGCTGTGTTTTTTGGCAAAATTGTGAGTGAGCCCACTCCCTTGGATAAGAAGCAACCCCACACATGAATAGTCTCAGGATGCTTTACTGTTGGCATGACACAGGACTGATGGTAGCACTCACCTTTTCTTCTCCTGACAAGACTTTTTCCAGATGCCCCAAACAATCCGAAAGGGACTTCATCGGAGAATATGACTTTGCTCCAGTCCTCAGCAGTCCATTCACCATACTTTCTGCAGAAGATCAATCTGTCCCTGATCTTTTTTTGGCAGAGAATTTGCTTCTTTGCTGCCCTTCTTGACACCAGGCCTTCTCCCAAAAGTCTTTACCTCACTGTGCATGTAGATGTTCTCATATCTGCCTGCTGCCATTCCTGAGCAACCTCTGCACTGGGTGCACTCTAATCCCGCAGCTGAATCCTCTTTAGGAGATGATCCTGGCGCTTGCTGGACTTTCTTGGACGCCCTGAAGCCTTCTTAACAGGAATTGAACCTCTTTCTTTGAAGTTTTTGATGATCCTATAAATTATTGATTTAGGTGCAATCTTAATCAAGACAATATCATTGCCTGTTAAGCCATTTTTATGCAACACAATGATGCCTGCATGCATTTCTTTGCTGGTCACCATGGTTAACAATGGAAGATCAATGATTTCAAGCATCACCCGCCTTTTAACATGTCAAGTCTGCCATTCTAACCCAATCTGACATAATGATCTCCAGCCTTGTGCTCGTCAACATTTTCACTTGAGTTAACAAGACGATTACTGAAATTATCTCAGCAGGTCCTTTAAAGCGGTATCGTCACCATAAAAATCAAATTTCAACAGCAACTGGTCTGAGTGTATTAAGTGATAAAGATGCTAATCCTGCATTCAAAACTTTCAAAACTTTTTCTGCTGTTATGATTTGGTTTGATTATCACATACTTAGCACTGGCCCTTTAGTAGTCGTGCCAAAGAATTGCATGCTGAGGGTTCTTTTTATCTATAATCTATTCCTCCTCTTCCCTTTATTTCCCTGCTAGCTGCTTATCTGATACCTAATCCCCTAATCACTTGTGTTTACAAGCAAGGCTGAGGCGACTCAGCGATTGGAGGAGACAAGAAAAAAAGTAAAGGGCAGAAATGACATCACGAGTTAGCCTTAACTGTGGGCAAAAGACATGGCCCCCACCAGGAACAGAATTCTCATCATTGACTATATAACATTCACTGAAATCAAAACGTGGACAGTACAATACATGTGTTATGTAAGTAGATCAAGTATTTATCTACTTATATATGTGTTTTTTTCCCTGGCATAGTATGGCTGATCCTACTGCTTTAATGACAGCAATGAAATGCAGTGGAACGGTTTTTTGGGGGATTCAGTTAATTTACATGGCAAAGAAGGACTATGCAATTCATCTGAACACGCTTCATAACATTCTGGAGTATATGCAAATTGCTATTATAAAAACTTAAGCACCAACTTTTCTAATTTACAATATTTATGACAGTCTCAAAACTTTTGGCCAGCACTGTATGTAGATCCTTGGCTGGAGTTGGTCTTTAAAATGACATTGATAAACACAGCAATAGATTTTTATTTAATAGTTATTAATATTATGATTTTCACTTGCTATCTCCAGTTTAAAAAGTCAGGTATACCAGTGTAAACCTTAAAGGATACCCGAGGTGACATGTGCTATGATGAGAGAGACATGGATATGTACAGTGCCTAGCACACACATAACTATGCTGTGTTCCTTTTTTTCTTTCTCTGCCTGAAAGAGTTAAACATCAGGTATGTAAGTGGCTGACTCAGTCCTGACTCAGACAGGAAGTGACTACAGTGTGACCCTCACTGATAAGCTTTTCCAACTATAAAACACTTTCCTAGCAGAAAATGGCTTCTGAGAGCAGGAGAGAAATAAAAAGGGTCAATACTTCATAAATGTTAGCTCTGGCATACTTCAATGAATGTGTCATTGAGCAAAAATAATAAAACAGTTAAAATGTAGATTTAAACTTAAAATAAAACTGTGGAATATCTTAAAAAGTCATTTTTAGGAGAAGGAAGAAACAATCATTTATTTAATTAGTTTATTTTCGCTTCGGGTGTCCTTTAAGCAGTTTATTAGGTTTGCTGGTTACAATTAAAGAGAAAAGCTTGTAGATGTGCTGAGTTAGAATATGAGTCATGTTGCCTTTATCTAAAGTCATTTTTGCTATGATTTATGTACATTCTACCATTTGTTTTTTAAGTTGAAACTGCTTGTTTAATGTGACTGGTTTATATGCAAATATCTCTGGCTAGTCGGTGCCAGAATAACTCATTTATTTAGAACAGGGTCATTAAATATCATGACAAATGATTGTTCGATTTTAGAGCAATACATTGTTTAATTGCCTTTAAGCACCCAGATTAGTTAGAGACTCTGTAACCAGGGCCGGTTCTCTCATGAAGCAAGGTAAAACATTTGCATCAGGCGCAGAGATTACAGGAGCAGCATGTTTGTACAGTGTTTACACTAACAGCATACAGGGAAACATCATTGGGGAAAAGCAGCTTGTTGTGATGTGTGAGGAGTCTGACAGTGAGGGGGGAGGCCAGAGAGCAGCAGTGTTTGATTTGAATTGCACAGTGGAAGGGAGGAGGTGGCACTGCTGTCCTGATTGAGGAGGTGTGGAGTGGCTGAGGTTGAGCAGTTTGTTTATCACAGACTCACAGCCAGCCAGTGTGCTATTGTATGGGGCTGAAGCATATCTGTGATGATCCGCTCAGCTGGCTGCACAGGCAGACAGCTGTTTGTCCATTCCTCTAGTCTGTGGGCTGCAGGTCTCTGGAAAAGAGACCTGTCTTTCCATTGCAAGTTTCTGGTCTGTTCTCTTGCTGGGGAATTTGCATACATTCGTTATGCAAATCTCCTACCTGCCTTCTTTGATGACTGGCACTATAAGAGCTTTATGTTTCCCAGAAGGCTTGGCTGGTCATTTCCTTTCCATGGTCTGTTCCTGATGGATACTGCTGGAGTGTCAGCCATTGCTATCTAGTATAGTTAATTCCTGGGGGTTGCTTTAGGCTCCCCTTCTAGCCCAGTCAGGTTGTATTATCTGTATTGCCTGTTCTGTCTTGTCTTGCCTGTTGCCATTGTCCTGCCCCAATGGTGGTCGACAGGAAATGGTTCTGATCTCTGTTCTTGGAGTATAGCTGGTGCAGCGGTTGCTACCAGCTATCTCTTCTGTTCTGTCTCCTGGGATCGCGCTAGCTACTTTTCGCTAGCGCTGGGGATACTTCTGTTCTGTCTTCTGGGATCGCGCTAGCTACTTTTCGCTAGCGCTGGGGATCCTTCTGTTCTGCTACTCTGTACCTGGATCACACTAGCCACTTTTCGCTAGTGCTGTGGATCCTATCTCTCGTTTGTCCCTGTTTTCGTGTGTCTGTCTTGTCCGCTACGCTTGCTGCAGGCTCGGTGAGGTAACCGTTAAGCAAGCGCTCGCGTCCTCTGATTCATGTTTGTCTGTTAATGGTTAGTTAGGCGTGCTTGTCTCTATTGTGCTTATCACGTGGAGATCGCGCATAACCGCGTGCACTGTTGCGAATGAGTGCGGTGTTCGCGGTTAGCTAGCGTTGTTATTTTCCGTATCTCCTTATTGTATTTGCTGTGCCTTTGCTACCCTCGTATTCTATTCTGATCTGCCTTGTGTCACGTCTGGCGATCGCACCTCTCGCGATTGCGTTCCTATTTCGTATCTGCTGTTGTGTGTGCGCGGTCGCGGGGTGGCGACTGGATTGGCGCACACACATACAACCTATCCCTTTGCTCAATCTCATTCGCAATCGCCTCTCTTGCGATTGCGTTCTGCGCTTCGTACAATTCCTGTCTGGCACTTGTGGAGGTACAGAGGATTGGTTCCTCTGCACTCCCCAGCGCCATCTGCCGACAGGAATTTCCCTCTACAGGTGCGTAGCACCTTTTGCTGGGTGCCTGCAAATATACGCTTGTGGAGGATTTCCGCCGTGTCAGCGCACGCGTTGTGCGCTGATCACGGAGAAAGTTCCACAATCGTTACAATATCATGTGAAAACATTAAATGAAGCAGAGTAAATTGTCAGGTGCTGTGCGATCATTCCAAATCTCGGGTCGGGGGGTGCATTCTCACAAGTTTGCCTCAGGCTGCAAAAATTCTAGAACCGGCCCTGTCTGTTACAAAAACAAGTGTCCCTGGGGGGTACTTACCTCGGGAGGGGGAGGCCTCTGTAACCTAAGGAACTAAGGTTTCCTTAACCTATTCTCATCTCTGCCATGTATTGCATTCGTAAATAATATTGTATTACTCATCTACTGTATATGATCATGTTAGGGCTAGTGCACACCAAAAATCGCTACCGTAATCGCAAACGCTAAGTGTTTTTAGCAGCAATTTTTCTAAGCGATTCCAGGCATGTGCCTAGCGATTTTCTAGCTATGCCTAGCGATTTTTGGAGTGTTTTGGTTTAAAGATTTTTTATTTTTTGTACAGTCTGAGCTGAAAAAAAATGCCTGGAAAATCGTTTTAGCAAAAATCGCTTGGAAAATCGCTGTTATAGCTTTTTTAGAGTGATTTTCCACTTTCCTATACTTTACATTGAAGTTGAATCGCCTCAGAAATGCTGCAGAACCCACGTTTGCGTTTGAGAAAAAAAATCACATCGCTCTGGTGTGATGCATCCCATAGAAATACATTAGCCAAGCTCTTTTCGAAGCACTAGTATTTTAAAAAGCGCTCTCGGTGTGCACCAGCACTCATTAAGCCAGCGAGAGCTGCAGATTGTGTTGTCTCCATGCTATAGAGGTTGCCATCAGGCTCACTGCAGATTCTGTAAATAACACTAACTCTAACTCTTTTCTGTCTTTTTTTGGGGGGGGGGGGGGGGGGGGGGATCAGCTACCATTTCTGGTTGCTGCCATTGCTAGCATTATTCACAATACAGAAAATGATGCTATTTAAAGAATGAGACATCAAAGCAAACTAAGGATAGGTATTGAAGTGGACCTGAACTTAGAACTTTCTGGGCTTCATTCGCTAAGACAAATAGCATGCCTTATCAGAGTTACATAGTTACATAGTTATTTTGGTTGAAAAAAGACATACGTCCATCGAGTTCAACCAGTATAAAGTACAACACCAGCCTGCTCCCTCACATATCCCTGTTGATCCAGAGGAAGGCGAAAAAACCCTTACAAGGCATGGTCCAATTAGCCCCTAAAGGGAAAAATTCCCTTCCGACTCCAGATGGCAATCAGATAAAATCCCTGGATCAACATCATTAGGCATTACCTAGTAATTGTAGCCATGGATGTCTTTCAACGCAAGGAAAGCATCTAAGCCCCCTTTAAATGCAGGTATAGAGTTTGCCATAACGACTTCCTGTGGCAATGCATTCCACATCTTAATCACTCTAACTGTAAAGAACCCTTTCCTAAATAAATGGCTAAAACGTTTTTCCTCCATGCGCAGATCATGTCCTCTAGTCCTTTGAGAAGGCCTAGGGACAAAAAGCTCATCCGCCAAGGTATTATATTGCCCACTGATGTATTTATACATGTTAATTAGATCCCCTCTAAGGCGTCTTTTCTCTAGACTAAATAAACCCAGTTTATCTAACCTTTCTCGATAAGTGAGACCTTCCATCCCACGCATCAATTTTGTTGCTCGTCTCTGCACGTGCTCTAAAACTGCAATATCTTTTTTGTAATGTGGTGCCCAGAACTGAATTCCATATTCCAGATGTGGCCTTACTAGAGAGTTAAACAGGGGCAATATTATGCTAGCATCTCGAGTTTTTATTTCCCTTTTAATGCATCCCAAAATTTTGTTAGCTTTAGCTGCAGCTGCTTGGCATTGAGTACGATTATTTAACTTGTTGTCAATTATTATTATTATTATTATTATTATTATTATTATTTATATAGCGCCGACATATTACGCAGCGCTGTACAGTGTATATATATATTGTCTTGTCACTAACTGTCCCTCAAAGGAGCTCACAATCTAATCCCTACCATTGCCATATGTCTATATTATGTAGTGTAAGTACTGTAGTCTACGGCCAATTTTTTTAGGGGGAGCCAATTAACTTATCTGTATGTTTTTGGAATGTGGGAGGAAACCGGAGTGCCCGGAGGAAACCCACGCAGACACGGAGAGAACATACAAACTCTTTGCAGATAGTGCCCTGGCTGAGATTCGAACCAGGGACCCAGCGCTGCAAGGCGAGAGAGCTAACCACTACGCCACCGTCAATGAGTACTCCTAAGTCCTTCTCCAAGTTTGATGTCCCCAACTGTATCCCATTTATTTTGTATGGTGCTAGACCATTAGTACGTCCAAAATGCATGACCTTACATTTGTCAACATTGAATTTCATCTGCCATGTATGTGCCCATATAGCCATCCTATCCAGATCCTGTTGCAATATGACACTATCTTCCTGAGAGTTGATGATTCTGCACAATTTTGTATCATCTGCAAAAATAGCAACATTGCTCACTACTGCATCTACTAGGTCATTAATAAATACATTGAAGAGCACTGGACCCAGAACAGACCCCTGTGGGACCCCACTGCTAACAGTCTCCCATTTTGAGTACAATCCATTGACCACAACTCTTTGTTTTCTGTCCATTAGCCAGTTCCCTATCCATGAACACAGACTCTTCCCCAGTCCTTGCATCCTCAACTTTTGCACCAGACTTTTGTGGGGAACAGTGTCGAAGGCCTTTGCAAAGTCCAAGTATATCACATCTACAGCATTCCCAATATCCATATTAGCATTCACTACCTCATAAAAGCTGAGCATGTTAGTCAAACAGGACCTGTCTTTAGTAAACCCATGTTGATGCTGAGAAATAAGATTATTTTCTACTATGAAGTCATGTATAGTATCTCTTAGTAACCCCTCAAATAGTTTGCATACAACTGATGTTAAACTTACAGGTCTATAATTTCCTGGATCAGATTTTTTGCCCTTCTTAAATAATGGGAAAACGTGGGTGGTACGCCAATCCACTGGGACTCTGCCAGTTGCAAGAGAGTCACAAAAGATAAGATAAAGGGGTTTATCTATAACTGAACTTAATTCCCTTAGGACCCGAGGATGCATGCCATCCGGGCCAGGTGCCTTGTCTATTTTTAATTTATTTAGTCTTGCCTTCACTTCTTCCTGCGTTAAGTATTTAATATTACAGTTAGAAGATTGAGACTCTTCCGTTAAGGTGCCTTATCAGAGTTAATGAGCTTTATACTCTCACTACTCTGCGTCTCTCATCACTTCACTTTGGTTCCTGCTCCTATTCACTACAGATGTGGTATTTCATCTATAATACTTCTTATTGATTCTTTCTGTTGCATTATATACGCTGTATAGGTTTGGACTAGCACTTTCATTGGTATGCTTCACTTTTTTGGCATTTTTCTTGGTGATATCTCCCTCTCACCAGCACCATGTGATATCTATGAATATTAACAACATTGCACAGATCTATGTATATCTTTTCTGCATTTTTATTGTATGCTTCACTGAAAATATTTTTATATTTTTTTTTCTGTTTTTGCAATTTGTTCTTGAGAAATCGCACATTGTATAGTTATATATACAGTATACTGTTTATGCCATTAGTATTTCTAGACATTTGGCCTATTTCATCATTATGTTGTACTGTATATTAATCTTCATAATAGGAACTATAGAGCCTTGCCTATTTATTATTAGTCTGTATACAGAATTATGGATGTCATGCGACCATGCCTTGTTTTTAACATTGTTTTTAACCCTTCTTGGCGGTTAATTTTTTTTTTCCTTATTAAAAAAATCCTTTTTTTTTTTAATTTTTTTTTTTCGTTTCATGTAAAGCTACCAGAGTGGTAGCTACATGAAACACCACTAGAGGGCGCATGTGGCCCTCTAGTCCGATCGTCGCCGGCATCTATAGCAAACAGGGGAACGCGTATATAACGCGTTCCCCTGTTTGGCTTCTCCTGTCGCCATGGCGACGATCGGGATGACGTCATGGACGTCAGTCGACGTCCTGACGTCAGGCTCACCCGACCCAGCCCATAGCGCTGCCCGGAACTCATTGATCCGGGCAGCGCAGGGCTCTGGCGGGGGGGGCCCTCTTCAGCCGCTGCGTGCGGCCGATCGCCGCAGAGCGGCGGCAATCAAGCTGTGTGCGCGGCTAGCAAAGTGCTGGCTGCGCGCACAGCAATTTACAGCACAGAAATCGCCCCACCAGGGGCTGAGATCTCCCCCTGCGCGGCATAGCCCGAGCTCAGCTCGGGCTTACCGCCAGGGAGGTTAATCATGCACATTTTATACAATAAAGATTTTCTGAACAGTGAAGCTGTGATTAATTTTGATTTCGTCAATTATGACTTCTTGAATGAATCTTTTATTTCGCCAAGCACTACTGAGTTGTGCCCGGAATTGGGTTTGGCAAGTACAGGGCTAAATGTGTAACAGGACATACAATACACTACGATACATACAAAAACAGTACAATTTAGATACAGTACATATACATCAGTTTGAACGCAACATTTACATAAGGTGACCATAGATTTTGTACAGTGTGCATCAGTGCAGTGAGGTGCAACCAGTTCCTGCTTGACGGGGGAGGATGGAAGAGTTCAGAGAGTTTACAGCAGAGGGTAAGAAGCTATTTCTGTGTCTTGTGGTCCAGGGTGTAGATGGACCAGAATCTCCGGCCCAAAGGAAGCCGACTGAAAAAGCGGAAGCCTGGGTAAGATGGATCATTGGCGATCCTCAGAGCTCTGGAGTGTAGTCTTGAGTTGAAGATTTGATCTAGAGAGGGGAGAGGTTTCCCAATGATTCTTTCTGCTGCGCTGGTGACCCTCTGTACTTTGTGTCTATCGCTGGCAGAGGAGCCAGCGAACCAGACCAGGATGGAAGAGCAGAGGACAGATTTGATAGTGGCGGTGTAAAAGCTCGTCAGAAGTTCCTGGGCCATGTCTCTGCTGGGCTTTTCTCTGGGTGGAGGTCGTGTTGGCTTTCCAAGACAGGTCCTTGGAGATTGTCGTGCCTAGGAGGCGTGCACAGAAAACGCTTACAACTTCCGTGTCGTCAATGCTGATTGGAGGTGGGGTGGGAGCATGCTTTCTGAAGTTAACAATCATCTCAACTGTTTTTGCATTGTTGAGGACCAGGTCGATTTCTTAACCGACAGAAGACAGCGTGTTAGACTTGGTAAACTCACATCAAGCTCTCTGACAGTCAGTACTGGTGCACCCCAGGGCTGTGTGCTTTCCCCACTGCTCTACTCACTTTACACCAACGACTGCATCTCCACAGATCCATCTGTTAAGGTTCTGAAGTTTGCAGACGACACGACAGTAGTTGGTCTCATACAAAACGGGGACGAGTCTGCATACAGGCATGTGGTGGGACAGCTTTTCTCCAGGTGCAGCAGCAACAACTTGGAACTAAACGCTCTCAAAACTATGAAGTTGATAATAGACTTTAGGGGATCTCCCCCCAAGCACCTCCCCTTAACCATAAATGGATCCACAATAACCCAGGTAGAGTCATTCAAGTTTCTTGGGTCCACGAACTCAAACGACCTAAAATGGGACAACAACACTGCCACTATTGTCAAGAAAGCGCAACAGAGGATGTACCATCTACAGCAGCTGAAAAAGTTTGGCCTACCTCAAAATCTAATGGTGCAGTTCTACACTGCAATTATTGAATCCACCATAACATCATCTATGACTGTATGGTTCGGTTCCTGCTCAGCATTAGAAAAGGGGAGAAGGGGAGTCTGCAGCGCATCATCCGATCAGCGGAAAGGATAATTGGCTGTATCTTACCTTCCCTGCAGGATCTTTACGCTAGCAGGTGCAGAAAGAGAGCGACCAAAATTGCCTCTGACCCCTCTCACCCAGCTCACTCCATCTTCCAGCGCATGCCTTCAGGAGTAAGATTCCGGTCAATCGCTACCAAAACCTCTAGACCACATGTGTCAAACTCTGGCCTGCAGGTCAAATTTGGAACGCAGCACCATAAAACTTGGCCCGTTGCTAGTTTTTAATTAACATTAGCTGTGGCCCGAAGCACTTTAAAAACTGGCCCGCAGCCACGCTAGAGGGTCCGCCCCGTCCCGGCCATCATCTTCGCGTGAGTGATAGAGCGTTGCTATGCTCTATCACTCACCTGCTCCGCCTCCCGATTCGCTCTGCCTCCCGTCACCTCCTGATGACGGCCCATCTCCCTCCCTCCTCTAGTCGCCGCGGGCCGTTGTCCTCTCCTCGCCGCTGGCTGTTGCACTCACCGATGCGGCGGGTGGTGGCAGTTCTGCATTCTGCACACCAGCATTACCCCACACTGAACACAGGAGAGCTGTGTGTCCCTGGCTGCTGACGCACATATACAGGAAGTTCCTGTATATGCGCGCCATCAGTCAGGGACATACAGCTCTCCTGTGTCATTCTCCAGTGTGCGGGGCTCATGCTGGTGTGCAGAATGCAGAACTGCCACCACCCGCTGCATCGGTGAGTGCAACAGCGGCTATTACTGGGACACCTACCTACCTTACACGGGCACCTAATTTTTGCCTGGCTACCTACAGTGAGGAACCTACCATTTGCCTGACTACCTATACTGAGGCACCTACCTATACCTAGCTACCTATACTGAGGCACCTACCTATAGCATGGCTATCTATACTGGGGCACCTACCTATTGCCTGGCCACCTATACTGAGCGAACTACCTATAGCCTGGCTACCTATACTGAGGCACCTGCCTATGCCTAGCTACCTATACTGAGGCATCTACCTATAGCCTGGCTTACTATACTGGGGCACCTACCTATGCCTAGCTACCTATACTGAGGCACATACCTATTGCCTGGCTATCTATACTGGGTCACCTACCTATTGCCTGGCTACCTATATTGGCACACCTACCTGTTGCCTGGCTACCAATGCTGAGGCACCTACCTATGCCTAGCTACCTAGTCTAGGGCACCTACCTATTGCTTGGCTACCTATACTGAGGCACCTACCTATTGCTTGGCTACCTAGTATAGTGGCGCACCTACCTATTGCCTAGCTACCTACTGTATACTGGGACACCTACTTATTGCCTGGCTACCTATACTGAGGCACCTACCTATGCCTAGCTACCTATACTGGGACACCTACCTATTGCCTATCTACCTATACTGGGACACCTACCTATGCCTAGTTACCTATACTGGGGCACCTACCTATTGCCTGGCTACGTATACTGAGGCACCTACCTATGCCTAGCTACCTATACTGGGACACCTACCTATTACATAGTTACATAGTTACATAGTTATTTTGGTTGAAAAAAGACATACGTCCATCGAGTTCAACCAGTATAAAGTATTGCCTATCTACTTATACTGGGACACCTACCTATGCCTAGTTACATATACTGGGGCACCTACCTATTGCCTGGCTACGTATACTGAGGCACCTACCTATGCCTGGCTACCTATAGTGGGGTACCTGCTAAGCCTGGCTACCTATACTAAGGCACCTACTTATGCCTAGCTACCTACAGGAAGTGCAGAATTATTAGGCAAGTTGTATTTTTGAGGAATAATTTTATTATTGAACAACAACCATGTTCTCAATGAACCCAAAAAACTCATTAATATCAAAGCTGAATATTTTTGAAAGTAGTTTTTAGTTTGTTTTTAGTTTTAGCTATTTTAGGGGATTATCTGTGTGTGCAGGTGACTATTACTGTGCATAATTATTAGGCAACTTAACAAAAAACAAATATATACCCATTTCAATTATTTATTTTTACCAGTGAAACCAATATAACATCTCAACATTCACAAATATACATTTCTGACATTCAAAAACAAAACAAAAACAAATCAGTGACCAATATAGACACCTTTCTTTGCAAGGACACTCAAAAGCCTGCCATCCATGGATTCTGTCAGTGTTTTGATCTGTTCACCATCAACATTGCGTGCAGCCGCAACCACAGCCTCCCAGACACTGTTCAGAGAGGTGTACTGTTTTCCCTCCTTGTAAATCTCAAATTTTATGATGGACCACAGGTTCTCAATGGGGTTCAGATTAGGTGAACAAGGAGGCCATGTCATTTGTTTTTCTTCTTTTATACCCTTTCTTGCCAGCCACGCTGTGGAGTACTTGGACGCGTGTGATGGAGCATTGTCCTGCATGAAAATCATGTTTTTCTTGAAGGATGCAGACTTCTTCCTCTACCACTGCTTGAAGAAGGTGTCTTCCAGAAACTGGCAGTAGGACTGGGAGTTGAGCTTGACTCCATCCTCAACCCGAAAAGGCCCTACAAGCTCATCTTTGATGATACCAGCCCAAACCAGTACTCCACCTCCACCTTGCTGGCATCTGAGTCAGACTGGAGCTCTCTGCTCTTTACCAATCCAGCCATGGGCCCATCCATCTGGCCCATCAAGACTCAGTCTCATTTCATCAGTCCATAAAACCTTAGAAAAATCAGTCTTGAGATATTTCTTGGCCCAGTCTTGACGTTTCAGCTTGTGTGTCTTGTTCAGTGGTGGTCATCTTTCAGCCTTTCTTACCTGAGTATTGCACACCTTGTGCTTTTGGGCACTCCAGTGATGTTGCAGCTCTGAAATATGGCCAAACTGGTGGCAAGTGGCATCTTGGCAGCTGCACGCTTGACTTTTCTCAGTTCATGGGCAGTTATTTTGCGCCTTGGTTTTTACACACGCTTCTTGCGACCCTGTTGACTATTTTGAATGAAACGCTTGATTGTTCGATGATCACGCTTCAGAAGCTTTGCAATTTTAAGAGTGCTGCATCCCTCTGCAAAATATCTCACTATTTTTGACTTTTCTGAGCCTGTCAAGTCCTTCTTTTGACCCATTTTGCCAAAGTAAAGGAAGTTGCCTAATAATTATGCACACCTGATATAGGGTGTTGATGTTCACACCCCTTCTCATTACAGAGATGCACATCACCTAATATGCTTCATTGGTAGTAGGCTTTCGAGCCTATACAGCTTGGAGTAAGACAACATGCATAAAGAGGATAATGTGGTCAAAATACTCATTTGCCTAATAATTGTGCACTCCCTGTATAGTGGGGAACCTATGCCTGGCTAACTATACTGGGGCACCTGCTATGCTTAGCTACCTATTCTGGGGCTCCTATGCCTTGCTACCTATACTGGTGGCACATACCTGGCTAACCTTTACTGGGGCAAGTATGCCTGGTAAACTTTTTTCTTTTTTGCACCACAGCTATGACGTGCGGTGCAAATTGTGGGGTGTTGTGCGATCATTCCAAATGGTGGGGGGGGGGATAAAAATGGCTGTCGGCCGTCGACCTGGTTAAAGTTTAAACTTTCGGCCCTCCGTCTATTTGAGTTTGACACCCCTGCTTCAGACACAGGAACGGCTTTTTTCCTCAAGCGGTAGCCATGCTTAATGCTGAACCACATTAGAGCTGCTAGGACTTGAAAGTAATCAGCACAGAACTGAAAATGAACTGCGAGGACACCGATCGTCTGCTAGGGGCTGAGGGAAGCCCCAGGTGAGTTCATCTCATTTTTTTTTTAGACTTTAGGTTATCTTTAAGGAACACTGGCCCTTTAGTAGTTGTGTCAAAGAATTGCATGCTGGGGGTGCTTTTTATCTATAATCTATTCCTCCTCTTCCCTTTATTTCCCTGCCAGCTTCTTATCTAAAACCTAATCCCCTACTCACTTGTGTTTACAAGCAAGGCTGAGGCGACTCAGCAATTGGAGGAGACAAGAAAAAAAGTAAAGGGCAGAAATGACATCACGAGTTAGCCTTAACTGTGGGCAAAAGACATGGCCCCCACCAGGATCAGAATTCTCGTCATTTACTATATAACATTCACTGAAATCAAAACGTGGACAGTATAATACATGTGTTATGTAAGTAGGTCAAGTATTTATCTACTTATATATGTGTTTTTTTTCCCTGGCATAGTATGGCTGATCCTACTGCTTTAATATAGTATAATCTCACTACTAAACCTCTGGATAAATTCAACTTACTTTACGTGCTTGGAATGTGACCTGGATGCAAACCTATACTCCTCCCATGTCTACCCACACAGTATGTTCATCTCTAGTCATCTTTCCCTCACCAGTACATACACTCACGCCATGAAGAGGAAGTGGCAGCACATGTTATCAACACATCTGTTGCTATGGAGGGAGGAGAAGAGACAACGTATGGGGCATGAAAGTGCAGCTTCCGGGTGATTAGGAGAACAAAGTGTTCGGGTGTCGATTGAGCATCTGACGCTGCTAAAGATTCATTGGGGGGATCCTGTACACCGAGTTGGCCGAGGCGGGCCCTAATGACCATCTCGGCCGGGTGTTGGTCAAGTATCTGATGCTGCTAAAGGTTCATTGTGGAGATCCTGTATACCGAGTTGGCTGAGGCGGGCCCTAAAGACCATCTCAGCCGGGTGTTGGTCGAGCATCTGACGCTGCCAAAGATTCATTGGGCGGATCCTGTACACCGAGTTGGCCAAGGCAGGCCCTAAAGACCACATCAGCCGAGTCTAATTCAGCATCTGTACATAGCACACTACAGGTAACATGGTTATGGTGGCCATACACGGTACAATAAAAACGTTCGATTTTCCCGTTTATTCGATCTAAATGATCGAATTGAATGAAAGTTGAAAATATTTTTTTTTTCGATCAAGAAATTCGAACGATCATCCCGTTTTTCCGGGAAAAATGATCGGACATGCTGGAAAAATCTTTATATTCGATCTAACGGAATAATCGAACTAAATTATCTAATTGAAAAATTGTACCATGTATGGCCACTTTTAGACTGATTGGAGGAGAGATATGGGATGCTCAGTATTTTATCAGATGCTAGTTTAAAGTAGAACTGAAGGGGGTAAATTAAGTGTGAAGAAGTTAACATCAGATGAAAGGAGAATACAGAGGAAAAAAAGAAACAGGAAAAAGTTGTTCTTATTAAAGTTTTATTCTCAATACTATTACTAGGCAAAAATTAACCTCTATTCCTATTTATCTAGAAGGAGACAGACATCTGGGAAGTTCCTTATAAAGAAGGCTTTCACATCTCAACATAAGTTCTTCCAGGGCCTGCCCACATGTATGGTGGGGCTAACCTCCACCTGCCTGCGCATGAGACGTTATTGAATCCCTTGCCCTCGATTGCTTTTTGCAGGAGAGGAGGAGGCTTTACAGTAACGCCCCCAAGCCTCCTCCCCAACCCCCTTCCATCATCAACAATGGCACAGCCACCCTGACTATACCAGCCAGTGTAGACTACAAAAAGGCTTTGGAGAGAGCTACATTATTTTTTTTAACTGTTGCAAACGGTGGCTGGACAGTGTAATGGTTAAGGGCTCTGCCTCTGACACAGGAGACCTGGGTTTGAATCTCGGCTCTGCCTGTTCAGTAAGCCAGCTCCTATTCAGTAGGAGACCTTGGGCAAGACTCCCTAACACTGCTACTGCCTATAGAGCGCGTCCTATTGGCTGCAGCTCTGGCACTTTGAGTCCGCCAGGAGAAAAGCGTGATATACATGTTCTGTGTTTGTTTGTTTGCAAATATTTAAAAAAATTAAAACCTCCTGAAGTGAATAATGTTGACATACAAGAAGCAGCTGATCCTTGACTTGCTTATTCGACCTTATTTCTAGCACCTGATGGGCATTTGAATTCAGTAAAAAGATCTCGTTTAAAATCAACCTTACCAGTTTTTTTCTGACTGATTTTGCCACTCACTAGCACCTAATACTGGTAAGTTTGGTCATTGCATTGGGAGGCCAGTCTCGGTATTTGGGAGATCCCTGGCTTTGCTGATTGCAGAGCATCCACATAACCCATTCATGAAAGACAGCTCTCACCAGTCACTCATGATGATTGTTTAAAGAGAACCTGAACTGAAAATAAAAAGTCAAAATAACCATACACAGGTCATACTTACCTCCTGTGTAGTCTACTCCTCAATCTCTTTCTCCTCTCCTGTGTCCTGTTGGTCCACTGTGATCAATGGAATTCTTTGTCCTCCATTTTAAAAATGGCCATTACCCCATAACAGCTTCCTGGTCAGCACACTGTAAAACTGGAATATCACCCACTTGAGCCATAGGGAAACATGGACATTACCTTGCACATTCAGTTGTAACTGATAGCTGCTGATATATAATTGACAGCAACTGGTATATTTCAGTTCTGACAAAATATTGTTAGAACTGGAAGGGATCACTGTAAGAAGAAAATGGTGAGCTTCTGAGAGGAACTGACGGTGAGGTAGATAAGTTAATATCCATTTACAGCTATGTCATGTGTTTATTTTAAATAATTTTACTCGCTTCAGGTTCCCTTTAATAAAAACAAACTGATAGCATGGTGGCTAAGTAACTAGCACTCTTAAGGCTATAGGGATCTGGAAATGTATTTCACAAGAGGAATTCTTTGTATGGAATTTGTATGAGTGGCCTCTGAGCGAATCAGCTCAGCTCAGCTCATGCTGTGTCAGTATCGGCGCAGCTATGCCTGCAATGCTATAGTCCACAGCCGCGTACCGGTAATTTGTGTGCAGTAGTGCCCCTCTGAGTGTACCAGTTTCCTCCTACAGCACAAAACACTTAGGCCCGGTTCACATTAGCGTCGCCGTCCGCGGAACGGACGGAACGGACGCACGGCACAGCAATGAAAGTCTGTGCGTCCGTTCACATGCGTCCGTTCCGTCCGGACCGGATCCGGACTCCGGCGTAAGATCCAACATGCGCTATTTTTTGGTCCGGCTCCTCCGGCAGACGTATCCGGAGCGGAGCCGGACTGTTGCATCCGGCCAATACAAACCAATGAGAACCGGAGAGCGCACAACACACTGGCCGTAAAAAACGGACGCTCCACCCAACCTCCCATGCTTCCTCCATGCTACAGCGGCCATCCTGGACGGGGACACATGGGCCCAGCGCCCACAGAGTGGAGCAGCAGTGACCTCACGCTGGAGCTCCCCGGCAGCAACATGTCCGATACGTCTGATAACGAGGAGGTGAGGCCCTACAACGACCCCAGAGCTTCTGCCGACCTCCCAGACCCCAGGTATTATTATACAGCTTGTTATCTCAAACGGATCCGGACCGCAACCGTGTTCATACCGCACGGAAAACGGATGCAAATGGACCGGATCCGGAACGGATCCGGATAGGAACCGTACGGATCAGGTCCGGTCTGTATCCGGTGCGGTCCGGACATCCGTTCCGGTTTTTAAAAAACCGCAAGTGTGAACGGGGCCTAAGGCCTAGTTTCCAATTGAACTGTTTTGCCGGATTTCACGCACACAAATTTGGATCCGGGACTGCAGCCTATTATAATCAATAGGCTGCTTCCGCACTCGCATGTGTGAAAGAAAAACCAAAACACTGCTTTTGAATTCCGGACAACATCACGCCTACAGGGATTCCAGTGCATAATTGCGCTGCACAAGCGTTGCGGTCCATCTTGGAGGCAGACGCACGGCCTTGTGAGTGGTGGCAAATGTGAGTGGTGCCATTAAAAAAATCTAACCTATATTCAGCAAGGAAGACAGTGACTCCAGTTCATGTGTGTGTGTGTCTCACTATACTTGTGTGGGGATTATATTGAAATGTAAAGTACAATGATCACTGAATATAGTTCTGTGGTGTCGTTAAACAAAAACACACACACACTTCACATGTCTATTTTCCAATGACTCACTTTGCTAATTGAGGCTAAATGCTTGTGAAGGGTAGTTGGACTCACAATGTCACTGGACACTCACAGACTTGTGTGCAGATTTTTCTCAGCTGTTGCTGAGGCCACAGGGTCTTGCTGTGCAATGAAGTAGTGAATATGCCATGCCACAGAACTCTTGCTAGAAATTATTAACGCGTCCAGTTACTAATTCACGTCAGGTTAAAAATATAAATGCTACAGGAAAAATTACACATTGCGTGCATTAAAACAATCATATATGTAAAGAGGGCCTGTGCTACTTAAGGGAAGGTATGACTCGTGATAAGTCATTTTCCCTCTGCCCTGTGTTATCAGTAGCCAATAACCTCTGTCCTACAATAAATCAGGAACATCTGTATGGCTGTCATTGTGGTGAAACCCCTCCTACAGTGTGATGTCAGGACTATTGCTCCAACTGCCAAGCAAGCAATATTCCCCTCTGTGCATATACCGTGTGTATACTGTATATATATATATATATATATATATATATATACATATATATATATATATATATATCAGTGGCGTCCCTACCATGGGGCGGCCAGGAGCGCTCCGCTCCGGGTGTCAGCTCCAGGGGGGGTGTCATCAAGGCCTCCCCAGAAGCCTTGATGACACAGGAGGGGAAGCAGCGCTGAAGGAGGGGTGGCAGCGTCGGCGGGGAGGGGGGAAATACCCCCCCACATCTCCCTCACCTGGGTCCCCTCCTTCGGCGCTTCCCCTCCACGGGCGCCGGCAACGGGCACTGACAGGGCGGCTGATAGCCGCCCTCAGTTTAGCCGAGCAGGGCTACGGGAAGATGGCCGCCGAAGCCCGCACTGGAGACAAAAATAGACGGCAAGATGGCCGCCGACGCCATCTTGCCGTCTATTTTTGTCTCCAGTGCGGGCTTCGGTGGCCATCTTCCCGTAGCCCTGCACTGATGACGCAGCAGGAGACGGCACGGGACATTCAAGAGGAGCTGCGGAGGCTGCCTGGGATTCGGAAGAGAGGTTTCATCTGCAGGTAAGTGAATGGGTTTTTTTTCTTTTACAGGTGCACCGGCCCGGCCACCCACCGCTGCTGCCCACCTACCCACCGCTGCTGCCCACCACCTACCCACCACTGCTGCCCACCAGGCTACCCACCGCTGCTGCCCACCTACCCACCACTGCTGCCCACCTACCCACCAGGCTACCCACCGCTGCTGCCCACCTACCCACCGCTGCTGCCCACCTACCCACCAGGCTACCCAGCAGGCTACCCACCGCTGCTGCCCACCGCTGCTGCCCACCTGCCCACCACTGCTAGCAGGCTACCCACCACTGCTGCCCACCTACCCACCACTGCTGCCCACCTACCCACCACTGCTGCCCACCTACCCACCACTGCTGCCCACCTACCCACCAGGCTACCCAGCAGGCTACCCACCGCTGCTGCCCACTTACCCACCACTGCTGCCCACCTACCCACCAGGCTACCCAGCAGGCTACCCACCACTGCTGCCCACCTACCCACCACTGCTGCCCACCTACCCACCACTGCTGCCCACCTACCCACCAGGCTACCCAGCAGGCTGCCCATCTACCCACCACTGCTGCCTACCTACCCACCAGGCTACCCAGCAGGCTACCCACCACTGCTGCCCACCTACCCACCACTGCTGCCCACCTATCCACCACTGCTGCCCACCTACCCACCACTGCTGCCCACCTACCCACCACTGCTGCCCACCTACCCACCAGGCTACCCACTACTGCTGCCCACCTACCCACCACTGCTGCCCACCTACCCACCAGGCTACCCAGCAGGCTGCCCATCTACCCACCAGGCTACCCACCACTGCTGCCCACCTACCCACCACTGCTACCCACCTACGCACCACTGCTGCCCACCTACCCACCACTGCTGCCCACCTACCCACCACTGCTGCCCACCTACCCCCCACCAGGCTACCCAGCAGGCTGCCCACCTACCCACCAGGCTACCCAGCAGGCTGCCCACCTACCCACCACTGCTGCCCACCTACCCACCACTGCTACCCAGCAGGCTGCCCACCTACCCACCAGGCTACCCAGCAGGCTGCCCACCTACCCACCACTGCTGCCCACCTACCCACCACTTCTACCCAGCAGGCTGCCCACCTACCCACCACTGCTACCCAGCAGGCTGCCCACCTACCCACCACTGCTGCCCCCCTACCCACCAGGCTACCCACCATGCTACCCACCTACCCACCACTGCTGCCCACCTACCCACCAGGCTACTCAGCAGGCTGCCCACCTACCCACCACTGCTGCCCCCCTACTAACCACTGCTACCCAGCAGGCTGCCCACCTACCCACTAGGCAATCAGGCTGCTCACCCTTAACCACCTACCCACCAGGCTATCAGCTTGCCAACACTCAAATCTGCTACCGATATTGTGTATTTTGTGGTCAGATCTGCTACCGACATTGTGTATTTTGTGGTCAGATTAACTGCCGACATTGTGTATTTTGTGGTCAGTTTAACTACCGTCATTGTGTATTTTGTGGTCAGTTTAACTACCGTCATTGTGTATTTTGTGGTCAGTTTAACTACCGTCGTGTATTTTGTGGTCAGTTTAACTACCGTCATTGTGTATTTTGTGGTCAGTTTAACTACCGATATTGTGTATTTTGTGGTGAAATCTGGTGCTGACATTGTGTATGTTCTGGTCAAATCTACCGCAAGATTGAATGATTTTTTTCTGGTCAAATCTGCCGACATGATTGAATGTATTTTCTTGTGAAATCTGCTCACATAACGTGTAATGTCTGGTGAAATGTTCTCGCATTACGTGTATTTTATGTTGAAAGCTTCTGACATTTTGTGTATTTTCTGGAGAAAAGCTGCGCAATGATGTGAATTTTCTGGAGAAAGGTTGACTAAAACTTGGGTGCACTTTTAAATTAGCTCCGCCCCATCCGGTCATAGCCACGCCCATTTTTTCGCCGCAGCGCGCTTCGCGCGCCGCAGGTGGTGGACCGTGGGTGGGGGGGGTGTCTTTCAATACCTAGCACCGGGTGTCAAATGCCCTAGGTACGCCACTGATATATATATATATATATATACAGTAACAACCTTTTAGCGTATCAAATTGTTAGTGAGTGTAAAGCTGATGACCTGCAAGTTCACAAAGGATGAAAGAACATGAACAAATTACATGGTCAATATGAACCATTTCTTGATCTGGGCACAGATGCTTATCAGCAATAAATGCAAATAAGAGCTTTATATAATTTGATTTTCGCATTCTCATCAGCTGTTCTTTTGTCAGCTGCTTTGGTTCAGACACATCAGTAGGTATTGACAGCTCTGCTGGGTTCAATCACAACTTTAGTTGGGTCAATTCTAAAATTAGGTTCTATTGTTTCTTTCAAATGCTGACTTCTTCTGTTTGTGTTTTGAATTTGTCGGGTTTCATAACTTGATAATGCTTCAGTTTCAGCTCCTGGACAAGCCAGTGAATTTCCCGACATAGTGCAATATGTGTGGTTCCATCAACTAGCAACAACACATGGAAAGACTATCCCCATAAAACCGCACCACACATGATAAACAAAGTAACAAAGCTTTATTTATATTATATCATATGACAATGGATTCCAAAATTTCTTAAAATCAATTAAAAAAATGAGCATCCACAGAACACACCAGTCTGTATATGTTATGATAATACATATGCAATATTAACCGCTTCTGACATGGTACATAGTAAGAGTAAAGACCACCCTTCTGTGGCAGCAAGGAAAGTGCTAGTGCATATAAACAGGCCGATCCCTATGAAAACATGGGAAAGTAGTGATGCTGGTTGCAGCAAAGGAAAAAGTGACACAGTGCATGTAGACGTGATAGTAAAGAATGGTGTCAAGTAGGAAGTACACACGAATGAACAGGCTGGACGGAGCCAGCAAAAACCAATACAGTGAGAAGCAACAGTGACAAGGCTTACCAAGAAGGTGGTTACATGGGAAGCGCGGTGTGCCTGGAAGAGCCTTCGCGATTCGCCGCCGACTGCGGCTTCAACTGGGCATGAAATGGACTGAACGCCTTCCGCCTATGTAAGGAACGCGTAATAGTGAGGCGCGGGACAAGCAGTCAAAGTCTCGCGTTGTTTGTGCGTGGCCACGCACGTAGGATCAGATACAGCGCTGTACTCAGCACGGAAATCCGTCCCACCCCGAAAGTCAAAAGGACTGAACGTGGTCAGGCAAACCAAGTAAACAATGCTAGTATGCGTGCACATGCCAGAGGGGAGCAAGAGGGCAGAAGGAGACAGGTACTGGAAGCTCGCGGAGTGCGCAGGTCGTGGTGGAGCACAGAGAACCTGCCTAACCCGAAGAGACTCATATATTAAGTTTGTATACATGTAGGTAATTACATATAAACACCAATCACAATGATCATAAAAACGAAGGGCAAGCAAATCCAGACTACTGAGGCCACCCTGTGGTGGACTTGCAGGATGACACAACCACTGTCAGGCAGTATACAAACCATATGGTAGCAAGGTAGAACAAACAAATTATTCCCCAGATATACATACAGGCAATGGATCAACAATGCCTTTACAACCACCCCATAAAATTAATATTCTCCCGTAAATATCACAGTCCATTGTGGTTATGGTACGATCAATTCCATCTTCATATTTTACAGATCGATGTTGATAATTCAAGTGGACGAAATGCGTATCGTTCAACACGGTGTTCATATAATCCCCTTCTGCACGCATAAAATGGATGGTTATATTATAGAAGCTTTATTACTTGACTGGTGCTCGCCCTACCTTTTCTCCTACATGATTGGTCATACGACTTTCTTTGGTCTTTTCTAGGGCTACAGCACGGTCGTTGCCAGAGGGTGCAGGGGATTGGCCCTGGAGGTGTGCGGTGTTTGACGCTTGTTGTGGTGGAGCCGAGGAGTTGATTCTCTGTTTTGTCATGAACCATTGTTGAAAGTCTGACTTCCATGAATTACCTGTGTTGAGGTCCAGGGCTGATGTTATATGGTCCTGACAAGCACACACATTTTTCATTTTTTCATTTTTTATGTTTTCAATATAGAAAATACTTATACACCTGTTTATCTGGTCTCTGGTGAGGATACAGTTTGGCTGTAGGTTGTGTCTTGGTTTATGCAAACATGGAGACGCTGAATAGATTGGAAAGGGACTGGACTTCCCAATTGAGTCAGGTGTTTGGGTAAGCACAAGCAGCTGGTAATGGTGGAACTGATTGTCCACCAGATCTTAAGAAAATCTGTGTGGAGATCAAAAACGCACATGCAGAGTATATACGACTCTGGTGGAACATTCAGAGCTTAGAGAACTATAAAAAGGAGGGCATTTTTCCCAGGGGACTTAGGGTGCAAATTTTTCTCTCATGGGAAGTGTCCTCCCAAGAGAAAAAATCCTGGGAAACAGGTTTAGGACAGTGTTCCGTCATTATCATTAACATGCTTTTGGCTCACGACAGAGAATTATTACCCAAATTAAGGACTAAAATCACCTCTCTTTTACAGAAATTGAATGATTTTGATGAGGTGAGATGTGTACAACCTTTTTTGACACAACTCCAGAGTGAAGTGAATAAGATAGAACAGAAAATGACTGAAGGGAAAAAAACAAAATTGGCACGAGATAGAAATGATTATGCTACAGGACAAGCCTTTAGATGGAAACACAAGGGAAATGGTAAGGGCAAGAGACATAGGAGACGACATCCTAAACAACCCAGACCAGTTCAAAATCCATCAGGGGGTATTACACCAGGTATTCCAACTTATTCCTCTGTGTCTTAGTCCAGTACAGACTATTTTTTAGACACGGAAAGCGAAGCCGAAGGGGCGGCCGCGCTTATAAGAGAAAGAGGAATAGGTGGACCCAGGGACAACAAGAGAACGAGGGTGGAGTTGAGCCCAGATCAGGCGGACCTATAGAGACTACAGACTTATTGCAGATAATCAACCTCACAGCCATTGAACTGTCTCCAACAGAGACACAGATTTTACAGAGAGGGCTTTCTTTTTCCCCCACGAAGGATATTGATATCTTCGAAACAGTGAAGGATCTGTATTTATTTTGCCGAAGATTGATTTTGAAAATAATGTACCATGATAACTCTATGGATGACAGTGGTTGTGTCATCCTGCAAGTCCACCACAGGATGGCCTCAGTAGTCTGGATTTGCTTGCCCTTCGTTTTTATGATCATTGTGATTGGTGTTTATATGTAATTACCTACATGTATACAAACTTAATATATGAGTCTCTTTGGGTTAGGCAGGTTCTCTGTGCTCCACCACGACCTGCGCACTCCGCGAGCTTCCAGTACCTGTCTCCTTCTGCCCTCTTGCTCCCCTCTGGCATGCGCACGCATACTAGCATTGTTTACTTGGTTTCCCTGACAACGTTCAGTCCTTCTGACTTTAGGGGTGGGACGGATTTCCGCGCTGAATACAGCGCTGTATCTGATCCTACATGCGTGGCCACGCACAAACAACGCGAGACTTTGACTGCTTGTCCCGCCCCTCGCTATTACACGTTCCTTACATAGGCGGAAGGCGTTCAGTCCATTTCATGCCCAGTTGAAGACGCAGTCGGCGGCGAATCGCGAAGGCTCTTCCAGGCACACCGCGCTTCCCATGTAACCGCCTTCTTGGTAAGCCTCGTCACCGTTTCTTCTCACTGTATTGGTTTTTGCTGGCTCCGTCCAGTCTGTTCATTCGTGTGTACTTCCTACTTGACACCATTCTTTACTATCACGTCTACATGCACTGTGTCACTTTTTCCTTTGCTGCAACCAGCATCACTACTTTCCCATGTTTTCATAGGGATCGGCCTGTTTATATGCACTAGCACTTTCCTTGCTGCCACAGAAGGGTGGTCTTTACTCTTACTATGTACCATGTCAGAAGCGGTTAATATTGCATATGTATTATCATAACATATACAGACTGGTGTGTTCTGTGGATGCTCATTTTTTTAATTGATTTTAAGAAATTTTGGAATCCATTGTCATATGATATAATATAAATAAAGCTTTGTTACTTTGTTTATCATGTGTGGTGCGGTTTTATGGGGATAGTCTTTCCATGTGTTGTTGCTAGTTCATATAATCCCCTTCTGCACGCATAAAAATGATGGTTATATTATAGAAGCTTTATTACTTGACTGGTGCTCGCCCTACCTTTTCTCCTACATGATTGGTTCCATCAACTATGGCAGGTTTTGTAGATCCTCAAGCAGCAAAGCATAGGGCGTGCGTGCGTGTGAATGTGTGCGTGTGCGTGTGCGTGTGCGTGTGCGTGTGCGTGTGCGTGTGTGTGTGTGTGTGTGTGTGTGTGTGTGTGTGTGTGTGTGTGTCTGTTTGTGTGTGCTTTTACTGCTACAGTATATTTTAATTGCTTTACTCCAGGCATAATGGATCCTATTCTGTCCAAACAGTCCCACTTCTGATTTTGTCTTAATTGCAGAGAATTATCCCGACTGGGTTATGAACATCAGCTACATCTGAGGCACACATGCTGCTGCCATATAAATCCAAAATAACAATAATAATAATAATGTGAACTCATAAAAACTGTCTTTAGCTGAGGCTAGATAGACCTGCAGTTCTCTAAATGAAATTTGTATTGATATTGATAATGTTATTATTATTACTGTTAGTTTTCACTTATATAATAAAGGCATGTTCTGCAGTGCTTTATAGAGTATATTTAGGCCCAAATATATTGGTAGGTGAACAGAGGCACCAGAAGGATAAAAGTACATAACATTTTTAAAAAATTGCTGGGAGGAAGTGGTGGACTCGCCTCCGTTAAAGCAGACACCAAGGACTGTAAATATATAGATATACACATTTATTGAAAATACCCCAAAGATGCAACGCGTTTCGCGGGCACAGCCCACTTCTTCAGACAATAAGCAGGGGATAAGCAACAGCAATTCAGTTGTAGCAAGCAGAGCACCTCTGTTGACAGAGGTGCTCTGCTTGCTACAACTGAATTGCTGTGTCTGTGCCCGCGAAACGCGTTGCATCTTTGGGGTATTTTCAATAAATGTGTATATCTATATATTTACAGTCCTTGGTGTCTGCTTTAACGGAGGCGAGTCCACCACTTCCTCCAAGCAATTTTTTAAAAATTTTATGTACTTTTATCCTTCTGGCGCCTCTGTTCACCTACCAATATATTTGAGTCCACCCCAGGTGGAGGGGTGATCTACCCCCTTTCTTCCTATCTACAGAGAGCGACTTCTTAATCCTGAGTGAGGACAGGTCTAATCTCCTCACCTGCCTAATGAGTGGTTACCTAGGTGGTAACCCGTGTTTGTGAGTATTACCATCTCACTGTTTCATTTATCCAATCAATGTTGACATACTACACCATATTGGGCTCTCGATTTCTCTTCAACTTTATATTTAGGCCCAAGTTTGAGGAAGTCAATTCGTTTATCAGCATGTTTTGGGATTTGGAAGGAAACTGGGGTGTCCCCAATGAACCCAAATGAACACTAAAATTATTAAAATTCCACACAAATAACATCCTGGCTAGGATTTACACTGTGGGTGTGCCAGGCAAGAATGGTGACCACTTCGCCACTGGGAGATATTTTGTGATTCCTTGGATGCTGTGTTCTTGTGGTAAAGTTGACCATTCCTGGAAAGATTTAGCAGTGCTCTAAGGCATGTCATTTTGATTGAATGGCTATCACTGTGGCTCATTGAAATTTCAGAGCTTTAGAAAATGTCTTGTACCCTTTTTCAGAACGCTATAGATCAAAAACATTTTTCTCATTTCTCCTGGAATTTGCTTTTTTCATATCATAGAGTTGCACATACTCCCTACTTCAGTTTTATGGTAAGATTCAATATATACTGAGGTTTACTGAGTAAGTGGGTTAGCTGCAGTGAAGGTTGGCTTCCTTATCATCTGAATCTACTTATTAAATCAATGTGGTCAATTGCTTGAGGGTGTGGTTGCTTACATTTTAAAATGGGGGATATGGGTATGACACAACTATGCCTATCATATAAAATACAAATTAAACAGACATATAAGATCAGAAACCACATACTGTATACAATATAAAGGTGGCAAATATTTTTTTTTTCAAACTAGTGCTTAAAATGCAACCTATGTTCAATTGTTTATGCAGTGAAACCAAGGCCTGAATTGTAAATTGTGCTCTCTCTTTCCTCTTTAACCAAGTTGCTCCTATTGGCCAATTGCCACTAAACTGGTGGTGGCTACTAATCCTGTCACCAATATCACATGACTAGAGATGGGGACAGTTGACCAGCAAGTGCAGCATAATGAAAGGTCATCTGTCTGTAGAAATACAAAAATAAATAAAATAACGATCATATTTTAAGTAGAATAAAAACTGTCTAATGTACTGTGCTATTTATAAAAATTAAAACTCAACTGGCCATCGTAGAATTGTATAAGAACGCTAAAGTATTGTAGCATTGATGTGATGTGGGTAATGTGGGCGCCAGCAAAAGACAGAGCCCAGATTTCGAAAAAAAAGAGTGCAATTCAGTTGCTAGCAATAGAATTGCATCTTACCTATGTCTATGGTGGCCTGGAGGGGAAATAGTAATTAACACCACTGGAAAATTTGCAATAGCAGGGTCAGCCATTTTTGGCTTCACCCTGTGCCCACATTTCCTGGTGCCCTTTTTTGTATGTATTCCTTCTGTCTGCTTTTCAGCAACACATCAGTGTTACAGATGCTAAGAAGCGGACACAATTGGACACAAGCGTGTTAGTGTGTTCTTTTTTTTTTTAGTTAGGATGAACAGATTATTACACCCAAAATGGAATTCATAGTAGATCAGCAAAGCCAGCAAAGCCCCCATGACAGAGACAATCTATTCTGCAGCCTTGGTCAGGAAAGTGAGATGACACTCAACACTAGCAAAACAGTGTTATTTATATGTGTAGAACAGGATAGAGATGGTTTCAAGTGAAGGAAAGTTTTGGTTGAGGTTTAAAAATGTTTTCTATAGAGTGGTTCAAGTTTTCCACACTTACCTAGGTCCTAAGTATACACAGTGTTAGTGCATAAATGGTAGAATTGTAGTCATGTTCCTTATTGGTAATGGTAAAGCAATATTTCACTAACAGGGATGGGAGATATTAAACTGTTCTGGCATGTACAGGGTCACGGGCTGTGCCAGACAAGGTTACCTTACCTATATCCCCTCCTCTCGGTGTTACGTTGGAGCTGTTCTCCATCTTCCCAGCACTTCTGCCTTCACAGCCTTAAGCTACTTACTCACGGGGGACAATTGTCCCCCGTAGCATGTGCACATGCGAACAGGGAGCGACAGCTCCCTGCCGGCGACAGCTGTCCACACTTCTCGCCAGAAAGGCAGAGACGCGGCGGAAGCTGTTTGTGAATGGAGCATCCCCCGGCCGGATGCTCCATTCACTCGCGTAGGTCTCCTGTCGCTAGCCCGCGTACTCACGCAGGACTAGCGACAGTTCCGGCGAAGTCGCGGCGACAGCTGTAGCCGGCGATTGAACATGTCAATCGCCTGGCGACAGCTCCGACGGGCGACGGTTCGGGGCGCACACGTTATACACACGGGCGACCTGTCGCCGCAACACGCGCGTGCCACGTGGCTGCGGCGACGGCCGTACCCCGTGTGTATGGGCCTTTAGAGAGAAGCGATATAGGTAAGTTAACTCTCTGTTATCCCTCTCTACTGCAGTCAGTGCCTCCATACTTACCAGGACAGTTTTGTTTCTTGCAAAACTAATCTTTCTCATCCCTATTCACAAACCTTCCAGCAATCCTTACTAAGTTTTGATATCACCCAAGGAGAATGTAAACCTGTGTCACCTAATGATAGATTATGGTTAAAAAGACCAGTCCATGTTTGTGGTGTATGTTCTTCTATGGGCTTCCGTAATTACTAGCTATTTTTCACCTCCAATCATCTTTAGTTTATGGACTGGACTATATTAACCATGGCATTCTGTAACCCTTCCAGAGAGAAAGAGGCCTCCAAGCATTATGTATGGAGTTAGTCACCACTGTTTAGTTTGTATTTTATCTTTCGTATGTTCCGCTTGTAATAACCACCAGTTAAGAGTTGTTGCTTTTGTTAGTAATTAGCTGGATTAATTATACACTATAGCTACAAAACTTGAGGGAAACCAGACTGCATGTTGAATGCATTCCATTGCAGGTCCAGAGCTTCCGCATCCCAATGTACATGCAGGGGGCTAAAGCTACATAGAATCTGTTGTTTTACAACTTGGAGTTTAATATGAATGAATACATAATAATATTGGAAACTCACACAAAATCATTGCCCAACTGCATTTAAAGCAGACCTGAATTCTACTTTGAAGAAAAAACCTAAGTGTAAGTTCACCTTCTATGCAATCCCTGAGTCTTGGAGGGTCTACCATTGTGCTTGCGCTTACTGCTGCTACACCACAGTGTCTGCACAATGTCCAAATTAGGGTTTGGCGGGATGGGGAGCTTTTGAGTCCCTTTGACTCCTCATTATTTCAGGGGACCCCTTGGAGCTCAAGGTGGGAGAAAGCATCTCTAGGATTGTGCACAAAGCGCACTGCACAAAAATGGGTGTGACCATGCATCTTCCAGGCAGATCAATTTGACCGAATGACTGTATGTTGCATGTTGCTGTCATTGGGCTGTCTCTTCTAAGCATTGTTTTAAAGCTGATGCAGCACAGGAGAGGGCTGGAAAGCACAAGCACTACATGGGTGGCCGCTGAGTGCCCTCATATTACTGCGCCTGGGGACATATGTTCCCCCCTTGCCCCCCCCATAGCTACGCCTCTGATTGGTTGGCTTTTTTTGTCTTTAGCTGCTATGATACTGAAATAGGCTGAATTCACACTGAAATCAGATCACAATTGGCCAGCCAGAGTGGACAGTGCAAGATCAGCTATGGTGGTCCATTGAGGTAGTAATAGAGTCTGGAGCCGATGCGTTTCTACCATAGGCTGTTATAAAAAGTGCATCAGCTTATCTGGAAAAAAATCTGTTGGTCAGATCCTATTAATAACATGGGATTCATTGACACGTCCGTTTGTCAATCCGTTTTTCGGCTTTATTGTGAACCAAGTCTAAATATACTTTAGGTTACTTATAGCTGTTTTAAAATAATCACAGAAATGTTTCCCTTAATAATCTGTGATGCACATGAAGTGTATCTAAATGCGTCCCTGTGATCTTGCTGCCGGGAGACTTGGGCGCAGGATGCAGCTGGCATATGGCTTACCCTGCTGCTGCACAAGTTCCCGGCAGCGTTAATTACTATTCCCCCTCTAGGTCCACGTGGATAGTGGGGAATGATGCAATTCGTCTTCCAGCTGTTGCTGGTGGCCGAATTACAGTGTTTTAAAAGTAACTTCAGCTCCGTCTTCTGACGGCACCGAAGTTACTCACTGTGCGCCGTTATAGCCGTAATTCATATTAAGGTCTATGGTGGCGCCGGCTGCGCCCAAATCTCATGCGCTGTTAGTTCAACACTCGATCTTAATACCCCTTGATTACTTTCACTGCTTGATATGCTTTCCCACTACATGTTTGCTTGTAATCAGTGCCAGTATCTGTGGTCACTGGGTGGTACAGTCATTTCCTAGCTTACAGTCATTTATCAGCTCATCGTGTGAGAATTCTTGCTTTTTTTATGTGTTCTCGGCAGGCAAGGAATAAGGCGTTGGTTAACCACTTGAGGACCGTGGGCTTTACCCCCCTTAAGAACCGGCCACTTTTTTTCCATTCAGACCACCGCAGCTTTCACGGTTTATTGCTCGCTCATACAACCTACCACCTAAATGAATTTTGGCTCCTTTTCTTGTCACTAATAAAGCTTTCTTTTGGTGCTATTTGATTGCTCCTGCGATTTTTACTTTTTATTATATTAATCAAAAAACACATGAATTTTGGCAAAAAAATGATATTTTTAACTTTCTGTGATAAAATTTGTCAAATAAAGTAAAATTTCTGTATACATTTTTGTCCAAATTTATTGTGCAACATGTCTTTGATAAAAAAAAACAAAAAACATTCAGTGCATTTTTCAAATAAAGTAAAATTTCTGTATACATGCAGCGCGAAAAATGTGGACAAACATGTTTTTGATTAAGAAAAACCCATTAAGTGTATATTTATTGGTTTGGGTAAAAGTTATAGCGTTTACAAACTATAGTGCAAAAAGTGAATTTTCCCATTTTCAAGCATCTATGACTTTTCTGACCACCTGACATGTTTCATGAGGGGCTAGAATTCCAGGATAGTATAAATACCCCCCAAATGACCCCATTTTGGAAAGAAGACATCCCAAAGTATTCACTGAGAGGCATAGTAAGTTCATAGAAGATATTAATTTTTGTCACAAGTAAGCGGAAAATGACACTTTGTGACAAAAAAAAAAAAAAGTTTCCATTTCTTCTAACTTGCGACAAAAAAAAAGGAAATCTGCCACGGACTCACCATGCCCCTCTCTGAATACCTTGAAGTGTCTACTTTCCAAAATGGGGTCATTTGTGGGGTGTGTTTACTGTCCTCGCATTTTGGGGGGTGCTAATTTGTAAGCACCCCTGTAAAGCCTAAAGGTGCTCATTGGACTTTGGGCCCCTTAGCGCAGTTAGGCTGCAAAAAAGTGCCACACATGTGGTATTGCCGTACTCAGGAGAAGTAGTATAATGTGTTTTGGGGTGTATTTTTACACATACCGATGCTGGGTGGGAGAAATATCTCTGTAAATGACAATTTTTAAATTTTTTTTACACACAATTGTTTATTTACAGAGATCTTTCTCCCACTCAGCATGGGTATGTGTACAAATACACCCCAAAACACATTATACTACTTCTCCTGAGTACGGCGATACCACATGTGTGGCACTTTTTTGCACCCTAACTGCGCTAAGGGGCCCAAAGTCCAATGAGTAGTAATGACCACTGGGGAGGTGATTGGCCGAGTGATCAGGAGCCCACACGGGGCAAATTAGGGCCTGATCTGATGGGTAGGTATGCTAGGGGGTGACAGGAGGTGATTGATGGGTGTCTCAAGGTGTGATTAGAGGGGGGAATAGATGCAAGCAATGCACTGGCAAGGTGATCAGGGCTGGGGTCTGAGGGCATTCTGAGGGTGTGGGCGGGTGATTGAGTGCCCTAGGGGCAGATAGGGGTCTAGCAGTGACAGAGGGTGATTGATGGGTAATTAGTGGGTGTTTAGGGTAGAGAACAGATGTAAACACTGCACTTGAGAGGTGATCGGACGTCGGATCTGCGGGCGATCTATTGGTGTGGGTGGGTGATCAGATTGCCCGCAAGGGGCAGGTTAGGGGCTGATTGATGGGTGGCAGTGACAGCGGGTGATTGATGGGTGGCAGTGACAGGGGGTGATTGATGGGTGGCAGTGACAGCGGGTGATTGATGGGTGATTGATAGGTGATTGACAGGTGATTGACAGGTAATCAGTGGGTTATTACAGGGGAGAACAGATGTAAATATTGCACTGGCGAATTGATAAGGGGGGGCCTGAGGGCAATCTGAGCGTGTAGGCGGGTGATTGGGTGCCCGCAAGGGGCAGATTAGGGTCTGATCTGATGGGTAACAGTGACAGGTGATGATAGGGGGTGGTTGATGGGTGATTGATGGGTAATTAGTGGGTGTTTAGAGGAGAGAATAGATGTAAACACTGCGCTTGGGTGGTGATCTGATGTCAGATCTGCGGGCGATCTATTGGTGTGGGTGGGTGATCAGTTTGCCCGCAAGGGGCAGGTTAGGGGCTGATTGATGGGTGGCAGTGACAGGGGGTGATTGATGGGTGGCAGTGACAGGGTGTGATTGATGGGTGATTGACAGGTGATAGACAGGTGATCAGTGGGTTATTACAGGGAAGGAGAGATGTAAATATTGCCCTGGCGAATTGATAAGGGGGGGGTCTGAGGGCAATCTGAGCGTGTAGGCGGGTGATTGGGTGCCCGCAAGGGGCAGATTAGGGTCTGATCTGATGGGTAACAGTGACAGGGGGTGATAGATGGGTAATTAGTGGGTGTTTAGAGGAGAGAATAGATGTAAACACTGCGCTTGGGTGGTGATCTGATGTCAGATCTGCGGGCTATCTATTGGTGTGGGTGGGTGATCAGTTTGCCCGCAAGGGGCAGGTTAGAGGCTGATTGATGGGTGGCAGTGACAGGGGGTGATTGATGGGTGGCAGTGACAGGGGGTGATTGATGGGTGATTGACAGGTGATTGACAGGTGATCAGTGGGTTATTACAGGGAAGGAGAGATGTAAATATTGCCCTGGCGAATTGATAAGGGGGGGTCTGAGGGCAATCTGAGCGTGTAGGCGGGTGATTGGGTGCCCGCAAGGGGCAGATTAGGGTCTGATCTGATGGGTAACAGTGACAGGTGGTGATAGGGGGTGATTGATCGGTGATTGATGGGTAATTAGTGGGTGTTTAGAGGAGAGAATAGATGTAAACACTGCGCTTGGGAGGTGATCTGATGTCGGATCTGCGGGCGATCTATTGGTGTGGGTGGGTGATCAGATTGCCCGCAAGGGGCAGGTTAGGGGCTGATTGATGGGTGGCAGTGACAGGGGGTGATTGATGGGTGATTGACAGGTGATTGACAGGTGATTGACAGGTGATCAGGGGGGATAGATGCATACAGTACATGGGGAGGGGGGTCTGGGGGGGGGTCTGGGGAGAATCTGAGGGGTGGGGGTGATCAGGAGGGAGCAGGGGGCAGGGGGGGGGATAAAAAAAAATAGCGTTGACAGATAGTGACAGGGAGTGATTGATGGGTGATTAGGGGGGTGATTGGGTGCAAACAGGGGTCTGGGGGGTGGGCAGGGGGGGTCTGATGGGTGCTGTGGGCGATCTGGGGCGGGGGGGGGGGAATCAGTGTGCTTGGTGCAGACTAGGGTGGCTGCAGCCTGCCCTGGTGGTCCCTCGGACACTGGGACCACCAGGGCAGGAGGCAGCCTGTATAATACACTTTGTAAACATTACAAAGTGTATTATACACTTTGTATGCGGCGATCGTCGGGTTAACATCCCGCCGGCGCTTCCGTATGGCCGGCGGGATGTTGCGGCGGGTGAGCGAAGCCAGGCGGTGGCGGAGGATCGCGTCACGGATGACGCGATCGCTCCGCCCATGCCCCTACGAGGACCGCCGCCATTTGTCTATACGGCGGTCCTTGCGGGGTCCACTTCCCGGCCGCCAATTGTCAATACGGCGGTCGGAAAGTGGTTAAGCTGTGTCTGTGTGTTAATTGCATGCTGGAAAGGCTCTTACAGTCTCTGCTGCAGTCTGTCCTTCAGATTCCTGATGTATTCTTTCTATGGAGATTCTGGAACTGGGACGTTGTCATTTTACACAATTTTAATTGTCACACTGGTTACTAGCATTTTTGTCATCTCAGTCCAAAATCATTTTATCTTTCCTTTCGCGTAAGAGAGGAATCTGCGCAGGACACAGCCGGTATATGGCTGATCCTGCTGCTGCACAAGTCCTGGCCGTGTTAATTACTATTCCCCCTCCAGGCCGCCATGGATAGTGGGGAATGAAATAATTCGGCTTCCAGCAATTGCTGGAAGCCGAATTATTGTTTTAAAAGCAACTTCAGCTCCGTCTTCTGACGGCGCTGAAGTTACTCCGTGCCTCAGCAGCTTTTGATACAGTAGATCATCCCCTACTCCTCCACTTCCTCCAGTCCAAGGGCATTCACGATCTCGCCCTGACCTGGCTTTCATCCTACCTTTCCAACCACTCCTTCACGACCTCCTTCAATGAGTCCTCGTCCACCCCCAACCACCTCTCAGTGGGAGTCCCCCAAGGCTCGGTCCTTGGCCCCCTACTGTTCTCCCTATACACATCCTCCATTGGCAAGGTTATCTCCTCCATGTGTTTTATCTATCATCTGTATGCAGATGACACCCAAATCTACCTCCACACCCCTGACATATCCACCACTAACATGGACAAAGTCTCCTCCTGCCTATCTGCCATCTCCTCCTGGATGTCCGCTAGGTTCCTAAAACTAAATCTAGACAAAACGGAATTTATGATCTTCCCACCCGGTCATCCCTGGACCTCCCAGATGTGCAGGTCACTGTTAACCACACTACCATTCGCCCTACCTCTCAAGCCCGCTGTCTGGGAGTCACCCTGGACTCCGCACAAAGTCCCGCAACTTCCACCTTCGTAACATCTGTAAGATTCGCCTTTCCTGACCTCTGCCACCACCAAACTCCTCATCCATACCCTCATAATTTCGCGCCTCGACTACTGCAATGCCCTTCTATCTGGTCTCCCTATGATCTGAATAGCCCCACTGCAGTCCATCATGAATGCCGCACCCAGAATTATCCAATCCTCCCATCGCTCCACCAGGGCGGCTCCCCTCCGTGAATTCCTCCACTGGCTTCCTATCCAGTCCAGAATCAGATTCAAGATATTGTGTCTGACCTAAAAATCCGTCCACAAAACCTGTCCAACCTACATTTCTGATCTTACTCAGAGATACACACCAAGCCACTCACTCTGCTCCTCAAATGAACTTTACCTGACCCTCCCCCGCATCACCCAGTCCCATGCACTCCTCCAGGACTTCTCAAGAGCCGCTCAAACACTATGGAACTCCCTACCTCCACCCATTAGGGCAGCCCCCTCCTTCAACACCTTCAAGAAGGCCCTCAAAACTCACCTTTTCACTCTGACCTACCACCCCTCACAATTGCTCTAAACCCTCAGCTGAACTCTGGTCCCCTACCTCTCGTGTCCCTACCTCTCCCTCTAGATTGTAAGCCTTTGGGCAGGGTCCTCCTCCTTTTGTGTCCTACCTGATCATGCACCTCCATTACTGTGCACCCATGCTATGCATTTGAGTGAACCTAACTTGCCTAATCTCCATGCTCCATCCAGTGACTGACTAAGCATTACCTTGTACTCATACTGTGCTGTGTGATCTGGTTTTCTTGTATTCCTGTATTGTCATATTGCTGTATGTCACCCCTAAATATTGTCTGTAACCTAAATTAATGTCCAGCGCTGCGTAATATGTTGGCGCTTCATAAATACAATAAATAATAATAATAATAATTATATAAATAACTTAGCATCGGAATTTAGTGATTTATTTTGACAACGTGTTTTAGAAATTTGGCACAGATGCTTACATTAGTTTAATTTCACTTATGTATTTTTATTGCTAGTTTGCCGGCAAACCGTTTATGGTGAATAACAACTATACGTTATTCGTTTTCAATGGCCAAAATGTACCAAAATAAAGCCAGGCTGACTGAGATAAGATTGATTACAGCAGAAACATTTATGATTATATTGGAATGATTGCTATGCAAGGTTGGAATGTAGACTACATAATAAACACTGGGCAGTGGATACATGGATTTTGATTTTATGGCTTTAACAGAACCTTGCAGTGAATTCTAGAAATCTCTGTACTACATGGTATGTACATGGTATGTACAATGCTAACCATTCGTAATATATTAGGCAATAGATACATTTTCCAATTTTCTGTTGCTTTCAATGTATTTTTAAGTCAAATACAAATAGCCTAAAGCATATTGCAAAATGCTTATTCATGACAACTCTTCATACACATTGCCACAAGCGCCTTCCTAAACCAGAACAATCTGGAATGCATCAGGTCTCTGCACTATGCAGGCTGCTGTTATGGATATCCAGTGGGGAAAACTACGGCACACAGTAGTTAGAGGGGGGATTACAGGAGGTCATCTGATGTCATGTAACAACTGCTCATGACTCCTGGAAAGCTACCATGGGAGACATTACCCAGATTTTTTTTTTCTACTTTATTTGTCTCCGTTTTTCTTTAAAAAATGTATTTCGGCCTAAAGAATTACTATCGAGATGAACAGGAGAAAGGAGAGTCAGTGGAGTCTAAAATAGTACTTTGTGAGAAAGAGGCAAAGGTGAAACAGAGTTTATTATGGACCGGTAGTTGGATGTGATCACAGCTTTAGGAAGCATCAACAACTTTCTCTATTCCGCATGGAATTGAGACTAGCAATACCGCTTCAGGCTACAGGCAATCACACAGAAACAAAAACTGATTTCTTTATTGTTTGTAACTCATCGAAAGAGCATGCTTACTCCACAACCTGGTGGACATTTGTCAATTATTATTTATTAATAAAGATTTTTTTTTTACCTGGAAAACAAAACAAATACGTTTAATCAATTCTCAACTTGTATGTTCTTTTCTGAAAAGTTTTGAACCACATTTTTTGTTTGGCAACTATGCAGTAAACATAAGGGTGCAGTAAGCTGTGTTTCTTAAATGGAACCTAAAGTGAGAGGAATATGGAAGATGCCATATTTATTTCCTTTTAAACAATACTGGTTGCCTGGCTGTCCTGCTGATGATTCTGGCAACAGCAGTGTCTGAATCACACACCTGAATCCCACACCTGAAACAAGGATGTCAGATTGTTGTCAGAATCATCTCATCTGTATTGTTTAAAAAAAATGTCAGCTTCCATATCTCTCTCACTTCAGGTTTCCTTCAAACATGATGAATGTGTCTCAAGTTAGACCAGTGCTGGGCGCTGGATTCCTCTACTTTCTTCCTCCCTCCCTGCAGAGTCGCGAGCAGAAGGAAAGAAGGAAACGGAGGGGTAACACACACCTACTTGCCACTTCTTGTGTCAGGTCTCTTCTTGTGTCGGGTCTCCCCTCCTGCCTGATGCGTGACTCCAAATGGAAGTGTGTATGTGCAAAGAAGGAGTGGGCTAAATGGACCTACTGAGCATGCGCAGCATAGTATGTCTGGGTCAGATCCAAAGATAAGTTGCGTGTCAATCTTGCTTATAGCATACAGCATGAAGATCTCCCTATGAAGAAAATGGAAATGTGCACATAGTGCCCAGTACTGCTAATTACACAGACTCTTACACCTCGTGCTGCACTCCTGGGGGATGTGCCACCACCTGGGAAAAACAACTCACCCGCTCCAAACTTGCACCAAGCATATCATATATAAAACTTTTGCTGTCCGGGCGGTATTCCAGATAAAACAAAGTTCCAGGCTTTATTAAAAACGGATTAAAAAGGCAGTGGGTGACAGACCTCTTCTCTCCCTGGCTGCGGTACACAGGGTAGTGCGTCTCCACGATTCTGCCGATACTTCCTGGTGACATCAGCGCGCTCACTAGCTCCGCCCTACGCGTTTCGTCTCAGCGACGCATTCAGGGGCTGGTTACGCACTGACATCCAGCCTCTGAAATACCGCCGTGCGTGTCACGTATCCCCGCAACCCCGCCCTCCTCGTTGCTAGGCAATCGTGTGGACGCACTTTACAAACATTGACAGCAGCCTCACGGACATTAAAACAATAATAATAACAAAGCGGAATACATTTCTATACTTCTCCCCTCTCATATATGATCAATTATTGCACATCCCCTCGTCCAGCACCTATGGTCTAATCTCACTGAGCTAGTCTCTGTCTGGGTCAGAGAATGCCGACCGTGCTGACCTACTTTGAGAAACGGGGCCTTTTACCAAGAGACGGACGGTAATGGCAGGATACAGGAAGTACGGTAAGCATATGCACACATCTCCACACACATATTGCGTCCATTTAACGACAGTGTTTCAATTCAGGTATCCTTTTAAGCATGCCTGGATTTACATCACAGGAGTCTATAGGCACAGGTGTCCTGGCACCTTAGACTTTGCCCTCCATGAAGCTACAAACATGCACTGCACTGTACCACAAGTGTGCTGGCTGGCCCAGGTGTCACTTCTCCCTTACTTCCCTTGCCCTTCATAGGTAGCTATAGGTGCCCCTTAGTATTAGGTAGCCGAGTATCCTCAGTATTAGGTAGTTAGAGGTGCCTTGCGGCAAATCCGTCCCTGCTTTAAAGTAAACCTGTAAGGAGAAAAAAGTACAATTAGATATGTAGAGGTCCAGAGGCTTCCCATGTCCTCGACCACACCCATAGATCCTCTCCAGCATTTCCAGTGGGGATATCATAAGTGATCCAGCAGAATTGGACTAGATTTATTCAAAATGAACTGCTACTAAGGGGTAAAGATTTACTAGGTCTTATAAAAAAATATTCACAAACTGCCAGTTGGCTAAGCTTTAACGTGAACCAGAGACGAAGCACCCTCATGTATTTTACCATATATAGCAGTGGGAACATTAGAGAAAACTCCTACCCTGCTCTCCGCTTCATCCTTCACTGCTCAGCCTGCTTGTTAACAGCCCTGATAAAATCCCCGACTGAGCATTCAGTCTGGCTTTGCTCAGGAATCATTATAGCCGAGTCTGTCTTCTCTGATGTCTTTTCAAGCCCAAGCCTGACCCCTTCTGGCTCTGCTCTCCTGTTATGCATATTCACAGCATCACAGAGAGATGTGATGAGATGGGAGGAGCTGCCAATGTAAGGGTATATTGATGAATTGTGTTTTGCATGGAGTTTTAGTAAAAAAAAAACACAAAAAAACAGCACACCAGAGCGGTGAAAATACCAGGTATAGTATTTATTTTGTAAAATCTTTTGGGGGATATGTTTTTTTTGTGCCAAAGCATTCATCTCTGGTTTCCTTTAACAAGCTTAGCAGTAAGGACGAGCTCAGCTCGTCCATGACCGCCGCGCTGGATTGTTCTGGCCCTGGTGGGCCGATTTTCATAATTTCTTTTTTTAAACACGCAGGTAGCACTTTGCTAGCTGTGTGTTTATACCAATCGCATCCGCTCGCCGCCGATGCGCCGCTACCCGCCGTGTAACAGGGCCCCCCCTGAGACCCCATGCGCAGCCTGGCCTATCAGCGCCAGGCAGTACTAAGGGGTGGATTGGGACTCCTTACAATGCCATGATGTGGATGACGTCGATTATGTCATCACGATCGTCCCCATGGCGACGGGGAAGCCAGACAGGAAATTCCGGTCTGAACGGGATTTCATGTTTGCTCTGATCGCCGGAGGCGATCGGAAAGGGTGGGGGGATGCCGCTGCACAGCGGCTATCATGTAGCTAGCGCTAGGCTAGCTACATGATTTAAAAAAAAAATGTGCTTCGCCGCCGCCCTGGTCGTTCTAATAGAACGCCAGGGTGGTTAAGCACACTCCGTTTTGTTGTAACTTTTCAGGGTTGCAATCTTTTAAGACATGTTTAAAAATATGCAGAGGGTTTAATCACACACCCTACTTTAAATAATTTCTAACCAGGATGAAGCCACCTCCACTGTTTAAACATGTACTTTGAGAATTTAAACAAAGTATTGTTCTGTTTCATCTGTGCACATCATAAATTTCTCCCAGACCATGACATCTGTTATGAAACCAGCCCTAATGCCATTGTGTGGGGAGGAGAACTAATTATCTATCTGACAGTCAGACTCGGATATGATGAGAGCTTCTAAAGGGGCCCATACACTGGTTGATTTCAGCCATCGATCGATTGATCTATCTATAGATTTTGATCTATCTGACAGGATAGAAAATCTAGGTCGATCTGCTGCTGGTAGCAGATCGATGGCCCATAGAGTTGCATTTCATCTAATGGTCCAATAATGCACTTAGATCGATTTCCAATAGATTTCATTCTAAAATGTATTGGAAATACAGGCATGTGACAGAAATCTATCTGATGGTCGAATCTGCTGCAAATCTATTGGTGTATGTCCACCTTTAAGGGGCCCATACACTGATCAATTTCAGCCATCGATTAATTCCATAGAATCAACCGATCGATCAATTTGCGGCCTATGTTGATCGATTTCGATGGATTTGATTGATCTGACTGGATGAAAAATCTAGGTCGACCTGCTGCAGATCGATGGCCCATAGAGTTGCATTGGATCTAATGTTCCAATAATGTATTTAGATCCATTTCCAATAGATTTCATTCTGAAATCTATTGGAAATATGTTCTTAGTGTGTGGCACACATCAGATAGAGTCTTGTCAAATTCGACTTGACAGGCATCTGACAGAAATCTGATGGTTGAATCTGCTGCAAATGTATAAGTGTATGGCCACCTTACTCATTCTGTTCTGCTGAGGAAATATACATCGATAGATAGATAGATAGATAGATAGATAGATAGATAGATAGATAGTTTAGTTCAGTTGATAGTCAACACTCAACTATATATAATAGCCAAAGTGCCAACCCACTAGATGGTTAGTTATACAGGCTATGGTTTGTTAGACGTGTGGAAGGCAATATATATGGGGTTCATGGTTAAGGGGAGGTTAAGGATGCACATCAGTGGGGGGGGCGTGGCCAAGACGGAGACCCAGGCAGACGTGTAGAGCCTGAGCTCCGTGTTCGGCTTCTCATAAAGCGGCAAAAGCAGTCCTTTTACAACCCCAGCGAAACACTGAGATGTCGGGGGAAGCAGAGATGGAAGTGGAGATCAACAAGAAAAGGAAGGGGAGACAGCCGAAGAGACTCACAGATTTCTTCTCGGAGCGCTCGGCCCGCTCCACGCGTAGAGACCAAGATGGCGCCGGAGAACACACGCAGCAACAAAGCTGGCAGCGAGGCTGCAAACAGGAGACAGGAGACCCGGACCTTCTCCGCAGAGAGGGAGAACAGTTTGCCTGATCAGGCAAGTGACTTCACCCCACTATCCCCCACCGATAGCCCAGCCAGACAAAGACAGCGCATTGACCCACCAGGCATTCCTAACGCCGCCATTGCAGGCCTGACACACACGGCTGCATACGCAACACCTCCCGCCGTAGACATCACGGCCTTTCCAGCAGATGACCAACCAGCCTCCCAGGCCTTCATTAAAAACATACTCCTCACCTTCAGAGCCGACCTTATGTCCCAACTTGCCCAGATGCAGGTGAACCTACAAGCAGAAATCTCTAACCTAGGCGAGAGAGTCGACACGGTAGAGAACACAGTCTCAGACCTAGTGCATGAACATAATGCTATGGTGGACACCACTGAAGATCACACTAAAGACATCTCCTGGCTCAAGGCCAAAGCGGCCGACATGGAGGACAGATCTAGGAGAAATAATCTCAAACTAAGGGGAATACCAGAAGCAATTCCAACCAACGATCTCAAAACATATGTTGCTAACCTGACTAAATCTATCCTACCCGATACTCCTCCTATTGAGCTTACACTGGATAGAGCCCACAGGCTCCCTAAGCCTGCACACTTACCCGCTCATATCCCAAGAGACGTAATCGTTCGGTTCCTATTTTTCCACGTAAAAGAGAACCTTTTATATGCTCTTAAGAAAAGAGGCTCTCTCCCAGAGCCATACACAAACATCCAGCTGTATACAGACCTGTCACAGGCCACCCTGCAGCAGAGAAGATTGTTGCAACCACTAACGAGATCGCTCCAAGAAGCCCAAATTACCTACAAATGGGGGTTCCCCACTAAGGTCATCTTCCTTCTTAACAACAAGACTTACTCATTTTCATCCCCCAATGCAGGATACGCTATTCTCAATCAACTACGGATAAAAATTGCAGATAAAACTCCGCACAAAGGCCCCAAGGACATCCAGTCCTCCTCAGCAGTCACTCACCCAGCAAATGGACACAACAACTCATAGCTGATACACGGCCCGTTTCTATCTCCCACACCTGAGATATAACATACCCTATCCCTTTGATACCAAAGGTGAACGATGGAAACGCAACACTTAGTTGCAGGCCCCCAATGGCTGAGTAGAATACGGAACATTTATTCTACACTAGTTATACACGGTTCAGCGTGTTTAATGTACCTATTTGGTTTGTATGTTACATGTTTAAAAGTTTTAAGTTCATCCACTCACTATGTATGGCAATGTACCACTATCTCTACATTTTTTACAAAGGGAAAGGTCTCCTATGATGACAGGTTCTGTTGCTCTGAACATATCTTTATCTCAAACCCACTTAAAAATGGATAGTACTGGTTTAGTTAAATGTACCTCAATTAACGCTAGAGGCCTCAACACCCCCTTTAAAAGGAAACGCTTATGGGCTGAGGCAAATTCCAACCATTCCCACATCTTGATGGTGCAAGAGACCCATTTACTTGAAAAAAATCTGAAATACTGCACCCACCCTAAATTCCCAACTATATACCACAGCGTATTCTCTAAGAAAAAAAGAGGTGTGATGCTTGCATTTCACAAAGACATAAGGGTTACTCCCGAGCTGATAGAAATTGACAAAGGAGGCAGGTATATCTGTTTTGTGGGTACTATTAACGATCAGCCCATGACGATCCTTTCACTTTATGCCCCTAATCAGGCGCAGAAAAATTTCCTACAGCGTGTCCTTAAAAAAATAGGAAAAATCAAAAAGGGCTGTTTTCTGACAGGAGGAGACTTCAATGCCTGTATTACCCCTCTGGACTCTTCTTCCAGCAGAAAATCACCCCTACCTCTACTTGGGAAAATACTAAGTTGGCACAATCTCTACGATCCATGGAGGATTACACATCCCATGGACAAGGATTTTACACATTTCTCAGCAGTTCACAAGAGCCACTCCCGCATTGATTTCTTTTTGACCGACAGAGACCTGTTACAATCAGTGACCTCAACAAAGATTGATGTCACAACCTGGACTGACCACGCCCCTATTCATATCACCTTTTCCACAGCTATCAGTTTTGCTGGTCCTAGAGTTTGGAGAATGAACCAAACCATAATAAACAATCCTGATCTTTCCCCCATATTTGAGGCGAAGTTACAAGAATTCTTCCTTATCAATGACAATGCTAAGACATCTCACTCAACATTATGGTCAGCTCACAAAGCATTTATGAGGGGCCTCTTTATTAGACAAAGTGCCATTGAGAAAAGAAATAGGGAGAAAAGACAGAATGAACTCCTAACACAAATCCGTGTTTTGGAAAAGGCACATAGAATCTCTCAAGATAACAAATTTAATAAACAACTCTTTGCCTTAAGACAAGAGCTACATAACCTCCTACTCTTTAGGTATGAACAGAATCTTCAGAGAACAAATTCTATCAAATACTCCCAGAACAACAAAGCCGGGAAATTTTTAGCTAGAATGATAAATTACAAACAATCCAGATCCGCAATCTCCTCAATAGTACACCCCTCCTCCCAAGAAACAGTATCCGACCCCAGACATATAGCGAATGCGTTCAAAGACTATTACGCCTCTCTCTAAAATCTAAAAACAGACCCACACACTCCTCAACCCACCTCACAAATCATAGACAACTACTTACACTCTGTTAAAGTCAACTCACTTTCCACAGAGCAATTAGAGAGACTCAACGCCCATATCACAGAGGAGGAGGTAACCAAGATTATTAGAAATCTTAAACGCAATAAAGCCCCGGGCCCAGATGGCTTTTTAAATGAGTACTATATGGCCTTTCCCAAAACACTAACCCCGACCCTAACCAAACTCTTCAATGCATTTATGCTGGGCACACCGATACCAAAGGAATACCTTGAAGCAACAATCTCTATAATTCCAAAAACAGGGAAAGACCCACAACAACCAGGTAATTACAGACCGATATCTCTATTAAATACGGACTTAAAGGTCTATGCAAAACTGATAGCAAACCGATTAATGAATATTACCCCAACACTTTTAAATGCAGACCAAGTAGGTTTTACTAAGGGGAGACAGGCCTCGGACGGTACTAGACGCATGCTGGCAATCCTGAGAAAGATAGAGCTCTGTCGGACGCCTTCTCTCCTCCTAACTTTGGATGCGGAGAAGGCGTTCGACAGAGTTCATTGGGACTATCTACGGGCAGCTCTAATAAAATTTGGCTTCACTGGACCAATTTTGACGGCCATTATGGCTTTGTATACTGAACCCTCAGCAAAAGTGAATGCGGCAGGTTTCATCTCAGACCAGTTTAAGATTTCCAACGGCACCCGCCAAGGTTGCCCTTTATCTCCAATCATCTTTGTCCTCCTTATGGAGACCTTGGCATACAGAATCAGAGCATCCTCTGAGATCAAAGGTTGCACAATCAACAACACCGAACATGTCATCAGCCTCTTTGCGGATGATATAGCTCTTATCATTACCGATCCAATAAAATCACTAGCACATCTAACAAATGAACTTCAAACCTTTTCAGAAGCCTCATTTTATAAGCTTAACCAGCATAAATCTTATATCCTCGGCCTCAATCTCCCAATTCAGACTAGGCTTGAAATCACAAAAAAATATAAATTCCCATGGGCAGATCAAAGTGTACAATACCTAGGTATTAAATTGACGGCAAAAGCAAAGGATTTGTTACCACAGAACTACCTTCCTCTCCTTACAAATATTAGAAAGGAATGTGCTAACCTGGAAAAATTCTACTTTTCATGGTCAGGGAAGATAGCTGCATATAAAATGTTTGTACTGCCTAAGGTGTTATACCTGTTTAGAACGCTTCCCCTTCCACTCCCTAGACCATATTTGAGAGATCTTACGAAGATTGTAACGAACTTTGTCTGGTCAGGTCGTAAAACCAGAATACCAAAAGCAACGGTTTTCCTACCTAGAAAAATGGGAGGACTAGGTATACCGAACATGGAAATGTATTATCACTCCTGCAATCTTGAATACACAGCCCCCTGGTGGTCTAACACTACACAGAAAAAATGGGTCTCCCTTGAACAAGACCTATTACAAAAATCACTAAGAGACATCTTATGTGCAATGTTACTAAATTCCAAACCACCTAAAACCGAACACACATCTATCCAAGCTACCCTACAGGCCTGGGAATACTTTTTGAAGCAACCCCCCCCCCCCCCCTACTCTACAGACCAGCATCCCCAGGCTCCCGATAACTTCTCTCCTACATCTCATAGAAGACCTGAACACAAAACCATTAACCTCAGCAGGCATAACCCTTATTAATGACTTTTATAACCATAAGAAAATTAAAAAAATCACAGACATTCAGCAGCAGTATCCACTATCCCCTATTGCACTTTTTACATGTCATTGAATACTAGACTATCTAAACAACAAACAAATAGAGCTTCCTGAATTACCAGGCAAGATTCTAACCACACTAAATGCAAAACAACCTAGAGAGGGGTTATATCACTATGGTATAGGGAACTAATCAAACCCCAAATATCTCCTTTTTACAAATATGCTCAGAGCTGGTCATTAGATCTACAAACACAAATTAATTCCGCTCAACTAATATTAACAAATAGGAAACTTCTGGAAACATCAAAATGCACCTCCCATTGGGAATGCTGGTTCAAGACCATCACAAGATGGTATTTAACCCCCAGAAAACTAGCAACATTTCAACCACACCTTACCCCGCAATGTTGGAGATGCTCTTCCTCATTAGGCACTCTATTACATATGATTTGGGAATGCCCGACCATTCAATCATTATGGTCGAAATCAGAAATCTATATACAACAACACTATCTACCAACATTCCGCCTAACCAAATCTCTTGCAACACTACTCATAAACATAGACCTAATTGAAAAATCAGTCAGACTCCCAATCTGCCATATAATTCTAGCTACTAGACATGTAATCGTTACCCACTGGAAAAACACAGACCCCATCCCCTTTCAACTAATAATTTCCATTTTTAAAAATAACCTGACTATGGAAAAATATGTTCGAGCTAGATTACCCTCTTAAAAGATCATAGACTAAGAAGAGACCCAGCAACACCACCTTTCATGCCCAAATACCGTGAGTGGACTAGTCATACAGTTTTTGTTTATTGTTTCTGTTCTTTTTCCTTTTTCCTTTCACCGTGCGCAGTTCAGCACGAAACACCCAGGTTTAGATTGGCTTAAGCCTTAGAACCAACGTTAACCAGCTTTATTAGCTATTAAAGTACAATTTCAGAACTTACAAACCTCCAAACATACAGCTCCTTACCTTTTGATTAACTTCCAGAAGACAGATACTAACCTCCTAACCCTCTCCCCCTCTTAGAGAGACCAACACCCTCGCCAATAAATAGACGGACCACAACAGAAGCCCTAGGGTAAGATTTCATACCGTACCCAAACACCTACTTTATAAATAAAATCTACTATACTTACTTCAGCCCTCAAATATCTTACGAAAAGATTTCTGAAAGTACCCCACATATCAATGTGGAAGGTGGGTCAAATCCTCTGTTCCTTCCACTTAGACAACACTGGAAGAGTTTTGTGAAGCCAGGCTCAACCCAATTTTATTTGGGGTAGTGGGCCAAGCTCCACAATACACGACCAGAAACAGTAAGATATAATCGAAGCCATCAGGCCTCTTCTACGCCATCCTTGCTATAACCCTCCGATTAGGATGACACAATTATGGGCTTTATAAGTTCTCATAAGTTCTTATGTCTTAAGCTCTTATGTTATATTGCTGGAAGGTCTACCGTTATTATTGGTAATGTTAAAACCTGTGTTAAACTCTATGCAAAAGTCTGTACATTTGTATCTCGATTCTGAAATAAAAAAACATTATTTAAAAAAAAAAAGGATGCACATCAGGCAGAGGTTAGGCTAAGGTGTTAAGAAGAAGTGCACATTAGGAAGTGATGTTACTGTAAGAGTCAGGAAAGGGTTGATGTTACAAGGTGAGATTAGAGGAAAGTATTGACATTGGGGGTGAGGTTAGGGTTTGGAGTCAGGAAGGGTGTTAGGGGATGATTTTAGGGTTAAGTGTCATGAAGGAGTTATGTTAGGGGGTGATGTTAGGGTTAAGTGTCAGGAAGGAGTTATGTTAGGGGGTGATGTTAGGGTTAAGTGTCAGGAAGGAGTTATGTTAGGGGGTGATGTTAGGGTTAAGTGTCAGGAAAGAGTTGATGTTAGGGGGTGAGGTTAGGGTTAAGTGTCAGGAAGGAGTTGATGTTAGGGGGTTATGTTAGGGTTAAGTGTCAGAAAGGAGTTATGTTAGGGGGTGAGGTTAAGGTTAAGTGTCAGGAAGGAGTTGATGTTAGGGGGTTATGTTAGAGTTAAGTGTCAGGAAGGAGTTATGTTAGGGGGTGAGGTTAAGGTTAAGTGTCAGGTAGGAGTTATGTTAGGGGGTGATGTTAGAGTTAAGTGTCAGGAAGGAGTTATGTTAGGGGGTGAGGTTAAGGTTAAGTGTCAGGTAGGAGTTATGTTAGGGGGTGATGTTAGGGTTAAGTGTCAGGAAGGAGTTATGTTAGGGGGTGATCTTGGGGTTAAGTGTCAGGAAGGAGTTGATGTTAGGGGTGATGTTAGGGTTAAGTGTCAGGAAGGAGTTGATGTTAGAGGGTGAGGTTAGGGTTAAGTGTCAGGAAGGAGTTGATGTTAGGGGGTGAGGTTAGGGTTAAGTGTCAGAAAGGAGTTGATGTTAGGGGGTGTTTGTGAGAAAATGCGGAAAAGCCGCCGCATATGCCAAGAGCGAGGCGGCTGACTCTGCGTCCAAAGCGGCGGTTTGCACGCATGGACACGCGTCTGGTAGTATGGTGGAATGCGGAAAAGCCGCCGCATGTCCTGACAGCAAAGCGGCTGTTTCCGCGTCCAACGCGGCGGTTTGCATGCAGCAGCATGCGCTTGGTGTGGCTGGGTCTGTTAGTGCACATAGGCAGATGGAGAGCTACGCGCGCGCGGGCCTGAACTCAGGACCTTTATGCCAGCAGGGGAAGTGTCAGCTGATCAGGAAGATCAGCTGATTCCTGCAGGACTCATGATTGGCTGAATGGCTCGGGCGGGGCGGCAGAGTCCAGCAACTATATATTCTGCTGCTTGTCATTTTCTGGTTGTCTGCCATTGCTAACACTTGCGTGAAGGCACTCAGACCTTAGCTAGACCCGACAGTGTGCCAGAACCGGCTGGAGCTGGGAATCCACACTGAGTCAGATTCTTGATAGCTTAAAGTACTAATTGAATTGTATTATTTGTTAGACCAGTTCCAGGGTGTTGAGATCAAGGCCCTCACACCCCAGACTAGGAATACTGTGTATCTTCTGTGTATTCTCTAGCATAGTTCCAGGGTGTTGAGATCAAGGCCCTCACATCCAAGACTAGGGAACTGTATTATCATTTATGTTATACTCCAGACTAGTTCCAGGATGTTGATGATCACAGAACTCACACCCAAGACTAGGGAATTGTATTATCATTTATGTTATGCTCCAGACTAGTTCCAGGGTGTTGTGAATACGGACCTCACACCCCAGAAGGTTGTGTTATTACTGTGTTACGTTAGCCCAGTTCATGGCAAAACCTTACATATTAGCAGCAGGGCTTCTTGCATCCCAGCCTTGGTCCCTCGCTCAGGGGTCCACAGGCTACAGGAATATCACCCACCGCTCAGGGGTGAATTCCTCAGGAGTATAGGCCGCCAGCTCCTCTGGTGATCTTTACTCAGAGTTGTTACTGTTGCACCTAACACTTACACTCTCTCTGGTGTCTAGAGGTTAGACATATCTGATTATTGAAGATTCCGCAGATCCTCAATAATCGGGTATACAGTGCTGTTAGGATTAAGTGTCAGCAAGAGTTTGAATCCAGAGGGTAATAGGCGTCAGCAGACATTTAAATTCTGGGATGCGGTTGGGATTATACATGGAATAGGATAAATGGTCAGGTAGAGAAGGCCAAAAATCATTTGTGCAAAAGCTGTAAAATTACCAATGAAAGCACCATCACAAGAGTATTAATAAGCAATATTTACCAAATGACCAGTACTCTCAGCATCAGCTTATTTGCATGCTCAGATTTACATATACAGAGAGCTTACGTGTACTGTGCACATCCTGTATGCATTTTTCACAATACATATTTTACTTTTCAATATAGACGCAGTCTTGGTGTACACAGGCCAAAATAATAATAATAATTTTAACTTAGAAAACAAAACCCCCACAGGAAATAGTAATACTGATGCTAAACTTTGTAATAGATTTGCCAAATGACCTATCCTATATTCTTTCCTGGCCGGCAATATCTTCAGTATGCAATGCAGCTGCCTCAGACATACGGTACGTTCAGATGATCTGCTGCCATAGATGTTACAAAGTTACGTGACTTTCTTTTTCACCCATGTTGAAGGGGCTTGTTACAGTATGTCAGCCCACAAGCACAGCTTAACCCTCCATAAAATGTCCTGGCTATTTAAGATAATAAGGAAAATTAATCTTGGGATTGTAGTCAGAACATACTCTTTTATCCAGTTCCAAATGTACTTAGCACAAATCAGCTGTGATGCTTTCATGTGAGCACAACCTGGATCCTTCAGAATGTTTTTAGTAATGTCCACTAATGCCCCATAAAATCAGTGACACATTCTTCCATTGTAAGGATGGGCTGGTATGACTGATGTCAGGAAGCGGATACCCATTATATCTTTTACACATCTGAGTTACTGAAGGTTATCGTAGCTTCTCAGGCTGTCAGTGTAAAGACATGCATCAGTGATAGCTAAGTCTGATCTCCAAAATCAAGCTAATATCTATGAAAATAATGATATTGTAGTATATATATGCGCATACATTTGAAAAAAGTTCTGTACTAATTTAGACACAACGTTAAATAACAATATCAATAACAATAAAGGTAAAATAATAATTTAGGCGCAACATGAAATAACAATAACCATAACAATAATGGTAAATAACAATTTAATTGCAGTATTACATTATCTGTAAACTTACCGATAGTCAACAACCTGACTATAACCAAACCTCTCCGTACTCTCACACAGAACACTCCCCTGGTGGTGCCTAACCCTAAGAGCCTCCTGGAGGTGCCTAACCCTAAGCCCCCCCTCCCCCGGTGGTACCTAACCGTAAGACCCCCTTGGTGTGTCTAACCCTAAGACCCCCCTGGTGGTGCCTAACCCTAAGACCTCCCGATCCCCGCTAACAATAATATGATAAATAACAATTTAAGCAGCCACCCGCTAAATAGTGTAACAGCTAACAATAATACTATAAATAACAATTTAATCGCAGCCACCCGCTAAATAGCATAACAGCTATCAATATTAGGATAAATAACAATTGTGCCCAAAATCAAGCTAATATCTATAATAATTATACTGTATATATGCATACATTTGAAAAAAGTTGTGTGCTAATTAAGGCACAACGTTAAATAACAATATCAATGACAATAAAGGTAAAATAACAATTTAGGTGCAACGTTTAATAACAATAACCATAACAAAAATGGTCAATAATTTAATTGCAGTATTTTATTATCTGTAAACTTACCGAGTCAACAACCTGACTATAACCAAACTGCTCCCTACTCTCACACAGAACACTCCCCTGGTGGTGCCTAACCCTAAGAAAGGTGGTGCCTAATTTTGAGTTCCTCCCTGGTGCCTAACCCTAAGATCCCACTGGTGGTGCCTAACCCTAAGACCCCCTGGTGGTGCCTAACCCTAAGACCCCCCCCAGTGGTACCTAACCCTAAGACCCCCATAGTGGTGTCTAACCTTAAGACCCTCCCTGGTGGTACCTAACCCTAAGAATCCTCGATCTCTGCTAACCATAATATGATAAATAACAATTTAAGCAGCAACCTAAATAGCATAACATCTGTCAAAATTAGGATAAATAACAATTGTGCTCATTTTTGGCCACGCTTTTATTAACTGCTTCTGTATATATGCACATATAAAATGTAGTACATTTGCACAGGGGTGCATAGTTCTAAGAGTGCATAGCCAAATGTAAAGGGGTAGAACGTCTTGTAGATGTTCTACTGCTAATTTTTATGTCCTCCTCCTGTTCCCCTTGGTGTCCTTCTGTACCTCTTGGTGTCCACCTTAGCTTTTTTAATTTGTATGTCATGAGGGTGTGTTACTGCTATTTTTGCAAGTAAGGGCTTGTAATTAGTAACTGAAGCAAAACTGAAAAAATACACAATTGTCGCAATACATTGAACTAGGGACATATTTAAAATGTTGTAATAACTGGGACAAATGAAATATGTGGGTCTTATGCACAGTAACATGTTTTATATTAAAACTATAATAGCTCAAATAATGGGAGAATAATAATGATTATTTTCCAATTTTTCTTATTATTACTCTTAAATGCATTTAGGATAGCAAAATGTACTACCAAAAGAAAGTCTAAATGGTGGTGAAAAAAAAGCAAGATATAGATCATTTTGTTGTGATAAGGAGTGATTAAGTATTTGGCGAATGAATTAGAGGGGCACTGAAATGTGAAAATTGCTCTAGTCGATAAAGTAAAAACCCCTTAGTGGTGAAATAGTTATACTTTATTCTCCTTAATCCTTAAAAGCTGGCTGTGCATATTAGAAAAAATAGGCAAGAATAAAAATGTATCTCTATAAAGCTCACCTCTGGTTTACTCAAAATACACACATTCATGTTTGTTTTCACTGTACGGGATGTAAGGGATCTCATAAATCTCTATTAGTGAATACAGACCTTCTGAAACCAATGCATATCCCGAAGACCTTGTTTCTTGAACATATATTCGAATCCTACGTCACAAGTTTTAAAATATCTCCTAAGAGATTTCAGAGAACAATTAATCCTTGAATCAGGAAGTAAGGAGGAAGCACCAACCCAGTGGAAATTGCACATTAAATTCTACATTCAAAGGCTACTGAAATAACAAATACATGACTTATTAAACAAGGGCAGAGAGAGAGCTGTTCATGTCATTACCTTTAACCCAAATTATCTGTGAAATGCATAAAATGGGTTAATAAAATACAATTAACTTAATTTGAAAATTGCATCTGCAGGGGCGTAACTAGAAATCACTGGGCCCCCTGCGAAACTTCGCACAGGTAAGCAGAAACAATGTTAATCATTTGGCTAGTGCACACTTGAATGTGTGAAGCACTGCACACTTTTTCTCTATCAATTACATTAGCATCTGTGATAAAATGTGCATATTTTCACAAATACAAACACACAAAGGGCCTGATTCACAAAGCGGTGCTAACCCAGATAGCACCCCTAAAAGACTTTAGGCGTGATAACCATTGCACCATGCTGGTGAAAAGCCAGTTTAGGTGTGATAAGTTTAGGCGTGATAAGTTTAGGCATGATAAGTTTAGGCATGCTAAGTTTAGATAAGTTTAGATCGCACGCAAAGTCCCGCACGCAAAGCAGCGCCATTAAACTCTATGCAAAGTGCACCAGACTTTGCTACCGCAAAACTTTTGATCAGCTGTGCACTGCGGTGCTAACCCAGGTGGTGCTTAAACTTATCATGCCTAAACTTATCACACCTAAACTTAACATGCCTAAACTTATCACACCTAAACTTATCACACCTAAACTTATCATGCCTAAACTGAGTTTAGGCATGGTAAAGGGCTTTTCACCAGCGTGCTAACTGTTAGCACCGCTTTGTGAATCAGGCCCAAAGTGTGCAGAAAACACATACAGAAAACAGACAGTCTGCAAAACTTTGGCTGAGCAGATGCAGTCATTAGAACAACTTTGCAGAGAGCAAAAAGTGTTTTCTCTAATTGCCCTTAGTTGGCAGTCTCTCAGGATAGGGCCCCTGTGGCTCTATTGTTTTGCCCCTGTGCATTTGCACTTGAGTAAGAACTTTCTAGTTCTACATCTGTCCAGCAGTCAGATTTGAAATTTTCATTTGACCGGGTCATTGGAGAGTGAATGCTTGAATCTGTTTGGTCACAAAAGTTTGTAACTTCTTCCAACACCAAATACTACTGCCATGTTAAAGCGGAATATAACCCTGAATTTCAACTTTGCTCTAAAACATTATTTACAGCATATTATATGCAACCAGCATTTTTTTTTTTACTAGACCAGCATTGGAAGGGTTAAACACAAAGGTTTAAAGTTCCATAGAGAGATATGCAGATGTTCAGATAGATACATTTAACTAAATAGAATGTAACAAGTGATAAATGTTACACACTCTTTGGCTGTCCTCCAGCTCCTTCTCAGTCAGAGATAGTGAGTCACATTCCACACTTAGATACATTTATGTAAACAAAATGTATCTATGTAAGCTTTGGATGAGTCTGCAGTTCTCTCCAGGAACTTTAAAGCTCTGTGTAACCCTTCCAATGCTGGTCTAGTAAAAAAAAAATGCTGGTTGCATATAATATACTGTAGTGTAAATAATGTTTTAGAGCAAAGTTGAAATGCAGGGTTATATTCCGCTTTAATGTGAATAGGGGTCTGCATATTTTAGGACCATTTTAGAAATGCCACTAGTAGCTGGTTTAGCTAATGCTAAACCATTTTCTGCTATTGAAAAGTGGGTAGCAGAGAAGATTTGGCAGCAGTTCCTGGCGTTTCGACACTGCATTGCATTTTGAGCCCGTAGGGTGACACAGACGACGCTAGATGCTACATGCAGCATCTTGAAAAACTTGATCAACCATGGTGTGAACGTCAGCAATCGATGGTAAACGCATTAAGATTAACTATGCCATTCATCTCAATGCAGGCCGTGGTTGATCCCGGTGGTAAACGTCACGCACAGAGCCAGCAGTAATCGGTCTGAACCTGGCCTTACTTACAGGATTTCAAATTCTTCCCCACTTTCAGAAGTCAAACTATCATTAGAACTACAATAACCAGAAAGCCCATTCACAAAAGCCATAAAACTCTGTTGATGGCTACCTAAGAACCTAAAGAGGGATTCAACTCTGGCATAACATTCAGTAAAACCTATTTTCCTACTTTGTATTACCCTTACAGTTATCATATTTGCTTTTGGGCACAAGTATTATTGTAGGATTACAAATTATAAGTTCCCAAAGTACAGCTAATCTGCACTGAAAGCTGCCATTGTAATTTATTGCATAGCTGCTGTGTTTATATATTACAATGTGATATACTAGAACCAAAGCAATGACCTCAAAATAACCGCACCAGGACAGACGTTATCAAATACAATAATACATCCTTTATTTGAAATTACAAACATTAAAAACAATTAAAACATGATGGGGGAATATATAAACCCACAATATCGGAGAACTGGCGGACAATAAAGTGCTAATGAAGAATATACTCATTCTCAAATAACCTGTGCATGGCACTAGAAGTGCATAACGCTATAGTAACACATACAATGACATCAGATATATACCTGTGCAATAGATGTCCCAAGTCAACACATGAGACCAGTGAAAGTAGAAAAAAGGAATGGGGTGACCAGGAAGAGGGAAGCAATCCCCTGAGCCGTGTACATGTGTATTAGAGAACGGCCAAAGGCCAAATAGAAAGTGCACAAAGAAAATGAGTGAATAAGAATGATGAAAGAGGCAGAGCCAAATGCTGAAATAGTGGATAGTGATGGATAAGATCCTACCAGTGTAATGTCTCCACGGGTCCCCACCGCCGCTATCGCGATTCGCCACCTATAATGTGGCTTTTTCGAAGCTTCGAAAAAGCCACATTATAGGTGGCGAATCGCGATAGCGGCGGTGGGGACCCGTGGAGACATTACACTGGTAGGATCTTATCCATCACTATCCACTATTTCAGCATTTGGCTCTGCCTCTTTCATCATTCTTATTCACTCATTTTCTTTGTGCACTTTCTATTTGGCCTTTGGCCGTTCTCTAATACACATGTACACGGCTCAGGGGATTGCTTCCCTCTTCCTGGTCACCCCATTCCTTTTTTCTACTTTCACTGGTCTCATGTGTTGACTTGGGACATCTATTGCACAGGTATATATCTGATGTCATTGTATGTGTTACTATAGCGTTATGCACTTCTAGTGCCATGCACAGGTTATTTGAGAATGAGTATATTCTTCTTTAGCACTTTATTGTCCGCCAGTTCTCCGATATTGTGGGTTTATATATTCCCCCATCATGTTTTAATTGTTTTTAATGTTTGTAATTTCAAATAAAGGATGTATTATTGTATTTGATAACGTCTGTCCTGGTGCGGTTATTTTGAGGTCATTGCTTTGGTTCTAGTATATGATGCTTATTTTCTGACCGTTCTGCACAGTTCAGATTTACACCCACTGGTTTCGATTACTTTTTTCGATAATTATTGGGTGATATATTGAGTTTGTAGGGGATGGTGCTCCCCATGTTGTAGCTGTACATTATATATTACAATGTATCCAGTGAGAATGTGCCTTCTACTATATACACTTTTGACTTGTATGCAGCTGAGACGCTGCTAGCAGTGTTTATATTATCTTGTTGTTTTTTTCTTATCAGCTACTATTGTAATCACTTCCTCAAGTTCAGCAAAGGCGCTAAGCTTCCAACTGAAGGAAACATGCTATGTTTAACTGTTTGAATGGTGTTCTGCTACCAGTGTTTTTTTCTGGAAGTAAATGTTTTGCTGTAAAGAGTATTTTAGAGCAAAAGAAGAAATGCTGAGTTTAATACCACTTTAATCAAGACGACTGGCATGAGCACATCAGGGTATTGGGTGAAGAAAACAAAACTAATCTAATTAATTCTTATGCAGCTAGACCCTCAGCAGCCCCACCCAACTTGTGGCAGGGCAGCTAAGGCCGGCTAAACTTGGGTTGCCCAATGCAGCCTAATGCCGAGCAGGGAGCATTTTTATATTTACCTATCCTGGGAGCTGGATCGGCTCTCCTTCCCCTCCGGAGCAGGTGCTGCAATGCCGACATCCTCTTCTGGGTTTTAATCACATGATATGACATGTGATCAGGACCCAGGGGATAGTGTCAGCACTGCAGCAACCGTCGGTGGTGGAAGAGGGGAGGTGGAAGAATTTCTTCCACCACCCCTCTTCCACCACTGAGCGGCATTGCAGCGCTGATTAAAATAACGTGGCGCTGCAATGCACATTGAAAAAAAAGAACAGCTGGCAAATGGTAAAAGAAGACGTATCAAATAAATAGAAGAATCAAAAAAAGGGGAAAATATAAATTTAGAAATTTGGAGTTTTAGATATGTTTTTATTTTTTATTATTATTTATGGAGAAACAAACCATTAAGTAAACAAAAGGTTTTTTTTCTACATGTGGTATTATTTTTGTTTTGTTTGTTTTTGCTTTTTTTTTCTCAATATTGTGGCGCTCAATATCAGTGGCACTTTTATTGGCAAGAGGAAGCGAGCTTAGACCTGTATTGCCTTTGCATAACAAATCCTTTCATCTTATCTGACTGTCATCATTGAGGTAAGCCACACTTCTATGTATTATTTGTTTTAAATACAATTTTATTCATACCTGGGTGCCTCTTTACCCTTATTGTGTGGTAATACACCCCACACCATCAAAATTGGAGGGGACCCCTCTGGTGCCACGTGGTGGATGCCATTGTGGCATCCAGTTGTTCTTTTTTTATCTAAGGGAGCGACCATATCCAGTCCAGCTGGGACACCCCGAGTGTTCATTGTCTCCACCTGCCCCAAGTGGTTGGTTGTCCCCATTGCAACCCACCTTTGTGAGTAGCCCTTTTATTGACTTACACACACCATCCATTTACTACTTACATGCTGCTCTATTTGGGCTCCCGTTGTCTCTGTGTCTTTTTTCCTCAGGGTGTCAAGACACACCACCCTGCCACAAATATACAAGGGTATTTTATAAAGCCCAAGATTGGGGTGTGGTTAACAAAGTCTTGCAAAATATAAAGCATGTATAAACCACATAACAGTGAATGCTGAATGCAGATGATGGAAGTGTTTTAACTGACCTTTGTTCTCAGACTGTGTTGCAGTGGTTGAAAGTGTTGTAGAGGATGTGACTGCAGCCAGGCTTCTGCTCCAGAGGGCGCACCTAGAGCCACTGCAGACACTCTTTACTGGCATTTTATTGGTAATGATTACCACTCTGTGTGCTTTGCAAAATGGTAATCATTCTAAAATTGTAGTCCACTCCATTAGGTATCTTTCACCAGTGTGGTCCTCGGAAAACAAGTTCTGGGGGAGGGTAAAAGTAGCACAGTGTAATGGGGTCGAGCCTAAATTTCTGCTGTTGGGGCTCAAGTGTGAACTTTTCTTTGGGGTATGTGACACTGTAGTTACACCACTGATCTTTGATAATCCCATGTACTTATTAGGAAGCATATTTGAAAATGAACTAAAAATGGAGCATGACAGAGTTACACAAACACTTTGCTCTCCAATAAACAGAATTTGGATTGAATGTTTACAGGCCAGAGGCTGGGGAGGATAGACAGAGTGCTGGACAGGTTGGCCAGCTTCTAAACTGACCTCACATAAACTAAGATCCGAGAGCCAATTTAGAGACTACTTATTAACAATTACGTAAAATTACTGTTGTGTAATGGATATTATTATCGCTCTTCCTAAGATGATTGACACTAACATTTACTTCAGGGACACCACTCATACTCGCCACAGCAACTAACTGGAGGCTCTGAGGTTTTCTCACGGTTATCTATGGAGAATTTAAAGTAAACCTGGACTGAAAATAATTCAGGATTTTCTTGGAATCCCAAAGTCTTATTTTGTGTTTAACCACTTCACCCCACAGGCTATTTTACCTTTAGGGCTCATTTCCACTATAGTGAATCCGCATGCGTTGTCCGCATGCGGATTCGCACAGCCAATACAAGTGGATGGGCCTGTTTCCACTTGTGCGTTGTGCGGAGCGTTTTTGTGTGCGGGGAAAATCTGCACGGCAGAGCCATCAGAATTCGCTCCCCGCACACCGCTAAGCGAATCACATACAATGTATCTAATAGGGAAATCGCATGCGGTTTTGGCATACGTTTTTCCCTGCGATTTCGCATAGGAGGTAATGTTAATTTACAAAGGCAGTGACATGGTTAAAATCGCCCACCTACTACCCTATGCGAAATCGCATGCGAAATCGCGGGAAAAAACGCATGCAAAATCGCACCCACATGCGATTTCGTCTGCGGTGATTTCCCGGCGATACCGCACCGCACAAGTGGAAATGCAGCCTAAATGCCAAGAGCCATTTTCACCCGCCAGCATTCCTCCCATTCATTAGGCCATAACTTTATCACTGCTAATCACACCTAAATGATCTATATCTTGGTCTTTTTTGTGAGTGATACTTATTTTCAGTAATTCTTTTCTATGCATTTTAAGAGAAAAACAAAGGAAAAAAAAGAAAAAATACACTATCTCTCCAATTTGATCCCCTATAGTTTTAAAATAAACAATGCTACTGTACATAAAACCCACACATTTTATTTGCCAATTTGTCCCGGTTAACACAACATTTAAATTATGTTCCTAGTACAATGTATGGTGACAAAAATGTATTTGGAAATAAAGATGTATTTTTTGTACCCTATCAATAATTACAAGCCCTTATTTGCAAAAGTAACAGTAATATGACCTCATGACATACATTAGAAAAAAGCTTAGTCCTTAACCACTTGCCGACCGCCTTAAGCCGATGGGCGGCGGCAAGGGCTGGGCCCAAATGACCGAAATACGCCCATCGGCGGTGGCGGCGGCAGGCGTGGTTAGGTGGAGATCGCGTCAGCAATGACGCGATCTACCGCCGGCATCTGGCCCCGCCCACTCTGCACCGTAACCCGCCGGCCAATTAGCAGTGCCGGCGGGTTTCAAACAGCGCGATCAGGCCAATAGGAGAGGTATATTACACTTTGTTATTGTAACAAAGTGTATTATACTGGCTGCCTCCTCTGCTGATGGTCACTCATCGTGCGACCATCAGAGAGGACAGGCAGCCTGTAGATAAGTAAAAAAAACACAGTTTGCCACACACAGACCCCCCGATCGCCCACCCCAGCACTCAGAACCCCCCCCCCCCCTGCTCACCCCAGCACACCACATTTTGCACTCAAGCACCCCCAAAAAACCCATCAATCACTCCCTGTCACTATCTAGCGATGCTATCCCCTTGGTTAGGTCCCTAACTGCCCCCTAGGGTCCCCTGATCACCCCCCCTACCCTCAGATCCCCCCAGACCCCCCTCCCAGACCCCCCCTGTATACTGTATACAGCTGTATAGCTGCCTTACCAACTGATCACCTGTCTATCACCCATCTATCACCTGTCTATCACCCCTTGTCACCACCACCAATCAGAGCAGACCCTAAACTGTCCCTTGGGGGCACCTGATCACCCACCCAGACCCTCAGATTGCCCTCAGACCCCCCCCCCCTCCTGATAACCTCCCCAGTGCATTGTTTACATCTATTCTCCCCTGTAATCACTCACTGATCTCCTATCGGCACCCCCTGTGTCTGCCACCCACCAGATCAGGACCCAGTCTGCCCCGTGCGGGCACCTAATCAATCCCCCACACCCTTAGATTGCCCTCAGACCCCCCCCCCCCCAATCCCCTTCCCAGTGCATTGTATTTGATTGTGCTGTAATTGTATTTGTGCTGACATTGTATTTGATTGTGCTGACATCATATTTGATTGTCCCGTGATCGGCTTTGATTGTCCCGTGATTGGCTGTGATTGTGCTGTAATTGCCCTGTGATTGCCCTGTGATTGGCTTTGATTGCCCTTTGATTGCCCTGTGATCGGCTTTGATTGGTCTGTGATTGTCCCGTGATCGGCTTTGATTGTCCCGTGATCGATTTTGATTGTCCCGTGATCGGCTTTGATTGTCCCGTGATTGCCCTGTGATTGGCCTGTGATTGGCTTTGATTGTCCTGTGATCGGCTTTGATTGTCCCGTGAGTGGCCTGTGATTGGCTTTGATTGGCCTGTGATTGGCTTTGATTGTCCCGTGATTGGCTTTGGTTGTCCCGTGAATTGAGTGCCCTGTGATTGGCCTGCGATTGCCCTGTGATTGTTTCTTATTCCCCACTCGCCACCACCCCCCTGTCACTATCCTAGTGATCTAAAAACAGTGATCAGTGAAAACTATCACTTTTTTAGTATCACTAGTGTTAGCAGTTAAGCCAGTTAGCTAGGCCCCTTTGTAAGTGTCAGTTAGTGCTCAGCCCACTGCACCACAGTCACTAATTAACGTCATCACTGTCGCTAATCAACATTGGTACTATATAGTATCTGTAAGTGATCATTACTGATCGCCGTCAGATCTATTAGGGTCACTAGGATCCACAAAAAAACGCAGTGTTTGCCCGATCAGGCCTGATCGTTCGCCTGCACTTGCGTTCTGCCCGCCCTACCGCAGTGACAGAATTTTTTTTCTGATCACTGCAAAAAACACTGTACAATAGCTGTGGAACTGTAAACCTCAGTTTTGATTTATTTTTTTTATCAAAACTCAGTGACCACAGCTTTCTACCTCTCAAATACTCCCTTTTGCTAGGTAGGTGCTCTTTTTTTATGGGTAGTCTCAGAGGAATACCACCTAAATTTAGCAGTCCACCATGGCAAGAAAGGGGTATTCCGATAATGAGGTTCTCAGGTACATGGCCCAGTCGGATGAGGACGATTGGGACGCCTCAGTCGACGAATCTTCTGGGTCAGAGTTTGAACCTGAATTGAGCAGTGGCTCACTGACCGATAGTGATGACGAGGTTGAGGTCCCGGCTAGAGCCAGGCGTACCACACCCCATGTTGTTGGACCGCAGGTGGCGCAGGATCGGCCTCAAGGCAGTGCTGGGCCGAAATTACGCATGAGCGTAATTACGCATCGTAATTCAATGTAAATTTACGCGTAAGCGCTACGCGTAAATTACGGTCTTACGCGTAATTATTTACGCGTAAGCAGTAGAGTGGTATCGTAATTACACTGTCTACCGTAATTGCTAGGTATGCGTAATTTTACGAACACTTACGCGTAATTTTACGCGTAATTACTAACGTAAAAACTCCCCTTTTCTAAGAGTAGCCAATCAGTCAACATCTTAAGCAACCAATAGTATCTTCTCCCGCCCTCCAGTATAAGCGTACGTTTTGACGCATACGAATGATATGTACGCAATAACTGTCACATTGACGGCTATTGCGTACATATCGTCCGTATGCGTAAAAAAATACGCATTAATGGGTATTACAGCACTACGCGTAACATCGTAGTGTAAGCGCCTACATTACAGTATCCTTACGCGTAACTGCGTAAGTTTACGCGTAATTACAGTGATGTACCGTAGATAATTTCCTACGCCGTAACCGTAATTGCGTAATGCGTAATAGCGTAAAATTACGCGTAATGATCCGTAAGCGTAGATTTTTCCATTACGACCAGCACTGCCTCAAGGGCAGCAGAGTGGTGTTCGTGCTGGTCTGAGATTTGATGGTGGGGCCGGCACCAGCAGCACAACATCTCCTAGACCTAGAACCAGTACTTCCATAGACCCTGGTGAAGTGGCGAGCACCAGCATGGAAGTTGAAACTGGTTCGGTGGCACGTGCAGTAAGATCCCAGTCGCAGCCACAAAGAAGACGGGCCCGTACTACCCCTAGTTTACCAGAGGTGCTGGCAAACCCAAATTGGCAATCCCCTGATTCCGCCGCACCCGTACTTCCCCCTTTCACCGCCCAGTCTGGAGTCCAGGTGAAGACAGAAAATCTAGGATCGGCCCTAGACTTTTTCTATCTGTTCTTCACCCAGGATCTCTTAGACTTAATTGTGGCAGAGACCAACCGTAAGGCCACACAATATATAACCGCCAATCCGGAAAAGTTCCTTGCCCAGCCTTTTCGGTGGAAACCAGTCCAAGTTTCCGAAATTAAAATTTTTTTGGGCCTTCTCCTTCACACGGGACTAGTAAAGCAGAATGTGTTGCGGTCTTATTGGTCTACGGACTCAGCATATCATGTTCCCCTGTACTCTGCTGCCATGTCCAGGACACGATTTGAGAACATCCTGCGCTTCCTGCACTTCAATAACAACGAAACCTGTCATCGAAGTGACCACCCTGCTTTTGACCGGCTCCACAAAATTCGACCCCTTATAGACCACCTGTCATCCAGATTTGCAGATGCTTATACCCCTGACCAGGACATCTGCGTAGACGAGTCCCTCATACGTTTTACTGGGTGCCTTCGCATCAAACAGTACATCCCAAGCAAGCGCACCCGGTATGGGGTGAAACTGTATAAGCTCTGTGAAAGGGCCACAGGCTATACATCTTATTTTAGGGTCTATGAGGGAAAAGACACAAAATTGGGGCCGGTTGGATGCCCTGACTACCTGGGGAGCAGTGGAAATGTCGTGTGGGACTTGGTGTCACCCTTGTTCCAGAAGGGGTACCATCTTTTTGTGGACAATTATTACACAAGTGTGGCCCTCTTTCAGCACTTAAAAATAGAAAAAATCCGATGCTGTGGCACCGTGCGGCCTAGTCGCCGGGGCTTCCCCCAACGGCTCATTACCACCAGACTTGAACGGGGGCAGAGGGCCGCCTTGTGTGCTGATGACCTGCTCGCGGTCAAATAGAAGGACAAGAGGGAAGTTTACTTCCTGTACACCATTCACGCAGACACGACAGTTGAAATTCAACGACGAACTGAGGTCATTGAAAAACCCCTTGTCGTCCACGAGTATAATACTAACATGTGAGGGGTGGACTTCAATGACCAGAGGTTAGCGCCCTATTTAGTTGCCCGAAAAACAAGACGCTGGTATAAAAAAGTGTCTTTTTACCTCATTCAATTGGCAATTTACAACAGCTTTGTTCTCTACAGTAAGGCTTGGAGAACTGGATCGTTTATTCAATTTCATAAACAGATCGTGATGGAACTCCTGTATCCAGGAGGTGCCGTGGCCCAACCCCAAGATGCAACTAGCCGGCTGCATGGAAGGCATTACGCCTATCCAATTCCGAGTACCCGAGGTCACCGAATCCGAAGAAAACGTTGTCGTTTCTGCAGCAGGGCTGGAATAAGGCGTGACACCACTGTTTATTGTCCCACCTGTCCTGACCAGCCTGGCCTATGCCTAGGGGAGTGTTTTGAGAGGTACCACGAGCAGGTACACTATTAGAGAGTAGGGAACTGCAGACACAGTGGTAGGCACACAAGGGTCTCTCAGTGCTATTTCACACTGCTGCGATGCGTTAGGGCAAAATACCTAGTGAAAGTCACACTTTGCGGTCCCCCCCTACGCCGGAAGTGCTTGACTTAACGCTAGTGCATGCCTACGTTACTGCGTGGCTTCTGTGGCAATATCGATCGGCCCGGAAGTCATGTTAGTCTATGGCGACGCAGTTCATTACTAGGCCGAATGTTACTCTTGTGGTATTGCCTGAAGGTCTGTTTTGGATGATACGGTGCGGCGGGCTCGACCCACTGGATATGTCAATATGCAGTGTGAAACCAAACATCGGGTTTCCAGAGACCCTAATACACAGGGCTGCCAGAAACCTCTCCTTTCACTTGGGACAAATTGCGTAATGTACTTCGCCACATTGTCCCATGGGGGAGGTGAGGTTTGTCCTTGGGAGGTAAGTTAAAAATAAAAACAAAAAAAAAAACAGGTAAGCAAACAAGTTAATGTTTGGTGCGCAATGTTAAGGTTTTGATTACAAAAAGTTCAAAGTTTATGAAATGTTAATGAAGTAATTGCTTTGCTGCTTGCTTGTTTTTTGTTTTTTTTTGTATTTTTTTTTCTCTTTTTCCATCCATTAACCTTCCAGGTGGACCGAGCGAACGACTAACCAGCTGCAGCACTGATGGTGCATCCTGACAGAACATTGCGCGTCTGTCAGGTTACACAAAATCGGTGCATGCAGCGCTGCAGGACAAGATTTCTCCTCCGCAGTCAAAAAGATACGTTTGCCGAGGCATATGGGCCGAGGAGTGGTGTTGGGGTTTATATGCTTTGGCAAGCACTTTGTATCAAAAAAGAACTCTGGCAATGATTTGTTCATCCACATCGATCGGTGTGAATGGATAAATCGGGTTTGCCAGGGCATATGAGCTGGTGGGTTTGGATTTTTGGGGCGGCAGCTCCTATGTCCTGGCAGACGCCTTCCCCTGTTTTTATTTTTCAAATTTTTTTGGCAGATATTTTTTCATCCACATTGATTGATTGATTGTTTGATGTTCATTTTTCCTTTCAGCCCAGAGTGCATTACCCTTATGCCCAATATAAGGAGTATAGCAGAAACTCCTAATACTGGCCATACATGTAATGATTGCAGAGACCCTAAAATGCCAGGACAAACCCCACGAATGATGCCATTTTGGAAAGAGGACACCCCAAAGTATTCCGTTAGATGCATGGTGAGTTCATAGAATATTTTATTTTTTGTCACAAGTTAGCAAAAATTGTGTTTTTTTTTTTTGTCACAAAATGTCATTTTCCGCTAACTTGTGACAAAAAATAAAATTTTCTATGAACTCACCATGGCCCTCATGGAATACCTTAGCATGTATTCTTTCCAAAATGGGGTCATTTGTGGGGATTGTTAACTGTCCTGGCAAGTGGGGGGGGTGCTAAATTGTAAGCACTCCTGTAAAGCCTGAAGGTGCTCATTGGACTTTGGGCCCCTTAGCACAGTTAGGGTGCAAAAAAGTCCCACACATGTAGTATTGCCGTACTCAGTAGAAGTAGTATAATGTGTTTTGTGGTGTATTTTTACATATACCCATGCTGGGTGGGAGAAATATCTCTGTAAATGACAATTTTTTTTATTTTTTTACACACAATTGTCCATTTACAGAGATATTTCTCCCACCCAGCATGGGTATGTGTAAAAATACACCCCAAAACACTTTAAACTATTTCTCCCGAGTGCGGCGATACCACATGTGTGGCACTTTTTTGCACCCTAACTGCGCTAAGGGGCCCAAAGTCTAATGAGTACCTTTAGGATTTCACAGGTCATTTTGAGAAATTTCGTTTCAAGACTACTTCTCACGGTTTAGGGCCCCTGAAATGCCAGGACAGTATAGGAACCCCACAAATGACCCCATTTTAGAAAGAAGACACCCCAAGGTATTCCGTTAGGAGTACGGTGAGTTCATAGAAGATTTTATTTTTTGTCACAAGTTAGCGGAAATTGATTTTTATTGGTTTTATTCACAAAGTGTCATTTTCCGCTAACTTGTGACAAAAAATAAAATCTTCTATGAACTCCCCATACTACTAACGGAATACCTTGGGGTGTCTTCTTTCTAAAATGGGGTCATTAGTGGGGTTCCTATACTGTCCTGGCATTTTAGGGGCCCTAAACTGTGAGGAGCAGTCTTGAAACGAAATTTCTCAAAATGACCTGTGAAAACCTAAAGGTACTCATTGGACTTTGGGCCCCTTAGCACAGTTAGGGTGCAAAAAAGTGCCACACATGTGTTATCGCCGTACTCAGGAAAAGTAGTATATTATGTTTTGGGATGTATTTTTACACATACCCATGCTGGGTGGAAGAAATATCTCTGTAAATGGACAATTGTGTGTAAAAAAAAACCAAAAATTTTTCATTTGCAGAGAGATTTCTCCCACCCAGCATGGGTATGTGTAAAAATACACCTCAAAACACATTACACTACTTCTCCCGAGTGCGGCGATACCACATGTGTGGCACTTTTTTGCACCCTAACTGCGCTAAGGGGCCCAAAGTCCAATGAGTACCTTTGGGATTTCACAGGTCATTTTGAGAAATTTCGTTTCAAGACTACTCCTCACGGTTTAGGGCCCCTAAAATGCCAGGACAGTATAGGAACCCCACAAATGAACCCATTTTAGAAAGAAGACACCCAAAGGTATTCCGTTAGGAGTACGGTAAGTTCATAGAAGATTTTATTTTTTGTCACAAGTTAGCGGAAAATGACACTTTGTGAAAAAAACCAATAAAAATCAATTTCCGCTAACTTGTGACAAAAAATAAAATCTTCTATGAACTCACCGTACTCCTAACGGAATACCTTTGGGTGTCTTCTTTATAAAATGGGGTCATTTGAGGGGTTCCTATACTGTCCTGGCATTTTAGGGGCCCTAAACCGTGAGGAGTAGTCTTGAAAACAAATGTCTCAAAATGACCCTTGAAATCCTAAAGGTACTCATTGGACTTTGGGCCCCTTAGCGCAGTTAGGGTGCAAAAAAGTGCCACACATGTGGTATTGCCGTACTCAGGAGAAGTAGTATAATGTGTTTTGGGGTGTATTTTTACACGTACCCATGCTGGGTGGGAGAAACCTCTCTGTAAATGGACAATTGTGTGTAAAAAAATCAAAAGATTGTCATTTACAGAGATATTTCTCCCACCCAGCATGGGTATGTGTAAAAATATACCACAAAACAGCCTAGGTGCGCTAAGGGGCCCAACGTCCAATGAGCACCTTTAGGCTTTACAGGGGTGCTTACAACTTAGCACCCCCCAAAATGCCAGGACAGTAAATACACCCCACAAATGACCCCATTTTGGAAAGTAGACACTTCAAGGTATTCAGAGAGGGCTATGGTGAATCCGTGGCAGATTTCATTTTTTTTTTTTTCACAAGTTAGCAGAAATGGATTTTCTTTTTTTTTTTTTTTTTTCGCAAAGTGTCATTTTCCGCTAACTTGTGACAAAAATAAAATCTTCTATGAACTCACCATGCCTCTCAGTGTGAATACTTTGGGATGTCTTCTTTCCAAAATGGGGTCATTTGGGGGTATTTATACTATCCTGGAATTTTAGCACCTCATGAAACCTGACAGGTGGTCAGAAAAGTCTGAGATGCTTTAAAATGGGAAAATTCACTTTTGGCACCATAGTTTGTAAACGCTATAATTTTTACCCAATCCAATAAATATACACTGAATGTTTTTTTTTTATCAAAGATATGTAGCAGAATAATTTTCGCGCTCAAATGTATAGGAAATTTTACTTTATTTGAAAAATGTCGGCACAGAAAGTTAAAAAAGTCATTTTTTGGACAAAATTCATGTCTTTTTTGATGAATATAATAAAAACTAAAACTCGCAGCAGCAATCAAATAGCACCAAAAGAAAGCTGTATTAGTGACAAGAAAAGGAGGTAAAATTCATTTAGGTGGTAGGTTGTATGACCGAGCAATAAACCGTGAAAGCTGCAGTGGTCTGAATGGAAAAAAAGGCTCTGGTCCTTAAGGGGCGAAAAGACTGTGGTCCTCAAGTGGTTAAGGTAACTATTTAAGGATTTTTTTCTTAAATGTTGTCATTTTTTTTTTTTAGAAGTGTTTTATTTTGGTAGATGGCACTATACATTTAAAGGACAACCAAGGTGACATGATGAGATAGGCATGTGTATGTATAGTGCCAAGCACACAAATGACTATGTTGTGCTCCTTCTTGTCTTTCTTTGCCTGAAAAAGTTAAACGTCAGGTATGCAAGTGACAGTTTCTGTTCGGAACGGGACTACTGGATCGGACTATAGGATAACCCTCGCTGAAAAGGAAAATGGCTTCTGAGAGGAAATAGATAAAAATGAAAATAGTTCATAGATTTGAGCTCTGGCATACTTCAATGAAGGTGTCATTTAGCAGAGACAATGAAACACTAAATACTTAAAAACTAGATTTGAATATAAAATAAAACTATGGGATATCTGAAAAAGTCATTTTTAGGAGAAGGAGGATAGATACAATTGTTTATCTCATCAGTTTATTTTCACCGTGGATGTCCTTTAATCATGTGCAGAGGAAGTGTTTGTGTTTTTTGTTTTTCTCTACTTTATACTTATGTTTTGATGAATGAACATGGCTTCTGATTGGAGCCATGCTTACTTCTTCACAGGCACTTTGATTGGCTTTGGGAACACATGTTCCCATTCACCAATCACAGCTGCAAGTCAGCACACCCACCACTGATTAAAGTCCAGTTTGTGTTAACAGGTTAAAAGCTAAAAACATAAGATTAAAGTTTTTATTGTCTCAGCTAAATACTGAACATCTATTCCCTGCAATCAGAATTGTCTCTCTGTCATGCAAGACTTTTATAACCCACAATTAGTTATCAGTGAGAGTTATGCTCCAGTCCCCACTGAAAACAGACTGGAGTGAAATTGTAATTTAGAGCCCTTGGAGAAGAGCCCCTAACTGTGCTATGGACAGGTGAGAGTAGCTTTGTCGCTCATCTTATTCAACGCTGTTAGCGATGCACTCCCGATCAAATGATCGAATCGGCCAGATATTGATGAAATTATATGTATAATATAGGCCGCATATTGATAAACAAAAATTGTCAACTGTATGGCCACCTTAACAGTGAGAAAAAGAAAACAGGAACAAAGTCTGTAGGCTTTGGACTGCACATACACAGGTCACATGTCACTTCAGGTAGCCTTGACTTCATCATTGGGAGGAATTTCTATTAGTTCATATCCCTAAAATAACTGACACTTTGGGATTAATGAGGATTAATTTTAGGAAACTTTGTGGTTGTATAGAATATAGAAAAAAAGAAAAATATGCAGATCCTTCTCATACCTCACCTGATCATTGTGCGGTGTGATGGGATGCTGATCAGATCATTTACTTCTGTGGGAGGTCAATTATACCTGCTGGTTCTCTGAAGAATTCATCTACCTATATGGATAATGTAGGAACGGTGGTTCATTGCAATCTCCCTCATCTCTCTCACGCTGCTGCCAAACTGTCTAACTTACAATGCTCCTCTAGCAACGTAGTGTCTCAGGCCCCAGCACTCAAGAAGGCTTTTCTGTGGACACCATGTGAGACTATTGTACACTTGAATGATGAACAAACATACACAGGTGTCCACAGAAGAGAGCCAGGACTGGTTTCAGTGAAAACTGTGGGATTTCCTATCTTTTTCAGGGGAGTATTGGTTATTGTTTGTGCCTCTGCCATAAAGTGCAGAGCCGGGACAAGGTCCTCAGCACCCAAGGCTGAGACACCAAAGTACACCCCTCCATCCCTCCCACCCCAGCCGTCACACACTGATTGCTATTAGACTAAAAGGTGCCCCAGAGCCCCCAACACCTTAAGCTCTAGTTATCTGGCTTGCAGTCACTGCATACATGGTTATCCCCTTTTCTTATTTCTCTCTGTTTCAAACACAAAAGGGGAATGATAGGTGAGTGAGTTGTGCGCCCTCTCCTACCCTGCGCCCCGAGGCTGGAGCCTCTCCTGCCTCTGCCTCAGCCTGGCCCTGATAGAGTGTAAGAGGTAATCTCCACAGAGAAGATACAACTCTAAAAATCTGAGAGGTTTTAACCCTTCTCCATGCCATCCAAAAATCATAAAGTCTGGGCTGGCATTTCACTTTAAGTGCTAAGTGTATCTATTTCCTAAGTAAATGTATGTTGTAAGCAGAAATAGCCTGTATAGATTCTGTTTTCATAACAGGGCTATCATGTCAAGATAAGGCTGACTAGGGCAATGTTTAGCCATGAAGTGTGACACACAGTTTATCTAGCCTTTCCCATGCAGGTCTGACAAGGCGTAATGGTAAGGCGGAACAATCTGGGTGAAATGAGTAACTGGATTACTCAGGTCCAATGATTGATGACTGTGTATTGTGGATATTTAGCAAAACAGAGTGTGTAAGAAAGAACAATGCATCTGTTATATGTCGTGTGATGTGGAATATCAAGTCTTTTAACTAACAATAGTTTTTAACATATTTACAAAGAAAACTGAAAACTGGGAAACAGTCCATTATTACTTAGTCACCTCAGTTCTGTTTATTTAATCTAAAATCAGAGAAAACAGGAGAAAAAAAAAAGAAAGTTTCTCCTCAACCTTACACTGACCTTACATGGGAGGGTCGGTTATGAGGGACCAAGTTATCTGCATTTAATAGCACATTATATTGAATACAATATGCACACACAGTCTTGTAACCAAAAAAAAATACAAAAGAACATCTTTTGTACATAACAAGAAATAAAATACCTTTTGCACGAATGCAAAATACCTCAAAAAACCTCTAGCTGTTCGCTATGCAAAGCCATACTTCCTGATAGGCTATAAGTAGGCAGGAAGGCATAATGAGCCAATACACCAGCTACATTCTCTTGTGGTTCAGACTGATCAGGTATGAGCTGGCAGCTATAGTTCTCTGAGGATATATCAGTTGGTTAGTAAAAGCTATTTGCAATGCTTTAAAGGGAAGGTTCGAGGAGGATAAAAATAAAAAAATCCACTTACCTGGGGATTCCTCCAGCCCCTGGCAGCCGTCCTGTGCCTTCGTTGCAGCTCCTGGTCCCCTCCGGTGGAGAAGCTGACCTCAACAGGTCAACTTCCCGGTTGGCTTCTCATGCGCTTCAGGATGCGGCTCACTGAGTCACACTGAGGTCATTTGGACTGTAATGCGCAGGAACAGAGCTACTGCTTGACTACGTGAGATGCGCGCTGGAACGCAAGCGGGACTCTGGTATCAGAGGGGACTCTGGGTCACCGGCGGGGAGCAGAGCTGCAGTGAGGGCACAGGACAGCTGTCAGGGGCTGGAGGAAGCCCCAGATAAGTGGATTTTCATTTTTAATTTTATCCTCCTCAGATGAAACTGTAACCAAGAATTGAACTTCATCCCAATCAGAAGCTGATATCGCCTTTCTCCCGAGCTGTAATATCTGGAGGGGAAGCACAGACGGGGAAGACTCAGGTGGGGGGGATCTGACTCCCCTCCCCACCGCTTTGCCTGCTGCTCCCCCTTCCTGGCTGCTACCCCCTCCAGCTCAACTAACGGCGCCCCCCCCCCAAGTCCAGGTGGGCGGTGGTAAGCCGGGTTGTGGCTGCCCCCCGACTTCCACCGCTTGAGGAAGACGCCTCACTTGGCATCATGAGTGGGCCGGGCCCGAGCATACAATGTCTCCCACAATGCATCACTGCTGAATATGCGGTTCATCCCTTTGTTGATTCCAACCTGAATAATTATAAAAATACCTTCTGTTTTTCATAGTATTTTAGTAAGGGGGCTTTTTGGTCCTTTTTAGCCCCTTACACACTCCCAGGAGTTCTGGTTCACCATGAGCTTCACTAGATGGTGAAGGTGTACATATTACTCTGTTAGTGTAGCGGCAGTGAGTAGTAGTAGTAACAGTAGTAGGAAGGACAGTGTTAGGTGTAGCAGTAGTAGGAGGAATAGTATTTGGTGTAACAGTAGTAGAAGGGACAGTTTTAGGTGCAGTAGGAGGGATAGTGTTTGGTGTAGTGGGAGTGGGAAGGCTAATGCAAGAGAAGGGATAACAACAACTTTGATACAAGTATTATGTCAGGCCCAGTTCACAGTGGCACAAAAAACTGGTCCTGTTGCAGAGGAAGCAGGAAATTTGGGCGCATGAGGCAGGTGGACAAAAAGGGCGTCGCCATTCACTCCCATAATAAATATCGTTTAATGGGCGCCCAACAGGAAAAAAGGGCACCGGAGAAAAATAACATTTTACAAGTGGCGCCCGGAGACTTTTAATGTTTTATAACTGCTTCTCATGATTACACATTATTTAATGATTTGTAATTCTTTAAACATTATTTTTAAACGAAAAACAGTACAATATTTTTTTTAAACATTATTTTTAAACGAAAAACAGCACAATATTTCTTTAAAACATTATTAATGCTTATCACAGGGGGGTCTTAGGTTTAGGCACCACCAGGGGGTTTTAGGTTTAGGCACCACCAGGGGGGTCTTAGGGTTAGGCACCACCAGGGGGGTCTTAGGGTTAGGCACCACCAGGGGGGGTCTTAGGTTTAGGCACCACCAGGGGGGTCTTAGGTTTAGGCACCACCAGGGGGGTCTAGGGGTTAGGGGGTAGGTACAGGGAGGGTTGTGTGTGAGAGTAGGGTTAGGTATAGTTTTAGTAAAATTCTTAGTAATCTTTTATAAAACGTTATTATACATTTCACTTTTTAAACAGGGAAGATTAACGTTTATACAATTGCCGATTTCATACACATTATTTAATGATTTCTAACTTTATAAAACATTATTTTTAAACTAAATATAGCACAATTTTTTTTCAAATGTTAAGCATGCTTATCGTTTAAAACCCTGCGCCCCTTTTTCCCGGCGCCCTTTTTTAATGTACGTTGTTGCAGATCGTAACGGAATGGATCCTAATGGATGCGAGCGGATCCAATGTTAACCTATGGATCCATTCACATTGGTCCATCAGAACGGATCCGTTCAGTACACTCTGCTGCATGGACCGCAAGTTTGGTGCTGCAGCGATTTTTCCGGACGGCGGAGCCCAACGGAAACAGAGGCTCAAGCACTGAATGGGAGGCAATGACATTTTTTTTTTAAAACATACTGCCTATAAAAACAGACCTCTGCCCCCACCGCAGGCAGCCTGATATATAGCCGGCAGGTTTTTCTGCTTGCAGCATGCCTCCCTACTTGCAAAACCCGGTCTACCATTAACCGCTCACCGAGCGCCTGTCCGGCACCTGACCTCAACTGGCCATGCAGCATTGTATGTGCATCTAGGAAGACGCTGCCATTGCACTGCAGAGCAAGCTTGACCTTTCTCCTGGGCTGTGGGCGGAGACTAGAGTTAAACAGCCAAGTCTGAAAATAGCAGCACATGGTCTCCCCCAGCCAGGGGAATGTGTGCAGAATCAGCCGGAGGAGTGTGTGCAGAAGCAGCCAGGGTAGTGTGTGCAGAAGCAGCCGGGGTAGTGTGTGCAGAAGCAGCCGGGGGAGTGTGTTCAGAAGCAGCCGGGGGAGTGTGTGCAGAAGCAGCCATGGGAGTGTGTGCAGAAGCAGCCGGGGGAGTGTGTGCAGAAGCAGCCAGGGGAGTGTGTGCAGAAGCAGCCATGGGAGTGTGTGCAGAAGCAGCCAGGGGAGTGTGTGCAGAAGCAGCCATGGGAGTGTGTGCAGAAGCAGCCATGGGAGTGTGTGCAGAAGCAGCCAGGGGAGTGTGTGCAGAAGCAGCCAGGGGAGTGTGTGCAGAAGCAGCCATGGGAGTGTGTGCAGAAGCAGCCAGGGGAGTGTGTGCAGAAGCAGCCATGGGAGTGTGTGCAGAAGCAGCCAGGGGAGTGTGTGCAGAAGCAGCCGGGGGAGTGTGTGCAGAAGCAGCCATGGGAGTGTGTGCAGAAGCAGCCGTGGGAGTGTGTGCAGAAGCAGCCAGGGGAGTGTGTGCAGAAGCAGCCATGGGATTGTGTGCAGAAGCAGTCGGGGGAGTGTGTGCAGAAGCAGCCATGGGAGTGTGTGCAGAAGCAGTCGGGGAAGTGTGTGCAGAAGCAGCCGGGGGAGTGTGTGCAGACGCAGCCGGGGGAGTGTGTGCAGAAGCAGCCGGGGGAGTGTGTGCAGAAGCAGCCGGGGGAGTGTGTGCAGAAGCAGCCAGGGGAGTGTGTGCAGAAGCAGCCGGGGTAGTGTGTGCAGAAGCATCCGGGAGAGTGTGTGCAGACGCAGCCGGGGGAGTGTGTGCAGAAGCAGCCGGGGGAGTGTGTGCAGAAGCAGCCGGGGGAGTGTGTGCAGAAGCAGCCGGGGGAGTGTGTGCAGAAGCAGCCAGGGGAGTGTGTGCAGAAGCAGCCGGAGGAGTGTGTGCAGAAGCAGCCGGGGGAGTGTGTGCAGAAGCAGCCGGGGGAGTGTGTGCAGAAGCAGCCAGAGGAGTGTGTGCAGAAGCAGCCGAGGGAGTGTGTGCAGAAGCAGCCATGGGAGTGTGTGCAGAAGCAGCCGGGGGAGTGTGTGCAGAAGCAGCCATGGGAGTGTGTGCAGAAGCAGCCGGGGGAGTGTGTGCAGAAGCAGCCGGGGGAGTGTGTGCAGACGCAGCTGGGGGAGTGTGTGCAGAAGCAGTCGGGGGAGTGTGTGCAGAAGCAGCCGGGGGAGTGTGTGCAGAAGCAGCCGGGGGAGTGTGTGCAGAAGCAGCCAGGGGGAGTGTGTGCAGAAGCAGCCAGGGGAGTGTGTGCAGAAGCAGCCAGGGGAGTGTGTGCAGAAGCAGCCGGGGGAGTGTGTGCAGAAGCAGCCGGGGGAGTGTGTGCAGAAGCAGCCAGGGGAGTGTGTGCAGAAGCAGCCGGGGGAGTGTGTGCAGAAGCAGCCAGGGGAGTGTGTGCAGAAGCAGCCGGGGGAGTGTGTGCAGAAGCATCCGGGAGAGTTTGTGCAGAAGCAGCCATGGTAGTGTGCAGGGCCGGCGCTACCATAGAGGCAAAGGGGGCAATTGCCCCAGGGCCCCAATGCTTGTAGGGGCCCCCAGCGACTACAAGAGGGGAATTTTTTTTTTAAAAACCCGCCGACTTTAATGGTTAATAGCAAATCCACCTTAAATGCTAGAAACCCTAAATTCGCAGGATATGTTAAGGAGATCATTGGGAATAAGAGGAAAAAACTATTTTTTAAAAAGACCTTATAGTTTTTGAGAAAATCGATTTTAAAGTTTCGAAGGAAAAAAGTATACTTTTAAATGCGGTAAATGTCACTTTTAGTAGCAAACCTAACGGTAGTGTAATTTTACATGCATCAAGATCCGAGATATCACACATTATCAAAGATACCACACCTTATCAAAGTTAACACGCCTTATCAGAGTAGCACAGCGAGCTGTACAAACTTATGCCTGCTATTTGGCAATGACACTCGTCCTGTCCTGAGCCCATGTGGGTTCGTAGCTCTCGCTATGCTACTCTGATAAGGCGTGTTAACTTTGATAAGATGTGATATCTTTGATAATATCTTTGATAACGTGCGGTATCTTTGATAAGGTGTGATATTTGAGTTGTCACGGTTTAGTGAATCAAGCACAAAGTACGGTAGGTTGCCAGGATTACTTCTATTCTGACAGGTAATCTAGCTTCAATACATGCTTTTCAAATGTGTATCATCAGCCGTTTTGACTGGTGTTCCGCTTTAATATGCTATTTAATTATTTTGCTAGGCAAACTTTTCTTTAGCTGAGTCATTTGGAAAACATTTGTGTTCAACTACCAAATGACCCTTTCATTGTCTTAATTAACCCAACTTTCATATGTAGAATATTGCTGCGTTTCACAGCTGTGTTTATAGATACTTTGTGACCTTCTACAAATTCTCCATCAATAATCAATCCTGTAAACACAGAAAGCACTATTTTATCAGGTATAATTACTGTTTATTGGAAGGCTTTTATTTCATAGGAACATTTGATATTCTTGGGATATCTTGCTACATAGTGTGTAAACTATTAATATGGCTTTCTAATATGTTACAATCACAGATTTATCACAGATTTATAATTACCGGTATTCCCAAATAGTAAACTTTTCTTAGACTTGGTCCACACTATTCCATATGCACAACAGGCAGTCCTATGCAGATACGCTGTGCCCATATAGTGATATAAAAGGTAACAGTAAAAAAGGGCGCAGGAGGCTAGTGGACAAATCAGGCGCCGCCATTCACTCCTATAATAATTATCGTTTACTGGGCGCCGAACAGGAAAAAAGGGCGCCCGAAAATAATAACGTTTTCCAACGGCGCCCGAAGATTTTTCATGTTTTATAACTGCTTGTGATGATTTACGTTTCTTATTTCAATAAAACATTATTTTAAATGTTATCCCTTACTGTTTGTAAAACATTATTATTCACGAAACAAAGCGATCAGTACGTAATGTAAATTGTAATATATTTTATCCTTTACTGTTTTTAAAACATTATTCTACACACAATACAGTGAGCACTAAGGAGGGTCTTAGGTTTAGGCACCAACAGGGGGGTCTTAAGTTTAGGCACCAACAGGGGTGTCTTAGGTTTAGGCACCAACAGGGGGGTCTTAGGTTTAGGCACCACCAGGAGGGTCTTAGGTTTAGGCACCACCAGGGGGGTCTTAGGTTTAGGCACCAACAGGGGGGTCTTAGGTTTAGGCACCAACAGGGGGGTCTTAGGTTTAGGCACCAACAGGGGGGTCTTAGGTTTAGGCACCAACAGGGGGGTTTTAGGTTTAGGCACCAACGGGGGGGTCTTAGGTTTAGGCACCAACAGGGGGGTCTTAGGTTTAGGCACTAACAGGGGGGTCTAGGGGTTAGGGGTAGGTACAGGGAGGGTTACTTAGGCACCAACAGGGGGGGTCTTAGGTTTAGGCATCAACAGGGGGGTCTAGGGGTTAGGGGTAGGTACAGGGAGGGTTACTTAGTAATTTTTTTTTAAACGTTATTATACGTTTCACTATTTAAACGGAAGATTAACGTTTTTACAATTGCCGATTTAATGCACATTATTTAATGATTTATAACTTTATAAAACATTAATTTTAAACGAAATACAGTACAATACATTTTTAAACGTTATCCATGCTTATCGTTTAAAACCCCGCGCCCTTTTTTCCCAGCACCCCTTTTTAACGTACGCGATATAAAATGCCCGGGTGTTAGGCAGCTGGAGCAAACTATGGCCACCCCGCTCTCTATCCTCTCTATGCAGAGGAACACATAATACTGATATTCTACTATTCCCCACTGTAACCTTTATATTTACATTTACTAAAGGACCAGTTAAAGTGATAAAATATTGTTTAACCATTTCAGCCCGCAGGTATTTTTCACCTTATGGATGAGAGGAATTTTCCCATTTCAGCGCTCCTCCCTTCATAACCCAATAACTTTATCACTACTTATCACAAAGAAATGATTCTTTCTGTTTTAGGAAAGCAAATTTTTGTTTTTTTTAAAGAAATGATCTATACCTTGTTTTTTTCCACCACCAATTAGGCTTTCTTTGGTAGGGATTAGATTGTGAGCTCCTCTGAGGACAGTCTGTGACATGACTATGTACTCTGTAAAGTGCTGCAGAGGATGTCAGTGCTGTATAAACACATAATAATAATAATAATATGGTAGGACATTAGGTTATCACTATGTTAGGAATAGATTGTGAGCTCTTCTGCGGACAGTCGATGACATGACTACGTACTCTGTAAAGTGCAGCAGGAGATGTCAGGGCTATATAAGTACATAATAATATTATGGAAGGATATTAGAGTATGGCTATGGTAGGAATAGATTGTGAGCTCTTCTGAGGACAGTCAGTGACATGACAACGTACTCTGTAAAGTGCAGCAGGAGATGTCAGGGCTATATAAGTACATAATAATATTATGGTAGGATATTGGAGTATGGCTATGGTAGGAATAGATTGTGAGCTCTTATGAGGACAGTCAGTGACATGACTACGTACTCTGTAAAGTGCAGCAGGTGATGTTAGGGCTATATAAGTACATAATAATAATATGGTAGGATAGAGTATGGCTATGGTAGGATTAGATTGTGAGCTCCGCTGAGAACAGTCGGTGAGTGGTGACATGATTACATACTCTGTAAAGTGCAGCAGGAGATGTCGGGGCTTTGTAAGTACATAATAATTATATGGTAGGATATTAGAGTATAGCTATGGTAGGATTAGATTGTTTGCTCCTCTGAGGACAGTCAGTGACATGACTATGTACTCTGTAAAGTGCAGCAGGAGATGTCAGGGCTATATAAAGACATAATAATTATAATATGGTAGGATATTAGAGTATGGCTATGGTAGAATTAGATTGTGAGCTCCTCTGCAGACAGTCGATTACATGACTATGTACTCTGTAAAGTGCTGCAGAAGATGTCAGTGCTGTATAAATACATAATATGGAACTTTTTGGCCAAAATGCAAAACGCTATGTGTGGCAGAAAACTAACACTGCACATTACTCTGAACACACCATCCCCACTGTCAAATATGGTGGTGGCAGCATCATGCTCGGGGGGTGCATCTCTTCAGCAGGGACAGGGAAGTAGGTCAGGGTTGATGGGAAGATGGATGGAGCCAAATACAGGGCAAACTTGGTAGAAAACCTCTTGGAGTCTGCAAAAGACTTGAGACTGGGCCGGAGGTTCACCTTCCAGCAGGACAATGACCCTAAACATAAAGCCAGGGCAACAATGGAATGGTTTAACCACTTGATGACCCACCCTTTACCCCCCCTTAAGGACCAGCGCTGTTTTTACTGATCTGTGCTGGGTGGGCTCTGCAGCCCCCAGCACAGATCAGGTAGCAGGCAGAGAGATCAGATTGCCCCCTTTTTTTCCCCCCTATGGGGATGATGTGCTGGGGGGGTCTGATCTCTTCTTCCTGCTGGGTGTTGCGGGGGGGGGGCACCTCAAAGCCCCCCTCCGCGGCGAAATTCCCCCCTCCCTCTCCTACCTGCTGCCCCCCCGGCGATCGAGGCTGCACAGGACGCTATCCGTCCTGTGCAGCCAGTGACAGGACGTCCCCTGTCACATGGAGGCGATCCCCGGCCGCTGATTGGCCGGGGATCGCCGATCTGCCTTACGGCGCTGCTGCGCAGCAGCGCCGTACAAATGTAAACAAAGCGGATTATTTCCGCTCGTGTTTACATTTAGCCTGCGAGCCGCCATCGGTGGCCCGCAGGCTATTCACGGAGCCCCCCGCCGTGAATTGACAGGAAGCAGCCGCTCGCGCGAGCGGCTGCTTCCTGATTAATTAGCCTGCAGCTGGCGACGCAGTACTGCGTCGCTGGTCCTGCAGCTGCCACTTTGCCGACGCACGGTATAAGCGTGCGGTCGGCAAGTGGTTAAAACAAAACAACGAAACATATCTATGTGTTAGAATGACCCAGTCAAAGTCCAGATCTAAATCCAATCGATAATCTGTGGCAAGATCTGAAAACTGCTGTTCACAAACGCTGTCCATCTAATCTGACTGAGCTGGAGCTGTTTTGCAAAGAAAAATGGGCAAGGATTTCAGTCTCTAGATGTGCAATGCTGGTAGAGACATACTCTAAAAGACTGGCAGCTGTAAATGCAGCAATGGGTGGCTCTACAAAGTATTGGCTCAGGGGGCTGAATAATTACGCACACCCCACTTTGCAGTTATTTATTTGTAAAAATATATGGAATGATCTAGGATTTTCAATCCACTTCTCACATGTACACCACTTTGTATTGGTCTTTCACGTGGAATTCCAATAAAACTGATTCCTGTTTGTGTCAGTAATGTGACAAAATGTGGAAAACTTCAAGGGGGCCAAATACTTTTGCAACCCACTGTATATATATTTTATATTTTCGCAAACAATTTTACAAATGAAAAAATTGTTTTAAATCAGGGGTATAAATATCACTGGCCCCCCCTGCAACTTTTGATGAGGCCCCCTCACCCCCTCCCTTTCTGCACAGGTAAACTGAGAACCAATGTTATTTGTTATTAATTGGCTAGTGCACACTTAAAAGTGTTTTCCACATGCAGATAAAAACAGACAGCAGTGAAGCACTGCACACATTTTCTATATCAACTGCATTCGCTTCTGTGATAAAACGTGCATGTTTTCACACATACAGACACACATGGTGTGCAGAAAACGCATACAGAAAACCAACAGACGAGTGTGCTCCCAGTCTCAGCTTATTACACTCACTCTGTCCATCTCTGATGGAGCAGAACTGGGTCTGCATACTTCTCCAGCATCACTACAGTACACAGCACTGGGGAAGAGGGTGAAGAGGCTGGGGGCAGGGCACTGTACACATGATCTTGCTGCACACTGAATAGGGACTGTCTACAAAACTTTTTATGATTCATTATCAGTGGCTGAGCAGATGCAGTCATTAGATCAATTGTGCAGAGAGCAGAAAGCTTTTTCTCTCAAAACTCCTTAAGCATCACTAGAGTACACAGCACTTGGTAAAGGGGTGGAGAGGCTGGGGGTAGTGATAGAGCAGCTGTACACAAGACCCTGCTGAACAATAAATATGGACTGTCTACAAATCTTTGTCTGCAAAACTTTGTAGGATTCCTTATCAGTGGCTGAGCAGATGCAGTCATCAGAAAAATTGTACAGAAAGCAGATATTTTTTCTCTCTTTCACCTTAGTTGTCAGTTTCTCGAGACAGGGAAAAGAAACCTCTCCCCCCCACATGGCCCTCTGCAGCTTCTGGGCCCCCCTCCGGCTGCATACTTATTTTTTTTAGTAAAATTCTTCTTTAAAGAGACTCTGTAACAAAATGTTGTGCCTTATTTCTTCTATCCTATAAGTTCCTATGCCTGTTCTAATGTGGTCTGTCTTACTGCAGCATTTTCTAGTTGCACTGTCTCTGTAATACATCTTATCTTCTTTCCTCTGTCGGCTCTGTCGGGCTGAGGCTGGAATGTGTGGAATGTGCAGCACTGCTTGTCATTGACAGAAGCTTTACACACCCTCTCCGAGCTCTGCATGAGTCACACAGTAAGCTGTTCTCAGCCTAAAGAAGCCATGTCTTTTGTTTGTAAACACTGCCTAAAACTGTTAATTACAAGCTAGGATTGCAGCAGGGAGTGGCAGAACCAGCACAGAGGGACCCAGGAGAACATAATGAAGAGAATGGTATGCTTTTTATTGTAAGAATTTTAGAGTACAGATTCTCTTTAAAGAGGAACTGTCGCGAAAATCTTTAAATTTAAAACACATACAAATAAGAAGTACATTTCTCGCAGAGAAAAATGAGCCATAAATTACTTTTCTCCTATGTTGCTGTCACTTACAGTAAGTATTAGAAATCTGACATTACCGACAGGTTTTGGGTTAGTCCATCTCTTCATGGGAGATTCTCAGCAAGGCCTTTATTCTTTATAAAGACACTCCCTGAAAAAGATTTATATAAAGATGCTGGGCAGCCTCCCTGCTCACCATACACTAATTTGGCAGTTGGACGGAGCAACTGCCATTCACTAAATGCTTTTAAAAATAAAGAAAACCCTGAGAACCCCCATGAGAAGATGGGCTAGTCCAAAATATGTCAGTAATGTCAGATTTCTACTACTTACTGTAAGTGACAGCAATATAGGAGTCATTTATTGCTCATATTTTACATATACACATAACATACTTCTTATTTGTATATGTTTCCATGTATTTTACATTTTAAGATTTTCGTGACAGAGGTTCTTTAAGCTGGGGAGTAATGCAAATAAATAATATTTCAAATAGTACTTTGAATCTTCAGTAATTAATGCATTTATATAAATCACATTATACCAATCTTCCACCTGACTTTCTTTTAGCAGAAAATGTAACTTAGCAGTTGTTCAGACTGGCCAGTAGAATGGCTGCTGGGAGCCATATGTAAGGTCGCTCACAGCCACATGGGACTTTGCAACTAACGGGAAATTCCCAATCTATTACTAGAGCTTTCCTCAACAGATGCCACGAATTGTCATAATGGAGATGACTACAAGATGAGGATATAGTGGTTACAAGTATGCCGGAGGAAAACATCTTGACAACCACTTCTCCATATATAATATTACTCATTTGCAGATCATAGAACTATTCTAGAGGTCACTATGTCATCATCAGTCACAATCAAGCTTTAAATGTCATAATCATAAGTTGAATAGCAAGCTTGATTACTGGAAAATGTTTTGAGCATGATTTGTTGATTTTGTTTTTTGAAGGACAGAAGAAGAATTACCAGTACACTTTTGGAATCGACAGATGGGTAACGCATTAGAGGAAGTTCTAATGATTTTTGGTGAACTTTATTTGAATATTTCATATTATAACTGTAGAAGCTGATATTTCACACCTTCCTCTAATTATTTGAATCAAACATGTTTCTTAAAAATCAACATTTATGCTCAAGGATGTATACAATTAATTGTAATCCACTAGGAATATACATTATTGCAATTATTCATTTTTGATGTCTATACTTGTCGTCATCTTGAAAAAAAAATTGCCAAAAACAACCTTTTTAGTTCCTCCAAGAATGGTTTGTAATGGCCCAATTTTCAAGTGTAACACTTTGTAACACTTTGTAACATAAAAATATGATAATGCCCATATTATACAAAACAAATCCTTTTGTAATTTAATGGTATTGTAAGTACACTTTCAATTTAAGTTTGGAGCATCTTTAATGCTGGGAATACACGTTGCGTTTTTGCCTTCTTTTTAGCCTTCGATTCGTTCGGAAAACGAATCGAGTGTTGAAAACGTATGTGAAAATAGTCATAATCTCATTATAGTTTCGATTAATAGACCCCAAAAACGAACGACTAGTGATCGAACATGTTTGATATTATCTCTCTTTATCCATCTAATCGAGCCATTGGTAGGCTTGATGGCTGTTCAGATCGATTATATATTCGTTTATGCTAGTCTGTCCCTGTAAAAAGGGATTTTCGTTTCGTTTCTTTGCAGCCTTCGATCATTGGAAAAACGAAACCATCAGAATTGAAAAAAAAAACGAAACCGTGGGTGGTGATATTAACCGTATGATCGATTATTTCGGGATCGAAAAGGACAAAAGGCACAATCGAAACGAAGGTTTAAACGAAGGCAAAAACGAACCGTGTATTCCCAGCATAACTCTGTAATGTAGATAATAATCAAACTAGACTTGCTCTGAGCCCTAGCAAACAGTCCACAAAGTTGCATTCAAGACTGATGTGATAAGGATTGTTTTTTTGTAAGTAAAAGTGGAGTTACATTTTAAATGAGCCTTTGGGAGGTGTTTTGAACTTCTTGCAGGAATGAGAATGGTAAATTCTTATTCTAAAATGACAGTGTGTTTTTTCTCCTCTTCTTGGGTATCTGCATATTGAGTACCAAAAGGCAGATATGTCCTAGAAAGTAATTTGCATGTCACAAGGCATCTGGTTCCAAGGATCTCTGGAAGCAGAGGTGTATCTACAGGGGTGCAGGCATGGCTTGTGCCATGGGTGCCACAGCACCATGGGTGCCATGCCTGCCCCTATGCTGCACCGCCATGCCTGCTCCTGTGCTGCGCTCCATGCCTGCCCCTGTGCTGCACCGCCAAGCCTGCCCCTATGCTGCACCGCCATGCCTGCTCCTGTGCTGCGCTCCATGCCTGCCCCTGGGCTACACCTCCATGCCTGCCCCTGTGCTGCACCGCCATGCCTGCTCCTGTGCTGCGCTCCATGCCTGCCCCTGTGCTGCAACGCCATGCCTGCCCCTGTGCTGCACCGTCATGCCTGCTCCTGTTCTGCACCGCCATGCCTGCTCCTGTGCTGCGCTCCATGCCTGCCCCTGTGCTGCGCTCCATGCCTGCCCCTGTGCTGCACCGCCATGCCTGCCCCTGTGCTGCACCGCCATGCCTGCCCCTATGCTGCACCGCCATGCCTGCCCCTATGCTGCACCGCCATGCCTGCCCCTGTGCTGCACCGCCATGCCTGCCCCTGTGCTGCACCGCCATGCCTGCCCCTGTGCTGCACCGCCATGCCTGCCCCTGTGCTGCACCGCCATGCCTGCCCCTGTGCTGCGCTCCATGCCTGCCCCTGTGCTGCACCGCCATGCCTGCCCCTGTGCTGCACCGCCATGCCTGCCCCTATGCTGCACCGCTATGCCTGCTCCTGTGCTGTGCTCCATGCCTGCCCCTGTGCTGCACCGCCATGCCTGCCCCTGTGCTGTGCTATCATGCCTCCCCTGTGCCTCCCCATCACTCAGACCTCAGATCAGATTCATTCTGTTATCTGTCTGGGGAACATGGCTACTTATGTATGCAGGGTGCACTTGGCTTAGTGTTAGACAAGAGGACAGAGAGGGAATAAGAGATATTTTCCAAAAGGTAACTTTTATCCATAAGCCTAGCCAAAAGAGCACAGGCGACCATAACACATGTACACGAGAAAGGATGCTGTTTTTCGAGGGGACTGGGGCTCTGAGTGGAGGGGGGGCGCAATTTCAGTGTTTACCATAGGCTCTATATTACCCAGGTATGCCCCTGTCTGGAAGGCACCTATCGAATTAGCACCTAGTTGCTACACCAAGGGGAAAAGAGGAGGTTATCCCACCAGAGTGGGCCAGCCTTCTGTCTCCATGGGGAGTAGTTGTGTAGCTGTGTAGCTGTGCTCACTAAATCAAACTGAAGCAATTTCATTTTTGCTATTTCTTGTTGAGGAAGTGCAGTGACCAGAAGAGTGAATCAGAGCAAGACAAGTGCATCATTTCATAATTGTTTTTTAAAGGGGTATGATGTTTCAGGTGTTCACATCCCTTCTTCCGTGCAAAATCCTGGGCATGACAACGCATGTATTCAGATCTGTAAGGATTGGTGTCAGCAAATAACAATATTCTGATTATGTGGTGATCTGCAGAATCACCAATAATGCAGACACAATACCTGAATATGTGGTGATCTGCAGAATCACCAATAATGCAAGTATAATGAAGCAGACAAGTGTGATAGCTTTAATTCACAAGTGGTGTTTAGTGCAACAGTAAGTACTGCAGTGTTCAGGCGTACCTCACCAGAGGAGCTGGTGGGCACTGACAGTACTCAGAGCTCCTCACCAGTGACAAGGGCTCACTGGTGAGAGTGGAGTGGTCAGACAATTCAGGTTGGCAACAGACGGGCAGAGCAGGTACAAAATCAGAAGGCGGAGACAGAAAGGTTAACAGGCAGAGTCGGCAACAAGATCAGATGGGCTGAAGTACAGAAGTGTAGAGCAGAAGAATAGTCAGAAACAAGCCAGAGTCATACACAGAAAATCAATACAGTCTTCAATAATTATAATTACAGCTATTAAAGGTCTGAGCGCGAGTGAAAGTCCAGTGCTTAAGAAGCCGCAGTGACCCTGCGGCACGCACCCTGATGCCCAGCCAATCCGGACTGGCGGTCGTGTCCTATGACGTGACGAGACCCGCGGGTCAGGTGATGCGCCTCTTCAATGCATAAAGGTCGCATTGATGAGCGTGCGGATTCACTAAAGCGACATTGTGGGCAACAGAAAGAACCGTCCTCGGCGTGCTAGACGGCCGAGGTACGGGAGTACCACTAGGCAGGGAGGCAGAGGCAGCTGCGGTGGCAGTACAGTTCGCCGCAGCTGCCCCATTGATATTTATTACAAGATCACTTTGTCCGGCTCTTCTTGAAACTGCACTTCCTGTACAATACACTAGATGAGTCAATTGATTTGTTGTAGATGCGTCTTGCAGAGGAAAATTCAGTGGCCAGATGCATATGATGTAACATGCTGTAATTTTTAAAAAAGATACAATAGAGAAGGGTCCTTGGGGACTCATACTTTAACATATGTCCACCATTCCTTAATTATGAGAATGAGAAAACATTGACAGTAGCACTGAAGAAAAAGGAGGCCTTGAATAATGTAGGTGGCCCTCTGAGGGAAATTTCATGGGGATATAAGTAAATTATTTCCTCCCCAAAATTTAACTTCAAAACTTTGCCCAGATATGGGCATCTGACAACTGCAAGTACAAGTCTAAAGAGTAAAAAGTTTGTAATGTTTTGTATTGTAATATATATTGCTAGATGAGTCTTGAGACCCCTTTGTGATGTTAATAGAATGAACATGATTGGATGAGTAACAACAATTCTGTCTTAAAACTACTTTTAAGTTTGCTCCCTTGTTTTTATGTACTTACCTACTGATATTAAACAATTAATTACTAGAGTTGATCAAAATTACTGAATTCCGAATCCAACAAAATTCTAAAATTTCACATCAAATTTTCACACAAATCGTGATTTTTGTGGATTCCGAGTTTGCATTGCAAAACTGTCCTTTATTTTGAATATCTTTTCGCGCTAAATATAAAATTACTCATAGTTATGTGTATTTGCAAAACTACGTTTGCAGTAGGTTACAATTTTACTTAGAGCTTTGGCTTTTTCACTTTTTTTTATTTTGCCATATCATTTTTGCATTCATGTCCCTATGCTCAGTAGACTTTTTTTTTTTTTGCTATTTATGTCGACAATAATTATAGTGCATTACACACTCTTTTGCACAAAATTAGGAAGGTATGCAAATCCCATAAATTACAAATTTCAACTCAAAATTGTGAAATGCCGTTGTGAAAATCATAATTCCACGAAATTTGTTTACTCATCTTTACTGATGATGTCAAGAAAACTCCCAGCTGCCCAATATGCTGGCTGAAGTGAACAGCTTCAATAACAAAATATTAGAAACATACTGCATCGATGATACAATAACCATTACCATGTTTCAAACAAGTGCAAAAGCAGAGGATACACAGTCTACATAACATTTCTTTTTGGTCAACAAATACATCTGAAAGAAAGCATACAGATGTATCTGAACACCTTTTAAATAATGCCGTCTGCATGACATTATGATGGAACAACTCAAGCACGTCTATACAACAATGTGCAGGAATTTGAAAGAGTGTAACTTCAAACAGATGGCTGCATATTTAAACACAAAATAAAACCAGTTATTTTAGCATCAAGATGTACATATGAACCGATTTGCTGGACATGGTTCAAGGTCGATTTTAAATGCCCAATCAACATCCAATCCCTCATGGAAAATTAGAATTCAGAAAATGGAATTCCTGCTGTTTTGTGAAAGGAGTGGTTGGTACCATTAAGGTTATAAAGAAAAAACGTTTTGAATCTACAAATATTTTTAATATACCTTTGGCCTTAAAACAATATACCTATGCCAGCAAAAAATGGCAAAAAAACAATAGGAAAATGAAAGACAGCTTTTGATTGTGGAGTGTCTTAATAAACTAGGGATGTAGGGCGGGTGTTATCTACTCTCAAGATTGTTTTAATGTGTCCTAAAAGAGGTGATTCACTGAGGAGATTGTGGATTGAAGGTTTTCAGCGAAGGTCAGGTTCCAGCCATATGCAGGGTGGTTGTAAGTAAGTAAGGCATGACAAGGCCTTGGTCTGTTACAATGAAATAAATAACTTTTTTTTTAAATCAGGTCAAACGCATATTTACAATGTATTTCAGTATTTTTAAACTAAAAGTTTACATATTAGTGATGAGAGAAAAATCTGTATGAATACATACCCCTTAATAAAAATAAATGGTACAGTTGGGTGCTTCTGGTTTGCCCCATAGCACCTTGTGATTTCTGTCAGGACCTAGCCCCACGGCATGCCTGCAGAGACAGGTCCTGATGTTTTTTGACCAAATCAATAGGAGAAGCAGCCTGATTTAAGCTAAAACAAGGCCGTTGTCCTCAACCACCACTAGCAGTTGTCCGTGAATAAGTCTGCTAGACACCATACACACACACAGATTCCTGCACTAAAAGGAGATCCGTCACTGTCTATGGAAAATACAACAATGTCATCAGATGGTCTATTCATGTGCTTCTGTTCCTCCCTTATTTCATACACTGTCCAAGGTGTTTGCATATGACAATAGCTCAACACTAATGGCCAGCTTCCTCATTTCTAGCCAGCTCATTAATGGTCGGCTGGCTATGTGTTATCCTACAAAGGAAATGGAAGGCAAATGTATAAAATTCACCTAAGATGGTATTTCACACACACAGCACACAGAACATAGACAAAATCGATGCCACACAAGGTCCACTACTAGCCAAGATGGCTACCCTGTCCTTTATATGTCACAGTGTCCACTTATGAAAGATTGGACCCTGGGAAGTGAATATTTCATGTATGAACCCAAATACTAGCACACTCTCTTAAAGGAAGCTTGAGCCAGGAAAAAAGTTGATGTTTACTTAGCTGGGTCTTCCCCGGCTGGTGCCCTCCCAAGTGTAAAGTATCCCCCCTGTGTCCGTGTGCAGTGTTTCAAAGTCTCACCTTTCTGCTGCTGCAATTCCTGTCCTCCTCCTCTATCACCGACATGGTTACCCAAAGCACAAGCACCTGTACCACGTGGCACCACACATGCGCCCATGGGCGTCCGCACATATGGCAAAACCGGGATTCTGCCCGAGCCTGGCCACCCGCGGCCCCCCCCTGGCCGTGTGCCTGTGCAGCCAGCAGGAGGGAACAGCGCAGAGAAGAGAGAGAGCTATGGGCACAGTGGGGAAGGGCGGACGTCTCCCCCCCTTCCCTCACCTTAGGGGGCTCTCTCTCCCTCGCTGTCCCCTCCGGAATGAAGTGTGCACTGTGCAGCGGCTGGCATCGGGCGGAACTTACCTCCTCTTGCTCCTGCGCCGGAAGTTCTGGTGCCGCACTCTGGTCTGGATCAGGCCAGAGTAGCGGCTAATCCATCCGGCGCGTGCAGACGAGAGGAGGTAAGTTCCGCCCTCTGCCAGCCGCTGCACACTTCATTCCGGACTCCGGAGGGGACAGCGAGGGAGGGAGGGAGAGCCCCCTAAGGTGAGTGCCCATAGCTCTCCCTCTTCTCTCCGCTGCTCCCCTCCTCCTGCACACAGACATGGCCACTTTTTCTGGGGACATATCCCCCTGCCTACATATACTGGGACATATACCCCTGCCAGGCCTGCCTACATATACTGGGACATATACACCTGCCTACATATACTGGGACATATACCCCTGCCTACATATACTGGGACATATACCCCTGCCTACATATACTGGGGACATATCCCCCTGGCTACATATACTGGGACATATACCCCTGCCTACATATACTGGGACATATACCCCTGCCTACATATACTGGGACATATACCCCTGCCTACATATACTGGGACATATACCCCTGGCTACTTTTTCTGGGGACATATACCCCTGCCTACATATACTGGGACATATACCCCTGCCTACATATACTGGGGACATATACCCCTGCCTACATATATTGGGCACATATACCCCTGGCTACCTGTTCTGGGGACATCTCTACCCCTGGCTACCAGTTCTGGGGACATCTCTACCCCTGGCTACCAGTTCTGGGGACATCTATACCGCTGGCCACCTATTCTGGGGACACCTATAGACCTGGGGCTACCTATTTTTGGGGAACCACTGCTGTCAGATTGAGTGTATTTTGGGGAACTGCTGCCAGGTGAGAGGTGTCTACATATTAAGGGGGCATTCTGCCTATTTATGTGAAAAGCTGTCTATTTATGTGCCTCATGACTGCTGAATTTGTCTTGTTGCGGGCCTCATGGTTACTGACTTTGTCTTGTTGGGGGCCTCATGATTTGTTGGGGGCCTCAAGATTGCTGAATTTGTCTTGTTGGGGGCCTCATGATTGCTGAATTTGTCTTGTTGGGGGCCTCATGATTGCTGAGTTGGTCATGTTGGGGGCCTCATGATTGCTGAATTTGTCTTGATGGGGGGGGGGGGGGGGGGCTCATGATTGCTGAATTTGTCTTGTTGGGGGTCACATGATTGCTAACTGCGAGACTATGGAAAAAGCTGAATCATCATCATATGAGACAATAGCATTAAACCTACTTTTTCCGCTTTTTAAAACAGAAAATGAAACTGGGAGGTTCTAAAAAAATGAATAATTTTTTTCAGGAGTACGATGGATGAAATTGTTTATCTTCACAGTTTATTTTCAACTTAATTTTCCATAATGTTCATGTATGAGTTAAAACGTTTGTATTTAGTTTAAATTGCTGTTGGCACTTTGTGATAGTAAAGTGACTTTGCAGTTTGGACACTCGACCTCCAAAAGGTTCGCCACCACTGTCCTAATCTAATGACCCACCATTGCTTAGTTCATGTAAACTTGTCTCCACCCACAACCACATTTTGGTTCATGACCAAACCCATTTTTCGGCGCGGCGCGCATACGTAGCTCCATTTTTTGCACCAGCCCAGATTTTTTTGCTCCCCACTTTTTGCCCCCCCCCCCCCCCTGGAAAATTTTCTGCGGACGCCTGATCAGATTCAATCAGAGAGTGAGATCTGTCTCATGGTCGATCTGCCCACACATTGCCTGATGTATGGGCACCTTTACACTAAAGCCCCTCTTAAAATGGTATACTTTTATGCAGATATAAAGAAGTTAAGAATGAACACCTTTCTATACAGTGTACCAGCCTGCATGGATGACCTTATATTTTCTGTTTCACATTCAAGCACAGCCCTCCCATTTCCATAGCTACCAATTTTTTGAGATGAGAAAGAGGGTCACTTTAAGACATGCCCCTGCCACACCTCTAATTACACCCTTGCCACACCCCTATCCACGCATGCCATTAAAAATTCATAAGCAAAAGATGTAATTTTAGAATTCAAATCACTCTGGTCCTTTCTATTATCCCTAGTTTTTCTTTAACGTTTGAAATTAAGAAATATATCATTTTAAAAATGGAAATTAAAATTGAAGTCAAACACATTTTTCAGTAAAAAAGAAAAACAAATACACCATATATTTACAAAGATCTGTCTATCAGTTCTGAAAGAGGGACAAATGAGGAAGAAAGAGGGACATATTTGGTTCACAAAGAGGGAATGTCTTTTTGAAAAAGGGACAGATGGGAGCTATACATGGTTTCTTTTTTTCCGCCTGTATCTACAAAAGATTATCACACTACAGAAAAAAGAAAAAACTTGTTAAACATACTAAATACTGTAGATTATTGCCCATCCACAGCGGTAGTGTTGTACTGTGTTACAGTGACACAGAGTGACAGCTCTCCAGGTAATATGAAACATCATATCTTACTGTCTGCACAGGAAGTCTCCCCACCGGGCAGCAGCAGGTAGGCATTCATTTAGTTTGTTGAACTAGAAGTCAGCACAGCAGGTAGGCCTTCAAATAAAAGAGATTCTTTATTTAGAAAGCGGTTTAAACATGTAGACATCTGCCGACTTCACACTACAAGCCCTATCATGACCTAACTACTAGTTTCCTGTCTGCTGCAGAGTCTGCTGCAGTATGGACTAGCCCAGGCATGGGCAAACTTGGCCCTCCAGCTGTTAAGGAACTACAAGTCCCACAATGCACTGCAGGAGTCAGACAGCTACAGTCATGCCTCATAAAGGCAAATGCATTGTGGGATTTGTAGTTCCTTAACAGCTGGAGGGCCAAGTTTTCCCATGCCTGGACTAGCCTGTGTAAAGTTAAATGATGATAGCATTTGTTAGCTTCCTGTGTTTGAGTCATTACTTGTTAGAAATCTTCATATCTGAAATCACATAGCTCAAACCCGGAGAGCCAATTAAGGCCGGTTGCATACATGGTGCAGTACGATTTACGCGCGGCAGAAGAGCCTACCGCATTGCACCGTTTTATGGCATGCAGATTGTTCCCCTGCACCAGACTGCGCCGACAGGGAAAATGTCATGGCCCTGCCCCGCTCAGTGACGTACTTACTGCTTGACAGGAAGTACATTATGGCAAATCCCCTGATCTGTGTTTGCTTGCCACACTGCTACCGCAACAATCTTTAAAGATTATTTGTTGTGCCATTGACTCCCATGGAGTTGTGTGCTGAACGCTAATACTCATAACGCTCGGCAATCTAGAGAAAATATATTCCTCCAGATGAGTTTATAGCTATTTTAATTTTACACCTGCAGTTTCAAATAGCAATATAATTCATTTTCATTATTTGAAAAGTTGTGCTTATTTGTTATACACTTTCTATAAAATTACACTCAGGTCTTTAAAACTAGGGGAAAAGCAACATGATAAACATAACCTAGCTCAATGCCACGAACGAGGGAATTTGGGTGTCTGGCTGGTAATTTGGGTGCTGCATAGACTGCAATGTTAATTGTGGCTTTAGCTGTACCCAGTATAAAATTTGAGCACCTGAAGCACTGGATTTCGGGAGTTCGTAGCGGCACATGGAGTTCAGCTACTTTGTAGTTAAATCCCATTCAGTGGTGAAGATAGTGGTGGGTGGCAAAGATAGCTGCAATGGTGCACGGAGTTCAACAACATGGTAGCCAAACTCCCAGTAGTGGAAAAGGGAGGAAAGGGAGCGAGAAAGTGGATCATGGAGTTCAGCAATGTAGCAGGGTGCCCAACCATCTGTATAATTATGGACAGTGTTTGAACAGAAGCCATGGTCGACTTTATGGACATGAATGAGGTTTAGTGCATGTGCATGCCTGTTTTCCGACTGATCATGGAGCATCGCACTTCAATGTGTGAGGGCCACCTGCATTATTTATTAAATTAAGGTATTCTGGTGATACAGTGTGTTAAAACTGGGGCCTAGGAGCAATAAGAGTGCAACCAAACTATATTGGATGGGTTATGAGGGTAACAAAGTGTCATATAATGTATGACTCCTCCCCATTGTCATAGGGAGATCACAGTGTCAACCAAGTATCCTGTGAATGTACATTTCCACAACTCTTCTTTTCCTGAAAGACTTTGCTGACCTTACAGTGTGCAGACTCTCAAGAGTTGTGATCTCAGGCCTACTTGGTGAAAGTCAGAGAGATGGCAGTTTAACCCTTTCCACTCGTATGTCCCGCACAGCGGGACATATGGAAAAACCCGATGCGCTCGTATGTCCCGCTATGCGGGACATCCCTGCAGCGGCGGTTTGTGGCGCATTGGGACCGCCACAAACCGCCGATCTGTGTGTGCCTATTAGTGGGCATGTAATACTACATGCCCACACAGTCAGTGCCCCCCAGCCCCATACCTGATGTCCGCGATCCCAGCCGGCAGGAAGTGACATTTACATTTAAATGTCACTCCTGTTTCTTTGCTGTTTTTTTTTTATAAATAAAAAATAGTTGCTGATTCCCTTCTGCAGATTCCTTTCTGCAGATTGCATGCACATTGCATGCAGATTACTTTGCAGATTTATTGCAGCTTGCCTGCAAAGTTGCATTGAAAATCAATGGAATCCTATGGAATGGACTGGGGGTGAGTGTAAATAGTAGCCAGTATTTTATTGAGAATATGCCCAATCGAAATACCAAAGATTGCATTGTGTGTAGGGACAGTAAGACACGGGGTGGCGGGCATAAAACAACCTATTATTGCAAAACTTGCTCATGCAGGCCCGGATTACACCCAGGAAACTGTTTTTCCATTTACCATACTTTGGCTTTCTCCTCTGCTACCAGCCAATAGAAGATGCCAAACTGGCCAAATAAGGTATCAAATTAAACGTTATAATATGTTCTTTAAAATAAGATATACCACTGTTACTGTGTTACGTTCCATGTTGAAATGAAAGAGAGAGTAAGAGGGAGAGCGCATTTCTTTAAAAGAAAACTCTGAGCAGAAATGACTTCCTTTAGGCAAGAACTCCGAGTGGACTTTGGCACTTTGCCAAAACGCTGGGCTAATGTTAATGGATGGGGCAACTTCCACAGGAGCGTTTGCGTTTCCCAGAAACGCAAACGCAGGACCTGCAGCATTTTGGGAGCGTTAGCGCTTCAATGTAAAGTATTGAAACGCTAGCGGAAACGCTCAGCAAAACCTAAACTGAACGGTTTTGCTAGCGTTTTGCGGTTCAGCACACTGTAACAAAATGAAAAATAATTCACAGGACCAATTAGGATAAAAATGCGAAACGCAAAACGCTATGCAACCACTGAGCAAAAAAACACAATGTTGCAAAACTCGACCGAAAACGCACATTAATCCGCTTGCAAACCGCTCAGACAAAACGCTAGCGGTAGCGTTTCGCGTTTGCTGATTTCAGTGGGTTCCATGCCTTAGAGTCCTTTTCCACCAGCTACGTTGCGAATATTCAAACACTTGCTAATTTATGATCACAATGGTAACCTGATTTTAATGGTAATTGTGGAAGTCCTTTTTCACCAGTAAAATTTTAACTTTGGAAGTTTTAAAAGCACTGCTTGCTGCAGTCTTTATGTGCCTGTGTTGTTTTAATAGAAATTGCAATGACTGCGATTTTTGATGCAATTTTAGTATGCGATTCCCATGATACCTAGCAAATTGCCCAGAATACTTTGCTGGTTCCTGTTTCCTACTTCATATAAAGCATGACAAAATGTCAGTATGGTTTCAGACAGAGAATTTTATTAAAGAGCTGGAAAAAATTAAAGAGGAACTCCAGTGAAAATAATGTAGTAAAAAAAGTGCTTAATTTTTTACCATAATTATGTTTAAATGATTTAGTCAGTGTTTGCTCATTGTAAAATCTTTCCTCTCCCCGATTTACATTCTGACATTTATTACATGGTGACATTTTTATTGGGCAGGTTATGTAGCTGCTGCTAGCTGTTTTGGCTGTTAGAGACAGCTGTAAACAGCTAATTCCTGTCTGTGAACATTGTTACATTGTGGCAGTTTGCCCAGAGTACCGCGGTACTCAGAGCTTCTTGTGGGAGGGGTTTCAGCACAAAATCAGTCATACAGCGCCCCCTGATGGTCTGTTTGTGAAAAGCATTATATTTCTCATGTAAAAGGGGGTATCAGCTACTGATTGAGATAAAGTTCAATTCTAGGTTGGAGTTTCTCTTTAAAGAGACTCTGTAACAAAAAAAAGGTCCCCTGTGGGATTCTTACCTCAGGAGGGGGAAGCCTCTGGATCCTATCGAGGCTTCCCCATCCTCCTCCATCCCACGGTGGCAGCGCTGGACCTTCCCGTAACCACGGCTAACAATTTGTCATGCTACATAACGAGAATTTCACCTGCGCAGTAGAGAGGACATGATTGGGATCGGCTATTTATGCCTGATCCCGATCAGAGAGCCGCTACTGCGCCTGCGCTGGAGCTGGGAAGTTAAATATTTACTGCCTGCCATTCAGGGGCTTCTAGTGCTGCCACTATGGATCAAACGAGGACAGGGGAAGCCTCGTTAGAATCCAGAGGCTTCCCCTTCCCGAGGTAAGTACCCCACAGGGGACTTTTTTTTGTTACAGATTCTCTTTAACAGAGACCAACCAGAATATCACTACCTAACATGTGACAGCATCTGGGGTAATATAGGCTCACAAATCAATCATGAAAGCTGGAACATGACACTTTTTTACAGCCAGTAATTTAATTCTAAAATGCATTTTCCTGCAGCCAATCACATAAAAAAATCACAAAACGAAAATCGCAATCTTTATTTTACAAAAACGCAGCATTTTCATTTGATGAAAAACGCATTAAAATCACAATACGATTGTGTTTGCATAATGCAATTTTTGGTGGAAAAGAGCCCTAAAGGGCTAATCAACTTTGTGGAGAAATGGTAAAATGTTTGACTTAAGAAACGATCAGATGGACGCATGTACACATCATCAGGAGTAATTATGATAGTATCATTGATAGCTGTGCATTGAAAACACTATGAAAGCAACCAAAAATATAAAAATGAAAAGCAGACACACAAAAGAATTGGAATGGGGATGACTAAGCTCTGTCAATGGACACTCCAGATAGCTATCAAAAATGGCTAAAACCCTGCTCACTTTTACTGTGAATTGTAAGATTTTCCTGGCATGTTATTTCATTCTATAAGACACTGGCCTCAATTCACTAAGATCATGGTGGTGATGATAATAATGCAAGAGAAAACGTATCACCTCACATCGATCGGTATTTTAAAGGAATGCTGTAGGGGGCTAGTGGGAAAAGTGTATATGTAATGATGGTTATTCTTTTGGCGTGATATTGCGTACTTTGCTAAGTGCCCTGTAACCCTTGCATATGCTGTCTGCACATGAAAGATTTGCAGATATTTAGTGAATATCAGTGGCACACATGGGCCCGTGTAAATGCAGGGGAGGTGCTATGTCTCCTGGGTTCCATGCAACTCCATCACAGTCAGGCACAAATTATCCTCTAGGTTTGTGCATATGCTGGCTGATTGTGAGCTCCTCTGAGGACAGTCAATGACATGACTGTACTCTGTAAGGTCCTGCAGAAAATGTAAGTGCTGTGTATTAAGCCCACTCCTCTACGCACTTTTCACCCATGACTGCCAGCCTATCCATACCTCAAATATAATTGTTACGTTTGCAGATGATACGACTGTCATTGAGCTTATATCAGGCAATGAGGAAGCTGCATACAGAGAAGAAGTTAGGAACCTGACTGCATGGCAGGGGCCCCAACCCCCCCGATTTCGGCGGGACGGTCACGACCCCCCCTGGTCCCGGCCGCTGGGGATTGAGGGGGGAAAAAAAACCCGATCAAGGCACCAGTCCGGTATGCGGCATGGATGGCCGCCGCCGCCATTAACCTTCTCCCTCCCTCCCTTCCTCCCTATGTACTCCCCAGTGTCCCCTTCCCCCCGCAGAGTAAAATGGGCAGTGAGCGGGCTGTAAGTGTTACCATTGCCATACCGGGATGTCATCTGGCTCTTCTAGGCTTCCTGCTTCCTGTGCTACCTGGTGCCTCGATCAGGTTTTTTCCCCCCCTCTCTCTGCCCACCCACGGAAAACCTCACCCTCCTCCCCACCCACTGGCACCCTCACAGCGCCTCCCTTTTCGGGAGTCATTAAAAATTAATAATTAAAAAAAAACAACCTTTTTTAGTGGTGTGGGTGTGGCTAGGGGGTTGGGGGTGTGGCCAGGGGTGTGGCCTAAGTGTCCCATTTTGAAAAATCAAAATGTTGGGAGGTATGGCATGGTGCGACATTAACAACCTGTTATTAAATACAAAGGAATTATTCTGGACTTTAGGCCCATTAAAAAGACCACTCACTTACCACTAATTATCAATGCAGAGGCTGTGGAGACAGTTTCCAGCTTAAAATTTTTGGGAGTCACCATCACAGAGAACCTATCCTGGGCTGACAATGCTTTAGCTCTAACTGACAAAGCACAACAACGCCTCTACTTTTTGAGAAAACTAAGGAGAGCTAACCTCCCACAGAAGCTGCTGGTTAATTTCTACAGATGCACTACGGAAAGTATTCTGACCAATTGCATGACGGCCTGCATGACGTACAACAGCTGCACCAAGGCTACTAGAGAAGCCCTTCAGAAAAAACAGCAGAAGCCATTATCGGCACGACAGCACTGAACTACATTACTGGAACTCTTGTATAAGACTTGCTGTATGAGAATGGCCAAAAACATTATCAAGGACAACACTCACCCTGGAAATGCCTTGTTTGAGCTCCCTCCATCAGGAAAACGTCTTAGATCAATGCGCATGCAAACAAACAGACTGAAAAACAGCTTTTTCCCATCTGCCATAAACTTGATGAACTCTGAATACTCTCTGAAATAATGAACACTGTGTACAAATTGTATAAAAATCTGTAATACCTGGTATACTTGTATAATCTCTTCTCTTTCTACCTTTGTTACTATCACTATGTTACCTATATGTGTATAATCACTGCTGCGCTCCGCAGATATGTGCCTTCAAACCTGCAATGAAAACTTCACATAGGGTGATAACGTTCTATACCATTAAACAAGTCTCTAAATTTGCATGCAAGCTCCACCAGGGTGACACTTCACATCCGTGTATAGTGCTCTCATTCAGTGCTCATTCCGTGAAAATCCCCAACTGGTATATGCCAAAACGCTCACCAGATGCAGCCCACCTCAGATTGCAGGTGGAAGTTTCACTTTTGGCCCACTGCCAGTCAATAACATCACCTCAATTCGTCATAAATCTTCATTTAATTCCATAAAATCAGCTGCTTGTAGCGCTCCTCCAGGGCCCCGTGTCACTGCGTACAGCCCCGTCCCAGCCTCCAAACGCTGCCCGCTTCCTGCTCCACCTTCCTGGTGGAGCAGGAAGCGGGCAGCGTTTGGAGGCTGGGACGGGGCTGTACGCAGTGACACGGGGCCCTGGAGGAGCGCTACAAGCAGCTGATTTTATGGAATTAAATGAAGATTTATGACGAATTGAGGTGATGTTATTGACTGGCAGTGGGCCAAAAGTGAAACTTCCACCTGCAATCTGAGGTGGGCTGCATCTGGTGAGCGTTTTGGCATATACCAGTTGGGGATTTTCACGGAATGAGCACTGAATGAGAGCACTATACACGGATGTGAAGTGTCACCCTGGTGGAGCTTGCATGCAAATTTAGAGACTTGTTTAATGGTATAGAACGTTATCACCCTATGTGAAGTTTTCATTGCAGGTTTGAAGGCACATATCTGCGGAGCGCAGCAGTGATTATACATGTAAATTTTCCTGAACTGGACTTTCTGCAGCGATCCCATATATTGGTGCAATTAGGTGTATTTGAACTGTGGCGCAGTATTTTAATTTTATTAATGTTACCTATATGCACCGTGGGGTTGTCATGAAAAGTAATTTCGTTGTGTTACACAATGACAATAAAGTGCTTGAATCTTGAATATAAATTCATAATAATAATATGATACACCATTACACTACGACTATGGCAGGGATTATATTGTGATCTCCTCTGAGGAAAGTTAGTGGCATGACTATGCACTCCATTAAGTCCTACAGAGGATGTGATATATACACTAAATATATATTAATAATATGGGAGGACATTATACTATGTCTATGGTTTGGATTAGCTTGTGAGCTCCTCTGAGGATGATCAGTGACATGAATGTGTACTCTGTGAAAAGCACTGTGAAAGATATCAGAGCCACATACCGTTATAAGAGATGGCCCGAACCTCCCATTTTAGGTTCGTGAACCGGGTTCGCAAACCTCCCGCGAAAGTTCGCTTCGCGCAAACTTTTGCGAACCGCAATAGACTTCAATGGGGAGGCGAACTTTGAAAACTATAAACATTTATGCTGGCCACAAAAGTGATGGAAAAGATGTTTCAAGGGGTCTAACACCTGGAGGTGGGCATGGTGGAGTGGGATGGATGCCAAAAGTCCTGGGGAAAAATCTGGATTGGACGCAAAGCAGCATTTTAAGGGCAGAAATCACATTGAATGCTAAATTGCAGGCCTAAAGTGCTTTAAAACATCTTGCATGTATATATATCAAACAGGGAGTGTAATTAGAGTACTGCTTCACACTGACACACCAAACTCACTGTGTAACGCATCGCAAACAGCTGTTTCCGTAGTGACGGCCGTGCTGGACTGGTGCGCACCATGGCGAGTTTGCTCTTCCTCACTCAGTGATGTCAGGTAATGTCTGACTGCCTTATCAACTTTCGATGGTTCTTTCTCTACCATTGTTAAAGCTTACATCTATTTTTTTAACCACTTGTTCTGCTTGCTGTTCAGTACCTGCACCGTGAATCTTTTTTGGAGGGCAAGTCTGCCATTGCGAGTGACCTTGTGTAATGGCCGGGGAATCCTGAATCAATTCCAGTCCGGAGTGGGAGCCTAAGAAACGGCTAACACCACCACACATCCAAGGAAGGCAGCAGGCACGCTGTGGGCAAAGGAACAGGAACAGCTACCACAAATCCAAGGAAGGTAGCAGGCATGGGCATGGCATGCACTGCCCGAGGTAGTGACCAAAAGGAGGACTTTCGAGGCCCTGCTGTATATGACACTGATAGACTGTACTACCTGTAACGAGAATCTGTTATGAAGGGCAAGTCTGCCATCCATTCAAGTGAAAGGAATGCACTGACTGCCAGGTATAATACAATGTGCAGTCAAAGATGCAGTGAAAGGTATGCAGTGACTGCAAACAGCTGTTTGTGTAGTGACGGCCGTGCTGGACTGGTGCGCACCATTTCTGACAGGACGCTTGCGGCAGGGCAAGAGAGAAGTTGGATGGCAAATTGGGACAGCTCTGGCCACAGGTCAAACCTGCGCACCCAGTAGTCCAAGGGTTCATCACTGCTCACAGTGTCTACATTCACACTTAAGGCCAGGTGGTGGAGGGTGGATCCGGAAGCGCTAAGGCGAGGCGTTGGAGTAAAGAATGTCCGCATGTCCGACATCACCATGAGATCGCTGGAGCGTCCTGTGCTTGCCTGCGTGGACATGGGAGAAGGATTACTGGCAGTGGTACCTTTATTGCCTTGTGCTGTGACTTCACCCTTAAACGCATTGTAAAGCATAGTTGCCAGCTTGTTCTGCATGTGCTGCATCCTTTCTGCCTTCTGGTGAGTTGGTAACATGTCTGCCACTTTGTGCAGATACCGAGGGTTTAGTAGCGTGGCCACCCAGTACAGCTCATTCCCCTTGAGTTTTTTTATACGGGGGTCCCTCAACAGGCTGGACAGCATGAAAGACACCATCTGCACAAAGTTGGATGCAGACTACTATCCATCTCCTCTTGCTCTTCCTCAGTGACGTCAGGTAAGTCCTCAGCAATAACAAATACCTTAATACTTCAACCCCAATGAATATTCGTACCAGGGAGTCAACCAGTCACACCCGTATCCACCTAAGGTGCAGCAACAGTCCAATTTAGAAAAAAGACCGGGTCTCGACCTGGATTTAAGGCCTGTTTGGCCAATTTTATTGTATCACAGTGCAAACCAGCACAACGTTTCGACCAAATGGGTCTTTCTCAAGTGCTTACAGACTTCATGTGCAGAAACCATACATATAGACAGATTAAAACACACCCCTACAGGGGAGGGCACATTTTAAAGGGACAGACCATTGTATTCACACTTCATAGGAAACATTTTAGATTATAGGCCTCATTCATGCCATTTGGCGCAAGAGTACCCAAATCATATATCCATTTGCTTTCTTTACGTAGCAGGGAGATTTGGGGGTCCACACCATCTTGCGAGAACACCTTCTCCAATATGCACCATCTCAAGTCACCCACTGTGTGCCCGCATTCATGGAAGTGGCGACCTACGGGAGATTCAAATTTGTCCTTAGATTTTTCTTTACTCTCCTTTTCTTTTTTATAATTCCTAATATTACTCCTATGTTCATTAATCCTCCTCCTCCCATCCCTAGTTGTCTGTCCAACATAACCCATTCCGCAGGGACACTTTAACAGATAAATCACATTAGTCGTAATACAGGAATAATTACCCTTAATCCTAATCCTTGTCCCTTTTGTGGTATGAGTGACATAGTCACCCCGGATTATCGATGAACAATTTTGACAGTTCATACAGGGGAACGTGCCCTTACGGCGTGAAATGAACATAGTAGTCACCTTGTTAGGTTCCTTTAAATCAGCCCTCACAAACTGATCTCTAACAGTGCTGGTCGTAATGGAAAAATCTACGCTTACAGATCATTACGCGTAATTTTACGCTATTACGCATTACGCAATTATGGTTACTGCGTAGACATTTATCTACGTTTCATGTCTGTAATTACGCATGGTCCTTACGCAATTACGCGTAAGAATACCGTAATGCAGGTTGTTATGGTACGGTCTTACGCGTAATTTCGTACTAGCAATTAATGCGTAAGGCCATGCACCCAAGTGGAAAAGTTGACGCATGGATCAATGTTAGGTAGCCGCCGACTTTAAGGGTTAATAGCAAAGCCCCCTTAATTGCTAAGAGCCTCAAATTTGGAGAATATATTAAGGAGAGCAGAAGGAATAAGAGGAAATTTTTTTTTTCAAAAAGACCTTATAGTTTTTCATAAAATCGATTTTAAAGTTTCAAAGGAAAAATGTATACATTTAAAAACCCGCCGAATTTAACGGTTAATAGCAAAGCCTGCTTAAAATTTAGGAACACCAAATTCGCAGTGTATATTAAGGGGATCAGTGGGAATAAGAGGGAAACATTTTTTTCAAAAAGACCTTATAGTTTTTGAGAAAATCGATTTTTAAGTTTCAAGGGGAAAAATGTCTTTTAAATTTGGAAAATGCCAGTTTTTTTGCACAGGTAACAATAGTGTATTATTTTCATAGATTCCCCCAAGTGGGAAGAGTTTAACTTACTTCGTTCTGAGTGTGGGAAATATAAAAAAAATGACGTGGGGTCCCCCCTCCCAGACCTCTTTAACCCCTTGTCCCCCATGCAGGCTGGTATAGCCAGAATGCGGAGCACCGACCGCGTGGGGCTCCGCACCCTGACTATACCAGCCCGCATGGTCCATGGATTGGGGGGTCTCGGAAGGGGAGGGGCAGCCAAGCTTTCCCCTCCCCCTCCGAGCCCTTGTCCAATCCAAGGACAAGGGGCTTTTCTCCACCTCCGATGGGCGGTGGAGGTGGAGGCCGCGATTTCCTGGGGGGGGGGGGTTCATGGTGGCATCTGGGAGTCCCCTTTAAAAAGGGGTCCCCCAGATGCCCACCCCCCCTCCCAGGAGAAATGAGTATAGGGGTACTTGTACCCCTTACCCATTTCCTTTAAGAGTTAAAAGTAAATAAACACACAAACACTTAGAAAAAGTATTTTAATTGAACAAAAAACATAACCACGAAAAAAGTCCTTTAATATTCTTAATTAACCATTAATACTTACCTGTCCCTTTAAATAAATGATCCCTCGAAATAGCCTCGGAAATGTTCTATCAGTTACAATGTAACAAAGTTATTACAATGTAACAACTTTGTTACATTGTAACTACGCCGCACCCGACGTCACTCGCCGCTCAGCCGCCGCATACACTTACGCGTCCTTGCAGGACGCTAAGTCCCCGCCAGCTCCCGCTGTCCACCCCGCCCACATCTGTCACCCACATGTCACCCACATGCTGAGGGTGTAGCGGCAGTGAGAAACATTTTTGAAGGAAAGGAAAATGCAAATATAGACCGCATGATGTTTGCTGTAATGCTATTGGAGTTCTGTCTGAGGTCTAATTATTTTCGATGTGGTCAAGATTTTTTCTTACAGGTCCAGGGAGTCACTATGGGGGCCCCATATGTGCCAAGTTTGGCCAATGTATACATGGCAGAGTTTGAGGCCAAGTTTATGTTGGAGAATGACATTTTTCTAAAATATAGTAAGGGCTTCTGTAGGTATATTGACGGCCTATTTTTTTGTTGGACAGGGCCTGAGCAAGTTTTGCTGGATTTTTTCAATGGCCTCAACCTCTGCCATGATACATTAAAGTTCACGCTTGAATATAATGCTACTAAACTAAATTTTTGGGATGTGAGCATAGAGATTAAAGGGGGTGTTTTTGAGACGGACCTGTTCCGCAAGGACACAAACAGGAATAATGCGTTACTGACAAGCAGTTGTCACCCTCCATCTTTGATTAAGGGACTCCCAAAAAGTCAGCTCATTAGAGCCCGTAGAATTACATCCAGTGATGAGAAATACCAAAAACAATCTAAAAGGATGGTGGCGGAATATGAGAAGTGGGGGTACCATAGAGAGATGGTAGAGGAAACTGCAGCTCAGGTGGCCAGAATGGATAGAAGTACGTTGAGAGGAAGAAAAGATGTTAAAAAAGAGCCCCAGGATGGAGTGCAATTTATTCTAACATATGACAATCATGCATCAGACATTAGGAAATGTCTGCTTGGAGCCTGGTAAGTGGTGGAGACTGATCCGCTGCTGTCCAAGATATTTCACTCCCCCCCCTAGAATGGTCTTTAGGAAAGGAAAAAGTGTTAGAGATCAGTTAGTGAGGGCTGATTTAAAGGAACCTAACAAGGCGACTACTATGTTCATTTCACGCCGTAAGGGCACGTTCCCCTGTATGAACTGTCAAAATTGTTCATCGATAATCCGGGGTGACTATGTCACTCATACCACAAAAGGGACAAGGATTAGGATTAAGGGTAATTATTCCTGTATTACGACTAATGTGATTTATCTGTGTCCCTGCGGAATGGGTTATGTTGGACAGACAACTAGGGATGGGAGGAGGAGGATTAATGAACATAGGAGTAATATTAGGAATTATAAAAAAGAAAAGGAGAGTAAAGAAAAATCTAAGGACAAATTTGAATCTCCCGTAGGTCGTCACTTCCATGAATGCGGGCACACAGTCAGTGACTTGAGATGGTGCATATTGGAGAAGGTGTTCTCGCAAGATGGTGTGGACCCCCAAATCTCCCTGCTACGTAAAGAAAGCAAATGGATATATGATTTGGGTACTCTTGCGCCAAATGGCATGAATGAGGCCTATAATCTAAAATGTTTCCTATGAAGTGTGAATACAATGGTCTGTCCCTTTAAGTAATGTGCCCGCCCCTGTAGGGGTGTGTTTTAATCTGTCTATATGTATGGTTTCTGCACATGAAGTCTGTAAGCACTTGAGAAAGACCCATTTGGTCGAAACGTTGTGCTGGTTTGCACTGTAATACAATAAAATTGATCAAACAGGCCTTAAATCCAGGTCGAGACCCGGTCTTTTTTCTAAATTGGTCAGGTAAGTCCTCCTCCTCCCCCCAGCCACGAACAATACCACGGGAACGTCGATCAGCACAAGCCCCCTGTGACGCCTGCTGCGGTTGTTCTTCTGCCGCCGCCTCCTCCTCCTCCAAAGAAACACCTTACTCATCATCCGAGTCTGACTCCTCTTCCCCACACGACTCTTCCTCCTCCTCCCCCCTCTGTGCTGCCGCAGGTGTTGAGGAAACATTGCTTCCACGACTGTTCCTGCTATAACTGTTCCTTTTCACACTCCTCCACAGCTTGATCCACCACTCCACGCATGGCATGCTCCAGGAAGTAAGCGTACAGGATCAAGTCGCTGATGGTGCCTTCACTGCGACTCTCCAGGTTGGTCACCTCCTCAAACGGCCGCATGAGCCTGCATGCATTTCGCATCAGTGTCCAGTTGTTGGGCCAGAACATCCCCATCTCCCCAGATTGTGTCCTTTTACTGTAATTGTACAGGTACTGGGTAACAGCTTTCTCCTGTTCTAGCAGGCAAGAGAACATGACCAGGGTCGAATTCAAGCGAATCGAGCTATCACATATCAAGTGTCTCACCAGCAAGTTGTTTCTCCGCTGAATGTCCGCAAAGTGTGCCATGGCCATGTAATGAAATGCCCACACAACTTCCTGGCCTGCTTCAGGACGTCCTCTAAGCCTGGGTACTTTGACACAAATCTTTGAATGACTAGATTCAGCACATGTGACATGCAGGGTACATGTGTCAACTTTCCCAAATTCTAAGCGGAAAGGACATTGCTGCCGTTGTCACACACCACGTTGCCGATCTCCAGCTGGTGAGGGGTCAATCACTGATCCACCTGTTTGTTAAGAGCAGCCAGGAGAACTGGTCCAGTGTGACTCTCCGCTTTGAGGCAAGACATGTCTAAGATGGCATGACACCGTCGTACCTGGCATGCAGTATAGGCCCTGGGGAGATGGGGCTGTGTAGCTGGAGAGGAGATCGCAGCACCAGTAGAGTTGAACTGCCACTCAGCCAAGGAGAAGGAGGAGGATGACAGCGAAGAGGATGTAGCAGAAAGAGAGGAGGTGGCAGGAGGCCTCCCTGCAAGCCGTGGCGGTGTCACAAGTTGATCCGCTGCACAGTCACGTACTCCCTGCTTGCCATCGGTCACCCGGTTGACCCAATGGGCTGTGTAAGTTATGTACCTGCCCTGACCGTGCTTGGCAGACCAGGCATCCATGGTCAGGTGGACCCTTGACCCAATGCTGTGTGCCAGAGATGACACTACTTGCCTCTCAACTTCATGGTACAGTTTGGGTATCGCCTTTTTAGAGAAATAATTGTGGCCTGGTATCTTCTGGCCACAAATTTACGGAAGGCCTCAGAGTCCACCAGCTTGTATGGTAACAGCTGGCGAGCTAACAGTTCCGCCACGCCAGCTGTCAGACGCCGGGCAAGGGGGTGACTGGCAAAAATTGGCTTTTTCCGCTCAAAGATTTCTTTCACGGACACCTGGATGCTGTGGGCAGAGGAGCAGGACCCGCTCAAGGGCGGAGGCGGAGTGGAGGAGGGTGGCTGTGAAGGTGCAAGGGAGAAAGCGGCTGAAGATGCTGCACCTGAAGGAGGAAGAGGAGAAGGAGGGTGGCTTTTCTTTTGTGTGCTGCTTTTGCTCAGATGCTCTTCCCATTGCAGTTTGTGCCTTTTCTCCATGTGCCTTCGTAAGGCACTTGTCCCTATGTGAGTGTTGGCCTTTCCATGGCTAAATTTTTGGAGGCAGAGAGAAAAGATGGCATTGCTCCAATCTGAGGCTGACACATTAAAACATTTCCAAACCGCTGAGTGGGGTGATGGCAGTATGGTGGCATCAGCAGCTGACGTTGAAGGGCATGTTGGCTGGCTGTACATAGGTGGCATTATATGGCGCCGGACACTGCCACCAAATGCTTCTGATGACGAGCTCCCCCTGCTTCTTTCAGCAACTCGTAACCTCCTACTCCTCTCTGACTCCCCCTCTGAACTGCCCCCCTGTTCATCTCCTCTATTGGGAACATACGTGGGATCCATATCATCATCATCATAATCATCCTGGCCAGCTTCACTTGCCTCAGACATATCATAAACTGCACCAACAGCAGGTACTTCATCATCTTCACACGTTACGTCCATAGTGTCGCCGCCTAACTCAGATATATGAGGTGGTGTAACTTGCTTCATCTGGTTTTAACAATAATGGCTGTGAATCAGTTAATTCCCCACTGATTAACTCCTGTGAAGTGTCAAATGCAACGGATGTGGTGCTTGTGGTAGCGCTGGTGGCTGCAGGAGATGAGGTGTTCTGTGTTAAATAGTCAACCACGTCCCGACAATCTTGGGAGTTGATGGGACATGCCTTCTTCTGAGCACTGTACTTTGGGCCAGGGCCGCACAAAATCACATCAACATGACCTCGCACAGACCTGCCGGGTGGCCTTCCTCTGGGTCTGCCTCTACCTCTGCCTGTTTTGTCCATTGTGTCCATATCGGGGGGGGGGGGGGGGGGTGAAGTGAAAGGTATGCATTGACTTGAATAATACAATGTGCAGTCACACAAGTGCAGTTAACACTGTGTGCATTCACGTAGGTAGGTGGGTGCACTGAACACAACAGGTAGGTATATGCAGTGATGAGGTGGGTGCGCTGAACACAACAGGTAGGTATATGCAGTGATGGGTATTACAATGTGCACCTGTCACACACAGACAGGTAGCGGACAGGCACAGTGACACTGCGTGCGCTCAACTCACGTAGTAGGTGGGTGCACTGTGAACAACAGGTAGGTAGGTATATGCAGTAATGGGTATTACAATGTGCACCTGTCACACACAGACAGGTAGCGGACAGGCGCAGTGACACTGCGTGCGCTCACGTAGGTAGGAGAGTGCACTGTGAACAACAGGTAGGTATATGCATTAATGGGTATTACAATGTGCACCTGTCACACACAGACAGGTAGCGGACAGGCACAGTGACATTGCGTGCGCTCAACTCACATAGGTAGGTGGGTGTACGGTGAACAACAGGTAGGTAGGTATATGCAGTACTGGGTATTACAATGTGCACCTGTCACACACAGACAGGTAGCAGACAGGCACAGTGACACTGCGTGTGCTCAACTCACGTAGGTAGGTGGGTGTACGGTGAACAACAGGTAGGTAGGTATATGCAGTACTGGGTATTACAATGTGCACCTGTCACACACAGACAGGTAGCGGACAGGCACAGTGACACTGCGTGCGCTCAACTCACGTAGGTAGGTGGGTGCACTGTGAACAACAGGTAGGTAGGTATATGCAGTACTGGGTATTACAATGTGCACACACACAGGTATTCATTGAATGTGCTGGGCCTGGCTGGCAGTGGTACACACACAGTATGAATTATCAAGGCTGTCTATGCAACACAAGTGTAAGTGGGACACACACAGAAAAAAAAATAGATCACAAGAACAAGATTAGCTCTCAAAAGAGCTGTTGTGGGGTGCTATTTTAGCAATAAGAATCAGCAAGGAGCAAGCTAACTAACTTACAAGAGCCTAACTAAGCTTTCCCTATGATAGTCTGCAGCAGCAGCAGCTTTCTCTTCTCTATTTACTGCAGAAACACGAGTGAGTAAAATGGCCGGCGGTGCCTGCCTTGTATAAGGGGGGGGAGTGGCTCCAGGAGGGAGTGTAGCCTGATTGGCTACAATGTGCCTGCTGACTGTGATGTAGAGGGTAAAGTTGACCCTAATGGTGCATTATGGGGGCGAACCGAACTTCCGAAAAAGTTTGCGGTTCTCCGCGATCGCGAACCCCCGGAAGTTCTACGGGAACCGTTTGCCGGCAAACCATTCGGGCCATCTCTAACCAGTATACAGAATAATAATATTAATAATATTGGTATGGTAACTTTTTTGTCTATTTACATTCTTACAAATGTTCATCTGTGACACTGCTGTATGAGGAGAAGTGATAATTGCCTGTATCGCAGTCATGTATGAGACATACTATATAGGTTAAAAACATGTACTACAGTAATACAGTACATACAGAATGCATAGAAGGTTCACATCCTGTAATGTTATTTAAACTTTTTGGATTCACCAATGATCTCTTGACCACGCCCACTCACATGGGGCCCTCTACATTTATTCTGCACAGGGGCCCCTGTTAGCTTTGTCTGCCACTGGTGAGTTTACACAATTAATAATACGGTGCACAGATCATTCACTTCATTAGTAAGACCTCACTATTTGTAAGGGAAGGCAGGGCCAACCACTATTCAATCGTCACATACACTAATGGACCGCCACTCATATACTATAATACTCTTTATTGTATCAAAAGGTTAATAACAACAACAACAGACCCCTTAAACCCTCCACCTGTTAAAACCCCATACCCACACTGGATTCAACAGAAACGCTCCTGGTCACACCATACACATACAACCCGCATTCATCAACCATGGACTGAACCAATCCGTGATAGCTAAATGAATCGAGGCAACCTAATGACTTCACTTCAAATGCAAGTCCACTTATCTAAATTCACTCCGGAATATACATGCTTGATAATTAGTCATGCAGCATCAGGTCACAGTCCAGGGTTAAATCTTCAACAACTGCGACAGCCCTCTGCACAAACATATCTTTTAAGTGCTTCCTTATGAAAATATTCACACCTTCCTCGGAACACCATGCCACCATTGTACACGCTGGCTCTCCGCACAGCTAAATGGCTTCCAGAATACCTCCCTTCAGCATAAAGGCATTACCTTCTCACCGCCACAACTTATGGTCACCAGGGCTTCCTACTGCGGCGTCCCGCAGTATACAGGTACCTGTGTATGTGATAACTTGCCGGCTTACAGCGTGTCATGCGTCCCCTTGTATGGACGCCGGAGCAGCTCCCCGCATCCAGCGTATTGGCCACACCCACATACGCGTTACGCCCACCAACGTGAGCTTCGTCAATGTGATGACGCTGTGGCTGGGTGATAGTGGGAACACCCTCTTCTATTTAAAACAGAACTGTCTTCCATCCACGCCTCTTTTTGGGTCGCTTCTGATTCTGCGCTCTAAACATTTCTTGTATCTTAGACATAGTTCCACATGTTCATATCCTGGTATTTTGAAGACACAGTCCAGGAACATTGCTGCATATAATAGAACCATAGAATGCCTCATTATACTGCTTCCTCAATTGCACTAAGTTCATGCTGCATATAGCTAAGTTGTTTAATGCCTCCTTGTGTTACCTCCACAGTTACTGCATGTATTTTAGTTGTTTGGTGCTTCATTTTAATGCTTCCATAGAACTCACTTATTTAATACCTCATTCAGACACCTCATTCCAATATCTCCAGTCTGGGGTTTACTGCGCATGAGTGGCCCGGGCGCACACTCCCGTCGCGCTCTTGACGACTACTGCACAGGTGCAGAACAATCCCAGCCACGGGAGACTTGCAGGGAGCACCTGTCCTGACTGGTCCCAACTGGAGGAACTGCAGACAATCCAGGAGGCAGAGGAGGACTGCAAGGAAGCAATCAGCCTGGAAGGGGCTGCAGTATCATTTTTTTTCCTCTCTACCATCGCAGATTCGCAGGTACCCTTTAAGGTGAAAAGTAAGTAAAATAAGCCAATTCAGGAGAAAGGCTTTGTGAATCCACCCCTAGCTACACCATACTGTATACTTTGTACACAAATGTGTTCCTTGGCGGCATACAAATTCTCTCTCAAAGTAATCTTGCAAACGTTTGTCATAGAAGATAAGCATGCTTACTAAAGCAGAAATGCAGCCAGCTTTTTAAGAAAAGGAATTTTCTTTTTCCTTTATTAGCAATGATGTCACATGTATTTATGACTAGTCATGCAGTGCTTTGCTACTGTCTGCACCAATTATAGCTTTCCCATGTATCTTCTTGTTCAGTCTCGCCAACTCCTCCAAACCCGCACATAGCTTCCCATGGCTGAGAGAGATAGCATTGTCTAGATTTCTGTTATCTGTTTATCGGGTCTGATCAGTGCTCTCTGCAATCCATCCACTCCCTGCCTGTCCCCAGATCACTGATCAGACCCGATGTGTATGATTTGTTATATGAGTCCACCTATTCTTTAAATTCTACACTTTCAGGTCACGCTTTAAATCTTAAGTATTCTTGGAAGATTTATTTTGCATGTTTGTGTTTTAATACCAATGTCTCCATGAGACATTCCAAGATTTGTACCTGACATTTGTTTTTAATATGTGTGGTTCTTCTCAAATAAGACATTTATACTGGGTGTAGTCATCAATAAATCATACATAGTTATGAAAGCAGCATGTCATTGGAGCTGATTTCTCATGAGTTTCCCACCCTGTATTTTTTTCTGTTTCACTTAGAAATACAATTTTGACTAGATGGGTAAAGCAACCATTCAAATTTCATAGAGTCTGGATATCTTGTAGCTATGTAAAAATACCTAAAACCCTTTTTCCCTTTGTTCCTACTATTTGCCTCACATACCTAGAAAATTTGGTGAATAATGCAAGAATGAGGGCTGTGCTATTAAAGGGACACTTAAGTCTCTGGAAAAAAATGAGTTTTACTCACCTGGGGCTTTTAGCAGCCCCCTGCAGCTGTATTGTGCCCACGCAGCCTCCATCAGATGCTCCTGGCCCCGCCGGCAGCCACTTCCGGTGTCGGTGACAGGAGCCGACAGGCAGGGAACGCGAGTGATTCTTTGCGTTCCCAGCCACAATAGTGCCCTCTATGCTGCTATATGCTATATCACCATAGAGGGTGCTATTGTGGCTGGCAATGCGAAGAATCACTCGCATTCGCGGCCCGTCGGCTCCTGTCGCCGAAACCAGAAGTGGCTGCCGGCGGGGCCAGGAGCAACTGATGAAGTCTGTGTGTGCACAATACAGCTGCAGGGGGCTGCTGGAAGCCCCAGGTGAGTAAAACTCATTTTTTTTTCCAGAGACTTAAAGAGAACCTGTACTGAGTAAAAATATTTAAAATAAACACATGAGGTAACTTCAAATGAACATTGCATAGTTACCTTGACATCAGTTCCTCTCAGAAGCTCACCATTTTCTTCTGACAATAATCCCTTCCAGTTCTGACAATATTTTGTCAGATCTGAAATATATCAGTTGCTGTCAGTTAAATATCAGTTGCTGTCAGTTATAGCTAAAAGAAAAACTGATGTACCAGGTAATGTCCATGTTTCCCTATGGCTCAAGTGAGCGATGTTACAGTTTAACTGTGTGCTGACCAGAAAGCTGTTATGGGTAATGGCCATTTTCAAAATGGAGGACGGAAAATTCCCTTGATCACAGTGGACAAACAGGATGCGGGACAGGAGAAAGACACTGAGGAGTAGACTACATGGAAGGTAAGTATGACTTGTGTATGCTTATTTTGACTTTTCATTTTCAGTTCAGGTTTTCTTTAAGTGGCCCTTTAACCGCTAAAGTTGGTGCCATTGACTTCAGTGTAATTCGAGGAAGTGTTTGGGCAAACATTAGCGGTACCACCCACGTTCAAGGAAATTCTCGGGAGACAATCAAAAGTGTTTTCTCTTATCCCTTATGCAAACTGCAACTGCATCAGGCAACGATTACGTTCTGCAATTGCAAAGGGCCCCATAAGTCCTATATTCCCACCCTTTACTCATTTATCTTATAGCTCTGTGCAGTATGTTGGCACTTTATAAATCAAGGAGTAGCTGGTTTAACTTGGACATCTGAAGGATGTAAAGCAAGTGCCAGGACTCAATAGTATGTTTAGTCTATACATCAAGAAGTTTGCTATCAGTGTATGTTTGTTGTTATATGTATGCTTGACAGGCTGCTCAGAATTTTTCTTTTGTAAATCACTATATATTATCATTATATATTCATCTATAACAAGTATGTTTCAGCAACATGGGTGGTGGGCAAATTAAAAAGAGAATGTACCGTCATTTATCCAAGGATGAATTCTCATTTAAAGTGACCTAAAACATGGCTGTTTGATCCAGCGTAATATTTCAGTGCAGATGGTATGCGCAGATATTAGGATTTGGGTGTCTACATCACCTGGCTTTGCCAGAAATAAAACAGAATAGGTCAAACTGTCCTTTTGCTTGGATTCTGCAATATCATTTATCAACTGGCTTTTGAGAAAACAGCAAACAAAAAAGCTGATTTAAGTAAAATAAGACCATTTCAAATATTTAGTAACACCATCAGTCTGTATTGTATTTCCTCTAATAAACAGTTTTATTAAGCACACATTTGTATGGGATTGGGTCAGAACCAAAACAAACTCTAATAAGCTCAGCAGTGTGCATATAGACACTCCTGGAAAGGCCAGCTAATTGTACTATGTGAAGAGAGGGAAACCGAGAGCCCGATATGGTGTAGTATGTTAATGTAATGGTATCTGGTGATAAAGAAGGTGATTATAATCACAAAGGTAGGTCGCCACCAAGGCAACCACTGGGCGAGGTAGGTCGCCACCAAGGCAACCACTGGGAGAATTATAACCTGACCCCGCTCAGGTCTAAGAAGTCGCTCTCTGTAGATAGGAAAAAAGTGTGGATACACCCCTCCACCAAAGGTGGATTAAATTATTTTGTAGCAGGATAACAGAGGCGCCAGGTAGAGTAAATTTAATTAAAATCGTTAAAAAGGGCGAAGTGGGTGGACTCACCTCCCTTCTAGAAGAAAAGGTCGGACAACGGGCAAGTTACTTATGTAGTGGTGCACCTTTTTGGTGCTTGGTATTTGCGTTCCTCTGGCTATTCCCTTGTTTCCTTTTTTCCCTCCCCCAGTACCCTCCAAAAATCGTTTGCCTGAAGAAGCGGGACTGTTACTCGTGAAACGCGTTGCACTTTTGGAGTTATTATTAAATGTTACTTTAAACTGCAAGTAACTTGCCCGTTGTCCGGCCATTTCTTCTAGAAGGGAGGTGAGTCCACCCACTTCGCCCTTTTTAACGATTTTAATTAATTTTACTCTACCTGGCGCTTCTGTTATCCTGCTACAAGCTAATTGTACTAATTTGTGCAAGGTGTTTTCATCTGAATCTTCTCTTTTTTTGTTCACAAAAATTCTAGCCTGGTCTACAAAAGATTCTACTGGGATCTTCAAGTATCTGTGGTCATGCACAGCAAGATTTAACATGACAAAATGTGAAGGGATCTCTTCTAAATCTCAACCAAAGCCAGTGCATACACACAAAGACTGTCCACAATGGGGCACATGTATATGTGGAACAAACAAATAGCTCAAAATTACCTGAGAACACAAGTATTTAACCATTTGTACACTCACACACACACAGACTCACTACACACCAGCCACTCCAATGCAGTAAATTCAGGATACATCTATACAATACAATACAATAACATTTCTATAGCGCTTTTCTCCCATAGGACTCAAAGCGCTTAGGCTCTCTCAGATTCAGTAATTAGTAGGATGAAGTATTCACACAACAAAAGTTATATTTCTGCAAATGCCAAACTGAACAGGTGGGTTTTCAGTCTGGATTTAAACACGTCCAGGGATGGAGCTGTCCTGATCTGTTGAGGTAAGGAGTTCCAAAACGTAGGGGCAGCATGACAGAAGGCTCTGGGACCAAAAGTTTCCAAGTGGACTCTGGGTATGACTAGATTATTAGAACCTGTTGATCTGAGAATGCAGGGATTGCTACTCAGCTGCAACATATCTTTCATGTATCCAGGGCCTAGATTATTCAGGGATTTAAATGTCAGTAGGCCGATCTTGAATAGGACCCTCCATTCTATAGGTAGCCAGTGAAGGGAGTGCAGGACTGGCGTTATGTGGCTGTTAACTTCTTCCTGAAGTCTTCGGACACTGTTGACCTTCCCACTGAAGGAAGAGGCGTTACCCAGTAGTGGATCTAAGCGACCACGGGTCTTCGCCCACACTCCCTTGAGGGGAGTGCAGGATTTAGCTGCCTAGTGCCCAGCCAGGTCACTACTGGGATAACCTCAGCAAGTGGTCAGGAGAACAGCGACGCTAATGTGTGATGAGAAGCAGACGTGGTCAGGCAGTTTCCAGAGGTCTAGGACAGGAGAGAGCAGCGTGGTTAGGTCACAGGCAAAAGGTCGGGGCAGGCGGCAGGCAGGCAGAAATGAGGTCACAATCCAAGAGTCGGGGCAGGCGGCAGGCAGGCAGAAACGAGGTCACAATCCAAGAGTAGGGGCAGGCGGCAAACAGCAGGAGTCGGGGTCACAAGCCAAGGTTCAATTCCAGGAGTCAATCAGAGATCAGGGTAACAAAGTTCCTACGGACTACGCCAAGCTGTCAGAACGAGCAGCACTGGAGTAATGGCCAGTGCTGCTTTTATACAGGATCTTGGGCGCCAAATTACCGCCCTGCGCATGCGCAGTGCGCGCACAGCGCACCGCGCACGATCGCGAGCAGACGCGCGCGCGCACAAGACTCTGTGCACGCGCGCGCACCGCAGCCTGCGCGCATGCGCGCACCCCCAATGCCGCACGCCGCCAACCAGGAAGCCCACACACCAGCCCTAAGGACCCCCTGTGCGTGCGCACCCCAGGACGGCCGCGGGAGCGTCGTAGGACCCCAGAGTGGTGAGTGTGACATTGCCCCCCCCCCTAAGGGCAACCTCCGGGTGCCCCTAGGAGCTGGCTTCTCAGGGAACCTCTGGTGGAACTGTCTGATCAGTCTCGGGGCATGAATATTCTGGGTAGGTTCCCAAGTGTTTTCCTCCATACCGTACCCCTTCCATTTTACCAGGTACTGAACAGAATTCCTGATTCTTCTGCTGTCTAATATTCTTTCAACTTCAAATTCTTCGGCCCCATCCACTACAATTGGTGGGGGAGGAGCAACTGTACGGTCAGGGAAATCGCTGGGAACTACCTTCTTCAGACAGGAAATATGAAATACAGGGTGAATTCGCAGTGAGGAAGGAAGGGAAAGCTTGAAGGCCACATGATTAATTCGGGTCAGTATGGAAAAAGGGCCAATGAATTTGGGCCCTAATTTCTTGGAAGGGCAGTGTAATCTTAGGTTGGCAGTAGATAGCCAGACCAGATCTCCAGGATGTAGCTCAGGACCCTCACTTCTTAACCGGTCAGCGGCTCTCTTCCCCCTCTCCAAAGTCTGTTTGAGAATCTGCTGGACCGTGCTGAAGTTGTCCTTGATCGCCGTCACTCTCTCTTGTACTCCAGGAACAGTGACCATAAAGTTAATGCCAGGTAAGAAGGAGGGATGGAATCCATAATTCACAAAGAAGGGAGATTGGTGGGTAGCTGAATGGATAGAGTTGTTATAGGCAAACTCAGCCGTAGCCAACAGAGGGACCCAGTCATCTTGTGAGGCCGAGATGAAACACCTTAAGTACTGTTCGAGGGTCTGGTTGGTCCTCTCTGTCTGACCATTTGATTGAGGGTGATACCCAGAAGATAATGAGGAATGAATTCCAAGACACTTGCAAAGTTCTTGCCAGAAGCGGGACGTGAATTGTACTCCACGATCAGAAACCACATCCAAGGGTAAGCCGTGTAGCCTTACAATCTCTCTGAGGAAAAGATCAGCTGTCTCAGCGGCAGATGGAACCCCCTTGCAAGGGAGAAAGTGAGCCATTTTTGAGAAGCGGTCTACGACCACTAGGATGGTGGTAAACCCCTGAGAGGCAGGCAACTCGACCACAAAGTCCATGGCAATGTTTTCCCAGGGCTTCTCAGGTATTGGCAAAGGGTTCAGGAGCCCCCAAGGTTTTGTACGAGGAGTCTTAGAGTGGGCACACACCTCACATGAGGCCACAAACTGTCTGCAGTCCTTGGAGATTTCAGGCCACCAGAAGTTCCTTCGGAGCAGGTCAAGGGTCCTGTCTCCACCAAAGTGACCTGCCAGTCTATTATCGTGACAGGACTGAAGGACAAGGAGGCGTTTCTCGGGAGGTACAAACAGCTTGCCTTGGAAATAGTACAGTCCATCTTGATTAGTTAGGTCTGGGAGCAGATCCTGGGGTACCTCGGACTGCTTTAGGGAGTTCAAGAAATCAGATTGGAGAACAAGAAAGTGCTGAGGCGACAGGATGTTATCTGTTTCGGGGCTAGGGGTTCTCTCTGAATGGAACATCCGGGACAAGGCATCAGGCTTGACATTCTTGGACCCCGGCCGGTAGGTTAAATGAAAATTAAAACGGGAGAAAAAGAGGGACCATCGTGCTTGTCGTGGTCTAAGTCTTTTTGATGAACGAAGGTACTCAAGGTTCTTGTGATCGGTGAGTATGAGTATGGGATGCTCCGCCCCTTCCAGGAGATACCGCCATTCCTCCAGTGCAGCTTTGATGGCCAACAATTCCCTATCGGCCACATCATAGTTTCTCTCCGCTGAGTTCAGTTTCCTGGAGAAAAAGGCCACTGGATGAAGGATGGAGCTGGGGCCGAAACGCTGGGAAAGGATAGCCCCGATAGCTATCTCGGAAGCATCCACCTCTAAGATGAAAGACTTGGAAGGCTCAGCATGTTTGAGGATGGGTGCAGAAATGAAGCTGGTCTTAAGCCTCTCGAAAGCCTCTTGAGCCTGTGGAGTCCATCGGAATGAAGTGCGGGTACTCGTTAACCGAGTGATGGGAGCCACAATCAATGAGAAGTTCTTTATAAATCTTCTATAAAAGTTAGCGAACCCAACAAATCTCTGGATGGCCTTCCGATCAGTGGGTACTGGCCATTCCTGAATGGCAGAGACCTTCTGAGAGTCCATCTCTACACCAGCTGGAGAAATCTTCAAGCCTAGGAACTGAATGTTCTCTTTATTGAATTCACATTTTTCGGGTTTAGCATAAAGTCTGTGAGTGCGTAGCCGGGCGAGGACTCTCCTCACATGCCCATGATGTTCTTCCTCAGAGGCAGAGAAGATAAGGATATCGTCAAGATACACTACTAGGAAGTCGTCAATGAAATCCCTGAAGATATCGTTCACGAAGTGCTGGAACGTGGCAGGAGCGTTGCAGAGACCAAACGGCATGACCAGATACTCGTAGTGGCCGAACCGGGAACGAAAGGCCGTTTTCCATTCATCTCCTTTCCGGATCCGGATCAGATTGTAAGCCCCTCGCAGATCCAACTTGGAGAAGATGCAGGCCGAACGGAGTCTGCGGAACAGGTCGGGCATGAGAGGAAGAGGATATCGGTTCTTCACGGTGATGTTGTTGAGTTCCCGATAGTCCACACAAGGGCGGAGAGACCCATCCTTCTTCTCCACAAAGAAAATCCCTGCTCCCGCAGGAGAAGTAGAAGGACGAATAAAGCCTTTTTGGAGGTTCTCTTCAATATACTCCTTTAGGGCCATAGTCTCCGGTTCCGAGAGAGGATAGGTCCGCCCAAAAGGAATGGGCGCCCCTGGCTGAAGATCAATGGGGCAGTCGTATGGCCGATGAGGTGGAAGAGAATCAGCCCCAGCTTTATCAAAGACATCCAAGAAGTCATGGTACACAGCAGGGATAATGTCCTTCTTGGGAGAACTCAAACAAAACAGAGCCCCGGCTCGGGGAAAACAATATTGTAGGCAGTATCTGGAGAGGAAGGATACTTTTCCAGTAGTCCAACTGATAGCAGGGTCATGGGTACGTAGCCAGGGCATGCCCAGAATTACAGGGAACAGAGGTGATGGGAGCAAATCGAAAGTTAGATACTCCTGATGCTCCCCTTGAATGGTCACGAGTAAGGGTAAGGTCTCAGAGATGATAGGACCAGACCCAAGACTGGATCCGTCGGCCAGTTGAATGGTAAGTGGTTGGCGTCTGGGACGCGTAGGGAGCTGGAGTCTTTGGGCCACAGACAAGTCCAGAAAGCAGGAACAGGCACCAGAGTCAATGATGGCTCTAACTTCGATTGTCCTTCCTTTGGGACCCTGCAACGAGAGCATAAGGGGAACATGAGTAGATGCAGGCGGAAGACAGGGAACTCTGCTGATACAGACAGTAGAATCAGGCTCACCCGAAGAACGAACAGGGCAGTTCAACCGGAAGTGGCCAGATGCTCCACAGTATAGGCACAAGTTGGATGCCCTCCTTCGTTGTCTTTCCTCAGGAGAGATAGCGGGTCGGGCCAACCCCAATTGCATTGGTTCAGGCTCTTCGCTCGCGGAAGCAGAGTCAAAGACCGGACCAAAGAAACTAGGAGGAGTGGGAAGACTTCCTAAGGGACGAGTACCTCCGGACTTCTCTGCTCGTCTCTCTCTAAGACGTCTGTCTATTTGGATGGCAAGACGGATGAGTTCCTTTAGGGTGTCCGGAACTCCCACCCTGGCGAGTTCGTCCTTGATTGCCTCCGACAGGCCTTGCCGAAACCGGAACTTTAATGCAGAGTCATTCCATGAGACATCGGCTTCCCAACGTCTAAAATCCGTGACGTACTCCTCTACTGGCCTTCTTCCCTGCCGTAGGGTCTCCAGAACCAACTCCGCAGATGAGGCTCTTCCTGGGTCATCATATAGTTCCGCCATGGTAGTAAAGAAGGTATTCAAGTTGCTCAACGCAGGATGCTGCTGTTCCACCATACGAAGTGCCCAGGCCTGTGGTTCTCCTTGTAGCAGAGAGATGACGGCGCCCACCTTAATCTCCTCATTGGAATAGGTCCTTGGGAGTAAAGAGAAGTGAAGTCGGCAGGCACTCTGAAACCAGCGGAACTTCGTGCGGTCACCAGAAAACCGCTCAGGAAGAGGCAACCTTGGTTCAGGTGCCGGACCCACAGCACCTTGCGCTGGAACGGGATCAGGATTGACGGGAGGAGCAAGGGCAGGAGCAGCAGCAGGAACAAGCCCAGCGGGTCCTGCAGGCGGAGTAGCGGGAGGCCGTAGTTGGTCTCGGATCTCCATATAACCTTTTTGTACTTCATCCACCGATACGCGTAGCTGTGTGACAAGTTCATAAAGAATCTCCACTGGTGAGCGACTATCACTAGCGTCCATACTGGCTGCTCGTTACTGTTAACTTCTTCCTGAAGTCTTCGGACACTGTTGACCTTCCCACTGAAGGAAGAGGCGTTACCCAGTAGTGAATCTAAGCGACCACGGGTCTTCGCCCACACTCCCTTGAGGGGAGTGCAGGATTTAGCTGCCTAGTGCCCAGCCAGGTCACTACTGGGATAACCTCAGCAAGTGGTCAGGAGAACAGCGACGCTAATGTGTGATGAGAAGCAGACGTGGTCAGGCAGTTTCCAGAGGTCCAGGACAGGAGAGAGCAGCGTGGTTAGGTCACAGGCAAAAGGTCGGGGCAGGCGGCAGGCAGGCAGAAATGAGGTCACAATCCAAGAGTCGGGGCAGGCGGCAGGCAGGCAGAAACGAGGTCACAATCCAAGAGTAGGGGCAGGCGGCAAACAGCAGGAGTCGGGGTCACAAGCCAAGGGTCAATTCCAGGAGTCAATCAGAGATCAGGGTAACAAAGTTCCTACGGACTACGCCAAGCTGTCAGAACGAGCAGCACTGGAGTAATGGCCAGTGCTGCTTTTATACAGGATCTTGGGCGCCAAATTACCGCCCTGCGCATGCGCAGTGCGCGCACAGCGCACCGCGCCTGCGCGCGCATGCGCAGCGGCGCGCACGATCGCGAGCAGACGCGCGCGCGCACAAGACTCTGTGCACGCGCGCGCACCGCAGCCTGCGCGCATGCGCGCACCCCCAATGCCGCACGCCGCCAACCAGGAAGCCCACACACCAGCCCTAAGGACCCCCTGTGCGTGCGCACCCCAGGACGGCCGCGGGAGCGTCGTAGGACCCCAGAGTGGTGAGTTTGACAGTGGCAGTGACGGGGTTGGTTGGTTAGCAGTCTGGCAGCAGTATTCTGTATCAGCTGTAGGTGGTACAAGACCTTTTTTGGAAGGCCAGTGTAGAGAGCATTGCAGTAGTCCAGTCGGGATGTGATGAAGGCGTGGACTAAGGTTGGCAGATCTTCTGGGGGTATGAGGTGCTTGATTTTTGCAATGTTCTTCAGGTGAAAATAGGATGATTTCACCACAGCAGAGATTTGAGTTCTGAAGTTTAAATCCCCATCAATTAGAACTCCCAGGCTACGCACATGATTAGAGCTGCGTAGATCCGTGCCTCCTATTCCCAGTGGTGAAGACTGCAAGTTAAGTTGTTTTTTTATCATGCTCTGCCCTCCAATCAGAAGGACTTCAGTTTTGTCTGCATTTAGTTTCAGCTAGTTGTCATTCATCCATTTCAGTAGTTCACGTAAGCAGGCGTTTATAGTTAGAGTTGGGTCTGTCACACCAGGCTTGAAGGAAAGATATAGTTGGGTGTCGTCTGCATAGCAGTGGTATGTCAGGCCATGTTTTTGGATTAGTTTTCCCAGCGGTAACATGTAAATCGTGAAAAGCAGGGGAGAGAGGATTGAGCCCTGGGGCACCCCATACTTAAGTGATACAGGGGTGGACAGGAAGGGCCCCATAGACACTTTGTGGGTTCTGCCACTCAAGAAGGATTGGAACCACTGAAGAACTATGCCATCAATGCCGCAGTATTCCTGTAGCCTGTTTATCAAGATGTCATGGTCAACTGTATCAAAGGCTGCAGAAAGGTCTAGCAGTATGAGGATTGAGAACTCTCCTCTGTCTCTAGCCATGAGCAGGTGGTTGCATATTTGGATGAGGGCAGTTTCAGTGCTGTGGTGTTTCCTGAAGCCAGACTGGAATGGGTCATAACTGTTGTTTTGGTAATGTCTGGAGCAACCTTAGAGAGCAGCAGCACCAGTCTACTGTCCCTGCAGCCAGGGCCAGTCCCAATGTTCTTGCCACCTGATGCTACTTGATATAAATGCTGCCCCCTATCCTTGCCAGACAAAAATTGCCAGTCTCTCCCCCCTCTACCACCCCTTGGAAAGAGGTGTGGCCAGAATAAATGTCCTGTCCATTTAAATATGCAGAATGGCCACAGTGGTGCTCAATTATCCGGTCCATTGTCAGGTCCTCTCCTCTTCTGGAATGCAGCCTATCACTGTGCAGCAGAATCTCCCTGTAGGCTTCTGTTGTCACATGATATGCATCGGGAGCCCATGGACATACGCTGCCGCATCGTGACAGGCTACAGTGCTGGGAAGAAGAGAACCTGAAGATGGACCAGGTAACTGTGCTCCACTGTGGCCGCTCTCTATATTCTACATATTAAGGTGTCACTGGTACCATCCTCTAGTCTTTGCCACCAGAGTCAAAGCCAGTTGAAACCAATGCAATGGGGTGGAGTTTCAAGAAGGAGACCAGCTGGTGATGGTTTTCACATTTACATATGACGCATGCAGCGCCCACTGTTTAGGCATTGCTTCCATAGACTAATGGAGATTGGCTGGGGCCTGGAGACGTAGTTTATTATAGCAGGATGTTTACTATATCAGAGTTTATTATAATAACAAGATTATTCTGTATTGCCATGTGCTGCCTGTGCATGGCAATATTACTACCACCAGCGGTGTACCATGCATTATGAAATTAGCAGGACCTGCGGTACATGAGTAATTTGATCATTGCTACAGTAAAGCACCGTATGCTACTTGCCTAATGCAAGTTACCGTAGTTATCGCTTGTGTTAATCATACCGCAGGTTGTACTAATTCTGTAATGCAAAGTACACTGTTGGTGGTAGTAATGGTAATATTGATATGTGCTGCCTGTGTACAGCAATATTACCAGCGGTTAGTGCATGAACCCCAATGAGACGCATGTATCTGTAAGCAGATAATTTGGCCCAAGTTTCCAGAGCAAACTGCTCCAGCTGTGCCAGGTTTGAAGGGTGCCTTCTCCAGACTTTGTGATTTAATACCTTCCCTAGATGTCCACATTGGCAGTACATTTCACTTCAGAATCTCTAGATAGTCTTGAGATTTAATTGTTTCAGGTTGAGAGTCACAACACTTTAGATCAGACACAGCAACGCAGACCCTAAACACTTGTTTTGTTTTTGTTTGTTTTTTTCCTTTGAAGATAGTGCTGATGTTACTTGCCAAGAAACTCCAGTGTTGTCTTTTTTTCTCCAATGGATATTCTCACTCAGAAGCATTGTGGATTCCCAATATGCATTATAGAAAAATTAAATTTGACTTTTCATGTTTAGCAATGGAGTTTTCCTGGGTCTCCTGCAGTTGAGCCCACTATAACTGGTGCAGTAACACACTAATGGACCTTGATGTTGAAGATCAGAATGTATTTCTGTGGACATTGGCATTGGCTTGTCTACCATTCTCACGATCCTTCTGCCCATTCAGGAGTAGATTTTCCTCTTTGTAAGATTATCCATGAAGTTTGGCTACAGTCCAGTGGATCCTAAACTTATTTACAATATTTGTAGTTGCAGTCATAGGAGCATCAAGATGCTGTGATATGGCCTTATAACCTTAGCCTTATAACATGCTTGTCTAAAATGTTCCATCTGATTTCCTCAGACGACTCCCTCCCTTCCTCCCTTCCTCTTTCTGGTCCATGTTAAGTAAGGGACACATGATGATACCAAACATCAGAGATCACTTTTGTCACTTTCAATAGGCTGAGTGACTGAATGCATGACTGGGGACATGTGAGGGGGGAAAAGGAGTGGGCACAAATGATGACTTAGGTCTGAGGGTCACTCCATAAACAGTTGTGTGCAGGTTGCTTTAATGAGGGAGGGAAGGGTGGGTAAAATGTATGACTCAGCCCTGAATCTCATTCTATAAACAGTTGGACATACAGTTTGTTTGCTTTAATGAGGAAGGAAGGGGTAGGCAAAAAGTATGATTTAGGACTGAAACAGAATTCTGAAAAGTCAACAAAAATAACCAATCCCACTCCATGCACTTAACAAAAGAAACAGTTATACGTTGTTTTGAAATTTTTGCCTAGAAAAATACCTTATTTTCAAGTTGATTGTTGTGGTCATATTATCCCTCTCCCCGCTCCTTCAACTCAGCTTGTTAATGGTTTGCCCTTGCATCTCAGACTTATGATGCAATAGGCCTGAAAGCTTTATGGGAGAACGCATATCTCAGACTTCTTAGAACTACCAGGGTGCCAATTTTTTTCACAAAAGTCTAAATTGTGGAGGACCCCAAACTCTACCTTGAAAATTCGGTTTTTGCAGGGAAACATTTTCAAAGTGGGTTGCAGATGCATTTTGTGCAGGAGGAATGGAGAACTTTTGTTGAATTGTAAGTGTTGTGTATGTGTGTGGTCGGATGGGAAATTATGATATGCTTTAATAACCAAAGACACTTAACAGTCCAATCCTTTTACATATTTGGTACTTAGCAAAAAAAGTGACTTATTTGGATTACTAATGCTGTGTAACAGGGTTGATTTTACTTACAATAGGCCCCCCCAGGAAAATTACCCCCCAGGATCCCAAGCTGCCTGCTGGCCCTCCCCAGGTCTCTCCCCAACCTTATGGTGATTTCTAAGGCCCCTGCAGAGTTTTCGTCAGTGCAGCAACTCATTTGTCCTGAGTGGCACGCTCCTCCATTAGTCTGTGGCTCCATGTGTTCCTGTCTTCATCCTCTCAGGGGCACCACTGTATGACCCCACGTATGTTATTGCATAATATGCTGCCTGACCAGTGGGGATGACGGTGGGAATCCACAGAGCCATGCACGGATTGAGGAGCCTGCCAGATGGGACAGGTTTCATGTATATAGAAAAAGAGTTCGTACAGGATCTTTTGAATACAAAAATATCAAAAACTTTATTGACACAAGATTGAAAAGGGTTCATTAAAATTATCTCTGTAAGAGGTTCCTTGCGGATTCTTCCAATACAGAATTATAGCAATAATATGAACTTTATTGTAGACTTAATGCAATTTAAGATGAGGCAACAACACGCTCTATTCGGGCACAGAAGGCCCTTCGTCAGGCCGAATTGCAGAAAGTGCTATCTGTTAATCCTGTGGACAGTACATGGTAGAAACACCAAGGAGGCATAGTAAACATCTGTACCAACCAGATGTATAGTGCACAATCCTAGTGGCGGACGTGGCATATATCAAATGTATCCAGCTGCAATTGTAGGAGTCAAGTCGGCCTGACGAAGGGCCTTCTGTGCCTGAAACGAGCGTGTCGTTGCCTCATGTTAAATTGCATTAAGTCTATGATAAAGTTCATATTATTGCTATAATTCTGTATTGGAAGAATCCGCAAGGAACCTCTTACAGAGATAATTTTAATGAACCCTTTTTCAAGCTTGTGTCAATAAAGTTTTTTATATTTTTGTATTCAAAACATCCTGTACGAACTCCTTTTCATGGTCCTTTCTATATACATGAAGTCTGTGAACGGGTAAAGTGGATGACCCGAAAAAGGATTGGAAGGTTTATTCTTTTTCCTCTTTATGTAAAAAAAGACACCACTCCCAATTATACTAAAGATGGGACAGGTTAGCTGCTACACTGCTGAAAACTTTGAATGGGACCTCGGGGACCACAATGGAGGTGGGGGAGACATGGTGAGCTTGGCAGCTGGCTGGAGCCCAGAAACAATTGCCCAGATTATCCCTATGTAATGACCCTGATGAACCTGCTTGGAAATAGCTGGAAATGTTAGTGGCAAATTCTGTAGTGTACCAACCCTGCCAAATGTGAAGAAGAGAAGAACCGAGAGCCCGATATGGTGTAGTATGTCAAGGTAATTGGATAATTAGAAAGAGTATGAATTGTATACTCACAAACCAGGGTTACCTCCAGGCAACCACTGTATAGGCAGGTGAGGAGATTAGCCTGTCCTCACTCAGGAATAAGAAGTCGCTCTCTGTAGGCTTGAAAAACAAGAAGGGGTATCCCCCTCCACCAAAGGTGGATACAATCAGTATTATGGTAGAGAACAGTCCTGACTGAGGTGCCAGGTGCTATCTGGACATACTGCTGTTGTGTGCTCCTTCCTATAATTGCCTGATGAAGCGGGTTTGACCTGCGAAACGCGTTGCGACCTTATTTGGAGTATACCAATAAATGTCCCTTTTGTGAATACACAGTTGTTGTGTCTGCTTGTGGGAGGTGAGTCCACCACTGCCTCCTAAGCAATAATTTTAAAACTTTTAAATATTGTTTTTATCCTTTTGGCTCCTCTGTTCTCTACCATAATACCAACCCTGCCAAATGTTGCCCACGATTCCAGACCCACCACAGAAATGAATACTGCACATTTTGAACTGGAACACCTTGCCCAGCAATGCCAGATGTCAGCAATTGGGATCCTCAGCAGCATCAGCCATCACCACCAGTTTATTTCATGAAGAACTAGGCCATCACTTTGCTTACCTCTGCCACCCCCCCCCCCCCCATGTCTCCTTAGGAATAATTGATGTTTACCAAGTGTGACTGGGGGCACCATAGTATGGCAGCGTTGGCTCTTGGCTTTCGGACATTTCCCCCCCTTCTCTTCCTATCCAGCCCCCCTTCTTCCAGGACCTGTATGAGCCAAAACCAGTTCTGGGTACAATACCCCTCTTTGTACTTGGCAAAAAAAATATTCTGATTCTGGAAGAAGAAACACACGAAAACCATCACGATATAGATACTCTCATCCCTTTTCTCACAGAATGAAAGACTATAGTGTAATTTTCTGGTCATCTTGCCAAATACACCTGATTCATCTCAGATGCGGTTAATCATTGTTTCTGCAATGCATTTTATAACTATAGTCAGTCTTAATATATTGTCATGAGTATATTTAGCATGAATAGAGAAAGCACGGTAAATCTAGTGTAGTCTGTATATTTCACCAAACAAATAAGCATCTTCTGACTGTACTCTAGTCTAGAATAAGGGATCACAGACAGAATTCCAACTGTTTCACCTTTGTGCATTATGGATAATGAAATATCCTGTACCTAACAAATACCTGAAGTGGCCACAAGACTAATGCTCAGCTTGGGACGAATCAGGTAAAAAGGTGCCGCCAATGGAGGCAATGCTAATAGCGTACTGCGTTGCGGTGCAATCAGTAATTAGAGATGTGGCTTGGAGAGAACGAATGCGCTCCTTTCCTGTGACATCACTCGGCACAGCCACAGAGGAGCAGAATGGACATACTACGCATGCGCAGTGCAGTTTGTCTGGGTTTGGAGTCGCCAAAGTCGCCCAGGAGAACGGGACTGAAATGGGAAGAGCGGCGGGTGTTGGATGTAAACAGGAGGGGTGGTGAGTATTTGATTATTGCCCACTACATCTTCAGTATCCTTTAACCTCCCTGGGGGTGCATTTCTGTCTGGAATTATGAGTCAAAAGCTGTACATTTTTTTCAAGAATTTTAGGCCTCCAATTCATAAAGAGAATTTGTACAATAAAAAGCATACCATTCTATTCATTATGTTCTTCTGGGCCCCTCTGTGCTGTTTCTATCACTTCCTGCTGCGATCCTGGCTTGTAATTGCCAGTTTTAGGCAGTGTTTACAAACAAAAGACATGGCTGCTAACCAGCTTGTGATAGGCTGAGAAGAGCTCAGTCTGTGACTCACACAGAGCCTGCAGAGAGCGTGGAGAGGGTGTGTATAGCTTCTATCTTATCACAAGCAGAGCAGCACATTCCTGCCTGAGTGCCTGAGCCCGACAAAGCCATCAGAGGAAAGAAGATTAGATTATATAACAGAGATAATACAGCCACTGTGCAACTAGGAAAGGCTGCAGTAAGACAGACCCCATTAGAACAGGTATAGGAACTTATAGAATAGAAGAAATAAGGCTGAACATTTTGTTACAGAGTCTCTTTAAATCATAACTCACCAAAATATTTTAGAATAAAAGCCTGGTAGACATTCTGCATATAAATAAAAGACTAGAACACAAATTTGTTGAGTTATTTAAATTTATGAATAAACGTAAACAATTGTGAAACTGCACAAAAAAGACAGACAGAGAGTAGTCAAAATCCAGGCCGAGGTCGGTGCAGGCAGCAAAAAAATAAAATAAAAAATAAATAAATAAATATATATATATATATATATATATATATATATATATATATATATATACATGTATATACATATACACACATGTATATATATATATATATATATATATATATATATATATATATATATATATATATATATATATATATATATATATATGCATATACATGTATATGCATGTATAAGTACAGTTAGCTAAATCGGTTCAGAACCGCTTTAAATGTAGCCCCGCCCCCACCGACATCACGCCGCCAGCGCTGCAACCGCGCACTGATTGGCCGCCGGGTCCCCGGAAGAATAGTGGGGACAGAGGGAAACCGGCGGCCTGGAAAAAAGTATGCTGTGGGGGAGAGAAGCCTGGGTCCTGCTGTGCAGTGCTGATCGCGCAACCCAGGAATGCTGCGCATGCAGCTATTTTTGCCACCTGACCTGAGCACGGGCTTACTGCTCCTAGTACACGGGCTTACTGCTCCTAGTACATATAGCAGAGTCTGTGCTCAGGTCGGGATTACCGCCAGGGGGTTTAAGGGCTGGTTCACACTGCAAGAACTTTTTCTAATTGCTTGTGATTTGGAAAGCTCTTGCTAATGTAATGCTATGTGTGTTCTCACTTCAGCGAGGGGATTTTACATCAATCATCACTCATAGCATTAGCAAGAGCTTTTCAAAACACTGGTGCTTAAGAAGCTCTTGCAGTGTGGACCAGGCATTACTGTACGATGAGTAGAGCATAATGCAGTGCATGAAATGTATTGCATTCTGCTCTACTCATCGTGCGGCGTGCCTAAGTCCACGCACTTTATTCTGCTTACCGCAGCTTAGTGCGTAAACCTATATAACATGGTAAGCAATGTTTGCGGAGCGCTTACTCATGGGATGCCAGGCTCAGGACTTAATGCTACAGTTAATTCTGTTTTATACTAAGTATAGTATACCAAAGCTTTAACAACAATGCAATGCATGTTATTTTTAGAAACAACATTCATAGCAAAATACTCCAGAACAATCTGAATGGAAAACTTCAAATGCCCAGAGCCGCCTGCTGCTATTTTTATAGTGAGCAGGGCATCCTACACTGCGTTCTGCAGCTTTACTTTTCCCCTGGGAAACCAAATAACAGCTGACCTTACTTATCTCCAACTCTGAAAAGGGCAATTAGAGGGAACATTGTACAGTTCAAACTCCTGACATTTATGGCATCTTTAATTAACTTCAAACTGGTGTATAAATGCAGCACGAGATAACCCCAATCAGTCACTTACATGGCTGTGATAAATAAAAAATAATCAAGACCATTATTTTTTGTTCAATGTCACCAGGGAATGCTTCTGAATTCAAAAAGACCTTTCAGTTTAAACAAATGCGGTTTTCTTGTGACTCCTGTTTTGTTGACAGTAAGGAATGGTTTATCTGTTTCTAGTAATCATATAACACCAACAAATCATACAGTGCTTTACAGAATACATACGACCAACCTCATTATTCATAGTCTACAGAGAAGATTGCCATAGACATCAAAGGACATCCAGAACGTAGGCACTATCAGCTTCCTGTCAGTGAAGCTTCACACCTGAGTGACACAAAACACAAGCACTCACCTCCGCTCAGAACTTGTTTTTTATCTCTGCAAATTGATGGGATTATTCAGCAAAATAGTGCTACTTACTTCAACAAAAGAATAATAGAAAATTGATTAGCACTCTGGCCTGAGTATGTATTGCAGCAGTGCCGCTTAAGTTGGGCACCAGGATAAGCCGATATGAGAAAAATATTGGCTTACCCGGCACCTATCCTAACCTAAACCCTCCAGTTAAGTTGCCTAACCTTAACCCTCCTGGAGGTAACTAACTATAATTCCCCACCTAGTGCCTAACCTAACCCCCCCCCCCCCCCCACACACACACACACACCTTTAAGGTGCCTACCCCTAATTAATTTAAGGTGCCAAAAGTACCAATAGAAGTAGCCGATTGTTGAGCGATAATTAGCATTGGCATCTATGAGACGCCTGCTGGTAGTGGCACACAAAAGACTTGTTCCACTCTGGCATTGAATCTTTTACAATCATGGCTCTGTTTCCTCTCAGAAAACTTCTTCATGCTGTTTGCATGCCTCTTTCAGGTCTGTGGGCATATGCTTCCAGTGGCGTAGATTTTGCCAGTATCAAAAACAAAACTGGTAGGATATCTCTCTGAAAATTATCAGGAAACTACTTCTGGAGCAGGCAGTGAAGGAATCAGCTTGTCCTCCCTAGAGTCCTGTGTGGTACCTGAGGTGGTCTACCCTCCACCCAAAAAAAGTGGATAACACCCACAAAACTCATAATGGTGGCAATTGGGAGGGAGCCCCAACCTTGTACATCGAAAAAGGTAAGTTGGGTGCCGAAAATAGCTGCTAGTAGAATATTGGTAAAGTAATTATATTCTACTTTTGGGCTGTAGCTAATTCTGATTGTAAAATATCAGTAATATTTTACTATCACCTTACTTGACCTTATTCTCACTTGAACCCTCCTTCTAATGATGCCTAACCCTAACCAACTCCTCACCCCACACACACACAATCTCTCTAAAAACTCCCAGCACCACCTATTTACGATAATGATTTACCCCCTGGGCACCAGCATAGCTGCAATTAACATTGCAGTCTATGTCTTGCCCATCTTACTAGGTGTTGGTTGGTGTCCAAATTACCTGCTTCGGTAACAACCTGTTTTTTTTTTAATTTTATTACAAGAAGGGAAATAAAACAATTCTGACTTCATCATTATCAGTTAACACCTGACTCATGCAGGTCTTAGGTTGCAGCAGATGATAAAGTTATTAATGCATTTGTTCATAGTTATATGCAAAATTACAGTAAAATCCTAAAAATAAGACATAAAACAGGCACTGAATTTAAGGACCTACCACTTCATTTAAAGGACCACTATTTCGAAAATCATAACATTTTAAATACATGCTAACACATGCAAATGTGAAGTACATTTCTTTCAGAGTAAAATGAGATGGAAATTACTTTTCTCTTACGTTGATGTCATGTACAGTAGGTAATAGAAATCTGACAGAAATGATAGGTTTTGGCCTAGCCCATCTCCTCAAGGCGGATTCTCAGGGTTTTCTTTATTTTCAAAACCTCTTAGTGAATGGCAGTTGCTTTGTCCAACTGCCAAAAAAAGTTTGCAGCAAGCAGGGATGCTGGTTAGCATCATTATATAAATCCTTTTTAGTAAGTGTCTTTATAAAGAATAAAAGCCCTGCTGAGAATCCCCCAAGAAGAGATGGACCAGCCCAAAACCTGTCGGTAATGTCATATTTCTACTACCTACTGTAAGTGACAGCAACGTAGGAGAAATGTAATTTATGGCTCATTTTACTCTGGAAGAAACATACTTCTTATTTGTATGTGTTAACATGTATTTTAAATTTTAATTTTTTTCGTGATAGTGGTCCTTTAATTGGTAATGCTGTTGGCCAAGTACATTCTGGAAGAGACTTTGCCCGACGTGCTGCCTCTTCCCTGATAAAAAGAGTTCACCAGTATCTGCATGCAACCCCCTCTCCCCCATGCAGTATTAGAACTATGCATTTATACAGAACTTCCACATTTGCTCTTTACAGTGCATTTAACAATTCATATTGCCAACTTTCCATAAGCGGAGTTCAAATTCTAATATCCCTGCCATAGTCCAGGGTGAATTTTTACAGAAGTCAATGAATTTACCAGTATAGAAATCAACATGCTTGAAAAAGCTGAAAGCTGATTAAAGGCTATCCGTGTTGTAAATAGGATGCTACGTTTACTGTACACACTGTGAAGCTTACATTCAGGGAGATGCTCTTGGAATTCCTGTATTTCTAAGAGGATGCTGTTGCTTGCTATAGAGGCACGGAAGTGAACATTTAGAAAACCATACTTGCTTTAAAGAGAATCTGTACTCTGAAATTCTTACAATAAAAAGCATACCATTCTATTCATTATGTGCTCCTGGTCCCCTCTGTGCTGTTTCTGCCATTCTCTGCTGCAAACCTGGCTTGTAATTGCCAGTTTTAGGCAGTGTTTACAAACAAACTAACCAGCTTCTAATAGGCTCAGCTAAGCAGAGTGTGTTAGTCACACAGAGCCTGCAGGGGGTGTGTACAGCTTCTAGCTAATCACAAGCAGCCCTGCACATTCCAGTCTGACTGCCTCAGCCTGACTGTGCCGACTATAGAGAGAAGATTAGATCATATAACAGAGATAACACAGCTACTGTGCAATTAGGAAAAGCTGCAGTAAGCCAGACCACATTAGAAAAGGCATAGGAACTTATAGCATAGAAGAAATAAAGATAAACAATTTGTTACAGAGTCTCTTTAAGGTGTGATTAAAAATATTAAAGCAAAACTGAAGTGAAAAAAGTCACATACTCACCTAAGAAGAGGGAAGGCTCTGGATCGTACAGTGCCTTCCAATTCCTCTTATGGTGTCCTCCGTTGAGCGCTGTCATCCCCGTTGCATGTATTATATCAACTGGTTGAATACACCTTTGAGGATCCTCAGAAGGCTTCAGAAGCACTTGTGTTCCCGAGTGTTTCCAAAGATGGGGGACTCAGCACTACGCAAGCACGTCTCTCGCACGCACTCGCAAATGCGTAGTACGGAGCCACCTGTCTTTGGAAGAATTCAGAGACGTGAGTGCTTTCGAAGCCTTCCGAGGGCTCTTGGAGGTGGTACATTTGAACCGGGGACAGCGCTGGAATGTGGTGGCCAGGAGAGGACAGGGAAGGCTCTATAAGGTCCAGAGCCTTCCCTCTACATAAGTAAGTATTTGACTTGAAAAACAAAACAACAACAAAAAAACACTACAGATTTGCAACAACATATGGTAGGATGTAATACATTGTTCAGGATACTCAATTTTACATTCATTATCCTGGTTTCAGCATCGGAAACACATCCCATATGTATATATTACTACATATTGGTATGTAACCTCACCCTCCCATTGATGTTTAGCCTAGGCTATTTAGTTATTCAGCCTTCTGCCTGAGTGCACTCAGAGAGACCAGGTGTTGCTTCTAATCTCTTTGAAACACAGAACAAAAACATTCAGCAATGATGTACCTTTCCAGAAGTAAAGATGCCGTCACCTGGGATCAATTTAAGGATGTACATGAAAGAGAGGAAAGATTTTACTGTAGGCAAACATTGACTTAAAGAGAAACTCCAACCAAGAATTGAACTGTATCCCAATCAGTAGCTGATACCCCCTTTTACATAAGAAATCTCAAAAATACAGAGAAGATGTGATGTGGCGAGTGCACTCAACAAAAAAAGCCGTGAACCATATACAAAACTGATGGTGCAACATCCAGAATCAATAGAGAGTCCATTCAGTGATATCAAGAGAAGTAAAGCATTCCAGGAGCAACCCATCCAATGTAAAACTTGAACTTTTAATTTGCTTCTTTATAAAAAACAGTCAAAGGTAACACACAGCTAAAATACAAAAATGTGAGATACTTAACAGGCCACTGCAGAAAGGTAGAGGTGCGGAGGTAAAGTAAAGTTTTATAAAGACGCAAATTAAAAGTTCTAATTTTACATTGGATGGGTTGCTCCTGGAATGCTTTACTTCTCTTGATATCACTACATAAGACATCTATTCCTTTTCACAAACAGACCATCAGGGGGTGCTGTATGACTGCTATTGTGGTGAAACACCTCCCACAAGAAACTCTGAGGGCCGTGGTACTCCTGGCAGTTTCCTGTCTGTGAACCTTGTTGCATTGTGGGAAATTGCTGTTTGCAGCTGTTTCCAACTGCCAAAAAAGCATGCAGCAGTTACATCACCTGCCAACAGTAAAAATGTCACCATGTAATAAAAGTCAGAATGTAAATCAGGGATTTAAAATATTTTATAATGGGCAAACACTGACTAAATAATTTATACATAATTATTGTAAAAATGAAGCACTTTTTTATTACATTATTTTCACTGGAGTTCCTCTTTAATAATGTATAAGTGAATATTGTAACATATAAGCAATTTAATATTTAAGTTACATTCAGTAAAGTTATCCTTTAAACTACAAAATGACTTGCATAGCAATGTTGTGCATACTACATGTCATATCATTTATGTACAGTGTGTATTTATTAGCAGGGGTGTAACTACAGGGGAGCAGCCCCTGCGACCACAGGGGGTCCAGAGCTGTAAGGGGGCCCAACTACTACTTCACTCCCTCTGATGAAAGGGTCCATCCCTCAGATCAGGTGTTTTGTGGCTACACTTGTTATGGGTGTGAAGATCATGGTGGGCACACTTGTTTTATAAACCTTGTGAGATGAGCCTCAAGGCCTTGATGGGCACCAAGGGGAGGCAAGGGAGGGGTGTGAACACTGGGGGGACCTCGACAAAGTATTGCTGGGGAGCACCATGAGGTGTAGTTACGCCACTGTGTATTGTGTTTTTGTTTCTATGCAAAGTAGGAATTTTAATAAATGTTTTAGTAGGACTGAACCTAAGATGATACTGAGACAATGACTACTGGACAAAAGCTTTAGGGATGGGTGTTGGAGAAATGGTTTCCTTGTATTATGTCCATGAAGCTTCCCGCCCGCTTCATCATTGATAGTTACGGTGGGAGGGAGTCTGAAGCAACAAAGATAACTTTTATCCAACATAATGCTGGATTGTTTCCTGCCAGGATGAGTTGGGCTCCACACATTACATAATTTGGTACATTTTTTTTTTAATGTGAATTAAGGAGCACTGTCATTGCATTGTATTGCAGGCAGGGCCGGATTTACCATTAGGCACTATAGGCACGTGCCTATAGGCGGGCCGTTTGTGAGGGGCGGGTCACTAGCCGCCTAAAGTGTCCCCTTGTCTTCCTCGCTCTGCAGGGTGTAAGAGAGCAGAGCGCCATTAGTACACCGAGAAGCAAAGGCTGGAGAGGCGCAGCGCTGTGGGGTGTGTTCCTGTCCGCTCTGCGCACCCATCCGGCTGCGTGCCTCTCCTCTGCCCGCCCACTCGGCTTCCTAAAATGATGGTCCCAGCCGCCGGCATGCCTCTCCGCTCTGCCTGCACACCCGCCGGGCTTCCTAAAATGATGGTCCCAGCCACCGGCATGCCGCTGCACTCTGCCCCTATTGTCACCTGATAGCAGCGCCGGCTCCCTCCATGTCGCACGTTGTATGCCGCGCTGCTCATCAAAGAAATTACGGACGTGGGCCATCTGTGGTTTTAGCGTTGCTAGGCAACGCTGCAGGAAGCCGGCGCCCCATTGGAGAGAGAACCCGACTTCCTGTTGGAAGGAGGAAGAACTCTGAGGATGATATTGAGTGGACACAGCGTGAGAGGATGGGACGGCTCTCTGGATGTGCAGGCAGCAAGTTAGCAAGTTCCTGCAAAAATAATGTTTTGTAGAGAAATTGGTGGTGGGGGGGGGGGGGGGGGGGGTAAAAAATGAAGCTGCAGCATCTGTGTGTGTGTGTGTGTGCATGCCTAGTGTATGTGTGTGTTTGCCTAGTGTGAGTCTACCTCTCATAGTGTGTGTGTCCTCACCACATGTGTGTACATGTGTGAGTCTCTCCCCCCTTGCAATCACGTGTGTGTGCGTACTTGCTTGCTTAGTGTGAGTCCCCACCCCATCACGTGTGTGTGTGTGTGTGTGTGTGTGCTTGTGCTCATGGTTAGTGTGAGCCTCCCCCCTCACCACATGTGTGTGCATGCATGATTAGTGTGAGTCTCTCCCCCCTTCCAATCACGTGTGTACTTACTTGCTTCCTTAGTGTGAGTCCCTCCCCCATCACGTGTGCGTGTGTGTGCTTGCTTAGTGTTAGTCATCCCCCCCCCCCATTACGTGTGTGTGTTTGCTTGCTTATTGTGAGTTCCCCCATCACGTGTGTGTGTGTGTGCGCTTGCTTAGTGTTAGTCACCCCCCCCCCATTACGTGTGTGTGTTTGCTTGCTTATTGTGAGTTCCCCCATCACGTGTGTGTGTTGTTCGCATGGTTAGTGTGAGTCTCCCCCCTTCCATCACGTGTGTGTGCTTGCTTACGGTGAGCCCCCTCCCATCGTGTGTGTTTGTGCGCATGCTTAGTGTGAGTGTGCCCCCCATCAAGTGCGTGTGCATGCATAGTGTGAGCCCCCCCCCCCTTATCACATGTGTGTGCATGCTTAGTGTTAGTCCCTCCCATCACACAAGTGTGTGTGAATGCTAGTGTGAGTCTCCCCCCAATCACATGTGTATTTGTGTGCATATACTTGGCAATCCAGGAGATTAACTGTCTCATCAGTATTGTAGAGCCTGTCTGTGTAAACTGGGGGAGATGGAGTTGATTAGATGACGGTACAGTGGACACCTAGTCACTTTGATGTGATGGGAGTTGGCACACTGAGCGTGAGCCTGATGCCTGACATACACTGGCACACTTTCTCTCAACATCCCCAAAAGATCGTTCCCTCTCTGATCGAAATCTGATCAGAGAGGGATCTATCATTGCCAGTTTGCCACACATTGCACATCAATTTTTAATAGATTTCACCATGAAATCTAATAAAGATGAATTACTGCCTCTCCCCCAGGTGTCCCTCTGCTATACTGCTCTCCTTGAGGCTCTGCAGAGTATTAGCATAGTGAAGCGCTCTGCCCAGCTCTCCAACCTGTGTGCTCCTTCCTCTATGTTGCTGTCACCTCCCGCAGCCCTTAATGATCCGGCTGCATGCATGCACTTATTCACCACCAGTTTTTGGGGTCACTTTTCAGACACCAGGAGATGACGGCAGCACAGAGGAAGGAGCACACCAGCTGGAGAGGTGACTCAGACCAAGCCGCTACGGTAATACTGTGCATGGAGTCCCGGGAAGACCAGCATTTGGAGGGAAGATGTTACTGGCAATATTCCCCAACCCCCTGCACAGATACAGCTGCACCCCTGGCCAGTCCCTGATCTACCAGCAAAGAACCGTTCTGCACAATCAGTAATGTCAGTTGATTTCTACTAGATATCAAAATTACGATCGTGCAGCATGTTGTTTAAAGTGTACCCAAGGCAGTATTTAATAAAAATGAAATACTTACCTAAGAAGAGGGAAGCCTTTTGATCCAATGGAGGCTTCCCAAGTCAACCTGGCCCTCATTGTTGCTACACACGGATCTCTGGAACATACCTGACAAGAGCATGTCTGATATGTTACACGGCCACACTTCTCTTCATGCTTGCACAAGTAAACACACGCCTGAGCAGTGAACCAGAACCGCTTGTCCAAGGGGTGTGGCCTATGTTAAGGGGTGGAGCTTAGGGCGCCAGACCTTATTTGCCTATAGGCTCCTGAGCTGTAAATCCGGCCCTGATTGCAGGGCTTCTGTGTCCTAGGCTGTTATCCGGCAGAAATGCAGGAGAGAATTGCTATCCTCAAATGGAGCACTGCTTCAGTTTTAGGCATCAATACTGTAAGGACTTGCACAAACATGAGTAGACATATTCAGGTCTAAGTAGAGAGAAGTGTAGAGCAAAGCAGAAGGATTAAGTGGTGATCACTACGCACAGATTTGATCTCTGCGGCGGCTGTTGAGGCCAAGTGCTGAACAGACATGTCACTAGCCTGTAGGCTAGCAAAGCTTTCTGTTGCTATAGAAGGGAGAGAACTGGGCCAGGCCAGATCTCTAGTTAATGAATCAGGGCCGCTGTACACATGTCACATTCTCCCAGAGTAAAATATGCTATAAATTACATCCCCGGGGGCGTGGCCGGAAGCTCATGGCGTGAAGACGTGTGTCTGAAGAGCTCCCGTCCTGACATCCTTTTATCATCCGACACACCACTGAAAATCTCAAACAAATCAGCGTTAACTCACTGGGATCTATACCTGTTTCAGTACATGCTCTCCAAGATGATGCGCAGAGGCTCGAAAGCAGTAGCCAAGCTCCAAAAGTTCAGAGTCGATTGCCAAGAGCAAGATGGTGGAGACCCACCCGAAGAAGAAGTTCCTCTTCCCTCACTAACTCAGATAATGGAGGCTATAACTACTTGCCAGGGCAGCCTCACAGCAATCGCCTCCAAGCTGGAGGAGGTTAAAACGGATTTTTCTCTCCGCCAAGATATGCAAAACCCGAAGAAGAAGTTCCTCCTCCCTCACTAACTCAGATAATGGAGGCTATAACTACTTGCCAGGGCAGCCTCACAGCAATCACCACCAAGCTGGAGGGGGTTAAAACGGATGTTTCTCTCCGCCAAGATATGCAAAACCTCCGTTCACGAGTCTCCGATGCCGAGACACGGATCAGTACACTAGAAGATGACGTACGTCCCTTGCAGCCCACCATTACTGCTAACAAAACAGAAATCCGTGTCATGCGGTCACGCCAGGACGATCTAGAAAATAGGAATCGCCGATCAAACATACGAATCGTTGGCCTCCCAGAGCGAGCCGAAGGGTCCCACCCAAAAGAATTTATCGAGAAACTACTGATAGACTTGTTCGGCCGAGAAACCTTTTCCTCCATATTCATTGTGGAGTGGGCCCATGGAATCACACCAAAGATACCTCCGCCAGGCGCCCCGCCGCGCACCTTTATTATGAAGCTGCTCAATTACAGAGACCGGGACGCTGTTTTACGAGCCGCCCGAGAAAAAGGTGTTGTTTCATACCTCAATGGACACTTATCTTTTTATCCAGACTACTCTGCAGAGGTCCAGAAACAACGTGCGCACTTTGCTGGAGCGAAGCCCCGGCTACGGGATTCCGCCATTACCCACGCTATGCTTTACCCAGCTAAGCTGTGAATAATCTCAGATGGGCAAACCTTGTTCTTCAACACCCCGGAGGACGGTTCTAAATGGCTAGACTCTTGGAAAACAAGTTCTTTTCAACGCAATTCTCCCACCAGAAGTGATGAGTGAGGCCTGTTCGCTAGTTATGCTCCTCCATCTTGTCTTTACATTCTTTCCCCTTGGTAAACGCTACTTTTTTTGTCCGCACGGCATTCTAAGGCTGAATCTCCACACGCTCTCTACATTTGACTTTTCTGCTCGTAAATCACCCTTCATCAAACTATTTTACCTCTCTCTTCCTGCCAGAACATTCACTCCCGCGGACATGGTTTTTCTATACCTCATAAAAGGGAAAGGTGGGGAGGTTTTACCTCTTTTCTCATGAACAAATATGATGGAACTTTCATAGCACGTTTTACCACCATAACAAGATACCTATGACTTATACGAGATTCCTCGTAGGTCTTACCTCTCTTGTATCCGGAATTGTGCCCCACACATTGGAACTATGTTTTGGTGCATTAACCCTGCCTTTCCATATAGCTACACTCAAGAACTCAAGATGTTTCCCACATCTTTGCATTACTTGGGACATTGCTACCTCAAAAGCTTACTACAGAATTATGAAGATGTCAATATGCCTTCGTATAACTTTAAGTGATGGGGGGTTTGTGCTAAGTTCATTGATATTTTCACCTGAAGTTCATCTTGTAATATTCAATTACTACTGTATAATCAAAAGTGCATGTTGCTAACTTTTTTTATAACAGGTTATATTTTCCATGTTGGAATGTTTTAGAAATGCTGATTTCTCTTTCTTTACCTCTGTTATAGAGCAATGCTTTTATATTCAGCTATAACCACTGTTATATGTCATGGACGGACTGCTTCCCAGTGGTCCCACCCATCCCCCCTCAGTTACTGCATTGATTCCCAGATTGAGAAGCCAATTTTGCTGTGATTCTGTTATCTATGCAGAGCTGAGCTCTGAACGGACACAGGGTCTTAAACCGTGTTCTTCTTCAGAAGTTTGGGTTTCCTTACCTTTTTTTGTTGGGTATTAAGGTCCTCTCTAGCTGTTATGTTAGGACAGGGCAGGTTATGGGTTTGGTTTATAAGGCGTTAATTTGTATTCTATGTTGTCTTATCCTTAGGATATACCCCTGCAGCTAACACACTACACTTCCCATTCTCCTTAGATCATACACACTTCTTGGTAAATGGCACCTAGATCTAAAGACATATCTATCATATGCTGGAATGTTAACAGGACTAACAGACCCCTTTAAGAGGTCCATCACTTTTAATTACATTAACAAATATAAACCTGATGTGCTTGTCTTGGTAGAGACTCATCTCATTGGTAATAAGGTCTAGAGAGAAGGTGGGTAGGGAAAGCTTATCATTCTTCTCACTCACAATATTCTAGGGGTGTCTCTGTACTTCTGAAAAAATACCTCCCTTTTCAACCCATTTCTTCCAAAATAGATACACACGGGAAATACATATTCGTTCACGGGCTCCTGGAAGGCAGACACATTAGTCTATTAGCCTTCTATATACCACCTCCTTACTCCTCCACTCCTATGAAAGATGGCATACTTTTTATGAACGATTTCTCCCCCTGCCCCACTATATGGATGGGAGACTTTAATAACGTCTGTAACCCTGCTCTAGGTCGATTCCCTACTGCACCACATAAGTTAACCTCCTTTGCAGCCCTTATTTCTGAACTGCATCTCAGTGACACTTGGCGCCACTTCCACCCCTTAGATTTACAATACACTTGTCATTCATCTACCCACCAGACCCTCTTGAGGCTTGATTATTTTCTAACGTCTCTTGACCTGCTTCCTCTTGTTAGATCAGTTGAGTTTCTGCCAAGACGTATATCAGACCACTCTCCTATTCAATTGTCTCTAGATTGGTCTGACTTACCCTCGACATATGTCTGGAAATTCAACCCATTCTGGTTGTCACTGTTAACCTCGGAGACCTGGTTTGTCGGTCACCTTGAAACCTTCTTCCACTCCCACAGAGACTCTGAGGATTATTTTATAGTTTGGGACACCTTTAAACCCTTTTTAAGGGGCCTCCTAACCAGTGCTGTTTCACATCTTAAAAAAGAAAACACTCAAATCGAACAATTAATGTGCAGTATTCCACTTTTGGAACAAAACTAAACTAAACAACCCTCAGAGGCTTTATTTATGGAAGAAGGCCCATCTACAGCTTCAAAACCTTATCAGTGAAAAAACACAGGCTAAGTCCTTTTTTTATAAGCAAGCCTTTTATGAAGCTGGCGAGAAAACTGGTACTATATTAGCTAGACTAGCACAAGACAGATCTTCAACTATAGTAATAACAAGTGTAAGAGACCATACCTCTATACTGCTTACAGGGCCACGCTCTGTCAACCAGAGATTTGTTGAGTACTTTCAAGACCTATACCCCCCGAAATCACAATTTATGCAAACTGGTGCTGAGCTGTATTTGTCTGAAGTGAATCTGCCTAGGTTATCCCCTGAACAAAGAGAGATGTTAGAATCCCCTATTACATTGGAGAACATTGAGGTCGCTATACACTCCTTCCCTAACAAAAAAGGCCCCTGACCTGGATGGTCTGCCAATCAAACTATACAAACGTTTTTCAGAAATGATGTCACCATCCATATTAACGACGCTTCTAGACTCCTTCAAGAAAGGTATACTTCCCCCCTCTATGCGCACTGCCCTTATTGTATTAATTCCCAAACCTGGAAAAGATTTAACCTATTGTGAATCATATCGCCCCATTTCCCTTTTACCCACAGATGTCAAAATTCTTGCTAAAATATTGCCCCTTAGACTAAATAAAGTGATACTTTCCTTAGTGCACCCTGACCAAACCGGTTTCATGCCCGGGAAAAAAAACGGCTCTTAATATTCGTCGGTTATACACAAACTTACAAGCGCAACACACTAACAACGGAAGTCGGGTGGTTGTTACATTAGATGCTGCCAAAGCTTTTGATGCAGTAGAATGGCCCCACCTTCTAGCTGTTTTGGCCAGGTTCAGCTTTGGAGAGAACTTTATTAAATGGGTAAGCATTCTTTACAATAACCCCTTAGGTCAGATCTGTACTAACTCTATACTTTCAGAACCGTTTTCTATTGGAAGAGGTACACGCCAGGGTTGCCCTTTTTCTCCACTTCTATATGCATTTTCAGCAGAGCCCCTGGCGTGTAGAATCAGAGCTAGTCCATTAGTAAAGGGCCTAGTGATTGGTGACACATATGAAAAAAAGTCAGTATGCTGACGACACAATTTTATACTTAGAAGACCCACATGTCCCCTCCCTCAAGATTGCTGAATTTATCTTGTTGAGGGCCTCATGATTTGTTGGGGGCCTCAAGATTGCTGAATGTGTCTTGTTGGGAGCCTCATGATTTGTTGGGGGCCTCATGATTGCTGAATTTGTCTTGTTGGGGGGCCTTACGATGGCTAAATTTGTCATGTTGGGGGTCACATGATTGCAGTATAAGGTGTTACTCTGTGCCTTTACTGATTGTAAACCAGCTGTATTGTATGCTGATCCCTGCTACTTTCAGTATGTACAGTATTAGCTGTAAAGCCTGGTACACACATACAATTTTGATTAGCCAATTTTAGCTCTGTTCATCAAATTCATTGTCTGTTGGCCCACTTACTGCATGGGGGTGGTAAAATTGGTCAGTGATTGACCAATCACAATTGATCTATGCCTATACTGATTGTAAATTATCTAAATAAAGGACAGGGGCTCTATCTAATATTTTGATGGGCAGGCCCGTTATCTTTAGCTTACACCGCTGCTAAGTTCATGTACATTTGGCCCCACCCAAGGCCACACACACTCACTGCATGGCCATGCCCATTTTTTGCCGCAGAGCGCTGCAAGGACCCTAGGAACGCCCTTGGCTGAGACTGCAATGCATCATCCAATTAGCAGAAAGAATAATTGCCTGCCATGCAGGACCTTTACACCAGCAGGTGCTGGAAGAGAGCGACCAAGATTCCTTCTAAACCCCTCTCATCCTTCCCAATCCAACTTCCAACTTCTGCCTACAGGGGTAACAAAAAACTTCCAGGCACATGAACAGCTTCTGCTCTCAGGCAGTAGTCCTGCTTAATGAGGAATTGCGCTATTCCATCCAGCATAAAAAACAATTCTGGAACTGCTAGGACCACTTCTCATCCTGCTTTGCATTTTTTAACTTCCATACTGTCATTAACTTGTAATATCTATACAATACTGTCAGTCTTTGTATCATATTGTCTGTATCCATTAAGCAACTGGAAAGTCGCATTCCTTTCAAATGATTTTGAAATATCCCTTGTCATGATTTTGCTTTGCAATCTAATTTATCAAACATCACAGTGTAATATGTTGTAACTTAATTTATAAGAACAATAATAAGTATACTAAAAAATAAAAAAGCATCTCTCCATAAGAAATGAACACCTTTCTCATAACATTTCCAATAAGAGGAGAGCTAGTTATTGCCTTCTGTGAAATCCAGATAGTCATCTGATAATTTCTACAGGTGGTTTATAGGATTTATTGCTTATAAAAATGTCCCAGTTTATGGGCACCCAATCTCACAGCAGAATCAATAGTATCTCAGATAGAGATACTATCTCTATCTCTATATTGTATGTCCAGTAATAGTGGCATAAAAATGTCTCTAGCCTAAATGAGTTACATGGGAAAAGAAGAGAAATGAAAACATAGGATAAGCCTGGAAATACATATATTGCTTGTGATTTCACAGACTACTGAAACAGACCCCTGGGAGTAAATATATTTATGAGAGCGTACATTAACTTTTATGTATAAGGGAAATGTATGACAAGAATAAAACAATACAAAGACAAATTATTCTGTGTTTACATGGTGTACTTTCTTCACATAAAATATTTTTATATCTCATAGTTTCTCAAAATACATATACTATGAAGTCTAGTGGAAGTAGATAAATATGTACATGAATGCAGATGGCGTGCATCTTATCCTTCACAAATATATCACTGGCTGGTATCCACCATATTAAAATGATGTAAAATAGAACGGCAAACGGGAATGGAGCAAAATAGCATAAACATCATTTTACCATACAGGAGCTGGACGTGCTAAGAAACAGTTGCATAAAAGCAAATATTGACATGTATACAATACAATACAATAACATTTCTATAGCGCTTTTCTCCCATAGGACTCAAAGCGCTTAGGCTCTCTCAGATTCAGTAATTGGTAGTAGGATGAAGTATTCACACAACAAAAGTTATATTTCTGCAAATGTCAAACTGAACAGTTGGGTTTTCAGTCTGGATTTAAACACGTCCAGGGATGGAGCTGTCCTGATCTGTTGAGGTAAGGAGTTCCAAAATGTAGGGGCAGCATGACAGAAGGCTCTGGGACCAAAAGTTTTCAAGTGGACTCTGGGTATGACTAGATTATTAGAACCTGTGGATCTGAGAATGCGGGGATTGCTACGCAGCTGTAACATATCTTTCATGTATCCAGGGCCCAGATTATTCAGTGATTTAAATGTCAGTAGGCCGATCTTGAATAGGACCCTCCATTCTATAGGTAGCCAGTGAAGGGAGTGCAGGACTGGCCTTATGTGGCAGTGACGGGGTTGGTTGGTTGGTTAGCAGTCTGGCAGCAGTATTCTGTATCAGCTCTAGGCGGTACAAGTCCTTTTTTGGAAGGCCAGTGTAGAGCATTGCAGTAGTCCAGTCGGGAGGTAATGAAGGCATGAACTAAAGTTGCTAGATCTTCTGGGGGGATGAGGTGCTTGATTTTTGCAATGTTCTTCAGGTGAAAATAGGATGATTTCACAACAGCAGAGATGTGAGTTCTGAAATTGAAATCCCCATCAATTAGAACTCCCAGGCTACGCACATGATCGGAGCTGCATAGATCCGTGCCTCCTATTCCCAGTGGTGAAGACTGCAAGTTAAGTTGTTTTGTTGTCATGCGCTACCCTCCGATCAGAAGGACTTCAGTTTTGTCTGCATTTAGTTTCAGCCAGTTGTCATTCATCCATTGCTGTAGTTCACGTAAGCAGGCGTTTATAGTTAGAGTTGGGTCTGTCACACCAGGCTTGAAGGAAAGATATAGTTGGGTGTCGTCTGCATAGCAGTGGTATGTCAGGCCATGTTTTTGGATTAGTTTTCCAAGCGGTAACATGTAAATCGTGAAAAGCAGGGGAGATAGGACTGAGCCCTGGGGCACCCCATACTTAAGTAGTACAGGGGTGGACAGGAAGGGCCCCATAGACACTTTTTGGGTTCTGCCACTCAAGAAGGATTGGAACCACTGACGAACTATGCCATCAATGCCGCAGTATTCCTGTAGCCCTTAGGGGCTTTTAGAAATAAAAGAAAGACCTTGTTAGGTTTGTTTCTCTGTTTAAATATACAGGCTCGTACTGACCCACCGAACTGCCGATGTTTCCATCGGTGGGCCCCGCCTCCTGGGGGCCCCAGAGCAGGCACAGCGCTGGAAGGGGGGCAATTGGGCATAGAGCGGCGGGGAGGGGGGGAAGCTTCCCCCCCTCCCTCACATAGGGGCCCCCCCTTCTGCGCTCCCCCTTTCACACTCCCCCTTCCGCACTCCCCCTCCCTCCAAAATTGCAGCAGCGGCAGCGAGCGGGGAATAGCTTTACCGGCATCGGCATGACATGAGATGGTCTCCGTCTCCTGGCTGCATTGACCAATCACGCTCTCGCAGTACTTCCTGTGAGAGCGTGATTAGACACAGTGCATTGCAGGAGACAGAGACCAGCCAGCGGCACGCAGAGCTATGGATCTCATCATGTCATGCCGATGCCGGTAAAGCTATTCCCTGCTCGCTGCCCCTGGCTGCAATTTTGGAGCGAGGGGGAGCATGGAAGGGGGGGGGGGCCCTAGGTGAGGGAAGCTTCCCCCCTCCCCGCCACTCTGTGCCCACTGCCCCCCCCCTACCAAGCTGGGGGGAACTTAGACCTGCCTACCTAACTGGGGACACCTGTGACCTGCCTACCTAAACTGGGGGGGGGCTTCACCCCCTCCCCACTGCTCTGTGCCCACTGCACCCCCTTCCAGCATAGGGGCCCCCACTAACTGGGGACCTGCCTTTGTGGGGATATCTGCTGCCAAACTGATTGTATTTTGTGGGGATATCTGCTGCCAATCTAATTGCATTTTGTGGGGATATCTGCCGCCAATCTAATTGCATTTTGTGGGGATATCTGCCACCAATCTGATTGTATTTTGTTGGGAAATCTGCTGCCAATTTGATTGCATTTTGTGGGAATATCTGCCACCAATCTGATTGTATTTTGTTGGGAAATCTGCCGCCAATTTGATTGCATTTTGTGGGGATATCTGCCGCCAATCTATTTGCATTTTGTGGGGATATCTGCTGCCAATTTGATTGCATTTTGTGGGGATATCTGCCGCCAATCTAATTGCATTTTGTGGGGATATCTGCCACCAATCTGATTGTATTTTGTTGGGAAATCTGCTGCCAATTTGATTGCATTTTGTGGGGATAACTGCCGCCAATCTATTTTCATTTTGTGGGGATATCTGCTGCCAATTTGATTGCATTTTGTGGGGAATCTGCTGCCAATCTGATTGCATTTTGTTGGAAATTCTTCTGCCATTTGACTACTTGATGAATTATCATGAGGCATGTAACTACTTGATTATTTTATCAAAAATGTATCTGGTCAGACCTAATCTCTGTGAATAACACTGCTACTTATTTTGTGTTTTCTTTTTTTTTAAAGTCTGCCCATGACCCATCATGACCACGCCCATGTTCCTGTGCGTGGTGACACTCATTTATTTTTGCTGCGGCGCGCTGAGCGTGCCGCATGTGGACATATCCCTATTGGAGACTGTCCTCAGAAGTGCTTACAATCTGCGCATTTAACTGCATGATATTAGAAGAACATAAGGGTTCGTGCGCAGATTCACTTTTTCGCCCGAGCCCCCCTTTATGAGAAGAACCCTCACCTCCACTTTGGGACATTACTTGGGTATTCTATTGTGGAAAGGTTGTTAGGTGGGGGTGGGGTTGTTAGGTGGGGCGAAGACTGAAATCTAGACTTGGGTTGAGGTACAAGCGGATTCGTTGAGAAGTTTGGGGAGAACTCGGGCGAGGAAGGGTACTGCGTAGGGGCCAAGGGGGGGAAAATGTGGGTTGGGGGCAGAATGCCTAATTTATAATCTGTATGTAGAGTATATACATTACCTATTTGTAGACATTTGGTTTGGCTTTGTTATCTCCCTTACTGATGCTTTAACTACAAGAATTAACAATAATAAAAGGAAAGGAAATAAATAAGAAAAATCGAACGATGATGCGAACCATACCCAATGATGGGAGTGCTTCAATAAGGCTAATTTTTCTCTTGGGTACAGTACCGTGGGTACGCTGAGTTTGAAAAAAAAAAAAAAGGAGTGCTTACAATCTATTCCCTACCATAAAATCATGCAAAATTTCTAAAGTACATGTGTATGTGAGCCCAAAATGGGGGGGGGGGGGGGGGGGAGGGAGGGCCCAAGGCTGAAACTTCCTCTGTGGGCCCTTAGTGTCCCAGTCCGACCCTGTAAATATATATATATATTTATATCAGTCAGTGTCAACTGTTAATACTGCCTTCTACAGGTATGTACCGTAACAACATTCCCAAGAGTGAGGAACTTGAGTCCACTGAGGATGAATAAGAATCTAGTGCAACATGCTAGAAAAGTGATACCAAGTGAGCATAATATAATTATGTTCAAGAAGTGCTAACAATTCTCCTAGTAATCACATGCATAAATAATATTAGTAATATTCACAAAATGTTAAAATAAAACATATTAATGGATGCAGAGCAGACTCAGACTGAGGAATACGGTAGCTTCCAAAACCAGATGGCATGGTGGGGAGTTTTTTATTTTATTTTATGTAATTATATGCACAGCCAATTAGCAGCACTTTCTTTGTATTATATACAAACTCCATTATGCGGTATGAATAATTGTCCATACATTATGTTTGTGGCAATTCATTTATGAATACCTTTTGCATTTTTTTTTGGGCAAGTTCATTAATAATAAACTGTAAAATGCTGCATATCATAGTGAGAGTTTAAAGAGAGCCTAAGGGCCTGTTCAGACTGTCAGCGTTTGTAGAACGCGTATAAATTCAAAGAAACGCAAGTTGAAAAACGCATGCGTTTTTCTTGCGTTCGAATGCGTTTTCTATTGCGTTTTGCACACACACGTGACCCAGGAAAAAAAAACCGCAGAGGGAAACGTACGCTAAAAACGCAATAGTACGCGTTTTTGATACACGTCCATAGACTTTCATTGCGTCCGTTTCTATGCGTGACGCACAGAACTGCGTGCAGCAATGCGGATGAGAAACGTATGCGTCTCATACGCATGCATGTGAACGAGGCAATTAGAAAACATTAGTAGCCGTTTCTATGCGGAAAGTCTGCCTGTACGCGTTCTGGAAAAACGGCTAGGAACGCTCATAGTCTGAACAGGCCCTAAGGTGGGCACATAAAATGTTAAAAATATTATGCTACCTGATCCGCGGGGCTGGGCAGATCAGGTAGCTGCAATCTCCACCACTCTCCACTGCTCCTGAGGCCTGCACTACCCCACTTCACTTTTGTGACCTCTGGATCACAACGGTGGAAGGAGAGAGATCTCTCTCAGTGTGCAGGGAGGCGGGGAGCAGCAGGGGGCGCGGCCAAGGAAAGAGAGCTGCCCAATGGTAGCTCTGGAAACCCTGCAGGAATGCCTCTAACGGGCGTTTTCAACAGGGAATTCCTCTCCTCTGTTTACCCTTTGAGACGGCAACAAATATTGTTGCTAAAGTTGGGGGGGTTATAGCGCGGCGGTGGGGGGGCAAAGACCAGTGGTGTGGGAATGCAGAGGCATGTCATGAGGCAGAGAACATGCTTCTGTGTCCCATCTGCCTCCCAAGGAACCGCCCTGGGTTCTCTTTAAGTGATTTTTGGACTTTCTAACACCCAATTACTAACCATAAGCAGTTTCTTCCAGGCAGAGTCTTCCCATTTACTTGTTGAGAGTCAAACATTAACATATTCAGCAGTAATGCATCATGGGAGATCTTTTTGGCTCACATAAAGCTGAATAATTGCAAATGCCTTTTGTTTTAAAAAGGCAAATTCATAACTAACAAAGCATGAACATTGGTACTCTATTGTTGGCAGAGCTCACATACTAACATAGACCCATCTATTACTTTCTGTCTGGAGTAGGAATCTGCCCAGAGATATTTTGGGGAGAATTAACAGATTTGAACAGAATAGTTTTTGAAGGGCAGTGAATATAATTTTCCTGGCTACATTATGTTTTGGATGGCTGGGTTGAAGTCAGGATGCCAGGAGCTGGATAAACTATCTGTCAGACTCACCGTCAGGGTCCTTCTTGGAGCTCTCGGGGTCGTCCTCTAGCGCGCACGCGCGGGGGCTCTCTGGTCCTTGTAGTCCCTCTGCCTGCACGGCGTTTGGCGCTGCGCGCAGTGCGCATGCGCACAGGCGCCTGCGCGCGCACCGCCATGTGCACGCGCGCGCGTGCGCAGACAGGGACGCGCGCTCTGCGCATGCGCAGAGCGCTAATTTCGGCGCCAATTCAACAGTATAAAAGCAGCACTGCCCCTGACTGCAGTGCTGCTCGTTCTGATCAGTTGGCTAACCTGTTGGTGACCCGTTGTTCCAGTTTCTGCTGATATCCTGATCTGATCTCCTGTTGTGACCCCGGCTTGTGACCCCGACTACTCCTGATCTCTGCCTGCCCTGATCCTTGGCTTGTCTTCTGGATTACCGTTGTCTGCCGCCTGCCCTGACCCCTGGCTTGTGACCCCGACTACTCTTGATCTCCGCCTGCCCCGACCCCTTGGCTTGTGACCCCGGATTGTGCTGATCTCTGTGTGCCTGGATTTCCGGATCTCATCGGACCACTTCTGCTCCACTATTTGTGTCTCTGTTCTCCCAACCACTTGCTGAGACGATCCCAGTAGTGACCTGGTAGGGCACTAGGCAGCGAAGTTCCACATTCCCCTCCTGGGAGTGTGGTCCTGCATCCCCCTCAAGGGGGTGTGGGTGAAGACCCGTGGTCACCTAGACTCCACTACTGGGTAAAGTCTCTTCCATCGGTGGGAAGGTCAACAGGGACTGAAGAGAACTCTGACCTGTCCTTAACACTATCACTCACTCCTCTCTGTCGTCTACAACTATGTAAGCTTAGCACTTCCAGTTTAATAGTAGTTTCCTAGGGGCTGTAGCAGTGTGAAGGTAATTAGGAGGTCACTGACAGGAGAGATACCAGGGAACAGCTACTGGTGTTCAGGGGCGTAGCAATAGGGGGTGCAGAGGTAGCGACCGCATCGGGGCCCTTGGGCCAGAGGGGCCCCGAAGGGCTCTCCCTCATCTACATTATTACCTCTCTATTGGGCCTGTGCTCATTATAATCATTTCTATAGATGCTGTGAATAGTAATAATCACTAACAAACTGTTTCCCAGCCTCTTCTTGCACCTCTGACACTGTAGTTGCCATTGGCAGGTTTTGGCATGCCGTATCGATTGTTATGTATAGAGTGCTTGGGGGGCCCCATGTAAAACTTGCATCGGGGCCCACAGCTCCTTAGCTACGCCACTGCTGGTGTTTCTAAGGAGGACCTGTAACCAGTATGTACTCTCGTTATTATTACTTATTGAATTTATAAAGCGCCATCATATTGCACAGCCCTGCACAATACATGGAGATACATACAATGTTAACAAGGGGTGTCAGACAGAGAGGTAGCACATGGTTGTACAGCATAGCATAAGGTTGTACACACAAACACGGTATAAGATACGTGATCATGCAATTTTAAAAACACCCAGAAATTCAAGTCTGAATTAGTCCACGGCAGGGCCGTGCCGAGGCATAGGCTGGAGAGGCTCCAGCCTCAGGGCGCAGTGTAGGACGGGGCGCACAACTCACTCAGCTATCATTCCCCTATTGTGTTTGAAGCAGAAAGAAATAAGAAAATGGGCTGCATGGCAGTAACTGCAAGCCAGATAACTAGAGATTAAGGTGTTCGGGGATTGGGGGCCCTGGAGCGCCTCTTAATCTAATAGCATTCAGTGTGTGACGGCTGGGGTGGGATGGATGGAGGGGCGCACTTTGGTGTCTCAGCCTTGTGTGCTGGAGGACCTTTTCCCGGCTCTGGTCCATGGGAAGCGTGTCATTAGTGGGGTTGCAAGATCAAGAAGAACAAACTGGGTGGGGGAGGGAGACCCTGCCAAAGGCTTACAATCTAAAGGGTGGGGGGAAGAAACATTAGTAAGACTGTGGAATAGGTGTTCAGCTGAGAAGGTGCGGTAGAGGGGGGTCTGTCATCTTAAAGAGGTGTGTTTTGCAGGTTTGCTTACTTATGCGAGCTCCTAGTGTGAGAAAATAAAAAGAATAACGTATATATATATATATATATATATATATATATATATATATATATATATATATATATATATATATATATACAGTGGTGTGAAAAACTATTTGCCCCTTCCTGATTTCTTATTCTTTTGCATGTTTGTCACACTTAAATGTTTCGGCTCATCAAAAACCGTTAACTATTAGTCAAAGATAACATAATTGAACACAAAATGCAGTTTTAAATGATGGTTTTTATTATTTAGTGAGAAAAAAAACTCAAAACCTACATGGCCCTGTGTGAAAAAGAAATTGCCCCCTGAACCTAATAACTGGTTGGGCCACCCTTAGCAGCAATAACTGCAATCAAGCGTTTGCGATAACTTGCAACAAGTCTTTTACAGCGCTCTGGAGGAATTTTGGCCCACTCATCTTTGCAGAATTGTTGTAATTCAGCTTTATTTGAGGGTTTTCTAGCATGAACCGCCTTTTTAAGGTCATGCCACAACATCTCAATAGGATTCAGGTCAGGACTTTGACTAGGCCACTCCAAAGTCTTCATTTTGTTTTTCTTCAGCCATTCAGAGGTTGATTTGCTGGTGTGTTTTGGGTCATTGTCCTGCTGCAGCACCCAAGATCGCTTCAGCTTGAGTTGACGAACAGATGGCCGGACATTCTCCTCCAGGATTTTTTGGTAGACAGTAGAATTCATGGTTCCATCTATCACAGCAAGCCTTCCAGGTCCTGAAGCAGCAAAACAACCCCAGACAATCACACTACCACCACCATATTTTACAGTTGGTATGATGTTCTTTTGCTGAAATGCTGTGTTACTTCTACGCCAGATGTAACGGGACACGCACCTTCCAAAAAGTTAAACTTTTGTCTCGTCGGTCCACAAGGTATTTTCCCAAAAGTCTTGGCAATCATTGAGATGTTTTTAGCAGAATTGAGACGAGCTTTAATGTTCTTTTTGCTTAAAAGTGGTTTGCGCCTTAGATATCTGCCATGCAGGCCGTTTTTGCCCAGTCTCTTTCTTATGGTGGAGTCATGAACACTGACCTTAATTGAGGCAAGTGAGGCCTGCAGTTCTTTAGATGTTGTCCTGGGGTCTTTTGTGGCCTCTCGGATGAGTTTTATCTGTGCTCTTGGGGTAATTTTGGTCGGCCGGCCACTCCTGGGAAGGTTCATCACTGTTCCATGTTTTTGCCATTTGTGGATAATGGCTCTCACTGTGGTTCGCTGGAGTCCCAAAGCTTTAGAAATGGCTTTATAACCTTTACTAGACTGATAGATCTCAATTACCGTACTTTTGTTCTCATTTGTTCCTGAATTTCTTTGGATCTTGGCATGATGTCTAGCTTTTGAGGTGCTTTTGGTCTATTTCTCTGTGTCAGATAGCTCCTATTTAAGTGATTTCTTGATTGAAACAGGTGTGGCAGTAATCAGGCCTGGGGTGACTACAGAAATTGAACTCAGGTGTGATAAACCACAGTTTATTTTTTAACAAGGGGGGGCAATCACTTTTTCACACAGGGCCATGTAGATTTGTTTGTTTTTTTTCTCACTACATAATAAAAACCATCATTTAAAACTGCATTTTGTGTTCAATTATGTTATCTTTGACTAATAGTTAACGTTTTTTGATGATCAGAGACATTTAAGTGTGACAAACATGCAAAAGAATAAGAAATCAGGAAGGGGGCAAATAGTTTTTCACACCACTGTATATATATATCTACTGTATAGTGTATATATACTCAAAAAAATTAAATAACATACCGCCCCATGCACTTAAGCATGCATTCACCACATTCACAAACACACTATGACACTATGATGAGGTATAGAGGTTCACCACAATGAATGGGTTTGCAAATCTGCACATCCACAAGCACACACTAGTGGGACCCCCATTCCCCCACTAAACAGTGGCCCTCACCGAGTGGAGTTCATCCAATGCTGTGCTGCAATGCTGGGCCTCCCAATCACAGCCGGAACCCCTCAGTCCTGTTCACTTACCTCCCCCACAGGATTTGGGGTGAAGTGACTGCTCAGGACAGTGCAGAGAGCTGGATGCGCAGTGAAGGAGGACTCCCTGTTTGGCTGAGCAACATTCAGCCTCCCCATCCAGCTCTCTTTGCACTCTGTAGTGATGTCAGCCCTTTGTAAGGTGGGTAAGTGGGCAGTGGACAGGGCAGAAGGCTGCTTCTTGCCATTCGCTCATTACTTGATATGACATACCCATTCAATGAATGCTCCCAGCACTGTAGCAATATGATCAGGGGAGAGAAGGGGGTGCAGAGGACTTGTGATTTATATAGAGATCATTTTTTTGCAAAGGCGCAGAATGGCCTTGCCACGCATGCGCAAGAGCGACTGAGCCAATGTACTGAGCTGTCCAGCAGAGGACTGAAGTGGCCCAAGAAGACGGTGAGGGACCAAATGGCCTAGAGGGGGGTGGAGGAAGCCTTAGGTAAGTATAAATTCTGGGACATTATTCGTTTCAGTTTTCCTGAATACCCAAGGTGGATCACACAATAATTATAGGACACAGAGGCATGTTCTCTGCTAAGTGACATGCCTCTGTGTCCTTCTGGTGCCAGTCCCCCCTGGGCTCCGCTGTCCCCCCCCCCCCCAAAAAAAAAGCTGAGCAACAGGCTAGCGACAATTTAATTGTCGCTAGCCTCCGGAAGTACTTCAGGGTCACGGCCATCTTGGATTAGTCTGCCGGTGATCAGAGGCTACGGAGGATGAACAGGGCCATGGAGAGCAGTGTGGGGCGGTGCGGAATCATCCGGGAGGCAGGGTGGAGCAGGTAGTATGTTTTTGTTTTTTTATTTTTGTGATGCCGCCTCAGATTCTCTTTAAAAGAGTACTGTAAGGTAAAACAAAAGAGTTTAACATACCTGGGGCTTCTACTGGCCCCCTGCAGATATCCTGTGCCCGTGCAGGGAGAAAACAATACGCTGGTCCCCCGCCGCAGCTCGCTTTTTTATTTTGCGACACTGCACGGCCCTGGCTGCGCGGCCTTGCTCTCGCTCACATTGCCTGGAGTGTCATGCGCGGTATGTGTAGGACCGGAGGATCGTTTTATTCCGTTGCGGGCACAGGATGTCTGTGGGGGGGGGGGGTGGGGGAGGGCAGTAGATGCCTCAGGTAAGTTAAACTTTTTCTTTTACCTTACAGAACTCATTAAAGTCTACTAAAAGATACAGTACGCATTTTAAGTCTACTAAAAGATAGAGCAGCAACAGGGTAAAAGGTGCAATATGTAACTTGCATTGGAGAGTTCTTTCAAATTCATAATTGGCATCATGTCAGCTGGCACCAGCTGTGACTATGGAATAAGAACAACCAGGAATTGTTGAACACTGCTGTGTGCCGATATGCTTTGCCTACACATACAAGGAATACGTTCAGATAAAAATGTATTACTATAAGCACACTGACATAACTGAAATAAGACACAACCACTCAAAATAAATACGTTCATGCAGATGACATAAGTTCATGTAAACGTAATTTTGTAATTTTATATTATTTAATTCGGTGTTGGCATGAAAGTAAATTCACCCTTGGCTCCCCTTCAAGCCTTGATTACTGCATTCTTCAGCACAATGCATCGGATAAGGAGTAGATATCCGTCTCTTGGCCAGTCACTTCATGAGTGGTATTCTTCCAACTACGAAAACAAACGTTGCATGTCTAGAGTCAGCTGCAGTGTGCTATATACATTTATAAAGTTACAAGGCACCGATATGTGCAACTGGTAAACACCCAATAGGATTCTATGGCAGTGACTATGGTAGATGATTGGCAAATTCAGATACATTTTAAAGTGGGATTATACTCCCAAAACTAAAGTTCCAGTAACTAAATGAACATTTGAGAGAACTCCTGAGCATTCCCCATGTGTAAAAATGTTTATTTTTACTGCAAAGAGCAGTACAGGCTTGCTTATCTCTGGCATCATGCCACAAGCTTGGAAATTTTCAAAAATACCCTCAAGAACACCTTTTCAGACAAGTTTATAATTTGCTAGAATTTAAAGCTCACTACCTAATCTGCTAACCACTTTGTATACTCCCGCAGTGTCTCAACCCCACTACCCTATTGATTGTAAACTCGCAAATGGTAGGGACCTCACATTTTGTTTCCTGTTTTGTTAAATTTATCAAATCAACATCTATCAGTATTGGTGATGTTATTCAATTGTATGTATTGGTACTAGTGTCACTGCTTGTCCTGAGTGTCCAGTATGTTGAACTGCTCTATGTTCCCCATTGTTGTATGTTTTGCACATTGTACAGCGCTATGGAAAATGTTGGCGCTCTAAAAATAAAAATAATGATAATAAACAATCCTGTATTGCTGTCTGCAGTAAAAGTAAATGTTTTTACACACAGGGAATGCTTTCAAATGTTCTTTAATGTAACTAAGAGTATTTACTTAGATTTTAGGTTTGGGAGTATAATCTCAATTTAAAGTATACTTACAAGTCTTTATACTGTTTTGACTAAGGCTAATTTCACACACGGTGCAGTGTGGCAGGAGAGCCCAGCGCAGGACAATCGCACCACATAATTTCGTGTTTATATCATCCTGCGGCAGAGTACACTGAAAGTGTGATTTACATAGCTCTGCCCCCTGCGCAGTGAAGTGCTGCCTGATGAACAGGAAGTACGTCACAGAATTTTGAACGATCAAAGCACACACATCACACCACTACCACAGCAATCTGAATAGATAGTTGTGATGTCATTGACTCCAATGCAATTGTGTGCCGAGCAGTATTGCTCATACTGCTCAGCAATGCACTGCAGAGTCTCCGTCTCCTCTACATTTCCGGAAGCACTTTGCTCGTATTGCCTCGTGCACTGCGGGTGCTGTAGCCGGGCTCATAGAGACTAATAGCCACTGCAACCAGGCCCGGATTTACATTACAGGAGCCTATAAGCACAGATGTCCCGGCACCCTAGACTTCGCCCTCCATGAACCTACAATATCCTCGCCAAACAACACCGCAAGTGTGCTGACTGGCCCAGGTGTCACTTCTCCCTTAATTCCCCTGCCCAGAGTAGGTAGCTACAGGTGCCCTTTAGTGTTTGGTAGCCAGAGGTACCCTAAGTATTAAGTAGCTAGAGGTGACCCAAAGTACTTGGTAGCTAGAGGTGCCCCCAGTTAAAGGTAGATCTCATTAGTGAAATGCTGAGAGTCGATTGAGTAACCACTCATTTACACTCCCCTCGGGACTCTGTATAGAGATAGAGAGAGCAAGGTAGGCACTCAGGGAGGAGAGTAAGCCACTTTTCCATCATTAGGCGCCTGTAGGCAGGTGCCTATAGTGTCTTATGGTAAATCCGGCTCTGATTGCAGCGAGCTGTGGCGGGGAGCTGTGGGGGAGAGTACCGTGAAGCGACATGTTTGGTTAATGCTGCACTTGTGCCCATTTTTGCCACAAAGATAAAGATTTGTGCTGCTTTTATTTTGATGATAATAATTATTTTTTTCAGATGATTTTTCACCCAGCCTCCCTACAGCAGCTTACAAACATGTGTTGCCAAATTTGTGCTAAATTTTATATCTTTTGAGGTATTACAGTTTTTATAAAGTTCACTCAGCCCCCCTACAGTGTTCGGCTGGGTGAACTGGGTGATGAACCATAAAAGATAGAACAATATTTTTTTCAGCACAAATGGGCACAAATGCAGTACTACCCAATTGTATCAGTTTCATGCCTGTGCATTGGTGTAAGGTGGCTGTATGATGTCATCATCTGGAGAAAAAATAATTGACGCATTTGAAATCTACATCCTACATCTGACAGGATGTAGATTTCCAACATTGTCCACCCGGCTAGTCTTGGTAAGCTGTAATCGGCTCACCGCCTCTTATGCTGTAAGCAGAGTTTCTCACGGAAGCAACTGCCCTGCATTCTTGCCCCACCGGCTACTATTTCATGCCACCCGGCTGGAAAAAAATTCTAGGGAGGACACTGGGGATGCATTATAATGACAGCTAAGTATGATATGTGATACTGATGAAGTTTGGTAATGTGTTTTCCAGTAATGTGTTTCATTGATGTTTCTGTACTTTCTTGTAATGTTCTTTGTAAAATCCACTGTATGATTGCTGTTCTTTTTACTTTAAACTCTATGCACTGAAGAATTTTTCAAAGATGGGCTATGAGCTGACTATTTAGTCAGTGTTTGACGATCGTAAAAGCTTTTCTCACCTTGATTTACATTCTGAAATGTATCACTGGTGATGACCTGTTCAATTCTGCCAGGTGATCTGTATGGAATTAGTTTACGGGGAGGTCTATGCATGCAGAGGGGGAGATTCTGCTTTCTTGGTAGTTGGAATAAGCCATTATTTCCCACAATGCAACAAGGTTCACAGACAGCAAACTGTCAGGGCCATGGTCATGACATCACACAGCAGGAGGGGTTTCACCCAATATCAGCCACACAGACCCCCCCCCCCCTCCCGTTAATCTATTTGAGAAACGGTAAGGGCCCATTTCCACTTGTGCCGCACGCGTCAGTGAGACGCGCGGCAGCACTTACGGGTGTGCGGGATCGCAGGCGAATCCCAGAAGCCATGCCATGCACGGCTATGGGATTTGCAGCCTCGCGCGCAAAGTCTGCAGGCAGTGTCGGCCGAATCGCTAGGGTAAGCGATTCCGCCACCGGCGCCATAGTTTCCTATGGCAGAGTTTCCCCGCGTGATTTGCCTGCGGGGAAACTGCGGATTCGGAGCCGTTTCCGCTCCAGTGGAAACGGGCCCTTATTTCCCATAGGAAATGGGGTATTGGCTACTGATTAGGATGAAGTTCTATCTTGGGTTAAAGCTCCTCTTTAAATAAACATTGGCTCATTAGAATATAGGAGGAAAGCTGGAGAACAGTTCTCCAGGACAAACTCCAAAGCAATTAATGCTGTGCACGGTGCAATGTTTAAATACCACTCTTTCAGTGTCAACGTTCTATAAACTAGGAAAATGATATCCAGTTGTATTATAAACATGGAAATGGAAGCAATTATAAACATGGAATAGATGGGTGAGGAAAATATTCCGAGTCCCGCTCACTATATACTACAGCAAAGCACGCTGCATAAAATAGGAAACATTTCTATTACAGAAGTGGAACTTAATAGCCTACAGATGCAGTGACTCCTATACTTCAGTTTCCCAATATTGGAAACAAGATTACAGCTATTCAGATTTGTCCCAAACAAACTCGTGTGTATTCTTAGGACAGTACATGCCGTGGCTTGCTTGTTTTGTAAATCATCATTTTTACTGAAACTGATGTAGTGTTAGTCATTTATCACTTGGCTTGACAATTCTTTGACTAAAAGTGTACCAGAGCTCAATAATATTAAAAGACTTATACATACCTGGGGCTTCCTCCAGCCCCATGTGCACGGATCGCTCCTACGCCGCCGTCCTCCGCTGCCTGCAGTTCCGGTATCGGGTCCCACACAGTGGGCCCGATCCAATTCACCGAAGTTTTCTCCTACGTGATATTTTCACATTATTCATAAAATGCCTTATAAGTAGGGCTGAGCGGAACAGCTGAATTCCGATTTCGTCGAAATTTCGTGAACCGCATGCGAAAACCGAGTTTCGTGTTCCGAATTTTCGTGTTCCGAGTGCATTTCTATTGAATTAAATAGTGTTAACTTCTGCGGTTAATTGTAAAGCCCCCTTACATGCTATCATCACCAAATTTGGCATGTATGTTAAGCAGATGAGTATTATGTAAAAAAGAGAGGAGCGCTCTGAGATTTCCAGCAATGATAGATCAATTAACACTAGGAAAGGTCTCACCTAGTATTAGTGTGGCCGGTACAGCGTACTCAGCCGCGATTCGCATGCGTCCCTCTTAGGCAGCCGGGGACCGGGCTCTCCGTGGCAGCAAGGCAGAGACAGGGCGGAGGCGACGTCACCAGCTCCAGACCTCCTTGCGATGGTAGCGAGGACGTCTGTTCAAACACACGCTGGAAGGCGTGGTGAGCAGCGTCCAATTGTCCGTGAATGGTGAAAATAGAGGCAGGGGAATAGACTGGCCACAGTGTTACAATATGGCACAAAATACATATGGGACTATAAAATAAAGGTTTATTAAAATGACAACGCGTTTCCCGGAGGAACATCCTCCGCTTTCTCAAGACTTGAGAAAGCGGAGGATGTTCCTCCGGGAAACGCGTTGTCATTTTAATAAACCTTTATTTTATAGTCCCATATGTATTTTGTGCCATATTGTAACACTGTGGCCAGTCTATTCCCCTGCCTCTATTTTCACCATTCACGGACAATTGGACGCTGCTCACCACGCCTTCCAGCGTGTGTTTGAACAGACGTCCTCGCTACCATCGCAAGGAGGTCTAGAGCTGGTGACGTCGCCTCCGCCCTGTCTCTGCCTTGCTGCCACGGAGAGCCCGGTCCCCGGCTGCCTAAGAGGGACGCATGCGAATCGCGGCTGAGTACGCTGTACCGGCCACACTAATACTAGGTGAGACCTTTCCTAGTGTTAATTGATCTATCATTGCTGGAAATCTCAGAGGCTGCTCTCTTTTTTACATATTCCTCTAGTGATTAACATGGGAGCAGCCGAGTGATTGTCGGGTGGCCAGATCGCACCTTGAGGGGCTCACTACCCCAGAACTTTTTACTTAAGCAGATGAGTAGGAACATGGTAAAAAAAAAATTGTGAAAAGAGCTTATAGTTTTTGAGCAAATCGATTTCAAAGTTTCATAAGAAAAATGTTTTTTAAACTGTGTAAAATGACACTGCTACAGAGCAGGTTACTGCATTCCGAGTTCTGTATACATATTGTATACATTTCATGAAAACAGACAGCGTGGGGTCCCCCCTCCCAAGCCTCCTTAACCCCTTGTCCCCTATGCAGGCTGGGATAGCCAGAATGCGGAGCCCCGGCCACGTGGGGCTTCGCACGCTGAGCTATACCAGCCCGCATGGTCCATGGTATGGGGGGGCTCTGGAGGAGAGGGGCGGCCAACCTCCCCCTCTCCCCCAGAGCCCTTGTCCAATCCATGGACAAGGGGCTCTTCCCCACCTCCGGTGCCCCAGGAGGATGTGGGGGCCGCCGACGTCCTGGGGGGTTCATGGTGCCATCCGGGGTTCCCCTTGCAATAATCTCACGCCAGTAACCTCAGGAGTGGTCCCACGCCAGTATCCTCTTAGGACATCTCACCACCCTCCCACACTGACTAACTCCCACCACTGAATGGTCACAGTCAGCCTCTGCATCTGTATAGCAGAGGCTGAGAACACGAAAATTTTGCCTTTAAAACAAGAAATTTCGGCAAACAGTGATGCAATCAAAATGGCCACTGGGAAATCCCCGATCGCTGGAGGCCACACTAGAGTGGCGAAACCAGTGATTTTTCACATAGATGGTGGGTCCAGGTGAACAGAGCAGGAGGTGCCCAAATCCCCTGGACCCACCCATTCATGGGAAATAACGCGTATTCTGACACTCTGAGGTGGCCTCCGGGGAACGGGGATTCCCCAGCAGCCATTTTGTTTATGACACTGTTTGCCGAAAATTCTTGTTTTAGCAAACAATTTTCGTGTTTCTAGCTTATGCAATACAGATTGCAGAGGCTGTCTACAGCCATTCATCCCCAGGAGTTCTGCAGGATCGGCAGGTGCGCAGGATCTCCTAAGAGGATAGAGGGGGGCACAGCGCAGGAAGGTGGGAAAGTGGGAACAGAGTGGCGGGGAGGAGTGGAAGCCTTCCTCCCTCCCTCACCTAGGGTCAACCTTCCGTGCTCCCCCTCCAAAATTGCAGCCAGCAGCGGCAGCGAGCGGGAATCACTTACCGAGAGAAGAGCTCTGTGTGCCGCTGCTGGTCTGGTCTCCTGCATTGCATTGTCCAATTATGCTCTCACAGGAAGTACTGCGAGAGCGTGATTGGACAGTGTCAGTGCAGAATACCAGACCAGCGGCACAGAGAGCTATCGCTCTCAGTAAGCCATTCTGCTGGCTGGCTGGAATTCTGGAGGTGGGGGGGGGGGGGGGGAGTGCGCAAGGGAGGGGCCCTGGGTGAGGAAGGGGAGGCTTCCCCCTCTCCCCGCCGCTCTGTGCCCACTTTCCCACCTTCCTGCGCTGTGCCCCCCTCTATCCTCTTAGGAGGTCCCGCGCACCTGCCGATCCTGCAGAACTCCTGGGGATGAATGGCTGTAGACAGCCTCTGCAATCTGTATTGCATAAGCTAGAAACACGAAAATTGTTTGCTAAAACAAGAATTTTCGGCAAACAGTGTCATAAACAAAATGGCTGCTGGGGAATCCCCGTTCCCCGGAGGCCACCTCAGAGTGTCAGAATACGCGTTATTTCACATGAATGGGTGGGTCCAGGGGATTAGGGCACCTCCTGCTCTGGTCATCTGGACCCACCATCTATGTGAAAAATCACTGGTTTCGCCACTCTAGTGTGGCCTCCAGCGATCGGGGATTTCCCAGTGGCCATTTTGATTGCATCACTGTTTGCCGAAATTTCTTGTTTTAAAGGCAAAATTTTCGTATTCTCAGCCTCTGCTATACAGATGCAGAGGCTGACTGTGACCATTCAGTGGTGGGAGTTAGTCAGTGTGGGAGGGTGGTGGGAAGTCATAAGAGGATACTGGCGTGGGACCACTCCTGAGGTTACTGGCGTGAGATTATTGCAAGGTAAGTATCCCTGGTTAATTTAGAACAATAAAGGACTTTTTTCGTTGTCGTGTTTTTATTTCTTTTTTTAACTCTGCTGAAATGGGTAAGGGGTACCGTGTACCCCTATACTCATTTCTCCTGGGGAGGGGGCGGCTTCCGGGGTCCGCTTGTTAAAGGGGAACCCCGGATGGCACCATGAACCCCCCAGGACGTCGGCGGCCCCCACCTCCTCCTGGGGCACCGGAGGTGGGGAAGAGCCCTTTGTCCATGGATTGGACAAGGGCTCTGGGGGAGAGGGGGAGGTTGGCCGCCCCTCTCCTCCAGAGCTCCCCCACACCATGGACCATGCGGGCTGGTATAGCTCAGGGTGCGAAGCCCCACATGGCTGGGGCTCCGCATTCTGGCTATCTCAGCCTGCATGGGGGACAAGGGGTTAAGGAGGCTTGGGAGGGGGGACCCCATGCTGTCTGTTTTCATGAAATGTATACAATATGTATACAGAACTCGGAATGCAGTAACCTGCTCTGCAGCAGTGTCATTTTACACAGTTTAAAAAACATTTTTCCTATGAAACTTTAAAATCGTTTATTTCAAAAACTATAAGCTCTTTTCACAATTTTTTTTTTTTTACCATGTTCCTACTCATCTGCTTAATATACATGCCAAATTTGGTGATGATAGCATGTAAGGGGGCTTCACAATTCACCACGGAATTTAGCACAATTGACTTCAATGTAAACACGAAATCGGTACTCGGAATTGCAGAATTTTCGAGTTTCGAGTGCTTACTCGGAACTGCCAAATTCCGATGGCAAACTCGAAATTCAGAATCCGAGAGCTCAGCCCTGCTTATAAGTCACCAAAAAGTGGCCACCGGACAGATACGTATAGAGCACACTTCCTCTGGCTGCGACTGGTTGAAATTACGAGACCCGTTACAGAAACTGCAGGCAGCGGAGGAGGATGGCACTGTGGGAGCGATCTGCAGGAAGCCCCAGGTATGTATAGAACTTTTTTTTTTGAATTCGTCTTTGGTACACTTTAAATCAGAAAACATTTAGTGTTTGAACATGAAAGAGTAGGGTGGAACAAGAAAGAGTGAATGCTTTGTCACATCACAGTACTTATCATTTATATTTAACCCTTAAACTGCTCCAAGGCCTTTTTCCATTGAATTGGCGTCCCACCTTGCCAGTAAACTTTAGCCATAATTTCTCATAGAGATAAGGACTAAAATGCCTAATCTAGCGCATGATGTTTCCTTTAATTGTGAAGGAAATGCTCCTTCTGTAGGCGAGTGGAAGAAATCTCTGCAGTATATCTGTGAGCTGACAAGCCAAGATGCAGACACATTTGTATACAAGTCTACAGGCATTGTTTCCTGATATTCATTGAACAATGATGTTTTGGGCTGGTCATTTTATTCTTTCATTGAACACAGACCGCTGGAGGATGAATCTCATCAGGATGTGCTGTACTCATTGGACCTATTAACTAAAATCCAGTAAACTACAATAGGGATAGTCTAATTTTCTTTTTTCTTTAGGTGCAGATTCATTGGAAATCAGTTGCAGTTATCAGTAGCATTAAAGTGCATCTGAACTCTTGCACAGGACACAAGGAAAACAGAGAGAAATTTACCCTGTGTGTTTTTAAAGAGAAGAGCCTGTCTAATTCCCCCTCATATTCATATTCACAAGTGTAATTTAATCTCTCAGCTGTGTCAGAACAGTAATTCGGCAGTCCTCAGCAGACACAGTTAATATGTAAACACAGAATGTTAACCCTTTATCTGCTTTTATGAAAGCAGGAAGTAGACACACTGCAGATGTATTGCAGGAGTTCTGTGAGCTGTAACAAACAATTGTTTTTCTTTAAAGGTTATTATGCTGTTGCTTATCTTTTAGAGCAGAGAGGAAGTTCTGAGTTCGGGTCCACTTTAACCAATCAGATCAGGTCAGGCCTTTTGCTATAAGTACTACTAATAGTAGAAAATCATACCGAGGATCAAAGAGTAGCCCTGAAATGGATAAGAGACATGTTTATAAATGATCATTCCCCAGTTTACCTGACTCTTATTTGGTACATTGCCGCACAAAGGAAGTTGCAGGGCATGCTGGGTTGTCCTTTTTTTGCTTCTTTATTTCCCCTCAGACTTAACAAATGTACAGAAGCAAAAAAGGACAACCCAGCATGCCCTGCAACTTCCTTTGTGCGGCAATGTACCACATAAGAGTCAGGTAAACTGGGGAACGATCATTTATAAACAAGAAAAGTAATAGAGATTTTAACTTTTGGATTGCCTGGTTAGCATCGGTATTACTTGTTTACCAGAAAAAAAATAAACAATTGATTTTTGATTTTATGCCTGACAGTTACACTTTAAGTGATTTTTTTGCTTGCAAAGTGCTAGCTTTGAAGAGCAGTTTGAACTAAAATATATAATTTTGCATGGTGTAAATGCATGGAATAGAGTGATTATTTACATGAATGTGGATGTGATTCTAATCTTGCTACATGTAGGGCCCGATCCAGTTAACTTTTTCTCCTACGTTTGGGATATGTTCACAACTTATAAATAAAATGCCTTTAGAAGGCACATGGCCCGGATCTGCATAAGCAGCTGTCAGAAGGACAATTATCGGAGGAGCATGGAATGATGGCGAGGGCACAGAATGACTGCAGAGGCTGAACGAAGCCCCAAGTAAGATAAACTGGCTTCTTTTATTTCCCTTTAGGCTCCCTTTCAGGCTGTCTGGAAGTGAGCAGGCAGTCATCAGTCGCCGAGGATGTATGAGGCTGTATGAACTGGCAGAGCAACTGCTTACCTTTGATTTATTTTGAGCCTAGGCCTAAACTGGGCATTTAATATTTAGTGCAAGCTCACAGAGGGAAGTGCCAAATATTTGCATTGTGGGCTTTTTCGTGACCACTTTTTATAGAGGAGGTTAGTGCTTCTCTGACATTGCCAGGGAATTTTTCTAAGGTGACAATTTCCTTTAGATACAGCTTCCTGGAGTCCTTTAACTTTTCAACCTCACAGTTTAGAGGTTATACCTTTAATTTCACTCGAAGCAGAGAGTTTAATTTTTGCACTGTGTTTTTATGGATTTCCTATAGGTGTTCCAGTTTCCTCCCACAATACAAAACACGTCGGTAGTTTATTTAGCTTATGAGTGAATTGGCTGAGCATGTGTTTGCATAACTGTTGCAGAGATATCAAACTGTAGATTCAGCACAAAGTATGACATAAGCTCTGTAAAGACTTCTAAATACTGACAGATATGAAATTTTGGTGCACTATGCTGACTAGTGTTGCTCAAACATGCCTCTGTTCAGTTCAAGGCAGTTCAGTGCAGATGAACAGATCAATGCGTTCGGGATTTGGAAGGCACCACATCCAAGCACCATGGGGGCAAACTCCTGATGGTTTGCTGTGGCCTCTGTACGGCATGTACAGTGACCACACCAACGAAATGACATTGGAAGATGGCAGTATGTCTGAAAAACATCTTTCTATTTTAAAATAATGTAAATAATAAATAATGCGTACTCCCACCCTCCCCCGCACACCTCCAATCTACATTGATGGCACTGAGGTGGCTAGAGTACCCTGTGCCTGACTCCTGGGCACTACCATCTTCAGTGATCTCAGCTGGAACCCCAACATCACTGCCACCCAGCGGGAAGCCCAGCAGAGACTTTTCTGCCTCCGCCAACTGAGGAAGTTCAGCATGGCCCAAGAGATTCTGACAAGATTCCTCTGCTCCTCCATCTTAAAGGGATACTTAAGTCAAAAATAAAAAAATGATTTTTACTCACCTGGGGCATCCCTCAGCCCCCTGAAGCTGTATGGTGCCCTCACAGCCTCGCTCCGATCCTCCTGTCCCCGCCGGCGGCTACTTCCGGGTTCGGCGACAGCCGCCGACAGGCTGGGAACGCGAGTGATTCCCCCCGCGTTCCCAGCCGCTATATCACCATCTATGCTGCTACAGCGTATATGTTATACGCTATAGCAGCATAGAGGGTGATATAGCGCCTGGGAACGCGGAGAATCACTCGCGTTCCCAGCCTGTCGGCGGCTGTCGCCGAACCCGGAAATAGCCGCCGGCGGGGACAGGAGGATCGGAGCCAGGCTGCGAGGGCACCATACAGCTTCAGGGGGCTGAGGGATGCCCCAGGTGAGTAAAAATCATTTTTTATTTTTGACTTAAGTATCCCTTTAAGCTGGCCACTAACGGTCCAATTTCTAGCGAAAAATCGTTCGAGCGATCAGAAATTCTGATCGGACGAAAAATCGTTCACTACACCATCAACTAACCAATCATTGCTTCCTATCTATCACGACTACAGAGAAAATCCAATTTTCCGTTCGACGAAAATTCATTCTGGCGACATTTTTTTCACTCGTTCATAATCGATTGTGTCCACCAAAGGAGATTATTTACAACCAATCCGATCAGAATTTCTGATCGCTCAAACGATTTTTCGCTAGAAATTGGACCGTAAGGCCAGCTTAGTCTGGTGTGCTGACGCCACTACTGGCGACAGGTATAAACTGCAGAGGGTCATCAGGTCAGCGGAAAGGAACATTGGAGGGCCCCTCCCCTCACTTGCCCTTCTATACAACACCAGACTGTGCTCTATAGCGCAGAGGATTATCAGAGACCCCTCTTACTCAGGTCACTGCTTCTTTAGCATGTTCCCATTGGGACAGAGGCTACGGCCAATTCCACCACGAAAACCAGACACCAGAACTCTTTTTTTTCCCTGAAGGTTGTCAGCCTCCAGAACTGCCTGCACATTCTGCCCCCCCGTCAACCTGCTCACAAGACTAACTGATCAGATTTTTTGGGTCCCTTTTTTGAGAACTGTTACCCTATAAAGGCTTCACAACAGGGGTCTCAAACTCAATTTACCTGGGGGCCGCAGGAGGCAAAGTCAGGATGAGGCTGGGCCGCATAAGGGATTTCACAATCAGCAGCTCCCGCCATCGCCCCCCCTGCATTGATTTTTATTTCAAAATCAAATTCACACTGAAGCGAACTATTTTGCCTATTTTACCTTATAGTTCGCTTAAGTGCTCCCATTACAAGTAATCCGCCATGTTCCCGCCGCAAAACGAGGGCTGCAGAGCCCCCAAATCGCCCAAGGGGCAATCCGCCGGCATTACCTGGAAGGGGCAGAGCTTTCAGCTTCAGCTCTGCCCCTCCTGACGTTAATCGCGGTGCATCACCGCCTCTGCCAGCCCCTCTCACTCTTCCTTCACAGAGAGGGGCGGGGAGAGGCGGCGATTGAAGTCCCTTCCAGGAAATGCCGGTGGATTGCCCCCCGGGCGATTTGGGGGCTCTGCAGCCCTCGTTTAGCAGCGGGGATGCGACGGATTACTTGGGAGCACTGAAGCGAACTATAAGGAAGCTTTTGCCGGCGCGGGTCACAAAATACTGTATCGAGGGCCGTAAATGGCCCGCGGGCCGCGAGTTTGAGACCCCTGCTTTACAACAAGCCCCAGCACAGCAGTATAAATTTTCTTTATCGCTCTCCCCTCCCTCCCACCGCCGCAAAAAAGTCCTATCTCCTTAGTAGCACTGATCTAACTAGCTAGACAAACTCATACCCAGTGGGTATATAATCCCTATTTTTAGTATATTTTAGTGGTTATATATTTTAAAATTGAAGAAGGTACCGCTGCACTCCACCACAGAGACAGAGCAGGACCTGGGGCAGCCCAAACCAGTCAACTGAATGTATGAAAAGAGGGTCTGCTAAAAAGGTTTATTAGGGACTTATCCCAAAACAGCAATAAGAACACACTGCTGACATGTTTCGGAGCCGAGTCGGTTCTTAATCATATAGACATATATCTTACAGTATTCTTTACTTCTTTTATCTCAGTTGCAGAACACAGCTCCACTGCAGTGACGCTTGCATAACCCCAATCACGGATTCGACCTATTCGGCCGTGGTTGAAAAAAAAATGGGAAATTCCATGCTTAATTTCCGGATTTGGAAAGGACTCACGAATTTGACCCGGATAATTCCTGTGAATGAGGCAATCATGGAAATTCACAGCCGTGATCACAGAAAATCGTTTTAGCTAATAGCAAGGCCCCCATACATGCTACAATGGTGATAAGGGGCTACAACTTAAACAAAAAAATTCCAAAAAGAACTTTTACTTTTTGAGAAAATGGATTTTAAAGTTAAATCAACACTTTAAATGCGACTATTAATTGGTAATAATTGGTTTTAAACAGGGAAATACACTTTAAGCAATCGCAGAGGTGATGGTGAATCCCAATGTCACCTGGTGGTGGTGGTACCACTGGAGGAGGATGAGTGGCTGACACCACAAAAACACCCGGAGAGGTTTTTGTAATTTTTTCTTTCTCCTTGCAGCGATAGCAATGACATGGCAGAAGAGTTGTCCGTGGCCACTGGCGGTGGGAACACAGACTTAAGTAGTGAAATAGAACATCAGCAGCAGCAGGAGGAGGACTAAGCGGTCAGTGCGGCAGCACAGAACGACCATGGCACTTCACTGGTGGTACCACAGCATGATAATGCTGCCCAAAAAATTACATGCATCCGTAGCCCCTGGCGGTGAAACTCAGCGGCAGCAGGATGAGGACTAAAGCGGTCAGTGCGGCTGCACAGAAAGACCATGGTACAACAGCAGGAAGAGACGTGTTGGGAGACATGATGGGCTGCACCTCTGTCATCATTTCCATCAATGCCTGTGAGTGACTCTCCTGAATGACCACACAGCGTCCCAATGTGCTGAAAATGGGTGCCACCGGCATCGGATGACTCGGCCCAGGCTGTGCTGCTGATAGATGCCTCTCTGCAGCACCCCCCACATCTGAGCGCCCTCACTCTGGCCGTGGAGCAGTCCCAGAAGTGGCGGAGGCAATGGCACTCCCTCTCCTACCACGACCCCTGCCAGACATGTTGTATGCACAAGATTTCAAGGTGGAGAAAGTGTGCTGATTTTTACAGTCAATACGTGTGTGTGGGCCTGGGGACAGATTGACTGAATATAACAAGGGGCTTTTATTGATTTTTCAGAAAAGAAAAAAACAAAAACAAAAACTGAATACAGTAATAAAATATGAAAATCAGTGGACAGCACCGCGGTCTGCCTGCACTATGCGCACAGCAATCTAACCGGCTGCATGCTAGTAAGCAAAGTACAATGTCACTGACTAAACTTAGTGACGGACCAGTGGCAGTGACTGCAACAAATTGAAGTTGATCACTGGCTGGCTTAGCTAGCTAGCAAGTATACAGTAATAGAGCAGTAGAATCAGTGTGAAGTTGAACCTGCCTGCACTAAGCACAGCAAATCAGTACACTGTCACTGACTACTACACTGACTACAGCTAACTTAAAGGGATACTGTAGGGGGGTGGGGGGAAAATGAGCTGAACTTACCCGGGGCTTCTAATGGTCCCCCGCAGACATCCTGTGTTGGCGCAGCCACTCCCCAATGCTCCGGCCCCGCCTCCGGTTCACTTCTGGAATTTCTGACTTTAAAGTCAGAAAACCACTGCGCCTGCGTTGCCGTGTCCTCGCTCCCGCTGATGTCACCGCTGATGTCACCAGGAGTGTACTGCGCAGACACAGACCGTACTGTGCGCTCTTGATGACATCAGCGGGATCGAGGACACGGCAACGCAGGCGCAGTGGTTTTCTGACTTTAAAGTCAGAAATTCCAGAAGTGAACCGGAGGCGGGGCCGGAGCATCGGTTTGCGGCTGCGCGGGCACAGGATGTCTGCGGGGGACCATTAGAAGCCCCGGGTAAGTTCAGCTCATTTTCCCCCGACCCCCCTACAGTATCCCTTTAACCCATTCAGGTTCCGTCGTTTTCACGTGAGAAATGTTCACTTCCCATTCATTAGCCTATAACTTTATCACTACTTATCACAATGCACTGATCTATATCTTGTTTTTTCCGCCACCAATTAGGCTTTCTTTGGGGGGTACATTTTGCTAAGAGCCACTTTACTGTAAATGCATTTTAACAGGAAGAATAAGAAAAAAATGGAAAAATTCATTATTTCTCAGTTTTCAGCCATTATAGTTTTAAAATATTACATGCCTCCATAATTAAAACTCACGTATTGTATATGCCCATATGTCCCGGTTATTACACCGTTAAAATTATGTCCCTATCACAATGTATGGCGACAATATTTTATTTGGAAATAAAGGTGCATTTTTTCCATTTTGCATCTATCACTATTTACAAGTTTAAAATAAAAAAAATATAGAAATATTTCATCTTTACATTGATATTTAAAAAGTTTAGACCCTTAGGTAAATATTTACATGTTTTTTTTTTTTTATTGTAATGTTTTTTTTTTTTTTATACAAAATTTTTTATTAGGGTACTTTTGGGAGGGTGGGAGGTAAACAATAGATTTATAATGTAAATGTGTGTTAATTCTGGTTTTTTTTTTTTCAGATGTAGTATTACTTTTTGGCCACAAGATGGCGACCATGAGTTTGTTTACATGACGTCACTCTAAGCGTAGCACGCGCTTAGAGTGACAAATCGGGAAGGGAACGGCCAGAAAAGGCGCAGCTTCCGAGAGAAGCTGTCGCTTTTTCAGCGGGGGAGAGGAATCAATGATCGGGCTTCGTAGCCCGATACATTGATTCCTTGGCTACCGAATCCGTGGCCGGGAATGCGCGTGCACGATCGGCCGCGGGGGCGCGCGGTAGCGTGCATGGTTCCTGGACGTAGAAACTACGTCCAGGAACCAAAATAGGTTAAGTTAATCACTCACTGGCTAGCTAAATACAAGTATACAGTCAGTAATAGAGCAGTATAATCAGTGAATCTGCCTGCAGTAAGCACAGCAATCAGTACACTCGCTCACTGACAACTACACTGACTACAACTAACTTAAGTAATCACTCACTGGCTAGCTAGCTGAATACAAGTATCAGATACAGTATAAGGGCAATGTAAGGACTGAAAATGCTCTTGCTTATGCAGATATGACCTGGAGATGATGCTCTAAGTGCCACAGAGTCTAGTAAGGATGGAGCTCTGGAAATGGCCCCCACTTTATATACAGGAGGGGAGGGCAGAGCCTCCCCTCCTATGATTGGTTGCTAGGGCCTGGCTGGGGGCCTCTGTTTGGCCCAGGGAAGTAATTTTTGCCCAATCACGACCTAATCACGAATTTCCAGCGCAATCACGACCGTGATTGCTTTCCAAATATTTGCAATCTCGGAATTTCCAAGGCCGATTTCCGTGGTCCAGAATTATTCACGGATTCGGAAGTCGAATAGTGAAAAAGTGCTTGTGAATCACGGGTATTCTGGGAAATTATCTGCCCATCACTACTCCACTGTCCTCACCATTGTAGCCTAGGGACAAGTGACCATAAGGAAATAAATATGGAAGCCTCCATATATCTCTCGCTTTAGGTTCCCTTTAACACCACTTACTGGAACATTAGTAAATCACTCCCAAAAAGTATAAGAGGCAGAGGACAAGCAAAAGAGCTTAGTACGGGTGTCAGCAATGGCTCTTGTTCAAATTCATTCAATTGATCATCATATGGATTATGGGTTTGATGATTATTGATACATTCTTTTCTGCTGTTTCTATCTGAAAACACTATTCATTTGTCCCTTGTATAGCTTCCAGTATGATTAAAACAGACTGCCCACAGGATACCATTTTAATAATTAATGTGGTGAAAATAAAATCAACATGTGCAATGCGGAAACATAAATAAAGTCCCATAATTATTGGAATATTTAGATCTGAATGGATTTGGAAAGTACAATGGCTTCGGATTTTAATAACCTTCCGTAGGAGGTCACATCCTGCTCTTGACATTTAAATGCCCAATTTATTCAGGGCCGATGGCCTTGAGACTGTAACACTCCTCAGACATGGGAGGAAGAAAGTGAAAACTACATAAAATTTTCCACTAAGTGACAACCATAATAAAATACACTTTGAATGAGTAAAGAATAAATCTTAAGACTCATTGGAGTGTATTCACTAATCTGCGCTAAGCAGAATGACGTGCGTAAAGTCTTACCTACGCGGGAAGCCTTTACGCATGTCATTCTGCTTACCGCAGTTAAGAATATACCCCATTATCTTTTGAATTGAAAACCACTTGATGCAGTTCCCACATCATCTACTTTACTTTTATGTTCAATAGAGTCACAGATGGAAGCACCTTCCTTGTGGAACTTTGGTAGTCTAAGCATAGGACAGATGTGGAGGGTGTGGTGTTATGATAGTTTAGGGGAAGGCAGTGATTGATTGGAATTGTCTTCAATGTGGCTTTCAGATAACAGCAGGGACAGCCATACTATCCCAGGAAAAAAACACATATAGAAGTAGATAAATACTTGTTCTACTTACATAACATAACATATGTATTGTACTGTCCACGTTTTGATTTCAGTGAATTTTATATACTCAATAAAGATAACTAGTTTCTGTCATTTTCCATCTAAACTACCTCTCAATGAAGTCAACCCTGATGTCATTTCCTTCCTTATCCCCACCCTTCCCCCTAGAAACTGCACTGTCATATCTAGCTTGCTTTGTAACCACATGTGAGCACAGCATAGATCATATTTCAGCAGCTTCCCCCTTCTCAGCTTTGTGACACACTGAACTGTCCTCAGCCAATCAGTAAGGAGCAGGAATATGGGAGGGGAGATAACAAGCTTCCCTCTCGTTGGTAATGTATCAGTCTGCCTGAGATAAGATTTCTTAAAGTAGAAACATTTATGATTATATTGGAGTGTTTGCAATGCAGAGTCACATTGTAGACTGCATAATAAACACAGAGCAGTGCGTAAATTGAGTTTTTGGCTGACAATCCCGCTCTAAAATACACTTCTCGTCAGTAAAATGTGAAAATGGCAACACAAAAATGCATCATCATCTCTACTTGCGACTAATACAACCTGATTTAGGGACATACAGTATTTATACAATGTTCTGTCAGCTGTTAACTAGGGACGGTAATCGATTAAATATCCTGAACAATATTAACAAGTCTTACTGCTGAGAACAAACAAATTAGTAGGCATACATGTCAAATGTTATTCCTATTAAATCCCCTATCCAATAACAATTCATGGAATTCTCCTGTAAAGTACATGGTGAGGCCAGAGTGCTTCCAAGTCACTAAATTCACATTAGAACATGATATTTTTAAATGTCATTATTTACCTGTTGCAAACTGGATAGGCTTGCTGGCATACAAACTATGAGACAATTGACAATTCACTGATCTTTAGAAATAGGCCCCTTTGGCCATACACGTATTGATTTTTCCTGTTGATATCAAGCTAACTTGATCACTCTGATCAAATCTGCTAGAAATCAATGCAGCTGTGGTGGCCACATTTGTCTATCTGAGCACTGGGTGACTGACTGCAGGCAGCAACTGGAGTGGTGTCACTTTACAAGCAGCGCTGAGGATTACAAATATACCTATCTGTTTTCACTGTGGATTGGATTGACCTCTGGCAGATACTGTTATTGCTATCATTGTCTAGCGCTCAATTATTTCTTCCTTTCAGTATGTTGTCTTGTCACTAACTGTCCCACAGAGGTGCTCACAGTCTAATCCCTACCATAGTCATATGTCTATGTATGTATCGTGTAGTGTATGTATCCTAGTCCAGGGAAAATTTAGGGGGGAATGAAAAGAGGACGTTCCGCACAATGTCCATAGCTAAACTGAATCCCAACTTTATTGAAACAGTTAAAAGCTGTACAGCCTGGTAGCTGACATGTTTCAGACTCGCAGGTCCTTAATCATAGCATGATTAGGTGCTATGATTAAGGACCTGCGAGTCAGAAACATGTCAGCTACCAGGCTGTACAGCTTTTACCTGTTTCAATAAAGTTGGGATTCAATGTAGCTATGGACATTGTGCGGAACTTCCTCCTTTCATCCATGTCCATGGGTCAAGTTGCCTAGTTTCAGCACTGCCCTAGTGCCGAGTGCCGAGATGGAGCGGACTTCACTTTGTTTCATGCAAATTTAGGGGGAAGCCAGTCAACTTATCTGTATGTTTTTGGGATGTGGGTTGAAACCAGAGTGCCCGGGGGAAACCCGTACATACCCAGGAAGAACATAAAACTCTGTGCTAACCACTTCACCACCGGGCTGCCACACATTAGCTAGATTCCTGTCAGATTTGATCTGGCAGGCATCAGAGAGGAATCTATCTGATAGCTGAATCTGCTGGCCCTTTTTAAGTGTAAGGTCATCTGTAATTTTCCATTCCTGAGACACTGTCATTTTTATAAGCATGTTTGTTAATTTTCAAACATCATATTATTTAAAATGTTAATTTCAGTTTAAAACAAAATCTGAAGCTCTGAAGAGCATCCTTTATGACAGGACAGACAGGACAGCAAAAGGGCACTCGGTTCATAACATGTCATAATAAAAAGTGGGTCAAAAAGGTGAAAAACTGCCTCACATGTGTAAAACGTTTGTAATGTGCTTGATAAGAGGAAGCCATCACCAAGTCCTAATTAAAAGTCATTTCCCTGAAAACAAAAGGAAAAAAAAAACTTTCCCTAAAGGAAACTTGTGTTTAACTTTTCAAATTGCTTAAGTAAGCATGTTAAAATAATCCCTGAGGTCTTTTATCTCCTCACAGCATATCGGTGTGTGGGACACGTTTCCATGAACAGGCTGCGAGGCAAAAGTTCACAGTGGCTCGTCCATGGCGGCCTAGGAGGGATCCTGGAAGATTGACTGTACACAGCTCACCGAGACTAAGGCCAGGCCAAGAAACTCAATACATGAAGAAAATAATGTGCTGAACACATTCCGTTATACGAACAAACAGAATCCAGTGGGGTATAACAAAACTGGAGCCTCACACATATAATAGACAATCATTGCTCATCCCATCATTAAAGGGAGCAAAGCACCACTTTTTTTTGCCTGATTTCTAATAGTTATAGGAGCTGCCATGATCCCCGCTCCCCTGCTAGCTTTCCATTATTTATTCACCGGGAAGGTGTGAATATAGCATCTGTGACTTCTGTAAACATTTAGAAGCACTGTCATGATCTTACCTCCTGGGTCCAGCGATGCTACTCTTCCCGCCGAGACTTCATCGCATACTGGCACTTCCGTGTGTTCACATCTCTTGCGCATCCGTGGCAGACAGTGGCGGCTCCAGGAAATTTTTTTAGGGGGTGCTATGCAGGTGCTGGACCAATTTCCGGGGGAGCTGACGACCTGCGGCGCGCGAAGCGCGCCGCGCCAAAAATGGGTGTGGCCACAACCTGCGGCGCGCGAAGCGCGCCGCGGCGAAAAAATGGGCGTGGTCATGACCGGATGAGGGCGGGGCTAACTGTAATTTAAAGTGAACCCAGGGTGAGAGTGATATGGTGGCTGCCATATTTATTTCCTTTTAAACAATACTAGTTGCCTGGCAGCCCTGCTGATCTATTTGGCTGTAGTAGTGAACTGAATTACACCAGAAACAAGCCATGCAGCTAATCTTGTCAGTTCTGACAATATTGTCAGAAACCCCTGACCTGCTGCATGCTTGTTCAGGGTCTATGGTTGAAAGAATAAGAGGCAGAGGACCAGCACGGCAGCCAGGCAACTGGTATTGCTTAAAGGGAGATAAATATGGCAGCCTCAATATTATTCTCACCTCGGGTTCCCTTTAAAAGTGCAACGCAAAGACAGAGGGCCCAAGTTTTGGTGACCCTTTTCCCTGAAAATTCACATAATTGTGCAGGTTTTCTCAAGAAAATACACGTAATGTGAGCAGATTTTAACAAAAAACACGTCCAATGACCCCAATATGCACAATCGTTATCAGATATGGCCCCAATATGCACAATCGTTATCAGATATGGCCCCAATATGCACAATCGTTATCAGATATGGCCCCAATATGCACAATCGTTATCAGATATAGCCCCAATATGCACAATCGGTAGCAGATATGACCCCAATATGCACAATCGTTAGCAGATATGACCCCAATATGCACAATCGTTATCAGATATGGCCCCAATATGCACAATCGGTAGCAGATATGGCCCCAATATGCACAATCGGTAGCAGATATGGTCCCAATATGCACAATCGGTAGCAGATATGGTCCCAATATGCACAATCGGTAGCAGATATGGTCCCAATATGCACAATCGGTGGCAGATATGGTCCCAATATGCACAATCGGTGGCAGATATGGTCCCAATATGCACAATCGGTGGCAGATATGGTCCCAATATGCACAATCGGTGGCAGATATGGTCCCAATATGCACAATCGGTGGCAGATATGGTCCCAATATGCACAATCGGTGGCAGATATGGTCCCAATATGCACAATCGGTGGCAGATATGGTCCCAATATGCACAATCGGTGGCAGATATGGTCCCAATATGCACAATCGGTGGCAGATATGGTCCCAATATGCACAATCGGTGGCAGATATGGTCCCAATATGCACAATCGGTGGCAGATATGGTCCCAATATGCACAATCGGTGGCAGATATGGTCCCAATATGCACAATCGGTGGCAGATATGGTCCCAATATGCACAATCGGTGGCAGATATGGTCCCAATATGCACAATCGGTGGCAGATATGGTCCCAATATGCACAATCGGTAGCAGATATGGCCCCAATATGCACAATCGGTAGCAGATATGACCCCAATATGCACAATCGGTAGCAGATATGACCCCAATATGCACAATCGGTAGCAGATATGACCCCAATATGCACAATCGGTAGCAGATATGACCCCAATATGCACAATCGGTAGCAGATATGACCCCAATATGCACAATCGGTAGCAGATATGACCCCAATATGCACAATCGGTAGCAGATATGACCCCAATATGCACAATCGGTAGCAGATATGACCCCAATATGCACAATCGGTAGCAGAAATGACCCCAATATGCACAATCGGTAGCAGAAATGACCCCAATATGCACAATCGGTAGCAGAAATGACCCCAATATGCACAATCGGTAGCAGAAATGACCCCAACATGCACAATCGGTAGCAGATATCGCCCCAATATGCACAATCCGTAGCAGATATGACCCCAATATGCACAATCCGTAGCAGATATGACCCCAATATGCACAATCCGTGGCAGATATGACCCCAATATGCACAATCCGTGGCAGATATGACCCCAATATGCACAATCCGTGGCAGATATGACCCCAATATGCACAATCCGTGGCAGATATGACCCCAATATGCACAATCCGTAGCAGATATGACCCCAATATGCACAATCCGCATCACCTGAAAAAGAAAAGAAAAACCCATTTACTCACCTACAGCCAGAAGACCTTCTTTCCCGACCTCCCGTCCCGAGTCCCGACCTCATTGTGGCGCGCAGCGCCCGCGCGCCCACGATCCTCTTCCTTCCCGACGTCACGACGAGACTTCCTGCCTGCATGCAGAGAGCAGGGCTACGGGAAAATGGCCGCCCGAAGTCTGCAGAACAGGGCTCCGGGCGGCCATCTTACCGTAGCCCTGCCTGCTGCTCCGTGCTGCCGGTGTGTGAACTGACTTGGCGTCTTTTAGACGCCTGAAGTCAGTTCACTCCAGGGGGTGCTTTGGGGGTGCTTGGACAATTCTAGGGGGTGCTCGAGCACCCCCAAGCACCCCCCTGGCGCCGCCACTGGTGGCAGACCTAGCATCCCTACCAACAGGGGGCGGGCATATTTGTCCTGTCAGAAAGGAAGGACAGATGCGGTTGGGTAAGCGTCCATCCTATACTGCTAGGAAACGGGTGGTGCATGTCAGCTGACAGAGTTAGTCAGCTGACACATAGGCAGGGTCTTGCTTAGCACTCTGGTTTGGATGATTGATGTGTGGCCGGCCACTGATTGGAGAGTGCAAGGTATTCAAACTTGCTGTGTGTTCTGACAAATTGCCAGTGATAGCGTTGGTTTACTGACTGCTGGGTGTTGTCTATTACGGTTTGGATTATCTGAATTTTGACCTTGCCTGTTTACTGGACTTCCCTTGACTGCCGCCTGCATTGACCTTAGCCTGTTACTGGACCTCTTTCGATCACTGCCATGACTGACCTTTTTGATTACCCTGACCTGAGCTTGCCTTACCCTTGTCTGTACTGCATTTGGATTGAATTCCTCTATGACGCCGGGCTGTTTTAACTACTCTGTGGCTCTGCTAAGTTATTTAGTTCTGCTCTACGATCAGCATTTATACCTTTCACGCTAAGTCCTGGGAGTTAGGCTCCCTGCACACTGCAAATCCGTTTTCCGATTCCGATTCCGTTTCCGATTCCGATTCCGTTTCCGATTTTCCTTGAATACATTCAACAGAAAAACGGATCAAAAAACGCAGCATGCAGTTAAGATTAAAAATCTGAATCGGAATCGGATGTAAAAACAGATTAAAAAGCGGAATCGGAATCTGAAATGCATGCAGTGTGCAAGAGGCCTAACTGTAGTCAGGAAACACTTTCAGTCTCCTGTTCACGCGGGGGCTTGTCTATAGGTGAAGACAGAGGGCCGGGCTTAGAGCTATATGGCACTAGATTGGGGCATAAGTGCTGATCTGCAGATACATAATTTGCCAAGCCTCATAAGCACATTGTGCAATCTACACACACCCCTCTGCTGATGCTAATGTGTGCAATAAAATAATTAGTAGCCCTTATCTGTCTGAAACCTCTGCTGGACTGCAGGCCAAGGCACTAGGAGTATTAGGGTAATAAGGTCTGGGCTAAACCTTTAAAAGTAAAAATAAGAGGCAAAATTAAAGTTTTGAGTAATGTTGTTGCCATGCATTTTCAATGTGCTATAGAGATGCCCTGGGTGCTAAAAATGGTGCTCGGTTCACTTTAATGTCTGTACAGATCCATTGGATTTTTTGACAGAGAATGCTACCACCACTTCTCTCCATTGAAAATGACATTCACACTCAGCTAAACTGATCTTTTATATATAATGGTTAGGCCACTCTGATGGCCCTTTCACAATAGACACGTTCGTTTCATTTTTGAAACGGGTTTGCGATTTTCTAAAAGCATGGGAAGTAAGGTTACAAAATGGAATTGTGAGAATGCATCTAAGCTGAATGCATTTACGATTTTCTAAAAAGGAAGTCGTAGTTCTGCTGCATCATTTTTTCTGAGTTTTTATTGAGGGCAACATTGTGAAAATTGTGTTTTGCAATTTAAATTTTTTTTTTTTTGAGTGAAAACAGTTTAAATTGACTGAATCTACCATGCCCAGTCAGGCATTTTATGATAACACCGCTACAAATCTGATATTATTTGTTGATCAAAAGAAAATTTCATTTGATTTCGATATATGCACCTTTAAGCCTGGTTTTACACTTATTGTTACATTGCGGTGAGGATGCATTGCTCCTGCTGCATCCAACTGCAACACAAAAAATGACAAACATATGACCCTGCGGTCACAGGGTCATATGCATAGCGCAGCACCCCGCTCAGTGACATACTCACTGCTGGGCAGGGAGTACATCACTGGGATTCCTGTCGGTCTGCGCAACAACGCACTCTCGTTGATTAAATTCCTGCATTACTGATTGATCTAATGACTTATGTTGCTGCTGCATCGCTGCAAACTCATGCAGTAATGTGCTGCAGACTTTGCACTTGAAATGCCCTTGCATTAGCCTGCAGTAAAACAGGGTAAAGCAACGCAATGAAAACGTTAAAGGTGCCTAAATGTTTCCATACTCTCTAACTAGCATAAACCAGTGCCTGGAAAATAGGAGCAAATCTTGTGCAAAAGAGGTGTTGGAATGGACCAGTTGGGCAAAGCAGCCAATTAGTATACATAGTAAAAAAAAATATAAAACATTATTAAACTGCTCTGATGTCATTTGGAGGTATATTGGCAGTAAAGCGATGAGAAAAGTTTGAGTACTAACCCTTCCAGTAACTTGGAAATCATTTATAATTTTTATCTTCTATCTTTTTTTGCTATTCGATTTATGCTGTATTTAGTGCTTAAAGAGACGCTGAAGCGAAAAAAAATTATGATATAATGATTCATATGTGTAGTACAGCTAAGAAATAAAACATAAGAAGCAGAGACATAAGTCTAATATTGTTTCCAGTACAGGAAGAGTTAAGAAACTCCAGTCGTTATCTATGCAAAATATCCATTGAGCCCCAATGACACCAATTAATTATATCATTTTTTTTTTCGCTTCAGTATCTTTTTAAAGTGTACCAGAGATCAAAACATATAAAGAATCGATACTTACCAGGGGCTTCCTCCAGCCCCGTAAGCACCTGTCAGTCCCTTGCCATCCTCCCGCGGTCTGCCGTTAAGCCGCGATCAACCCCGTTAATAGGCTCAGTTGGGTCAAGTCTGGGTCTTTTGCACATTCACAGACGTCCCGCGCATGCACAGTAGACCCAGACTGGACCCAATTGAGCCAGTTACTGGGGCTGATCGCAGAACGGCAGACCACGGGAAGACGGCGAGGTAAGTATTGATTCTTTATATTTTTTTTATCTCGGTTTACTTTAAGACCATAGATAATGTTTGAGTTTCATCCCCAATAAAGTCCACAAGACACATACATTGACAAAAAATATACTATATGTGATATCGTACTTACCGTATTTAAGGTAAACTAATAGTAGTTTATTTAAAGATTAGCTATTTTTGCAAGTAAAAAGAATGCAGTACTCCACCACTTTGTTGATGCTACAAGTGCACTACCACTGCTAAAATCATCTTGCTTTCCCTAATGAAAATTAGTTGGTAAAATTGGCTTTCCTGATTTTATCACTGAGACTTCCAAAAGACCCTAATGAAGGAAATAATACTGTGGAAATATGAAGACTTGGTAACTGATGTAAAAATAGTCAGTAGCTTAAATTAAACAAATGCCTAAAATGTCAACATCATTGTCTAACTTCAGTAGAATGCTCACCCAAGCACAGATGTAATTAACTTCCTTATTCTGAAATTCTTTTCATGAATGGTATTTTCCAAATCATGACATTTCTTTGGCTTTTCAGGACGGCCTGTAGACCGCAAAAAAGACACAATAACCTCAGCAGTTCTCTAGGGAAAGAGAATCAGTCATGCCGGTTTTATTTAAGACATTTCAAAGAAAACTATCAATGCTAAAAGTCCTGCTGACTCCTTCTGGACACACATGTAGTGCGGTTACTGGTTTTCTGAAGTCACGGTGTTGACAATGATCACTTCAGACAACATTTCTGGAAGAGCTACTTTTCAGCGCTCCTCAGAATGTTTCTTTAAGTGTAGCTTCCAGCCTGTTCCCAAGCCTAACCTTCTCCTGGATACTGTGTCTGGCAAAAGTCTTTATTTTCTAATTGTATTTTTTTGTCATAATGCCAGTTCCAGGCTATACATAGTCTAGCTAGTAAATCGACTGTAGAATGACTATGTTTTAGAGCTAGTTTTCTTTCTTCTGTCTTTCTTTTATCTATATTGTTCTAAAAATGCGGATAGATATAAGCTGTTATTATAATATGCTGGTATGTTTGAACTCTGGCCTAATACTTCCGAGATTTGTTATTGGTTTAAAATTTCAACGGTGATCTGACTTCCGCGGTACAATTCTGCATTCTCTGACTGATCCAATGCTTCCAAGTTTTGTGATTGGTCTAAAATATCAGAGTCTTGGTAATGCAGCATTTCCATGGTACTCCAATTTCCGCATAATGATTTTTGCACCCCGATTTCCGCCCCAGAAAGCTGATTTCTGATCGTAAATGTGAAAATTGGAATTAGGCAGAAATCAAAAGCTTATCCTAAACACCACTGCTAACTTACTAACCTTTGCAACTCCATTACATTCAAACGTCCCAGGAGAGAAGTACAATCGTACTGAAAATTAAAAAAGAATAAAATAGGCCTTGTTTGCTAGATCAGCTATCATATCTGCATTGGAGATTTAGAGATTTAAAAGTAAAAGTAAAAATGTTTCCAGGCATAATTATAGTACATCCTAGAAAGGATGCCAAAGTCCACCCATTCCTGCGGGAATATAAGCAGTATCCCACTCAAACCACCCAGGGTAACCAACAAAGTTAATGAGCAGAGATGATCAATTTCACCAATAGATTTATTTTCCATTAGGCAAGAGGAGAAAGCTTCTGCATCCTAAAAAGGCTTCCCCCTGAAGCCCCATTCCAGCCCTGGGACCCCCAAAGTGTGGCCTTCCTGCGCATGCACACTACCACCTTACCACCAAGGCTTGGTCTGCAGCAGAAATAGCCTAGCCTGAACAGGTCCGTGCAACTGCGCAGACAGCTAGCACCTGCACAGTAGCATGGACCCAATCCGGCCTAACTATCACTGAAGGAAGCCAAGCGGGACAGAGAATGCGTGATTGCGCAATGCATTGACAAGTGTCGGGTTTCCACTGCTGGAACGAGACTGCAGAGAAAGACGAGGTAAGGATCCAGAGGCTTCCCCCTCTCCAATTCTTCTTCTGTGTTTATCTGCAAATGCCCAGTGGTAGTTGGATGAGGAGTAAAAGGAAGCCATTTACAGATACTCAATGTTACAGGGTAGTGCAACTATTCCTGCTTCCCTAATGCTCAGAAATCCACTGTTAGCACAAATGAAGCATTCTAAAAAACACACAAGATGTGAAGGATTGCGGAAAAGCCGCCGCGTGCTCTGACGGCGCGGCGGCTAGTTCCGCGTTCAGCCCGGCGGTTTCTGCGCAGCGACATGTGTCTGATGTGGTTCAGCCTTCCTGTGCACATAGGCTGAGGAATACGCACGCGCCGAAAGGCAGAAGCTTTATGGGAAGCAGAAAGGGGTCAGCTGACTCTACTGGTCAGCTGATCCCAGAACGAACGGCGGTTGGCTGAAGGGGACTGGGGGCGGCGCTGATCTGCGCTGCACTATATAGCTGCTTGTCCTTCAGTCTCACGTTGTCTGCCGTTGCGAATACTTATGTATTGGCACACAGACCACAGTCAGATCCTACAGTGTGTTAAGAGCCAGGTGGACCTGGGGATTCACACTGAGCTAGATTACTCTTGTGTCAGTACTGTTATGCTTTAGACCTGTTCCAGGGTGTTGTGACTACGGACCTCACACCCAAGACTAGGATACTGTGTCAGTTCTATGTTATGCTTTAGACCAGTTCCAAGGTGTTGTGACTACAGACCTCACACCCAAGACTAGGATACTGTCTCAGTTCTATGTTATGCTTTAGACCAGTTCCAGGGTGTTGTGACTACGGACCTCACACCCAAGACTAGGATACTGTGTCATTCCTATGTTATGCTCTAGACTAGTTCCAGGGTGTTGTGACTACGGACCTCACACCCAAGACTAGGATACTGTGTCAATTCTATGTTATGCTCTAGACTAGTATCGGGGTGTTGTGATCACGGACCTCACACCCAAGACTAGGGTATTCGGTAGGCTAGTTCCAGGGTGTTGTGATCACGGACCTCACGCCCAGAGCTAGGATTGTATTGTATGTGTATTTGCCTTAGCCCGATTCCAGGGCATAGAGTATAGGCCCTTCCATCTAGTTAGGGCAAGACTGTTCATATTAGCAGCAGGGCTTCCTGCAACCCAGCCTGGGTCCCTCTCCTAGGTAGTCCACAGGATACAGGAATATTCCCCACAGTCAGGGGAGTATTCCTCAAGTCACTCAGGCCACCGGGGTCCCTGGTGGTCTATGCTCAGAGTTGTACTGTTACACCAAACACTTACATTATACTGGTGTCCAGAGGTTAGACATACCCGGATTATTGGTGATACTGCAGATCATCCATAATCTGGTGTATATCTGCATTGCGGGTGATTCTGCAGATCACCAGTAATCAGATTCTCTCTGCATGTTGACACCCATCGTTACACAAGAAAAATATATTTTTATTTTTATTTTATATGTTGAGCACACACCATAAAGTACTCATAAAGCAAACAATAACGAAGCTTCAGAGGATACGATGATGTAAACAAAAGAGTTCACAGACTTACTATGCTCTATTAACAGTGTCTGTAGTGCAGACATCTTGTTACTATTAGAAACTAGCTAGGATTTTTTTCCTCTATAATTTGAGTCAAAGCCTTGAGCAAATGATAATTCTTACAATATGTTTTCACCCAACATATCTGTCTGTGATGGAAGACACAAGCATGTGGCTTGCGTCATACTAAGCACTATGAATTAGAGTAGCCCAGGCTTGTACTGATACAGTACACCGTTGTGACTGACACTTTATATTTATCATCTCCCTTCATTGGAGATCGTATCATAAGGATGCAATGATTATATACACAATTATAACATTAGAGATGCTAAATTATGTAATATTGTCAGCAGTTTTATAGCTGTGAGACAAATGTAGCAGAAAGCATGCTGTAATACTGGCCTCACATATGCTGTAGACATTTTTTCTGCCTGTGGTACACACACACACACACACACGCGCGCACGCACGCACGCACGCACGCACGCACAAACACACACACACACACACACACACACACACACACACACACACACACACACACACACACACACACACACACACACACACACACACACACACACACACACACACACACACACACACACACACACACACACACACACACACACACACACACACACACACACACACACACACACACACACACACACACACACACACACAGCCCTGAGTACTACTTTTGGTTAGTGCACAAACAAGGCAAGCCCCTTTTTGGGGACTCCCATTAGAGGTGGCCTTGCTTTCTCCCTGGTGGGCTGCCCTGTGGTCTGCACATCCCCCCCCACCCCCCGGTAGTGTTGGGCGAACACCTAGATGTTCGGGTTCGCGAACGTTCGCCGAACATCGCCGCGATGTTCGGGTGTTCGCGCCGAACTCCGAACATAATGGAAGTCAATGGGGACCCGAACTTTCGTGCTTTGTAAAGCTTCCTTACATGCTACGTACCCCAAATTAGCAGGGTATGTGCACCTTGGGAGTGGGTACAAGAGGAAAAAAAATATTTGAAAAAGAGCTTATAGTTTTTGAGAAAATTGATTGTAAAGTTTCAAAGGAAAAACTGTCTTTTAAATGTGGAAAATGTCATGTTTCTTTGCACAGGTAACATGCTTTTTGTCGCCATGCAGTCATAAATGTAATACAGAGAAGAGGTTCCAGGAAAAGGGACCGGTAACGCTAACCCAGCAGCAGCAGCACACGTGATGGAACAGGAGCAGGCGCAGGAGGAGAAGGCCATGCTTTTTGAGACACAACAACCCAGGCCTTGCATGAGGACAAGAAGCGTGCGGATAGCATGCTTTTTACCGCCATGCAGTCATAAATGTAATAAAGATAAGAGGTTCAATAAACAGGGACCGGGCGTCAACGCTAACCCAGCAGCAGCAGACGTGATGGAACAGGAGGAGGCGCAGGAGGAGAAGGCCACGCTTTCAGGTGCAACTCAGGCCTTGCATGAGGACAAAAAAATGTGTGCGCAAAGCAATGCAATGAGTAGTTTTCAGGACACAATGGGCTATTCGGAGGAGCTATTCCCACCCCCACAATCTTCTACCTGTGAAAGGTCAATGGAACAGCCACTAATGTTGTGCCCGGATTCACAACCTTTTTCTGTGGAAAATGCACCTCGCACTGAAATGCAAGGCGAGGCCGAGGATGAACATGACGTCAACAACTCAACATGACGCACAATGGGGGCGGAACAGAAAGCTGCTTTCAATGTTTTGAAGGCCTTAATTGCCTCCGGTGGCCAGTTAGATGCATCATTCATCACACCCAAATCCCAGAGCAATGTGTGCAGGAATTTGAATCTCAGGAGGTGTACCGAGATCATCTGGACAAGTGACCAAGTGACAAGTGACAAAGTGACCAGTGACAAAGTGACAAAGTGACAAAATGACAAAGTGACAAAATGACAAAGTGACAAGTGACAAAATGACAAAGTGACAAGTGACAAAATGACAAAGTGACAAGTGACAAAGTGACAAGTGACAAAATGACAAAGTGACCAGTGACAAAGTGACCAGTGACAAAGTGACAACTGACAAAGTGACAAAATGACAAAGTGACCAGTGACAAAGTGACAACTGAGAGGTTGTTCTGGGGAGCTCCACTGCACTCAGTCGCATATGAGGAGAGGTCTCGTCGGGACTGCTGATCCTCCTCAGCTTGCTCAAAGCCTTGAGGGTTCCTGAAGATCCTCTGCTTGGAGTTCGCCGGGGTTCAGCTTGGTGTCGGGGTCGGCGGCGTCCTCCTCACTCCAACGTGGCAGATCTTCTGTTGAAGGAAAAAAAAAAAAACATTGTTAAAAGTCCAGTACCGCTTCTGAAGGACTCACCAAGAGATGCAGGAGCGCTTCAATCTAGCGCACCATCGCTCGCTGGGTGATGTCCCTGCCTACGCGCTGGAATTCTACGCTGCACATGCTAGCACGCTTTTGCGCAGTGCCGAGGCGCATTCCAGCAGCTAGTAGCTACCAAGCTTCTGTGGATCTGATTGGGCCACCATGTTGGATCTCTGCCAAGTCCTTCAAAATTTTGAGCAATCCACGTTGCGTGACTGAGCAGTGACAACTCTACAGTCAGCATTACAATACCACTGCTGTGTTTACTGAAGAAATCAATGTTGAAGATGGAAACCGCTGGCATGATGCAAGTGGGGGATTCTGAAGATGAAAACGATCAGCGTGATGATACCAACATCAGGCAACCTGCCTCAGGAAACGCTGGTCCCAGCTATGACAAAGAACAGGACGAGGAACAGCTGGAGTTGGAGCAGGAATTGGATGCCCCCACTGCCGAGGGACAGAGCGGTGCACGTTGGACTTCCACAATTTAGCGGGAAAGGACAGCAGAAGAGGAAGAAAGTGATGCTGGTGACGAATATGGTGCATCACAACAATCACAACGCTTACAAGAACATGAAGACAGAGGAGTCTGGCAGGACTCTCTGGCACACATGGCTCAATTCATGCTAGACTGCATTGAACGCGGCCCGCGCATTATTCACTATTCATTATTATTCATTGTTCTGGAATCTGGACAACACCAATTACTGGGTTTATACCCAGTTTATACAAACACAATGTTAAAAAACTGATTGAAGAAAGTGTCAGACAGGTCAAAAATGGAACAATTCCAGCAGGCCCTTGAGGATGGAGACTTTAGAGAGGAGATTGACATCCTCCTCCTTCTCTAGCCAGTTGTACGCCGACAGACTGACTTCAGCAAACCCAGGAGGACCAGGAGGGCAGCAAAGAACACAAGCTGCTGCTAGTGCCGAAAAGGGAATGGTATTGGCAGTGTCCTTGGAGTGGGAACATTTTCTGACACCCATGCAGCAGCCCACAGAACAGCAATCGGGCAGTTCCACGTCCTCCAACACCAATCGCCTGGAGAAGATGGTCAAGGTCCAGGACTACATGTCAGATGGCGTAGCTGTGTTGAACAATCCATCTGCAGACAGACGGTGAGTGTGACAGGCAGCACAGAAGGACCATGGCAACTCACTCATAGTACCACAGTTTGATAGTGCTGCCCAAAAAATTATATGGATCCGTGGACCCGGGCACTGCGGGCAGTACTGGGAAGTGGGAACGCAGATTTTAGTACCTAAACACACGATACATGTTTTCCGGGGTCGGACTCTGAGGCACATACAGATGGTCCCGATCATCATCCTCATCATACAACTCTTCTCCTGAGTCTGACCCACCCACCACCTCTGCCACCCCAACATCCCCAGACACAGACCCCTCATCGTCCTCAACATTAACTTGGGATGCTGGCCTGAGCCAGACCTCCTCCTCCACATCAGGCCCCATCATCTCCTCAATGGCAGCCCTCATTAATCGTTCTGGCGACGGACCGATGGACACAACATTCTCCTCCGGAGAGGGCTGCTGCTGACCACTGGCTGCTGGGGTGGATGTTATAGCTTGCGTGGGGCGTTGGCTGTTGCTGTTGTTGGGAGTGCTGCTCACAGCGGAGGTCTCTGAGGAACTCATGGTGAGCTCATATAGTGGTTGGCGGTGAGTGGAGTATTACTGATCCCAGCAATATACACACTGACTGGCAGAGTACGCAATGCTATATAGTCTGGCTGAGCGGTGTACACAGAGTGGCAGTACACACAATGCTATATAGTCTGGCTGAGCCGTGTACACAGAGTGGCAGTACACACAATGCTATATAGTCTGGCTGAGCGGTGTACACAGAGTGGCAGTACACACAATGCTATATAGTCTGGCTGAGCCGTGTACACAGAGTGGCAGTACACACAATGCTATATAGTCTGGCTGAGCCGTGTACACAGAGTGGCAGTACACACAATGCTATATAGTCTGGCTGAGCCGTGTACACAGAGTGTCAGTAAACAATGCTATATATAGCGTGGCTGAGCGAGGTACACAGTGGCAGTACACACAATGCTATATAGTCTGGCTGAGCGGTGTACACAGAGTGTCAGTAAACAATGGTATATAGTCTGGCTGAGCGGTGTACACAGAGTGGCAGTAAACACAATGCTATATATAGCGTGGCTGAGCGAGGTGCACAGTGGCAGTACACACAATGCTATATAGTCAGGCTAAGCCGTGTACACAGAGTGTCAGAAAACACGATGCTATATATAGCGTGGCTGAGCGAGGTGCACAGTGGCAGTACACACAATGCTATATAGTCTGGCTGAGCCGTGTACACAGAGTGGCAGTAAACACAATGCTATATATAGCGTGGCTAAGCGAGGTACACAGTGGCAGTACACACAATGCTATATAGTCAGGCTAAGCCGTGTACACAGAGTGTCAGAAAACACAATGCTATATATAGCGTGGCTGAGCGAGGTGCACAGTGGCAGTACACACAATGCTATATAGCCAGGCTAAGCCGTGTACACAGAGTGTCAGAAAACACAATGCTATATATAGCGTGGCTGAGCGAGGTACACAGTGGCAGTAAACAATGCTATATATAGTGTGGCTGAGCGAGCGGTGTACTACTGTTCCCAGCAGCGACACACAATGACTGGGGGGACCCTGGCTAGCGTGGCTGGAGAGCGAACTACCCTGCCTGCCTACCCAAAGCTAAACCCACAGAGAAATGGCGGAGATATGACGTGGTTCGGGTATTTATTTACCCGAACCACGTGACCGTTCGGCCAATCAGAGCGTGTTCGGGCCCGAACCACGTGACCCGTTCGGCCAATCACAGCGCTAGCCGAACGTTCGGGGAACGTTCGGCTGTGACAATCCAGCCCCGCGATCCCGTCGAGATCTGCTCCCGTTAGCGTACGCAGGAAGTACGGGCGCAGACGGACAACGAGACCGGTTGCTGGATCGTCAGAGGGAAGAAAGAAAAGGGCGACAGAGCGTGCCAATCCCGTCTAATCTGCTCCCGTTAGCATACGCAGGAAGTACGGTGAACAGACTGACAATAAAGATTGGTCGCGCAGCTGCCGACAATATGTAATGGGACAAACATCCACCAATCCCGTATTACTAGGCCACTGTTGCCATGCAGGTCTCATGCACTAGAGACTGCTGGAGGCAAATTCACTGTGTGCGTAGTAAACGGTTAAGATTGGTTGGAGGTGCCCATACATGTACAATTCTGATTGTATATACAATCGGTAAACTAAAAATATCGATTTCGCGCTGGAAATCGGGTAAATAAAGTAGACTGCCACCACTCTCTCAAGTTCAGGGATGAAAGAGACTCCCGCTATCATAATACGGTAGCCAGCCCAATCACGTTCAACACGCTCAAGTCACCGTTCGGGGAATAGTCACTTCCGACGGCTTAAAGACTGTGAGCAATGTGACGTTAAAGAAAGGTTGCTGGGTCCCTATATGATGCAATCTCGAATTGTATTTACAATCGAGGAACGAAAGTTATCGATTTCGCACAGGAAATCTGGTACTAGCTAATCCTAGAAGGAAGAAACGGTTATTTACAACCTAGCTAGCAAATCAACAATCATAAGCAAATCATAAAACAATGCGGTAGTATGACTGACTCTTCAGAGGGCAGATTCGTTATAGCAGCAATCAGATGACCAGAAAAGGCACACAACTGAACGATAAAATCGTTAGTTTATTTCTAAACTACATACACACAGCTTATTTTAGAACAGATTTATTGGACAGAGAGAAGAGAGGAAGAGAAACAGAATGTCTGATTATATACAGTTCAAATACCGTTATTGGTAGTCCATGCGGCAATCGCAAGTCTTTGGCGAAAGTCCCAAAATGGCGGTTGCCATGCGGCCAACAGGCCTTTGTTAGAAAGTTCAAAGATGGAGGTTGGCCCGTGTCCCTGCGGGCTGCCAGGATGTTACTAGGCATCAGATTGAAGGTAAAGGACTCAGAGCTTTCTGGGCTCTGTCTGGTTATAGCCCCCACTCCAGCAAGGAGGGGTTAGGGGGCGTGGATCACACACCTCTTTGGGAATAGGAGATCTCTGCCCCTCTCATAGAGACAAAAATTTACCTGAATCATAATAAGGGTGCTCATCTGCAAACCGTACAAGTTAGGTTAAATCTAATAACATTTTTAGGTTTGTCAGAATTTATCAAGAACGTTGATACCAAACTTGGGGAATCAGACCCCTGGGGTATTAGAGGGTTATTTTAAAACAATCTTACGCTAGATCTGGCAGTCCGATTGGTCCGTAAACCTGTCAGAACCAGCGCCCTGTGGAATCCCATAACCTGTGCAGATTTCATGGGCAGGGAGATCTGCTATGTCAGGAATTATGAAGGAAATATGGAGAACATATGAATATTGGGATTCCTGAGGTCACAGCAGGTTTTCCTAAGGTCATTGAGAAAGCCAGCTGTAGTCTCTAAGTGGCTTCTGCAGGATGTTAGCAGGACCTCCTGTGGCTGCTCTTTTCATGTACGGAGCTGAGGAGCCACCAAGTCGGGGTTAGGCAGTGGAGGTGTGAGATTTCCCTCTTTCTGCCTGGTTGGGGGTCCCTGTGCTGGCAGAGAATCTTTTCAACAGGAGGCTAATTAACTGACCATGAAAAGATTTCTCCAGCCCTTTGGTGAAGGGAAAAAAAAGTGTATTTAAACCAAAAACTGTCAGTTTGGGTGGTTTGCGAAGATCTAGCGTTGGTAACTCCATGACGCATTCGATATGTCATCGAAGGCGTCACATCGGCCATGCGCTCTTAGTTCGGCCATGTGGCCGAACGGTTTGGCCAAGCACCGTCAGGTGTTCGGCCGAACTCGAACATCACCCGAACAGGGTGATGTTCTGCAGAACCCGAACAGTGGCGAACACTGTTCGCCCAACACTACCCCCCGGCACCTTCTGTCACCTGTAACTTACATGCCCCGATGCAGTGTGAATCTCACTGCTCTCCTGCTGCTGGCTTTGCATCCCATCACCATGGTTACTTTTGCCTGCACCTCTCACGACATCAGAGGCGCCAGCCGGAAGTAACCATGATGACCAGAGCTAAGTGGCTGGCAGAAGAGTGGTGAGATTCAGCGCTGGATAGTGGCCATGTGACTTACATGGTCCCACAAATTATTTGCCGCTTGGGGCCACAAAAACCTTACGCGCACCCCTGCTAGTGGTAAGATGGCTCAACCACATCTGAACATGTTGCTCATGTTAAATACTGACTTTGAAATTTTATACATGCCGCCATAGCCCCTTAAAGGACTTACGAGGCGAAATAGTGAAAAAAAGTTAAATACCTGCATGAAATATCAATGCACGGAGGATGCCATCCGCTCCCTCCGTGCTGTGCCACCGGGTCCCCGCAGCTCAATGTCCCCCCCGAGCCGGTCCCGACCCCACAGCCCGAGTCGGGCTCTTCTGCCTCCACTAAAATGGCCGCCGGAGCTGGCCGCGGCTGCGCAGTCCGCATATGCACGAGTGCGGCTGCGCAGCTCTAGGGCCTCCCCCCGATCCACGCTACAGGCCATCTCCTGTTGCGTGGATCGGGGGCAAGGCCCTAGAGCTGCGCAGCCGCACTCGCGCATATGTGGACTGCGCAGCCGCGGCCAGCTCCGGCGGCCATTTTAGTGGAGGCAGAAGAGCCATTTTAGTGGAGGCAGAAGATTGTATACAAATGCAAGCAGACTGCAGAGTGGCGCAGCAGAAGTGTGCTGGGCCCATAACCCAGAGGTTGATCGATCAAAACCAACCTCTGCTAGGCATGATTTCATTTTTGCACCTCGCTTTATCGCATGGGCAAAACGGTTTCCATAGCCCTGTAAGAGAAAGTGTAATAAGGGCTCTGCCTTAACATAGATATTACGGTAGCTAAGACTACTCCTGGGCCTTTCTTGTAGTTGAAGAGATGAGTGAACTATGACACCACACTTAAAAAAAACAAAAAAAAAAACAACAGCAAACAGAGAAGCTTCCCCACATTGGAACATTGGATTTGGTAAAGTCTTAAGCCAATGTGTTGTAAAAGACACAAGTAAGCTTTAGGTTAGCAGGAATGGTTGCATGGCCACCTAGCTTTTCATCCTTCCCAGGCCAGCTAGGCTGACTTCAGCCTGTAGTGTTGGTGGTATAATGGTTAGGATAGCAGCCTAACAAGTGGTAGGCCTGGGTTCGATTCCTGGCCAATGTATGTGAGTTGGCTTTTGACATCCTACAAATCCCTAAGCAAGCTAATTTTTCTCTTGGACATATCATAATGGTACATGCTAGGCTGGCTTCAGCATGTAGTGTTGGTGGTGGTATAGCAGTGAGGAGAGCTGCCTACAAAGCACTAGACCTGGGTTCGATTCCCGGCCAATGTATGTGAGCTGGCTTTTGAAATCCTACAATTCCCTGGAAGACAAGTCCCTCCTCCAGAGGAGGAGGGAGGATTACACTTCCTGATGTTGTAAAGCAGTGTAGGCCTGCAATTGAACATTCAATGAGATTTCTGACCTTAAAACACTGCTTTGTGTGAAATCTAGATTTTTTTCCGGGACTTTTGATGTCTATTTCACTCAACCATGTCTCCCTCCAGGTATTAGACGCCTTGAAACTCTTTTCCATCACTTTTGTGGCCAGCATAATTTTTTCTAATTTTGCAAGTTCGCCTCTCCATTGAAGTGTATTGCGGTTCGCGAAAGTTCACGCGAACCGAACTTTCGCGGCACGTTCTCGAACCTAAAATCGGAGGTTCGGGCCATGTCTACTGACAAGCAACTGGTATTGTTAAAAAGGGAACATCCATATCCCTCTCAGTTAAGGTTCCCTTTAAATAGCACTAGTTAATCTTGTTCCTGCCCTAGTATAAGGTACAGTAGAGTCCCCCAGCTTACAGAGACTTCCTTATTCCTGGTTGGACCCCCCTCACAGTCCGCTCCTTTTTTCTTACCTCCACCATGTCTTTTCCTAACCTCTCACTCCCAGTGTTTTTTTCTTTCTTCTCTTTCACCTTCACCCTTCTATGTATTCTTCTCTCTCTCTCTCTCTCTCTCTCTCTCTCTCTCTTTCTCTGTCTCCCCCCCCCCCCCCCCCCCCCCCCCAACACACACACACACCATTTTTCTTTTCACTTCTTTTCAACCTAAGTAAACCCTCCTGCATGTTTAGCTTTGAGCTAAAATGGTTCAGACAGATGCTTTGTTGACACGTTTCTTCTCGGAGACATACACTTATTCTAATATTTCTGTGTATTGCTCTAGGCAGAATTCTGCAATGTAATAATTGTAGTTATCCACGTTAAGAAAAAAAAAACGTGGACCTTCCGTCCATCAATCGGTGGTTTATTTACCTTACAATCCAGTCATCCATCTGGTGTGCAGGCTTCTAGTGCCACCATGGGAGCGGAGGCAGTTTCGTTTCCTATGGACGCTACCGTAGTTCAAGCTGCGTTCAGTGGAATGCAGAATGACTAAGCATCCGTAGGATGCAAAATGGCCGTCACATACTCCCCGACAGTGCCCGCCACCCACTTCCGCTCCCACAGCTGAACTAGAAGCCTGCACACCAGGCGGATAACTGGCGATCCAGTTGTACATTTTGCATGCTGAATGGTTTGTGAGTTGAATAAACCACTGATTGATGGACGGAAGTTGCACGTGTTCTTATTTCTTCACAACAGGATTTGCTATTTCCTTCCTTCCCCTATTCATGGCTCACATGTCTTATGAATCAGCAGGTAGAGGACGCCTGCGACTGTGGTGAGAGTTAAAGAGAAACCGTAACCAAGGATTGAACTTCATCCCAATCAGTAGCTGATACCCCCCTTTACATGAGAAATCTATTCCTTTTCTCAAAAGGATCATCAGGGGGTTCTGTATGGCTGATATTGTGGTGAAACCCCTCTCACAGTGTGATGTCAGCACCAGGGTGCTGACATCACACTGTGGAAGCCTTGAAGCATTGTGGGAAATAACAGCTGTTTCATACTGCCAAAGATGCACCATCTCTTTCCACAGAAGTCACCTGTCAGCAGTAAAAATGTCACCATGTGAAAAATGTCAGAATGTAAATCAGGGAGATGAAAGAGTTTACAATGGGAAAACATTGACTAACTCATTTATAAATATTTACTTTAAAAATTAAGCACTTTTTTCATTATGTTATTTTCACTGCAGTTCCTCTTTAAATGTTTTTTTTTTTACACACCTGTTTGCGATAGACAGCTGTTATACCAGGGAGTGCAACATTATATCTTCTCTGCACTGAACAAACCACTGTAGTTCTATATTGTACATTGAAGTTATTTCTTGCATATATATATTTATTTATTTTTTTGAAAAAAATAATATGTATACTGTTGCTGTTCAATAAACACTATTGAAACAGGGAATCATATGATGTTTTAGGTCACATTTATATAAAATTATAAGAATTTTACAGGGTTCACAAACTTTCAAGCACCAATCTTTATCACTGGTACACTGTCTCCGCAACAATTTACAGAATACTTTGAAATATTCAGCAATCTGGAAACGTGGAGATACAAGGGGAAACTGATGCGGACACAGGGAAAGCATACACATTCCAAGCAAAAAAATGTCCTGCGTAGTAGCTGGGAGTCTGAGAAACTTCACACAACTAGCAACAGATAACGATAACACTGTTGCAACAAATCAAATCTTCCCTAGCATGACCATTATGAGACCATACTACATTTGCTATGAGTCAAGACTTCAGTACGAGAAGTAGGGGCGTAACTAGAAATCACTGGGCCCCCCTGTGAAACTTTGGATGCCCCCACACGCTTCCTGCACAGGTAAACTGAGAACCAAGGTTAATCCATTGGCTAGTGCACACTTGAATGCGTTTTCCCCATGCAGATAAACGCACACAGCAGTGAAGCACTGCACATATGTTCCCTATGCATTACATTAGCTTCTGTGATAAAATGTGCATGTTTTCACACATACAGACGCACATGAGGCTTGATTCACTAAAGCGTGATAACGGCTATCAAAGCAGTTATCACGCGATCTGCCTCGCGCAAACCTTTGGTTCACGTGCAAACTGCACCTGATCACGTGCAAACCTTCGCTTATCACGCGAAGTAATGCTGTGCGTGTGCAAACCTTTGCGCACGGCAGATCGCATGACAACTGCCGTGATAGCAGTTATCATGCTTTAGTGAATCAAGCCCATGGTGTGCAGAAAACACATACAGAAAAATGACTTGTGTGCTCCCAGCCTCAGCTTATTACACTCATTCTGTCCATCTCTGATGGAGCAGAACTGACTCTGCAGACTTCTCCAGCATCACTACATTACAGAGCACTTGGGAAGGGGTGGAGAGGCTGGGGGCAGGGTTAAGCACACAAGACCCTGCTTCACACTGAATAGGGACTGTCAACAAATCTTTGTCTGCAAAACTTTGTATGATTCCTTATCAGTGGCTGAGCAGATGCAGTAATTAGAACAATTGTGTAGAGAGCGGAAAGTTTTTTCTCTCCTTGCCCTTAGTTGTCAGTCTCTCAGGATGGGGCCCCTGCGGCTTCTGGGCCCCCCTGTGGATGCATACCTTGCAGGGTCTATTGTTACGCCCCTGATGGGAAGTTCAGTGCAGGCTAGATCTCAACTGGTGCCACCACTGTAACTAGGCAGCTAGTTTCAGAGTGTAAAGCTAGCATTAAAGGGAAACTGAAGTGAGGGTGATATGGAGGCTGACATATTCACTGTATTTAATATTAAACAATATCAGTTGCCTGGCAGTCCTGCAGATCCTCTGCCTCTAATACTTTACGGCCCCTTCCACACTTTAAACAGTCCATTGTGGTGCGATTCTTCTGCAATGGCACCACAGCGGTACCAAAAGGTTTCAACGTACATTACCACTGCGGTGCAACTATACAGTGAGGCATATTTGCCAATGAAAGTATACCTCACTCCTGGGTTAAAAGCCTACAACACAGTTACTGTTGCAACATCACGACGGGACCCCCCGCACTGCGATCAATGTGACAGCCCCATAGGACAATCACTACTTCTGCAATGGGATGTGGCGTTTTTGTGCAACGCGACGGACTGCGGTAAGTGTAAAAAAAGTTCTTAGCCATAGACCCTGAACAAAATTTGGTGTTTCTAACAAAAATCTGACTAGATTAGCTGCCTGCTTGTTTCAGGTGTGTGATTCAGACACTACTGATGCCAAAAAGATCAGCAGGACTGATAGGCATCTGGTATTGTTTAACCTCCCTGGCGGTAAGCCCAAACTCAGTTCGGGCTATGCCGTGCAGGAGGATTTCTCAGGCCCTGCTAGGCCGATTTGCATAATTTCTTTTTGGTACACGCAGCTAGCACTTTGCTAGCTGCGTGTACAAACCGATCACCGCCACTCCGCGCTGATTCGCCGCTACCCGCCGACCCCCCCCAGACCCCTTGCGCAGCCTGGCCTATCAGTGCCAGGCAGCACTGAGGGGCGGATCGGGACTCCCGATGATGTCATGACGTCAAAGACGTCATCACGATTGTCGCCATGGCGACGGGGAAGCCAAACAGGAAATCCCGTTCTGAACGGACTTTCCTGTTTGCTCTGATCACCGGAGGTGATCGGAGGGGGTGGGGGGATGCCGCTGCACAGCGGCTATCATGTAGCTAGCGCTAGGCTAGCTACATGATTTAAAAATAAAAAATGTAAAGTGCTGTGCTGCTCCCTGGCGGTTTTAATAGACCGCCAGGGATGTTAAAAGGAAATAAATATGTCTTCCTCCATATTCCTCCATATTCTTCTCACTTCAATTGTCCTTTAACCAGGTCTATAACAACCACTTCTAGTAAGTTATCAATTACTCCTCAGTCAGAAACTGAGATTTAGCGATTGCTCCTCTCAACCCCAGTGAAGTCATATCAATAATTTTTGAAACTGCAGCTCTTCCCACGCCCACTGAGTACTATGCAGTACAAAGCTGCCATAGATCCCCTGATCCTCCTCTTTCCAGTCTCTCAGTTCTACCATGGCAACCAATCATGCTTTCAATTGATAACATGACTGAACTGATTAGATGTTTATTGATTAGTGAGGTTGAGGCCAATAGACCACTGGCAGAACTGATCAAAGTGTTTGAATCTGCTAGAAATAGTGGCTCATGTATAAGCACCGTAAGAAAGTGTTTTACATTTTTATTGTTCTTCACTTTTTGGTCCGTTTTTTAGTTTACTGTTCCAATTTGTTCTCAGTTGTGCAGCAACTACAGTTTGTTTTGGCAGTTGCAATAAACAAACAGTTAACATATTTTATATGTGAAGTGCGCAAGTAGACTATTACAGCGAGAGTCAAAACAGCCAATAAAATATTTTCATTTTATATTTTTTTCCATTGCTTTATCTGTAGTTCTTCATTTATGAGCACAGTAGTCAAAACTAGGCTTTTGCTTGTGGAAAACTTAACACTGAATTGTTTTAGCAGTTTTACTTTGTGAATCACACAGTGACATGCTTAAGATGTCCATAAGACACAAAGCAAACCAGATATATTTAAAGAAGTGATGTTGCTGTTTTATCTGCAGTTTCCAGGGAAAATTGCTGGACAGATTTGTTTAGTACAAGGAAACTATTTCATCTAACCTTGGAAATTACCAATTCAACTCTCTAAGGTGCAAAGACCTGCCACAAGCAGCTAGTGAATCATTCTTTTACTTGAGTTATGTTGAAATTGGCACAAGTATTGTTTTATGGACCGTGTATCATCTTATTAACCTTCAACATGGGGGTTAGTACAAACGTGCTGGATGAAATGCACTCATACTACAAAATATAGGAGGAAATAAAGGGGCTGCAAGTTATGTGCTACACACAATGGTATGGTATAACCATATGAAAAATACACTACCTGACTGAAGTATGTTATGTCACCATGAAATCTCGTTTTCTCGTAAATGCTTCTGCACCAATGGTATTAGACGTGCAAGGGTCAACTTTGGAGTAACAAGTGCTTGCAAACACTCCACACGATCCACACCATCCAAAGTCCATCTTTATAGGTTAATCCATAAAATACATGTTAAAATCTGTATGGGGAAGTACAGGATGACGAACAGGCGTTTCAGACTTCTTCCGGTCCTTTGTCAAATTTGTAGCTAATACTATACCATGAAATTAGCTATTACAGCCACTAACTTCCTCCTTCCATTTGTTGTGCAGGGTAGAATGATCCCAGTGGGGTGTTTCAATAGAAAGGGGTTGGAACTGAGAAGCTAAGTGTCACGATTGTGGAACTTTCCCCGTGATCAGCGCACAACGCGTGCGCTGACACGGCGGAGATCCTCCACAAGCGTATAATTTGCAGGAACCCAGCAAAAGGTGCTATGCACCTGTAGAGGGAAATTCCTGTCGGCAGATGGCGCTGGGGAGTGCAGAGGAACCAATCCTCTGTACCTCCACAAGTGCCAGACAGGAATTGTACGAAGCGCAGAACGCAATCGCAAGAGAGGCGATTGCGAATGAGATTGAGCAAAAGGGATAGGTTGTATGTGTGTGCGCCAATCCAGTCGCCACTCCGCGACCGCGCACACACAATAGCAGATACGAAATAGGAACGCGATCGTGAGAGGTGCGATCGCGAGACGTGACACAAGGCAGAACAGAATAGAATACGAGGGTAGCAAAGGCACAGCAAATACAATAAGGAGATACGGAAAATAACAACCGCTAGCTAACCGCGAACACCGCACTCATTCGCAACAGTGCACGCGGTTATGCGCGATCTCCACGTGATAAGCACAATAGAGACAAGCACGCCTAACTAACCATAAACAGACAAACATGAAACAGGGGACGCGAGCGCTTGCTTAACGGTTACCACACCGAGCCTGTAGCAAGCGCAGCGGACAAGACAGACACACGAAAAACAAGAACTAGGCAGGAAGGATCCACCGCTCTTCCGCCAGAGCAAGTGTGATCCAAACAGGAACATAGATCAGAAAGATCCACAGCCGCTAACGCTAGCGGCTAGTGCGATCTCAGCAAGACAGAACGATTCGCTATCAACCGCCGTTGGTGACAGCGCAATCGCGACCGACAAGACAGAACAGAAGGATCCCCAGCGCTCGCACAAAGTAGCTAGCGCGATCCCAGGAAACAGAACAGAAGAGATAGCTGGTAGCAACCGCTGCACCAGCTATACTCCAAGAACATAGATCAGAACCATTTCCTGTCAACCACCATAGGGACAGGACAATGGCAAACAGGCAAGACAAGACAGAACAGGCAATACAGATAATACAACCTGACTGGGCTAGAAGGGGAGCCTAAAGCAACCCCCGGGAATTAACTATACTAGATAGCAATGGCTGACACTCCAGCAGTGTCCATCAGGAACTGAGCAAGGAAGGAAAATGACCAGCAAAGCATTCTGGGAAACATAAAGCTCTTATAGTGCCAGTCATCAAAGAAGGCAGGTAGGGGATTTGCATAACGAATGTATGCAAATTCCCCAGCAAGAGAACAGAACAGAAACTTGCAATGAAAAGACAGGTCTCTGTTCCAGAGACCTGCAGCCCACAGACTAGAGGAATGGACAAACAGCTGTCTGCCTGTGCAGCCAGCTGAGCGGATCATCACAGTACCCCCCCTTCTAGGGATGGATTCCAGACATCCCTCAAAACTGGTAACATCACAAAACTCTAACTGAAGACTCATGAAGGTCAGGACAGCCCGACAAGGCCCAATTCCAGAGTCAGTCCATCCGAAACCGACCTCATCAGAAGCAGAAGCCACCGAAACATGCCCACCAGCACTGCAAGTCTCAGCATAACACCCATCAGGACTGTGGACACCAGAGAAGGAGCCATCGACACCCTTCAGACAATACCCACCACCTTCCAAGGAGCGTCCAAGAATACCAAACCTGCCGCAATACCTGTTCGAAGTGTCCCTTACAACACCAAAGCCATTGCTGATCGTATTCAGGGCACCAAGCAAAATCTTTCCCGGAATCTCCCAGAACGCCTTGAAGCTCCGCAGAGATCCCAAGAAGCCAGAACGCTCACCAGGCTGACATGGAGAACCACCAAGAACCCCTATGGAACCTATGATCATTCCAGACTCAAAATTAGCAGGACACCCATCAAGATCAGGACTTTCAGGGACCACTTCTGGGCATGCAAGCAGACAGGCTATATCAGAACATGTCTCCACTGAGGAAGCATCTGAGTACGCTGGTAACCGAGGCACACTTGGGCTTTCTGGGTCACAGAGCACATCGGGGTACACTAGTACAGGAGAAACCTCAGGACATGTCGGGGAACTGCCAACCTCAGAGTCCGACACGACAAGACCAAAACCAGTACCGGGCAGAAAATCATCACGAGTAAAGATCACAGGTACTGGTCTTTCAAAAGAAGACTCGGACTCAAATTCAGAATTTTCTGTAACTGTAATATCATCATTGACTACACATGAATGAAGCTCCACAAGAGCTGCAAAAGTAGTCAGCAAGGCAGCAATGCCTACTGAAGTGGGCAACACCTCAGAAGGACCTGGGGGGCAGGAGACATCTCCTACAAGCTCTGCACCCTTTGGGAGGAACTCGGAGACCTTTAGATCATCAAACAAGACCTCAGGAACATCATTTTTCAAGTTGTCTAAGAAGGATTCTGTACTATCCATGTTACAGGGCAAAACTGGAACTTTATTTTGAGAACAGGGCAGATGTCCCAGGGAAGGTTCCACCATAAACTGAGACTGAATTTCATCATCATGAGTAGAACATACAGGAATATTCACTGGACCACACACTGACTCCCTAACTTTAATCTCGCTGCACCCAGAACTCTGCGTAGTAGTCAAACTAGCTTGCAATTCCAAAACTGCAGAAAGACAGGTAAAAATAGCAGCAATACCTAGACGAGCCTCTAGGGGCAGGGCACGAGATATTGTACAAGGCAATATTGACTCATCCAGAGTACTGGGTGGAGAGTCAATACTTTCTTCAGAAACAGACTCGCAAATGTCAATGCAAGTGGACATCATGCCTTCATTCATGGTACAGGGCAGGTTCAGAGAAAGCTTCTCTGGACAAGGCAAAGAAGCTTCAGCATCAGATTCACAAAACCGAAGCGCTGTCTCACTCTTAGATTCGGCTAACAATGTCGAATCCGAGGAGTCAGAACGCAAAATTTGCGGATCCAAGATCGCTTTAGGTTGCGAAACTGACGCTTCCATATCGCAAACCTCCGCGATCTGCGGAGCAGACTGCAAGGCATCTAGGACAGAAACACTGGAGCAACTGTCATCAGGCAACAGGCCTGCACAGGTGTGAACAGGGTGAGACAGAGACTCATTTGCAGAAGAAATGGCGACATCAACAGGATAAACTTTATTAGGCATAAAAATTTTACTTTTGACGCTGCATAGTCGAGAAATTTTCCCCATAGCAGGGTCACAGACAGAAGATCTCAAAGATCTGTTTCTAACTGACAAAGGATCCCACACATCCTTGAGGAAACCGGCAGACTCATGCCGATCACAATCTGCAGGAACATCTGAGAAACAGGCATCAGATCGCACAGATTCAAACTGCACACTGTCAGGAGAGAATCCTTCGGGATTCGCACAGGAACCAACCACAGCGGCACACTCATTCATTTCAGATTGCACAAAGTCAAGACTCTCATGCTTTACCCCAGAAAGGCAGGAACAATCATCCGACAACGATGTCTCTTTATTGGAATCAATTGGTTGGTGTGTGTGCAACTCATCCAAAATCGTTTGCCATACATAGATCACCAGATCCACATCATCCTTGTCACATTCATCGGAATCAATCAGAAGGTACATAGAATCGAGACAAGCATTCAAGACATCTTCGCTTTTTGCGATGTAAAAATCGCAAAAGGCTTTCCAATCAAAATCGAATTCTTCCAGCAAGGCCCCAATCTCCCAGGAAGCAAATGGGGGTTCAAACAGGCCAGTATCCAAATAATCTCCATAGGGGTGGAGTTCAGGAACAAGAACAGATTTTTTAACTGCTTTAATGTAGTGTGCGATCCTACCTATAGCAGGATCCACATAAGCTTTGGATTGGGGCAAAAACCCTGGAAACTGATCAGCAGATGCATTATAAACATCATTATCATACTGCATGGTTTTGCCCATTTCAGACTTGACAGAAATAACCTCTTTATTTGTGGTTGCTAGGGGCAACGGATCTTTCCGCTGGGAAGCCTTCCTAGATCTTTTACGTTTAGACTTAGAGGCTTTGGATGGCTGCTTTGTGGATGAAAGAGTAGATGGAACAGCTGATTGAGCTGCTGACAACAACTCATTAAGGGGGTATGGTAATTGAGGTAATCTCAGCCAATTGTGAATTAAAAAGGCCAAGAATTCCAGGGGTCTTTGACTCAGGGTGGTATGATTTAACACATCATAACCCCACATTGACATTTCTCCCCCCAACAGAATGTAAACCATTTGGGGGGCCCAGGTAGACACTGGGGTGCATTGGAATTCAGGGTTCGCTAACAGTTTCGTACACTCAGACAAAAATTCGTCTGCTGATTCAGGTTCAAGTTTTTTAAATCTCTTAAAGGTACAAGAGCCATATTCGACAAAATCGTACAAATCGGAAATTCCGTCTACACTGGGGTTTTGGGTTGGGCTGGTCATTCTGTCACGATTGTGGAACTTTCCCCGTGATCAGCGCACAACGCGTGCGCTGACACGGCGGAGATCCTCCACAAGCGTATAATTTGCAGGAACCCAGCAAAAGGTGCTACGCACCTGTAGAGGGAAATTCCTGTCGGCAGATGGCGCTGGGGAGTGCAGAGGAACCAATCCTCTGTACCTCCACAAGTGCCAGACAGGAATTGTACGAAGCGCAGAACGCAATCGCAAGAGAGGCGATTGCGAATGAGATTGAGCAAAAGGGATAGGTTGTATGTGTGTGCGCCAATCCAGTCGCCACTCCGCGACCGCGCACACACAACAGCAGATACGAAATAGGAACGCGATCGCGAGAGGTGCGATCGCGAGACGTGACACAAGGCAGAACAGAATAGAATACGAGGGTAGCAAAGGCACAGCAAATACAATAAGGAGATACGGAAAACAACAACCGCTAGCTAACCGCGAACACCGCACTCATTCGCAACAGTGCACGCGGTTATGCGCGATCTCCACGTGATAAGCACAATAGAGACAAGCACGCCTAACTAACCATAAACAGACAAACATGAAACAGGGGACGCGAGCGCTTGCTTAACGGTTACCACACCGAGCCTGTAGCAAGCGCAGCGGACAAGACAGACACACGAAAAACAAGAACTAGGCAGGAAGGATCCACCGCTCTTCCGCCAGAGCAAGTGTGATCCAAACAGGAACATAGATCAGAAAGATCCACAGCCGCTAACGCTAGCGGCTAGTGCGATCTCAGCAAGACAGAACGATTCGCTATCAACCGCCGTTGGTGACAGCGCAATCGCGACCGACAAGACAGAACAGAAGGATCCCCAGCGCTCGCACAAAGTAGCTAGCGCGATCCCAGGAAACAGAACAGAAGAGATAGCTGGTAGCAACCGCTGCACCAGCTATACTCCAAGAACATAGATCAGAACCATTTCCTGTCAACCACCATAGGGACAGGACAATGGCAAACAGGCAAGACAAGACAGAACAGGCAATACAGATAATACAACCTGAAGGGGAGCCTAAAGCAACCCCCGGGAATTAACTATACTAGATAGCAATGGCTGACACTCCAGCAGTGTCCATCAGGAACTGAGCAAGGAAGGAAAATGACCAGCAAAGCATTTATGGGAAACATAAAGCTCTTATAGTGCCAGTCATCAAAGAAGGCAGGTAGGGGATTTGCATAACGAATGTATGCAAATTCCCCAGCAAGAGAACAGAACAGAAACTTGCAATGAAAAGACAGGTCTCTGTTCCAGAGACCTGCAGCCCACAGACTAGAGGAATGGACAAACAGCTGTCTGCCTGTGCAGCCAGCTGAGCGGATCATCACACTAAGATAAGGTCTGTGGGTTGTACCTTGCAAGGAGTTGTAACAGAGGGCATGGCTGCCCTGCCATTCAGCTATCATCCATTTTTCCCCATTCAAATGAGATGTAGCCAAGGAGTGGTGCACATTAAAGGCATGATTCACAAAGCGGTGCTAACAGTTAGCATGCTGGTGAAAAGCCCTTTATCATGCCTAAACTCAGTTTAGGCATGATAAGTTTAGGTGTGATACGTTTAGGTGTGATAAGTTTAGGTATGTTAAGTTTAGGTGTGATAAGTTTAGGCATGATAAGTTTAAGCACCAACTGGGTTAGCACCGCAGTGCACAGCTGATCAAAAGTTTTGCGCTAGCAAAGTCTGGTGCACTTCGCATAGAGTTTAATGGTGCTGCTTTGCGTGCGGGACTTTGCGTGTGATCTAAACTTATCTAAACTTAGCATGCCTAAACTTATCACGCCTAAACTTATCACGCCTAAACTGACTTTTCACCAGCATGGTGCAATGGTTATCATGCCTAAAGTCTCTAACTGGGTTAGCACCGCTTTGTGAATCGAGCCCTAAGGCTTTACAACAAGGATGACCCATGCAGTCCACACACAGTTTGGAGGTCCAATACGACACCAAAGTTTAAGGCCCCCATGGGGATGAACAGGGTTTTCAGAGGTGAGAAAGGAAAGGACGTTTTGGAATTGGACAGTAACTGACTGTTTGTAACGATTGGCCATGCAGATCGTGGTCATGACTGGAACCAGACTGGCAGATCCACGATCTCTGCATGGCAATCGTTTTGGTTTAAACAAAACTGGAAGATCACAATGGAAATACTGATGTCTGCACAACAGAGTAAAATAATGAAGGTGTTTTATTTACAATAATGCAAAGTGTACAAATACAGATCACCATACACATACAATTGTACAATCAAACAACACGTGGTGCACCACAAATACCAGAATCCTATCTATCTATCTATCTATACCAATATATACAGCAACAGACAGAATATTTACAACAGTGCATAATCCAAATCATCATACATAAAGGGAAGTCATACAAGCAGGAGTCAAACCAAGAGATCAGCATCAGGTAATAACGTCAGACAGAGAGTGGTCAGGTTAGCAAGGATCGATACCACGGATTCAGAGTAATACAAGGCAAGGCAGGAACTAGGAAACACAGGATCAAAGGCCAGAGTCACAACTGCAGCAAGAACACGAACGGAATGACCTAGCAATGTGCTGCTAGCAAGTCCATCCTTTTATAAGCAGCACATTGCTCTGGTGACTGGCCAGAATCTTTCACAGTTCCATCTGCTGGTGAGCCGAGGAATTGCACCACTCCCAGCAATATGAGAGCCATCTGCTGGTAGACAGCGGAAGTCCACCTCAAGTTCCTCAGTGCTGCCACCAGCAGGATGACACAGGCACGGATCATTACACTGTTTTTGACTTAGTGACTCATCAAGCTGCAAAGTAGCATTTTGTAGCATTTTCTCTTTAAAGTGGAACTAAACTCAGAACTTTATCTCTGTTCTAAAAAAAATAGCCACAGCATGATAACCTTCATAGAAAAAAATATTCTTCATTTTAATTTATGGAAATCCTAAAAAAAACCTTGAAGTTTTATTTGGTTTTACTGTATGACGAACTGACTCAACAGGACTCTTCTGCAGTCTATTCATAGTTGCTAATAAGAACTAATTAGACACATTGATCCACCTAAGCAAACACCAGGACACCAAGAAGTGGATTTTTTTATAGTGGGGTTGTCACCATAAAAATCAAATTTTAACAGCAACTGGTCTGAGTGTATTAAGTGATAAAGATGCTAATTCTGCATTCAAAACTTTTTCTGCTGTTATGGTTTGGAGTTATTAAATACCTTAGGAGCACTGGCCCTTTAATACCATTGCCATTCAGTTGCATGCTCGCTTGTGTTTACAAGCAAGGCTGAGGTGACTCAGTGATTGGAGGAGAAAAGGAAAAAATTAAGGGAAGAAATTACATCAGTATTTTGCCTCAAACTGTGGGTAAAACATATGGTTCCCACCAGGAACAGAATTCTCTTCATTTACTATATAAAATTCACTGAAATCAAAACGTGGACAGTACAATGCATGTGTTATGTAAGTAGATCAAGTATTTATCTACTTAAATATGTGTTTTTTCCTGACAAAGTATGGCTAATCCTCCTGCTTTAAAGAGGAACTGTAACTAAGGATTGAACTTCATCCTAATCAGTAGCTGATACTCCCTTTCCTATGAGAAATCTTTACCTTTTTGTTGAATAGATCATCAGGTTTAGACTTCACACTGTGGGAGCATTGTTGCATTGTGGGAAATAATGGCAAATGCAACTATGGCATCGTTAGGGGGTATGGTTATAGATAATGGCAGTTGGTGCTATCTGTTTTTTTTTCATGTCAGTCAGTAGTAAAGATAATTCGATTACATGCAGCCTGATTTGTGACTGATTGTGAATCAAACAATATGAAAACATTACATGGAAAATATCAATAATTTCTTGATCTATCTTACATTTTTTGATTTCTCACTTTGCAATGTATTGATTGATTGTTGTTCCCCTTTTCGCTATAGTTCCTCTTTAAGTGGAATAAAGACTTTTAATTGTGTGCTGTGCAAGAGTTCTGGTCCACTCTAAAACTTATGTTCTTTTCTCCAGAAAATTTCTATGTCTGTTTGGGTGATGTTTAAATACTACCAGTTCAATGCACTATACTGTATGGCTGTTGTCAGAATTAAAGTCTGGTTTGCACTGGTACAATATTAATAATATCTTTCTTGATGTAAGTCAAAACTTGATATCTTCATAAGTATTACTATATGATGTATGGTAAATGTAGAATGATTTTATATATTTTTAATACTAAGTATTTAAACTTGCTTTCAGCATACTCTATTTGGTTTCAGGTGTAATTTACATTATACTCTGAAGACGCCCTTTTACGTGCCCGTATATGATGGAAATAGTTTTGGGGTGAAAATTGAAAGTTTCCATGCACACAAAATACGGACCAAGTTGAACTATCACCTTTGAGAATTAAATTAATGTAAATCATACTTACCTGGCCAACTACTTCCAGCATGGCAAGGGAAATATCCTCAATATATATTTCATTGCAGCACATTTTGAAAGGTGTGGTTTAATTTCGGATAGAGTCTTGTAATCTCTAAGAAAAGCATCATAAATGACTTCCAAATAAAGATGTAAAGGCGTTAGGCAAAAAAATTATATGTAGGCCTGGAAGATAAGCCAGTAGACTAAACTGATTGTGATATCCTAATACCATCCATCAATTTTGTTTCTTTTGAACAATCAGAAAAAGGATTACATGGGCGTGTCAGTAAAAACATTAACACAACATAATTAGTTCCATATGTTATAGCTTCTAGACATAATATGAATTTGTGTTTTCTGCCTTGTACTGGTTTGTGTTCTGGGTAATATACAAATCGGATATAATTCAGGGGCCAAAGGACTGTCTGGGTCTGATTTACTAAGACTTTCCTAAGCTGGGGACAGTGAAAAACACCGGAGAACAGATGTAATCCAGGAAACCTGGACTGGATTGTTTTAAAGCAAACTTGAAGTGAAAATAAACTGATGACCTACACAATTGCATCTATAGCCCTTATCCTAAATAGGACTTTCTTGGAATTTGACAGTCTTATTTTGTATCTAAAAGTTAACGTAGGTTTGGAGCTATTACTGTCTCAGATGAATTAAAACAGTTTCTAAATGTTTTTTCAGGTGTCACAGACAGATCACCAGCTACTGAACTTTATGTTAATCTTTACTCAGTTTCCTGCAATCAGATGTGTTGTTTAGCTACAAAGAGCTTTAGCACCTCTAATAAAGATATCACTAAATTACCCTAAGGTTCATCTGCAGTCCGACTGCTGTCTACTGTGATTTATAGCTCTAGCCTGCCAAAGGCTGGCAATAACGACCGCCTGAGCCGATAGTCAGGAGTGTGTACAGCAGGTTCCGACCCCCAACCCGGGAGCGATCCGCCATGCGGAACAACTCACTCCCGCAATGGCCGATTGCATTGTCTGCGCCACTCCTCTTCCCGCTGCGTGATGTCGGGCACACGCCACTTCATCGTCCCTCTGCCCCCCTCGCATCGCAATAGAATGTTGTGTAGTCAGCTACATACCTGGCACGCATCTGTACAGGCCCGCCAGCCATGTCACCCTGGGGACCGGGTTTAGATCCCAGATGGGCGACATAAGTCTTGATGTGTGAACGCAGCGCACACTTAGAGTGAGAGAAAAAAGACACTTCTCATCCTGTTACAATTCACTTCCGGTAGCCTTTAAAATTGTCAGCTGTTATTGTTATATGACTTAAAATGTTAATAAAATTCAACTTTACAAAATAAAAAAGTGTCAGCTGTTGAGTTAGAAATGTTTGCAACTCTGGCTGCACTTGAAAATGGAGACTGCATATGTGATGGAGGAAGGAGGCTTCTAGAAATACCATATACAGAAGAGGACCTGTTGTATATGAAGACTGTACATGGAAATGGGGGTGCTTATGTAATGGGGAAGGGAGGGTTCTGCACTTGTGGGAATGCTAACATATGCAGTAGCTGACCTCCTATAGGTTGCATATAGAAATGAAGGAAGCTCACTACCAGCTCTTTAAATGTATGCAACTATTCACTAACACTAGTGACATCACCTCAAGGTTATGACTTGACCTTTGATATTGTGTCACCTGACCATAAGAGTCTGGTCATGGAGCCTTCATACTTCTTTCAGCAAGGCTGTCTGCAGTCATGTGCATAGGTAGAACCAAAGTTAAGAAAGATGTGGCATACCACTGACTGCAAAGATGTGTATATTGTGGAACAGCAGCACTACATGTTACGGACATGCAGGTCCTTCATCAGGTGCATAACTGATATACTGTTATGCACCTGATGAAGGACCTGCATGTCCGTAACATGTAGTGCTTCTGTTTCACAATATACGCATCTTTGCAGTCAGTGGTGTGCCACCTCTTTCTTCACTTTAGTTGTATCCAAGGACAAGGTATATCCGGGCAGCTGCTTCCTTGGAGGTCCGTTTTGTTACAGTTATGTGCAAATGTAGGCAGCTGAGGTGGGTGGGGTGTTGTTTAGGTCATAGAGGTGGGAGTAATGATCCACTCTAGAATCAGAGAATCAATTGGGTGAATGCTTTGCCATCACATGAACACATGATTTAATTTCCCATCTGATTGAGGGGTAATCAGATGGGAATTTTTATCACGTGTACATGTCCAAAATGCTCCGAATTGATAACGGGATTGATTCTTCCCATGATAACTTCGGAAAATTGTTCCGATTAACAATCGGAACCAGATCGGACATGTCGGAAATGATCAACCTATTCCTGTCAACTAAGCATCAAACAACTAATAATTAGTAAACATTGTAATTATTCATCATGTCACCAAATGAGGTTATGTTGTAATGGCTCACCTTGGAAATATGCATGTATACATTGTTATGAATTCACAAGCAATAACCTTGTATTTGATAGCAAGTTAGCAACATTTAGCTGTCTGAGCTCACAACTGGAGAAACAAGAATATCAGCCATAAAAAAAGAAGTTTAGTTAAAGATGGAAATTTCAGCTAATCTAACCCAGTTTGCATCAATTTTCCATGACATCTAGGCTATTGTTTCACTGCAAAATCCACATTCCAGATAAAGTATCCTATATTAACTTTATATTAAACATCCCATAAAAGGAAGAGAGGCATAAAGTCAACATGAAACATTCATTTTCTTCTGCAAGACGCCGTTTCCCTGACAAGCAGAAAATGTTATTTGATATGTTTTCTTTTAATAATTATTACCCATTTCATTAGAGCTTTTTGTCTTCTTTCGCTGCATTCTTTGGGTTGTATGTATGACAAGTACATCTATATACTTGAAATTTACAGCCTGCAATCTCTACCAAGCGATTGCTTGGCTGGTATTTTACATTAAAGGGGGGTAAAAACGCATTGAAACCCAGTAAATCATGTTTCCCCCCTTGTTCCATTCTTGGTATAGAAACGTTAAGTGATATTGGCTGCATAGCTTAGTTGCCTGTTTCTAGTTAGGTTAATGACCTTTCGAATATGCTAAAAGAAAAGGAATTTAGCTGACCTGTGAACAATTTATATTAGGACAATCCTTTAGTGTTTTAATACGCTTTCAAAAGATCCCGGTTCTACAACACATTTTTTATAGAGAAATATGAAATCATTTCTCGTGTATTTGAAGATTCTTTTCCAGCGTGGATGTAAAATGGACTTTCCGTTGTCTTGTGCAAGCGTGGTAAAAGGAATTGACTAGTAGTAGTGTTTGTGTTCCATACCTCAGCTATGTGACCCGTGGAAGGCATTCTGCGTGATTGTTGCAGTGTCCGTTAGCCATGGTGATGGAATGCACAGCCAGTGTTGGATAGGAGAGGAGAAAATTGAGAACGTATGCTGCTCTTACTCATGAACAGATGTACGCTGCATTGTTATGGCTGAAGATGCCACTGGATTCCTTTCTATGCTGTGTTTAAATTGGTAATAAAGAGGAGGAATTTTTCCGTGTTTACCATTCACATAGAACATATGGGGTTTTTAAGTTACTTTACAATTTTTCTTATTTTTTTTTATAATTACACTAGCTATACAGCACAGTTCTATGATTAGCAGCTATACTTATACTTTAGTAAGACCCCAATTACAACAATTGGTGGGGGGTCACACATTTAATGAGGTTTTCAGAAAAATTGATCAGAAAAAAAATCATCCACTCCCAATCTACTTATTGAGATAAACAGGAATTTCAATCAGGTTTCTTACACTAATAGAAAAAAAAAAAAACAAGCAAAAAACTTTAGATTTTTCTGTACAACCAATATTTTTTTTTTATTGAATCGTGGTAAAAATGAATGTTTTTATTGTATGTGTGGCCAACTCTAGTGGGATGTGTGTGTGTGTGTGTGTGTGTGTGTGTGGGGGGGGGGGGGGGGGGTTAGAGCACTGCTTCTTTAGGCAATAACAATCAACATCCTAGTAGAGCAAGGTATACGAGAGTGAAGGCCCGTTCACGTGCCTGACTAAGGTGGCCAGTAACGATTGCCTGAACCGAGAGTCAGGTGTGTGTACAGCAACCAAATACCCCCGAAACCCAACCCGCGAGCAATCCAAAATAATAATACTAACCAGGGGTGTAACTAGAAATCACGGGGCCTCCCTGCGAAACTTTGGATGGGCCCCCCTCCTGCCTTCTCTCCGTGCCCAGACCTTTCAAGCATCACTACAGGACACAGCACTTTGAGAGGGGTAGATAGGCTGGGGGTAGAACAGGCTGTACACAAGAGCTTGCTGGACTGTCTACAAATTTGGACTGTCTACAAATATTTGTCTGCAAAGCTTTGTATGATTCCTTATCAGTGGCTGAGCAGATGCAGTCATTAGAACAACTGTGCAAAGAGCAGAACGTTTTTTTCTCCATACCCTTAGTTGTCAGTTTCACAGAACAGAGGGCCCATGGCTTCCGGGCCCCCCTGTCGATTCATCCCTTGCAGGGTCTATTGTTATGCCCCTGATACTAACCTCCAATTGCTCCATAAGAATCTTGGGAATCAATTTTATAAAGCTGGCACATTCAATTAGAAAAACAACCATAAATAGAAGTAGAAATTATTCTATCTACGATCATTTAACTTACGTTTTCAAATTTTCCACTTCCACATCGTATGAGAGCTTACCTACACAATCTGCTCATAGTATTCAAAGTCTATTGGCCCTCAAACCACATGGGGGTGGTAAAATTGGTTAATGATTGGCAAATTGAATGCGTGTATACACCTTAAACAGAAGTGCTCACTGGTCATGGTGGAGGACAAAAATAAAAAGGGCAGTAAACAAGTTAGGGCCAAATATTTTAGCTCTGCACCCTCTCTTGGCCTGCTATGTTTATTTCTACTCTCCTAGTACTACTTTAGATGTCAACACTTCTAAACAATAAGGAAACTAATACAGTAATTCAACTTACAGTACAAAAATCCGGTTACCCAGAATTCAACTAGCAGGAAGTCTCAAGCGACCGGCATCTAAGGCTGCTTGAGACTTATAGAAGTTTGGAGCCAGTTTCCAGCCCTGAAAGCTGGAAAATCTAAAAAAAATGGATTCTGGGGCTCCTCCAAGGGTTCCCCACCTCTCCTCACCTCTCAGAAGCTTTGGGGAAACTTTTTTTTACCGGATTACCGCCCCAACCCCCCCTCTATTTGTGGCTACATCGCTAAATCGAGTCCCCAGCTACCTTGTGCCCTGCAGACTACTCCCAGGCAAGAAGATTGTGTGCAGAGGCCACCAGGCAGGACAGAGCCCACCTGAAGGACACACACCACCGGCAGATAGAGGACAGAGGCCACCGACAGGGCACAGGCACCAACAGGACAGACAGGTGAGGCTACCAGCAAGACACAGCCCACTAGCAGACAGGCCACCAGCAGACATTAAAATGTTGTTAAATTAAGTTAATGTTCTCTTTAGTTGTGTTTATAATTTATTTACTGTATTTTAACATTAATACAGAGTTTATGTTATGTACATAGAGTGTGGTGCAGTACAGTATCAGCGAGGCTTTTTTTTTTTCTTGTAACACTGTTTTTATTATCATCAAAACAGAATAGACAGGAAAACACAAATAAGACATTAATAAAAAAACAAAAAAAACGTAGAGACCGGCAATATCTCAACAAAAGAGAATACAGAAGAACCATGAGCAGTGGACCATACATATGTCAAGCCTTTTAGAACCTTTTATCCTGCTGGCACCTCTGTTCACCCTTACATTATCAATATTCATCCCTGGTGGAGGAGTTGATCCCCATTTTTCCTTATCTACAGAGGGCGACTTTTAATCCTGAGTGAGGACAGGTCTAATCTCCTCACCTGCCTATACAGTGGTTACCTAGGCGGTAACCCACGTTTGTGAGTATATACATCATATACCTTTTATTTCCAACCCCTTGTTTTGCATACTACACTATATTGGGCTCTCTGTATTTCTTTTGTCTTTAACATTCAAAAGAAAAATAGCTACTGCCAATGGCTTCAATTCACTAAGATCATGCTGGAGATAATAAGGCAAGAGAAAACTTACCTCCACACAGTGAGAGAGTTATCTTATTTCTCCATTCCTTAAGTTACCTCCTCTGTAGTTAAGTTACCACCTCTGTAGTTAAGTTACCTCCTCTGTAGTTATTTTCACACGCAGTTAATTAACAGCCTGTCTTTAACTTTAGAATTCTGGAGTTATTTTAAGCATTGAAGAGTTAACTTAAAGACAGAAGAGTTAACTTTAGGTTTGCCTGAGGTAAAATGTTTCCTGAATACTACATGCCTCATCACCATGGTGATAACTAACGTTATTAACTTCCTGAGCGTTACGCTGCTCAGGAGGTTTTGTTACTTTTTGATCCCCGCCGCTCCCCCGTTTATACATTACCCAGCCTGGATCCAGCGATCGGCGCAGCCTCCCCGGACAGCTCCGGTCTTCACTACGGGGATGATCGCACATGACGTTGCTGACGTCATGATGTCATGCGCAAACCCGATCCTCCCCATAGAAAGACCGGAGCTGTGCAGGGATCTCTGGATCCAGGGGGGGGTAATGTATAAACGGAGGGATCGGGGGGGATCCGGGGTTGCCCAACACATTTACTAGCTAGCCTAGTGCTAGCTAAAGGGTTTACATTCATTTGGCACAATTATTTAATTATGGGGGACTCCTGGGGCCATATAGTGGTATGCCCGACACAGTGTCGGGCATACCACTAAGGAGGTTAAAGACAGGAGATAAGCTTAGTGAATTAAGGCAAATGCCGAAAAGTACTGTCCATACTGCAGCAATGAAAAAACTCAAAATAAACATTTATAGCAAAGAAAAATAAAAAAACCCCACAAAAACAGAACAGAGCATAATAAGTATACACATTATAAAACTCAACCATTTGAAAGAAACAAACAGATAGGGTCGGGAGTCGGGACAGATCCCAGTCTAGCAAATCGAAATCAGAGGTAAGGGATAGAAAAGAATCTTTGCCCTCATAAGCTGGGAGTAAAACATTAATTTAGCCAAATGAGTCATCCCAAGGACTACCAAATGTTGCCATATCTGTCCTCCGTATCCTGTAAGGTAGCAGTAAGTTTTTACATGAATTGTTACCATTTAATTTTCACTATGACCTCCAAGACCTCTGGAGGTGCTTTTTCCATTTGGAAGCAGTAGTGAACCTAGCCGAGGTAAGTATATGATTGATCAATATTCTATCAAATTTACGAGCGTTAGGAACTGATTTACCCAGTAACATGTATAGCGGATAAAGAGGCACAGATATTTCTAAAACACGAAATACAAGTTTCTGTATTTCACTACAAAAAGGGGTAAGGCTAGGTCCACACTTGTCTGTTGCAGATCGGATCCGTTTGAAACAGATCCATTTCTGTAAACAAATAGTTATTTTTCTCTCGGTTTTGAGAGAAAATTGGTTGTTTCCAGTCCTTGGAAACATCCCCAGCTTTGGCCGTGGGGGGTGGGGGGGGAGGAGGGAGTGCATGCTGGAGGGAGTAGCAGGCAGGAAGGGGGGGCAGAGGAAGCAGCGGCAAATGTAAGCAAAGCAGCGAGCGGGGAACTTACTTCCTTGCGTTCCACCGCTCGCCGTCACTTCCTGCAATGCCGCCCTCTGTACTTCATTGGGCGGTATTGCAGGAAGTGATGGCGAGCGGTGGAACACAAGAAAGTAAGTTCCTCGCTTGGCTTACATTTTAATACATTAATGATTTTATCAATGAAACCAGCTGGAGGGGGAGCGGGGAAGGGGGAACCAGATGAGAGGGGAGGACCCCCTCCAGCATGGTGGTCCTCCTCCCCTGGGACACAGAAAACGGATCCTTTTCTGTGTCAAAAGATGCCTGTGTAGAGGGAGATCCGTTATGCCATTGCTTTTCTCTACCCCTCCATGTATCCACGGTCCGTGAAAATGTTGCAAATCCGGACAGTCCGTTCAGGTTTTCAAAACGGATCCCCCTGAAAGCAGACTGATCCGGTTTTTTGTTGTTGTTAAAGATGGCTGCTATTTTTAACACTGGTATCCGTGGCTCCGGTTTTAAGTGTGAACCTACTGTAAGGACCAAACAATACCAAACTATATGTTCTAGGGTCCCCTTACGTCCACACCCCCGCCAGCAAAGGTCAGATGCGCCTGGGTAGATAGATGATAATCGGACAGCTCATCTATAGATAATTTTGTAAATATTTGGTTTTATCTGGACACACATAGAAGAGTCTTTAACATTTTGCCAAATTGAATCCCAGACTGCGTTTGAAATCAGTTGAGATAGGGCCTGCTCCCATTTTGCCATATACAGTGCTGCCCATAAATATTCACACCCCTGGCAAATTTTAACTTAAAGTTACTTTTATTCAACCAGCAAGTACTTTTTTTGATGGGAAATGATATAGGTGTCTCCCAAAAGTTAATAAGATGATGTATAAGTGGCATTATTGTGGATTTTTTTTTGCCTTGTAGGGCCTTTTAGCCCTTTCCTGACTTGTGAGCAGCCACAATGCGCAGCTGCAGGTCCTCACTGAGCTCCTTTGTCTTAGCCATGACTGTTCACAAACCAGCTGAATAATTTTGGATTGGACACGTTTTTGATTCAAATGTAAAAAAAGCTGAGAAAAAAAAATTCCATGTCATGTCTTGTCAAAAATTACTTGCTGGTTGAATAAAAGTAACTTTAAGTCAAAATTTCCCAGGGTATGAATAATTATGGGCAACACTGTAGCTATGAAAAGGAGTCAGAGTGTGGGAATTCATGCTTAAAGTGGTCTGAATCTCTGACATAACATTCAATAAAAATGTGTTTTCCTACTTTTCATTACTCATACAGTTATCATATTTGCTTTTTGTGCATAAGTAATATTGTCTGTTTACAAATTACAAGTTTCCAAAGTGTATTTTTTCTTGCCCTGAAAGCTGCCATTGCATTTAATTCTTTTTTTATTATAACTTCTTTTTATTATATATTAAAACCTTCTAATGAGCTATTTTGAACACTGTGTGTCCCTGAAGCAGAGACAGTTTCTCTGAGAGGGTTTGTTTACATTCCAGAGTTGATACATTTGTGTTTAACAAGTAAAAAAGATACTGGTATCTAGAGTTTGGATGTGGATTTGAAGCTGAATAGCAGGACAAAGTGCTTTGTTTAACCATTTCAGGGATGTTCTGCTAGAATTTTATTATGGGATAGTAGCTTTCAAACTGTGGGGAATCTTTTAGAGCAAAGTAGAAATGCTGGCTTTCAGACCACTTTAATAGGACATACATTTGTGAGATCATACCTTTCTGATGGCCTTTAAGAGTACAAAGATCTTCAAAAAATGTAGTGCGGTTTAAAACGGTGGATCTGGGAACCAATGACCGTAAACAATGTGTGAGTTGATTAAATTCCATTAGAAGCTTTGGGGTAGGAAAGCAACAAGGCTTATTTTTACCATTGAGTCTCACGCAACCAGAAAGCACACTTATATGGTATCAGCCATTCTCTATGAGTTCCAGATAGCAGGGACTTTGCTGTATTATAGCCTTCAGACTGCACAGAGAATATTGTTCTGAAGTCTGTATATCTTTCTGCCTCCATGAAATAGGAATGCATGTGTCTTCTTGATTTTCATTTTGCTTACTTTGCCAGTTTCTTCTTGCATCATCTTTTCATTCCTGAGAATCGACCTGGCCTTACAGGCAAAACAGAAAGACTAGATCAGCAACATAGCAAGCTTACAAACACAATCTTTAATAATCTCCTTTAAATAGCAGAAGATTTAGATCTTTGTAATATCTGCAATGATTCTGTATTGATTTATGTCCGATTTGTCCAATGCTAAGCACAAAGCGATATCCTCTTCTACAACAATAAATAACGAAGCAAAACACCCATGATGAACTTTTGTTCTTAGAGGATCCAAATATTAAGACTGCGCTGTAATAAACAGCCCACAAATCTCTTTTACGGCGGATTTGTAGATTACAAAACTATTATATTTTACAGAATGGGGGAGGCCATCAAAAACAAATACAAAAACAACCAAACAAATAGACAATAAAATATGTATTCGGAGTTAGCAAAAGAGCTGATGCAGAGAAAAGGGGGAAAGCACAAACGATTTCAGGAATCTGCAAACAAGTCCAAAATAAGATTGGCTGCAAGTCGTTAGAATTATTTTTCAATATGCTTTATCCTGAGGAATTTCTGGTTGTTAAAACACATTCGTCATCTGCCAGAAAGTTTCTCTCCAAAAAGAGGAGAAGATTGATAAGGAATGAATAGACATGACTCATTAGTACACTTGTATAGATGGTCAAACAGATTGTGCGTGATGAGCTTGGAGTGGTGCTAAGCGTAACTGTTCCAAGAAGACAATCACTTCCACAAAGCCGGGACCATTGCAAGGCTGCTGCTTCTTTAAGACGTCCAATGGATGGCTATTGCCAGAGATTGGTTTGGACACCCTATTCTTGGACCAGATCTCGGATCCTGAGAAGTCAAGATTCCAGCTGTAAGAACAATGTAGCTGAGGGTGAAATATCATAAAGTTTGGCCTTAAATACTTTGTTTCAGCAAAACCACATGTCAAGATTGCATACTTACAGTGCAACTTCTCCTATCTCTCTCTCCCTCTCTCTGTTTTTTATAAAGCAGTGGTAGGACTTGAAAGCAGCAGTGGTTGGATGTAACGTAATACTAATATAATCCATTGCAGAGGTAAACAAAGAAAGAACATTTAACATTTATTTTAAAAAAATAAACCTGTGCTTTTTTATTCTTAAAGGGAAGCTGAGGTGAGAGGGATATGGAGGCTGCCATATATATTTTCTTTAACCACTTGAGGACTGCAGTGTTAAACCCCCCTAAAGACCAGGCCTTTTTATTATTAATTGGCCACTGCAGCTTTAAGGCCAAGATGCAGGGCCGCACAACACAGCACACAAGTCCCCCCCCCCCCCTTTTCTCCCCACCAACAGAGCTCACTCCGCACCAACAGAGATCACTCCCCAGTCTCAGGAGGGGACAGCCGTGTCACACGGCTGTCCCCAGTACAGCGTTGCTGCCGATCGCAGCGCTGTACATGTAAATAGACGGCGATCACACCGTCTAACAGTCTCCTGAGCGGCGATTGCCGCTGGGAGACTGAAAAGGGGGCACAGCTCCGCTCCCCGAGCAGGAGATGCGCACGCAGCCTGCGCGCGATCTCCTGCAAAATGCAGCCCCAGGACTTGACGCCAATCGGCGTTAGGCGTTCCTGGGTCTGCTGCTGCGACCACGCCCATTGGTGTGGGGCGGTCTTTAAGTAGTTAAAACAATGCCAGTTGTCTGATCCTGTGTCTCTAAAAAATGTTACCATAAACCCTGAACAAGCATGCAGCAGGTACTCTGGGTCAACTGACTGAGGTTTTACTGCATTAGCTAAATGCGTGTTCCAAGGTTTTAGCATTGCTTACATGGAAATAAATATGGCAGCCTCCATATCACTCTCACTTCGGGGTTCCCTTTAAAGTAAAACTGAAAAAAACATATTCACCTATGGAGAGGAAGGCTCTGGATCTCATACAGCTTTCCCAGTCCTCTCACTGTGTCATCGTTTCAGCACTGTCATCCATGTTGCACATATTCGACCTTCAGGGATTCTCAGAAGCCTTCAGAACCACTGACATCCCAAAGTGCTCCCGAAGACGGGCCGCTCTGTACTGTGCAAATGGGGGACAGGGATTGAATGAGGACACAGAGAGAGGACAGGGAAGGCTCTATGAGATCCAGAACCTTCTCTCTCCATAGGCGAGTATTATTATTATTATTATTATTATTGATTTATAAAGCGCCAACATATTCCGTGGCGCTGTACAAAGTAAGAAACAAACATGGGGTACATAATAATACAGACAATGGTGTACACCAATATACAAGATACATAATTAGTGACAAAATACAAAGAATGATACAAAATACAAATTATAGAATTGGTAATGACAGTGATAAAATTAACGTGATAAATAAAATGTATAATGGTTACCAAGACACAAAAGGGGGAGAGAGCCCTGCCCTTGCGAGCTTACAATCTAAAGGGAATGGGGGGAAACAAGAGGAGGGGTAACATGCAGCAAATATATAGAGGCTTTGTGTTTTAGGATACCTAGTAGGAGTGCAATTTGGTCTTAGTACAAAGGGAAGTGGCCTAAGGTAGAGCATATGCTTGTCGGAACAAGTGTGTTTTTAGAGAGCGTTTAAAGGTAACAAAGGTTGGCGAGTGACGGATGTGTTGTGGGAGGGCATTCCAGAGGAGGGGTGAAGCGCGTGCGAAGTCTTGTAAACGTGAATGTGAGGAGTTGATTCTAGAGGAGGACAACAGAAGATCATGTGCCGATCTGAGATTGCGATTGGGTTTGTATCTGGAGATTAATGAGGATATGTACCGGGGGGAGAGATCGTGGAGAGCTTTGTAGGTTAGGGTTAGGAGTTTGAACTGAATCCTCTGGTTAATTGGCAGCCAGTGAAGAGCTTGACAAAGAGGGTTAGCAGGGGAAGATCGAGAAGAGAGATGAATGAGACGAGCAGCTGAGTTCAGTACTGACTGGAGCGGGGCCAGTTTGTTAGACGGTAGTCCACAAAGTAGTACGTTGCAGTAGTCCAGACGAGAAATTATGAGAGCATGTATTAACATGTATCTAATTTTTTATTTGAAAGAATGCTACAGATTTGCTTTAAAGGACACCTGAAGTGAGAGGCAGAGGTGCCTCTAGCGACTTTGTCACTCCAGACGAGAAATCTGAGGCGCCCCCCCCCCATGAAAATAATCGTAATGCGGCTGCGTTGCACCAGGAAATAATCGTAATGCGGCAATTTTTCCACAGAAAATAATCGTAATGTGGCAGTGTTTCACCAGAAAATACATGTAATGTAAGGCTGCAGTGAACTGGCGCGGCTTCTATTTGACACCGCAAGCCTGTTCACACCTGGAGACACAACATCAGGTGGGGGGAGGGGGTGGTGGTGAACGCGGTGACCGCTTGGTCGGCCTGGCACCCTCTACAAGAGGGTCAGAAGGAGGCAGAAGGGGACTAAAAGAGGCACACATGGACCAATGTAGGCACAAAAGGGCACAGAAGGAGGTGCAAGGGGACAGAGGAAGGCACAGGGGACAGAGGTGGCACATGGGGACTGAAGAGGCACATGGAAACAGAAGGAGGCAGAGTGAGACTGAAGGAGGAACAGTGGGGCAGAGGTGGCACAAGAAGACAAAAAAAGTCAAAGGGGACATAAGGAGGCACAGGGGGACAGAAGTAGGCAGAGCTGGGACAAGGTCCTCCAGCACCCAAGGCTGAGACACCAAAGTGCGCCCCTCCATCCCTCCCACCCCAGCTGTCACACACTTATTGCTATTAGACTAAGAGGGCCACAGGGCCCACAACCTTCCCAACACCTTAATATCTAGTTATCTGGCTTGCAGTCACTGCTATGTATCCCCTTTTCTTATTTATTTCTGCTTCAAACACAATTAGGATTGACAGCTGAATGAATTGTGCGCCCCCTCCTACACTGCGCCCTGAGGCTGGAGCCTCTCCAGCCTATGCCTCGGCCCGGCCCTGGAAGTAGGCACAAAGGGGCATAGAAGTAGGCAGAGATGTCACAAAGGACTGAAGGAGGCACAAGGAGACAGAAGGAGGCACAAAAGGGATAGAAGGACAAACAGGGGGTCAGGCATGACACAAGGGACTGAAGGAGGCACAAGGAGACAGAAGGAGGCACAATGGGGCACAGAAGGAGGCAGAGGGGCCACAAGAGACTTAAGGAGGCACATTGAGACAAAAAGAAGGGGAAAGAAGGATGAACAAGGTACAGAGGTGACAGCTGCCTGCAACTTATGCTAAGTAGCTGCAGAAGAAGCATGTATTAGAACACCCATGGGGTGGGGCTTAGTCTGGGGGTGGGACTTAATTTGGGGGCGGGGCTTAATCCAGCAACATGGCACCCCCCAGGATTAATGGCACGGCACTCCAGGCAATGGCCTGTACTGCCTATGCCTAAAGGCGCCCCTGGTGAGAGGGATATGGAGGCTGCTATATTTATTTCCTTTTACACAATGCATATTGCCTGGCTGTCATGATGATCCTCTGCCTCTACTACTTTTAGCTGTAGTTCCTGAACAAGCATGCAGATCAGGTGTTTGACTTGAGTTTGACAGGAGTGGCCCCATTGCCTATTACAGGTGCATAATTCAGACGCTACTTATGCAAGAAAGATCAGCAGGATGCAAAGCAACTGGTATTGTTTAAAAGAAAATAAATATGTCTGCCTCCATATCCTGCTCACTTCAAAAGGGAAAAGGAATCAGCAACTATGAGTGACATTATCATGTATAGTGCATGAAACTGAAATAAGGGATGAGCAAAATCCTCACTGGCAGGTTGTGAGATTTTTATCAAACTTCTAGTCAGATCATGAGAATATCGCAAATCGGCTTAGTGAATCTGGCATTATCATTGTGTATAGTGAGAACAGTGTGCTGGGAGTGTACAATATCATTATTATAATTATGTAGTATTTATATAGCATTGACATCTTCTGCGGCACAGAGTACATAGTCATGTCACTGACTGTCCCTCAGAGGGGCTCACACTCTAATCCCTACCATTGTCAAATGTCCATAGTCTAAGCCAATTTTAGGGGGAAGCCAGTTAAATTATCTGTATGTTTATATGCTCATTATTGTGTATTTACATAACACTGACATCTTCCACAGCGCTTTAGATAGTGAACACACTCATGTCACCATCCGTCCCTCACAATATATTGTCTACCATGGTCAGTCATTGTTTTATGTTCCCACTGTAGTCTAAAGCCTTTTTTGGGCGGAAGGGGGGTGACCAATTAAAGTAACTGTGTACGTTTATGTTTTGAGGGACTGGGAGGAAACTGGAGTACCCGGAGAAAACCCAGGGAGACCATACAAACTCCATGCAGATAGTGTCCAAGAAGCAGAGCTATTTTTTCCACACTTCCAAAAATGGAATGATGCGTTATAAACATATACATTTGATTGCTAGTTTTCAGCAAGACGACATGAATGCCACCAAAAATTCTGACACTAAATAAAATGTAGGCTCAAATGAGTGCAGGTGTGGTTGTGTCATATGTTGTACTGTGATGGTAGGACAGGTGGTAGCTACTTGCATATCTCTGCTAGTGTCAACATCACATGACTGATGTGTACACTGACACATTGCCATGCTACGTCTGCCAAATCCATGCTGCAAAACAATGCTGCTCCACTCAGATCTCTGACCTCTTTAGACAAGACACAGAACATTTATATCACACTTTTTTCCTGGCGGAAGCAAAGCTCTCTGTTTTTTACTATAGATCTAAAATGTAGTTAATATTGACAGCAACAGCTATTCAGAGTGTGACCTTGAACACTGCTTATTTTTTGCTAGGTTCACAGTGGGCTATTGCAGTGCATTTTAATGGCAGCATTGTAATGCAGAACTTAGCATTGCAATACAAAAGCAATACGATGTTCGCAGTGCGGCTGTTGCGGTGCATTTTGACAGAGTGCGGCATCCTAACGCCCTGCCTGCAGGACGTTTACAGCATAAGGGCAGCAGTAACAGTACAGTGAAGCATACTTTTCATTGACAGTATGCTTCACTGCATGCGATGCAATGCTCGGACAACATGCGCCGCTGCTTTCCCATTGCATTGCACTGCGTTCCTGCTGTTACAGGGAATACAATTAACTCTCACTGTGAATCTAGCGTAAATGTTTGTTTCATTCAGTTACGGTAACCTGAACCTGTTGTTCAATTGAGCCTTCAGATATATTGAGCTCCTGAGCAGATTGGACTGCAATGAAACGTCATCTGCTTAGAAAAGGTAGTGGCACTCCTGCATTAGGATACCCACCGTCAGGGACGGATCTAGGGGGGGGGGGGGGGGGGCAGGTGGGTCTCTTGCCCCAGGCGCAGTTTGTTGAATTCTTAAAAAGGCAGCAACATTTGGATGGGGAATGGCAGTTTAGGCACCAAAACCTGACATTTAGGCGACAAAACCTGACATTTAGCCGACAAAACCTGACATTTAGGCGCCAAAACCTGACATTTAGGTGCCAAAACCTGACTTTTAGGCGCCAAAACCTGACCTTTAGGCGCCAAAACCTGACATTTAGGCGCCAAAACCTGACCTTTAGGTGCCAAAACCTGACCTTGCCCCAGGCGCAACTAGGTCTAGATCCGTCCCTGCCCACTGTCAGGATTGCTTAATTTCAGCACGGTCTTGCTGGTTCACGCGGATTTATCTATAGTTCTGTGCCCTAAAACCCAGGAGCTCTTCTAGAGCTTTCTTTTTTTTAATGAAATGCTTTCATTGTAACAAGGTGGGGCAGAGATTTGGACATTATTTTCATGAAAGCTGCTCCACCTTGATGCCACTAAAGCTAATAGATCTGTCACACGTTCTTAATGGCTGTTTGCCTTTTTTTAACCGCTTCCGAATGGCAGTAGTTAAAATCTACGCCCTGTTTGTGTCTGCTTAAGTCTTCCAGGATGTAGATTTCAACTTCCGCATTCTGCACAGACCCGCTGCTATCGCAGATTGTGCCACTCTCCCACTGTTGCAGCACTCGCCCCACTGTCGGTATGGTAGCAGAGCTCTGTGAGCCGGTCAGGACCCCATGATGACTGTGTCATAGTGATGGCAGAGCAAATGGGCTGTAGCGACGGGTGAGTGGCGTGAGCAGCGACAGCAGCAATTTCATGTGGCGAGATGTCGGTAAGCCCTGTTTTTGGCACCACAGGGGCCAAGACTGCTGGTTAAACAAAATCTCAAACCTTGTGTTGAATGGACTACAAAATTGTGCACAAATGTTATATAGGGGCCTTCAAATTGTTTTCTCTTTGCATTGCATTTCTCTTTGTTTCCTTGTGTCCTGTACAAGAGTTCAGGTCCATTTTAAAAGGGAGACACAAGGAAATGAAATGTGGCACTGCTCGAAACTGGCAGGTATAGAAGGATTTGGAGTTCCACAGAGTATACCAATGAAGGCCAGCAGCAGAAACAAATTGAGCCTGCGCACAACTACTGTGAAGGTGCAGTACGTGCCTGATGATGTGGACGTACAGACATGAATGCACGCGCAGGCACAGAAGAGCCGACCCTGCCGGCGGGTCGCCATCATTGTGGCTGGCCAGTGAGGACACCGAAGAGGACCAGGACTGCTGTGAGGGACTGAAACAGCTGCAAGGGGCTAGAGGAAGACCCAAGTGAGTAAAAAATAGATTATATATTTTGCCTCAGAAGTCTCTTAAGTTAGGCCCAAAGTGGCTGGAAAAATTATATAATAATAATAATTCGAACATTTGTATAGCGATTTTCACCTGTTGCGCTCAAGAGCTGCAGCCACCAAGGGCATGCTGCAGTGTTAGGGAGTATTGCCTTGAACTCTTTTACTGAATAGGTAACCCTGGTCTCTCATGTCAGGTCATGGAAGAACAGCAGCCTGCATAGGGCTGCTGTGAACATGGGAATACTGAGACTGAGTGGGAAAGGGTTAACAAGGCTTTAGTACTGGCAGTTCTTTTTTATATTTACAGATGCAAGTGTCAGCTTACCTCACCTCAGGGAAGCTGTTGTCAAGCAGGTGTTGAGCCGTGGGCCTATCAGCTGCAGCTAGAAGATGATTGGTCGCAGCGCTTCCCTCCAGGATGTTAGGAGCCAATCAGAAGAAGGATGAAGTTCTATAAAAACTGTTCCTGTCAGGGAGCTGTCACACATTACAGGATCGAGCGGAGCAGCTGTCTGTAGCTCTGCTCTGTGTCCTGCTTCTGTTGCTCTTGTAATGGCGTCTGAGCATACATTGAGGGAGCTTCTGCTGAGGGCACAAGCACCAGATGGAGAATGGGTTCTTTCTGCACTTCTTGCAGCATTGCCTCCGTTATCTAACCCAGCTGATTTTTGGGGGCCCCCTCTGTGGCCCAACAGATTGCCCCCCAGGCGGCCCAGCAGAGGATGGAAGCCGCACAGCTAGCACAGGTGGCAGCTCCTTTACCCCGGGATCTGCATCTATTTAACCTGCCCCCGCGGGATGTGGAGTACTCCGATGTGGCTATCCCGGGCCCCAGTGGACTTCAGAGACTTTCGCCCGTCTTGGCTGCCCGCCCGGAGGTTGTGGATCCAGCCAGTTTTTCCTGCAGAGCGAGTCCCGGACCGAGTGGCCATCTCCGGGCGGAAGAGGACGTTGCTGCAGCTCTCTGCGCAGGACCGGAAGTGCGTCATGCGCTCCAAGAGACGGCTTCTGGTCCTGCACCCATGGAGGGCATCCGGCAAGATGGCGGCCGCACTTCCGGCGGCCGCAAGAGGAAGCAGAAGCGGCCGTATTCTCCTCCCCCTGCGCGTCCCAAGCGAGGGGCTCCAGCGCCGCAACGAGTGGATCTTCCGGGCGGAGTGCTGCGCCACAGGCGGTGGCGGCGGCCCGCCCGGCGCTGGTCCCAGCCAGCAACTTTGTGGGACCGGCACCTATGCCTCCACCCTCGGGCTTCAACCAGGTCGCACAGGCAATTGCTTACCTGGCTCCAGAGGCGACTGATCGTCCGCATCCAGCTCCGGCCATCCCAGAGGGACAGCGTGGAGGACAGGCCCTTCCTGCCCAGGCAGCAGCTCCGCAGCAGCCGGGTGAGTGTTTGGGGCCTCCTCCAAGCCCCCAGCCTGATAGGCTGGACACAATGCTACCTATTTTAAAGTCTGTATTTGGTTTGTTGGCTCAGGGGAAGGAGGGGGCGGGGATGCAGAGTGCAGCTCCTGTTGATGTTTTAACCTCTCCTTTGCCTCCACAGGTTCCTTCTGCTAGTTCAGCTGTTTGTTAGGCCCACAGGTTGCGCAGGCGTCTCCCGTGCAGGTGGGCAGTAATCAACAGGTTGCACTCCCCTTGCAAGCGTGTAGTAGTCAGGGGTCATCTCTGGAAGTAGTTATTGAACCCCCTGCTTTGGTACTGGGAGTGGCTGAGTCATGTTATAGCGGTGCGCTCCCTTGCAAAAAATCCCCTCTCGGGTATCACCTTCCGTTAGCTGTACGGGAAAAAATTTGGCGTTTGGAATATGTAGATGTGCTATCTTTGTTGCCACTGCACAAGGAATTTATCCTAGTCACTCTTTAGCAAAATGTGTTAAAAAGCAATCCGGATCGCAGAGCTTTTATCCGCAGAAAGAGCCCTTTCTTAAAGGGGCCGAGTCCAGTGCGGCTGGAAGGGCTAATCCCCTGGCTAAGGATTTATCCAGACCAGGAGATAGCTAATTTTCTTTAGTGTGGTTTTCAGGAGGGGTTTTTTATTCCACCTTTTGAAGGGAGTGGTTGTGAAGAAGTAAAAAAAAAAATAAAAAAATTTGAAATCCGTAGATCAGTTCCCGGAGATAGTACAGGAAAAAATTGATAGTGAATTGGAGGCCGGCAGGAATGCTGGTCCGTTCAGGGACCCTCCATTTGTGAATTTTCGTCTTTCCCCCCTGGGTGTGGTGCCAAAAAAGGACCCAGGGGAATTTCGTACTATTCACCACCTGTCTTTCCCAAAGGGAGGTTCTTGAACGATTCTATCCCGGAAGATTTGTCTTCTGTAAGTTATACCACTTTTGATCAGGCAGTGGATATGGTAAAATCATTCGGTCCGGGAGCCCTTATGGCCAAAACGGATATTAAATCGGCCTTTAGACTCCTGCCCATCTGCCCCGTGGGTTTTTCCTCACTAGGTTTCAAGTTCAGGGAGTTGTTTTATTTTGATCGTTGCCTCCCTATGGGGTGTTCTTTATCCTGTTTATACTTTGAACGTTTTTCTACATTGGAGGGATAGTAACCTCTGCTCTTCGTTGCTACAGCCGTTTGTGGAGTTGATGGAGTATTTTGGGGTGCCCCTGGCACCTGAAAAAACTGTACATCCATGCACAGAGATATGTTTCCTGGGCATATGCATTGACACCATTAGGCTAGAGTGTCGCGTCCCAGAGGGAAAAGTTGAGGATCTGAGAGTAAGGATCAATAGCCTACTGTCAAAAAAGAAATCCACAGTAAAAGAAATTCAGTCAGCGTTAGGTTTGCTTGCCTTTGCCACCAGGATATTACCAATGGGCAGAGTTTTTTCTCGTCGGCTGGCGCTATCCATATCGGGGTTGGCATCCCCGGGTTTGCATGTGCGGTTACAGGCAGATGTTAAGCACGATTTGCTGGTGTGGAAACATTTTTGTCCTTTTATAACGGAAGGACGTTTTGGCAATCCGATTTTCAGGTGGCGGAGGAACTACACCTTTTTACGGACGCTGCGGGATCCATAGGTATGGGCGCATTTTGGGACGGCAGGTGGTGTGCTGCTACTTGGCCGGTATCTTGGGTGGCAGGCGGCGCTACGAGATCCATTGTGCTCCTTGAACTCTTTCCTGTTTTGGTCGCTCTGGTCCTATGGGGTGAGCATTTCCAAAACAAGAGAATGTTACACACAGATAATAAGGGTGTTATGTTTGCCATCAATTGCGTAACTTCTAAGTCAGTTTTTGTTTTGAAAGTTCTCAGAAAATTAGTTTTTTATTAGTTACATTACAATATTTGGCTGAAAGCGGCGTATCTGCCAGGAAGAGAAAATGTAATCGCTGATTGCTTATCCCGGCAGCGTTTACAGGACTTCAGGCGCTTAGTTCCGGATGCGGCACTGGAGGGAGATATCTGTCCAGATCACCTATGGGAGGTGACCTGGGATTAGTCTCTTCTTTGGTGTCGCAGTCTGTAGCGCGGTAGACCTGGGAGGCATATTCAGCAGCGTGGTCCGGATGGTGCCAGTTTTGCCAGGAGATTTCTGTCTCTGCTCTCCAAGATGATGCAGAGGTGGTGTTGGCCTTTTTTGTGTGAAGGTTTGCATGCACCCTGGTTATACAGTCATATGTATAAAACTTTAGCAGGTATATCGTTTTTTAGGAAATTATTTAATGCTCCTTCAGTCAATGCTTATTTTGTGGTACGACAGTTTTTGAAGGGGTTTCAGTCCAATTATAAGTCTATTGATGACAGGCGTCCGATCAGTCCTGCGCTCGGTTTGCTCAGATCAGTATGAACTTTTACTTTTTACCACAGCCTTTTGTCTGGCCTTTTTTGCTGCGCTTAGGGTGTCAGAATTGTCGCCCCTTCAAAATCTAAACAGTCGCAGTTAGAAGGGCATCATGTTCGTGTTTTCCCGGATCGAGTTGAACTGTTTGTGTGCAGGTCTAAGACGGATAGAGAAGCTAGGGGTGTATGGTTATCGCTATATGCCCTGCCAGGATCTCTGTTATGCCCGGTTTTCGTTGTCCAGTCTTTTCTGTCTTTTCGTCCATCTTCTGTTTCTTTTTTATGTCATGCTGACGGGTTGCCTGTTACTAAATTTCAATTTTCATCCATGTTAAAACGGTGTCTGTGTGTATTGCGGTTGCAAAATGAACGTTTTTCTACACACTCGTTTAGAATTGGGGCAGCTACCGAAGTTGCGAGGATGGGTCTGAGTTCCGAATCGATCAAACGATTAGGCAGATGGGACTCCAGACGTTTTATGTTATACGTTCATCCTCGTTTGTGTTTGTATTAACTTTTTGTTTTGTTTCAGGCAGGGATAGACGAACCGTGTGGCTCTGCGGGCATTCCTACGTTTTTGGGCTGGTAGGAGAGCTGCTCGCAGGCCTTACGGTGAGCACTTAGACTTACAAAACATTGGCATGTCAGTTTCTTGGAAGGGAATTAGGGGCCTACAGTGGAAGGGTCTCCTTCCATTAATTTCAGAGGCAATCCGGTCTGAGCACCCGCCTACGGTTTTGGTGATACACCTGGGTGGAAATGATGCGGACACTGCAATTAATACACGACATTAAAACAGATCTGCAGACTCTGAAAGTAATGTTGTCTGGGACTGTCCTGGTATTCTCCGAAATTGTATCCAGATTAATGTGGGTATCTGATCCTGGGTCAATGTTTTTGGAGAAAATGAAGAAAAAAGTCAACCGGCGGATAAGCAAGTTTATGCCTACCATAGGAGGTTTCGCTTACCGCCATAGAGAGCTAGAGGGTGGTGTAAGAGGATTATACCGCTCGGATGGTGTTCATCTCTCTGAGATTGGGATGGACATATTTGATGTGAATGTGCAGGAGATGGTTGAACAGGCCGTGGGGGTGGGAGGTGCCAGGCGTTAGGCCTGCCTGGTGGGGGAGATTATGGACTTTAAAAGGACTTTGTGGTGGGATTGAGTCGGGTCCACAGACCATCAATCCCGGTTTTACTGGTTTAGGTGTTGGTTTGGTAAATGGTGTTTTAATAAAGTTGTCTGGTTTGGGTTATTAATAAATAAAAGAAATAAATCTCCCAAGTTTAAGTGAAACAAATCCCTCCCCTTTTAAAAAATAATAAAAAGGCCGCGGCCTGTTAACCGCCTTTTGGAGTATGCGTTATTCTTTAACTTATGTGTTAATATGTCATGGTACTACAATGAAATGTCGAATGCAGTCCCATGGAAGAACAGCAGCCTGCATAGGGCTGCTGTGAACATGGGAATACTGAGACTGAGTGGGAAAGGGTTAACAAGGCTTTAGTACTGGCAGTTCTTTTTTATATTTACAGATGCAAGTGTCAGCTTACCTCACCTCAGGGAAGCTGTTGTCAAGCAGGTGTCGAGCCGTGGGCCTATCAGCTGCAGCTAGAAGATGATTGGTCGCAGCGCTTCCCTCCAGGATGTTAGGAGCCAATCAGAAGAAGGATGAAGTTCTATAAAAACTGTTCCTGTCAGGGAGCTGTCACACATTACAGGATCGAGCGGAGCAGCTGCCCGCCCACCCTCCCTTTTCTTTTTAATTTGGTGCTGTCGCGGGCCTTATTAGAAGGGGGGGGGGGGGAGATTATGGACTTTAAAAGGACTTTGTGGTGGGATTGAGTCGGGTCCACAGACCATCAATCCCGGTTTTACTGGTTTAGGTGTTGGTTTGGTAAATGGTGTTTTAATAAAGTTGTCTGGTTTGGGTTATTAATAAATAAAAGAAATAAATCTCCCAAGTTTAAGTGAAACAAATCCCTCCCCTTTTAAAAAATAATAAAAAGGCCGCGGCCTGTTAACCGCCTTTTGGAGTATGCGTTATTCTTTAACTTATGTGTTAATATGTCATGGTACTACAATGAAATGTCGAATGCAGTCCCATGTCCCTTAACCAGTACACGTTCCAGCCGAACTCCACATCATTACTAAAGTGTTAGCAATAGGCAGGGGCGGGGGGAGGTTAGTGTGAGGAGAAGGTGGGAGAGTGGGTACTTGTGAGAGGAAGCTAGAGTAATGGTAAAATGACTGATATTCTACTATCAGTATTAGCCGGCCCCCAGCAGTAGAATATCACTAATATTGCCGATATCCTTATAGTGGTTTCTCCCAGCACTCAAATTTCTGCATGTCCTTATTGCATGAATGCACAGATAGGTACCCTAGACTAGGGGTGCCCATTGTGTAGATCACAATCTATCAGTAGATTGCCAAGGACTTGATGGTAGATCCCAACTGCACTACACTTTCCATTCTGTATATATAATTGTGCTCTTAAAATTGTACATAGGTAGATCTCTTTGACTTGCTAATTTTTAAAAAAGCTCACAAACCAAAAAAGTGTGGGCACCTCTGCTCTAGACAGTATAGTTCGTAATGTGATCAGGAATGAAAAGCCCGCGCCAGGGGCAAATATTACACATTCTCTGAAAAAATTAGAACACAAAAAATGCAGGCAGAATTTTTTGACAGCTTTGTCACAAAGATGACTGACACGGCTTTGTAGGTAGTCATTGTCAGTCAGTCAGTCACTAATGCGATTACTAGACTTGATTAGAGTATATGTGTAATGTGTATGCATGATTTGAATATTATACAATAAATGAAACACTGTTATAAACTGTCACTACGTGAAGACTGTCATTTGAGCAATGCCGCTCATCCTACGGAGTGTGTCTATGCCTTAAACCAAACTAAAGAAATAATTGCTAGAATAGATAAAGCTTAACAGTTCAAAAAATGCACAACTAACATTCTGTATGCATGCACAGTAACAACAATGATAAACAACTAAACAATCCTATCTACAATACATTGTGATCTTACATTCCCAGAAATGGATACATATGATCATTGTATATTTGCAATAAGTATACGGTATATGCGGTGTGATTATTATACCAGCTAAATGCCGAACTAACTGTTACTAGCTGAGCCTACAGTGTGTGTCTATGCCTACAACTGAACTAGTCAAATACCTGCTATATTAGTTAATAAGACACAATCTTATATCAAATGGATTTAACAACTTGGTCACTCCCAGAGTCTTTCTCAAAACCATTGCAGCCAGAGCCTTCTGTCATGCTGCCCCTACATTTCGAACTCCTTGCCACACCCAATTATGACATCTCCATTCCTGGAAGCATTTAAAGTGTACCCGAGATGACACATGACATGATGAGATAGACATGTGTATATACAGTGGCAAGAAAACAGACACCTATGCTGTGCTCCTTTTCTCTTTTGTTCCTGCCGGAAAGAGTTAATATGCAGCTATGCTTCTCCAGTCGGGACCCATCTCACAAGGGTCAAATAAAAGTGTGGCCATTATGATCTTCACATCCATAACAAGTGTAGCCCCAAAAACACCTGATCTGAAGTAAAGTCCCCAGGAAGGGAAGGTTAGTAGTTGGAACCCAACACAGTTCTGGGCTGCCCCCCTCTAGTGACGCCCCTGGGTCTGGCTCTGGCTACTGTAACAGAGGTCTACACTTATTCTGAAAGGAATGAAGCATTGAAGGAAACTCCATATCTGCATCAGCCTCCTGTATAGGAGATCGGGTACGAAGTTTCATTATGAGGAAAGCCCAGATGGTTTTGCGCATTGTAAACTGATTTGAACTTGTCATAACATTTATGCAGATCTTGAACTAACATTTATCCAGAAACATTTAATTAGCTTGTAGTTTGTTTACACTCTGAGATGACCATGCCCCGCTATCAAAATCGATTGTGCAATGATGATAAACTGACAGAGAAGTGTTTTCTCATCGCAGTTTTCTTGTAAGCCAAGGTAAAATAAACTCATATGTTACAGATGTTATTAATATGCACAAAGAGATGATAGTTAATCCACCTCGAAATGCATCCAACATTGCATTGCACAGATCTGGGTATGGCTTATGCCTATAAATGTGTTTCTGATGTTGGCCGAAAAGACGGAGTTTTGTTTTATAAGAATGAGGATCTATGGGAGGGTATTGTAGATTTATGATTATGATGTATTGCCTGTTGTGCTTTGTTTATATGCTGTTTTGGAGATGGACGTTGCACCTGCTATGAAGGAAGAATAGAGGCCATCCCAAGCAAGATCTATGGCTTGGCAGTAGTTGTGTTGTGGGCACAATGTACACAGTATACACATTTAATCTCTCTGGCTTGAGTTCCTAATACTATTGACATGATTCACAAGTATACAAATCACTATCAAATGTTTCAAAAAAAAAAAAAGAAGAAAAAAGTAATTCCTTCTGTAATAGCTCAATGTCCAAAGATCCACTACAAAGTTCTCTCTTGTAAGTACCAGACTGGGCTCTACATGGGTCATTTCCTAGCCAAGAATGAAAAATATAGGCATAGGATACTTCATACACTAAAATGCTAAGTCTGCACAGTAATAAAGATCTCATTCTCCATATAAAACATATGGAAAGCAGAAAACATTCTGAATCCCATTAACGCCAAGGTCCACATAGAAGTGGATGGAATAATAAAGAAAGGAAATGGTTTGGCAAATCTATATAGATGTATAGATATTGAGTTAAGCTTAAGCTACAGGCACACATGATGAGGCTCTTGCAGGTCAGCCATTTCTGGCGGTAATGGAAAGCAACTGGAACTATGGGTTTTTATATCCAGGATAATCATTGAAAATTATACAACGTGGCAGCTTCAGTATTTACTTGAAACAATAAGGTAAAGTATAGGTTAAGAATTGAATGATAATGTAGTAAAGTGGCGGTGAAGTAGCTAAGGAGCTCTGGGGCCCAGCGCAAGTTTTACATAGGGCCTGCCAAGCACTCTATACATACCAATTGATACAGTGCACCAAAACCTGCCAAGAACAACCACAGTGTCAGAGGTGCAAGAAGGGGATGGCAGTTTGTTAATTACAAAATAACACTATGAGGTACCAAGAAATTCTTGTTCAAGGACTTACGAGGTGAAATCTTAAAAAAAGTCAAATACCTGTATGCTCATTTAAGGCACGGAGGACGCCGTCCGCGCCCTCCGTGCCGTTCTGCCGGGTCCCCTGCGCTCAATAGCCCCCCAGCCGGGTCCCGACCGCTCGGCCCGGGTTCTCTTGGCTGCACAAAGATGGCCGCATGAGCCGGCCGCGGCTGCGCAGTCCGCTTAGCCGCGAGTGCGGCTGCGCAGCTCTAGGGCCAACCCCCCGATCCACGCTACAAGTTGGCTCATGCGGCCATCTTTGTGCAGCCAAGAGAGCCCGACTCGGTCGAGCAGTCAGGAGCCGGCCAGGGGGCTATTGAGCGCAGGGGACCCGGCAGAACGGCACGGAGGGCGCGGACGGCGTCCTCCGTGCCTTAAATGAGCATACAGGTATTTGACTTTTTTTAAGATTTCACCTCGTAAGTCCTTTAAAGTTAACCTGAACTAACTAAAATTATTTAAAATAAACACATGATGTACCTGCAAATGAATATTACATACTAGCCTCGCTGTCAGTTCCTCTCGCAAGTTCACTATTTTCTTCTTACAACAATTATTTACAGTTCTGACAAGATTTTGTCAGAAGTGAAACACATCCGTTGCTGTCAGTTATATAGCAGTTGCTGTCAGTTATAACTGAAAGGACTACTGATGAGCAAGGTAATGTCCATGTTTTCCTATGGCTCAAGTGGGCGATATTACAGTTTAACAGTGTGCCGACCAGGAAGCTGTTATTGGGTAATGGCCATTTGCAAAATGGAAGGCAGAGAATTCCATTGATCACAGTGGACAAACAGGATGCAGGAGAGGAGAGAGAGATTGATGAGAAGACTACACGGGGTGTAAGTATGACTTGTGTATGTTTATTTTGACGTCTAATTTTCAGTTAAGATTTGCTTTAAAGGGCATGATAAAAAAAAAAGATCTACTTACCCGGGGCTTCCTCCAGGCCCTGGCAGCCACTATGTCCCACGCAGCAGCTCCGCTCTCTGCCGCTGGCTCCCGGTTCCGTCCTGTGCAGAGGCCAATCTCGCCAGGTCATCCTCTACTACGTTGTCTGGAGTGTACTGCACAGTCAGTGGCTGAGAGTGGAGCTGTGGTGTGGGACATAGCGGTTCCCAGGGGCTGGAGGAAGCTCTGTGTAAGTAGATTTTTTTTTTTATTATGCCTGGATATTACCTTTAAGGATTAGGTCTATAGATTCAACTGTTTATCGCTTCAGTTTTTTTTAATGTCAGCGTTAAATAACTTGCACAGTTAATCCATGACAATGCACATACTTTTCTTCAAACGACATTACAACCATGGTTATATTGTTTGTAGGAGCACGCTCCAATTTGTGGGCTATTTCTGGAACACGACCATTGTAGAGCGAACATCCCAACCTAATAGCTGTTTTCTTGACAGCAACGTGTTTATTTTTTATCTAAATATAAACCTATCCAGAATAAACAGAAGAAAGTTATTGTGGATTGGTCATTAACTCATTAGTTGGCAGAAGATCTCCGTATTAACCGCACCAGTTAGATTTATTTCATATTTCATGCTGTTGAGCCCACATTTGGAACTCATGTCTAATCTTGTGGCAAGCATGCAAAGTGTAAATCTAAACCTAATGTCACTTTACACGAATGTGGTGTCAACTGAGTACTTTGCTGCTGTGTTTTCTTCCAGAAATGATAATAATAGATTTCTTTGTATCTGAAATGGTTTATGTTTGTCTCCTAATGCTGAACACATTTCAGAGTAGGGAAGAGAGAGGATGATGGTACTTTGAAGCTGTACTCCAAGATTGCAGTTTAAAAAGGGGTTGATATGCTGTATCGCTGGATCTAGAGGCAAATCTGGACCAAAAAAAAATCTTGGATGCCAGCATAGCAGCACTGTTTACACTAAGTGCTCCACAGCTATTTTTCTACAGCATGCTAATACTACATAGGGTAAACCAGTGGAATAGGTAGAGGGTGCCTTTGTCTTCTGGGATAGGAATAATGCAAAGCAAATCTGGAGACAGTCTGCATTTCACCAAAATGTACCAAAAGACACAGAGCCAAAGCACACAATGCTTTGCCATGGATGATGACTTAGATAATATAGACATCCATTTAGCAGAGTATGTCAAACTCAAATAGCAGTACAAAAAGAAAAATATATTAGGGACTCCCTAACATGGACTTATTCTTCAATCACAAAAGCAATATATATTCTTTTTGTACTGTTTTGTGAGTACGCATTCATTACTGACAAATATATGTGGAGTGTCAAACCTCTAACCAGCTCAGCCAATTTGCAATATACAATGAAGGCCAATATGGCAGCTCACATGCTACCGCCCTGTGTTGTGAGTAGAGATGTGACAAGGCCATCCACCTAAACTCACAGGCCGAACAAGGAGAGCGCTGATCAGAAATGCAGTCAAGAGGCCCATGGTGACTCTGGACGAGCTGCAGAGATCTACAGCTCAGGTGGGACACTCTGTCCATAGGACAACTATTAGTCATGCACTGTACAAAGCTGGCCTTAATGGAAGTGTGGCAAGAAGAAAGGCATTGTTAACAGAAAGCATAAGAAGTCCCGTTTGCTGTTTGCCACAAGCCATGTGGGGGACACAGCAACCATGTGGAAGAAGGTGCTCTGGTCAGATGAGACCAAAATGGAACTTTTTGCCCCAAATGCAAAATGCTATGTGTGGCGGAAAACTAACACTGCACATCACTCTGAACACACCATTTCCACTGTCAAATATGGTGGTGGCAGCATCATGATCGGGGGGTGCATCTCTTCAGCAGGGACAGGGAAGCTGGTCAGAGTTGATGGGAAAATGGATGGAGCCAAATACAGGGCAAACTTGGAAGAAAACCTCTTGGAGACTGCAAAAGACTTGAGACTGGGGCGGAGGTTCACCTTCCAGCAGGACAATGACTCTAAACATAAAGCCAGGGCAACAATGGAATGGTTTAAAACAAAACATATCTATGTGTTAGAATGGCCCAGTCAAAGTCCAGATCAAAATCCAATCGAGAATCTGTGGCAAGATCTGAAAACTGCTGTTCACAAACGTTGTCCATCTAATCTGACTGAGCTGGAGCGGTTTTGCAAAGAAGAATGGGCAAGGATTTCAGTCTCTAGATGTGCAAAGCTGGTAGAGACATATCCTAAAAGACTGGCAGCTGTAATTGCAGCAAAAGGTGGTTCTACAAAGTATTGACTTAGGGGGCCGAATAATTACGCACACCCCACTTTGCAGTTATTTATTTGTAAAAATGTTTGGAATGATGTATGATTTTCGATCCACTTCTCACGTGTACACCACTTTGTATTGGTCTTTCACGTGGAAGTCCGATAAAATTGATGCATGTTTGTGGCAGTAATGTGACAAAATGTGGAAAACTTCAAGGGGGCCGAATACTTTTGCAACCCACTGTATTATACTGTATGTGTGCAAAATCTTTTTTATGCTCTCAGCTACTTCTTGAAAGAGATCTACAATAAAGACACGCATGGATTTCATTCAACATTTTTGTTTTGTTATTTAGTGAGCTTAACCCAGACTTTGCAGTTTGAGCAGAGCCAGAGTTTGTCACGATCACCTGTGATGTTATTTTCTCTCCACTGCAAGTTGGAAAGCGTTACAAACCCATAAATCCAGCTAGAACAAAGTTCAAACCTTTTACCTCAGCATGAGTTGTTCAGAAGTATTAAATAGTCTCTGAGATATATGCAATGATTAAAGAACAATGCCAAGAAATGTTATTGGATTGGGCATTTGTAAGTTATATCATTTTAAAGTGTTTTGATCTTCAAAAGTTATCCAGTGCTCAAGTATTAAACTGCATTACTAGTCAGCACATAAGCAGAGGGATGGGCTATTTTCATTACAGTGGTAACTTTTGGTGTTGGCACAAAAGGACTGGGCATCAGTAATTGCACTTACCACCTGTTTTATGCCCATCTCTATCCTCTTAAAAGTGCACCTGAGATGTTATGAAGAGGGATATTTATACTTACCTAGGGCTTCCTCCAGCCCCATGAGGTGCATGGGCTCCCTCGCCATTCTCTCCGGCCGCTCCGTTCTTGTGCTATGCCTCCAGGTAATCTGCCCAGTCATGCACTGCTGTGCTAGAGCATCTCAGCCACATGCAGGCCCCGCTGCGCTCCAGTGCCGGGAGTGGGCAGGTGCAGAAGAGCGTAGCTGGCCAGAAGAACAGGGGCCATAGCACAAGAACGGAGCAGCCGGGAGCCCACGCATCTTATGGGGCTGGAGGAAGCCCCAGGTAAGTATAAATACACCCATTCATAACATCTCAGATTTCCTTTCACAAACATGGTCTTCCAAACAAAAACATTTAGAAATAGCACACGTTAAAAAGGGGTGGTTACTTCTTCAATCAATTTTAACTGCTATAACATTGACCCGGAGGCAGTTATTTGGGTGCAGCTTTAAAACAAAAAAAAGTATGGTATATCGGGGAATTTTGCAGGGAATAAAATTGACGCAGACGCGGTTATTTGGGGGCAGCTTTAAAACTAAAAAAGTATCATATACAGGGGAATTTTGTGGCGGAAAGACAGTTAAGGTTAGGTTTCATTAGAGGGACGGCTCATGTGAGAATAGGGTTAGATTAGGTGTTAGTAAAATATAAAAAAAAAAAAAATGACAGATGCTTCTACTGGAGCTCTGGGATTGCTATACCAGTGTTGTTTCCACTGGCGAACGGAATGGAGACCCTGATGAAAAACTGGTGCCCAATGTAATGAAACTAATCTGTTGGAAGTGCACTCAAACATTTGTGCTTAAAGTTATATGGTCAATTTTAATGACAGTCCTCTGATTAAAAAAAGCTTTGTAAACAAATTAAAAATGAACATGCATAGATCAAATCTGTATTAAAGAGACTGTGTAACAAAAAAAAAGTGCCCCTGGGGGGTACTCACCTCGGTAGGGGGAAGCCTCCGGATCCTAATGAGGCTTCCCCCATCCTCATGTGTCCCGTGGCAGTCTCTCTGCAGCCCATGGAACGCACAGCCAACAATTTGTCAGACTGTGCAATATTTACCTTTTTCTGGTTCCAGAGGGGGCGCTGTTGTGGGTCTCCACTCGGTAATAGGCGGAAATAGCCGATATCTGTCGGGTCCGCTCTACTACGCAGGTGCAGGAGACTTGTGCCAGTAGAGCGGGCCGACAGCGATTGACTATTTCCGTCAATCTCCGAGCGGAGAGCTGATAATGCGCCTGCGCTGGAGCCGGAAAGGTAAACATTTACATCCCGCTGTTCCGAGGGGCACAGCGAGACCTCCGTGGGACACAGGAAGACGGGGGAATCCTCAATAGGATCCGTAGGCTTCCCCCACCCGAGCTGAGTACCCCCCAGGGTAACTTTTTTTTTTTGTTACAGTTTCTTTAACCCTCCTGGCGGTTTGCTAAAAAATCGCCAGGGGGCAGCAAATCTTTTTTTTTAATTTTTTTTTGGTTTTTTCATGTAGCGAGACAAAGTCTCGCTACATGATAGCCGCTGCTCAGCGGCATCCCCCCAGCCCCTCCGATCGCCTCCGGCGATCGGCGATCAGGAGATCCCGTTCAAAGAACGGGATCTCCTGGAGGGCTTCCCCCGTCGCCATGGCGACGGGGCGGGATGGCGTCACCGACGTCATCGACGTCAAAGGGGATTCCGATCCAACCCATAGAGCTGCCTGGCACTGATTGGCCAGGCAGCGCACGGGGTCTGGGGGGGGGGGGGGGCGGTTGCGGCGCGACGGATAGCGGCGGATCGGCCGGTAGCGGCGGCGATCGGGCACTGCACACAGCTAGCAAAGTGCTAGCTGCGTGCAGCAAAAAAAAAAATTATGCAAATCGGCCCAGCGGGGCCTGAGCGGTGCCTTCCGGCGGCATAGCCCGAGCTCAGTTCGGGCTTACCGCCAGGAAGGTTAATAAACTTTCACAGCTGACACAAGATGTCTTGCCATAGAATGAGAGGCTTGTGTGACTGTAAATTTGTGTTGCAATGCAGTTTTTGCATAGAAATAGTAACATTCAACTGTAGTTGCAAAAGTGGGGTGCAAAAGTTTGGGCAACCTTGTTAATTGTCATTATTTTCCTGTATAAATCGTTGGTTGTTACGATAAAAAATGTCAATTAAATATATCATATAGGACAGTGTTTCTCAACATTTTATTGGCATGTACCCCCTTTAAAACCCGCGTACTCACCAAGTACCCCCTAGCATAGTAACCATTATGACAAGTACCCCTTAACAAATATATATTGAATCGTAGTGCATGATAATGGTTCTAAACAACTTCCAAGTATTTACTATTTCTTTTAATTAGCTAAAATACTAATTTGGTGGTTGTTTAAATAAGATTTATAATTTTCTAAAACTCTAAATTGGTTATTTTTGGTTAAGTGTATGAAGCCCGAGTACCCCCTGGAACCATCAGAAGTACCCCCCTGGGGTACGTGTACCGCATGTTGAGAACCTAGGATATAGGAGACACACACAGTGATATTTGAGAAGTGAAATTAAGTTTATTGGATTTACAGAAAGTGTGCAATAATTGTTTAAACAAAATTAGGCAGGTGCATAAATTTGGGCACCACAAAAAATAAATGAAATCAATATTTAGTAGATCCTCTTTTTGCAGAAATTACAGCCTCTAAACGCTTCCTGTTGGATTCAATGAGAATCTGGATTCTGGTTGAAGGTATTTTGGACCATTCCTCTTTACAAAACATCTTTAGTTCATTCAGAGTTGATGGCTTCTGAGCATGGATAGCTCTCTTTAACTCACACCACAGATTTTCAATTATTTTCAGGTCTGGGGACTGAGATGGCCATTCCAGAACGATGTACTTGTTCCTCTGCATGTATGCCTTAATGGATTTTGAGCAGTGTTTAGGGTCGTTGTCTTGTTGAAAGATCCAGTCCCGGCGCAGCTTCAGCTTTGTCACGGATTACTGGACATTGGTCTCCAGAATCTGCTGATACTGAGTGGAATCCATGCGTCCCTCAACTTTGACAAGATTCCCAGTCCCTGCACTGGCCCCACATCCCCACAGCATGATGGAACCACCACCATATTTTACTATAGGTAGCAGGTGTTTTTCTTGGAACGCTGTGTTGTTTTTCTTCCATGCATAACGCCCCTTGTTATGCCCAAATAACTAAATTTAAGTTTCATCAGTCCACGGCACCTTATTCCAAAATGAAGCTGGCTTGTCCAAATGTGCTTTAGCATACCTCAAGCGTCTCTGTTTGTGCTGTGGGCGGAGAAAAGGCTTCCTCTGCATCACTCTTGCATTCAGCATCTCCTTGTGTAAAGTGCACTGAATGGTTGAATGATGCACAGTGACTCCATCTGCAGCAAGATGATGTTGTAGGTCTTTGGTGCTGGTCTGTGGATTGACTCTGACTGTTCTCACCATTTGTCGCTTCTGTTTATCTGAGATTTTTCTTGGTCTGCCACTTCGAGCCTTAACTTGAACTGAACCTGTGGTCTTCCATTTCCTCAAAACATTCCTAACTGTGGAAACAGACAGCTGAAATCTCTGAGACAGCTTTCTGTATCCTTCCTCTAAACCATGATGGTGAACAATCTTTGTCTTCAGGTCATTTGAGAGTTGTTTTGAGACCCCCATGTTGCTACTCTTCAGAGCAAATTAAAAGAGGAGGGAAACTTACAATTGACCCCCTTAAATACTCTTTTTCATAATTGGATTCACCTGTGTATGTAGGTCAGGGGTCACTGAGCTTACCAAGCCAATTTGAGTTCCAATAATTAGTTCTAAAGGTTTTTGAATCAATAAAATGACAACAGTGCCCACATTTATGCACCTGCCTAATTTTGTTAAACCAATCACTGCACACTTTCTGTAAATCCAATAAACATAATGTCGCTTCTTAAATATCAGTGTGTGTGTGTCTCCTACATGATATATTTAACTGACATTTCTTATCGTAACAACCAACAATTTATACAGGAAAATCATGACAATTAACAAGGTTTCCCAAACTTTCGCATCCCACTGTAAGATGTTCCGGACTATAAGACGCACCTTGGTTTAGAGGGCACAAATCAGGGAAAAAATATATACTGAACCTGGTGTGTACATGTCCAGGACCATCTTGTAGATGTTTTTCCCAAATGATTGTGTCCATGTGTCCCTTTCTGTCTCCCATGTGTCCCCTTCTGTTTTCAGTGTGTTCCCTTTTGTACCCCATGTGCCCCCTTCTGTCCCAAGTGTGTCCCCTTCTGTCCCAAGTGTGTTCTTTTCTGTCCCTGTGTGTCCCCGTCAGCATCTGTTTGTTCCCATCTGCCCTCAGTTTGTCTTCCGCTCCCCCCTTCCCCACCCCCGTTTGTCCTCTTCTCTTCCAGTTTGTCTTCCGCTTTCTCACCTTGTGTCATCCTCTGTCACCCGTGTATAACTATGAGAAGCGGCAGTGCGGCGTACCTATTTAATGGCTCCAGTGGCGATCACAGATCTCGCCTCTCCTTCACGGCTTCCCTAGTTCCGGCTTCTGCTGATCACATCATCAGCAGAAGCCCGCACTAGGGTAGCCGTGAAGGAGAGGTCTGTGATTGCCAATGAAGCTGTGGATTAGGTGAGCCGCACTGCCGCTTCTCATAGTTATACTCGGAGGACAGAGGAGGACACACAGTGGGAGCGGAGGACAAACGGAAGACAATACAGGGAGTACCCAACATTGGGGCGGGTTGGCGTTTGTATCCGCGAGTGTTCGTAAGTTGGGTTCTTCTGTATTCAGCATATAAGACATAGGGACTTTTAAAAATATTGGGGGGAGAAAATTGTGTCTTATATACAAAAAAAATGAGATATATGTTATTATCATATTTTATACTTTAACACCGTATTTTCTTACCACGTAGCATGTGCTCACCGCTAACATCCAATGAATGATATGAATATGGCAAACACAGCACAAGAAAACTGCAAGGTTACTCTCTGTAACAGATTGTGTGATCTCATTATTAAATAGCCGCAACTTTGACAAGTTATGCGCAAGATCGCATGAAATGTTCATAATAATATTGACATTGGATCACAAGGTAATTGTATTCCCAAAGAATTGACAATATACAATTAATTTCTGTGAATACGGAAGAAAAAGACAGCTCAGTGTAACAAAATATACAGCAGAGTTCTTGGAAATGCGTTCAGAAAATGTACACACAAGAAATACAGGTCAATGCTACACAATGCAGGGCAACCCAAAGAGCCACAATAGTCTCCAATAGAAATTAAAATAATGCTAATTAAAGCACACCTGAACTGAGAGGGATAAGGAGGCTGATATATTTATTTCCTTTTAAACAATGCAGATTGTTTGGCTGTGCTGCTGAGCCTCTGTCTAATGCCTAATACACAGAATGAGATTTTCTGGCAGATTTCTTGCCAGATCGATTATTTCCAGCTTGTCTGATTAGATTTTCGATCGTTTTTCCAATCATTTTTCCGTTCACTTCTATGTCAATTAGAAATCAAATGAGACATACTGGGAAAAATCGATCTGGCAAGCAATCTGTCAGAAAATCTCATCGTGTGTAGTAGGCATAATGCTGGGAATACTCCATGAGTTTTCGGGCAGATAGATGGCTCGATTTTCGACAGGTCCAATCTGATTTTCGACAGGAGGGGAAAATCGATCGGCCAGTAAATTTGCTAAAAAAACTCATCATGCATTCCCAGCCTTAGCCATAGACTCTGAACAAGCATGCCGATCAGATTGATGACAGGATTAGCCACACGCTTGTTTCAGGTGTGCGATTCAGATGCAAATAGATCAGCAGGATGCCAGGCAACTGGTTTTGTTTAAAAGGAAATAAATACAGTATGGTAGCCCTAATATTCAGTAATACTAGATACATAATGTAATTTTATCATAAATATGTTAACAGTTCTTCACTGTACTGCCAGAACCATGCACTATGTGTTCAGCAAGTAAAGGTGAATGTATGTATCTCATTGCTGTGCTGTTCTCCTGATAACTGACATCATCTGAGGCACAATATATCATCCAGGGGCTCTCTCCTCTGTGCTCCCCTCCAGCTTCAATAATGTGTGCAGGCAGCGGCAGATATACATACCTTCCTTGCGTTCCACCGCGGATGTTCCTCACTCTAGTGTCTGACACTACTTTCTGTATAAACAGGAAGTAGCGTCAGACACTAGAACGAGGAACATCCGCGGTGGAACACAAGGAAGGTATGTACCAGGGGCGTACCTAGAAATCCCCGGGCCCCCCTGCAAAAACAAATCCGGGCCCGGCCACCTCCCTAGGGCCCGCTCAGGGACTTTTGTGGGGCAAGAAGGGTCGCAGCATAAGAGGAGAGCGTGGCCGCAGATCGGTGGGGAGAGGGGACATTCCCCCCCTCCCTCACCTCAGGCTCTCCTCTCAGCGCTTTCCCTCCTGCAATCAATGATGGCAGCGGGCGGCGGCAGGCAGGCTGAGCACATATCTCCTTCTCGCCGGAGGTCTTCCGTTCTCTAAGTGCTTCATGTAACTTCCTGTGTAAACAGGAAGTAACATGTAGCTCTTAGAGATCGGAAGACCTACGGCGAGAAGGAGGTATGTGCTCAGCCTGCCGCCGCTGCCACCAATGATTGCAGGAGAGAAAGTGCTGAGAGGAGAGCCCGAGGTGAGGGAGGGGGGGCGGGGGAATGTACCCCCTCCCCACCGATCTGCGGCCACACTCTCCTCTTATGCTGCGACCCCTCCTGCCCCACAAAAGTCCCTGAGCGGGCCCTATTGTTACGCCAGTGGTATGTACTGTATATCTGCCACTGCCTGCACACACTTATTGAAGCTGGAGGGGAGAGCCTGAGGTGAGGGTGGGGCGTCCCCCCTCCCTGCCGATGTGCGGCCATGACTTTCCCCTCATGCTGCAACCCCTCCAGCCCCCTAAAACAGGCACCCGGGGTGGGGGGGGGCTCAGAATCTCTGCAGGGGGGCCCGGTGTGGCTCCTAGTTACGCCCCTGATATCATCTGACTAAAGAGAGCATCCATAGAAACAAGCACAGCTCTTTTGCAATTCAAGCAGCATACATCCTTGGGCCAAGCTAGAATACTTTGATCCCGCGTGTCATGTTGTCCTGTTTCTTCTCATGTTTCCGTCTTGCAACATCCATTTGTGAAGCTAAAACATCACACATTTATCACTGCTGCTGCAAGCCACAGAGTCTCTGTAAAGTCATTACTACTCTTCTCGTATCACATAACTCATTTTCAGGAAATTTGAAATCCATGATGAAGAAGTGACATATTTCATTTGCTGTAGCAGTTAAGCCATGCTCACACGTGTAGCTGAAAGAATGCCCTTACATTGCTTTTCTAGTAATCTGAGCAGCCCACATTTTGTTTAACAAGATCAGGTTACTTTAGTAAAAACACCATTTATAAATGGAGGGGGACAATGGCATGACCAAGAATATAGATGGTTTATAGCAGAGCAGCAGTTTAGGCAGATTAGGATGAGTAAGTGACAGAACATCTCTCGGGAAGCCATTAAGGAAGTCAGACCGAAATGGTCCATCACTGCCAAAACATCTACTTACATGCAAGTTACCTACATGCAGCCCAGAGGAAGAAGGAAGGGTGGGGAACTGTAACATCCTAATTGTTACATCCTAATGCTAGTCACATCCAATAGAAAGATTAAAAAACTGATCTAATGTGCACAAGGAAAACCTCAAAGCCAAGCGGTAACAACCACAAAACTTTTTTTTAAATATTAACCCTTTCCAATCCAGTTTTTGGATCACCCACGTCCACCGCCATCCCAGCACTTACATTTTTGCCAGTATGCAGGGGCAGGGGACCAAGGTGATCCAACGAGTGCTGCCACTGCAGGGATCTGGAGGGTCTCTACGGCCTCCCACTAAAGCAAACAAATGACCTGGCATCTGGGGGAGGAGGCAGAGCATACATCAATTCAAGAGCTGTAGCCCTACCTCCATTGCAAGTGCATCAGCGTAACTGCAGTTATGTGGTATGGCATGGTGCCAGAGGGTGACTTTGTCCAACACTTGATCTACATAGGATGACGCCATGTTGGACTAAATCCAGCAACGGTGACGCTAGTGATGAGCCCAAATGCTCCCACATAATATTTAAATTACATGGCACAGCAGCGGAGGATGGGGCCTGTGGTGATCAAAGTGTCAAACATACTTCAACAGTTTGATCTAAAAGGGATATCCAGCAGCAGCTCCACCTAGTGGCAGCCATTTTTCTGATGTCGGACTATGTCCACATTGGACCTATACTGAAACAGGACAATGTCAGACACAGTCTGACATAGGATTGGAAAGGGTTAATATTGCTTATGGGGTTACAATATATGACTTAACGGGCCTGATCCAATGCACTTTCTTTCACAAGAGATATTTTTTCATCTTCTGTTTAAAGTATCAAAAAGTAAGTGATAAGGTACTGTCAAAATGATCCTGTGTGTTTTCGTGACTGCTGGTGGCTTAAAAGATATTTTATTGATAAGACGTGAAAATATCACGTGAGAGAAAACTTAGGAGAAAAAGTGAATAGCATATGGGTAACTTGGCCAAAATCCATTTGGCAGCTGGAAACAGCCCACACTTTCAGTCACTCCAATCTATACCAGGCTCACATAGGTTTTGATTTCAGAAAACATGGCCAAATTTCCTGAGAACCAGGTCTCCCTATATCTCACACCCAGATAATAGACTTTATGTATTTTCCTACCTAAAGAGATACTGTATCTCAAAGTTACTGGTGGACCTCTCTCACAAATATATGATATAACTTGTTGAGTCATTTTCTTGCTGACTTTGATGTGGATGTGGATTTGTTTTTTCCTGTTCATTCTTCAATATATTGTATTTCATTTAGACATGAATGCTTGATAATTGGTATGTCTCATGATTATTATAATCACTGTTTCTGATATATTTGTATTGTAAATTGTACTCCTGTTTGAGGATGTTTCATGATGTTTTGTAGATTTGTATATCCGATCCTATATAATAAAACTGCCGGTATCTGCATCCACCCATGTTCATGTGTCGCCTGGCGCTGTAGTGTACACGTGTGCAGACGTGGTGAGTGGCCGTGGATGCGGCTACGGGTGCACAATGTGGCAGGAGGCCACCTAGTGCCTGTTAATGGAATAGGCTAAATTCCTAGTGGACTAATAAAAATCTTTGAAGCTGAAAAAACCCTGATACGTTTCATATACTATTTGTCAACTGCAGAAGAGACTGTTACCATACCGAACACTGCAATATTAGTAAAAATCTGCTTTTCATTTTAATTTCCACCCATCTCTCATAGTATACGTTTTCAACAAAGATAATATTTCACTTCTTTGCAGTCGTGACAGCGGTAAACCTTTTGGAGTACAGCTCACTTTTGTGTACAGAACTTCTGCAGATTCCCAACTTGTTATCATCCTTATTCTTTAATCCAATATCATGGCAAACAAATAAAAGCTCACGTGTATCGGAGTGAGAATGGCTCCTTCTCGCTCCGATACGCGTGAGCTTTTATTTGTTTGCCATGATGTTGAATTGAAAAATAAAGAAAATTTTATTTCACCTAACTATCTGGTGCAGCGTGATATTCTTTTTGACTATTACTGGACTTTGCCATCAATGTTCCTGCTCCCATTTGTTTGGTGAGTGTGAGTGTAGCAGCCTTTGCCATTTTTTCTCCACTTATTATCATCCTTATGTTTACTGAGGTGTGATTAGAGATGGTCAATGAGATTCTGATCATTTCCCATTGGTAAAAATGTTATGTTAATTTTGGCAAATTAAACTGGACCAAACAAACATAGTTGTTGCTGTTTTTGGTCAATCCAATTCCGTGCTTAAAATTTACATAAATGTGCATCAACCCTACATTAATAGCATCTTATTGATAATCGCTGGTTCTAATGCTCCCCTTTTGCATACCTTGGGTTGTTCAAGTCATTATGGAGACTGACACATTTATGTATCATTATTTCTACTACAGTAGTTTTGCTAGCACAAGCACATAAAATAAACACTCAAATAATTTTCTATAAAAACTTAAATAAAAGGCAAAGCTTTAAAGGGGAACATAATATTCCACAGAAATGCCAGGCAACAGTGATAACCACTTAGCCACCAATAGGGCAGATTTGATCTTTAGCCTATTAGGAAATACAATAATATTATTTTTAACACCGCATTATAAAGGCAGAAGATTGTACGTGGCTTAATTTGCAGCAGCCAAAGCACATCAATTCATTGCACTCGAGTGTGATAACATGTTTATGTGCATATAGACGCTCCCTACTTGGGTGTTCCAAGCAGGCTGATTTTCTTTGGCAATAAAGTGATCAGTGAAGTCTAAAACACTTCAGTTGTGAGTTACCCTTTCAATGAGTCACAATAACTCTGCTTAAGAGATCTACCCAAGATGTTTCTTCACAGGCAGCCAGCCAAGCTACTCAAACAGCTTAGGTGTTTTAAACGTTACATACTACTCGCCCTGCTGAAATATCGATATAACCGTTTTTCACATAAAATGTCCAGTTCTGCTGCAGGATTCAGTGACAAAACATTGTGCTTTTTACGCTATTGTCAAACACCTCTAGCCACGGTCCTTAGCCACCATACAGTACAGCATGACTCTACGTGGTTACATGACATTGTGTAGGTGTGTTATGTTGTAGTCACAGATTGCTCAAAAAGCTCATGGTAAACCAGAACTCCTAGGTGTGTGTAAGGTGCTGAAAGATACCAAGAAGCCTCTTTACTAAAATGCTATGCAAAACAAAAGTTTGCCTTCTTAAAACAGAAGGTATATGTGTTTATTCAGGTTAGCGTGAGCTAAAAGGTATTCCACAGTGCATCACTGCTGAATATTCAAATCATCTCTTTGCTGTCCCTGAAAGCTAAATACACCTCCAGAACCGGTGGAATGCAATGATGTGTCAGCTGACACATCATTGCATTTCAGCAGATCTGGAGTTGTGTTTAGCTATCAGGGACAAAAAAGAGATGATTTGCATATTCAGCAGTGATGCACTGTGGGACAACTCAGAGCTCACTCCAACCTAAATAATCGCAAATACCTTCTGTTTTAAAAAGGCAAAAATCTGTTTTGTTATGTTGTCCAAAGCCAAACAAGCCAGATGAGTCATGGGAGTCCAAAGTGTCTTTGCACAGAAATATGATATGAGTCTGGAGAAACTACTTGTGAGTGAAGCATGTATACAGGCGGCCACCAATGGAAGCTCAGGATGCTGCAGGCAGAGTAATCTGTACTCCAGCAAATACCAGTCATTTATGGGACCAGAATCATTTTACGGTTTTGCAAAACAATTATAAAATGCAGTTTTAGTGTCACTGGTGGTGGCTGTCAATTCAGAGCCTCAAGTCAAGTCACAGACTACCTCTTGACAAGAGCTATGTAATTATGTTATAACATGAACCTGAGTGCTAACCATGGACAGTTTTAGGTAAAATGGTAAAATTAACATGAGGCCCATCGCATTTTATCACTGTACCGATAGTAAAACAATTGTGACCTCCGCAATCTTGGACTTGGAGAGCCATGAAGCTCAAGAACCTAAAAACACTGGCCTTGGTGTCAATTATAATAACTCCCAGTTGATACAGATGTTGTGCTAAGAAACCAATCCAATACCAATCAAATGCAGGAGCTGATGTGTTAGAAAATCATTTCTTAATGGGTATTTCTAGTCCAATTTTAGATACAACCTTTATTTAAAAAAAAGAATCACCTTCACTGTTCCACAAACAACAAAAAGCAAACCTTTACTGATTTAGTGTATCTAAATAAGAGCCCCTTTTCAAGATTTGAAGAAAGGATGGTGTGATCTCAATATTACAAATTTTGGAGATAGGGTCGGATATTTGAAACTGTAGTGTTTTACATAAAGCACACTTAAGCTCAACACACACCATACAATCTTGGTTGTACAGATTTACCAAATCTATGTAGTATACAGGCCAACAGATTGAAAATACCTTGAATGATTGATTGGATAAGCTCTTATACTACATGGAAGTGGTAAGATTCAACAACCAAGATTGTATGGTGTGTGTTGAGCCTTACCAAGAGCACTGTTTTCTCCACCACATTGGTTCCTATACTTCCCTAAATTGATCACCAAAGCAAGCAGACATTTAATGTTTCAAAAGTTAATTGGAAGCATATTTGGGTACTGAACCTGTTATAAAGGAAACAAGCGAATACTACACTCATTCCATTTATTTAAAAATATGGACTTTAAAGGCCTAAAAAGTAGAGAGCAACATGTATGTTGTTAGAGTTGGTGTGGCGTAATGTAGGTGCCAATAAATACAACCCGCACTTCTCCTTGTTGTGATGGAACATTTAATAGACATACACAAAGTGGCACAGGATCAGCAGGACAGCAAGGCAATCTACATTGTTTAAAAGGAAATAAATATGTCATCCTCCATATTCCTCTCCTTTAGGTGTCCTTTAAGACTTGATGAATGAAATGTGCACTTTACTAATTGGCATGTGATAGGATGGGGACTAGGATCTTTGGTGAATTGGCTTTATACAATAATCACTGCAATTTTTTTCTAAACTAATGTCCTCCATTTTGAAAAAAATAGTGGACTGTAGCGCTGTTTCAGTTACAGGGTTGCTGTGTGCTTGAATTTTGGAGTGCAACTGGTTAATTTTGGCATGTACTGAATCTATTAGTCATATGCAAACATTCTTCATATTTTTTTTTTTTTTTTACAATTATTTGGTTGATTATAACTTTTTCTTTTGAAGTCCACAAATAAATTGCTTAGCGTTTCATGAGAAAATGACCCGAGCTTTACACGCTTTTATAGACCTCTATACACTTCTGAATGATACAAAACACAGCTTCGTACATCGCTCTATAAAGTTAATAATATTGAGAATAAATTATATCCTAGGACATGATTAATTTACCTCCCATCAGATGCTTAAGAGCGCTGATTAAAATAAATGATCCCGTTGCAAGCCATGTGCTAAGTTTCACAGAGGAGTTTCTGTTTTCATTTCAGGTCAGGAATATTAGTTAGAATCTTCCAAGTGTCTAGCCAGGACTCAGGAGCAGAGCTAATGATAGAACAGATCCTTGGCATGGTTCGTGGCTGGCATCTGAGCCGGGAGCAAAGAAGGACTTTCTCCTTGTAGTTTGCATGACCCTTAGCAAAACAAATACAGTAGTATTAGCTGCGCCGTTCGTTAGAGTAGGATTTCTCTGTCATGAATGACATAAAAGGCAAAATTACATTTAGCAATGTTTTTAAATACAGAGCTTTTTGGATTCTTTTAGCCCATTACACCTCCCAAGTCAGGGGCGTAACTAAAAATCACTGGGCCCCACCTGCGAAACTTTGGATGGGGCCCCCACCCTCTCCCCCATTTCTGTAGGGGGGGGGGAGCCAGGAGCGCTGAAGGGGGGGGCTGAGGTGAGGGAAGGGGGAGTTTTGAGCTGCCCTCACCACCACTGTGTGCCCACTGCCCCCTCTCTTGCACTGCGCACCACCTCCTGCCGCTAAAAATGGCCCTGGGTGGGCCCCCCACCAGGCCTCACTCCCTATGGGCCCCCCTGCGCCTGAATCTCTTGCAGGGGCTATTGTGACGCCCCTGTCCTAGGTGGTTCTGGTTCACCATGAGCTATCTGGGTATTACTTTGTTCTTCTGGTCCAAGCCCTATCCCATAGAGCCATATCATATCCATGCTGATGAGGACCAAGAGGTCAAAAACAGGCTGTATACATGTTGGGTTGATGTGGCTCTGTACATTTGTAAGCTATAGTTTCACTATACACCAGCGGTTCTGGATGTGTGCCTGGCTTTCAGGAGCATATAGAGATGATTCGCATATTCGGGAGTGATGTATCATGGGAAACCCCAGTTTCTTACTAAAAGCTGAATTATACCTTCTGTTTTTAAAAAGGCAAAATTACATATAAAATGGGGCCCTTACAGATGTGTATGACAAAGAGCAGTTCCGGAATTTCCATCTATTGACACACAATAAATACGCACAGCAACACTCACACAAATGCTTAACACCATGCAGTAAAAAGCATAGCATAGCAATAGCAAAAGCAATGCAATGCAATGAGGAGCATATAAGTAAACTGTTAACATTGTGCAGTTAATATAGTGTGACTACTAGACCGTTGGAAGTTATTAGATGGCTGCAGATTGAAATGGAAAGATCATTTTTTTAATAAGATTAAATTACTAAGAAGCACCTCTCTATATCAATGGCAAATTTAGAAATGTTTTGATTAACTGTCCTAAGTTGCAAGACTGATACACTGGTCATATACTATACAATTTGTAGTATCTCCCTGGTATCAGTCATATTCCTGGTTTAGTAGTAGCAGTAGAGTATTTTACGCGTACCTATGAATACGCCGCCAGGAGATTTGGGCGCGGGATACAGCCGATATACAGCTTACCCTGCTCCTTCACAAGTCCCGGTGGCGTTAAGTACTATTCCCCCTCCAGGTCAGCATGCATGGTAGGGAATTATGGAATTCGGCCGCCAGCGACTTACAGTGTTTTAAAAGTAACTTAAGGCTCATATACACGGGACACAACTGTCGCCACAAACACGTGGCACGCGCATGTTGCGGCGACAGGTCATCCGTGTGTTTGAGGCGCACGCCACGAAACGTCGCCTGTCAGAGCTGTCGCCAGGCGATTGACGTGGCCAATCGCTGGCAACAGCTGCGGACTAGCGACAGCAACCCATACACAATGTACGGAGCTTCCGGCGGGGGGGAGGAGCCTTCTGCGACAGCTTCCGCCGCATCTCTGTCCCCCTGTGCGCCGTGTGTACGGCTCCTGCACAGAGGGACCTGGCAACGAACTGTCGCTGCTTTTTTTTTTTTTTTTTTTTTGTCTCTTGTGAGACATTTGTGCCTTGTGTGTATGAGGCTTAAAGCTCCATCTTCTGACAGCGCCGAAGTTACTTACTGAGTGCCGCTATAGCCGTAATTACGGCTGCTTCTAAATCTCCTGCATTGTATTAACAGCACTCGCATTTTACAATATTATACATCAGTAAAAGCAAAACATTTTTAGTCAGGATGATACAATTTATTGGCTAACTTAAAAGAAAAAGAGCATACTTTCAGCTAATAAGCCTTCTTCAGACTCAGTTAGGGCTAGTCCACACTAGGTCCGGAAATGTATCCGTGGCTGCGTTTTTCAGCCCTGATGAAAAACGGAGTCCCGGATACTAATGTTAAAAATAGCAGCTGTCCTCACCCAATAAAAAAACTGATCCGTCTGCGTTTGCAGGGACCCGTTTTCAAAACCTGAACGGAAGGTCCGGAATTGCTGCATTTTTACGGACCACGGATACACAGATGGGTAGTGAAAAGCAATGGGAAAATGCAACTCCATCTCCACAGGCAAAATAGCACCAAAAACTGATGAAAAACGGATAGCCTGAACTTCATTATTGGCCCAAAAAATCCTCCCACTACCTTCCTAATGACAGAGACGTTTTCTGTCCGTGTTTTAGGGTAAAAAACTGAACGGAAACTGATGCAAAACTGATGCACTTTTTATGAAAACGGATCAGTTTGCAGTCTTGTGGTACTTCCCCTGATCCCGGACTGCAGCGTCCGTCCTGCAACCGTGCCTAGTGTGGACCTAGCCTTACTGTATGCTAAAAAGATGTTACAAATCTTAGATATTCAACACATCCCTAGTTTACTATGCAATCAGCTCTTTTATTGTACTGCAGATATCCACTTATAAAAACCAGTAGCAGCAGACATCTACACAAAAAAAAAAAAAGGAAAATGCAATAAAAGAGCTGATCCTCTGTTGCCTTTTGATTGTTGGCCCTATTAGGTGCTAGGACCGGACCTTGTGCCTGGTATACTATACATTTCAGCAGTCAATATTTCATCAGTTTCTAGTACAGTCTATAGAGCCATTGCACACAACACTTCAAAATGGGTAGTTGTTTCAATTAAAATAAAAATAAGAATAGTTGCAAAAAGAAAGGAACATTTTTACAAGAAGCAAAACTCAACATTTCCTATAGTCTTCATTATTATATGCATTTTAGATTTGTGGCTTTGGGGCCAAAGATTTACATTTCAGACAAGCAATTGCTTCTTTAACATATACCAGGATCCTGATAGTGCCACCATTTTTTCCTAGGCCTCTAATACAAGAGTGACATCTACAGGTCAAAACTAAATGCCGCACAGTGAGCAGGAGAAGAGGAATGATGACAATAATTGCTAATAAAATCAAGCACTAATTATTTCTCTTTTAAGATAAGAAAGACGTAAATGGATGAGGATTAATTCTCTTGTGGTCATGATACTTGGTATAATTATTGTCCTGATACATTTTACAATTATTACACTATAATTACAATTATTACACTATAAATTGAACATAAAGAAGCTCATAAACAAGATAAAAATGATGTTTCTATTGATTCTTTGTCTAGAGCTATTTTACAGAATAGATCTCAAAAGACTCTGGGCCTTGCTGAATAATTATCTGCATCACCACAAGTACAGTGTAGTGACAAACCCTCATGTCCATTAGTAATAGTGTCATAACCAGAACCAAATAATCCACAAGACAACTTTGGCAGAACAATGCACATGATATGGATTAATACAGTGAAATGAACAGCTTCTGTTTCCACTGCAATCCGTGCGTTGACTAAGGTAAATTGCATTGACAGCATTTCAGTGCTTTGGACGTCAACTCGCTGCAACGACTCTACAATTTGTAGCAACAGTTTGCATTTTTATTAAGAAAGGTACCCAACAGGGTTGTCCGCTTTCCCCACTCGTCTTTGGCCTTTCCTTGGACCCCTTTTAGTGCAATGTGAGGCGGAACTCCAGCATCCAGGGCATTAATATGGTTCACTCAACACACAAAGTAGCTGCATATGCAGATAATATGTTATTTTATTTAGCAAACCCACACATTTCACCCCCAAACCTTATGAAGGAATTTCACGATTTTGGCACACTGATGAGTTTGAAAAATTAATTTTGATAAGGTGATTCGTTTTGGGGTGGAGGATGAGAGATGGAGAAAGTTAAGGGAGATAAGAGTGAGGTGATTCGTTTTGGAGTGGAGGTTGAGCAAAGGAGAGTGTTAAGGTAGAATATCTCTATAAATGGCACAATAGATGGCACAATAGAGCGTTTAAGTATTTGGGGGTTAATCTCACTTATAATTTAAAATAATTGATTGCTTATAACTACTGTGCCTTCTCTGTTGGAACGCATGAAACAGAACTTATGGGTATGGGATGGATCTCTATTTTCGTGGTGTGGATGGCTTGCCATTATCAAAATGAATGTTTTGTTCAGACTATTGTATTTTTTACGGTCCTTCCCAGGGGCCAAAAAGAAGGGGGGAGGAGGGACTATCGGTGTCAAATATGAAGGCATAGTATGAATCGGCAGTGCTCTCTAAATAGTATATTGGGCCAGACATTTATAGGGGAAAAGGTGGGTATCACTCGAGTTAAAAATTATTGGTAGGTGGCTGAATATTATTCCTTGGTCAGCAGAGATTAACAGTGCTAGGAGAAAACAGGCCAAAAGAAGTCATGGGGCTTGATTCACAAAGCGGTGCTAACTGTTAGCACGCCTGTGAAAACCCCCTTAGAATCAGAATCAGAATCAGAATCTTTATTTTCGCCAAGCACGACTGGGACGTGCCCGGAATTGGGTTTGGCACATTACAGGGGTGCTGATACATGAAATAGTTACAGTTACAGGACAGGACATGCAGTAGGAACAGAACATTATATAGCATTAATACAGAGGGAGACAATGTGGCATAAGTAACCACACCAAAAACAAAGCAAAATAACACGTCAAAATAGCACGTCTAAACAAGCTTTTCGCGCATAAAACTTTACGCGCGCAAAACTTTATGCGCGTAAAACTTTACGCGCGTACTGCACAGAGCGAAGGGCGCTCCGCGCAAAGTGCCCATTAAAGCCTATGGGATTTAGCGCGCGTAAAACTTTGCGCGCATAAAACTTTGCGCGCGCAAAGTTAGCGCGCGATCTGATTGAGAAATCCGGTGCTAACCTACTTAGCACCCTGGTTAGCGTGTCTAAAGACTTTAGACGTGCTAAGTAGGTTAGCACCGCTTTGTGAATCAAGCCCTTGGTCTGCTATGCGTCAAAATTTAGAAAGAAGGTCATAATATCCACCTGGCTTACACCCTTGCTCCCAATTTCCCATTGGGGTTACACCCATTGATTTACCTGAATTGGAGGGGGAACAGGAGTGGAAAGTGAGAAATCTAGTGGTAGATGGGGGCTGGATTCCAATTGAAAGGTCATGGGTCTCTAGAAAAGGGGGTAGTTAGATGATGAACTATGCATAATTTAAATCTTATTTGAGAAGTTGTGGCTCAAAAGAGGCCTTGAGTAGGAGACTTACCCCTTTTAAAGCGCTTTGTATGGGGGTGGGCAGATAAGGGGTACGCTATCGGGGGTTTACTCTCTGCTTAACTCCGGAGACATGAGTTATGGCCATAAACATTCGAACTGGGTAGGAAAGGGAACCGGTTAAAGCTGGCCACTAACGGTCCAATTTCTAGCGAAAAATCGTTCGAGCGATCAGAAATTCTGATCGGATTGGTTGTAAATAATCTCCATTGATGGACACAATCGATTATGAACGAGTGAAAAAAATGTCGCCCGAATGAATTTTCGTCGAACGAAAATTTGGATTTTCTTGGTGGTCGTGACAGATAGGAAGCAATGTTGATGGTGCAGTGAACGATTTTTCACCCGATCAGAATTTCTGATCGCTCGAACGATTTTTCGCTAGAAATTGGACCGCTAGTGGCCAGCTAGACATTTTGGATGGAAAATGGGGAAAGATGTTGTGGTTGGAAAGTAGGTCCTCTATGTCATTGAGGGTGCAAGAAGCAGGCTATAATATTTTTTACAAGATTGAACACTGGACAAGCTGAGTAGAATGTTCCCTGGTTACTCTGCAATGTGTTGGAAATTTGGTCTGGGAAAGGACATCCTACACATCTTCTGGGGGTGTAGAAAGTTGAAGCCATTCTGGATGGAGGTTAGAGGACTGATAGTAAGTAAGATAGCCAAGTAACAGAACCACCCCCACCAGATGACCCTGCATTTTTCCTCCTTCACGACAATGGGTGGCCCGTAAAAATTATAGATACACTCTGATGAAGGATTGGAGGATTGAATGGTATAAGTAGATTTAGGCAAGAAAGGAGGTTTGGCAGATGTATTTAAAGATTCATAATTGGTGTATGCCTTGTTATTCTGTGCCAACCCAATGTATATGGAGGAAGAGGGAGAAATGGCTACAGAATATCCTCTTTTCATATGTATGGATGGAAAAAGAATTCTACTGTTGGGATTTTTTTTTTTAACAAAAGATAATTGAAAAAAATGAATCTTGGTTAATTTTAAACATCCCATCTTGTAGCAGCATTTTTACAAAAAAAGAAAACCTATCCTGTATATTACTGCATGACTAAAATGAGCATAACACATACATTTCTTTCACTAAACCTTAGTAAATTGAGGCATGAGTTGGTCACTGTGAATATTCTGGGATTTATGTATGAAATACATCTGTCTTTTTTCAGTTCCAGTACAGGACAGAAATATATGAATCCAATTGGTTGTGCAGTCTTCCTATCTTCCTACTAAATCTTCAATGCAACTTCTATTTTCATAAGTTGCAGGTTTTTAAATGAATTTTGAGAACATTTTTGCTGACATCAGTAGCTCAGAAAGTACAAGTTTTGCAGCGTCACTTCAGTGCCACATAAATAAACCTGGCCTGGCCATAACTTGACAGGAACTGCAACCTTCCCTCACCTCCCCCATTTTTCCCATGACATTTCAGTTGGACTTTGATATTTCTGAGTGCGTTTCCTGTCTTTCCTGTCAAGGGTACAGCAGTCTAGTCACAAGGGAATCCTAATGCCGACATCAGTGGCTGTGACTTAATACTATTGTTTCCTCCGTCTTTTCTCACCCTCTTGTAAAACTCCATTTCCCTGTTTCTCATGAATGATGGGAATATGCACAGTTTAAAATATCCTGGTCCTGCGGATCTGTCTTACAGGTTGTTCTTGGAAGTATACATTTTTAGACTCTACCCAGAATACATCACAAAACTGCTGGAAACAAAATAATGATGCTGTATCATCTGTCCACATCATTAACACCTACACATGAATACAAAACAATATAGTAACAGCAAATATATTCAACCCACCTATTTAATAGTGTGTAGGTCCCCTTTGTGTCACCAAATCAGCTCTGGCTCAAATGACTTTTGAAGGTGTCCGGTAGTATTTGGCACTAAGATCTTAGCAGCATTTCCTGTAAAGTGGACCTGAACTCAGAACTCCTCTTTGTTCTAAAAGATACACGACAGCATAATAACGACAAAAGAACATTTCTTTGTTACAACTGATACAAATCCTAAAATAAATCTGCACAGTTTCTACTTCCTGATTGATGGAAGCAGACATATTGTTTACAGCCTGTGCTTTCAAATGGGCTTATCTGCTTATCTGCCATAGGCAGTCATGTGACACAGAGGAGGATCAAATTACAAGTAGTGATTAGACACAAATGATGGGGAATTAAACAGGCTAAACTCTTTAAATACATACAGGGTGCATTTCTATTATGTTTCCCTTGAGTCCTGTGCAAGAGTTCAGGTCCATTTTACCACCATTGCGAAAAAAGTAAATTAAAATCTGACAGGTTTTGGGTCAGTCCATCTCCTCATGTGGTATTCTCAGGGTTTTCTTTGTTTTCAACAACATTTCCTTCCAACAGCAGTTTAACTGCCAAAATAGTAAGATACCAGCCAGCCTCCCTACTCACTTGCACACTATTTTGTCAGTTAGACTTCTGCAACTGCTGTTCAGGAAATGCTGTTGAAAACAAAGAAAACCCTGAGAATCCCCCATGAGGAGATGGATTGGCCCAAAACCTGTCGGTTCTGTCAGATTTTAACTGTCTACGCGATAGTGGTCCTTTAACCTAACTTTACCTTACCCTTAACTTAACCTCAACCTAACTCGCAAATGCTTAGTCGAGATGCGCTCATACTTGTGCTGTAATGCTGAGGTGTAGGAAGATACAGGAAGCCTCTGGACTAGTGATGTCACGAACTGTTGGCTTTCACACAGTTCCCCATTTAGTAACCTTGGGACTACTTCTGGGTTAGCGAGGCCTGTCAGAAGTGTGCAGGCGCTGGGACACGTCCTTGATCATGCTCCCGGGGGCGCTTTGCACATGACATCACCACTACGTAGTCATGACATTGTGCGCAGAGCACCTCTGGCCAAGGGCACGCAATCCACGAGGCGCATAGCCAGGCCAGCGCCTATGCACTACTGATGGACATCACCGACCCGGAAGTCTTGAGGTAGCTACATGGGGAACTGTTCACCAGCAACCAGTTTATGACTACTCTGGACTATCCAGAAGCTTCCCTCTATCAAGTTAAAGGAAATCCTCATTGCGCCTCCTGAGGCTGAGATCGTTCTGCACATGCGCAGTACACAAAAGTCACTACTGAGCATGCCCTGCGCATGCTCAGTAGTGACTTTTGTGTACTGCGCATGTGCAAAACGATCCTAGAACATGCGCAGCGGGAATGCAATCAGAGTGCACGCGTCTCGGGGCCATGCATGCGCAGCAGTTGCTGACTGGCGGCGATTGGCCAGCTTTACTGTTCGGACCTGCGTCGTGGGTACAGGAGGACTCGGGGGGGGGGGGGGGGGGGGTGTGCAAGAAGACCCAGGTAAATTCAACTCATTTTTTATTAAGACTTAAGTCTCCCTTTTTTTTATTTTTCATTCAGACTTAAGTCTCCCTTTAAGTATCTCATTTTTATTTTTAATAATGCTTCATGCTGTCCTTTAAGTATGGACGAGTTGTTACGTCCATTACCGCTGGAGGACGCCGCTCAGGCCCGCTGGGCCGATTTTCATATTTTTTTTTTTAAAACATGCAGCAAGCACTTTGCTTGCTGCGTGTTGTATACGATTGCCGCCGATGCGCCGCTACCCGCCGCATAAGGGCCTCCCCCCTCCCGAGACCCCTGCGCAGCCTGGCCAATCAGTGCCAGGCAGCGCTGAGGGGTGGATCGGGACTCCGGATGACGTCAATGACGTCATCACGATCGTTGCCATGGAGACGGGGGAAGCCCTAAAGGAAATCCCGTTCAGAACGGGATTTCCTTATGGCTAACAGCGCCGGCGGCGATCGGAGGGGTGGGAGGGGTGCGGAAGGGTGGGGGGCATCATGTAGCTAGCGCTAGGCTAGCTACATGATTGAATTTTTTTTTTTTTAAAATAGCGCTGTGCTGCCCCCTTGGCGATCTTAATAGAACGCCAGGGAGGATAATAAAGGATTTAACAATTGTTTATTGGTCACATCCAGATGGTAGGAAGAATAATTCACTTCCAGTCAGTGGGTGATCCAATAATTTTCACCACATCCATTGCAAGTGTGGACATTTTTCAGCCAGTAACCCTCTGTTTGAGGCCCAGTGCACACCAAAAACCTCTAGAAGATCCGCAAAACGCTAGAGGTTTTTGACACAGATTTTAAGAGCGATTCTAGGCATGTTTAGAGATTTTCTAAACATGCCTAGCGTTTTTGGAGCGTTTTTGTGTAGGAGATTTCATATATTGTTACAGTAAAGCTGTTACTGAACAGCTACTGTAACAAAAAAACGCCTGGAAAACCGCTCTGATCTAGCGTTTTTCAGAGCGGTTTTCCACTTTCCTATACTTTAACATTGAGGCAGAAACGCCTCAGAAATCTAAAAAATGCTGCAGCCCCCGGGTTTGCGTTTGTGGAAAAAACAAACCGCTCTGGTGTGCACTAGCCCATTGAAATACATTAGCCAAGTGTTTTTCTATCCCCAAGCGTTTAAAAAACGCTCCAGAACCGCTCTGGTGTACACCAGCCCTGTGATAGGTAAAACACTTAGAAAAGTAACAGGAGCATAAAGGGTTTTTTGTGTGTTGTACAGAGGCGCCAGCAGGATAAAAATTCATAAAATTTTTAAAAATTGTATGGAGGAAGTGGTGGGCTAGCCTCCACAAACAGACAGACGTCCTGTTGTTATATAAATAACAGGAAATCTGTAGTATCGGGAATAGCGCCTCACTGAGGCGCTATTCCCGATACTACAGATTTCCTGTTAACCCCTTGTTTGCCTGATGAAGCGGGCTTGACCTGCGAAACGCGTTGCATTTCCTTTGTGGGGTATCGTATAATAAATTTGTATATTTATATAACAACAGGACGTCTGTCTGTTTGTGGAGGCTAGCCCACCACTTCCTCCATACAATTTTTAAAAATTTTATGAATTTTTATCCTGCTGGCGCCTCTGTACAACACACAAATCCATTGCGTCCACTCCTGGTGGATGGGAGTGCTACCTCCTTTTCTCAATTCTACAGAGAGCGACTTCTTAGCCCTGAGTGAGGACAGGCTTTATCTCCTCACCTGCCTTTATAGTGGTTACCTGGATGGTAACCCATGTTTGTGAGTATAATCTTTCTCACTTTATCATTTTATCAAACCATTCTGACATACTACACTATATTGGGCTCTCGGTTTTCCGTTTTAGTTTCTCCATAAAGGGTTTTTTGTTTTTTTTTAACGCATATTGTGTGGAATAGACAATAATTTGCAATGTATAACATGTAGTGCATTGCAGGTAACCATTTTTGCAAAACATAATTATTTTATCGCTATTGCTGGGTTTTCATTGCTGACTTCCTGTGTGAAAGGTGCAGCTTGGGTGCACTAAGAACAAAACTCCTCCCCATCCCGTCATCAAGTAGTCCGGGAGCAGTTAGGAGGGGGCATCAGCCAGACACTTTCTGTGAACACAGAGCTGACCTCACCTATCTCCTCCCTTTTTCCCACAGGAGGAAGCAAAAGAAACGGGAGGAATCAGTTGATAACTCTGTGACTCTCCTGGCATCTCCATTTTGCACAGATCTTTGGGCCACATGGCCCAGTGGAATAATCTCCTATTTACCTATACTAAGAAAAATTCAGCAAAGTGAAACAGGGCAGTGTGCACATTTGTTATTACAGAGCACTGCTGTCAGGCAGTTAACAGACCAACCCCGCCATTGCCACATATTTTCTTACTTGACTGGTCGATCTGCAGAGTTGCACTGTTTGATGCAGTGTAAAGCTATGGACCATCAATCTGCAGCCACTCCTGACCTGCCGTCAAGGCCAAGGAAAATCTAAAATGTGTGCCGTATGTATCTTTAGAAGCAGGCCACGGTATGCATTCCGCAAGACAGCAACAGTATAAGTCAGGGGTAGGGAACCTATGGCTCGGGAGCCAGATGTGGCTCTTTTGGTGGCTGTGGCAGCGTAGGCCGCCTAACAAATGTTTTCCGTGGCCCGCGTTCTCAAAGACTTAGTGCCCACAAAGCCTCTGAAGACGCGGGACATGCAAATCATTTTGTAGTGGGGCCCATGGCTCCATACAGCCTCATCATAGCAACTGCTAAATTAATACAGTTTAATGCACTTGAAAGTTCATCTGAACAACATTTTTAAATAAAGTGGTTTTAATATATGTGAGTAGTGATGGTCAAGTAGATGCAAATAACTTTGAGTTGATACAAATTTTTATGCAAATGCATGCAGCTTGAAAATGAACAAATCAAATTTTACCTCATCAGGATTTGATTGGTTCATTTTCAAGCTGCATACATTTGCATTAACTCAAAGTTATTTGCATCTACTTGACCATCACTATATGTGAGTAGGCCTGAACGGAACCTTAGTTTTGCAATATGAAATGTGTCTGCATAAGAAGCTGTTAAATTTTTTTATTTCTCTTTCAGGAAATTAAGAACAACATGCTACAGATCTTTTGCTACTTGGATATGCGGTTACCTTGGGAATGGAGTGCGGAAGCCCATACATCCGGCTCTGTAGCAGCTATACGTACCGAATTTCCCGACCCAAATGGAGTTTACGTGGGGTTTTATTACTCCAATGATATTGCTGCCTCAGATATGTTACATTTTTAATGTTATTCTCTGAAAAAGTTATCTATATGTTATTCTCTGAAAAAGTTATCTGAACTTGTTGAATGACTTGGTTATAGGGCTGGACAATGTTTGGTTTTAAAACAAAAATCATGGTCAGTACAAGATGATCTTGAGATTATCAAATGTGCGGTTCTTGCTGCCGCTGATACCTACTCAGATATACTCCTGGCCCCCTCCTCCACTAATTTCCGATCAACCTTACCCACTGCCCTGTTTGTTTAAAGGGAACCTAAACTGAGAAGTATATGGATTTTTCCTTTTAAAATAAAACCAGTTGCCTGACTCTCCTGCTGATCCTGTGTCTCTAATACTTTTAGCCACAGCCCCTCAACAAGCATGCAGATCAGATGCTCTGACAGAAGTTAGACTGGATTAGCTGCCTGCTTGTTTCAGGTGTGTGATTCAGAAACTACTGCAGCCAAAGAGATCAGCACGACTGACAAGCAACAGGTATTCTTTTAAAGGAAACATCCATATCATTCTCAGATAAGGTTCCCTTTAAGGACAACTGAACCGAGATGGATATGGAGGCTGCCATATTCAATTCCTTTTAATCAATACCAGTTGCCCGGCTGTCCTGCTGATCCTCTGCCTCTATTACTTTTAGACATAGACCCTGAACAAGCATGCTGAAGATCAGGTCTTTCTGACATTGTCAGATCTGACAAGATTAGCTTCATGCTTGTTTCTGGTGTTATACAGACACATCTGCAGCAAAATAGCTCAGCAGGGCTGCCAGGAAACTAGTATTGTATAAAAGGAAATAAATATGGCAGCCTCCATTTACCTCTCAGTTCAGTTGTCCTTTAATTTACTAATTGCCCTATCATAACTACCTCGTTCTGCCCTGAGGACTCAGCCTGCCTGACTCCGAGCTGTCGGAGTGATTCCAGGGAGACTGTATGGAAAGTGTGCTCTGTATTTAGGATCCAGTGTGCTTAGATCTTGCTGCCACTAGCTATGACTGGCCTCTTTCTGCAGGGACACAATGTCACCTGTCAGTAAGTGGCTTTCCCTACCCACTTTCCCGCTGATGCTAATTGCTCTCCTGCTGGTCTCCTACATACAACCGGCTAGCCGCAGTCTCTCCCTGCACCACCAGTATTGGTACTCATAGCCCCAGGGGGCGCATCAGCTGCTACTGCCTGAGCTATTAATCATCTGCCAGGAGGACAGCGGGACCCTCATTCACCTGCTCTATTTTTTACTATAAAGGGACCAGCTCTGCCAGGAAGTGTCCCTCCTAGCCACCAGAACCCTCTGTCAGCCAATCTGTGTCCCTCCTAGCCACCAGAGCCCTCTGTCTGGTACATTCAACCTCTGGTCCTTGCTGCAGCATCTATAGCTGACTTACCTATACTGGGTCACCTATAGCTGACACACCATCGGTGTGCTAATTCATAGTTTTGTATCAAAAATCGTTCAGACCTTCTTAGACTACTTTTTTTTACCACAGTATGGCATGAGTTAAGATTAACGATGCAGAATGGCATATCTCAGCTAGTCTACCAACTTGACCAGACATCCTCATTTTTGTTCACGTTATTTTGTTAAAAAGTTTTTAAAACTAACTATTGTGTATAGTGTGTTTGTGGCATGCATCAGGGGCTCTTGGTCATGCATAAGGCGCTTAAGCTCACCGACTATGTCAAAGTGTCCCCCATACGGTTAGTCCTACTCTAACCTTGCAAAAATATTTTACTAATTTTAGGTCTAATTTGTAAATTGATTTAAAAAGTTAAAAAAAAAAAATATATGAATGGAAATAATCAAAAATTCTGTATTTTTCAACTTCTAAGAATTTTTTTTCACCAAAATTGGGGAGTCAAGGTATGTTATATTCCATATACATGGAGACCACAAATTAACCTCCTTGCCGGTTATCCTGAGCTGAGCTCGGAGTAACCTGCGCAGGAGGAATGCTCAGGCCCCGCTGGGCTGATTTTCACAGTTTTCTTTAATTGCACGCAGGTAGCACTTTGCAAGCTGCATGCATGTCTCGATCGCCGCCGCTCGCCGCCGATTCGACGCTACCCGCCGCGCCGCCCCCCCCACTCCAGACCCCTTGCATAGCCTGGCCAATCAGTGCCATGACGTTGGTGACGTCATCCCGCCCCGTCGCCATGTTGACAGGGGAAGCCCTGCAGGAAATCCCATTCTGAAGGGGATTTCCTGCTTGCAAACAGCGCCGGCGGCGATCAGACTAGGTAGGGGGATGCCGCTTTTCAGCCCTGGGCTCGCTACATGAATGAAATTTTTTTTTTTTAAAAAGTGCTGCGCCGCCCCCTTGCCAAAATAATTGGAACGGCAAGGGGGTTAAAGTAGCCAGCAATACAAATTCACATGATGTTGGGGTCCTCCTCCACTCCCCAAGTGAACAGTAATTGGCATTGGCATCACCACATCACTTACCTGACCCAAGGGAGACTGCGGCGACCAGCTGCTTCCCCTTTTCCTCACTCTCACCCTAGTGACTACCCTATAATGACGTGATCACAGAAGCTGGAACTAGGGGGAGAGTGAGGAAGAGGAGAAGTAGCTAATAGGTGCAGTCTCCCTTGGGTCTGGTGAGAGAGTCACGGATTCAGATTTATGTTCACTGGGGGAGCAGAGGAGGAGGACAGGGTCACACAGACTAAGCACACAGGGGGAGACACAAAGAGCATACAGGTAGAGGCAAAAACACCAAAAGGGGAAAAACAAGGAGAACATTTGATGAAGAACAGCCAAAAAAATGGCCGTGCACCATGGATGCAACAGGTTTCGTATACTTTTTTTGTTTTGATAATTTTTGACATCTACACAATGGTGTTTCTTATGATCATGATCATCCTTTGTCCCTAAAAAAATCCTTTTAAAATTTGTCAAACTTCTAGGATGAAAAATACATGCTTTGGTTATTCTATTAATAAACCATGTAGATAGTTTTATTGTTTTTTATAAAAAGAATAATGCAGCTTACCATTTCAAAATTTAGCTTTGTGAAAATAAAGTCCATAGTGCTGCATGAACACACCACTCTAGAAATAATGAATGGTCCCACATTCATATTTTCATGTTTTGTTTTGGAATAAAAGTATAATAATTAGTTTTATGTTTTTGCAAGCTTACAGTAGACATGAACGGATGATTGTCAATATAGTGGACTCATTTTTTTTTTAATGCAATTGAGGAAATTGGTTACTAGATGTGTGTGGCTGCATTACAATGAACATCAAAACTTGTAATTATGTTGGCCATACATACATTACTTTCCATAAAATATGGCAAAAAAAGAGATACTCCTCTCTGTTCTGAATCAGATTGGGTTATAATCCCTCCCCTCCACGTACATGCCAATTAGGGGGTGATGCAACGAGCTGCACTGCTTTGGCCAATAATTCTACATACAATAATACAAACATACAATAAAAAGAAACCACTGACAATTTTTAAAAACATTTTTGTTTATTTTTCTTTTTTTTTTCTTTTACAAACCATGAACCAAATGTCAGATGATCTTTCATTCAAACTGCAAGAAATAAAACCAATGTACCTGTAAGAGACGGGGAGAGATTAAGGGAGTTATTGACAAGATTGATAAGAAAATAAGGTACACCACAAATGAAATTAAAATACACAAATACAGCAGCATTAACCACTTCTGGACCTTGACAATTGATATCTACACCCTGTTTTGGACCTGTTATCCCTGCAAGAGGGTAAAATTTGAATTATCTGTGATTTTTTTTTCTCCACTAAACTTCTCTGCTTCTGTAAGGGCCCTAAAACTTAGCTTACAATATTTGAAAAAAAAACAAAAAAAAACCCATTTTCCTGCTGTGTACGATGAACTTTTTCTCCTCAAAAAACGATGATGAAAAATATCCCATCATCTTACACGGTGACTGCAGGAAATCCTCAAGTTACTAATGCCCGACTATATGAACCAACGCCTGGTTGTGGAGTCCCTGCATTGTTTAAACGTGTGTTCGCTTCTCCACCGTGTATACTTGGTAGTATACTGGTGGCATCTCACCTAATCACGGCTCATGCGGGAATTGCAGACCTCTCCCGTCCTGCATGGCTCCTCTATCGACAGCTTCTGCTACTCGCGTCATCAGCAGAAGCTGACACTAGTGGGAGTCGTACAAGACAGGAGAGGTCTGTGAGCCACGCTGCCACTACACCAATTATACAGGGGTAACAGCAGACAAGGAGGGCCTGTGGACACAGTGACAGAAGGGATATAGAAAGTGACACATTGCGGACAGCAATTACGGAGAAGATGCACAAGATGCTCCTGGAAAATGTACGCACAAGAGATAGAGATAAAAAAACCAAAAGTTTAAAGAAAAGGTATACTTACAATATTCAATAACTTCATGTATCTCCATAATTTTTTCAACCACAGGTCTAAAAGAACCCCAAACAACAAACTTTAAAATTATTTTTTATTTCTATTCCACATTGTAATACACTTTGTAAACCTGATCCCTATTACTGGGAGAGAGATAGATGTTTAAATGCTGCTGGGAGGGAGGCATGGCTGCCAGCACAATAATTGTAGACACATTTTTGATGAGGGCAGAAGGGGAGTGTGTTACAGGATTAAAGGTGGATTTTAAATGAAGCACAATGGTGTGGCTTTATACGGTTATACGTTACAAGTTGGGGGGCTTTAAAACTGCTGCACCAAAGAAGGGGGTGGGGGATACATACGGTAAATTGTTTCGCAGGAGAAGTGTGTTCATTGGAAGCACATGGTCGACAACGGTGGCATAAAGGGATCTCTCTGATGGAAGTGGAGGACGACACATTTAACAGTTTTAGAGTTTTTAAAAGAGGCAATTTTAGACGATTTTAGATTCAAGAAACAGTTGGGAAACGGCTATGTTGAGCTGCCAAAACATCTTGTGTAAGTGGATGTTCAACAGGGGCAACATTTTGTGGCAGGGAGTTTCTTCGAGAAACCCAATCTGTAGTTAGTGTTCCACAAACTATGTGGACAATGTCTCCTAAGAGAGGGAGAAAATATGAATGTGAAGGATCCTCCAATTTTTTACTAACAACCCACTTTTTTGGGTTTCTAGGGAAAACTAATTTAGTTTTGGCAGTGCCCTGTTTCCTGAGGTCGATTAACATTATGATTATGGTGTAAAACTGCCACCTTGGTTCTGGCCTCCATGGAATTCAAGCAAAATGTTGTCGTTTCGAATGCAACGCTTACACCATGCTATGGAAGCTTTCCAAAGAACCAGTCTGGCAGTACATGGTCAAATGACGTAAGTTTTTATCCATAGGTTCTTTATTATTCCTAACAGGGCCTGAAAGACCGGCTATGGTTGTCTAGCCACGACCTCGCTGGTTCAGTGTCAACAAGTGGTGGTCACATCCAGTTTCCTCTTCTCCATCTTTCCATACATGTTCATTACATACATGGTGTAGCAGTGAATGCAGTTTTTTACGGAAGACCTGCTCATCACCACGGGAAGTTCGGCTACACCAGTAAAAATGTGTAATGATAGGGCCAATCCATGGTTGCAACTCCTTATAGGCAGCTTTGGGACTTGCCATCATCAATTTCCTTTTCACAGACTTGGCAAAATGCCACAAATCGAACTGATGTATCAAATCCTTGTAGTTGATGAACATTAATTTTGTATTCTGGTGTGTCTATCGGTACCGACAATTTTTACGTTGAAGGTCTCCCGTACTCGGTCCAGACACACCTGGAATCCATGGCTTTCCATCTTCACCGACAAGGAGGTTTGGGATACTTGAACCAACTCAAAATCAACATTTTTTTTTACTGGAAACATCCATAAGGGAATAATTGCAGTACTTTGCGCAAAAGCCTGGCGAGTCGCATTGACCATCTCCAACTAAGTATAGTGGTTTTTGGCCCAACTGGTTGAGTAATAACTTTTGTTCTATATTCCAGAGTTGGTGTATCCCCTGAAATATGTATCTACTTTGATACATGTGGAAAGTTGAGAAAGTGAAAAACAAGTGAAAAAAAAAAGTCAGCAAACTCACACATTTGTGACACTTTTGTGAAACTGGAACCACTGACAACTATGGCAGAGGCCAGTATCACATTCCCTACACTATTTTTTTTAATTCGAGGCTGGCTTTCCCAGAGCTTAGCTCTGTGTCCAGCACAGCATGTTGAAAAAACTGCCAGCAGAGAACACTGACATTTATTCTCAAATTTGCTGATTTTTTCAACAGTCTGGGAGAGGACAAAGAACATCCGCAAGCAAATTATCAAGACATGATTCAAAAACAATAAATGTGTTCTCTCTTACCCAGACATGTTCCTGAGGCAGATTGGGTCCAAAAATGACAGCCTCTTCCTCACAGAATGTTTTTTTCCATGGCTGTGTCTTCGTCCAAGTAGGAATAATTTGGTATGTAGGTTTTGTCCAAATCATGTTTACCCGCTCGCTTGATTATTATTATTATTTAGTATTTATATAGCGCCAACATATTACGCAGCGCTGTACAGGGTATATATATATCTTGTCACTATCTGTCCCTCAAAGGAGCTCACAATCTAATCCCTACCATTGCCATATGTCTATATTATGTAGTGTAAGTACTGTAGTCTAGGGCCGATTTTAGGGGGAGCCAATTAACTTATCCGTATGTTTTTGGAATGTGGGAGGAAACCGGAGTGCCCGGAGGAAACCCACGCAGACACGGAGAGAACATACAAACTCTTTGCAGATAGTGCCCTGGCTGGGATTCGAACCAGGGACCCAGCGCTGCAAGGCGAGAGAGCTAACCACTACGCCACCGTGCTGCTTGATGGGAGTGTCAATTGATGGGGAGGATGTCAATTCTTCTTCCACACGTCGTGATAAGGCAGATGATGGAAAGGGACTGGAAACACCTAAAGGAAAAAGTGGAAGAGAATACCTACCTTCCAGTTGTACTTGTGATACTGTTAGCATCTGTGGTTTGGAAAGTGCAACGCTGACCGTCGATGTGCTTGCTGCTGGCTCATTCTGCATCAATTTATATGTATGGTCATGACTAAGAGACTCACAGACCACCTTCAGCAACGTGGGACACTTTTCCATGCTCTGAAATATTCTGCTCAATCTGGGTTTATGTGTCAATCTGGTTGACGTTAGTCTGGGTGGATCTGTCACTTTTGGGTTGTCTATTGTCATTAGATAAATGACATGAACAGCACCATTTCTTTTTGGATGCAACAACTTTTGGATTTTTAGATTCTGCTAAGCGTTTCAATCTCAGCCTAAATTTTCTTAATTTTGAATCTCGTTCACCTTCTTCGATTTCGAAAATTGTGGGCTCTGCATCCTTGTCAAGTTGAACCTGCGTATCTTTTAAAACAAAACTGTTAGGAGAATTTTTTTTAGAATAGATACAAAATGTATTTCCCTGACAATCTTGCATTATCAAGACTACAAACTAAGAAAATAGTTGTCCTTCAATTCCTGCATTCAGTAGCCATTTCCTCTCTTTTTTCATCTCTGGGGAATCGAAAGTGACATCAGGGTCGTCCACTTTGTGGCCAGAATCGGTATGGCATCTGAGATAAAAGCAAAAAAATAATTAAAAAAACACCATGACATATGCTGACCCCGCCTGTGTTCTTTCTCTCCCTGCCTCCGTTTTCAAATGGAGGAAGCTTACAGAGGGAGGGGGGGATGGAAAGGACACAGGCGGGGAGCCGCAATATACAGGAGGCGGGGGAGCAGCGCTGAATGACATGGCAGAGGCAAATAACAGGCTAGCGACAATCTGCATGTTGCTAGCCTGGCGCTTTTTTAATGGGTAAGCCCGGGGGAGGGGGCACCTGGAGGAGCGCTGTAAGGACACAGAGGCTGGGCATTGTATACAGAATTTGCCTCTGTGTCCTAATAGGATTTGTCAAACCCACCTCGGGGTTCTCTTTAAGTGAAGTTTAGTAACCTATACACTGTAACATTCAATACAACACAAACTCAAATACACATATCTCAGCAATTGTTTTAGAATGTACTTTTTTAAATAGCATTTGTTTTTATTCCTAAGGAAAACAGAAACAGTGCTGCCTCTTTCCCAGGACAGTTTAAATAAAGCAGGGTGCTGAGACATTTTTAGGACACCGCTCAGTGCAATCAATTAGGAAAAGACTACTTGAGACTTTGGAATAAAGTTTGTCATTTTTGGCATGGTCCAATGTTTTCAGGGTGTGTGGTATCTCCACCTCTGGAAGCCATACAAAACTTCAACGCGAATATGACGTAAAACAGAAAGTAGCGAGACGTTAACTGATAGTATACATGAGAGGGCAAACGAGAACATTTCATATAGGCACAATGATTACGACTCCTGTATTTTATACTCTGCTAAACCCAATGTACTTAAAGAGGAACTGTACTGAAAATAATGTAATGAATACAATTGCTTATTTTTTACACAGTTACTTTATAAATGATTTAATTATTGTTTGCCAATTGTAAAATCTTTCCTCACTCTGATTTACCGTACATTCTTACATTTATCAAGGTGGCAACATCTTTACTACTGGCAGGTGCATCACTGCAGAATGTTTTTTTATTCTGTGTTTCAAAGTCAGTAGAAATAATACCTGGTCTCCCAAAATACTGTGAGAGGAGAATTCTGCTTATCCAGCCTAAGCAGTGACATCATTGGTAGGGCAGGACTACATACCAATACATCGGAGCAGGGGGAGGGGCTTACTTTCCTAGAGGGAGGGAGGGAGGGAGGGGGCAGCTTGAGTTTGCTCTGGGGCACCTTAAAGGACAACTGAAGTGAGAAGAATATGGAGGCTGCCATATTTATTTCCTTTTACATAATACCAGTTGCCTGACAGCCCTGCTGATCTATTTCGTTGAAGTAGTGTCTGAATATCGCCAGAAACAAGCATGCAGCTAATCTTGTCAGATCTGACAATAATGTCAGAAACACCTGATCTGTTGCATGCTTGTTCAGGGTCTATGGCCAAAAGTATTGAGGCAGAGGATCAGCAGGACTGCCAGGCAACTGGTATTGCTTAAAAGGGAATAAATATGGCAGCCTCCATATCCCCCTCACTTCAGTTGTCCTTTAAACCAACCCTGGTTAAAACTTAAAGGAAACATCAGGCAAAATGCAAAAAAATCAGATCTACTTCCCTGGGGTTTCTTCCAGCCCCTGGATGCGTATGCATCCCTTGCCGCAGCTTCGCTCCAAACTGGTCTCCCCTCCGTAGCAACAATATTAGAAAGTAGCCCTCAAACATGGATCTGAGTGAATACCTAACTTAGACAGCTTAGCTCTCTTAAATCGTATCACTCACTATGGGCCTCAAAAACTTGAACACCAAGCTCAATCAAAAGGAAAAAGAAGAAAAGCTTCCAGAGGCCTCAATAATCCATATATAAGTGCAAAACTTTATTTGGAGACTAACAAACACAGCATCCCAAAATTTAAAAGCAATTTCTTAAAAATTGGAGTCCCCGGGGTTCCCCACATCACCCTCACATACATCACTCCATTCACACAGACCTATCAGTGCCTTTGTATATCTGCTGCAGCGTATTGGCTAGCTTGATTGACTGAGTATCAATGAATCTGCAGAACTACCTATATGTATATTAGAAAGTCCTGTACAATCTAAATAGATCACTGTTCAAAAGGCAATTATGAGTGCACTCAGAAAAAAAGGGGGGCCCATATAAAAAATATGTAACTGCTCCAGTTAGTTCCATAGCGTACACCACTAGTGCTGTCACGCTGATCCAGTGCATCAACCTTTTCAAAGGATAGTGCTCACACTTCCAGGCACTTCAATACAGATCATAGTTCATAGTTAGTCCAAGGCAGACTTGTAAGCAGCCACGGTACCGGTAGATAGAGCAGTTCATATGTTCACTATAGAGGCTCAGTCATACAGCTTTAGCCGCAATACATATAGGCTGGAGGCAGATGTCAGTTTTAACTTACGTCCCCCCCACACTCCGCAGTCCGTGTACCACCGGCAAGTGTATCCGCCTTTCTCCTCCACTTCCGCTGCAGCAGTCTTTCAAGGCAGTACACGTGGTCCCGGCTGGAGTTACACGCGATCAACCCGCTCACAGCCTTACGTGATAGCGGGGATCCAGCGCGCAGTACGCTTGGAGTGGTGAGTGAGGTCAATCACCAGGGGCTCCTATCACTTACATGTTTCGCCCAATGGGCTTCCACAGAGTGATGTCAGGGGGGGTGGCTGGATACCTCCCATGATTCTTTTATATACAGCAGAACACCATGTGACGTGACCTGAGCGGCCATCTTTATTGCTGGATCCGCACTCCCCTCCGTAGCAGCCACTGAACTGGCCAGGTCAGTAGCCTCTGCGCATGCACTCCCAAACAGGGAAAGTTCTGTGGAGACGCGAGTGGAACAGCAGCGCGCTCATGCATGTGTAGAGGCCGCCAACCTGGTCGCTTCAGCGGCTGCGAAGGAAGGAACCCTGGGAGACTGGCTTGGAGTATAGCTGTGGTGAGGGACGCATAGGCTTCCGGTGGGGGCTGGAGAAAGCCCCAGATAAGTAAATCTGTTTTTTGTTGTTGTTGCATTTTGCCCGATGTTTCCTTTAAGCATTCTTACATTTTAAGTGTTTTCAAAATGGATCTGGTTCACACTGGACATGCAGCAGATAGGTTGAACGGATCCATGTTTTTGCATGGACACTCTCACACATGCCTGTTGAAGTTCTGTCTACTCTGTTACAACATTGCTCTGTCCATTTTCTGAAGAGTGATGCACCATCATTCATTTGATGAATGGAACACATCCGCTCCTGGGCTGCAATGCAATGGTGCCAAAAACTCTTTGTATTGTGATAATGTTAACACAATGCAAATATGTGATCTGGCCAGACAGCAATGTACTAGCCCCATTTTATATTGCCAGCATGTTCCCTCCAACTTATATAATTAAGATGTCACTCTCGGCATGTACTGACAGGAAACTAGCTACAGTGTATTCTGATACATTTAAAAATTAGATTATAAAATGTAACCACTCCTGAAGTGTTTCTTCCCCTTATCAGCAATTCAGCCCAGACTGAGACCTGCATTTGCCATATACTTATACCCTATTGCCTGATGAAGCAGGGTCATACCTGTGAAACGCGTTGCAAAGAACCTTGGAGTGTATTAATACATTTTCTATGTTAAGTCCACCACTGCCTACCCATGATTTAAAAGTTTCATCTATTTTTATTCTTTTGGCACCTCTGTTCACCTTGTACTATACAAGTCCAACCCTGGTGGAGGGGTGTTACCCCTTTCTTCTGATCTACGGAGAGCAACTTTTTAACCCTGAGTGGGGACAGGCTTAAAGGGAAGGTTCGCGCAGACTATAAAAAACAAACTGCACTTACCTGGGGCTTCTTCCAGCTCCTGGCAGTCGATCGGTGCCCTCGCTGCAGCTCCTCTCTTTCCCGGCATCCAGCGGTGAATAAGCCGGGTCGGCTTCTGTGCGCTCCACGGCTGGGGGTCACGTGGTGTAGGGACATCATTGGGTCTCTACTGCGCAGGCGCAGAACTACTGCGCCTGCGCAGTAGAGACCAGATGACGTCACTTACACCACGTGACCCGCGCCATGGAGCGCACATGAAGCCGACCCGGAAGCCGACCTGGTGAGGTCGGCTTCTTCACCACTGGACGCCGGGAGGGAGAGGAGCTGCGGCGAGGGCACCGATAGACTGCAAGGAGCTGGAAGAAGCCCCAGGTAAGTGCAGTTTGTTTTTTATAGTCTGCACGGATCTTTCCTTTAATCTCCCTACCTGCATTTACAGTGGTTGCCTGAGTGGTAACCCTGGCTTTGTGAGTATAAAAATACTTACTCTATCATTGATTCATCCTTACCAGTACATACTACACTATATCGGGCTCTCTGTGTAATTCTTTATCCCTTCATGGCCAAATCTCTAAAAAAACACCCCTGCAAGGAGCCTCTCTCACTTTGCCTGGTTCCCGCGACTTTCCTGCAGCCGGAGCCTCCATTTACCGCTGTGCACTCAGCCCCGTGGTTCTGAAAACACGGGTCCCGGTTTGATGACCTCATCAAGCCAGGACCAAGTTATTGGGAATCACGGGGAATGCAGAGCTGTGCACGGAGGCTCCAGCTGCAGGATGATCACAGGAACGAGGCAAGGAGAGGGAAGCTCCTTGCAGGGAGTTTTTTTCTAGCAATCTGGCCACGAAGCAGGAGAGATAAACGATTACTGCAGTTGGCTACTGCATTAATCATTCATCTGTGGGGGCGGGTGTGTCACTAATTGGCTATCAGGGAACAAGTTCCCATTCACCAATTAGTAATGCAGCAGAAAGTGAGGGGGGCGTGCGGGAGCGCGCCCGATCGTGCACAGCCGTGCTGCAGGGAAAACCAGAGCTACAGAGATGGGCAAGCATTTTCATAGCAGCTGCAGTATGAAATATGTGGCAGCAGCCCCTGGAAGAAAAGTTTATTTGGTGTCAGAGAACATACCACCAGGCCTGTCAGACAGATATTCCAGGATCTAATTAAAACAATTACATGACAATAGGTTACTGGATTTCAGCCAGGCCATACAGGAAGCTGTACAGTCCCATTTTGTGACTGGAGAAATATTTAAACGTCTAAGGGAGAATTCATTAAAGTGGATTTGAGATAAACTTTTACTCATTGCATAAATGTTTTCCTTTCATGTAGTTTATAGGGCATTCCTCAAGACAAATACTTTTTTTGTTTTGTTTTAATACTCTAATTTCCTATAAACTAAACAAGCCTCGCTCACAGATCCTTTTGTGTCTTGGCACTGTAGCAAGGGCTTATGGGAGCTCAGTCTAGACAGGAGGAGGAGGAGGTTACTAGACATTGATTTCAGAGGCAGAGGGGAGGAGGGGAGGGGACTGAATTTACACACAGGCAAGCTGATAGCATCTCCAGCCCTCAGCCTGTGACAATGTGACAAACAGAACATGGTTGCCCTCATTGTATCACAGGAATAAGAAATTAAAAACTGTTGAAGCTGTTTGCAGCTAGATTTGCTGTGTAAACTATCTAAACTTTAGATAAGATATATAGACAGGTTACTTATAGTTATACTAGTTTAGTTATAGTTAGTTTTTCATCTCGGATCTGCTTTAACCAGTTCACCCCCAAGGGTTTTTATCCTAACGGACCAGAGCAATTTTCAGTTGTCAGCGCTCCTCCCTTTTATTCCCTAATAACTTTATTACTACTTATCACAAGAAAATGATCTATACCTCGTTTTTTTCGCCACCAATTAGGCTTTCTGTGGATAGTACATTTTGCTAAGAATTTTTTTATTCTAAATGCATTTTAATGAGAAAAACAGAAAAAAAAGAAAAAAAATCATTATTTCTCAGTGTTCAGCCTTTATAGTTTTAAAATTAAACATTCTCCTGTGGATAAAACAAACACGTTTTATTTGCCCAGTGGTCCCGATAATTAAACCGTTTAGATTATGTCCCTACCACAATGTATGGCGACAGTATATTATTTTGAAATATAAGTGGTTATTTTTCTGTTTGCTCTGGCCATAATTACAAGCCCCTATGTAATAAATTAAAATTAATTTCCCCCCATAAAATATAGAATAAAAAAAGCTGAGTCCCTAAGGCAACTATTTATTTATTTTTTTTAAGCTGATTTTTTTTTTTACAAGTGTTTTTTTTGGGGGGGAGGGTTGGAAGTGTAATTTTATTAATGATGTGTATATACTTGAAAATGTATGTATTTTGTAGGTGTAATATACTTTTTGGCCACAAGATGGCGTTAGTGAACACTCATAGGACGTGTTTTTTTTTTTTTTTTTTTACACTTTATTAAACTGTTACATTTCCTGTTTATGTGAATGGACGTAGCCGCTGTTCGCGGTCACGTCCATTCACTCCAGGCACTGCGATTGGGTAGAGGACTGTTCGGTCCTCTTCCCCAATCACCCAGCACGGGATCCCGACGGTAATGGCGGCGGTAGCGGCGGACACACGGCGGTAGCAGCGGCGGGAATGCGCGACGTATTAAAACGTCATGTTGCTGTTAATAGCGGTAAGCATGACGTTTTAATACGTTAGGATGGCGGTAAATGGTTAAAGCAGCTCAAATGCCAGCTGTGATTCATCCCAAACTCCATCTAGATATTATTCACATGAACACAGTCTGCTGAAGTGGATAAATAAATTAGCTGAAATAAATTTCTGTACAGCAGAAGTAAATTGCAATACTTCTTGATGAACCTAAAGAAAACACAACTGAAGCGGTCCCATTTCTTGAGTAACTCGAGACAGTTTTGCTGTCCATTTGTCTATCACACTATCTGTACCAAATAATCTTGTTGAAAAAAAAATGTAGCCAAACCATGATTGACCAATATTGGGCATTTTCCCCTATCCATCCGGCAGATCAACTCAGATGCAGTCAGCCACGTGTGTACAAAGAGCCACTATTAGCCATACAGGATCTTCTAAAAAAATTAGCATATTGTGATAAAGTTCATTATTTTCTGTAATATATTGGTAGGTGAACAAAGGCGCCAGAAGGATAAAAGTACATAACATTTTTAAAAAATTGCTGGGAGGAAGTGGTGGACTCGCCTCCGTTAAAGCAGACACCAAGGACTGTAAATATATAGATATACACATTTATTGAAAATACCCCAAAGATGCAACGCGTTTCGCGGGCACAGCCCACTTCTTCAGGCAATAAGCAGGGGATAAACAACAGCAATTCAGCTATAGCAAGCAGAGCACCTCTGCTTGACAGAGGTGCTCTGCTTGCTATAACTGAATTGCTGTTGTTTATCCCCTGCTTATTGCCTGAAGAAGTGGGCTGTGCCCGCGAAACGCGTTGCATCTTTGGGGTATTTTCAATAAATGTGTATATCTATATATTTACAGTCCTTGGTGTCTGCTTTAACGGAGGCGAGTCCACCACTTCCTCCCAGCAATTTTTTAAAAATGTTATGTACTTTTATCCTTCTGGCGCCTCTGCTCACCTACCAATATATTTGAGTCCACCCCAGGTGGAGGGGTGATCTACCCCCTTTCTTCCTATCTACAGAGAGCGACTTCTTAATCCTGAGTGAGGACAGGTCTAATCTCCTCACCTGCCTAATGAGTGGTTACCTAGGTGGTAACCCGTGTTTGTGAGTATTACCATCTCACTGTTTCATTTATCCAATCAATTTTGACATACTACACCATATTGGGCTCTCGATTTCTCTTCAACTTTATTTTCTTTAATGTACTGATAAACATTAGACTTTCATATATTTTAGATTCATTACACACAACTGAAGTAGTTCAAGCCCTTTATTGTTTTTCTTATTGATGATTTTGGCATACAGCTCATGAAAATCCAAAATTCCTATCTCAAAAAATTAGCATATTTCATCCGACCAATAAAAGAAAAGTGTTTTTAAAACAAAAAAGTCAACCATCAAATAATTATGTTCAGTTATGCACTCAATACTTGGTCAGGAATCCTTTTGCAGAAATGACTGCTTCAATGCGGGCGTGGCATGGAGGCAATCATCCTGTGGCACTGTTCAGGTGTTATGGAGGCCCAGGATGCTTCGATAGCGGCCTTAAGCTCATCCAGAGTGTTGGGTCTTGCGTCTCTCAACTTTCTCTTCACAATATTCCACAGATTCTCTATGGGGTTCAGGTCAGGAGAGTTGGCAGGTCAATTGAGCACAGTAATACCATGGTCAGTAAACCATTTGCCAGTGGTTTTGGCACTGTGAGCAGGTGCCAGGTCGTGCTGAAAAATGAAATCTTCATCTCCGTAAAGCTTTTCAGCAGATGGAAGCATGAACCCACTTTTGAACCAGAAACAGCGGCAGAAGCGCCTGACCTGGGCTACAGAGAAGCAGCACTGGACTGTTGCTCAGTGGTCCAAAGTACTGCAAAGATTTTTATCTGATGTGTAGTTCAGCTCAATAGAATAGACTGTGTAGAGTTTGCTCATATACTACACGGAAGGGGGTAAAATTGGTCTGTGATCTTTCATTTTCTAAAGACTTTTATCTGACGTGTGTACCCACCTTAAAGGGGAACTTAAGCCTAAACGAACATACTGTCATTAAGTTACATTAGTTATGTTAGATAGGTAATATAATCTCTTACCCACCCGGTTTTAAAAGAACAGGCAAATGTTTGTGATTCATGGGGGCTGCCATCTTTGTCATGGGGCAGCCATCTTTTTGGTTGAAAGGAGGTGACAAGGAGCATAAGACACAGTTCCAACTGTCCTTTGTCCTAATAACCCCTCCCAGCTGCATGCGCTAGGCTTCAAATGTCAAATTCAAAATCTAAAAAAAAAAAATTGCACCAAAACAGCAGAACGAGAACAACAACATCAGACATCCCATCATGCTTTGCACAGCATCAGGGAAAAAAAGCCCGGGCAGTTTTCTTCTGTGCAGCTAAAAATGAGGCGTGTATAAGAGAAACAACGTTCTGATGCTGTGAAACTGTTAAAGAAACACCAAGCCTTTTCAGTGCTGCTGAGTCGATTTTTAGTCTGGAGGTTCACTTTAACACGCTTTTCTGCACAGACAAGTGTGCTCCTAGCCTTTCCATCCGACTTAATGCACAACCAACCGCACAAGTAGTTTACCTGACAAGCAACGTACACACACGCCAATCAAATAAACAATTAACTCACTTAAAAACTATGCGTGCAAGCTAAATGACATATTGCACAGCATGTTCGCATTCAAAAGCAACAAAGTTGTTCAAAAGACTTGTACACGAACCTGCATAATAGGTGGGCAGATTGATTCACCGGTTGGATCTGACAAACAGCCTGTTCTCAGTTGTTCATCTGGTTGTTTGCCAGCCGTGCACATGCCCAACTTATCTTCCAACAGACAAGTTTGGAAGATAATTGGACAGATTGTTGGTGTGCGTGTTTGAGCCTTTAAGCTGGCCATACACTAGGCCGATTACCCGCCGATCGACAGCAGATTCGATCACTGGGATCGAATCTGCTGTCAAATCATTCACGCAACACGCTAATTTTTTATCTATTTTGGCCCGAAATAGATCGGTCCCATCGATCGCCGCGGGTAAGAAGCGCATTGCTAGCGGCGTACGATCGGCGCAGGTATACATTACCTGAAGCTGGCTCCCGGCTGGCATCTTCTCCGCATCAGCTTCCGCATCCCGGCATCCGTGTATAACTTCCTGTGTCACTGCAGTGACAGCGGAAGTACAAATAGAGGGCGCTCTATTTGAACTTCCGCTGTCACTGGAGAAGATGCCCGCCGGGAGCCGATGGGGAAAAGATGCCCGGGACCAGGCTTCAGGTAATGTATGCGGGGGCCCGGGGGCGACAGCGGCAGCTCAGCAGATGGTGAATCGGTTTCAGGCTGAAATCGATTCACAATCTGTTTGCACTAAAGGCAGCCATACGATGCCTCTCTGATCAGATTCGATCAGAGAGGGATCTATCTGTTGGTCGAATCTGATGGCAAATCGACCAGTGTATGGCCACCTTTAGACTCTGTGGGTGTGGCTTCTACAGGTACCTGGATTGCATCATCTCCAGTGTCCATAAAGCAAGGTGGAAGAAACAGCTTGAATCTGTGTGAGAAGATTGTGGCCCAAAGCAGTTTTTCTGGGCAGGAAGTATATAGGGTCTGATCTCTTGACCAGGTATTTGACCTGTGATTTATTTCACATTGTTTAGTCAAGGATCTTATACAGATATAAACAAACACAGCAACTGAATGCATACTGAGATATAAGAAAACATTTTTGGTCTGGGATGGGCATCCAAGAGAATTGGCCGCTGGGAGACTTGGGCGCAGGATACAGCTGATATACGGCTTATCCTGCTGCTGCACAAGTTCCCGGCGGCGTTAAATACTATTCCCCCTCTAGGTCCCTGTGGATGGTGGGGAATTATGTAATTCGGCTTCCAGCTATTGCTGGAAGGTGAATTGCAGTGTTTTAAAAGTAACTTCAGCTTGAAGTTCCTGACAGTGTGCAGCTATAGCCGTAATTCCTATTATGGTCTATGGTGGCGCCGGCTGCGCCCAAGTCTCCTGCGCTGCATTTGCAGTGTTCGCTGGGATAGGGCATTTAATACAGTATACATGGTATAAAGTGTTGTGGCTGTTCCTCCTGTGTGGATAACAACTTCTCATTCTCACACACACACTCTCTACCCTTCAAATATCTCTATAAACAGCATTTTTCGCATCAGGCTGATCAGTAGATAACAGAACAAAGATACGTGAGTATTCCTGAGACACGCAGTGGAGGGGATTTTGATAGTCAGAGGATGAGCAGGAGACGCTAGCAGCAGCCACAGCACTGTTGTACATAGTGTACAAGTTGCTATTAAGGATAAATGGACCTACTTATGAAAATTGTTGCAAATGTAAACAACCAATTGCCATCCTGAAGGACATGTAGAGATGTAATAGGCACATTGCTAATGCCCTATTTGATTTCATATTATATAATATACAGTATTAATAATATATAAATAGCACACTGTAACGATTGTGGAATTCTCTCCGTGGTCAGCGCACAGGACGCGCGCTGACACTGCGGAAATCCTCCACAAGCGTATAATTTGAGAGAACCCAGCAAAAGGTGCAACACACCTGTAGAGGGGAATTCCTGTCAGCAGATGGAGCTGTGGAGTGCAGAAGAACAGATCCTCTGCCCTGCCACAGATGCCAGATAGGAATTGTACGAAGGGAAGAACGCAGGGCAAGATAGCCCTTAAAGAGAGAGAGTGAAGCGACAGAGTGTATGTGTGTCCACCAATCTAGTCGCCACCCAGCGACGATGAACACACAACCATGAAGATCAGGTGAGAAGGCAATCGCAAGAGATGGCGATTGCTAACAATGACACAAGACAGAATAAGCACAGAGGAGGAATGTATGTGTGTGCACCAATCTAGTCGCCAACCTGCGACGGTGGACACACAACAGAGGAAAGCAAATGAGAACGCAATCGCAAGAGAAGCGATTGCGAATGAGAATGAGCACAGGGACAGAATGTATGTAGGTGCACCAATCTAGTCACCAACCCGCGACGGTGCACACACAACAGCAGATATTAAGTAGGAACGCAATCGCGAGAGAGGCGATTGCCAGAGGTGACACAAGGCTAAAGCAAGACAGGGCACGAGAGTAGCAAAGGCACAGCAAATCATACAATGAGAAGATAAGGAAAATAACAAACGCTAACTAAACGCGAACACCGCACTCATTTGCAACAGCAAACACGTTTACAGCGTGATCTCCGCACGTTAAGCGCAACAGAGACAAGCACACCTAACTAACCCCCGCCACCCAAACACGAAACAGAGAATGCGAGCGCTTGCTTAACGGTTACCTCACCGAGCCTACAGCAAGCGTTTGTATCAGACAAGACAGACACACGAACGGGAAACAGGATAAGAAAGATCCACTGCTCTTTCCGCCAGAGCGAGTGTGATCCATGTAAAGCAACAGAGCTTAGCAGGATCCACTGCTCTTTCCGCCAGAGCGAGTGCGATCCAAGTTCAGGGACAGGATAGGAAAGATCCACTGCTCTTACGGCCAGAGCGAGTGCGATCCGAGTAAGACAGATGAAACAGAAGGGGCTACCAGTAGCAACCGCTACACTGGTTAACACCCACAGACAGACAGGGCGATTTCCTATCGACCACCATTGGCGACAGGGCAATCACAGCAGAGAGGCAACATAGACAAAACAGATAAGCAGGCTAACTGCACTAGAGGAGCTGCCTAGTGCAGTCCCCAGAATTACTCTAAGATACCTATAACAATCCAACAGGGAAGGCTAACACTCCAGGAGTGTATTTAACAAACCGTTATGACCAGCAAAGCCTTCTGGTCAGCAGAAGGCTTTTATACTGCCAGCCCTCAAACGAGACAGCTGGGCAATTTGCATGTATGCAAATCCCTCAGCAAAGCAACTCTGAAAATTGTAAGATGAAGTCAGGTCTCTTTTCCAGAGACCTGCATCTCTCAGACATAAGGAATGGTCAAATAGCTGTCTGCCTGTGCAGCCAGCTGAGCGGATCATTACACACACTAAGGGCATATGTTCTGGTTGAATAACTTAGCTTTAAATCTCATCTGTTTCCCTGATCAGTAAATAGATGAATTCATTGAGCCTAATCCAGTTCACTTTTCAGCACTCTGCAATTGAAATACTGTAGTATTTTCTTGCTTGCTGGTGGCTTTAAAGACATTTTATTTATAATGTGAAAAAATAATTTAGGAGAAAATTTAGGCGAAAAGGCGAATTAGCTCTGGCCCATAGTCTCTCATCAGCTCTGTAAACACAAGACAAATTAACTTACCACTAAGCAGAAATCCTGCCAATGACACTCAGGGCTGGGGCCCAATAGACTGTTGCCTGACTCTGGTGGAAAATGCACATTATAAGACAAAAATCGCCCCCAAAAATACAAAAACAAAACATGGCTATTTCTCATGGACTGAAGTTTGATCACTTCCTTCCATTGTGATTTACACTTTAGGAACAAAAGGAGAAATGAAGCATGCAGAATGTTTGCAATCAGGCAAAACCTGGTGGCACTGGTATAAAACATGCCCTGCAATTTTTATTGGTTTATTAACAACCTTGCATTTGTGATTTTGTTACAATTGGAAAAGGATCCCAAAACGTAGCATAATTACCCTAGTATAAAACAGCCCTAAGTGTAATTTCGGGGTAGTTTTCATAATTTACATACAGCTAGTAGCATTCATTCATTAAAAATCATAGGTGCCTGATGGAACATTTTAAATATACGAAGTGGTATTTAACGGAACATCTGTTGGGCACAATGGGGAAATTAGATATTTCTTGAAGTCTCTCAACACGATAGATAAGGTTAATTGGATGGGAATGACAAGGGGGGGGGGGGGGGGGGGCGTAGCTCAGGGCGGGTCTGGGTTGGGTTAATCTTGATATGTATGTTCAAGCCAGTTATATGTATGGATTATTATAAGAGGTATCTTTGATATTAATACTTTGTGATATACAACTGTACATTTTTGACATGTGGATTAACCCAATGGGGTTGTTAATCTTTTAAAACTCAAATTTGTTTAAAACAAAAAAATATTAGGTGGTTTTGATAAACTATAAATTGTGCATTGGACATTTCTGCATATTATCTTGATAAGATCATTATGGCATTTTAAACTTCTGTTGAATACACTCCCAGGGAAAGGCTGCCATCTAGTGGTTTTCTGGTTTTTCAAAGAAGACAATTTGGCACCTGCTTATTCTGACCTCCCTATTCTGACCTCCCTTTAAAAAAAAACACTGAAAGGACATCTAAACTGAACGGTATGTGGAGGCAGCCATATTTCTTCCTTTTTAAACAATACCAGTTGCCTGGCTGTCCTGTTGAGCACTTTGACTACAGCAGTGCCTGAATTACATACCTAAAACAAGCATGTGAATAATCCAGTCAGAAACATCTGATCTGCATGCTTGTTCAGAGTCTATGGCTAAAAGTATTAGAGGCAGAGGATCAGCAGGACAGCCGGGCAACTGGTATAGTTTAAAAGGGAATAAGTATGGTAGCCTCAATATCCCTCTTAGTTCAGGTGTCCTTTAAGTGAGGACACGTACCTTCAGGTTATGTCCTTACCCAAAAAGAGTGAATGCTCTGGGTGATATAAGCAGGAATGTCAAACTCCAGTCCTCAAGGGCCAAGGTCCTCACACATTTTTGGCACAGCTCAAATGAATAAATGGGACTGAATCAGGGAAGGTGCAGTTCATCAAGTAGAGCCCATTTCTCAGTCAATCCTAAACAATGGCATGGTATGGCCCTCGAAGGACTGAAGATCAATACCTGTGGTATAGAGCAGTGTTTCTCAACTTTTCCGACCCAAGCACCCACTATCGCAATTCCGTTCCAGCCAAGTACCCCTCTATACACACACACACACACACACACATATATAAACATATAAACACACACACACATATATATATATATATATATGGACACTATGGAACTCCCTACCTCCACCCATTAGGGCAGCCCCCTCCTTCAACACCTTCAAGAAGGCCCTCAAAACTCACCTTTTCACTCTTGCCTACCACCCCTCACTATTGCTCTAAACCCAGCCGAACTCTGGTCCCCTACCTCTCGTGTCCCTACCTCTCCCTCTAGATTGTAAGCCTTTGGGCAGGGTCCTCACTCCTTTTGTGTCCTACCTGATCATGCACCTCTATTACTGTGCACCCATGCTATGCATTTGAGTGAACCTAACTTGCCTAATCTCTATGCTCCATCCAGTGACTGACTAAGCATTACCTTGTACTCATACTGTGCTGTGTGATCTGGTTTTCTTGTATTCCTGTATTGTCATATTGCTGTTTGTCACCCCTAAATATTGTCTGTAACCTAAATTAATGTCCAGCGCTGTGTAATACGTTGGCGCTTTATAAATACAACAAATAAATAAATAAATAAATAAAATATATATATATACATACACACACATATATATATATATATATATATATATACACATATATACACATGTGTGTGTATATATATATATATATATATATATATATATATATATATATATATAGTATATACACATATATATATATACACATATATTTATATACATATATATATATATATATATATATATAGTGGGTTGCAAAAGTATTCAGTCCCCTTGAAGTTTTCCACATTTTGTCATATTACTGTCACAAACATGAATCAATAAATCAGAAATGCAGTCAAGAGGCCCATGGTGACTCTGGACGAGCTGCAGAGATCTACAGCTCAGGTGGGAGACTCTGTCCATAGGACAACTATTAGTCATGCACTGTACAAAGTTGGCCTTTATGGAAGAGTGGCAAGAAGAAAGGCATTGTTAACAGAAAGCATAAGAAGTCCCATTTGCAGTTTGCCACAAGCCATGTGGGGGACACAGCAACCATGTGGAAGAAGGTGTTCTAGTCAGATGAGACCAAAATGGAACTTTTTGGCCAAAATGCAAAACGCTATGTGTGGCGGAAAACTAACACTGCACATCACTCTGAACACACCATCCCCACTGTCAAATATGGTGGTGGCAGCATCATGCTTGGGGGGTGCATCTCTTCAGCAGGGACAGGGAAGCTGGTCAGAGTTGATGGGAAGATGGATGGAGCCAGATACAGGGCAAACTTGGAAGAAAACCTCTTGGGAGACTGCAAAAGACTTGAGACTGGGGCGGAGGTTCACTTTCCAGGAGGACAATGACCCTAAAACATAAAGCCAGGGCAACAATGGAATGGTTTAAAACAAAACATATCTATGTGTTAGAATGGCCCAGTCAAAGTCCAGATCTAAATCCAATCGAGAATCTGTGGCAAGATCTGAAAACTGCTGTTCACAAACACTGTCCATCTAATCTGACTGAGCTGGAGCTGTTTTGCAAAGAAGAATGGGCAAGGATTTCAGTCTCTAGATGTGCAAAGCTGGTAGAGACATACCCTAAAAGACTGGCAGCTGTAATTGCAGCAAAAGGTGGTTCTACAAAGTATTGACTCAGGGGGCCGAATAATTACGCACACCCCACTTTGCAGTTATTTGTAAAAAATGTTTGGAATGATGTATGATTTTCGATCCACTTCTCACGGGTACACCACTTTGTATTGGTCTGTCACATGGAATTCCAATAAAATTGATGCATGTTTGTGGCAGTAATGTGACAAAATGTGGAAAACTTCAAGGGGGCTGAATACTTTTGCAACCGACTGTGTGTGTGTATATATATATATATATATATATATATATATACACATATATATACACACACACACACACACACACACACACACACACACCGTGGGTTGCAAAAGTATTCGGCCCCCTTGAAGTTTTCCACATTTTGTCATATTACTGCCACAAACATGAATCAATTTTATTTGAATTCCACATGAAGGACCAACAGAAAGTGGTGTACACATGAGAAGTGGAACAAAAATCATACATTATTCCAAACATTTTTTACAACTAAATAACTGCAAAGTGGTGTGTGCATAATTATTCGGCCCCCTTTGATCTGAGTGCAGTCAATTGCCTATAGACATTGCCTGATGAGTGCTAATGACTAAATAGAGTGCACCTGTGTGTAATCTAATGTCAGTACAAATACAGCTGCTCTGTGAGGGCCTCAGGGGTTGTCTAAGAGAATATTGGGAGCAACAACACCGTGAAGTCCAAAGAACACACAAGACAGGTCAGGGATCAAGTTTTTGAGAAATTTAAAGCAGACTTAGCCTACAAAAAGATTTCCAAAGCCTTGAACATCCCAAGGAGCACTGTTCAAGCGATCATTCAGAAATGGAAGGAGTATGGCACAACTGTACACCTACCAAGACAAGGCCATCCACCTAAACTCACAGGCCGAACAAGGAGAGCGCTGATCAGAAATGCAGTCAAGAGGCCCATGGTGACTCTGGGCGAGCTGCAGAGATCTACAGCTCAGGTGGGAGACTCTGTCCATTGGACAACTATTAGTTATGCACTGTACAAAGTTGGCCTTTATGGAAGAGTGGCAAGAAGAAAGGCATTGTTAACAGAAAGCATAAGAAGTCCCGTTTGCAGTTTGCCACAAGCCATGTGGGGGACAGAGCAACCACTTGGAAGAAGGTGCTCTGGTCAGATGATACCAAAATGGAACTTTTTGGCCAAAATGCAAAATGCTATGTGTGGCGGAAAACTAACACTGCACATCACTCTGAACACACCATCCCCACTGTCAAATATGGTGGTTGCAGCATCATGCTCGGGGGGTGCATCTCTTCAGCAGGGACAGGGAAGCTGGTCAGAGTTGATGGGAAGATGGATGGAGCCAGATACAGGGCAAACTTGGAAGAAAACCTCTTGGAGAATGCAAAAGACTTGAGACTGGGGCGGAGGTTCACTTTCCAGGAGGACAATGACCCTAAAACATAAAGCCAGGGCAACAATGGAATGGTTTAAAACAAAACATATCTATGTGTTAGAATGGCCCAGTCAAAGTCCAGATCTAAATCCAATCGAGAATCTGTGGCAAGATCTGAAAACTGCTGTTCACAAACACTGTCCATCTAATCTGACTGAGCTGGAGCTGTTTTGCAAAGAAGAATGGGCAAGGATTTCAGTCTTTTTTTCAAGGGGGCCGAATACTTTTGCAAGCCACTGTATATATACTGTATATATATAATATATACAGTGGGTTGCAAAAGTATTCGCCCCCCCTTGAAGTTTTCCACATTTTGTCACATTACTGCCACAAACATGCATCAATTTTATTGGAATTTCACGTGAAAGACCAATACAAAGTGGTGTACATGTGAGAAGTGGATCGAAAATCATACATCATTCCAAGCATTTTTTATAAATAATTAACTGCAAAGTGGGGTGTGCGTAATTATTTGGCCCCCTGAGTCAATACTTTGTAGAACCACCTTTTGCTGCAATTACAGCTGCCAGTCTTTTAGAGTATGTCTCTATCAGCTTTGCACATCTAGAGACTGAAATCCTTGCCCATTCTTCTTTGCAAAACAGCTCCAGCTCAGTCAGATTAGATGGACAGCGTTTGTGAACAGCAGTTTTCAGATCTTGCCACAGATTCTCGATTGGATTTAGATCTGGACTTTGACTGGGCCATTCTAACACATAGATATGTTTTGTTTTAAACCATTCCATTGTTGCCCTGAAACATTGTTGTTCCATTTTGGTCTCATCTGACCAGAGCACCTTCTTCCACATGGTTGCCGTGTCCCCCACATGGCTTGTGGCAAACTGCAAACGGGACTTCTTATGTTTTCTGTTAATAATGCCTTTCTTCTTGCCACTCTTCCATAAAGGCCAATTTTGTACAGTGCATGACTAATAGTTGTCCTATGGACAGAGTCTCCCACCTGATCTGTAGATCTCTGCAGCTCATCCAGAGTCACCATGGGCCTCTTGACTGCATTTCTGATCAGCGCTCTCCTTGTTCGGCCTGTGAGTTTAGGTGGATGGCCTTGTCTTGGTAGGTTTATAGTTGTGCCATACTCCTTCCATTTCTGAATGATCATTTGAACAGTGCTCCGTGGGATGTTCAAGGCTTTGGAAATCTTTTTGTAGCCTAAGGCTGCTTTAAATTTCTCAATAACTTTATCCCTGACCTGTGTGGTGTGTTCTTTGGACTTCATGGTGTTGTTGCCCCCAATATTCTCTTAGACAACCTCTGAGGCTGTCACAGAGCAGCTGTATTTGTACTGACATTAGATTACACACAGGTGCACTCTATTTAGTCATTAGCACTCATCAGGCAATGTCTATAGGCAACTGACTGCACTCAGATCAAAGGGGGCCAATTAATTATGCACACACCACTTTGCAGTTATTTATTTGTAAAAAATGTTTGGAATCATTTATAATTTTCGTTCCACTTCTCATTTTGTACACCACTTTGTATTGGTCTTTTACCTGGAATTCCAATAAAAATTGATTCATGTTTGTGGCAGTAATATGACAAAATGTGGAAAACTTCAAGGGGGCCGAATACTTTTGCAACCCACTGTGTATGTGTGTGTATGTATATATATATGTGTGTATGTATATATATATATATATATATATATATATATATATATATATATATATATATATATACACCCACTGCAGGTATAGGTGCCCCCAATGCTAGCCATGAGGGAGGGTAAGAATGGTGAAGGTTAGGCATCATGTGAGAATAGGCTTAGGAATTTTATCTATAGAAAAATTATTTAAAGTGAACCTCCAGGCTAAAAATCTACTCAGCAGCGCTGAAACGGCTTGGTGTTTCTTTAACAGTTTCACAGCATCAGACCTTTGTTCTTCTTACCCAAGCCTCATTTTTAGCTGCACAGAAGAATACTGACCGGGCATTTTCCCCGATGCTTTGCAAAGCATGATGTGACTTCTGATGATGTTTTCTTTCTGCTGTTTTGGCGCATTCTCCATCACCTCCTTTCAACCAAAAAGATGGCTGCCCCCATGAAATCTCAAAGATTTGCCTGTTTTTTTTTTTGTTTTTTTTTAAAACAAGGTGGGTAATAGATTATATTACCTATCTATTTTAATTAGCATAACTAATGTAACTTAAGGACAGCATGTTTGTTTAAGCTAAAATTCCACTTAAGTGTAAAAAGCATAGTAAAATATCAGAAAACTTACAGATATTCTATCAGGATTACTGGGTTCACACATTTTTTAGCACCCTTTTTGACAAACATCCACAGAAGATGCAGTTGTAAATTCAAAATAATAAGATACCTCTTGACACTACTTTATGATGTGGTCAACCATACTATTTGCTCTGCTTGAGCTAACATCTTCTGTCTGGTGATATGGATCACCCACATCTATTAACCACCCTGGCGTTCTGATTAAATCGCCAGGGTGGCTGCGGGAGGGTTTTTTTTAAATTAAAAAAAAACTATTTCATGCAGCCAACTGAAAGTTGGCTGCATGAAAGCCCACTAGAGGGCGCTCCGGAGGCGTTCTTTCGATCGCCTCCGGCGGCCAGCAGTAACACGGAAGGCCGCAATAAGCGGCCTTCCGTGTTTCGCTTACCTCGTCGCCATGGCGACGAGCGGAGTGACGTCATGGACGTCAGCCGACGTCCTGACGTCAGCCGCCTCCGATCCAGCCCTTAGCGCTGGCCGGAACTGTTTGTTCCGGCTACGCTGGGCTCGGGCGGCTGGGGGGACCCTCTTTCGCCGCTGCACGCGGCGGATCGCCGTGCTGCAGCGGCGATCAGGCAGCACACGCGGCTGGCAAAGTGCCGGCTGCGTGTGCTGCTTTTTATTTCATTAAAATCGGCCCAGCAGGGCCTGAGCGGCAGCCTCTGGCGGTGTTGGACGAGCTGAGCTCGTCCAGACCGCTCAGCAGGTTAATAGTTATTTACTTAACTTCATGAATTCAATCTATGGACAGATTTCCCTTCATTAGCTTAGTATGAATTTTTTCATGGTAAGAAGTGTGCAAGTAGTGGTATGGAGTGTGTAATTTACCACCTATGCTTCCCTCTAATAAGGCATAGAACAAATAGAACATAATTTATATATGTAGATTCTCCCCAATGGAGGTTTGCTCCTAACGGAAGGCAACATGCATTTACTGTAAATACTCAAATAAGTCTACCTCAATATTTGACCCTTTTAAGCTGGATTTTTTTTAATCACTTAAAGAGACTCCGTAACAAAAATTGCATCCTGTTTTTTATCATCCTACAAGTTCCAAAAGCTATTCTAATGTGTTCTGGCTTACTGCAGCACTTTGCACCATCACAGTCTCTGTAATAAATCAATGTATCTTTCCCTTGTCAGACTTGTCAGCCTGTGTCTGGAAGGCTGCCAAGTTCTTCAGTGTTGTGGTTCTGCTATGAACTCCCCCTTCCAGGCCGCTCTATGCACACTGCCTGTGTATTATTTAGATTAGAGCAGCTTCTCTCTTATCTTTTACAAGCTGGATAAATCGTCCTCTGAGCTGGCTGGGCTTTCACATAGTGAGGAATTACAGACAAGGGAAAAGCTGTTTGCAGGAAGAAAAGAGCAGCCAGTGCATGAGAGATGCAGGGGGAAAGAAACACACAAATGATCTCTTGAGATACAAAAGGAAGTCTGTATACAGCCGCTTGTGTATGGATGTATTTTCTATGTGTGGACATACTGTACATCAACCTACTTCCTGTTTTGGTGGCCATTTTGTTTGTTTATAAACAAACTTTTTAAAACTGTTTTTAACCACTTTTAATGCGGCGGGGAGCGGCGAAATTGTGACAGAGGGTAATAGGAAATATCCCCTAACGCACTGGTATGTTTACTTTTGTGTGATTTTAACAATACAGATTCTCTTTAAGTATAAGTCTATCCAGCAAAGTTAATGGCTGCACTTGGGGACCAGGAGGAGCACGGGAAAAACTATTTTAAAGATTAATCCAGCAAGGCCCCCAACTGCAACCTAAAACTCCTCAGGGCCCCCTACATGTAGTCATTAACTCACTGGTCTGTCCCCATCAGTGTGGCCAATGTCTGAATCCCCAATCTCCCCCTTTTAGTGTGGACAGTATGTGTCCCTTGCATTAATCCATGCCATGCACTGATGAGGATCAAACAATCCGAAACAGTCTGTATGCATGTTGGATTATTATGGCTCTGTACAAATTAACAAGCTGACACATCATTGCATTCCAGCGGTTCTGGAGGTGTGATTAGCTTCTAAGGGTACAATGGTTAACCACTTTGTCCTCCACTACAGTATATCTACGTCAGCTGTGGCACCCTCCAAGCCACAGTGACGTAGATATACTGACCTCCTTGCAGCCCTGCTGTGCACGATCGGGTGCGCTTCAGAGCGCACCCTCCGGCACTGTCAGCTGCAATACTAATTGGTGGAAGGGAACATGTTCCCTTTTGGCCAATTAGTATACCCTCCTCCCATGAATGATCGCTGCAGTAGTGAACTGCAGCGATCCTTCATCTGTCCCCCTCGGCGCACAAATAGTAGTATACTAGTATACTTACCTACCTCGTTCCTGCGACGATCCTGAAGCCTGATCCTCCGATCACCGCTCTGAAGTCAGCCGCATATTGCCGGAAATCCGGGTCCCGGCTTGATGACGTCATCAAGCCGGGACCCGGGTTACCGGCAATATGCGGCTGACTGCAGAGCGGTGATCAGAGGATCAGGCTTCAAGACAGTCGCAGGACCGAGGTAGGTGAGTGTGGCTGCTTGCTTGTGCATTTTTTTTAACTATTTGTGCGCCGAGGGGGCTGCCTAATGGGGGGGGGGGTGCATCTGGATCTATGGATTATTGGGGGGGAGGGGGGGGATATGTAAAGGGGGGGTGCATATGCACGGGGGGACATATGAGTAACCAAGGGGAGGGCCGGGGTTACACATTTTGCACATCTGGGCACCTGGGGGGCCCATAACTTAATACTGGGGGCACATTTGGTTATAATGGGGGGCAGCACTAATCTTGGGGGTACATCTGACTATAATGGGGTAATCCTGATCCAGGGGACACATCTGGCTATAAAGAGGGGCACTATTCTTGGGGGTGCATCTGTCAATCGATTCTGGGGGTGGCAAACACAGGGGACACATCTGGCTATGCTGGGGGGGCTGATATTGGGGACACATCTGGCTATACTGGGGGGGGGGGGGGTGATACTGGGGACACATCTGGATATCTATACTGGGGCGACTTTAACTGGTTACACAGTTTTTATGTCAATCACACTTTTTATTTTTTAACAGAAATTGGTCATTGAGAAATGATGCATTTTTTTATTTTTTCCCCCCTTTTTCCCATTAAAATGCATAGAGAGGAACATTTTATTTGGGACCAAATACCCCCCAATGAAAGCTTAGTTTGTCTTGAAAAAAACGATATATAGATAATTTAAGTAGCACGAGTACAGATGAAGTTATTGGTGATTAAACAGGGACACCGCTAAAGCGTCAAAACTGCTCTGGTCAATAAGGGGAAAACAAGGTCTGGATGCGAAGTGGTTAATTTGCATATATTTAGCAGTGATGCCCTGGGAGACATCTCAAGCTCACTCCAACCTGAATTATCGCAAATTCTTTCTGTTTTAGGAAAGAAAACTTGTTTTTCTTAACATCTTAGTAAGGGGGCTTTTAGGACCATTGTAGTCCCTTACAGACTCCAATGAGTTTTGGGTCACCATTAGCTTGCTGGTTAGTCTGTACCTCTCGGATTTACAAGCCCTACTCCATAGAGCCAAATTAATCCATGCCATGCACTGATGAGAATCAAACAATCCGAAACAGTCTGTAAGCATGTTGGATTATTATGGCTCTGTACAAATTAACAAGCTGACACATCATTGCATTACAGCGGTTCTGGAGGTGTGTTTAGCTTCTAAGGGTACAATGGTTAATTTGCATATATTCAGCAGTGGTGCTCTGGGAGACATCTCAAGCTCACTCCAACCTGAATTATCGCAAATTCTTTCTGTTTTAGGAAAGCAAACTTTTGTTTTTCTCCCCCATTTAGTGGGGTCAATATGTGTCCCATGTCACCTCATTTAGTGGGGTCACTATGTGCTCCCCCTAGTATGTGCCCCAAGATGCAGCAGTGCTAACTGGTGCAGGAAGAGAGTGGAAAGAGGCATGAAAGATAAAAATGAAGTATTTTTAATATACTGTATATCTGAGGTCTACCTGTTCTATTACCAGGAATGTTTCTTCTTCTACCCTCATATCAGCCAATCCCATCCATGCTTGTATTTTCTAGTCTACACCAGAAAACATAGCAGCTACATAGGTCTACAGAGTTTCACTCTCTACCAGCTTCCACGCAGCAGCTTGCCTGTCGTTTCCATAGAGGAAGATTACTGTGCTCTCTGCACAGCTGCACTATGTCAAAGTTGCTGCAGAAGCTTCACTCACAATCCAGTGCAGACAGAGTCCTCGCTTCTCGATCACTCGTGTCGGTCTGCAAGCATTACTATACCTCCAGCTCCTGAAGTCATGTGACATCAGGAGCCAGAGCTAAGCTAAAGCAGACTGGCGTGTGTGGGCCAGAACAGAGGATGCTGCAACCGGCACTGAATTAGTGAGTGACCAGCTTCCATTGCAGTACTCAGCATTCTACTTACAGGGGGAGGATAGAGATGCAGCGAATATTATACCTTCGCAGCTGCTACGACTACAGCCGCAGAGATGCAAGAGTCACGTTCATGCAGTTTAGGAGGCTGCTGGCTCTATCGTGCGGGCAGAAGCCCACGATCGCGATTGTCCCGGCGACAGGGGGGGGGGGGGGGGGGATTGGTGGAAGGGGACAAAAGTCCCCTGAGCCAATCCGTGCTTGTCTGGCGAGAATGAGGACTGTTTTGTTAAAACCAGTGATCATTTTCAAATGGTTCTCCCTCCCGCCACCGATCGTTAGATTAATGAATGGGAACTTTGTTTCATTCATCTCTCTTCTAGGCCCCTGTGACCGCCAGCATCAATGAGATGCCAACGTCCCTTCCGAAGTAACACAGCCACGCATTACTTCCTTATTGTACGCTAATAGGAAATCACGTGCAAGGACATCTTGTGGCCAAATAGTAAAATTACACCTGCATACATTAGGGGATTTTTTTTTTTAAATATGTAAGCAAAGAATGTATATTATTATTATTATTAAATTATGGACTTGTGATTAGTGATGGATGAAAAACTGAAAAAAATGCACCTTTATTTCCAAATAAAATTTAGGAGCTATACATTGTACTAGGGATATAATTTGAACATTGTAATAACTGGGACAAATGCGCAAATAAAATGTGTGGCTTTATCCACAGTTTTACGTTTTATTTTAAAACTGTAACGGGCAAAACCTGAGAAATAATGATTTTTTTCCGTGTTTTCTTATTTCCATAAAAAAAAATGCACTTGGAATAAAATAACTTAGCATAATGTACGACCCTAAAAGAAAGTCCTGAAAAAAACAAGGTATAGATCATTTTGCTGTGATAAGTAGTGATAAAGTTATTGGGGAATGAATGGGAGAAGCGCTGAAATGTGAAAATTAGTTTCGTCCATAAGGGGAAAAGAACCCACTGAAGTGGTTAAGAGGTTTTTTTTTTTTTTTTTTAAAGTGCAAAGTTCCCTTTAACTGCTTAAGGACCTTGATAATTGAAATCTTCGCCCTGTTTTGATGGCTACCTGGCTGCCAGGGCATAGATTTCAGTATACACCAACACCACGCATTCTCGCTGCTTTCGTCGCTCCTGCCGCAGCTTACTCGCTCTGCCATCTCTGTAACGGCAGAGCCCTGTGAGCGGCCCCTATCTATCAACGTAAGCGGCTCCCATTGGCTTACATTGATAGGCAGGGTCAGGAGCCAATGAAAGCGGCTCCTGATCGGCTCACAGGAACTCTGTCAGAGACGGCAGAGTGGGTGGCCCAAGTTCCCGACATGAGGTGGTGACGGCGAGTATGTGCGGCGACTCATCGGTATTCGTTGCTATTCCGCCGTTTCTTGTACCAGTGGTCTGTATTCCTTAAGCGGGCAGAAACCGCTGGTACTTAAGTGGTTAAAAGCGGATCCGAGATGAAAAACTATAACAAGTAACTTGTCTATATATCTTCGCTAAAGTTTAGATAGTTTACACAGCAAATATAGCTGCAAACAGCTTTAATAGAATAAGAATATTTCTTCCTGTAATACAATGACAGCAGCCATGTTGTTTGTAAACATTACACAGAGGCAGGCTTATCTGCATCTTGAGCAAAGAAAACTAATCCCCCCTCCTCCCCTCTGCCTCTGAAATCTCTGGCTAGTAATACCTCCCCCTCCTCCTGCCCAGACTGAGCTCCCATGAGCCCTTGCTACTGTCTGAAAGTGCCTTGGCTCTCTGAAAACCTGTGGGAGTGGTTTATTTAGTTTATAGGGAATTAGAGCATTAAAACAAAAAAGTATTTGGCTTGAGGAATGCCCTATAAACAATAGAAAAGGAACACAATTATGCATTGAGTAAAAGTTCATCTCGGATCCACTTTAAGAAGGTGGTATTGTATTTACTGTGTTTTATCCCTGGGCATTTAGGATCCTTGTCTTTTTGATCACTTCATCATACTCTGGTGCAGCTGCATAACTTATCTGGCACACTGTTTCAAAATGACAAAGCATGTTATCACCTCAAAATATTATGAATATACACAGTATTTATGTGGTAAACAGTAAAACAAACTAGGAAGGAACTTGTACACCCATGTCGGATAGTTTTATTTGAACACAGTGTCTGGACTGCTCACATTAGTCTACAGATGGCAGCATAATGTATTTCGAAATGAACAAATAGCCTAATTTAAAAAAAAAAATGCATTTACTCGGCCAGCTCTGCCATTTAGAAAGGAAAATGTTTGCATTACTTTTAACAGATAGATACAAATGCTTCTCCCTCACAACCAGAAAGACAAAACATAGGCAGACTTCTTAAAATAAAAAAATAAAAACTGTGGCTTCTTATCGGTATTTACAAGGATGCTGCTACCCACATGGCCGTTACATTTCTGAACAAAACGTTTTATTGCCAAGTGTAGTTGTATCTTCCGCTTTTGTAAACAAAACTTGTCTCTTAATTTTGGTAGGAAAATTAGGCAGGATTTTTTTTTTGTTTCCAAGATGTACAGGAACAAATATATAAAAAAAATTCAAGGTAGAAAAAATTGCAATAACTTAATAGCTCATTGGGGTTTTGTAGGTGTCAGGGAATGGAATGGACATGTGGCCTGATCCTGTAACCAAAGGAAGTATTCCAGCATTTGGGACCACATTCCAGGAGAGAGTCAGCGTGATGTTCCGGTTACCCCTGGAAGAAAATAATACAACGTTATCAGCATGGAGTACCAAGGTGACAGATTCAACAATGTACATACAGTATGACCATAACCTCACACTGGGACACGAATCAATTGGTTGCAACCTTATCCTCCTTTTGCCATTTTAAAAACCAACGCACTGTCCTTTAACGAGGTGGTCAGCTATAAGTGATTCTCCATACAAAGCTTTGCTGCCTCTAAACCCATCTCCCAGAGGGAAACTATGTGCAGGCCCTTTGTAAGGTCGCTGGCAGGACCAGTGTAATTCGCTAACCACTCCAGGGAAATCCCAGATACTGCACGGGTCAAACGTCAGTCACCCTGATGCGGCGTCTCACAAACACAGTAGAAGAGGGAGGAAGAGAGAGTAGCGGTCACAAGGGACAGCACGTGATGCATTTCAATTCGTCACAGAGTTTCATCAGACATATGCCAGATGGCATGCCTGTCCAAAGCTTTACACTTGTATCAGCCAATCACAATGGAAGCTCAAATAAAGAGGTGGAGCTGAACGATGACAATGGGGCAGCAACTTTTCACTTTAACCAGTTCAGGACCACAGGCCCCCCAGTGACCAGGTGATTTTTTACAATACAGCACACTGCCGCTTTAACAGTGCACTGCATGGCCATACAACTTAGCACTCAAATGACCCTGCCCTCCTTTTCTTGCCACCAACACAGCTTTCTGTTGATGGCATCTGATTGCTGCTATCAGGGCTGTGGAGTCGGAGTTGGAGTCGTGGAGTCGGAGTCGTGGAGTCGGGCAATTTTGGGTGCCTGGAGTCGGGAAAAAATGCACCGACTCCGACTCCTAATGAATTTGTAACTGTAATGAAAATAGAAAATATGATAAAATGTTCTATTTCTCAGAGAATAGTCATTAAAAATAATGTATATATACAGTAATAGCTGTGCTTAGTCCACAAAAATGAAATAAACCAATCAAAATTAGTTACTTGTGCTGCTTCAATAAAGCAGTCCCCGTATTTTTAAGGTCAGATATACACATCTGATTGTGACAGTATATATGATGTGTACACAGGAATCTCTTATATATACTAAATAACATCTATGCTGTAAGAATAAAGCCTGATGTGTAGCTGTGTCACTAATAGAGATGGTCCACGAGATGGAAATAATTCTGCATTGATGCTGATTTATGCAAATGTATGCACTCCCTTTGCTGATGAAATCAAATAATTTGATATGTTATTAAAATTTGGTTTGGTGACTACAAATTAAAGGGTAACTGAGACGGATGAAAAGTAAAGTTTTATACATACCTGGGGCTTCCTCCAGCCCCCTTCAGGCTAATCAGTCCCTCACTGTCCTCCACCACCCGGATCTTCTGCTATGAGTCCTGGTAATTCAGCCAGTCAGCACTGTCCGGCCGCATGCCACTCCCACAGCCAGGAACATTCTGCACCTGCGCAATAGTGCTGCACAGGTGTAGTATGCTCCTGGCGGCGGAGTGTGTGCATGCACACTACGCCGGACTGGCTCAAGTACCTGGACTCATAGCAGAAGATCCAGGTGGTGGAGGAGGACAACGAGGGACTGATTATCATGAAGGCGGCTGGAGGAAGCCCCAGGTATGTATAAAACTTTAATTTCATCTGTCTCAGGTTTACTTTGTTACACAGTAGTACTATACTCTACATATGCACTCCCCACAGAGCTGCAGGGAATCCACTGAGAATGCTGTGCACATTGAACACAGAGGTGTTGTCTGTCACCCATAAACCTTGTTCAGATTGTGCATGAAGAATGTGTAATAGAGGAAGAATCTTCTCATTCCCCTGCACAGTGCCTGCACATCATTCTTACATGCACCCACACTTACATTGCCTAGGGCCTGATAGATTGTTCCGGTTTGTACCTTTTACAAGTACTCTTACCAAGGACTAGTTTTAGTCTAAAGGGAATAAATATAGTAGTCTACATATCCTTCTCACTTCAGTTGTCTTGTGAAATTCCTAAGCGTTGGCAGTTAAGAGACGAATTTCATGTTACATACTTTTAATCAACAAAATTGTAATATGCAAATTAGAGGAGTCGGAGTCGTGGAGTCGGAGTCTGTGGAATCCTAAACTGAGGAGTCGGAGTCGGTGGATTTTTGGACCGACTCCACAGCCCTGGCTGCTATGATGTAAAAAATTTTTTTTTTATTTATTTTTTATATATAAATTTCCCTATTTTTGTATTATTTTCATCCATCTTGCCCCAAGATCCAATCAGTGATCACCTCTCATAGGCATCAGCCTATGAGAGGGGATCACTTGTTGGCCATTCGAGGGGACAGCTTTGCCACCCAGCTGTCCCCTGTACAGCGCTGAGCTAGATCGCATCGCTGTACAACCAAATAAAAAAAAAACAACAGGCCGTCGCTCAGTGGGATGTGCTATACCCACCCATCGATCGGCGTTAGGCGGTCCTGAGGCTGCTACCCTCCCGCCGCCAATTGGCATTAGGCGGTCTGGAGGGGCTTGAAGTGGACCTGAACTCTTGCAGAGAGCACAAGGAAAACATAGCGAAATGCACCCTGTATGTATTTAGAAAGCTTAGCCTGTCTAAATCCCCCTTATCTGTGACTAAGCACAAGTTGCAATTTGCTACCTCAGTTGTGTAAGCTACTTGCCAAGGCAGTAATCTACTGGTAAACACAGGATGTTAACAATATGTCTGCTTCCATGAAAGCAAGAAGTAGGCAAACTGCAGATGTACTGCAGGATTTGTATTGGCTGTAACAAAGAAATTTTTTTCTTTAAAGGTTATTATGCTTTTGCATATCTTTTAGAGCAGAGAGGAAGTTCTGATTTTATTGCTGCTTTAAAAGAGCACTCGTAAAACTAAATGGCCACTGCCTGTTGTAAGCGCCCCTTTAAGAACACCATCATTGTTCAATTCCCCTCTATTTGCTCTTCAGGCCAAAAGATTGCGCTTGGGTCGGAGGCTCTGTTCACACCGGATGGATCAATAAACGAATCAGTGTAAAAAAAATCTGTGAAACAAAATCAGTTTTTATTTGGCACCAGTTTTTGATCCATTTTGTTAGCGCGCGGTCAATGCGACATGTCCGTTGGTCTAGAAATGTTGGCGCAGACTCAAACGTGCCGAATGGATCCATTGTAACAGCAATGTGAACGGAATACAGTAGGATTGGTTCACCTCCGTTAGGATCCGGACCGTTTAGCACCGCTAATCGGACTGCTTTTTGTGCCAATGTGAACCAGGCCTAAACCAGATCACATTAATGTAAATGTGTTACTGCTATTTACATTTCGTTGCCGTCTGGTTGTGTCCTAACATTTATCGAATCACAAATGAAAAGCACAGCAAATAGCATGTAACAAGGAACATTTCCTAAGCACTAGTACTAAAAGATCTGGCTTTGAAAGTCTCCAAGTTCTTATTCATTTATAGAGCCCATCAGACAATATCTAAGAGCAAATAATCACCACACTAACAGGTTCTCTTTAAGAAAAACTCTGCTACATGGGAGTTCTTAATAACAATAAAAATTAAGTAGTAAATAAATGACATGACAACGACTACCCTCTACTAGTCCCTCTCCAACAGTCAGAGCTGATCGATGTTTTAATGTCTACATTCCTGATGATTGGTTTCAGATTCCAGCAAGCAATACTATGCTCGTAACATTCAGGAAACTAGAGTACAAGCGATATCAAACAGCGATAATTAAACAGCACCACTTTGAAGTAGTCTTGACGTCTTGATCTTGAGCAGAACTCTCCTTACTGTCACCACAAATCAATCACAAAACTTTCTGGCGCCAAAGAGTAAACAGACATCAGCTTTTTCTGTCAGGTTTCACCTTATAAATTTTATCTCCTGCACTCGCTTCTTGAAGAGAGCACATTTTAATAAAAACAATATATTTTTTCCAGATGCTTACTTCAGACCATTTCCATCGTCAAAGAAAAAATACTTTGATTTCATCTCCTTTAGAGACAACTTTGGGTTATCCCCCCGAAGGATGATCTTGTCCCACAGCACAACCTGGTTCAAAGCCTAAAATGAAATCGGAAAGATATTCAGCAATAATATTTCACAGATTCTGCCACATAGCATGCAAAGAACTAACAGAATTAAAGTGAAGTGTATAAAAAGAACTGTGTGGAACAATGCAAAGTGGGATCATGCTGAGATATAAGAGCAAAAGAACCAAAAGCAGAAAGCTTACTTAAAACATTATAAAACAACTATTGCTTGTGTAATTTAATGAGATTATAAGAGATACGATTTATACATCTTGGGCCAGAATGTTTGAAAATTAGAAAGCTAAGAGAATGAGCAATATTGGGATTAACTTTAATCCGATCATGTTCAAAAGTGAAGAGCAAACAGGTTTCTTTAGCCTCTTAAAACCTAAAATGAAGTAATGAAATAGATATTCACTTACCTGGGGCTTCTACCAGCCCCCTGCGCCCGCCCTTAATGATCCTTCGTCCCCGTCCCCCCAAGGTTAGTTTTGCTTTCGGCCGACTACAAGTCAGGAGGGCACTGCGCCTGCCCGGCCTTGGCCGAGTACACACTCGTTCATGTTCCCGTCAGCCTGACCGTCAAGCACAGGACGCTCTCGCCAATGTGAACGCGTAGGAAGATGCATGCGGCTAGGGCCATGCACGTGCAGTGGCCCGCCGACTGGTAGTCGGCAGAAATTTAAACTAAGCGGCAGTGAGGGAGCAGAGGATCGTTGAAAACTGGCGCGGGCCCCGGCTGCAAGGGGCTGGTAAGGTAAGTGAATATCTTTTACTTTAAACTGTCTAAACGTCATCTAGAGTCAAAATAGAAAAAAGACAGTGTAGTGCAAAGAGTGTATAAATGTGTAACTTTCTGTAACAGGGCAGTGGTGTGCAACCACCTCCTCTCTCCAGCCACCTGTCATTGTGCCAAGAGTTAGCACCAGGTCACCTACGTGACAAATGTAAGGTGATGTGCACATGTGCCAATGTGGCCTAATGTTAAGCTAGACCTACATGGATCAATTACAGACCCGATATGCTAAGGCAATCAAACCCTTAACAAAACTGTATGAGTCTCAATAGAAATCAGCAGCAATTTATTAAGCATTAGTTAAACTGCAAGTACAGCAGAATCCCTTTATAGCCTAAGGCCCATATGCAATTCACTTTTTCACCTGAGTTTTCTCCTAGGTGATAATTTTAAATTTACCAATAAAATTTATTTTTAGCCACCAGCAAGCAAAAAAAATGCTCAAAATAATTTTAATAGTACTGTCTAACCTACTGTTTGGTACTTTTTAAGTTGAAAAGTGCTGGAAAGTTATTTTAAATTAAAGGTGAAAAATTATCTCCTAGGAGAAAACTCAGGTGAAAAAGGCAATTGCATATGGCCCTAAGTGTCGAACTATGGCCCGTGGGCCAAATTTGGCCCGCAGTGCCATAAAACCTGGCCTGTTTAAATTTACATTGATTTTGGCCCCTGGCCACGTGCATGGCTCCGCCCCCTCCCGCAGGCCCAGACCGCTCACAGGCATGGGAGCACAGCGAGCGTGCACATGCATGTGCAGAAGGGCACTGCTGCCTGTGACTGGCCAGATAACCAAGGGTGGTTTACAAGAGAATGGAGTGGGAGGAGAGGGAACCCATGCACCTAATGAAGCTGGAGGAAGCCCCAGGTATAGTATAAATACACCCACACAGCCCATCTCAGGTACACTTTAACCACTTGCCGACTGCCCACAGCCGATGGGCGGCGGCGGCAAAGTGGACGCCGAAAGGACCGCAATACGCCCAAGGGCTTTGCGTCCTTTCGGCATGCCGGGGGAGCGATCGCGTCATTGATGACGCGTGCTTCCCTGGCAACTGGCTCCGCCCACCCGCGACGACAACTCGCCGGACGTTCGGAAGCGCCGCGTTAACCCCGCGATCGCCGCTACAAAGTGTATAATACACTTTGTAATGTATACAAAGTGTATTATACAGGCTGCCTCCTGCCCTGGTGGTCCCAGTGTCCGAGGGACCACCAGGGCATGCTGCAGCCACCCTAGTCTGCACCCAAACACACTGATCTGCCCCCCCGCCCCCTGATCGCCCACAGCACCCCCCAGACCACTGTATGCACCCAATCACCCCCCCTAATAACCCATCAATCACTCCCTGTCACTATCTGTCAATGCTATTTTTTTTTTTAATTCCCTAAACTGCCCCCTGGGGACTCCTGATCACCCACCCCACCCCTCAGATTCTCCCCAGACACCCCCTGTGTACTGTATGCATCTATCCCCCCTGATCACCTGTCAATCACCCATCACCCACCCCCTGTCACTGCCACCCAACAATCAGTACCTAACCTGCCCCTTGCGGGCAATCTGATCACCCACCCACACCATCAGATCGCCCGCAAACCCGCCGTCAGATCACCTCCCAAGTGTATTGTTTACATCTGTTCTCTTCTCTAAACACCCACTAATTACCCATCAATCACCCATCAATAACCCCCTGTCACTGTTACCTATCAGATCAGACCCTAATCTGCCCCTTGCGAGCACCCAATCATCCGTCCACACGCTCAGATTGCCCTCAGACCCCCCCCCCCCTCCTTATCAATTCGCCAGTGCATTAAGTACATCTGTTCTTCCCTGTAATAACCCACTGATCACCTGTCAATCACCTATCACCCATCAATCACCCCCTGTCACTGCCACCCATCAATCAGCCCCTAACCTGCCCCTTGCGGGCAATCTGATCACCCACTCACACCATCCGATCGCCTGCAGACCCGACGTCAGATCACCTCCCAAGTGCATTGCATCTGTTCTCTCCTCTAAACACCCACTAATTACCCATCAATCACCCCCTGTCACTGCTACCCATCAGATTAGACCCCTATCTGCCCCTAGGGCACCCAATCACCCGCCCACACCCTCAGACCCCAGCCCTGATCACCTCGCCAGTGCATTGCTTGCATCTATTCCCCCCACTAATCACACCTTGAGACACCCATCAATCCCCTCCTGTCACCCCTAGCACACCTACCCATCAGATCAGGCCCTAATTTGCCCCGTGTGGGCTCCTGATCACTCGGCCAAACCCTCAGATCCCCTTCAGACCCACTTCCGATCACCTCCCCAGTGCATTGATTGCATCTATTTTCTCCTCTAACCACCCCCTGAGACACCCATCAATCACCTCCTGTCACCCCCTAGCAATCCTATCCATCAGATCAGGCCCAATACAACCTGTCATCTAAAAGGCCACCCTGCTTATGACCGGTTCCACAAAATGCGCCCCCTCATAGACCACCTGTCATCAAAATTTGCAGATGCAAATTTTGAGACATTTGTTTTCCAGACTACTCACGGTTTTGGGCCCGTAAAATGCCAGGGCAGTATAGGAACCCCACAAGTGACCCCTTTTTTTAGACAAAAAAACACCCCAAGGTATTCTGTTAGGTGTATGACGAGTTCATAGAAGATTTTATTTTTTGTCAAAAGTTAGCGGAAATTGATTTTTATTGTTTTTTCACAAAGTGTCATTTTTCACTAACTTGTGACAAAAAATAAAATCTTCTATGAACTCACCATACATCTAACGGAATACCTTGGGGTGTCTGCTTTCTAAAATGGGGTCACTTGTGGGGTTCCTATACTGCCCTGGCATTTTAGGGGCCCTAAACCGTGAGGAGTAGTCTAGAAAACAAATGCCTCAAAATGACCTGTGAATAGGACGTTGGGCCCCTTAGCGCACCCAGGCTGCAAAAAAAGTGTCACACATGTGGTATCGCCGTACTCAGGAGTAGTATAATGTGTTTTGGGGTGTATTTTTACACATACCCATGCTGGGTGGGAGAAATCTCTCTGTAAATGGACAAACGTATGTAAAAAATTTACAGAGATATTTCTCACACCCAGCATGGGTATGTGTAAAAATACACCCCAAAACACATTATACTACTTCTCCTGAGTACAGCGGTACCACATGTGTGGCACTTTTTTGCACCCTAAGTGCGCTAAGGGGCCCGAAGTCCAATGAGTACCTTTAGGATTTCACAGGTCAGTTTGCGACATTTGGTTTCAAGACTACTCCTCACGGGTTAGGGCCCCTAAAATGCCAAGGCAGTATAGGAACCCCACAAATGACCCCATTTTAGAAAGAAGACACCCAAAGGTATTCCGTTAGGAGAATGGTTAGTTCATAGATTTTATTTTTTGTCACAAGTTAGCGGAAAATGACACTTTGTGAAAAAAAACAATTAAAATCAATTTAAGCTTACTTGTGACAATTGTGTGTAAAATCAAAAAATTGTCATTTACAGAGATATTTCTCCCACCCAGCATCGGTATGTGTAAAAATACACCCCAAAACACATTGTACTACTTCTCCTGAGTACGGCAATACCACATGTGTGGCACTTTTTTGCAGCCCAACTGTGCTAAGGGGCCCAAAGTCCAATGAGCACCTTTGGGCTTTACAGGGGTGCTTACAATTTAGCACCCCCCAAGATGCCAGGACAGTAAACACACCCCACAAATGACCCCATTTTGGAAAGTAGACCCTTCAAGGTATTCAGAGAGGAGCATAGTGAGTCCGTGGCAGATTTCATTTTTTTTGGTCGCAAGTTAGAAGAAATGGAAACTTTTTTTTTTCTTTTTTGTCACAAAAGTGTCATTTTCCGCTAACTTGTGACAAAAAATAAAATCTTCTATGAACTCACCATGCCTCTCAGTGAATACTTTGGGATGTCTTCTTTCCAAAATGGGGTCATTTGGGGGGTATTTATACTATCCTGGAATTTTAGCACCTCATGAAACATGACAGGTGGTCAGAAGAGTCAGAGATGCTTAAAAAAATGGGAAAATTCACTTTTGGCACCATAGTTTTTAAACGCTATAACTTTTACCCAATCCAATAAATATACACTGAATGTTTTTTTTTTATCAAAGACATGTAGCAGAATAACTTTTGCGCTCAAATGTATAGGAAATTTTACTTTATTTGAAAAATGTCAGCACACAAAGTTAAAAAAAAGTCATTTTTTTTTGACAAAATTCATGTCTTTTTTGATGAATATAATAAAAACTAAAACTCGCAGCAGCAATCAAATAGCACCAAAAGAAAGCTGTATTAGTGACAAGAAAAGGAGGTAAAATTCATTTAGGTGGTAGGTTGTATGACCAAGCAATAAACCCTGAAAGCTGCAGTGGTCTGAATGGAGAAAAAGGCTCTGGTCCTTAAAGAGAAACTCCAACCAAGAATTGAACTTTATCCCAATCAGTAGCTGATACCCCCTTTTACATGAGAAATAGAATGATTTTCACAAACAGACCATCAGGGGGCGCTGTGTGACTAATTTTGTGCTGAAACCCCTCCCACAAGAGGCTCTGAATACCGCGGTACTCTGGGCAAACTGCCACAATGTAACAATGTTCACAGACAGGAAATGGCTGTTTAAAGCTGTCTGTAACAGCCAGAGCAGCTAGAAACAGCTACATAACTTGCCCACAGTAACAATGTCACCATGTAATACATGTCAGAATGTGAATCTGGGAGAGGAAAGATTTTACAATGAGCAAACACTGACTAAATCATTTATACATAATTATTGTAAAAATGAAGCACTTTTTTTAATTTAATTATTTTCACTGGAGTTCCTCTTTAAAGAGACACTGAAGCAAAAAAATAAATATGATATTATGATTTGTCTGTGTAGTACAGCTAAGAAATAAAACATTAAGATCAGATACATCAGTCTAATTGTTTCCAGTACAGGAAAAGTTAAGAAACTCCAGTTGTTATCTCTATGCAAACAAGCCATTAACTCTCTGACTAAGTTTAGTCCTGGAGAGGGCTGTTATCTGACTTTTATTATCTCAACTGTTTTCTTTTTCTCTGCTAGAGGAGAGGTCATTAGTGCACAGACTGCTCTGAAAGACTCATTTTGAATGCTGAATGTTGTGTAATCTGCACATATTATAGAATGATGCAATGTTAGAAAAAACACTATATACCTGAAAATAAAAATATTAGAATATTTTCTTTGCTGCTAATCTTCTAGTAATTATTCATAGTACACAACCAATTCACCATATCATATTTTTTTTTTCGCTTCAGTGTCTCTTTAAGGGGTAGAAAGACTGTGGTCCTCAAGTGGTTAAAGAGAAATTCTTGCTGCGTGTTTATGCCTGTGACTGCCACAGCATGAATCCAAGCTGAATTCTAATTGGCCAAGCCATCCTTGCTGTGTTCAGATAAGATCCAGACAAGGGATCTGTGGCCGAATTGCATCTACTCTACAAAAAACACAAATTCTGTAGAACTGCTGGGTCCCCAGCTCAGCAGCAGTATAGACAGCTATATTATTTGGCTGCAGTCTACCTTTTAAATGTTTTACATACACTTAAATTGAAAAGGAGGAGGAAAAAAAAAATCACTTACATTACTTTTAGTGGCATATTCCGCTGACAGGTATATAAAAAGCTGCTTCACGTTCCAATCAAATATTGGCTGCAGATGTACGCAAATTAAGAAAAACTCTACAATGCAAGATTTTCATACTTTATTTAGGAACGGCAAAAATGCATGCAAACAATGGGATCCATAAACTCTCCATTTAATTCCACTAACAAAATCAGAGACTGCAGTGTTCTCCCCAGGCCCTGTTAGCCGGGTGCTCCACCCGGCTAGTTTTAATGAGCAACCGACTGTCATCTGCTCACCTCCTCTGCTGTAAGCAGAGTTGTGCACGGAAGCACCGGCCCTGTATTCTCATATATAACCCCACCCGGCTACTTTTTCATGCCACCCAGCTACTATTTCATGCCACCCGGCTGGAAAAAAAAATTCTGGGGAGAACTCACTCCAGGCTTGAATACCATAAAACTTTCCTCATCCTCCCTCTGGTCATTACTATGCTATGCCTGGTTAAAGTTATTCATCCTGCTACTTTTTTGGTATTCTTCGAGCAGCCTTTAGTACTAATGTCCCAGAGTAGTTCCGAAGACGAGTGTGTGCACTGTACAGATGTGCTCAGCTTTTGAATTGCTCAGAGATGCAAGTAGTTCCAAAGGCTGCCCGCGGAGTACTGAAGTGCTATTCGGCCTAGCAGGTAGAATAACTACGCAAAAACAATGAGAGGAACCAAGGACTAGGAAGGCTGTATGGTATTCAAAGTCTTCCCTCTACTTAGGTATGTATTTCAAAGTTACTCAAGTTACTCCAGTGACCTACTAATGATGTCAACATCCAGAATCAGAATCAATGTATTTCGCCAAATACAACGGGAGTTGTACCCAGAATTATTTTTGGCACATACAAGGTCTGTGATGGTACAGTACCTTAGAGTAACCTTAAATTCCATCTCCAGAAAACAACAATTACATTAGTTTTGGACAGTGTGAAAAGGTGCTGAAAATAAAGAGTCAGTAAATACAGTATACCAAATGCCATTTAAAAGTCAACCTCACAAAGTCCTGCAACTTCTACATCCATAACATCTGCAAGATCCACCGTTTCCTGACTTCTGTCACCAAACTCCTCATCCATGCCCTCATAATTTCCCACCTTGACTACTGTAACGCCCTTCTGTCTGGTCTCCCTATGACCCGAATTGCCCTGCTGCAGTCCATCATGAACGTGGCAGCCAGAATTATCCACTCCTCCCATTGCTCCACCACGGTGGCTCCCCTCCGTGAATCCCTCCACTGGCTTCCTATCCAGTCCAGAATCAGATTCAAGATACTGTGCCCAACCTACAAATCTGTCCACAAAACTTGTCCAACCTACATTTCCAATCTTACCTAGAGCTACACACATAGCCACTCACTGCCCTCCTCCAATGAACTTCGCCTGACTGCAACCTCCCTCCCCCCCCCCCCCCCCGACAACACCAAATCCGATGCACGCATCCGGGATTTCTCAAGAACCGCTCTATGGAACTCCCTACCTCACCCTCATTAGGGTTTCCCCTTCCTTCAACATCTTCAAGAAGGCCCTCAAAACTCCCTTTTTCACTCTGGCCTACCCCTCCTCACTACTCGTACTAAATGCGACTTCATTGCAGCATAAGATCAATTATTTTTGTTTATGGTTCCATATGTCGGTTTAGAGGCTCGCAGTGGATTTTTGTCCCTATGTGCGCTTTTTGTTGTTTTATGCTTCGCCGCATGCGTGTTCTACATTGTAGTAGAGACCGCTTTCACTTTAGATGTGCTCTTTATGGCACGCTTAAGTACTCTTTATGCGTAATCATAGCCGCATTACACTGCTGTGTATATACATTTGCATAACCTTGCATAATTTCCATCTATCGGATACCTATGGGATCTGTCTTGCATGATCACTATGGATGTTCTTCACTTTCACCACTTAAGGTCCCTGGAGCTCCCATGGAGGCTGTTTTATCATTTCATTGTTTTTACTATGCATACAGATTTATGCACCTGCTTAGTATAGTACATTAGACGCGCTTTTCATTGCACACCTGAGTACACTTCATGCATATTTATAGCCGCACTGCACTGCTATGTGCTTCATTGTTTACGTTTTTATGATCGTATGCGTCATTGCATACGCATTGGATTTTTTTTTTTTTTTTCCCTTCACAGGAAGAACTTGTGCTCCACTTGACCCTGGTGGAGTGCAAGGCTACTTCCTGAGTTCCAGTGACTACTTCTGGTACAGGAAGTGCCTGCTTTTCATCTAGAAAGAAGTTTTTACATTGGAAAGATATGCCCTAGGGCAGAGTAATCAATCTAGCTTTTAATTTAGCCTTAACTAGCCTACTACGAATTGAATATGCAGGTAATATTGCATTCACCTCTTTTTATTCACACTATCTGAGAGATCTTTTGCTACTGTCTCTCTGACACAATGCAATTTGTCACAATGTTTTATTTCATGTTTGATGCTTTCTGCCTTTGACTAGTGTAGTCTGAATAAGGTGGAGCCTAACCACTCCCACTTTTTAATTCAAAAATGTTATAAAGTTGGTGCTGGCCGCCTGGTCGCCTTTCTCCCCTGATGACGCAAGATTGCGAAACCGGTCGGGAAGGCGACAGGCGGCACCATTTTATTTGAGGTCTTCTATTGACCATTTTATGCGCGCTACTTTTTCGGGGTTCCCAGTGCATGGGCCCCGTATGTGAGTTTTCCTTTATCCTTGTTTTTAATTGTTTTACTTGTTATGTAATAAAGACGGTTTACACTTAGATGTGCCGTACATCTCTTTCATGTCACTATCCTACTGGACTCCCCTTTGGTGAGTCTCTGCGATCTCAGGATATCTACTATATTCCGGAGGAATCTGTAGTGTGCAACATCGCTGGTGAAACGACAACATTTGAAAGTTCTGCGGACCACCTATCAAACTCGTTTACAACCTTATAATGTGGGTTGTTGGAATCTGGTAAGCCTTGCTTCTTTACCCTTTTGTTCGAAGATCCTGTATACCAAAAAATGATGAAAGCTGTATTACTATAGACCTGCGCTGACTTTATATATTCATTGCTTGTGTGGACTTTTGGACATTGTCCTTCTCGGCTGCGGTCGCCTTCTGCCTTGGCGCTGACACTTGTTTTTTATTTTTACCCCTCCTCACTAGTGCTCTAAATCCACAGCTGAACTCTGGTTCCCTACCTTTCGTTTCCTTACCTCTGCCTCTCGATTGTAAGCTTTCGGGCAAGTCCTCCTCCTTATGTCTCCTACCTGTTCATGCACCTCCATTACCATACACTCATCCTATGGATCTGAGTAAACTCTTGAGTGAACTCGACTGGTCTAATCACCATGCTCCCATCCAATGACTGACTAAGCATTATCTTGTACTCATACTGTGTTGCATGATCTGGTTTGCATGTATTCCTGTATGGTCGTATTGCTGTATGTCACCCCTAAATATTGTCTGTAACTTTAATGTCCAGCGCTGCGTAATATGTTGGCGCCTTATAAATACAATAAAGTGAGAGTAATACGGAGGCTGCCATATTTATTTCCTTTTAAACAATACCAGTTCCCTGGTGTCCTGCTGGTCTATTTGGCTGCAGTAGTGTCCGATTCAAACCAGAAACAAGCATGCAGCTTATCCAGTCAGATCTGATAATATTGTCAGCAACACATGATCTGTCACATGCTTGTTTAGGGTCTGTGGCTAAAAGTATTAGATTGCAAAGGGAGAAACAGAGGTGTGTGCATCTAACCAGTTTCACCTGACTGGTAGGCGATTGCAGTTCGCAACGCTTTGCCATTTTAATTAGACGAGAGTCAGTTAAATTTCAAATTTGAATGAGTCAATAGACTTGAGGCAGCCAGTATATAAGTCAGGTGAAACTGGTTAGATGCATACACCTCTGTTTCTCCCTTTGCAATGCTAAAAGTATTAGAGGCAGAGGATCAGCAGGACAGTCAGGCAACTGGTATTGCTTAAAAAGAAATAAATATGGCAGCCCTACATATCCCTCTGACTTCAGCTGTCCTTTAAATATAAAAAACAAACAGGAAAAAAAAATAAAAAAATACCAATTTCAGTAGGACAATTGAAAAATATGAATAGCAGGCACCATATACTGTCCTGACATGATCCCCTTAATACTGCAGAGAGTAACCTATCTTGGATGGAATGAGAAATGCCATAAGTGTGTAGTCTAGGGAAATGTGAAACCCTTCACACTGAAGACTATCACATATAGGATGATAAGACACCTTTACTTTTTATAACTACAGGAAAACACACAAATGAGGATCTTTCAGACATCTCTCACATCTGTCTCCTTTCACCACAGCATTCCTGCCTTTGCAATCCATTTAAAAAGCAATGTTCTAACACAATATGGCAAAAAAATATGTTTTGGCAGCTGAGAATATATATTCTGGGTAAAGTAAACACTGCAGCAATAATTTGATCTACGAAAGTATTTTTGGCAACTCTAACAAAAGTAAACATAACCTTGGGACTGTGTGCCTGCAGAACATGTTATCAGAGGGATTAGGTTTATCAGCAGTCAGGCCCAGAAAGGATGGAAAATGCATATAACAGTTTTCAGTGCGCTTTATAAAGGATATCTGCATTTATATCGAATATGATGAATCCAAGGTCGCTCCTCTCTCTGGGGCCGGTGAAATCTTCCACATTTTCTCTGGGGGAAAAAAAAAACAGAATTGCCAAATTAGCTTTTAATTAAATTCTGAATGTTAGGACAGCAAATTTAGAGACACTGTAACAAATTCCTCAGTACGACCACCTTACATTACCATCAGCTGCAATTGAAACTTGTAATAGAACTGGGTGGTGGAAAGGGGCATATATGGGCATACATGTAAAGAGGGCACCACGACACAGTAATTTGGGCACTGGAGAGGTTAGTAGAATATCATTAAAAATAACACTAGGAAGTTATAATTCTGATAGTAAAATATCAGTAAATTTTAGATATTTTACCAATGTTAAACACCTAACCCATTTCTCATACAAGCCCTTTCTCTACCAAGGCGCGCCTTATCTGACATTCCCACCCATTGCATAACCCTTTCAGACCCCCACAAGTACATAACCCTAACTGACCCCCCCCCCCCCCCCGACATGCCTAGTCAGCCGTTCCTTTTTACGAGCTTATACGCATGATTACGATGCATGCAATTGTTCAGGACTGTCGCTTGATGTCTAATGAGACCCACACATACAACTTTTGTCAACTGTCATTTGTTGGCCAGAACTGTGAAAATATGGTGGACAATACATTTGTTGCGGTTCCTTATTCAGCAGAAATGACGTACGCAGGGCGAGTTCATATTGTGGAACTTCAAGCACACAGAGGGATATAAACTAACCTATGCTGTTTGACTGAATTGAGAGTGATAGAGACTAAACTATGTTGTCTGATGGAACTAAGAGGGATATAGACAAAACTACCATATATCTTCGAATATAAACCAGCCTCGTGTATAAGTAGACTTCAATATTTGACCCTTCGAAGCAGGATTTTTTTTTATTGACTCAAGTATAACTCTACCCAGCAAAGTCAATGGCTGCACTTGGGGACCAGGAGGACTGCACTGCGTACAGTATTGCAGCCATTAACCCGTCCTGTTCCTTACAAAGTACCCGAGCTGAAGCTTGGGTACAAAATTCAAAATGAGATACTTACCTTAAAGGTGCCCATACACTCGTCAGATTGGCAGCAGATAGATAAGAAATGTATCTGATGATCTATCTGATGTGTTTTTAGAACATTTTTTACCAGGATAGAATTCCAATAGATTTCAGTTTGAAATCTATTGAAATTCGATCTGATGGCATTTTTTTGCCATCAGATTTCCATTAAGGCCAATGCAAAATGATAAGTAATCTCATCAGATCGACCTAAATTTTCCACCCTGCCATTTTGATGGAAATCCATCGAAATTGATCGAAATCGGCCATCGATCGATCGGCCAACCGATTTGCGATCGATCTGGATCGATCGGCCAGAAAATCGGCTGAGCGTATGGGCCCCTTAAGAGAGGGTAACCTCAGCATCCTATTGAGGCTTCCCTTTCTGCTCTGATGTCCCTGTTGCTGAGTGTAGCCCCCCAGAAGATTAGTGACAATGCATTGTCACTTATCACATCAGGGATGCGCAGCTCTTCCTCCTCCAGTGTGGCCGCGCAATAGACTTTCAGCCATGTGTTTTCTTGGCATTTCCTTAATCAAGAAAATTGCTACAAATGGGAATGTCACAAATAGTACTCACATTACGTGTGCTCATGACTCTGGTATCAGTCGACCCCTATACTTTCATTTAGTGAGTCAGACTTAATTTTCTAGAGACTAAGGCCCGGTTCACATTAGCGTTCCAGGTCCGGCTTCCTCGGAACGCTCCGTACACAGCGGATGGTGAATGGATACATTGTTAATCAATGTATCCATTCACACTCGTGCGACCGTCCGGATCCGATCCGGGAACGCAGCTCCGGGACGATCCGGCTTTTTTCCAACATGCTCCATTTTTGCCGTCCGTCCCGGGGCGGCTGCGGACCCGGGCCGGATCCTGACCCGAACATGCGGCCATGCTGTGCAATGAGAAACGGATGTTTCTCATCACACTGGCAATAGGACCGGATGCTTCCAGCACCGGTCCTATGCCACTTGGGGGGCCCGGACTACACGCCGGTATCCCCCATGCTTGCGGTGCCTTTCTGGCAGTGCAATGTATCAAGTTCCGGCTACTTTATTGTAGCCAGAACTGATACATTCCGGATCTGCAACTGGTGGCAACTTGTGGCCACCGCTGAGACCCGTACGGTCTCTTTGCGGCCTCGAACCGCAAGTGTGAACGGGGCCTTAGAGTCGAGTATATACGGTATGTTGTCTGACTGAACTGAGAGGAATTACAGACTAAACTAAGTTGACACAACAATACAAAAATCATGAACAAGCAAAATAGCCACCTCTAAAATACCAATTTATCCAAAAATGACATCCCAATTTTGCACTGTACAAATCTCCTTTCCACCAAAATTCTTTAGCCCTTATAGCAGCCACTATCATGATCTGGATGGTTTACCTGAGAAATACTTCACTTAAAGGGAATCTAAACTGAGAAGGATATGGATTTTTCCTTTTAAAATAATACCAGTTGCCTGACTCACCTGCAGTTCCTGTCTCTTATAACCTTTAGCCAGAGCCCCTCAACAAGCATGCAGATCAGGGGCTCTGACTGAAGTCAGACTGGATTAGCTGCATGCTTGCTTCAGGTGTGTGATTCAGCCACTACTGTAGCCAAATAGATCAGCAGGACTGACAAGCAACTGGTATTGTTTAAAAGGAGACATTCATATCCCTCTCAGTAAGGTTCCTTTTAAAGTGGATCCGAGATGAACTTTTATACATTGCATAATTGTGTTCCTTACTTATAGGTTATAGGGCATTCCTCAAGCCAAACACTTTTTGTGTGTTGTTTTAATACTCTAATTTCCTATAAAATAAACAAGCCTCGCCCACAGCTTCTCCAAAACACCAAGGCACTCAGACCCATGTAGCAAGGGCTTATGGGAGCTCAGGAGGAGGAGGTTACTAGCCAGAGATTTCAGAGGCATAGGGGAGTGCATTTTTTTCACAAACAGGCTAGCCAGCTGACTTCACGTGGGGACTCACTGATGGTTCCGTTTGTTCTTTTGCCGATCTGCTGCAATCGCCTCTGCCACCGGCCCTCAGATCTCCCGCTCTCACAAACAGACTTGCCAGTTGACTCATGTGGTGCGGCTTCCTCTTTATGCTTCATGTCTGCTAGGGGATGCCTGACCTGCTGACTTCCACCTCCGTAGCAGGTGAGCGCTGCTTCTATTGCAGATTACTGTGCATCTGCCTGGTACATCACACTACAGGGAGTACCCAACATGATAACGGGGCGCTGAACGTGTTTGAAAGTCGGGAGCTCCCTGTATTCGGGTCCATAAGATGCTGTGATTATTTTTTCTCCTCTCTTTTGCAGAAAAAGTGGATCCGAAAAATACGGTATATCTACGCCCCTGGAGCCATTTATAGTCACAAGCGGGGCGTAGATATACTGCCTCCGCTGCAGTAAATGGTTAAAGGACACCTGAAGTAAGAGAAATATGGAGGCTGCCATATTTATTTCCTTGAGCCCCTATCAATCTCACTCCCATCCCCAGGAGAATTCTGCTCATGCAGGGTTCACACAATGTACCACGCATGCACAGAATGCTCTCGGCGATGGGATCTCGAGTGTGCAATAGCCAGTGACGGAGCCAAGTCAGAGATTTTTGTGAGCGTAACAGTAGCAGAACGGAGGGGACACTAAAGACATTGATGGGCTTCAAAGATTATGGTAAATAAAGTCAGCTTTTTTTTTTTTTTGGTCCCAGATCAGCTGATTTCAGCACAGCGCTGATCATTTGGGCGTCCCTCCAGGCCATAATGAAAATTGCAGCTATAGGGCCACTCAGTGACTAATTTAGTCTCCTGCAATAGTCCGAGCTCAAATCAGAAAGAAAAAAAAAAAGTAATTTGAACGCCGCAATAGCTGGTGCCCGAATTACGCGAGCTGTGGCCAGTGGGCAGCCACTTATAGTCTGCTAGCTACCTGCACACTACTTTCGGCCTCCGTCGATCACCTCAAAAAGCACCAGCTGGTGAGACCTATGCGTCCTGTGTAAGCTGCTGCCTCATTACTGAGGATATTGCCTGTCATCTGCGACTTGCTTGTGCATGGCTACAGTATCATCCGAGCTTCACAGAAATGTGGAAAGAGGAGCACAGTATAAGTACTGAATTTGCATTAAATGTTAAGACCTTATTGAAAACAAATCCCAACATATTGAGCACTGTGCATTTTGATATAGCTTTGACACTGATGTCAATTCACTAAGCATTACTGCATTTGGTTATGCAGAAATCAAGAGACTTTATCGAACATCTTAAACAACAATTTACTAAAGCTATTACCGCACTGAAAAGTAAAATTACTGACTGGAGCGGTAAATACATCACACACCACATGTCTAATGTCAATTATCAAAGATCGGAGCAGTCGGTAAAGCAAGTAAAATGTTCTGTATTTTAAGACCTATCTGGATTTGCTGTTAAAGAGAATCTGTAACGTCACCACGTCCCCTGAGGGGTACTCACCTCGGGAGGGGGAAGCCTCAGGATCCTAATGAGGCTTCCCACGCCGTCCTCCGTCCCTCGGGGGTCTCGCTGCAGCCCTCCGTACAGCGGTGACGTCAATATTTACCTTCCCGGCTCCAGCGCAGGCGCTCTGACGGCTGTCGTCTCCGAAGTAGGCGGAAATACCCGATCGCCGTTGGGTCTGCTCTACTGCGCATGCGCAAGTCTCCGGCGCCTGCGCAGTAGAGCGTACCAGACTGAGATCGGGTATTTCCGTCTACTTCGGAGCCGAAAGCAGCCACAGCGGCCCCGCTGGAGCCTGCAAAGTTAAATATTGAATTGACAGTCGGGTCTGTCGCCGGCTGTTCGGAGGGCTGCAGCGAGGCCCCCGTGGGACAGAGGACGGCGTGAGAAGCCTCATTAGGATTCCGAGGCTTCCCCCACCCGAGGTGAGTACCCCCCAGGGGATGTTTTTGATGTTACAGTGTCTCTTTAACTAACAAAAGCCAGACAACCAATAGGAACAGGCCTCCTGGTGCCTGCTTCTCACCTATTAGATCCAATAGCCTGGGCGGCAGAACATCACAAAAAAAAAAAACACCAAACTGAATTCAGAAGAAAGATATTGAAAACAGCTTTTATGCATCCCTTTAGCTGTGTAGATTTCTATACTGATACACAGAAGTGAACATCTAGTATGCACATCTAAAGGGATTTAGGTGGCATTTTTCTTCACAAAACTGACAGGAATGGCACATGCATAGAGAAAAAAACTCAGCTGGCTGCCTAAAACTGTACAGTTGGTGAGACATACCGTGCTTAGTGAATGGAAGCAACATTTTTTGGTAAATTACCAAAATTTTAACACAAGTGAGGAAATATTAGTGAACTTGAAAAAAAAAAGTATGAAATACCAAAAGCAGTATTTACCGACCTCATTTTTTTCCCCATAATAGCTCTTAGTGAATTTGACCCCACTGTCTGTGCTCGCTTGCTGAAGCATTGAAAATAAAAAAACGACTCCCAATTGTCGACTGAATTAAGATACAGTACTATAGTATACTTTTAACGACCGCCTAACGCCCATAGGCGTCGGCGGGTCGTTAGTGGTATAGCATGGTTCCATGCTAGTTCACGGAGACTGTCTCCGTGAACAGTGTGCGAGCCGCCGATCGCGGCTCGCACGCATAATGTAAACATCCGGGGAAGAAATCCCCGCTGTTTACATCACACGGCGCTGCTGCGCAGCAGCGCCGTGACGTAGATCGGCGATCCCCGGCCTCTGATTGGCCGGGGATCGCCGGCATCTGATAGGCAGAAGCCTATCCTGTCCTGCGCCGCTCACAGGGTAAGGGAGAGGGAGGGAAAGCCGGGGAGGGCGGAAAGCGCTGCGGAGGGGGGCTTTGAAGAGCCCCCCCCCCCGGAAAGTGCGGGCAGCCGGCGGCGATCAGACCCCCCAGCAGGACATCCCCCTAGTCGGGAAAAAAGGGGGGGGGGAAGTCTGATCGCCCTGGCTATTTCCTGATCGGTGCTGCGGGCTGGAGAGTCCACGCAGCACCGATCAGAAGAAAATCACGTGGTCCTTAAGTGGTTAAAGGATACCAGAGCCGAAAGGCTCTGGTAAAATGTAAGATGCAGTGCTTAGGGTGTTAAAAGTCAATACTTACCGTGCCTCTCGTTCTCCGCAGTCAGCTGCCGTATTCTCCTATATATTCTGGTGTCCTGGCGAATTAGCTGACCTTTAACCCGGACAGTCTTCGCTTCTGCCTGGTGCATAATAACGGGCAGAAGCACGCACACTCCCCCCCTCCTCTGTCCAAGCATCTGTGCTCCACTGAAAAGCAAGTGTCAGATGCTAAGTGGAGTCGCACTTAGCATCTGTTCTCAGTTTCAGCTGTTACAAGTACAATAAAGGATTGAACATATTAAAGTTCTGTCATTCGTAGGCATTAGGACTCAATTCCTTGGGCAACAATTTGGGGTCCATTGCTGTACAAAGTAGTTGTGTAGCTATGGAGAAGGATAGAGGTGTCATGCACCACACATGATGTAGTAGAACAGAGCAAGAGGGGTGAGCAGGGAGAACACGAGGCAGGTAAAAAGGGAGCCAGACATTTTGGCGCTGCTAAAGACTGTAATATGAATTACCACTATAGCAGCGCACAGAGGTGAATTAAGACGTTGGCGAAGAAAGACGGAGCCCAAATTACGAATAAACCAGTGCAACTCAGCAGTCAGCTGAATTGCATCTTTCCTCTGAGTCCATGGCGGCCTGGAGGGGGATCAGTAATCTATGACGCCGGGAAATTTGCAATAGCAGGGTGAGCCATTTTTCGGCTGCACCCACATTTTCTGGCACCCTTTTTACATGAATGTGGGAGAACAAAGTACTCGGCCGGCGCTCAGACAAGACGATCTGGCAGTCCAGATACCTTGCCGGTGCATCAGGAGCCACTGTACACAAGCTAGATTCCTGCGTATAGATATCTGGCCACTGCACCCTTGTGTGCCTCCAGTTCACACTGCCAATTGCAAGAATAGGGATATATTCTCCATTGTGTGCCTCCAGTCCACACTGCCAATTGCAAGAATAGTGATATCATCTCCAATCTACCAAACAAAGGGAGGAGGTACAGAGGAAGTGGTGCTTCTGCTTTCTAGGGTTATAGAGTTGATTTGCATATTCAGAAGTCATGCATCATGGTAAACCAAAGTTGCTCAGTTAAAAGGACAACTGAAGTGAGAATATTTACTTTTAAACAATGACAGTTGCCTGCTGATCTATTTGGCAGCAGTAATATTTGAATCACACCAGAAACAAGCATGGAGCCAATCTTGTCAGACCTGACAATAATCTGCTGCATGCTTGTTAAAGGGAAGGTTCAGGCACATAAAAAAAAAAAAAATTCAAATCCACTTACCTGGGGCTTCCTCCAGCACGTAGCAGGCAGGAGGTGCCCTCAGCGCCACTCCGCAGGCTCCCGGTGGTCGACCCGACCGGGCTTCTTCTGCGCTCCAATCTGCGTCTCACTGGTGCGCAATGACGTCATCGGACGTCCTCCGGGCTGTACTGCGCAGGCTCGGTAGTTCTGAGCCTGCGCAGTACAGCCCGGAGGACGTCCGATGACGTCATTGCGCACCAGTGAGACGCAGATTGGAGCGCAGAAGAAGCCCGACCTGGCCGTCGGCCTGGCCAGGTCGGCCACCGGGAGCCTGCGGAGCGGTGCCAAGGGCACCTCCTGCCTGCCACAGGCTGGAGGAAGCCCCGGGTAAGTGGATTTGGATTTTTATGTGCCTGAACCTTCCCTTTAAGGGTCTATAGCTAAAGGTATTAGAGGCAGAGGGTCAGCAGGATAGCCAGGTAATGTGCATGGTTTAAAATGAAATAAATAAGGCAGCTTCCCTCTTATGTCAGTTGTCCATTAAAGGGAGCTTGAAGCAAGAGGTATATGGAGGCTGCCATATGTATTTCCTTTTAAGCAATACCAGTTGTCTGGCTGTCCTGCTGATTCTCTGCCTCTAATAAATTTAGCCATAGATCCTAAACAAGCATGCGGCAGATCAGGTGTTTGAAATTTTGTCAGATCTGTCCAAATTAGCTGTACACTTGTTTCTGATGCGATTCAGACACTACTGCGTCCAAAGAGATCAGCAGAGCTACCAGGCAACTGGAGTTGTTAGGCACAAAATTACAATTAATTTGGAAAGGCACTTGGCTTTAGTACCCAGATCACAAATCCTAAGTGGGAGTCCAGACTAGTTTTTTAATGCATATTGTGGAGTAACCAGCTAGCTGTACTCCACAGAATGTACTTATCTGCACAATACTGTATGCTTTAAAAAAAATGGGTTAACATGGATTTCAGTGAACATCTGCTATTCAGGCTTCAGGGAATGTATTGAATTCCTTATTATACAGTATGATGCTAATCACATCCTGTATTGCATTGGTCCTAGCATACATACACAACTGACCTGCTGTAAGCAGACCTCACCCAGTCCCCATAGGCTGTCTCCCACATATTAGCTGCCTGTACAACCCCCCAGAGACTATGTGCCAGGCAGCCAGCCGTATGGTGAGGAGCATCCTGCAGAGGGGAAGGGGCGCAGTCCCGTATACCAGCTGCTGTACTCACAGTGTGACCCGGGACACATGGATGTTCACAGGCACCACTCGGTCTTTCATTGCAGTGGAGATGAAGCAGCCGAATGTGAGTGCGGCCATGACACTCAGGGAGAAGGCGAAGAGGGAGTTGGCCCGGGACAGAGCGGTGTTCATGGTGCAGACTGGCTGTGGCGGGACGGAAAGAACGAGCCTGTCACTGATTCACAACAGGAAGCCACCAGGCTAACGCTGAGCTGTCTGTCGGTCTGATCCCACCGGCTCACTGTACTACGCTACTTCCGGTGCCGGCCATCTCCACAGGAAGACGACGGCTCACTTTGCAGGATGTTACAATGAGCAGCCATCTTTGGTACTGGTGACATGCCCATAGACCAGCGGTTGCAGTAGCAGATGTTGCTCTATACATCGGGACTCTCTCTACAGTCCCCACCTCCTTTTCCTCCTTAGGCTGCAGCTACTGCTGTTGCTGTACCTTGGTTCTGTCATTGATAATATGTTTGCATCGAGCTGCTGTTGCTGTTCCCTGGTTGTTGTTATTGTTAACCTGTTTTGTCCATTTTTATATTACCATGCATGTTCCCTATTTGTACCAAAACCATTCGGCCATGCTTAGTAAATAATACTGATTCTGAATTAATGGATTGCCAACCGCGGTAAAATATTTTGCCTTAAAGGACAACTGTAGTGAGAGGTATATGGAGGCTGCCATGTTTATTTCCTTTTAAAGGGGAACTGAAGAGAGAGCTGTATGGAGGCTGTCATGTTTATGTCCTTTTAATCAATACCAGTTGCCTGGCAGCCCTGCTGGTCTATTTCTCTGCAGTGGTATCTGATTAAAACCAGAAACAAGCATGCAGCTAGTCTTGTCAGATCAGACTTATAAGTCTGAACCACTGAAACACCTGATCTGCCGCATGCTTGTTCAGGGGCTATGGCTAATAGTATTAGAGGCAGAGGATCAGCAGGGCTGCCAGGCAACTGGTATTGTCTAAAAGGAAATAAACATGACAGTCTCCATATACCTCTCTCTTCAGTTCCCCTTTAAGCAATACTGGTTACCTGGCTATACTTCAGTGTTGCCAACTCATCCCTTTAATTACTGACACATATAAAGTATACAGGTCTTGTGGCTAGTTAGATGCAGTTTAGGCACTGGTTATGTGTAAGTAGCCCCAGAACCTGCATTACTTAGATGTGTCAGTATGTAAAGGGATGATTTGGCAACCCTGCTATACTTCTGATCCTTTGTCTCTAATACTTTAAGCCACAGACCCTGCACCAGCATGCAGCAGATAAGGGGTTTCTGACATTTTTGTCAATTGTGACAAGATTAGCTGCGTGCTTGTTTCTGGTGTGATTTGGACACTACTGCAGCTAAATTGACCAGCAGAGCTGCCAGGCAACTTGTATTGCTTAAAAGGAAATACATATGGCAGCGTTCATATACGTCCTCGCTACAGTTGTATTTTACAGTGACCAGATTTTTCTCGGCCCAACCTGGGGAGGGGGGGGGGGGCTTTGGGGATTACGTTAGTGGAATGCTTTGCGCATCGTGTCCAAAATTGGACGGGCTATGGCCCCTTGTATTATCAGCATAAGGGGAGAGTGGTGACAATAGCTGCATAGAAGTAGTAAAAACAATTTTAATAGCAGCAGCAGCAGCAGCAGTAATAGATGTACTAGCAATAGTGAGGTGGGTGGTGATAGTATACAGAGCAGTAACCATAGGGATAGGGGCATACATTTGAAATAGCACTGCTCCGGGATAGGGGTAGTTTTACTAGTGGAGGAAGTAGTAAATATTGTAGTAGCACTAGCAGTAGTAGGAAGGAGGGTGACGCTGGGTGGGGAGAAGGGTGACACTAGGTGGGGATAGCATGTCCATCTCATCTTATCCTTCCCTACCTCATCCGATCCGCTCCAACTTCTTTCCACATAGAGAAACACAGCACTCCTGGTCTGCCACACAAAGAGGATCTCTGCTCCCCAAGCTCTTCATTTCACCTGTATCTTAGTTCTGGGTGAGAAGTGCCAGTGATAAGTGTGACAAGGAGCTGCTGGATTGACGGCCGATCGGAGGGGTGGGCAGGAGGCAGAGCATACACGACCATGAGTACCGACACGCCCGAGGGCCAAAAGCAGAATGTTACCCGGGACACATTGCAGCCTGGGACAGGAGACCCCAAAACTATGGTCAGGATATTTAAAGGACAACTGTAGTGAGAACAATTCTGAGGCTGCCATATTTATTTCCTTTGAAACAATACCAGTTGCCTGGCATCCCTGCTGATCTGTTTGGCTGCAGTAGTGTCCGAATCACACCAGAAACAAGCATGCAGCTAATCTTGTCAGATCTGACAATAATGTCAAAAACACCTGGGGCTTGATTCACAAAGCGGTGCTAACTGTTAGCACGCCTGTGAAAACCCCCTTAGCACGTCTAAACGAGCTTTTCGCGCGTAAAACTTTACGCACGCAAAAGCTTTATGCGCGCACTGCACAGAGCGCAGGGCGCTCCGTGCGAAGTGCCCATTAAAGCCTATGGGTCTTAGTGCACGCATAGGACTTTGCGTGCGGTACTTAGCGCGCAATCTGATTGAGAAAACCGGTGCTAACCTACTTAGCAACCTGGTTAGCCCACCTAAAGACTTTAGACGTGCTAAGTAGGTTAGCACCGCTTTGTGAATCAAGCCCCTGATCTGCTGCATGCTAAGGGTCTATGGCTAAAAGTATTAGAGGCAGAGGATCAGCAGGACTGCCGGGTAAAATGGCAATCCATTAATTCAAAATCAGTATTCCATATACTTCTCAATTCAAGAGGAACTGTAGTGAAAACATAATTAATAAAATTGCTTATTTTTTACAATATTCATATAGAAACTAGTCACTGTTTGCCCGTTGTAACATCTTTATTTCGCCTGATTTACTTTCTGAAATTTATCAAAGGCGACAACATCAGTACTGGCAGGCAATCACTACAGAATGTTTGTTTAGGGCTCTTTCACATCTGCGCAGATTTTCTGCGTTTTGACCCAACGGCTAACGTTTGCGTTAACCAAGGTAAAATGAAAGTCCATAGACTTTCATTTTACCTTTCACACCCGACGCTGCGTTTTCTATGCACAGAGTGAGATAGTGCTTGCTTGGCAGTTGGAAACAGCCATAATTTCCCACAATGCAGCAAGGTTCGCGGACACTGTCAGGACATCACACTGTGGAAGGGTTTTAGCACACCCCAGATGATTATTTTAGAAAAGGTAAAGCTTTATCATAGCAAAGGCTGCTGATTGGAATGAAGTTGAATACTGGGTTAAGGTTCCCATTAACCCATTTAGGTTCCGCCGTTTGCACGTGAGAAATGTTCACCTCCCATTCATTAGCCTATAACTTTATCACTACTTATCACAATGCACTGATCTATATCTTGTTTTTTCCGCCACCAATTAGGCTTTCTTTGGGGGGTACATTTTGCTAAGAGCCACTTTACTGTAAATGCATTTAAACAGGAAGAATAAGAAAAGAATGGAAAAATTCATTATTTTTCAGTTTTCAGCCATTATAGTTTTAAAATAATACATGCCTCCATAATTAAAACTCACGTATTGTATTTGCCCATATGTCCCGGTTATTACACCGTTAAAATTATGTCCCTATCACAATGTATGGCAACAATATTTTATTTGGAAATAAAGGTGCATTATTTCCATTTTGCATCTATCACTATTTACAAGTTTAAAATAAAAAAAAATATAGAAATATTTCATCTTTACATTGATATTTAAAAAGTTTAGACCCTTAGGTAAATATTTACATGTTTTTTTTTATTTATTGTAATGTTTTTTTGTTTTTTTTTATAGTAAACATTTTATTTGGGTACTTTTGGGAGGGTGGGAAGTAAACAATAGATTTATAATGTAAATGTGTGTTAATTCTTTTTTTTTTTTTTTTCAGGTGTAGTATTACTTTTTGGCCACAAGATGGCGGCCATGAGTTTGTTTACATGACGTCACTCTAAGCGTAGCACGCGCTTAGAGTGACACATCGGGAAGGGAACGGCCAGAAAAGGCGCAGCTTCCGAGAGAAGCTGTCGCTTTTTCAGCGGGGGGAGAGGAATCAGTGATCGGGCTCCATAGCCCGATACATTGATTCCTTGGCTACCGAATCCGTGGCCGGGAGTGCGCGTGCACGCGCACCAAAATAGGTTAATATTTGTCATAGTAAGCAGGTATGGTCTCAGTTTCAAAAGGAGAAGTCTTTAAGATTCATGTTTGACAGGTTGAGTTGCAGCACGAAAGCAATTGCCTAAGATAGGCATGGTTCACCGTGCCTATCCCATCAAGTAGGTGTAAAAATGTTTCTTCAGTGTGTGACATCAACTGTCAAACTTAGAGGAGGAAGTATGATGGTATGGGGCTGTTTTGCTGGATCCAGGGTCGGTGACTTGGGAAAACTGGTGAGGTTGGAGAGTGAGCAGGTTTCTTCTTTTAATTATTGATTTATAACCACAAACACTGGTGCACATGACAGATGGGACGTGCAGGTGAGCCCCGGTACTCCCACCACCAAGAGATTTACCCACACTGCCTCTGTCTCAATTCTGAAAGCAAAACACACTAGAAGCAAATGCTCACTCCCAGCCAGCACTCTGCCTTTTTATATGGCCTACAAACAACCTGTCAGCCAATCAAGTTTAATGGTATACACCCATGTCTGCGGTACCAAATCTGGCAGGAATTGCATAAGTTCAGCAAATTTCAGATAAGAGGGTTTGGTCGGACATAATTGTGGACTACGTCACCAGCAGGGGGCACTACATGCAGGTATACCCTTTCAATGCCTCCCAGTGTTCTTCCCAGAATTTTTTTCCAGCTGGGTGGCATAAAAAAGTAGCCGGGTGGGGTTGGATTTGAGGGGGGGGGGGAGATTTTTGCATTTCACAAGTGGCAAATGCTACCTCCCCCGAATGAAACACGGCAAACGGTACATCCCATACACGAAACACGGCAAACAGTACATCCCATACATGATAAGCACAAAACAGTACATCACATGAAATGCGGCAAATGATACACCCCATTAGAGATGTCGCAAACCTCCAATTTTCGGTTCGCCGAAAAGTTCGCGAACCGCAATAGACTTCAATGGGGATGCGAACTTTGAAAAATAGAAAAAATTATGCTGGCCACAAAAGTGATGGAAAAGATGTTTCAAGGGGTCTAACACCTGGAGGGGGGCATGGCGGAGTGGGATACATGCCCAAAGTCCCGGGGAAAAATCTGGATGTGACGCAAAGCAGCGTTTTAAGGGCAGAAATCACATTGAATGCTAAATTGCAGGCCTAAAGTGCTTTCAAACATCTTGCATGGGTATACATCAATCAGGGAGTGTAATTAGAGTTCTGCTTCACACTGACACACCAAACTCACTGTGTAACGCACCGCAAACAGCTGTTTGCATTGTGACGGCCATGCTGGACTGGTGCGCACTGTGGCGAGAGTGTAGGCAGTGGCGGTTTTCAAGCCCATATGGTGGCCGGGCTGTGGTAGCTCAATGATAGAACAACAGTGACTGTCCAGCTGATCAAATTTGGTCTGTCCACAATGAAGCAACGACCTTATTATCTTCTTGTATGTAGGTAGGCATAGGTAGGTGTCCCAGTAGTTAGCTAGGCATAGGTAGGTAGGCATAGGTAGGTGTCCCAGTAGTTAGCTAGGCATAGGTAGGTGTCCTAGTAGTTAGCTAGGCATAGGTAGGAGTCCCAGTAGTTAGCTAGGCATAGGTAGGAGACCCAGTATAGGTAGGTAGGCATAGGTAGGTGTCCCAGTAGTTAGCTAGGCATAGGTAGGAGACCCAGTATAGGTAGGTAGGCATAGGTAGGTGTCCCAGTAGTTAGCTAGGCATAGGTAGGTGTCCTAGTAGTTAGCTAGGCATAGGTAGGAGACCCAGTATAGGTAGGTAGGCATAGGTAGGTGTCCCAGTAGTTAGCTAGGCATAGGTAGGTGTCCTAGTAGTTAGCTAGGCATAGGTAGGAGTTCCAGTATAGGTAGGTAGGCATAGGTAGAAGTCCCAGTATAGGTAGATAGGTGCCTCAGTAGTTAGCTAGACATAGGTAGGAGACCCAGTAGTTAGCTAGGCATAGGTAGGAGACCCAGTATAGGTAGGTAGGCATAGGTAGGTCCCCTAGTATAGGTAGGTAGGTAGGTGTCCCCATATAGGTAAGTAGGTGCCCCAGTAGTTAGGTAGGCATAGGTAGGTGTCCCAGTATAGATAGTTAGGCAGGGCCTGGCTGGCACAGTAATAACAATTACCAAGGTCCAGCTGCAACAGATAGGGCTGTATAATTCAGTGAGCAACACACACACACAAAAACACATCAGGAAAACATTAGAGCTCTCAAAAGAGCTGTTGAGGGGTGCTATTTTAGCAATAACAATCAGCCAGGAGCAAGACCAAGAGCCTAACTAATCTTTCCCTAGGAGAACAAGTCTGCAGCAGCTGTCCCTAGTCTGTCTCTAGCAGGCACACGAGTGAGTGTAATGGCCGGCAAGCCTGCCTTATATAAGGGGGGGGGGGGGGGCTCCAGGGCTTAGTGTAGCCTGAATGGCTACAATGTGCCTGCTGACTGTGATGCATCAAAGTTGACCCTCATAGTGCATTATGGGGCGAATCGAACTTCCGCAAAAGTTCGCTTGGTCCAGGTGAACGCGAACCCCCAAAGTTCGCCTGGAGCCGTTCGCCGGCGAACCGTTCGCTACATCTCTACACCCCATACATGAAACGTGGCAAACTACATCCGATACATGAAAGGCGGCAAATGGTACATTCCATACATGAAAAGCGGCTAACGGTGCATTACATACATGGAATGTGGCAAGCGTTGCTTCCATCATATGTAATGCAGCAGCATGAAATGTGGCAAGCATTAACATACACACACACCCCTTGATGTATCCCTAGCAGCTACACATTTAACTGTGGGAGGTAAAGCTTGGTTCACACATGAAAAGGTGTCTTGTCCTGTCTGTTTTTGACAGTTGGCATAAGTTCACACATAAATCTGTACATTTCTGGTCTAGTCCAGTCCAGTCCTTTCAGTTTTAGTTATAGTTATATTTTGGTTGAAAAAAGACATACGTCCATCGAGTTCAACCAGAGAACAAAGTACAACACCAGCCTGCTCCCTCACATATCCCTGTTGAACCAGAGGCGAAAAAACCCTTACAAGGCATGGTCCAATTAGCCCCATAAGGGAGAAAAAAATCCTTCCCGACTCCAGATGGCAATCCGATAAAATCCCTGGATCAACATCATTAGGCATTACCTAGTAATCGTACCCATGGATGTCTTTCAACGCAAGGAAAGCATCTAAGCCCCCTTTAAATGCAGGTATAGAGTTTGCCATAACGACTTCCTGTGGCAATGCATTCCACATCTTAATCACTCTTACTGTAAAGAACCCTTTCCTAAATAAATGGCTAAAACGTTTTTCCTCCATGCGCAGATCATGTCCTCTAGTCCCTTGAGAAGGCCTAGGGACAAAAAGCTCATCCGCCAAGCTATTATATTGCCCTCTGATGTATTTATACATGTTAATTAGATCCCCTCTAAGGCGTCTTTTCTCTAGACTAAATAAACCCAGTTTATCTAACCTTTCTTGGTAAGTGAGACCTTCCATCCCACGTATCAATTTTTGTTGCTCGTCTCTGCACCTGCTCTAAAACTGCAATATCTTTTTTGTAATGTGCCCAGAACTGAATTCCATATTCCAGATGTGGCCTTACTAGAGAGTTAAACAGGGGCAATATTATGCTAGCATCTCAAGTTTTTCTTTTTCTTTTAATGCATCCCAAAATTTTGTTAGCTTTAGCTGCAGCGGCTTGGCATTGAGTACGATTATTTAACTTGTTGTCGATGAGTACTCCTAAGTCCTTCTCCAAGTTTGATGTCCCCAACTGTATCCCATTTATTTTGTATGGTGCTAGACCATTGGTATGACCAAAATGCATGACTTTACATTTTTCAACATTGAATTTCATCTGCCGTGTATGTGCCCATATAGCCATCCTATCCAGATCCTGTTGCCTGTTGCAATATGACACTATCTTCTTGAGAGTTGATGATTCTGCACAATTTTGTATCATCTGCAAAAATAGCAACATTGATCACTACTGCATCTACTAGGTCATTAATAAATAAATTGAAGAGCACTGGGCCCAGTACAGACCCCTGTGGGACCCCACTGCTAACAGTCTCCCATTTTGAGTATGATCCATTGACCACAACTCTTTGTTTTCTGTCCATTAGCCAGTTCCCTATCCATGCACACAGACTCTTCCCCAGTCCTTGCATCCTCAACTTTTGCACCAGACTTTTGTGGGGAACAGTGACAAAGGACTTTGCAAAGTCCAAGTATATCACATCTACAGCATTCCCAATATCCACATTAGCGTTCACTACCTCATAAAAGCTGAACATGTTAGTCAAACAAGACCTGTCTTTAGTAAACCCATGTTGATGCTGAGAAATAAGATTATTTTCTACTATGAAGTCATGTATAGTATCTCTTAGTAACCCCTCAAATAGTTTGCATACAACTGATGTTAAGCTTACAGGTCTATAATTTCCTGGATCTGATTTTTTTCCCTTCTTAAATAATGGGAAAACGTGGGCTGTATGCCAATCCACTGGGACTCTGCCAGTTGAAAGAGAGTCACACAAGATAAGATAAAGGGGTTTATCTATAACTGAACTTAATTCCCTTAGGACCCGAGGATGCATGCCATCCGGGCCAGGTGCCTTGTCTATTTTTAATTTATTTAGTCTTGCCTTCACTTCTTCCTGTGTTAAGTATTTAATATTACAGTTGGAAGATTGAGACTCTTCTGCCTCTGTAATTTGCAACAGTGCTGTTTCCTTTGTTAAGACAGAAGCAAAGAAAGCATTTAATAACTCTGCCTTACCTTGGTCATCCACCATTGAGTTCCCCTCCTCATCCTTTAGGAGTCTAATACAGTCAACCTTTCTTTTTTTAGAGTTGATGTACTTGTAAAACTTTTTTGGGTTAGATTTGATATCCCTAGCGATTTGATTTTCAGCTTCAATCTTTGCCAGCTTAATTTCTTTTTTTTATTGCACTCCTTATAATTGCTTAGTGCAGCCTCGGTCCCCTCCTGTTTTAGGACCTTATAGGCATTCATTTTATCTCTCACCTTTCTATTCATCCATAGAGGCCTTTTTTATTCCTAGACATTTTGTTTCCATATGGGATATACGTACTACAATATTGATTGAGAATAAGTTTAAAAGCTTGCCATTTCCCTTCAGTGTCCTCCCCTTGTAGTACATTATCCCAGTTCACCAAACTTAGTGCCTGCCTAAGTTGATTGAACTTTGCTTTTACTAAAATTCATAGTTTTAGTGGTCCCGCTGCCCCGTGGCCTATCAGTCACCAGATCAAACGTTATCATGTTGTGATCACTATTTCCCAAATGTTCTTGAACCTGCACATATGATACATAATCTGGTCTATTAGAAATAATCAGATCCAGTAACGCATTCCCCCTAGTTGGTTCCGTTACCATTTGAGTCAAGTAATTGTCCTGTAGTGCTGCCAGAAATCTGCTGCTTTTACCAGAATGGGTAGCCTCAATACTCCAGTCAATGTCTGGAAAGTTGAAGTCACCCATAACTATGACCTCATTTGTACTTGCAGCTTTTTCAATCTGCTGTAGTAATCGCAGTTCTGCAGCTTCATTAATATGAGGTGGTCTGTAGCATACCCCAATAAGCAATTGGCAACTTTTATTTCCACCATGAATATTTACCCAAACGGACTCCACATCTTTGCAATCTTCCTCCATCTCATTGTTGAGGGCAGCTGTAAAAGAATTCTTAACAAAGAGACAAACCCCTCCACCTTTTTTCCCTGTTCTATCCTTCCTAAACACATTGTATCCCTCTAAATTAGATATCCAGTCATGGCTTTCATCCACTCATGTCTCGGTTATTCCCACAATGTCATAGCCTTTGTCATTCAGAATGAACTCTAGTTCGTCTATTTTATTGGTCTTCCCCAGCCCCACCCAATAATCTGTCAATTCTTTCCGCTACATGCCGAACCCGAGCACCCGGGAGACAACAGACTGTATGGCATTCACGGTTTCTTCGACAGATTACCCTATCTGTGTGCCTAATAATTGAATCCCCTACCACCAGTACCTGTCTAGCCTTAGCTGCACTCCTATTCCCTTTCTCGTTGCAGCAGTCTGCCCCTTGGTTGCTAAGGGGCACATCCTGCTGCAGCATTGCTACTCCAGAATCATCCTCCCCAATATTACGCAAACAAGCATACTTATTAGGGAGGGACAAATCAGGACTAGCCTCCCTGCCACTTTTTCCCCTACCCCTTCTAACTGTAACCCAACTAGCTGCTACCTCTGCTTCTTGCTCCGACTGTACTCCACCCACCTCATCATTTTGTATGTGTTTCTATGGTTGTGTTCACACAAAAGGTGCACAGTTCCAATCCTGTCGGGTAAAACTGATAGAAAACGGATGTAAAACTGACAGGACAGTACTGGACTAGAAATGTAGAGATTTATGTGCGACCCAAGCCTTAGTGCTTAAAGAGAAACTCCGACCAAGATTTGAACTTTATCCCAATCAGTAGCTGATACCCCCTTTTACATGACAAATCTATTGCATTTCACAAACAGACCATCAGGGGGCGCTGTATGACTGATTTTGTGATGAAACCCTTCCCACAAGAGGCAAACTGCCACAATGTAACAATGTTCACAGACAGGAAATGGCTGTTTACAGCTGTCTGTAACAAACAAAACAGCTAGGAGCAGCTACATAACCTGCCCACAGTAAAAATGTCACCATGTGATAAATGTCAGAATGTAAATCTGGGAGAGGAAAGATTTTCCAATGAGCAAACACTGACTAAATAATTTATACATAATTATTGTAAAAACGAAGCACTTTTTTATGACATTATTTTCACTGGAGTTCCTCTTTAAAGGAAATCTGTAACAGTGCAGTGGCGGTTGCAATATTTACCTTCCATTCTCCTGCACAGATGCAGTAGCAGCTTTCCGATGGGCTCCAGCGGAAATAGCCAAGCCCGATCGAGTTTGCTCTACTGCGCAGTAGGACTCGCCGGAGCCCATCGGAAAGACAGTACTGCACCTGTGCAGGAGCGGAGAAAGTAAATATTTACATGTCTGCTGTACTGAGGCTGCCAGCGCTGGATCCCGGAGGGTGAAGAGGACGGAGGAAGGATCCAGAGGCTTCTCTCTCCTGAGGTAAGTACCCCCAGGGGCTGCTTGTTTTTTTTTACAGGTTCTCTTTAAACCACACAGTTAAACAGTCTATCTGAAGTGGCCCTCATAGTTCTAGCCCTGAATATACAATAGGCCCAGTTTAATTGTAAAGTGAAGAGATGTGTTAATCCTTGACATATATTACTTTTTTCACGCTCACTTCAAACTCACCCATTACTTGCAACAGTGTGACAAAATGTTCTTGGCAATTAGAGTTATGAAAGTGTTTTGGAAGCAGAAGCGGCACATACTTGGCTGGTGTCTTTTCCCCACATATGGGCATTAAGAACCTCTTCCACATATCTTCAGTGTGTATCCACTCGTCTGAGTGTTTTATATGCCTCTGTCTCCCTCTGCACATTTTGCTGCATACTTTTGGAATCAGCCCACTGAAGTTTAAAATGTTTTTCAGACACATTGTTTAAGATAAGCCTCTTGGTTTTATTGGGATCTGATATATTGTTTGGATCTATTTATACTGGCTATACATGTCTGAAAACAAAGCCATTATAAATCACATCCAGCCCAAAATCCATAGGAGTGAATGACGCTTGGCAAGACTGCAGCCATCAGTAATTTTATAGGAAGACAAAGATGAGTGCAGTACAGGTCTATCGTAGGCTTTATTAATTGCTATTGTAACACCGGAGCCTGACAGCCATAGAATGAATGTGACAGGAACTGGACGGCTAGCACTGATGTTTGGTTTTGCTGGATTTGATGTACTTTCTTGAACTTCCATAATAGGATGTTAAGCTGTGTGCGTGTTTCTGTGGCAGGTGAGCAGGGAAATCACTGATTCCCATTCCCACAGCCATGATTGATCTGCTCCAGTGCAGAGAAAAGAACATGTGGAGAAAAATTAAACATGTTATATTGTTACTGGTAATTGGCCCAACAGCTACTTTGGTGACCAGTTAAATTTGTGTCTCTTAACCACTTAAGGTTTGGGGACGTATCTTCTACGTCCAAAAAGCAGGCTGCTCAAGCCTCCAGGACGTAGGAGATATATCCGTTAAAAAACACGTCGCCACAAACGAGCATGCATGTTCCCACGCGCTTCCCTGCTGCAGCACTGGTTGGGCACAAGGGACCACCTCTACCCGATCGGTGCCCCTTTAAGTTACAAGGGTAACTGCGATCATTCAATACTACTGCCACTACAGTAAGTATTTACTTTCTGTAATGACTTACTAATGCTCGTGTGCGTGCGCACACATGCGCATAACCCCAGCACTGATTGGTCAAAGGGATCATGTGATCCCTTGACCCTTCAGGCTGCAGTGATTGATCCAAGGGATCATGTGATCCCTTGTCCAATCAGTGTCCTCGCTGTCCCTTCAATGAACACTGTCTCTGAAAGTTTTCATTGAAAAAAAAAAAGTAAAAAATAAAATAACCTTTTTTAATGTAATAATAATAATAAAAAAGTGTTTATGTCCCTCCAAGGCAATTATTGGTGCAAGGGATCATGAGGTCCCTGAACCAATCAGTGTGCCTGAAGGTCCATACCCCCGTTGCAATGTTTGCGTTGTTTTTTTCGCGGCGGGCAACTTTTTCACATTAAATTATTGTTCTTGCGATATCACGAACATCGTTTAACGAAAATTAGTTAAACGATGTTTAGCGATATGTGGCGTTTGCGACTGTCATGACGGATCACTGATCGACCCATTGCTCAGATCCCCGTGGCCCGCCATGATCATTTTAACACAATTAAACGATTGTTTGCACCTTTGTTACCATGGTAGTGAAGATGGATTGGTTAACGATCGCTGTCCGCCGCTGATCCCCGATCCATCTTCACGTCAGTAGTTAGTTTATATTTGAATGACGACTGTTACAGCCAATAATAACAGTCGTCATTCATAAAAACAAGTAACAATGTTAAATAGTCAGGGTTTGCTGAAAAGCGAGTGCGATTATCATGCTTTTAAATAGCGATGCACATGTTTAATTTCCAGGCCACAATTTGCACAAGTAAAAAATGATTTCCTCCTGAAAGAAATCGTAACGCGCGTTCAATTTCAATAGACTACTAACAGGAGCCGGCAGTCTACGGTGGATGACATACGTGCAACAACACAAACAGGACGCAAACAATTGACTGTGAGAAAAAGCACCCATGTAAAACTCCACAACATCTGCTATTTATAACTGCAGTTCCTGTAGTGGGCGGTCTCGGTTTATTTTATCGAGCGACTCTGGCACCCAAATTTACTGTTATAGCTGCTATTAGCGGCGTTTTACATGGGTGCCTATGGCGGCACCCATTAGTGTTATATATAGATTGGGGAGGATTAGTGTTAGCAGTCTGTGTGGGGAGGCTGGTGTTAGGCATAGATAGGGGAAAGTTAAGCATAAACAGGGCGCATGTATAATTGCACCGTGAGGAAAAATTGGTGCAAAAATTACAGTAATGGGCATGAAATACCGGTAATAGATTATCGGTAATTTTACAGATATTCTATTATCCACTATAGTAGAATATCGGTATTTTAACTGATATTCTGCTATCACCCACCACCTAACTCTCACCTGAACCCTCCACTACCTATGCCTTGCCCTAGCCACTCCCCCATTCCTCCTAACCCTAACCACCCATCACCTACTCCTAACACTAACCAGTCCCTATCTAAAAGCCATAGGCTCACCTTGAGAATAATGGATTGCTGTGCATCCAGTTTGTTATCAAATCGTGCATGTGACCTCAATTTAATCATAATGAGTTGTAGAATACGTTTTGATGTGTTTTATAGCTTGGGCAACTGTTACATAAAAAAATAGGTAGTAAAAACTCAATCCATTGTGAAAAAAAGATGTCATTTTTAACGTTCTGATCAAACTTGGGAGAGTTTCAGCAAAATTACACGAGTCGGTAGCTTACAAAACACCCACTTTTGAACAGCCCTGGTTGTTAGCTTTCCATAATGATGACATTTGTGGCCTTTTTCTGCTGTCCAGACTTTTCTGGGGCTTTGCAAACTAAGTATGGTGCTAAAATACTTTGTGAAAAAATATTGGCCTGTCCAAAGCCACATGGACACTTCCACGCTAATGGCATGCTAGATGCCCAGATAGTTATCAGATTACATATATGGGGTATCCTTTTAACCATGACAAGTAGTAGAATAGATTTTAAGTTCTTTTGGGGGGTTGAGACCTATGTCTTATGAATTACTTTAGTGACAAACTGAATCAAAAGCAATATATTTTTTTATTTTCATATATTCAGTTCCAAAATAAAAATCTTGTAAAAATAAAACAAAAGTGACAGAATTCAAAACAGAATACATAAATCGTTACCTTAAGGACTCAGCTTTTTTTTAATATGTATGCCATGAGAGTATATTACCATTATTTTTTGCAAATGAGGGCTTGTAATTATTGCTAGGTAACAATGTGAAAACAATGAAGAACGCAGAAAAAATACACCTTTACTTCCAAGTGATATATTATCCCCATACATCGCACTAGGGACATCATTTAAATGTTAGGATTACCAGGACAAATGGGCAAATGAAATGTGTGTGTTTTATCTAGAATAGCAGTGTTTATTTTAAAACTGTAGAGGATTAAATTGGAGAAAAAAAATATTTTTAAATTTTTCCCCTAATTTTTACCTTTAAAATGCATAAAAAATAAAGTAATTACTTAAAACAAATACCACCCTCAAAAAAACGAATTGATGGTGAAAAAAAACAAGATATAGATCATATAGATGTGATGAGTAGTGATAAAGTTATTGGTGAATGAATGGGAGGGACGCTGCAATGTAAAAATTGCTCAGATGCATAAGGTGAAAATACATTGAGGCTGCATTCACAGTGGGATGTTGCGGAGCTGTGTTATAAACGTATAACGCAGCTTACTACACTGCAATGATAATCCTATGGGACGTTCACAGTGCAGCATTAGTGTCGCATTGTAACATGTAGCGTTATGGTAATGCAGTGCGTTACCTCTAAATGCACATTACCAGGTACAGGAAAGCATACTTTTCATTGCCTGTATGCTTTCCTGTACCTACTGTTTGTGACGGTAATACAGCATTAGTGTGCGTTACCACGTTTTTTTTTGCATTGCGTTGTAATCCCAAGATTATCCCAAGAGGGAAGGCAAAAATTAGTGGTGGACAAGTGGGTGGTGGAAAACTGCAGCAGTCATTTGTAATGGTTCTTTACTGTTTGGCTCAGTGGATTGTCAACTGGTTCGTTAACAATCAAACATGGTTGCACTTATTTTTGGTGAAAAATGATTCCCTGCTTTAGCGCCAGGTCAGTTTCATGTGATTGTAACACTTGGCAGTGAAGAAATCCAGTGCTGAAAGTACACAGATGCCATGTGATTTTGTCTTAGGGAGGCACAGGCCTCAATCCACAAAGCATTACCGCATTCGGTAATGCAAAAAACAGCTGATTTTACCGATCACCTTGCCACATGCCAATTCACTAAACCTATTACTGCACTGAAAAGTCAAATTACCGACCAGTGAGGTAAATTATCAACTTGCGGTAAATACCTCAAGAAATTTGAAGAAATTACAATTTACAAAGATCATTCGGTAAATCAAGTAAAAGTGTTCGGTATTTACCTTCAGCTCTAACCAGCTAATAACTTAACTGGCAAACTACTGAACTTCTACCGCATGCATGAAATCTTGGTGAATTTGGGGGGGAAAAATGTAAAAATAACGAATGCGGTATTTTACCAACCTAAATTATTTTACCTAACTGCCCTTAGTGAATTGGGCCATAATGGCGGTACTGGTTGTAGATGGGACATGATGGAAGTACTTGTTATATGGGGAAAGTCCAATGCAATATTTGTAATAGGCCCTATAGTCATCTAGCTACAACACTCGTAAGGCAGACTGGAAGTATACAGTGGTGCTACGTTAGTCACATAAGACATAATGCCTCACTGCCTGAGCTGAGGACACAAGAAATGATAGGAGCATCATGGTCACCTGATTTTTATGTCAGCCGCTAAGCATGTTTTTACTGCAGTTCTCAGAGATTGGATATCTATACATCTGATGCTATCCTGGGTTTTAAGACCATACCACTATATTTGTATTGCTGTATATCGTATAGCTAGCTATTCATAAATAGTTTGTAGAGTTTACTAACAATTTGTGATGATCCGCTCAGCTGGCTGCACAGGCAGACAGCTGTTTGTCCATTCCTCTAGTCTGTGGGCTGCAGGTCTCTGGAACAGAGACCTGTCTTTCCATTGCAAGTTTCTGGTCTGTTCTCTTGCTGGGGAATTTGCATACATTCGTTATGCAAATCCCCTACCTGCCTTCTTTGATGACTGGCACTATAAGAGCTTTATGTTTCCCAGAAGGCTTTGCTGGTCATTTCCCTTCCATGGTCTGTTCCTGATGGACACTGCTGGAGTGTCAGCCATTACTATCTAGTATAGTTAATTCCTGGGGGTTGCTTTAGGCTCCCCTTCTAGCCCAGTCAGGTTGTATTATCTGTATTGCCTGTTCTGTCTTGTCTTGCCTGTTGCCATTGTCCTGTCCCAACGGTGGTGGACAGGAAATGGTTCTGATCTCTGTTCTTGGAGTATAGCTGGTGCAGCGGTTGCTACCAGCTATCTCTTCTGTTCTGTCTCCTGGGATCGCGCTAGCTACTTTTCGCTAGCGCTGGGGATCCTTCTGTTCTGTCTTCTGGGATCGCGCTAGCTACTTTTCGCTAGCGCTGGGGATCCTTCTGTTCTGTCTTCTGGGATCGCGCTAGCTACTTTTCGATAGCGCTGGGGATCCTTCTGTTCTGCTACTCTGTACCTGGATCGCGCTAGCCACTTTTCGCTAGTGCTGTGGATCCTATCTCTCGTTTGTCCCTGTTTTCGTGTGTCTGTCTTGTCTGCATCGCTTGCTGGAGGCTCGGTGAGGTAACCGTTAAGCAAGCGCTCGCGTCCTCTGTTTCATGTTTGTCTGTTAATGGTTAGTTAGGCGTGCTTGTCTCTATTGTGCTTAACACGTGGAGACCGCGCATAACCGCGTGCACTGTTGCGAATGAGTGCGGTGTTCGCGGTTAGCTAGCATTTGTTATTTTCCGTATCTCCTCATTGTATGATTTGCTGTGCCTTTGCTAACCTCGTATTCTGTCCTGATCTGCCTTGTGTCACGTCTGGCGATCGCACCTCTCGCGATCGCGTTCCTATTTCATATCTGCTGTTGTGTGTGCGCGGTCGCAGGGTGGCGACTGGATTGGCGCACACACATACAACCTGTCCCTTTGCTCAATCTCATTCGCAATCGCCTGTCTTGCGATTGCGTTCTGCGCTTCGTACAATTCCTGTCTGGCATTTGTGGAGGTACAGAGGATTGGTTCCTCTGCACTCCTCAGCGCCATCTGCCGACAGGAATTTCCCTCTACAGGTGCGTAGCACCTTTTGCTGGGTGCCTGCAAATATACGCTTGTGGAGGATTTACGCCGTGTCAGCACACGCGTTGTGCGCTGATCACGGAGAAAGTTCCACAATCGTTACAGAATGACCAGCCAAACCCAAAACCCCAGTGTAGACGGAATTTCCGATTTGTACGATTTTGTCGAATATGGCTCTTGTACCTTTAAGAGATTTAAAAAACTTGAACCTGAATCAACAGACGAATTTTTGTCTGAGTGTACGAAACTGTTAGCGAACCCTGAATTCCAATGCACCCCAGTGTCTACCTGGGACCCCCAAATGGTCTACATTCTGTTGGGGGGCGAAATGTCAATGTGGGGTTATGATGTGTTAGATCATACCACCCTGAGTCAAAGACCCCTGGAATTCTTGGCCTTTTTAATTCACAATTGGCTGAGATTACCTCAATTACCATACCCCCTTAATGAGTTGTTGTCAGCAGCTCAATCAGCTGTTCCATCTACTCTTTCATCCATAAAGCAGCCATCCAAAGCCTCTAAGTCTAAACGTAAAAGATCTAGGAAGGCTTCCCAGCGGAAAGATCCGTTGCCCATGGCAACCACAGATAGAGAGGTTATTTCTGTCAAGTCTGAAATGGGCAAAACCATGCAGTATGATAATGATGTTTATAATGCATCTGCTGATCAGTTTCCAGGTTTTTTGCCCCAATCCAAAGCTTATGTGGATCCTGCTATAGGTAGGATCGCACACTACATTAAAGAGAGTCTGAAGCGAGAATAAATCTCGCTTCAGACCTCATAAATAGCAGGGGCACGTGTGCCCCTGCTAAAACGCCGCTATAGCGCGGCTTAACGGGGGTCCCTTCACCCCCAAATCCCCCTCGATACACCCGGGGAGCGCTTCCTGGTTGGGGCAGGGCTAGCCGCCGCAGCCCTGCCCCACGCGCGTCTGTCAGCGCGTATCTCCGCCTCTCCCCCGCCCCTCTCAGTCTTCCTTCACTGAGAGGGGCGGGGGAGAGGCGGAGCGCGGCTTAACGGGGGTCCCTTCACCCCCAAATCCCCCTCGATACACCCGGGGAGCGCTTCCTGGTTGGAGCAGGGCTAGCCGCCGCAGCCCTGCCCCACGCGCGTCTGTCAGCGCGTATCTCCGCCTCTCCCCCGCCCCTCTCAGTCTTCCTTCACTGAGAGGGGCGGGGGAGAGGCGGCGATGCGCCGCTGACAGACGCGATGGAGGCAGGGCTGCAGCCGTTAGCCCTGCCTCCAGGAAGCAATAAATCACGACCAAATCTGCGACCAAGTGTCGCAGTGGTCGTTTTGGGGGTGAAGGGACCCCCGTTAAGCCGTGCTATAGCGGCGGTTTAGCAGGGGCACACGTGCCCCTGCTATTTATGAGCTCTGAAGCGAGATTTATTCTCGCTTCAGAGTCCCTTTAAAGCAGTTAAAAAATCTGTTCTTGTTCCTGAACTCCACCCCTATGGAGATTATTTGGATACTGGCCTGTTTGAACCCCCATTTGCTTCCTGGGATATTGGGGCCTTGCTGGAAGAATTCGATTTTGATTGGAAAGCCTTTTGCAATTTTTACATCGCAAAAAGCGAAAATGTCTTGAATGCTTGTCTCGATTCAATGTACCTTTCTGATTGATTCCGATGAATGTGACAAGGATGATGTGGATCTGGTGATCTATGTATGGCAAACGATTTTGGATGAGTTGCACACACACCAACCAATTGATTCCAATAAAGAGACATCGTTGTCGGATGATTGTTCCTGCCTTTCTGGGGTAAAGCATGAGTCTTGACTTTGTGCAATCTGAAATGAATGAGTATGCCGCTGTGATTGATTCCTGTGCGAATCCTGAAGGATTCTCTCCTGACAGTGTGCAGTTTGAATCTGTGCGATCTGATGCCTGTTTCTCGGATGTTCCTGCAGATTGTGATCGGCAGGAGTCTGCCGGTTTCCTCAAGGATGTGTGGGACCCCTTGTCATTTAGAAACAGATCTTTGAGATCTTCCGTCTGTGACCCTGCTATGGGGAAAAGTTCTCGACTGTGCAGCGTCAAAAGTAAAATTAATATGCCTAATAAAGTTTGTCCTGTTGATGTCACTATTTCTTCTGCAGATGAGTCTCTGTCTCACCCTGTTCACACCTGTAAGGGCCCGTTGCCTGGGGACAGTTGCTCCAGTGTTTCGGTCCTAGATGCCTTGCAGTCTGCTCCGCAGATCGCGGAGGTTTGCGCTATAGAAGCGTCAGTTTCACAACCTAAAGTGAATTTTGATTCGCAGGTTTTGCGTTCTGATTCCTCGGATTCGACATTGTTAGCCGAATCTAAGAGTGAGACAGCGCTTCGGTTTTGCGAATCTGACGCTGAACCCTCTTTGCCTTATTCAGAGACGCTTTCTCTGAACCTGCCCTGTACCATGAATAAAAACATGTTTTCCTTTCACACTGATGTTTGTGAGCCCCTTTCTTGCTCTGAGGGAAGTTCTGACTCTCCACCCTGTACTCTGGATGAGTCAATATTGCCTTGTACAATATCTCCTGCCCTGCCCCTAGAGGCTCGTCTAGGTATTGCTGCTATTTTTACCTGTCTTTCTGCAGTTTTGGAGTTGCAAGCTAGTTTGACTGCTACGCAGAATTCTGGGTGCAGCGAGATTAAAGTTAGGGAGTCAGTGTGTGGTCCAGTGAATATTTCTGTACGTTCCACTCATGATGATGAAATTCAGTCTCAGTTTATGGTGGAACCTTCCCTGGGACATCTGCCCTGTTCTCAAAATAAAGTTCCAGTTTTGCCCTGTAACATGGATAGTTCAGAATCCTTCTTAGAAAACTTGGGAAATGGTGTTCCTGAGGTCTTGTCTGATGTCCTGGAGATCTCCGAGTTCCTCCCAAAGGGTGCAGAACTTGTTGGAGATGTCTCCTGCCCCCCAGGTCCTTCTGAGGTGTTGCCCACTTCAGTAGGCATTGCTGCCTTGCTGACTACTTTTGCAGCTCTTGTGGAGCTTCATTCATGTGTAGTCAATGATGATATTACAGTTACAGAAAATTCTGAACTTGAGTCCGAGTCTTCTTTTGAAAGACCAGTACCTGTGACCTTTACTCGTGATGATTTTCTGCCCGGTACTGGTTTTGGTCTTGTCGTGTCGGACTCTGAGGTTGGCAGATCCCCGACATGTCCTGAGGTTTCTCCTGTACTAGTGTACCCCGATGTGCTCTGTGACCCAGAAAGCCCAAGTATGCCTCGGTTACCAGCGTACTCAGATGCTTCCTCAGTGGAGACATGTTCTGATATAGCCTGCCTGCTTGCATGCCCAGAAGTTGTCCCTGAAAGTCCTGATCTTGATGGGTGTCCTGCTAATTTTCAGTCTGGAATGATCATAGGTTCCATAGGGGTTCTTGGTGGTTCTCCATGTGAGCCTGGTGAGCGTTCTGGCTTCTTGGGATCTCTGCGGAGCTTCAAGGCGTTCTGGGAGATTCCGGGAAAGGTTTTGCTTGGTGCCCTGAATACGATCAGCAATGGCTTTGGTGTTGTAAGGGACACTTCGAACAGGTATTGCGGCAGGTTTGGTATTCTTGGACGCTCCTTGGAAGGTGGTGGGTATTGTCTGGAGGGTGTCGATGGCTTCTTCTCTGGTGTCCACAGTCCTGATGGGTGTTACGCTGAGACTTGTGGTGCTGATGGGCATGTTTCGGTGGCTTCTGCTTCCGATGAGGTCGGTTTCGGATGGACTGACTCTGGAATTGTGCCTTGTCGGGCTGTCCCGACCTTCATGAGTCTTCAGTTAGATTTTTGTGATGATACCAGTTCTGAGGGATGTCTGGAATCCATCCCTAGAGGGGGGGGGGGGGGGTACTGTGATTGTGCCTTGTCGGGCTGTCCCGACCTTCATGAGTCTTCAGTTAGATTTTTGTGATTATACCAGTTCTGAGGGATGTCTGGAATCCATCCCTAGATGATCCGCTCAGCTGGCTGCACAGGCAGACAGCTGTTTGTCCATTCCTCTAGTCTGTGGGCTGCAGGTCTCTGAAACAGAGACCTGTCTTTCCATTGCAAGTTTCTGGTCTGTTCTCTTGCTGGGGAATTTGCATACATTCGTTATGCAAATCCCCTACCTGCCTTCTTTGATGACTGGCACTATAAGAGCTTTATGTTTCCCAGAAGGCTTTGCTGGTCATTTCCCTTCCATGGTCTGTTCCTGATGGACACTGCTGGAGTGTCAGCCATTACTATCTAGTATAGTTAATTCCTGGGGGTTGCTTTAGGCTCCCCTTCTAGCCCAGTCAGGTTGTATTATCTGTATTGCCTGTTCTGTCTTGTCTTGCCTGTTGCCATTGTCCTGTCCCAACGGTGGTGGACAGGAAATGGTTCTGATCTCTGTTCTTGGAGTATAGCTGGTGCAGCGGTTGCTACCAGCTATCTCTTCTGTTCTGTCTCCTGGGATCGCGCTAGCTACTTTTCGCTAGCGCTGGGGATCCTTCTGTTCTGTCTTCTGGGATCGCGCTAGCTACTTTTCGCTAGCGCTGGGGATCCTTCTGTTCTGCTACTCTGTACCTGGATCGCGCTAGCCACTTTTCGCTAGTGCTGTGGATCCTATCTCTCGTTTGTCCCTGATTTCGTGTGTCTGTCTTGTCTGCTACGCTTGCTGGAGGCTCGGTGAGGTAACCGTTAAGCAAGCGCTCGCGTCCTCTGTTTCATGTTTGTCTGTTAATGGTAAGTTAGGCGTGCTTGTCTCTATTGTGCTTAACACGTGGAGACCGCGCATAACCGCGTGCACTGTTGCGAATGAGTGCGGTGTTCGCGGTTAGCTAGCGGTTGTTATTTTCCGTATCTCCTTATTGTATTTGCTGTGCCTTTGCTACCCTCGTATTCTGTCCTGATCTGCCTGGTGTCACGTCTGGCGATCGCACCTCTCGCGATCGCGTTCCTATTTCATATCTGCTGTTGTGTGTGCGCGGTTGCGGGGTGGCGACTGGATTGGCGCACACACATACAACCTGTCCCTTTGCTCAATCCCATTCGCAATCGCCTCTCTTGCGATTGCGTTCTGCGCTTCATACAATTCCTGTCTGGCATTTGTGGAGGTACAGAGGATTGGTTCCTCTGCACTCCTCAGCGCCATCTGCCGACAGGAATTTCCCTCTACAGGTGCGTAGCACCTTTTGCTGGGTGCCTGCAAATATACGCTTGTGGAGGATTTACGCCGTGTCAGCGCACGCGTTGTGCGCTGATCACGGAGAAAGTTCCACAATCGTTACACAATTAGAGTGTTTCCAGACTGTAGATATAATTCAGTCCACAACACCAGTCCGTTCTCAAAGGTCACAGTGAAACTGACCTAGAATTCTAGCACTTTACATAGTGGTGAATGAGATCATACAGAAATCTCACTGTAAAGAGCAAGTCGTGGGAAGAGATATGTGTAAAATTAAGTGTGTTATTCATCAGTGTTTAATAGCTCAAACATCTTGGAAATATTTAGAAAAATGACCTGTGTAACAATAATACATTTATTATTTATAATCCCATAATATTTGATATGCATTACAAAATAGAAGATGTGTTTTGCATTACGAATGGCTAAGCCAAAATAAACGAAGCATTACAAAATCATCTCTGTCCTAAAAGCTGAACTCTGAGGCACAGCAAATCTGAGCTTGGAGTTCTGTGAGGGGCTGTGGTGCAATACAAGATGCTTCACACTGGTGACTGGCTACTGCAGCAGAGACTGGTAGCTGTATACTAGGCAAGTCTGCGCGGCAACAAGCTGTGGCTACCACGTGTCATAGTTATTAGTAACTTTAGGAGAGCTGCAGCTGGAGATTAACGTGGACCGGAACTCTTGCAAAGGACAGAAGTAAAACAGAGAGAAATGCACTGTGTATGTATTAAGAGAGTTTAGCCTGTCTAATTCCCCCTCAACTGTTCCTAATCACAAGTTGTAATTTGATCTCTCAGCTGTGTCAGCTGATTGCCATGGCAGAGAGAATGCAGATAAGGCAGATATGGCAGATAAGCTCATTTGAAATCACAGGATGTTAACAATATGTCTGCTTCCATGAAAGCAGGAAGTAGACACGCTGCAGATTTATTTTATGATTTGTATTAGTTGTAACAAAGAAATGTTTTTCTTTAAAGGTAATTATGCTGTTGTGTATCTTTTAGAGCAGAGAGGAAGTTCTGAGTTCAGGTCCGCTTTAACCCTCAAACACACACTAGATAAAACTCAGCCCAGGCCACCGATAGTGAAAGTGATAATCTAACATACAGTGGAGGAAATAATTATTTGACCCCTCACTGATTTTGTAAGTTTGTCCAATGACAAAGAAATGAAAAGTCTCAGAACAGTATCATTTCAATGGTAGGTTTATTTTAACAGTGGCAGATAGCACATCAAAAGGAAGATCGAAAAAATAACCTTAAATAAAAGATAGCAACTGATTTGCATTTCATTGAGAGAAATAAGTTTTTGAACCCCTACCAACCATTAAGAGTTCTGGCTCCCACAGAGTGGTTAGACACTTCTACTCAATTAGTCACCCTCATTAAGGACACCTGTCTTAACTAGTCACCTGTATAAAAGACACCTGTCCACAGAATCAATTAATCAACCAGACTCCAAACTCTCCAACATGGGAAAGACCAAAGAGCTGTCCAAGGATGTCAGAGACAAAATTGTAGACCTGCACAAGGCTGGAATGGGCTACAAAACCATTAGCAAGAAGCTGGGAGAGAAGGTGACAACTGTTGGTGCGATTGTTCGAAAATGGAAGGAGCACAAAATGACCATCAATCAACCTCGCTTTGGGGCTCCACGCAAGATCTCACCTTGTGGGGTGTCAATGGTTCTGAGAAAGGTGAAAAAGCATCCTAGAACTACACGGGAGGAGTTAGTGAATGACCTCAAATTAGCAGGGACCACAGTCACCAAGAAAAACATTGGAAACACATTACACCGCAATGGATTAAAATCCTGCAGGGCTCGCAAGGTCCCCCTGCTCAAGAAGGCACATGTGCAGGCCCGTCTGAAGTTTGCCAATGAACACCTGAATGATTCTGTGAGTGACTGGGAGAAGGTGCTGTGGTCTGATGAGACCAAAATAGAGCTCTTTGGCATTAACTCAACTCGCTGTGTTTGGAGGAAGAAAAATGCTGCCTATGACCCCCAAAACACCGTCCCCACCGTCAAGCATGGGGGTGGAAACATTTTGCTTTGGGGGTGTTTTTCTGCTAAGGGCACAGGACAACTTAATCGCATTAACGGGAAAATGGACGGAGCCATGTATCGTGAAATCCTGAACGACAACCTCCTTCCCTCTGCCAGGAAACTGAAAATGGGTCTTGGATGGGTGTTCCAGCACGACAATGACCCAAAACATACAGCAAAGGCAACAAAGGAGTGGCTCAAGAAGAAGCACATTAAGGTCATGGAGTGGCCTAGTCAGTCTCCGGACCTTAATCCAATAGAAAACCTATGGAGGGAGCTCAAGCTCAGAGTTGCACAGAGACAGCCTCGAAACCTTAGGGATTTAGAGATGATCTGCAAAGAGGAGTGGACCAACATTCCTCCTAAAATGTGTGCAAACGTGGTCATCAATTACAAGAAACGTTTGACCTCTGTGCTTGCAAACAAGGGTTTTTCCACTAAGTATTAAGTCTTTTATTGTTAGAGGGTTCAAAAACTTATTTCACTCAATGAAATGCAAATCAGTTGCTATCTTTTATTTAAGGTTATTTTTTCGATTTTCCTTTTGATGTGCTATCTGCCACTGTTAAAATAAACCTACCATTGAAATGATACTGTTCTGAGACTTTTCATTTCTTTGTCATTGGACAAACTTACAAAATCAGTGAGGGGTCAAATAATTATTTCCTCCACTGTATGTACAACAGCTCCCGATGCCCTCCAATGACTCGCCCAGCAATCAGTCTGGAGGAATGATTTGGAGTGCCACCTGAGAGCATTGTTTTTCCTTCGCACATTTAAACAATACCAGTTGCATGGTAGCCCTGTTGATATATTTGACTGCAGTAGTGTCTGAACCACAACAGTAACAAGCAAGATCTTGTCAGATCTGAAAGAAACTCCTGATCTGCAAGTGCTTGTTCAGGGTCTAATGCTGGGCATACATGTCTCGTTTGTGCTGCGGAATCGAGCCGCTGGTTCGATCCCGACGCGTCCCCGCGGGCGCCCCGGATCGATTCCCGCTTGTCCCCACGGGCACTACCTTATCTGCGCTTCGTTTCTTCCATTGTCCGCCCGCGGGGATCGAGCGCGTTATTGATCCGGCGCGGTGATCGGACACGTCGGATATTATCAATCGAGCCATCAGCGGCTTGATTGATAATAAAAAACGAGCCGTGTATGCTCAGCTTAAGGCTAAAAGTATTAGATAGAGGCAGAGAATCAGCAACAGGGCTGCTGCTGATTTTGCTGCCTGATAACCACCCCCCGATTTGGTAGCCAGCCTGCTCCCACTGGATGAGTGGCGGCAAGCTGGCCTCCCTAGCTGTGGAACTGCCCTCGTGCGCGTCTTGGCGTCCTGTTCTCCTGGGCAACGGTACTCTATGTTATGGGTGTTCAGCTGCTTAGATGCTGATGTCAGATTTCCTCATCTCCTTCATGCCATGCAGTTGGGGACACTGACATCCTGAGAGATGAGGTGGCTTGCTGCGTGCCGTGGCTACCCTTGTGGCGCTATTACCTGATTCACAAGGTAAGGAGTGCCTCTCCAGCGTCTATGCCGCCTGATGCCAAAGTTTTACTTGGGGTCATGGCGCTGATCAGCAGAATAGCCAGGCAACTGGTATTGCTGAAAAGGAAATAAATACGGCAGCCTCCATACACCTCTCACTTCAGTTATCCTTTAAATACAATTCCTACTAGAACATTTGATGCTTATCATATAAAACACATGTTGAGTGTTTGGAGAGGTTGCCATTTAGAAGTAATACCAGTGTAAAAATATGTTTAATTAAATCTTGCTGCCCTATCACAGAGAGATCTAAGCTTGTTCTGCTTACTCTGAGACAGAACCTTTACATTGTTTTTCCTCAGTAATTGACTTTATGGAATTAGATGCGGCCTTACGCATTATGCCCAACAAATAATCCTTATATTTTCAGAGGCAGGCATCATGACCACCTGCTATCTGATTTCCTTAGTACCAGCTGTTGTGAGCAGCTCCTGGCTGTAGCCATGTGATCCTGTCAACAGTTCAGACCCAGCCACTCCTGAGCAGTGACAAAGACTCTGGGATCGCTATGACGGAGCTGGAGGAGAAACCTTTTGCTCAGCAGCTTTCCAATGTCTACTTCACTATCCTGGCTCTTTTCTGCTTTAAATTATTTGTGAAAATCAGCCTGGCAATCCTCAGCCATTTCTACATTGTGAAAGGGAATCGCAAGGAGGCAGCACGAATTCAGGCAGAATTCTATGCAGTGGCACAAGGGCAAGGTACTGCACTCCACTTATTTTACAGTTATTTCCTAGTTCTTTCACTTTGCACTAACCACAAAGCAACTTTAACTATGTCTGAAACATGGAGCCTTTCAGCAGTAATTACAATAGCAGACTGGGTTTGTTTACCTAGGCCACACTGCAGGAGGATAATGAACTGTCTTTCGTCAAGGCAGTGCAAAGAAGCAATATGAGTTTTGCAGTGTCCTACTGTAAATCAAGTGCCAGCCTGCAGTTTTAGGTAGCCAGATAAGTGACAGATGGTGATTTCTTATTGGTTGCTAGGGATCACACTAGCTTTCAGTTTGCTACGTTTCTTACCCGTGTTAGTCTGGCCTTTTCGTTTTCTTTAAGTGTCGCTTAGAAAAGGAAAGCTGCAGCGTGATTGGTTGTCATGTACCTGAGCTCTATAGCTCTTTGCTATTAAATCTGCAATGTTTCATTGAGCTATGAATATGTACACAGTGTTTGGATACAGATATTTTGGCTGTTTTCGTTAAACGAGGGACTTTTGTTTTGTTCAGCAACACATGTGACCACTAATGGAAGGGCAGCAGTGTTACCCAGCTGTGTTGTGCAGATGGATTGCTGTTTTGTTGTGGCTGTGTTACATTCAGCAGCACTGCACCACTATTTCCTATCTGTCAGTAAATGTATTGAATGACTTTTGAATATGTTTGTGCCCAAATAAGTTTGTATCCATTTACAAATATTAGATAATGGTAAGGCTGTATTGCTGCAGGACAACTGAAGTGAGAGAGATAGGGAGACTGCCTTACTTATCTCCTTTTAAACAATACTAGTTGCCCGGCGGCCCTGCTGGTCCTCTGCCTCTAATACTTTTAGCCATAGACCCTGAATAAGCATATGCAGAGCATGTGTTTCTGACATTATTGTCAGATCTGACAACATTATCTGCATGCTTGTTTCTGGGTTGATTCAGATACTACTGCAGCCAAATAGCGCAGCAGGGCTGCCAGGCAACTGGTATTGTTTAAGAGGAAATAAATACGGCAGGCTCCATATACCTCTCACTTTAGTTGTCCTTTAAAGAGAGTCTGAAGCCAAAAAAAACAACCCAAAACTCTTTTTACTTGCTAATTATCTTCAGCAATAAGATCCTAGCTAAAATGCCCCATTCCCACAGCAGAACGAGGTCTTTATACCCCCAAATCCCAGGGCAAAATTCAGCAACTTTCCAGGTCGTGGATTTTGCTGCCCGGGGGAGGCAGAGATTTGCGCTGTAGCTCTGCCTCTGCTCGCGCCAATCTCAGCCGATCTCCGCCTCTCCCCGCCCCTCTCAGTGAAAGAAAACTGAGAGGGGTGGGGAGAGGCAGAGATTGACTCCAGCAGAGGCAGAGCTACAGCGCAAAGCTCTGCCTCTACCAGGAAGGAGCCCTGAATTTTGCTCTAGGGATTTGGGGGTATAAAGACCTCGTTCTGCCATGGGAATTCAGCGTTTCAGCTAGGATCTTATTGCTGAAGATAAATGGCAGGTAAAAAGAGTTATTTTTTTGGGCTTCAGACTCCCTTTAAGCTGTGTACATTACTCTTTCAATAACTGAATCCGAAACACCGGAAACAATCATTTGTAATAGTCTTGGGTGACTATCATTTTATTATTCTTATTTATTTAGCGCCGACATGTTCTGTAGCGCTTCACGGAGTATATATAGTATAGCATATATATAATTTTGTCACTAACTGTCCCTCAGAGGATCTCACAATCTAATCTCTACCATAGTCATATGTCTATTGTAGTCTATGGCCATTTTTTTTCAAATTCTTTGAAAAACTTTTTATTGGTACTTGTTAGAAGACAATTAGACAATTAAAACATATGCGTTATATTGTACCGGTAGAATTTCCTTAGCATCAAACATTTGGTGAACAATAGAAATAAAGAACAAAGTAGAACATTGCATATAGTATTCGCAATATAACACTGTTGTTGCTAATTAGCTAAACCTTTACACATAGCTTTAGCTGATCATACCATTGATCATTTTAGCTGGTCATATCTCTTAGTAATTATTGTTATAAGGTATTTATTTTGCTAATGTTTTGATCTATGGCCAATTTTAGGGAGAAGCCAATTAACTTATCTGTATGTTTTTGGGATGTGGGAGGAAACCGGAGTAAACCCAAGCAGACAGGGGGAGAACATACAAACTCCTTGCAGAAGATGCAGGACCCGGAGCTGCAAGGCAAGAATGTTATCCACTACGCCACTGTGCTGCCCACAGAATGATTGCAGTACAGACACTCTGCTGGACAGTCTGCTGAGCAGCCTGTTGTGTTCTATGGAGAGGGACCAATATAAAATGAGAGTAAATGAGCATGTGGGGTGGATGGCGCAGGTATCTAAGGAATTGTGGGGAAAGGGAGCATGTTGGGACCACATCACAGGGGTTGCAGGAACAGAGGCCAAGCAGGTGGTGAGGGGATCAGACAGAGGAGTAACATCAGGGGAGAAGCCCCTGCAACAGCAGGGGGGGCCAGACCTGTGAGGGGGGCCCCCACTACCAACCTTCCCTTGCTCCAATAATGGGGTCCATCCCTAAGATCAGGTGTTTCTATGGTTACACTTATTAGGGATGTGAAAATGATGATGTTCACACTTGTTTTATGACCCTTGCAAGATGGGCCCCCGGGCTGTGAGGATAACCAAGGGTAAGCAAGAAAAAGGTTGTGATAATTGTTGGGCCCCATCATAGTTTTTCTGGGGGGTCCTATAATTTGTAGTTACACCCCTGGGGTCCAAGCCAAGAAGAAAACAAGATTTATTGCAGGTAAAAGAACAAACTTGGACACGGCACACTAATGGCTCAGCAACTCAGACTGTATTGAGGGCAAGCACAGGTACACACAAAATGTTTCTTGTGTTGCCCTGCCTCCGGTGTAACATCCCTCACCTTAGTGACAACTTTATACCCCACCCACAGGAAACCACTTGATATGCAAATACATCATATGATCAACATACCAGCAGTATTAGAACCAAGTGAAAAAAATGAAACAGTCCAAACATCATTTTACCAATCTGGGGAACCATACATACTAGTGTCTACTCCAGCTGATAGCTGAGGAGTTCACCTCCCAGAACTTAAAGAGAAACTCCAACCAAGAATTGAACTTCATCCCAATCAGTAGCTGATACCCCCTTTCCCATGAGAAATCTATTCCTTTTCACAAGCAGACCATCAGGGGGCGCTGTATGACTGATATTGTGGTGAATCCCCTCCTACAAGAAACTCTGAGGACCGTGGTACTCCTGGCAGTTCCCTGTCTGTGAACCTTGTTGCATTGCGGAAAATAGCTGTTTACAGCTGTTTCCAACTGCCAAAAAAGCATGCAGCAGCTACATCATCTGCCAACAGTAAAAATGTCACCATGTAATAAATGTCAGAATGTAAATCAGGGATTTAAAAGATTTTACAATGGCAAACACTGACTAAATCATTTATACATAATTATTGAAAAATGACGCACTTTTATTGATTACATTATTTTCACTAGAGTTCCTCTTTAAATACTTATATTTTTATGATACCAATCATGATTTTCAAAAAGCCCTGTTGGGAGTACTCATAGTCAAACCACAATGAGACTTAAAGACAGAATCATAGAACGCACTTCAGCTCAAGCACTCATTAAGACCATTAGGGTACACACAATCACATCTTTTGATAAACATTTCAGGCCAAGCATGTCGATCAGACATGCTGCAAGATGTCGGCCCTTCATGGTCAGTAGGGAGCGCAGTAGTAACGGCGAGCAATATCGGGACAAGTGATGAACACGATAAAAAACCCCTGACGCTGTCCCCTCTAATGTCCAATGTCCCCTCCCCTAGTTCCCAGTGCAGTATACATTACAGAAAATTGATTGGGAATCGGCCTGCAATGTATGGGCAGCCAACAGGCGTCTCTCTAATCATTACCTCAACATTATCTCACCGATTAGAGAGAAATGTGTCTCTTGGTCGAATCTGCCCATCATCACTAGATGTATGGCTACCTTTAGGTGTAGGTAGGGGAGGGGTAATGCAAGTGAGCGTTAGGTTAGGGTATGTGATAGTAGAATATCAGTAAATTTACTATCCAGTACATTTTTAATTCCAGTAAATTTTAAATGTACGCCTTTAGAATACCAGCCAAGCTTCTATTGCTGTCCCAAGGGCTACAAGTTTCACACCACAAAAATTTCATAGAGGTCCTAAGTTCAGAAAATGATTCAAATCTCTCCAATTGCGAGACGGACAGTTGACAAAAATGCTGTAATCCTTTTCTATACTATCTAAAAATAATTTTAAAAAATCCTGACAGAGAGCTTTAGGGCTCGTTTCCACCATAGCGAATCCGCATGCGGCGCCGACATGCGGATTCGCTTGGTACATTGAAGTGGGCGGGGCTGTTTCCATATGTGCGGCGTGCGGGAGCGATTTGGCGGCGGGCCAAATCTGCACGACAAGACCCACAGAATTCGCCTGCGTCGGGAATCCATGCGAATCGCCGCTAATGTATTTAATAGGAAAAACGCATGCATTTTTTACATGCGTTTTTACCCGCGATTCGCGTGCGATTTCGCACCTTTTTCAATGTTATTTTGCCCTGGCAGAGTCATGGTTAATTTCGCATGGCACCCTGCCATGCGAAATCGCACGCGAAATCGCGGGTAAAAGCGCATGCGGAAACGCATCCGCATGCGTTTTTACAAGCGTCGGGATGCCGGCGAAATCGCGTCGCAACAGTGGAAACGGGCCCTTAATGCAGGCATGTAGAAGCCTAATTATAAGTTGCATTATATGGTAAAAATAAACTTCCTTTTATCTATAGTAAGTCAAAATCTTCTTGCAAAGAAAAACATCAATATAATACAATAATTAGTAGCAGTAGAGTATTGTACCACTTTAGCCATCAGTAAAAGCAAGAAGTTTTTAATCATCTGATTCAAAACGCCCTTCTAATATAATAAACAAGCAAGACAAAAAGTCTGTGCCACAAAAAAACAAACAAAAACTATCTCTTGCAATGAGAGATCCTAATTATAAATGTCTGCATCAGATAAACTGAAGTCAGGCAGCACAAACAATAATTATTGGAGAAAAAATGAGCTGGAAAATTAAATAACACACTGTGAGCCAAATATCACAAAAACTTTATTGGTATCAAAAAAGTATCAAATTGGTATCAAAAAATGTGGCTCCTATTACAAGGGTCTACTGGAAATTACAGTAGTTGTTTTCAATTAATCAATTCAGGAAACATTTTATTTATTTTATTTTAGACACACTATATTATTTTTTCACATAATCACCTTGTTTTAATAAAATTGAAGCCAATCTGCAAACGTTACATACTCCCCTATGTAGAGAGAAGGCCCTGGATCTCATAGAGCCTTCCCGATCATCTCCCCATGCCCTCAGTCCACCTTTGTCCACCCATAGAAGTTTTTTGATCGAGTGGTTGAATACCCCCATCAGGAGTCCTTGTGAAGGCTTTGGAAGTACTTGCATCCCTAAGTACTTCCGAAGACAAGCGGGCCCATACTGCGAAATGTGCGTAGATGCCTTCCAAGGAGTCCCAAAAAGTGTGGACATTCATGAGAGGTAGTCCCGGCCATACAAAAGGACTGTAATATTGTCCTTCAGCACCATAATTAAAAATAGGACAGAGATGTTCACGCCTTCAAGAATATATTGTGGATTATTCTACTTTTTGTAGGGGATGGGGGAGGAGGGAGAGACATTAAGGACAGTTACATTTATAGATTGCGGTAGCTTGAACATAGCAAGTCTGAAATCCTGATGTAAGAAAACTGCTCAGAATGGAAATTAATTCAGAAAATATGTTTTATATCTTGTGCATGTTGTGATTTCCTCTAGTGATGATCTGTCATATATAATATAATCAATTTACAACTTAACATGTGGGTGGGGCTGTGGCCAATATTCACCTTAATGCCACTTAGGCAGTTGGCACGCGGCTGTGTTAGTCACTAGGATGTTTACAGAGATGGTTTCAGTATGTAGATTTTAGAATATTATCATATAGAGATGGTTTCAATATGTAGATTTTAGCATAATACCACGTGAATAGGACATTATTGGCTTTTTTCAGGGTCACCGAAGATTTTAGCAGTGTTGCCACTGAGTGCTTACAGAAAAAAAGGAAAACAATTACAAAGCTAGTGATTTTGTGACATTGGCAGGCGAAAGTAGAAAGTGCCATTAATCTGGTGCTCTGGCTGCGAGTTGACTGCACAATATGTTACTTGCACTTTTCTGAAGAAGGGGAACTTTTGCAGCCCCGAAATAATTGTCATTTGTGCTTAATCATGCAATAAACGCAGAAATTGCACTTAACTGAAGGCGTGCGAACCAAGATTTATCCGTACATAATATGTTACTTACTGATCAGCTACATTAGTAGTCATTTTTTTTTTTTTTTTTTTTTTTTTTTTTTTTTGTCTTGTGCAGGTTTTTGATTATTTATCGTCGTATGTGTACACTTGCCCTTTTCCTGAATATGTGGTAGTTTGATTGTTAGTGTTGGTGCATTTATTTTGTATGATTGTTGTTAGGTGATGTCAGGTATTGTGTGGTGTTGGTTATTGTTTTGTGGCATACGTTCAGGTGTTGGGTCTGTGTTATTTAGTCATGTCTCGTTGTTTGAATCGGTGGTATGTTTGAGCATTCTTCTGCTCAGGTCTTCATAACAGATTAATATTGTATTATAATGTTATGTTGATTTTGTTGTTTTTGGACATAGAAGTCCTGCTTTTGTTTGTGCATATATATGCAGAATTGATTGTTTTTTCTTGTTTCTTTCATCTTGTTTTTTGTTACAGTTGGTATGATTAATTGATCAAATTATTTTATTTATTTATTTGTATTATAATTGTAAATAATATTTTTCTAATAAAAAAAAAATCTACATTAGTAGTCAATCAGATAATAGGTTGGTCGGGAACAAAGTACCCGATCGTCACAAGGTAGACAATGTACCACCACAAGTTACCAATATTTTTACTAGCGGCCCCACCCAGCAACCAAGTCATGTGGCGGTGCTGCAATACGTAAGGAAAGCCTGGAGCTGAGCTTTAACCTCTTGAGGACCACAGGCTTTACCCCCCCCGTGACCAGGCTATTTTTTTTACTAATTAGGGCTATGCAGCTTTATGTGCTTGCTGCAGAGCCGTACAAGTCAGCACACAAGTGATCCCTCTTTTCTGCCCACCAACAGAGCTTTCTGTTGGTGGGCTCTGATCTCTCCCCCAATGTTTGTTCATTTACTTATGTTTTTTTTTATAAACATACATATTTTTTGTATAATTTTTGTATCCCTCCCTCCCCCTGCCAGCCAATCAGCACGATCGTCTGTCATAGGCATTAGCCTATGAGAGCCGATCGCTTCTTTGTCTCCCAGGGGGACAGCCGAGTGACACGGCTGGGAGAGCCATAGATCGTAGCACTGTACAGTGCAAATAGATGGCAGTTTCGCCATCTAACAGTCTCCTAGCAGCGATTGCCACTGCGATCGTCATTCAAGCGGAGATGCGCTCTCCTGTAAACCCCCGCCCCAGGACTTGACGCCAATTGCCGTTAGGCGGTCCTGGGGCTGCCACCGCGTTCACACCAATCAGCGTGACGTGGTCGTTAGAAGGTTAAAGGGTAACTCCACTTTTGTTATAAATGTAAAAACAAAATCCTTTGGCGCAAGTATAAGCAGAGGAAAGGTTTCAAATATTTCTCATAAATTTGCTTTTCTGTGTCTCTCCTCTATGAGACGAAGCAGGAACGGTAACCTCCAGTCACACCTTCATTGCGCCTCCAGTCACACCTTCTCCACACTTCTAGCTATTTATCCAGTCATGCCTTCTTCACACCTCCAGTCATGCCTTCTTCACACTTCCAGCCATGCCTTCTTCACACCTCCAGTTATCCCTTCTTCACATCTCCAGTCATCTCTTCTTCACATCTCTAGTCATCTCTTCTTCACACCTTCAGTCATCTCTTCTTCACACCTCCAGTCAGAACTTGTTCACATCTCTATTCATCCCTTCTTCACAACTCCAGTCATCCCTTCTTCACGTCTCCAGTCATCCCTTCTTCACATCTCCAGTCATCCCTTCTTCACATCTCCAGTCATCCCTTCTTCACATCTCCAGTCATCCCTTCTTCACATCTCCAGTCATCCCTTCTTCACATCTCCAGTCATCCTTTCTTCACATCTCTAGTCATCTCTTCTTCACACCTCCAGTCATCTCTTCTTCACACCTCCAGTCAGAACTTATTCACATCTCTATTCATCCCTTCTTCACAACTCCAGTCATCCCTTCTTCACGTCTCCAGTCATCCCTTCTTCACATCTCCAGTCATCTCTTCTTCACACCTCCAGTCATCTCTTCTTCACATCTCTATTCATCCCTTCTTCACAACTCCAGTCATCCCTTCTTCACGTCTCCAGTCATCCCTTCTTCACATCTCCAGTCATCCCTTCTTCACATCTCTAGTCATCCTTTCTTCACATCTCTAGTCATCCCTTCTTCACATCTCCAGTCAACTCTTCTTCACACCTCCAGTCAGGACTTCATCACAACTCCAGCAATCCCTTCTTCACACCTCCTGTCAAGCCTTCGTCACGCACCTAGCCACTTATCTATCACACCTCCAGTCCCGCCTTCTTCACACCTTCAGTAATGCCTTCTGCACACCTCTTGTAATGCCTTCTTCACATCTCCAGTCATCCCTTCTTTACACCTCCAGTCATGCCTTCATGACCTCTCCAGTCATCCCTTCTTCACCCCTCCAGTCATGCCTTCATCACCTCTCCAGTCATCTCTTCTTCACACCTCCAGTTATGACTTCTTCACGCTTCCAGTTAGACCTTTTTCATCCCATGAGACATGCCTTCTTCACACTTCTAGCCTCTTATCTATCACACCTCCAGTCACGCCTTCTTCACACCTCTAGTCATGCCTTCTTCACACCTTCAGTAATGCCTTCTTCACACCTCCAAACACACAATTGGAGAAACTCACTCCCAAACAGTTCTCTGCTGCTTTATAAAGCCTGCAGGCTGCTTATAAGCCAATGAGAAATGCACACATATAATGCACCTAGCTTGCAGTGATTAATCAAGCAGAAGCTGAGCAAGTCAGCCAGTCAGTTGGAGAGGGCTTCAGTTGCATATAGACAATGGCTATATGACCAGCAGGGGGCACCAGCGTGCAGGATATTCCCTCTCATCTGCCCCCCTCCTAACTAAACTGCATGGGATACTACAAAAAAATTAAAAACAATGGTGCATGAGCCAGCTTGGGGCCCCCGGAATTCTCACTGCCCGGGGCCCCAGAACCAGCATCTAACACCATATGTGAGCGCAGCCAAACCCTTGGAGCTGCCACCCCCAAGGCCTGTCTCCTACTGCTCTAAAACTTACCAAACACACAATTGGAGAAACTCACTCCCAAACAGTTCTCTGCTGCTTTATAAAGCCTGCAGGCTGTTTAAAAGCCAATGAGAAATGCACACATATAATGCACCTAGCTTGCAGTGATTAATCAAGCAGAAGCTGAGCAAGTCAGCCAGTCAGTTGGAGAGGGCTTCAGTTGCATATAGACAATAGCTATATGACCAGCAGGGGGCACCAGCGTGCAGGATATTCCCTCTCATCTGCCCCCCTCCTAACTAAACTGCATGGGATACTACAATAAAATTAAAAACAATGGTGCATGAGCCAGCCTGGGGCCCCGGGAACTCTCACTGCCCAGGGCCCCAGAACCAGCATCTAACACCATATGTGAGCGCAGCCAAACCCTTGGAGCTGCCACCCCCAAGGCCTGTCTCCTACTGCTCTAAAACTTATACACCTCCAGTCATGCCTTCTGCACACCTCTCATAATGCCTTCTTCACACCTCCAGTCATCCCTTCTTCACACCTCCAGTTAGGCCTTCTTCACACGTCCGGTCATGCCTTCTTCACACTTCTAGCCTCTTATCTATCACACCTCTAGCCATGCCTTCTTCACACCTCCGTTCATGCCTTCTGCACACCTCTTGTAATGCCTTCTTCACACCTCCAGTTATCCCTTCTTTACACCTCAGGTCATGTCTTTTTCACATGCCACATTCACTCATGCCTCCATCGCACCTCCAATCACCTCTCCATCACACCTCCAGTCACCCCTCCCTCACACCTCCAGTCACCCCTCCATCACACCTCCAGTCATTCTTTAAAGGGACTCCGAGCAGTGCAGAAACTATGAAAAGATGCATATCATTTTAAAGCTCTCTTTCTCCTCTTTCCAATGATATATAAACCGCCGCCATACGCCTTTTAGTTTTCGCTATTTTCGCGATTGAAATTGCAGTGGCCGCGATTTCAATCGCGAAAATAAAGAAAACTAAAAGGCGTAGAGCGACGATTTAGGTGTCGCCAGAAAGAGGAGAAAGAGAGCTTTAAAATGATATCCATCTTTCCATAGTTACTTGTATTACACAGGACGACACTTTCCCCAGTGTCAGCAGCTCCATTCAGCAGAAAAAGTCGGCCCGTGTAATACAATGTAACTATGGAAAGATGGATATCATTTTAAAGCTCTCTTTCTCCTCTTTCTGGCGACACTTAAATCGTTGCCCTACGCCTTTTAGTTTTCTTTATTTTCGCGATTGAAATTGTGGCCGCAGCAATTTCAATCACAAAAATAACGAAAACTAAAAGGCGTAGGGCGGTGGTTTATATATCATTGGAAAGAGGAGAAAGAGAGCTTTAAAATGAAATGCATCTTTCCACAGTTTCTGCACTGCTCGGAGTCCCTTTAAGTGAAACCTCCATCACACCTCCAGTTCTGAGGCAAATCTAGTGTATGGCAGGCATGGCTTTTGCTATGTTAGTTGAGGGTAAAGTGCAAAAGCCATGCTTGCAGTACCTTAGATTTATACCTTTGAGTTCTCAGTTCCCAGGAGCAGTTTGTAGAATGTTGTGCTGCACTATGCCTGTACTTGAAGAGCATGCCCAGAGTCAGTCTGACTGGAGAAGGAGAAGGAAGATGCTGAAGTGTTGCAGCTGCCTATTGCCTTCCTCCTTCAGAGACAAATGCAGGCCAGCTCTTCTCATCTGTGATCTTCATGGAGTGCAGTGTGAGCTGTATAGTGTATGTATGCGTGTATGAATGTTTGTGAGAGTGTGTGTGTGTGTGTGTGTGAGAGAAAGTGTGTGACTTGAGATGAGAAAGAGGGACACTTAAGCCATTCCCCTGCCACACCCCTGATCACGCCCCCATCACACCTCTAATCACGCATACCATAAAGATTTCATAAGAAAAGTATGTTGTTTTATAATTCAAACCACACTGGCCCTTTCTATCCTGGGTCATTTTCCTTCATATTAACATTTTCAAATTAGTAATATATCAACTTAAAGGATGGGAATAAAGTTTAGAGTCAATCAAACACATTTTTTAGTAGAGAAATATATATATTTACATAGAGAGAGGGACAAAGTCCTGAAAGAGGGACAAGTGAGGAGGAAAGAGGGACAGACGAACAGGGCTCCCAAAGAGGGACTGTCCCTCCAAAAGAGGGACAGTTGGGAGATATGGTATGTGTATGTATGTGCGCGCATGTGTCCTTAGTCACACCTCCATCGCTTTTTAGTCCAACTTCCACTGTATAGTGTGAGGAACTGTGTATGTATGTGTATGCGTGTGTGCTCTTAGTCACACCTACATTGCTTTTTCAGTCCAGCCTCCGCCAAGCCTTCAGTAATGCTTTCATCACACCTCCAGTCACACCTTCATTACCTCTTCCAGTCAAACACGCCCTGAAGAACTTATGAGCAAAATACATCGTTTTGGCCCATCACCAGTCTTCCTTTATGTTAGCATTTGAGTTTCAGCCGTGCAATAAGATAAGACATAAAAATGTAACCACTATTCTAGTAGGTAAATACATTCATTTATGCAGATAAGTGCATCAAGCCAGAAAGTCTTTGCCTGCAGAAGTGTGTTCAGTGGAGACAGTTGTTGATGGTATGTGGAGCATGCTTTGCTAAATGAAAACATGTAAGCTGTTGTTCTTGCCTTGCAGTCAGAGGTCTGTGGGAAGCTTTCCCCTTTTATCCAGCAGCGGAAAGTATGACTGTGCTAAAGCAAATGGTCAGTGATGTTTTCCTTGTCTCCATTCTTAACAATTGATAATGTCAATCATCAACAGTTGTTGAGGGAAATAAAATGTGCAGATCAAGTTCTCAGCATTCATTCCGGACACATCACAGGTTTATAAATAAAACATAAATGCACAGTATGTTTGCATGAGAAAACTGAGCTAGAGGAAGTCTAACACGGTGGCCAACACACACAAAGAAGCATAAACACGTCTGTTTACAGAAGGGTGTACCAGGCTTTAGAACTATTTTTATTGGTGTATAAATTCCATGATTTGCTGATTTCAAATATACTTCTTTTAAACCTGTTACCTGCACAACACTCACCTATAGCAGCCATAGTGACTGTCAGGAACCTTGTGTTGCCGCTTTCTGCCTGCTGGTGGCGACATGGAGCAGGACTGTTATGGACTTCTAGTATTCTACCAGCAGATGGCTCTGAGGACTTTGCAATGTCCTAAAACTCCACCATCCACCAGTAGGGGGCCTGTTAATGCTAAGGACGTTCAGTTCTTTGTCTGGCCTGCAGAGGCCTCTAATGGAACTCTCACCACCAGCTGCATCCTGTGTTTGCTATCACACGTGCTATCCTGGCAGTAACCCCAAACGTAGTTCGGGGTAAGCCGCGCAGGAGGTTTTCTCAGGCCCTGCTGGGCCGATTTGCGCAATTTTTTTTGCTGCACGCAGCTAGCACTTTGCTAGCTGCATGAGCACACCGATCGCCGCCGCTCCGTGTTGATTCGCCGCTATCTGCCGTGCCGCAGAGCCCCCCCCCCCAGACCCGGTGCGCTGCCTGGCAGCGCTGAGGGGTGGATCGGGACTCCCTTAGACGTCACGACGTCCATGACGTCGGTGACGTCATCCCGCACCGTCGCCATGGCGACGGGGGAAGCCCTCCAGGAAATCCCGTTCTTGGAAGAGGGTAGGGGGATGCCGCTGCTCATGATTTAAAAGAAAAAAAAATTCAAAAAAACGGCTGTGCTGCCCCCTGGCGGTTTTTAATAGACCGCCAGGAGGGTTAAGAGCTGGCTCTTCCTCTTGATAATTGCCAGAACTTTGAGCTCCTAGGTCTGAGTTTCTGGACATCTTGGTTCCTGGTCCTTGCCCTGATTTCTGTGTATGATTTCCTGTTGCCGAACCCTGTTTATTCTGTCTGAGTCCTTGCTTTCGCCTTATCCCTGGTACCATGCTTCTCTATTAACCTGTTGCTGACCTTGCTCTCCTGCTGACTCTGATATTCTGCCTGATCCCTTTTGTACTTTGATTGTGTACATATTATCCTGTATATATTTGCTGTATATATTTAGTTAGTTAGACAGTCAGGGTTTTTTATATATTTGTCACTGCTTCCCGGGTTGTTTGTATTTATTGTGTGCTGTGCATATGTTTGCATGATATATGCATTCACGTTTGTGTGTATGCCTGCATTTGCAATAAAACATTATATTTGCACCATATTCCTTGGTTCCAGTGTCTGTATTCTGCAAACTGTGGTCAACATCCTGTTTCTCCATTCAGGTCTGTGACAGTGACTGCTATTGGGCCCAGACCGAAGGAATGGTCCCTATGTGTCTACCCCCCTTCCTTACATCACTGAGGGCGCATTCACAGTGGGACGTTATTGTCCTGCGTTGTAAATGTTGCGTTATGGTTACTCACTGCTTGCAGCGCGTTACCTCTAAATGCAGATGTTAAACAGATACAGAGAGGCATACTTTTCATTGACTTTATACTCCACTGTATCTACTATATTCCATGGTAACGCAGCGTTAACACCTTTTTTTTTTGTTGCATTGCGGTGTAATGCTGCGTTGTGACTTTAACGTCGCATTACAACGCAACGTCCCACTGTGAATATGCCCTCAATCTCGCATTCCCCCCTGTAGCCTTTTGTTAGTGGCACAATTCACTAAGATCATGTTGATGATAATAAGGCAAGTGAAAACTTACCGCCACACATTGATCAGTATTTTAATTGTCAGTTCACTAAAGAAGTTTGCCTTATGAACGTGTAATCACTCCAGTCCTTAAAGGGCAACTGAATTAAGAAGGATATGGAGGCTGTCATATGTATTTCCTTTTAAACAATACCAGTTGCCTGGCTGTCGTGCTGATCCTCTGCCTATAATTCTTTTAGCCACAGGCCCTGAACAAGCATGCAGCAGATCAGATGTTTCTGACATTATTGTCAGATCTGACAAGATTAGCTGCATATCGATATAGCTGCCATATCGATCAGCAGGTCTGACAGGCAACTAATATTGTCTAAAAGGAAATAAATATGGCAGCCTCCATATCCTTCTTACTTCAGTTGCCCTTTAACCACTTGAGGACCCTCCTAAAGACCAGGCCATTTTTCATTAAATAGGCCACTGCAGCTTTAAGGCCTCCCTGCAGGGCGACACAACTCAGCACACAAGTGATTCCCCCCCTTCCTTTTATCTCGACCAACAGAGCTCTCTGTTACTGGGGTCTGATCGCTCCCCCAGTGTTTTTGTTTTTTTTTTACAAATATTTAGGTCATTATTTTTAAAATAAACTTCCTTATTTTTTTTTTTTTTTTTTTTTTTTTAACACCAGCCCTCCTTCCCTCCGCCAGCCAATCACTGTGATCGGCTGTCATAGGCTTCAGCCGATCACCCCTGAGCCTCTGGAGGGAACAGCCGTGGTACACGGCTGTCCCCAGTACAGTGCTGCCTTAGATCGCAGCACTGCATGAAGTGAAGAGACAGCAATCGCTGCTGGGAGACTGAAGGTGGGCGGAGCTCCGCCTACGAAGCGGAGATGCGCACGCGATCTCCTGCAAAATAGACCTGCAGGACCTTACGCCGATCTGCGTCAGGCGGTCCTGGGGCTGCCACGGTGGGAGGAGCTGTTGCTGTGTGTATGGATCAGTATTTCACACAATTTGTAATACAGCAAACTATGTACAGCATGTATGGACAGGAAAGGGAGCTCGTAGCAAGCGGTGGCCGCGGACAGGTAATGTATAGAGTGCAGTGGGCACATTAAACATTAGGGGGGATCAAGCAAGTCAGCCCTACATCTTATAGCATGTCTGACCGATTAATTACGGGCCAAAATTGATTGCATTGACGGTTGGGTATGCACTTTGAGGCACTGATTTTCAACTGATTCCGTTTATCATAATCAAATTGGATGGTCGATTGGCCCACCAAGTCGCCTGATGTATGGCCACCTTAAGGAAATCAAAAAGGTACTTCATGCAGCACAATTTATTAATATAAAAAATCCATGTATTTGTACCACCTGTATTTCTGCTCCCAGGCACCCCTGCTCATTCTGATTCACATATTGGTGCAACCTAATCTGAACTGCTCTCAGCAAAGGGTTGCTAATGCTGGGAATACACGGACTGTTTCTACAGCAGATTCGAGCCGCTGCCTCGATTCCAGCGCGTCCCTGCTCGTCCCCGCGGCTGCCCGGATCGATTCCCACTTGTCCCCGCAGGCACTTCTTATCTGCATTTCGTTTTATCCTATTGTTTTGCCCACCGGTATCGAGCGCGGAATCGATCCGGCGGGTGATCGGACGCGTCGGAAATTATCAATCGAGCCATCAGCGGCTCGATTGATAAGAAAACTAGGTCCGTGTATGCCCAGCATTAGAGTGGCTAAAATCCCCAGCTAGTGATAATCTGACAGGACAATGTTTTGTAACATTACCTTGATACATCTGCCTCCCCCTGATCACTAGATGACAGATTGCTTAGGGAGACAGTGCGCTTCTACATTGTATTTTATTTCACAGAGTATGGTGCATGTATTAAAGCTAAACTCCCAGCAGGCAGCTAAGTACACAACAGAAAAACAGTACATGAAATTTCATACCCTCCAACAGACTTTAAATTCTGTACAGCCAGTCCTGTGATCCAATCAATCAAGACTGTGTCCTTGTATTTCCACCTTCAATAACTGACCAACACAGCATGCAGCACACCCTTTTCCCAGCCTGCTGGCTGCGTAGTTCAGGTCCAACACGTTCATGGTCGATGACAGATGGTACCACCAGCTCAGGGGCAGTGCCATGGGGATGGCCTGTGCCCCCTCATATGCAAATCTGTTCTTGGGCTGGTGGGAAGACACAGTTGTGTTTAGTGAGGACTTACTGTTCTTCACGTCCCACATCTCATTCTGGGGAAGATTTATCGATGACGTGCTATTACTATGGGAGGGTCCAAAAGATCTGTTTATCAGCTTTGTCGAACTATTAAACAACAATGCAATAGGAATGCACTTCACTTCAGAGATCAATGCAAACAAAATTACATTCTTAGACCTGGAAATCACAAAAGACACAAAAGGGGCCCTAAACACGAGAATCTTCAGAAAGGAGACAGCAACAAATTCCTTGCTCCACTGGCAGAGTGCCCACCCTAAATCTTTAAAGGCAGGTATCCCGGTTGGGCAGTTGGGCAAGGAGGAACTGCTCGACTAAGGAGAGCTTTGAGGAAGAAAGTAACCTTCTGAGAAATAAATTCGAACAGAGAGGTTTTCCAAAAAATGTCATTGAGAGAGCCTATGGAAGAGCAAAAGCGAGAAAAAGGGAGGACACTTTAGGTGACAAGAAATGCCCCCCAATATCAAAAGAAACATCCAAAGTGAGGCTTATAGGCTCGTTTTCTAAGCAATCACACCAAATTTACGAAATTATGGACAAATATTGGCCAGTCCTACATCAGGACAAAGCGCTAACTAGACACCTATCAACAAATCCGTCGATCACGTACAAACGGACAGACAACCTAAGGGATATAGTTCTTTTTCCGGGAGAAAAGATAATAAACCACACCTCAATTGGCTGCCACCAAAACCAAGTGGCTGTTTTAAATGTGTCCACTGCAAGGCCTGTCCATTTATATCTAGGACTTTTGCGATCAGGACTTTCATTAATTGTAACACCCGAGGCCTTGTTTATCCAGCTACCTGTGAATGTGATCTACTTTATGTGGGCAAAACGACTAGAGCTCTAAAAGACAGAGTCCTGGAGCACGTTGGAGACATCAAACATAAACGAGACACCTCGGTTGCCAAACACATGGATACGTACCACATTTCAAATCCACTGGCCATCTCATTTTGGGGTGTCCAGCAATGGAAACAGGGCAAAAGAGGGGGTGACCTAGATAAAAAACTGTTACAACTGGAACTAGCATGGATTTTTCGTTTGGACTCTGTGGCCCCACGGGGTCTGAACAAGGATTTCTCTGTAAAGGGCTTCATTTAATATGGGCCCTCATAGATATCTATATAATACATGATACTACATATCACAATTTCTGCCATGCCTCATCATGGGTAATTGATTCACTATTCCTCCACCGAGTTCTTCCTCCTTTAGTATCTACATACAATCATGATGCGTTGCCCCCCCCTCCCCCCTTACTTTCTCCCCTCCTTCCCTAGTAACTCAGATATGTTCAGATCAATTACACTTACATATATATTTATATATACATACAAACCCTCCACCTCAATTGGCAATGAAGATAGCACCTCTGATGTGCTAAGATGTCAGTATAAAGTGAGAACATAGTTGTCCAGGATCAGCGTCCTAAATAGTGACACTGGGATTGAGGTTTATACTGTGGGTGAATGTGATCTGCCTAAAAATAGTTATGAAGTTCCCCTGATACAGTATAGCAAATGGCAGGGAGAAGTACTGCATGATCTGATCCCTGTACAATGGGATCAAAATGCCTGTTAGACGCAGCAGTAACGCCTGATAAACTAAGCAGGAATTTTGCCGATCACAGTGGGGGTTATCAATCCCCCCTGTGATGTTTACAAGTATAGCGCGGTGTGTTGACTGGTGGCTATGGCAACTCAGACCCAGCGATGCAGAGCAGCCAGCCCTGCAAAACCAGCCTATCAGAGGACACACAGCGCGCTGTGTTGATTGGTTGCCATGGCAACTCAGATACAGCGATGCGGAGCAGCCAGCCCTGCCAAACCAGCCTATCAGATGACATAGACGGAAAGGGGATGTGACGTCGCAGGATGTGACGTCACGGACGAGGAAGCCTCTGAAACACACTGAGGGAGTGTTTTCAACGCATTTAGAATACAGAGCGCCGTCAGGTATAGCGCTTCAGGTGAGGGATAAAGCTGCATGCGCATATAGAAGGGGAGGAGGCATCTATGTGGGAGGGGGATATGGACAGGGCTATTTAAGCCACCTGCATCATTACACACTCAGCTCTGACTTGAGCGAGTTGCTAGGGGAATCTCTGTTGGTTGGGTGGAGGGTTGAATTGTATATACTTGTTAATGCTGTGTTTCACATACTCCTGACGACGCCTCGTTTTGAGACGAAACAATTGTTGAGTGGCACCTTCTGGGCATCTGTATTTCACTGTTCACACACCCCAATGGTGACAATATTCTTACCCAGCCACCTTCTATGAAGGTATTTATGTCCCCTATGGGAACTATGTATGATACATACATCAGATTGGCCACAAACGTACAGGCCAATCTCTGATATCGTTTATGGGTGTAGTTGGACACTAATGTCTCACTGTATATCTGGCATATCCGATTGGTTCTAGAATACTGAAGGAGTAAGAGCTGTGGGATAGCTACACCCCACAACACCTGTGTGGGGGGGATCAGCAAAGACCCCTACAGCAATACTCACCGACTCAACCAATTACAGATAGAGGCAGCAGTGAGACAAATTGAACATTGTCCAATACACAGTACATTTTTTAGTAAACCCCTGCGAGCAGATATACAAATAAAACATACACTGCTACCCAGGGATACGTTTTAATTAACTATAGTGTGTACAACAAGGTCAAGCCTGGTCGGCAACATGTGATGGACAGTATTTACCTATACAGTTAATTTTCGGTAGTGAGACCAACTCAGCAGCTCACTGATGTGCTGATTGTCCTACAATTTCCTCTTGTAATTAGCCTTCCACAGTTATGGCCCATACTCACGGGCAACTTTTTGGCCTGTCGCCAGCACACGTGGACGTGTGCACGACAGGCCGGCGACAGCTCGTCGCCAGGTCCCTCCGCATACACACGGCGGAGGGACCTGGCAACTGATGCGGCGGAAGCTGTCGCTGTTGCACCTCCCCCCGACGGAAGCCCAATGGATACTTATCTTGTTGCTGTCGCTAGTCCGCGTACTCACACGGACTAGCGACAGTTGCGGCGGAGCGGTTCAATTGCCCGGCGTCATCAGCGACGAGCGACAGTTCGGGGTGCGCGCCCGGGCAACGCCGCATACTCACGGGCAACCTGTCGCTGCAACACGCGTCCGCCGCGTGTTGCGGCGACATTTGTAGCCCGGGAGTATGGGCCATTAGGGCTCTTTTAAGGTGGCCATACACTGGTCGATTTGCCATCAGATGGACCAATAAATCGATCCCTCTCTGATCGAATCTGATCAAAGAGGGATCGTATGGCTGCCTTTACTGCAAACAGATTGTGAATCGATTTCAGCATTAAATCGATTCACCATCTGTGAAGCTGTCGCTGTAGCCCGCCCCCCCCCCCTCCGTACATTACCTGATCCTGCCGCCACGAGTCCCCCGCTCTCCGCTGTCTTCTTCTCCGCTCTGGGCTCCAGCTTCACTGTACTTCCTGTCCGGGGAAGTTTAAACAGTAGAGGGCGCTCAGGACAGGAAGAAGTGAAGCCTGCCGGAGCCCAGTGGAGAAGGAGCAGCAGGGACAGAGGGGATACGCGCCGGCCGGATCAGGTAATGTATTGCCGCTAGCGACGGTGGTCGGACATTCAAACGCCGCTATCGGCGATTGAGCGAAATCTTCCACGCAGACAGATCGACGGGAAAATTTTTTAAAAAGTGCTGCACCGCCTCCCTGGCGATTTTATTGTATCACCTCGTGTGTAGGATGCAGGCAGCCTACATGGGTCAAGATTGATGTACAATCAGTTATGTAGTGAGTCTTCGTCAAGATCAAAATTCTGTTCATGTTGTGCATTTTTGTTGCTCCCCCTCCCTTATGATTCCATGTTGTTTACCTACTACACTTACCACTTAAACATGCCCCATCTTCTCTGATGCATTAAGTGAGTCATATTGCTCAGCCTCCTGATGTACTGTAGCATGCCTCTGCCTCCTCTCTTCTCTCAAGGTAAGCAGTTATTACATACTGCCTCTCTGCTCTACCTCACTGTTATTTTAGACTCCCAAAATAAGCATACAGCCATTTTCCCCCTGCCCAACCTAGTAAACCTAGGATCAGGGCCAGCGCTTCCATAGAGGTAAAGGGGGTCTGTACTTGCTGTCGATGAGTACTCCTAAGTCCTTCTTCAAGTTTGATGTCCCCAACTGTATCCCATTTATTTTGTATGGTGCTAGACCATTGGCACGACCAAAATGCATGACTTTACATTTTTCAACATTGAATTTCATCAGCCATTTATGTGCCCATATAGCCATCCTATCCAGATCCTGTTGCAATATCTTCCTGAGAGTTGATGATTCTGCACAATTTTGTATCATCTGCAAAAATAGCAACATTGCTTTCTACTGCATCTACTAGGTCATTAATAAATAAATTAAAGAGCACTGGCCCCAGTGCAGACCTCTGTGGGACCCCACTGCTAACAGTCACCCATTTTGAGTATGATCCATTGACCACAACTCTTTGTTTTCTGTCCATTAGCCAGTTCCCTATCCATGCACACAGACTCTTCCCCAGTCCTTGCATCCTCAACCTTTGCACCAGACTTTTGTGGGGTACAGTGTTGAAGGCCTTTGCAAAGTCCAAGTATATCACATCTACAGCATTCCCAATATCCACATTAGCGTTCACTAACTCATGAAAGCTGAGCATGTTAGTCAAACAGGACCTGTCTTTAGTAAACCCATGTTGATGCTGAGAAATAAGATTATTTTTTACTATGAAGTCATGTATTGTATCTCTTAGTAACCCCTCAAATAGTTTGCATACAACTGATCTTAAGCTTACAGGTCTATAATTTCCCGGATCTGATTTTTTGCCCTTCTTAAGGACTCTCCTTTTGCTGGATACACACCATGAGTTTCCGCGTCGATTCGATTATTTCCGAGCATTTCCGAACGAATTTCGAAGATTTTTAGGTCGATTGCCATGTAAAGTACATGTCGGAAACATGTTTATTTAATTTACTTTATTTTTTTTTACCTTCTTCTCTCCATTGTCCTCATCAGGAACGCAAGTTCCTCGAAAAGTGGATGGAACTTGTAATGAGTTGGAGCCTGTCCGCTTCGATTTTGTCAGCTTTCCCGCAAATCTTTTGAGTATCTATCACAAATAGATTTCCATTTTTTTTACATTTTTACTAAGGAAAAAAGACAGAAAAACTAGATTACAAATGTGCTATTATAACATAGGTTCCAAATACAAGTTATACTATTTTTTGCTCAAAAACCTTGAGCTTATTTGGAGGTTGTAGCAAGCACAAGGCCACAAGGGAGGTACAATGCATTCAGTGGGCCTGAGGTGTGGTACAATTCATTCAGTGGGCCTGAGGTGTGGTACAATGCATTCACTGTGTGGGCCTGAGGTGCGGTACAATGCATTCGGTGGGCCTGAGGTGTGGTACAATGCATTCGGTGGGCCTTAGGTGTGGTACAATGGATTCATTCAGTGGGCCTGAGGTGCGGTACAATGCATTCAGTGGGCCTGAGGTGTGGTACAATTCATTCAGTGGGCCTGAGGTGCGGTACAATGCATTCGGTGGGCATGAGGTGTGGTACAATTAATTCAGTGGGCCTGAGGTGTGGTACAATGGATTCATTCAGTGGGCCTGAGGTGCGGTACAATGCATTCATTCAGTGGGCCTGACGTGCGGTACAATGCATTCAGTGGGTCTGAAGTGTGGTACAATTCATTCAGTGGGCCTGAGGTGCGGTACAATACATTCATTGTGTGGGCCTGAGGTGCGGTACAATGCATTCAGTGGGCCTGAAGTGTGGTACAATTCATTCAGTGGGCCTGAGGTGCGGTACAATGCATTCATTGTGTGGGCCTGAGGTGCGGTACAATGCATTCAGTAGGCCTGAGGTGCGGTACAATGCATTCAGTGGGCCTGAGGTGTGGTACAATGGATTCATTCAGTGGGCCTGAGGTGCAGTACAATGCATTCATTGTGTGGGCCTGAGGTGCGGTACAATGCATTCAGTGGGTCTGAAGTGTTGTACAATTCATTCAGTGGGCCTGAGGTGCGGTACAATGCATTCATTGTGTGGGCCTGAGGTGCGGTACAATGCATTCAGTGGGCCTGAAGTGTGGTACAATTCATTCAGTGGGCCTGAGGTGCGGTACAATGCATTCATTGTGTGGGCCTGAGGTGCAGTACAATGCCTTCAGTGGGCCTGAGGTGTAGTACAATGCATTCAGTAGGCCTGAGGTGCGGTACAATGCATTCAGTGGGCCTGAGGTGCGGTACAATGCATTCAGTGGGCATGAGGTGCAGTACAATGCATTCAGTGGGCCTGAGGTGCGGTACAAAGCACATGTTAGAAACAATACAATCAGATCATTCAGCGCTGCGTAATATGTTGGCGCTTTATAAATACAATAAATAAATAAATAAATACAGTGAGCCACAGCATACTTACAAATGCTATCTTTAGTGGATGCGCTGTACTGTTGATAATTTTCAAAGAAGGGATTGCAGACAGCCTCCCATGCGCGTGATTTGCGGATGCTGTTACTGTATTCCGCGCTGCTGCAGTCCCAAATAGCTGGTTGGCCATGGATTTGTTCCATCAGCTCTCCCAACTCCACCCTGCACTCTGCTGCTGCCGCCATTGCTGTCGCATGTGACATTTCCTGTCGCTTTGCATTGTGGTTCCTTCTTCGTAGCCTTCCGGCCCCTCCTCCAGACGCCTTCACAGGCGTTTCAGTGGCTTTCGCGTGCTTTCGTACGTGTTCGAACGCAATGCGACCAGACGCAACCACCTGCGAGAAGCAGCATGTTGCTTTCGAGCCTAGAAGCGACGCGGGGATCAACCGCCAGGCGTTTATGAAAGCTTGCAAAAGCCAGCCATAAACGGTCCCATTCACTTGAATGGGACGGCGGTAGATCCCAAAAAACGCTGTGTCTGAAACGCCACGTTAAACGCCGCAAAAGCGTCTGTCTGAACCAGCCCTTATTTCCACCATGAATATTTATCCAAATGGACTCCACATCTTCACAATCTTCATCCATCTCATCGTTCATGACAGCTGTAAAAGAGTTCTTAACAAAGAGACAAACCCCTCCACCTTTTTTCCTTGTTCTGTCCTTCCTAAACATATTGTATCCCTCTAAATCCGCTATATAGTCATGGCTTTCATCCATCCATGTCTCGGTTATTCCCACAATGTCATAGCCTGTGTCAATGTGTGCACATTCTGAATTTGTAAGGCAAAAGAGGAGGGAAAATGGGGTCCCCAACAATGTTTTTAGGGAAATATGATGGACGCCTAATGATTTTGTGTGGCTAGGAGTGTGGTGAGATGGGTCCTGGGAGTCGACTCGGGGACCGTGTGGGGGTGTTACAAGGGGGCTTCAAGTTGCTTTTGCCCCGGAGCCAGTGGCGTATCTAGGCAAGAAAGCGCCCATGGCAAATTCTAAAATTGCGCCCCCCCCCCCCCCCACACACACACACACACACACCTACAATCAACAGCATCCTGCCTAACCTTTTTGGACAGGGTAACCCCATCATGCATTCAGAACACACACGCACACACAAATACCAGAATGTGACAGTCACTATGAAATAAATGAGGCTATCCTTCTGATCCTCTGCCTCTAATACTTTAAGGCAGGGAACATACTTGACTGTTTTCATATGCGTTTTTCTGCACAGAAGAACTAAAAAATCATGTTAATCAAGGGGCTAGTTCACACTTAATATGTTTTTCTTGCACAGAAAAAAAACCTGACATTCTGCATGATAATACTGCTCATTTTGTCAGTTTTCTGTATCAATTACATTAACTGTTGTGAAAAAAGCACACGTTTTTCTGCATAGAAACACACTTGGTGTGCAGAAAATGTGCGCAGAAAAAGCTGAGTTGAAAACTGAAAAACAAGTGTGATCCCTGCCTTAGCCATAGACCCTAAACAAGCATGCAGATCAAATGTCTATAACACATCTGACAAGATTAGCTGCATGCTTGTTTCAGGTGTGTGATTTAGACCCTAGTGACCGGAAGGATCAGCAGGATTTCCATGCAACCAGTATTGTTTAAAAGGAAATAAATATGGCAGCCACCACTCTCATATGAATGAAAGCAATGAAACATTTGCAGTGACAATTATAACATAATAAAAGGCTGACAACCTATTAAATATCAGTAAATAGGTACTGAGCTAGAAATATAATGCATTTTAACAACTGAGGTACACTGTACAAGAGAGAGGTTGTTAAATCTGGCCACAGAGATGCCAGCAGCGTAATGGTTAAAGTGCAGAGAGTGTCATAAATAAAAGTAAGTAAACAGCACACTGAGATAAGGCTGAGGAATATGTGAATGACAGAGCTGAATGGATGTGAGATCTTGTAACCTCCAGACCAGAGGCATCTGCTGCTATCTCAGGGGACTGAGACATTAGGGAGTGAGGGAAAACTTCGGAGCTCACATCTCAATAGCTTGTAATGTAGATATAAGACAAAGGCTGAGACAGGCAGGCTGCTGGATGATTGTTACTCCCTTAGACTCAGGAATGCTGTCAGCAGCACTGCGCCCCCCTGATGATTGAAGAGGGAGGTCGCCTGGGGCACGTGTCATGCCTGCATCCCTCCAGATACGCGTCTGCCCGGGGCCCCATTGTAGCTAGAAGCGAGCCCTGTCTAGGTTTAAAAAGAGGAGAACACTCCAATAAAACTTTCTTGGTAAGCAGACAGCCATTCCCCTGGTATACTGGGAAAGTGGTGGTGGTGGTAGGTGGGTGGAATTCATACATGCTCTACTACCCATATGTATTTCTCAGTATTTGTCTCAACTAAACTAATGAACTATCAATATTACAACATCTATGCTGAAGTTTGGTTGTATTAGAGGCAGATTAAGAAAGGTAGAAGTCGATTTCTTAGTTGACCCCTTTCTTTTGTTTAATCAAGGAATGCTTTATTTGTGAGATGATTTAGATTTATTTAGCACTACTGTTGGCCTCATTCACACTCTTACCCTGGTGCTCATTTTCCAAACCACCGCTGTTACAAAAAGCAAGCCAAAGTTCTGTATGAAAATCATGGGGATGGTTAGCAGTGTTTGTTCCGCACTGCATTTACTGAATGGTACAAAACTGTCACCACTCGCATTTTAAAGATGACAAACTCCTTCTAGGAACGCATTGAGTTCATTCAGCAGTTGTTCAGCATTGTGTTTCCCCCTAGCAGGTGCATCCCAGCAATAAATAGGACCAAACACCAGCATTATGTTACAATTACACTTATTTATTTATATAGTACCAACATCTGCTCTTACGCTGCTCATAGTACAAAACAATTGATAATGGGGAGCAAAGATACTTTATTAGTTTCACACACTGTGGAGATGGCCCGAGCGGTTTGCCCACAAACTTATTTGCGCAAACTTCGGTGGTTCGCATTGGCGGTGAACCACGAACTATATTCGAGTTCGACCCACCCCATACTACATCATTAGGGTCAACTTTGACCCTTTACATCAGTCAGCAGACACAGGGTATCCAATCAGGTTACACTCCCACCTGGAGCCCCCCCCCCCCCCCTTATAAAACGCAGGCAGCGTCAGCCATTTCACTCACTCGTGTGTCTGCAGTAATTAGAGAAGGGAGTGAACCTGGCTGCTGACATAGGGAAAGCTTAGTTAGGCTTGTTAGCTTGCTCCATCTTGCTGATCTTATTGCTAAAAAGCACTTCTCATCCTCAACAGCTATTTTGATAGCTAATGTTGTTCTTGTGATCTATTTTTTTTGTGTGTGTGTGTGTCCCACAGACACTTGTATTGCATATACAGCCCTGTCAGTCAGTCGCAGATGCTGGTGGGACATTGGACCCTTGGTAATTCCTACTGTGCCACTGCCAAGCCCAGCACATTCAGTGACTGCCTGTGTGTGTGACAACTGCACATTTGTAATACCAATCACTGCGTACCCACCTGTTCAGTGCACCTACCTACCTACGTGAGCGCACGCAGTTTCACTGCACTTGTTCACGGTACCTGTGTGTGTGATAGCTGCACATTTGTAACACCAATCACTGCATACCCACCTGTTCAGTGCACCTACCTACCTACGTGACCGTAAGCAGTGTTATATACCAGTTACTGCACCTATTCATGGTACCTGTGTGTGTGAGAGACAGCTGCACATTCGTAATACGAATCACTGCATACCCACCTGTTCAGTGCACCTACCTACCTACATGACCACAAGCAGTGTTATATACCAGTCACTGCACCTGTTCACTGTACCTGTTTGTGTGACAGCTGCACATTTGTAATACCAATCACTGCATACCCACCTGTTCAGTGCACCTACCTACCTACGTGACCGCAAGCAGTGTTATATACCAGTCACTGCACCTCTTCACGGTACCTGTGAGTGTGACAGCTGCACATTTGTAATACTAGTCATTGCATAATTGTTCACAGTACCTGTGTGACCGCGCGCTGTGTAATATACCAGTCCGTGCATACCTGTTAACTGCACATGTGTGACAGCTGCACATTGTATTGTAATACCAGTCACTGCATACCTTTTCACTGCACCTGTGTGACTGCACATTGTATTAGTCAAGTCATTGCATACCTTTCACTTCATCCCCCCCCCCCCCCCCCCCCGATATGAACAAAACAACAGGCAGAGGCAGACCCAGAGGCAGGCCCCCCGGCAAGTCTGTTCAAGGTCGTGCTGACGTGATTTCGTGCGGCCCTGGCCCAAAGTATAATGCTCATAAGAAGGCACGTCCCATCAACTCCCAAGATTGTCAGGACGTGGTTGACTATTTAACACAGAACACCTCATCTTCTGCAGCCACCAATGCTACTACAAGCACCACATCCGCTGCATTTGACACTTCGCAGGAGTTATTTGGTGGGGAATTAACTGATCCACGGACATTATTGTTACAACAAGATGAAGGCGCTAAGCAAGTTACACCACCTCATATGTCTGAGTTGGGCGACAATATGGACATAATGTGTGAGGAGGAGGATGATGAAGTACCTGCTGTTGGTGCAGTTTATGAGGTGTCTGAGGCAAGCGAATCTGGGGAGGATGATTATGAAGATACGGATGCCACGTGGGATTCTAAGAGACAAGATGACAAAGGGGACAGTTCAGAGGAGGAGTCAGAGAGGAGTAGGAGGAGACGAGTTGCTGAAAGAAGCAGGGGGAGCTTGTCTTCAGAAACAGTTGGTGGCAGTATCCGGCGCCATGTATCGCCATTCGCCACCTATGGACAGCCAGCTCAGCAGTTTGGAAATTTTTTTGTGTGTCTGCCTTAGATCAGAGCAATGCCATCTGTACTCTCTGCCACCACAAATTGAGCCGTGGAAAGGCCAACAGCCGCGTAGGGACAACTGCCTTATGAAGGCACATGGAGAAAAGGCACAAACTGCAATGGAAAGAGCACCAGAGGAAAAGCAGCACACAAAAGCAAAGCCACCCTCCTTCTCCTCTTCCTCCTTCAGGTGCATCATCTTTCTCCCTTGCACCTTTACAATCACAGCAACCCTCCTCCACTCCGCCTCTCACCTTGAGCGGTTCCTGCTCCTCTGCCCACAGCAGCAGCCAGGTGTCCGTGAGGGAAATCTTTGAGCGGAAGAAGCCAATGTCTGCCAGTCACCCCCTTGCCCGGCATCTGACAACTGGCTGGGCGGAACTGTTAGCTTGCCAGCTGTTACCATACCAGCTGGTGGATTCTGAGGCCTTCCGAAAATTTGTGGCCATTGGGACACCGCAGTGGAAGATACCAGGCCGCAATTATTTCTCAAAAAAGGTGATACCCAAACTGTACCGTGAAGGTGAAAGTGGTGTCATCTCTGGCACACAGCGTTGGGTCAAGGGTCCATCTGACCATGGTTGCCTGGTCTGCCAAGCACGGTCAGGGCAGGTACATTACTTACACAGCCCATTGGGTCAACCTGGTGGCCGCTGGCAAGCAGGGAGTATGTGGCTGTGCAGCGGACCTAGTTGTGACACCTCCACGGCTTGCAGGCAGGCCTGCTGCCACCTCCTCTCCTCGTGCGACATCCTTTTCGCTGTCGTCGTCCTCCTCCTCCTCCTTGGCTGAGTGGCAGTTCAAATTTACTGGTGCTGCGATCTCCTCTCCAGCTACTCAGCCCCAGCTCCCCAGGTCCTATGCTGCATGCCAGGTACGATGGTGTCTTGCCTCAAAGCTTGAGAGTTACACTGGAGCAGCTCTCCTGGCTGCTCTGAACACACTTGTGGATCAGTGGCTGACAACGGCAGCAATCTCATTTTGGCTTTGAATTTGGGAAAGTTGACACATGTACCCTGCATGGCACATGTGCTGAATCTAATAATTCAGAAATTTGTGTTTAAGTACCCAGGCTTACAGGACGTCCTGAAGCAGTCCAGGAAGGTGTGTGGGAATTTCAGGCGGTCTTACACGGCCATGGCACGCTTTGCCGATATTCAGCGGAGAAAAAAACTTGCCGGTGAGACGCCTGATTTGCGATAGCCCGACTCGCTGGAATTCAACATTCCTGATGTTCAACCGCCTGCTACAACAGGAGAAAGCCGTCAAACAGTATCTCTACAACTACAGTCAAAGGACATGCTCTGGGGAGATGGGGATGTTCTGGCCGAAGTACTGAACACTCATGCGAAATGCCTGCAGGCTAATGCGGCCTTTTGGGTCGCAGTGAAGGCGCCATCAGCGCTTTGATCCCATATGCTTTCTTCCTGGAGCGTGCCGTCCGTAGAGTGGTGGATCAAGCTGTGGAGGAGCGTGAACAGGAACAGGAGGAAGAGTTGTGGGATTAATTCTCATCAGAACCAGATGATTCCTCAACACCTGCGGCAGCACAGAGGGGGGAAGGAGGAGGAGGAAAAGTCATGTGGGGAAGAGGAGTCAGATGAGGAAGGTGTTTTTTTTGAGGAGGCGGAAGAAAAACCGCAGCAGGCATCGCAGGGGGCTTGTGCTGCTCAACTTTCCCGTGGTATTGTTCGTGGCTGGGGGGAGGAGGAGAACTTATCTGACATCACTGAGGAAGAGCAAGAGGAGATGGTACGTCTGCATCGAATTTTGTGCAGATGGCGTCTTTCATGCTGTCCAGCCTGTTGAGGGACCCCAGTATAAAAAAACGCAAGGCGAACGAGCTGTACTGTGTGGCCACGCTACTAGACCCTCGGTATAGGCACAAAGTGGTGGAGATGCTTCCAAATCACCAGAAGGCAGAAAGGATGCATCACTTGCAGGACAAGCTGGCAACTATGCTTTACAATGCGTTTAGGTGTGATGTCACAGCACAACGGAATAAAGGTGCTACTGCCAGTAATCCTCCTCCTCCCATGTCCACGCAAGCAAGGACAGGACGCTCTAGCGATCGCATGGTGATGTCAGACATGCGGACATTCTTTAGTCCAATGCTTCGCCTTAGCGTTTCCGGATCCACCCTCCACCAACGCCTCGACCGGCAGGTAGCTGACTACCTGGCCTTAAGTGTGGATGTAGACACTGTGAGCAGCGATGAACCCTTGGACTACTGGGTACGCAGGCTTGACCTGTGGCCAGAGCTGTCCCAATTTGCCATCCAACTTTTGTCTTGCCCTGCCTCAAGCATCCTGTCAGAAAGGACCTTCAGCGCAGCTGGAGGCATTGTCACTGAGAAGAGAAGTCGCCTAGGTCACAAAAGTGTTCAGTACCTCACCTTTATCAAAATGAATGAGGCATGGGTCCCGGAGGGCTACTGCCCGCCTGAAAGACTAAGTCAGTCCCCACACACACCATCTCTGCCTGCACGCCGTGTGACTGCCTGCCCCATGGCTAAGTCGCTCCCCACACAGCATCTCTGCTTGCAGGCCGCTTGACCACCTTCTCCGGCACCACCAACAGGGTCCAGGACTCCAGGCGGATTGCTGAATTTTTAACGGCTGCTATAATAATTTTTCTGGTGCGTGTACATGCCTGCCTAATTTTTCTGGCTGCACTGCAGCTGCAACAACAAAGCAAAAGGCATGTACATGTGTCAATTCCCCTTCGTGATCATCACCTTGCCGCAGTGAAGGGGCTTGCGTATCACAATGAAGCAATTAACCGCCGGCTATATGAGTGTCTCGGGGGGCACAACCAAGATAATAAGGTCATTGCTTCATTGTGGACAGACTAAATTTGATCAGCTGCACAGTCACCGTTCTGTCATTGAGCTTCCACAGCCCGGCGACCATATGGGCAAGAAAGCCACCATCACCTGCACTCTGGCCATGGTGCGCACCAGTCCAGCACGGCCGTCACTACACAAACAGCTGTTTGCGGTGCGTTACACAGTGAGTTTGGTCTGTCAGTGTGAAGCAGTACACTAATTATACTACCTGATTGATGTAAACACATGCAATATTTTTTAAAGCACTTTAGGCCCCCAATTTAGCATGCATTGTGATTTCTGCCCTTAAAACGCTGCTGTGCGTCAAATCCAGATTTTTCCCCGGGACTTTTAGCGTGTATCCCACTCCCCCATGCAAAAACTCAGAAGTTAGACCCCTTGAAACATCTTTTCCATCACTATTGTGGCCAGCATAAATGTTTCTAAGTCTATTGCAGTTCGAAAAGTTTGCGCGAACTGAACCGAAAATCGGAGGTTCGAGCCATCTCTAACACACTGTACAATGAGGACATTTAGCAACACAAGTACAAATACATACATAGTTAATGTGTGGTTTGAAACATCACGAGATGTACATGATCGATCATTTGATAAAGTAAGGGTAGGAGAGGAGACAAAGGGGTTAGCAAATGAGATTGTCTGAAGAGATGCCTTTTAACCATTTATGCCGCCTGGACGTGGTACTCACGTTTAGGCGGCTGCTGCAATGCTGATGAGCGCTTCAGCGCGCTCCCGCAGGCGATCATGGGCGTGCCCCAGTGCCGCCCCCCCCCAGTAGCCCAGGGATCAATCGATGGGAAAATGGTTCCCGTTAATTGATCTCCTCTATATGCTTCCGGGAAGTTAGGAGGATTGGAAAAAAAAAACTCACTGGCCTAGTGCACACCAAAAACCGCCAGCAGATCCGCAAAATGCTAGCAGATTTTGAAACGCTTTTTCTTATTTTTCTGCAGCGTTTCAGCTAGCGTTTTGCGGTTTTGTGTAGCGGTTTTGGTATAGTAGATTTCATGTATTGTTACAGTAAAGCTGTTACTGAACAGCTACTGTAACAAAAAGCGCCTGGCAAACCGCTCTGAAGTGCCGTTTTTCAGAGCGGTTTGCGGTTTTCCTATACTTAACATTGAGGCACAAACGCATCCGCAATCCAAAATCTGCAGCAGCCCGGGAGTATGCATTTCTGCAAAACGCCTCCCGCTCTGGTGTGTACTGGCCCATTGAAATACATTACCCTAGCGGATCCGCACCCGCAAGCAGATCGCAAACCGCAGCGGAAACGCTCCGGTGTGCACTAGGCCACTGTGGCCATCTTGTGGCCAAATAGTAATCTACATACATTTCTTAGTACACAGTAACTAAGTAAGAAACACACATTGCATTTAAAATTAACTGTTTATTTCCCACACCAAAAATTACCCAAATAAAATATTTAATGACAAAAAAAAAAAATTACAATAAAAAAAAACCATAAACAGTTACCTAAGGGTCTGAACTTTTTAAATATGCATGTAAAGAGTGTAAATTACGACCATTTTTTAAATTATAAGCTTGTAAATAGTGATGGACACAAAACTGAAAAAATGCACCTTTATTTTCAATTAAAATATTGGCGCATACGTTTTAATTATGGTAGCATGTACTATTTTAAAGCTATAATGGACGAAAACTGAGAAATAATGAATTGTTTCCATTTTTTCTTACTTTTCCTATTAAAATGCACTTAGAAAAAAATTATTCTTAGCAAAATGTACCACCCAAAGAAAGCCTAATTAGTGGCGGAAAAAAAAAAGATATAGATCAATTCATTGCGATAACTAGTGATAAAGTTATTGGCGAATAAATGGCGGGTGAAAATTGCTCTGTTGCAGAAGGTGAAAAATCCCCACGGGCAGGACCGGATTTCTGGGAAGGCCAGAAAGGACTGTCACCTGATAATCTGTATGATGGAGATACAGATCGATGTGAGAAATACCAGAGATTTACATTACAAAGCAGATAGAACTAAGCTCCGCTGAGTTTTAATGCAGGCATTCATAAACATCTGTGAGCTCTGCTAGTTTCTTCACATCTTTTGCAGCTTTGACACTGACCCCAGCAGTCGTTAATTACTTTATCTAACCCTAATTTATGGTTCTCTTTTTTTTCCCTAGCTAGCAGTGATCACTTGTCTGCTTCAGTTTACTCTTTCCTGGATCATTTTCTGTCCTTAAAGGGGAACTGAAGAGAGAGGTGTATGGAGGCTGTCATGTTTATTTCCTTTTAATCAATACCAGTTGCCTGGCAGCCCTGCTGGTCTATTTCTCTGCAGTAGTATCTGATTAAAACCAGAAACAAGCATGCAGCTAGTCTTGTCAGATCAGACTTATAAGTCTGAACCACTTAAACACCTGATCTGCTGCATGCTTGTTCAGGGGCTATGGCTAATAGTATTAGAGGCAGAGGATCAGCAGGGCTGCCAGGCAACTGGTATTGTCTAAAAGGAAATAAACATGACAGCCTCCATATACCTCTCTCTTCAGTTCCCCTTTAAGCTCCTACCATCTATGAGAACTGCAGGAATAAAAATGCTGTTTGCTTCCCTTTCATTGCTAAACTGTCACTTTAAAGGACACCTGAGCTGTTACTACCTCTATGCTAGTGTTTATGGTTTGGCATCCTTATACTTTCCTGTAGCAGTAGAGCATTGTACCATCTTAGCCATCAGAGAAAGCAGAGAGTTTTGAATCAGGATGATACCATTTATTGGCTTAAAAGAAAAAGAGTAAGCTTTCTGCTAATAAACCTTCTTCAGACTTTGTTCCTGTATACTGTCAATATGTTAGTGCACACCACCATATATACATTCAGCATTCAAAAGAGATACATAGATTTTTCAGCAAATATAAATAAATGGAAAAGATGCTTTAAAGTGGAGCTGAACTCTTGCACAGGACATAAGGAAAACAGAGAATGTACCATGTATGTATTTAGAGAGCCTGTCTAATTCCCCCTCCTCTGTGTCTAATCACAAGTTGTAATTTATCTCTACACTGTGTCACCTGACTGCCACAACATTTAAGCTCATTTGAAAGCACAGATGTTAAAAATATGTCTGCTTCCATAAAAGCAGGAAGTAGACACACTGCAGATTTATACCAGGATTTGTATCAGCTGTAACAAAGAAATGTTTTATTTAAAGGTTATGTTGTTGCATATCTTTTAGAGCAGAGAGGAAGTTCTGAGTTCAGGTCCACTCTAATTACAACAGAACATCCAAAGTGGGTCTTGACAGGATGTTTGCTACTTACCTGTTCTCTGTTTTGGATGGGCTTCTCTCCATTGCACTGCCCTGCCACCTGTTTGTGGCTCCGACTGCAGCCAGTCTCACAGAAGACAAAGAAGCAGCGCATGCTCTGTCCACTCGCGCTCCCTGTTATTTCTCGCTCCTGCCCATGGCCGGTACAGTGTTATGCATTCTTGACAAGTACCGGTTATACATCAGCGTCATTTCTCAAGTATGCATGCCCAGAACACTATCAGCTGCTGTGCACATCCGGGCAGGAGCGCAAATGACAGGTATTATTTGTTGAATGGGGGGCAGAGCAGCACAACTGAAATGAGTCAATTCAAGCCAATGATCGCTAGTCAGAGTGTTGGACAAATTTTTTTTTTTGGGGGGGGGGGGGGAGAGCACTTGGTGACAGCAGGCCTAGGGCACTGGAAAGTATAAATCTGGCCCTGCCCACGGGCTGAAATGGTAAAGAGGATGTTTGAAGGTTTCCAGAGTATGATGGGCAGGCTTTGTGTTATAGTTCTAAAGGAGAGGTGACTGTAACTATCGGTGTCAGCACACAGAGAGTATCTGATTATTGGTGATCTGCAGTATCACCAAGAATACAGATGTATACCCGATTATGGATGATCTGCTGAATCACCAATAATACAAGTATGACTAACCTCTGGACACCTAATGAAGTGTAAGTGCTTGGTGCAACTGTAAGGCTATAAGGTGCAGTAACTATCTCTTTAAGAGGAGGAGATAGAGATGATCTTGCAGCCAGTGATTCCCTGATGGATTGAGAATCAGACTGTACTGCAGCCAAGGATTCCCATATGGATTGGGAATCAGACTGTACTGCAGCCAGTGGACTCATATGGGGTAGAGGCCACTGGCTGAACTGCAGGAAGGACTCTCTGAGGAGCAGGAGGTCCTTGCAGCTAACTGACACCTGGTGGATTAGTGTCACGGGTAGTACAGACAGACTGATCACTCGAGGGATGAGTGACAGTCAGAAGGGTCAGACAGGCCAGGTCGGCAACACACGAGCAGATAAGGTACAGAGACAGAAGGCTGATTCGGTAACACGGGTACAGGCAAGGTTGGCAACTGGTAGACAGACAGGCAGAGGTACCGAATCAGAAAGCAAGAGAGAGGTCAACAGAGCCAGAGGTCATAACAGATATCAAACACAATCCTAGTCTGAGGTGTGAGGTCCTTGGTCTCGACACCCGGGAACTAGTCTAAAGAATAACACCGTATCCTATGCTTGGGTGTGAGGTCCTTGGTCTCAACACCCTAGAACTGGTCTAAAGTATAACACAGTAATAACACAGTAATAACACAGTAATCCTATGCTTGGGTGTGAGGTCCTTGGTCTCAACACCCTGGAACTGATCTAAAGTATAACACAGTGATGACAAAGTAAACATCAAGAGCGGAATCTGGCTAAGTGTGAATTCCCAGTTCCAACTGGTTCTAACACACTGTAGGATCTGACTGAGGTCTGAGTGCTCACACGTAAGTATTCGCAACGGCAGACAACCAGCAACTGACAAGCAAGATCTATATATACTACAGCACTCCGTAGCGCCGCCCCCAGCCACTCAGCCAATCAGGAGTTCCGCTGGGTTCCCTCTCCTGCTGGCATAAAGGTCCTGTCTTCTGGCGCGCGCACGCTTAGCTCTCCATCTGTGTGCACTAGAAGGTCCAGGCAAACCAGACACATGTTGCTGTGCGGAAACCGCCGGTCTGAACGCGGAGACAGCCGCCCCGCCGCCTAGCGGCGGCATCTCCACTATTCATTACAGTGACACTTGTGAGAAGTCCTACATTTCAGAGTGAGAGGAGATGATCAATCTAGAGGACAAAAAGGTTTCGTGAGATTAGCAAAGATTCTGAGAGGGATGGTATCGGGAGATTTGTTAATTTCTTGAGGTGACTTTTGTAGAGCTTTGTATGATATGGTTAGGCAATTGGATCCTTTTTGTAATTGACAAACAGGTATTGTTTTAGTCCTAGTGCTGAAATAAAGTTTTTTTTCCTAAAACAATTCTCGAGTCGTCTCCTTTAAGGTAGGCTGATTTTTATTATCTTTTTCTTAAATACGGTGTTACTGCTAGGTATATTCTCTCTGTTTTTGCTGTTAAATAGTAGTTTGTGCCCGTTTGCTGTACACGGTATAGGCAACTGTATGTCCCATTGAGCTAGGCATGTTTTCTGCTTCTCAAGATGGGTGTTGTAATTTAAACAAAAATATGTGACATGATGAGATAGACATGAGTATGTACAGTGCCTAGCACACAAATAACTATGCTGTGTTCCTTTTTTTCTTTCTCTGACTGAAAGAGTTAAATATCAGGAATGCAAGTGGCTGACTCAGTCCCGACTCAGACAGGAAGTGACTACAGTGTGACCCTCACTGATAAGAAATTCCAACTATAAAACACTTTCCTAGCAGACAATGGCTTCTAAGAGCAGCATAAAGATAAAAAGGGTCAATAGTTCATAGATTTTAGCTCTGGCATACTTCAATGAATGTGTCAATGAGAAAAAACTATAACACAGTTAAAACTTAAAAAGTAGATTTAAACATAAAATAAAACTGTGGAATATCTTAAAAAGTCATTTTTAGGAGAAAGAAGATAGATACAATTGTTTATTTCATTAGTTTACTGCATGCCAAGTCCTGTGCAGGCACATTTTACACCACGGCAGGATCTCATCAGATTTTCATTATCCAATTGCAAGTGTGATTTATGGCCAGAGGTGGTTTGTCATATGGCCAGCGGTGGTTTTGTCATGGTACTCTGTGAATTGCATTTTCAGGATGCTAAGAGATGGGCTCTGTCAAAGTGGTTTATTCTAAATATACAACAAGTCATAAATTGAAAACACAACTGTTCCTATTTATAATTTCAATGTAGCCAAGTTCCTCTTATATTATCGTTACTTGTTTAGTATTGCAGTCTAGAGATGTAAATAATATCATTATAACATTCATGTTGTATCTATTGTCTTTTTTTCTATTATACAGATTCAATTAATAGATGTATTCACTATGTCATTCCCAGTTCTTTACTACTGTACACAGGATAGTATGGGGACATCTTATGGTCAAAAATTAAAATACACCTACATATGTTTAAATTAAAAAAATAACTATAGTTACCTTGTTTAAAAAAAAAAAAGTGACAGCATAAAAATAAATCATAAATACTTACCTTAGCCACTTAGCTTTTTTAATATATATGCCATCAGGGTATATCACTATTACTTTTGCAAATTAGAGCTTGTAATTATTTATCTAGTATATGAAGTGAAAATGGAAAAAATACACCTTTATTTCCAAATAAAATATTGTTGCAATACATTGTACTAGAGACACAATTTAAACAATGTAATAACCAGGACAAATAGGCAAATAAAACTTTTGTTTTTATCTGTCGTAGCGCATTTTATTTTAAAACTATAATGGCTGAAAACTGAGAACTAATGATTTTTTCTTGTTATTCTCTTGCAGCTAAAATAAAATAATTCTTAGCAAAAAGTACCACCCCAAGAAAGCCTAATTTGTGGTGAAAAAAACGATATATAGATAATTTTGGTGTCATAGGTGTGATAAAGTAATTGGCGGATAAATGGTGTGATGTGTGAAAATTACTCTGGTTTTTAAAGGAAAATAACCTATTATGGTAAAAATTGATTTGATCAAAAACTACAAGATCTTTTTGAAAAAATAATTCCCCTTGTTCCCACTCTATAACTTACCCTGCATATTTGGTGATTCTAGCATTCATGGGGGCTTTACTATTAACCGGTAAAGTCTATGGCCACTGACATTTCTTTAAAAAAACATTAAAAAAGCACCTGTATAAAATACGTACATAATTTTATCAGTAAAATTGGCAAACATGAAATCGTAATGTTCGACCATCACTAGTGAAGAATCATGCTTCTCTATCTGGCAATTCACTGAATGAGAAAATGGAGGGTTAGGAGTAGGTAGGGGCTGGTTAGTTAGTTATTTGTTAGTTAGCCATCGATAGGGGGGGGGTTCTTGTTCGGCATAAATAGGGGAGTATTCTTGTTGGGCATCCATAGGAGAGGGTTCGTTAAGAATATATACGGGGGGGGGGGGGTTCTTGTTAGGCATCACTAGGAGAGGGTTCTTGTTAGGAATATATACGGGAGGGTTCTTGTTAGGCATCACTGGGAGAGGGTTCTTGTTAGGCATAGATGGTGAGGGTTCTTGTGAGAGTTAGGGTACAGAGGATTTTAGTAGAATATCTGTAACATTACCAATATTTTACTATAGCGAATAACATAATATTGGTAACATTACTGTTATTCTATTACCGCTATTTCGTACCTGTATTCTATTTTTTCCATCTGTGGTGACAGATTAGTGCTCCATTTATTCACACTTAGTGATATCTGAATAAAAAAAACACTGTCTTTCTAATGTGGCTTCTTCTGAGGTGTGGAAAAGACAATGCAGTCCAGTTGAGAGGTCATTTTTCAGCTAGTTAGGTACCAGTGGGTCTTTTCTGCTCAATTTCTGCATCCAACGTGTGAGTTGGAGAGACTTCTATGGTATGACCCTGCTGGACAATAATTAAAAATCAAAAATAATTTATCACCCCACCATTTGCTAACTTTCCATCTGGCACCTGGAGGTGCTGGGGCTGCAAAATGCCTTGTTTTCCAGGTGCCAGAAATCTGCAGGAAACTTATATTATCTTCTTTATTATAAATGTTATAGGCTTTTTAGTGTTGGGAAAACCATCTGTGTAAATTAGGCCTTTAAATTAGACCTTTGTAATTCAACTGTTGTTTCCTATTAAGTACATTTAATTTATAGTAGCCATCAAGATGATTGTTCGCCATCTAGTGGACATAAGTAGGAAGTAAGTGCATATGGATTGTGAACCTCAACTTCAGTTCAGAAGAAATATCAGAGCAGCAAGAAAACGTATGGAGTCGAACCCTAAATGTTTCCCAAATATCTTTAAAATATGTTTTCTTTTTGGATGAAATTCTCCAATATCCTTCTATGATCAGCATCCACAATGAATACAGCTGTATTCTTGCATTGTCTTTATCTTCTGTGCTGGAATGTCCTAACTACAGAATCGTAAGTTTAAATGGAATTTTACCACCAGTTGCAAAGTCTATACCACGGAATGCTGTATATCATTAAGATCTAAAAAAGTAAACATTAAACAACACACACAACATTCGAAAAGTTATGAAAATTAATTCTTATATGGTCTAGATATCAATTTTCTAGCAATGTTGCAAGTGGTGAAAGCTAAGGAGGGGTTTGGCATATTAGGTAGCTATAGTGACAGGAAGGCTTACCTCTGGTATGGTTAACCATACATTTTTAATCTTCAGCAATTAATGGATAGAGATGTCCCGAACGGTTTGCAAGCAAACTTATTTGCGCGAACAATGCGGGTTCGCGTTTGCATCGGATCGTGAACTTTATGCGGGTTCGACCTGCCCCCTATACTACATCATTGGGCTAAACGTTGACCCTCTACATCACAGTCAGCAGACACATGGCAGCCAATCAGGCTGCACTCCCTCCTGGAGGCCCCCCCCCCCCCTTATATAAGGCAGCAGTGTCGGCCATTTTCTCACTCTGTGTGCTGCTGTATTAGTGAGAGAAGGTGGAGAGGTTTCTGCAGAGATAGGGAAAGCTTAGTTAGGGTCTTGTTAGCTTGCTTCTTGCTGATATTTGTTGCTGAAAAGCACCACCAAAACAGCTCTTTTGAGAGCTAATGTTCTTGTGATGTGTTTTTTTTTTTTTGGGTGGCCCACTGATACTGCATATACAGCCCTGTCTGTTGCAGCTGGTTCTTACTAATTGCTATACTCTGCCAGGCCCAGCACATTCAGTGCATCCATTTTCAATGCATATCCGTGATCGCACGATGTTTTATATAGCAGTCACTGCATCTGTGTGACTGCAAGGTGTTTTATATACAAGTCACTGCATACCTTTCACTGCATCTGTGTGACCGCACGCTGTTTTATATACCAGCAGTCAGTGCATCCATTTTCACTGCACCTGTGTGACCGCATGCTGTTTTATATTGCAGTCACTGCATACATTTCACTGCACCTGTGTGACCGCACGCTGTTTTATATAGCAGTCACTGCACCTGTGTGACCGCACACTGTTTTATATATCAGTCACTGCTTACCTTTCACTGCATCTGTGTGACCGCACGCTGTTTTATATACCAGCAGTCAGTACATCCATTTTCACTGCACCTGTGTGACCGCACGCTGTTTTATGTAGCAGTCACTGCATACATTTCACTGCATCTGTGTGACCGCACGCTGTTTTATATACCAGCAGTTACTGCATACATTTCACTGAGCCTGTGTGACCGAATGCTGTTTTATGTAGCAGTCACTTCATCTGTGTGACCGCACACTGTTTTATATACCAGTCACTGCATACCTTTTATTGCATCTGTGTGACCACATGCTGTTTTATATACCAGCAGTCAGCGCATCCATTTTCAGGTCTGAAAAACAGGTAAAAGTTAGGACACAAGGGACATTATGGCAGGGACGCTGGAGCTGTGAGCAAGCAGCACTTAAGACCTGCACACAAGCTCAATCGATATTGCCTGATGGAGACATTGCATGGCCAGTGGCGTGGCTAAGGAGATGTGGGCCTCAGAGCAAGTTTTGCATTGCCCCTCCCCCCCCAGCACTCTATACATAACAATTTGTGTGTCCGAGGTGTAAGATGTGGATGGGAAACAGTTTATTAATGACAACTACTATTCAAAGCATCTGTAGAAGTGATTATTACCGGCACAGGACCAATAGAGAGCTAATACTGTGGTTGAGGCCCGGTGCGGTAGCAACCTCTGCAACCCCTATTGCTATGCCACTGTGCAGGGCCGAGGCAGCCTGACACGATATGCTGCCATCAGCAGCTGGCATGATACTTGGAAAGCTGAAGGAAACTCTCTAGAGGTCCCGTTAACAAGAAGATTGTTCGTTCAGAAAAAAAGGCATTCCTAAAATAATACCAGAAAGCAGTGAATGAATTAGATCAAAACAAAGAAACTCCTTGTGTCCTTGAAAGGTGGTAAAATGAAATGGTGAAGTTCCTTGGGAACAGGCTCAGCTTGGATAGGGTATCAGCTACATGAACCTTTGAGGGTTGATTCTTATTACTGAGTGAAGGTGAAGTTGGTTAGCAAATTGCAGGTCCATGAAATGAGCAAGTTCCGGTATCACACATAGATTAAACGTGGGCAGATCCCCTTGGTCTTTGCAATGTAAGAGGGAGAAAGACCTGAGCAGGACTAGGACCCAAACTGGAGATGTTCGGTAGATGGCAGGCCTTTTGGAAGAACTTTATTCAATATAAATTAAAAAAAGCTTTTTTTTATTTTTTAGAATATAAATGTGTATTTATTAAGTCACTAGATAAACGCCTGCTCGTTTAAAAATGGGAGCTAGGCTTTGGCGTGACCCCCCGCACTGCCTCTCTCCCCTACACTCTCACACCACTGCGCCTGCCCCCCTGCACCCGATTTCTGCTGTCCCAAGTCCGCCTGCGTGCCACGCATGCACAGTACGCCAAACGCACAGACACAGCCCTTTTATTATTAAGTCATTGTTTGCTCTTTGTAAAAATTTTCCTCACCTGATCTTCATTCTTAATCTTGTAAGCAATGATGAATCTTTACTACTGGCAAGGTGAATCACATGATTTTCTTCAATCTGTGTAGTGAGCAGGAACATAGGTTGATCTCTCAGAGTGATTTGAGGCAGAAGGCTCCGTGACATCACTGCCTAGGCTAAACATCACTAGGAGGGCAGGTTCACATACCAAATTACAGCAATATCAGAATCAGAAACTTTATTTCGCCAAGCACGACTGGGTCGTGCCCGGAATTGGGCTTGGCACGTACAGGGTACTGATACACGGTATACAGTAGTTACAGATACAGGACATGCAGTAGTAACAGAACATTATACAGAAAACAGAACATTATATAACATTTATGCAGAGGGAGACAATGTGGCATAAGTTACAATACAAAAAAACAACCAAAAAAGTACGCTTGAGCTGGAGCGCCGTCTATGTGCAGAGTGCTTCAGTGCATCATGGTATTGTGGGGTGGGGATGGGCATTTCCATGGAGAGAGTTCAGGAGGTTGACAGCCGAGGGAAAGAAACTGTTCTTATGTCTTGAGGTCCTGGTGTAGATGGATCGGAACCGGAGCTTCCGGCTCGATGGGAGCTGATTAAAGAAGTGGTAGCCTGGGTGTGAGGGGTCGTTGGCGATCTTTAATGCTCTGGTGTTCAGCCTGGAGTGGTAGAGGAGGTCCAGAGTGGGAAGGGATCTCCCGATGATCCTCTCTGCAGATTTGATGACCCTCTGCAGTTTGAGCTTGTCGCTGGCGGAGGAGCTGGCGTAACAGACCAGGATGGACGAGCATAGGACGGATTTGATCGTGGCTGAGTAGAAATTTGTCAGAAGTTTTTGGGCCATACCAAACTTTTTCAGTTGGCGGAGAAAGAAAAGTCTCTGTTGGGCTTTCCTCTGTGTTGAGGCAGTGTTGGTGTTCCACCTTAGGTCATTGGAGATAGTTGTGCCCAGTAGGCGTACACTGGGGACTCTTTCCACTTCCATGCCATCCATGTGGGTTGGAGGTGGGGTAGAGGCACGCCTCCTGAAATTAACGATCATCTCCACCGTTTTTGCTGTGTTTAGGACCAAACCGTTCTCTCTGCACCAGCGGCATATGCTTTCAAACTAGTGGCGGTACGCCTTCTCATCGATTTTAGTGATGAGACCCACAATGGTCGTGTCGTCTGCAAATTTGATTACTTTTACTGAGTCTGAAGTGGATTTGCAGTTGTTCGTATACAGAGAGAACAGAAAGGGCGACAGGACGCAGCCTTGTGTGGCCCCTGTGTTGTTGATCCTAGGTTGTGAGGAGATGGTGCCTAACCTAACGACCTGGGACCTGTTGGTGAGGAAGTCCGTGATCCACAGGCGTAGGGTGGAGTGGACTCCTAGCGCAGCGAGATTGTCCTGAAGTATTTTAGGGCTGATTGTATTGAATGCTGAGCTGAAGTCCAGTAGGAGGATCCTGGCGTAGGAGTCCGGTCTATCCAGGTGATCATAGACATGCCCCAAGCAGATGTTGATGGCGTCATTTGTGGACCTGTTCGCTCTGTACGCGAACTGGTGCGGGTCCAGCAGTCCCTCAGTAGAGTGCTTAAGGAGGGGTAGCACCATGCTTTCAAAAGCTTTCATGATCACGGATGTAAGTGCCATGGGCCTGAAGTTGTTGAGGTCAAGGATGCCCTGCTTTTTGGGGACAGGGATAATGGCAGACCTCTTGAAGCACGCGGGAACTTCCTGGAGGGACCTCGTGAAGATGGAAGAGAGGGTGGAAGTGAGCTGACGAGCACTGGTTTTCAGGCAGGCTGGCGACACTCCGTCCGGACCTGAGGCTTTTCTTAGCATTTAGCCTTAGCAAGTGTTTCAGTACATCTGCCTCCCTCACTGACGGTGGGGGTGGGTAAGGGCCTAAGGCTAAAGTGGCAGATTGTGCAGGTGGCTGCAAGCAGCCAAGAAAAAGTACCCAATAAGACAGCACCAAACCTCTCAAAAATATATTGTTCAAAAGTACAAAACTTTATTTGGTAACATAGCAACCATAGTTAAAAACAATATTAAAATTCACCAAAGGTGAAAATGGCGGAGTACAGAATTGGTGGTTACCAGTGGCGTAGCTACAAACCTCTGGGCCCCGATGCGGAATCTGGATGTGCCCCCCCCACGGCAACATCAGCCCCCCTCCCCCGGCAACACCCGACGCACACACATATCCGAATCCCTATAGCCAGCTATAGGTCCCCCCAGTATAGGTAGCCAGGCATAGGTAAGCCAGTATAGTTGCCCCCGGTATAGGTTAGCCAGGTAGGTGTCTCCAGCATAGGTAGCCAGTATAGTTGCCCCCAGTATAGGTTAGATAGGCAGGTGACCGCGGTATAAGTTAGATAAGTTAGACAGGTGCCCCCAGTACAGATTAGCTAGGTGGGTGCCTCTAATATAGGTAGCCAGAATAGTTGCCCCCAGCATAGGTTAGATAGGTAGGTGCCCCCAGTATAGGTTAGTTAGGTAGGTGCCTCCAATATAGGTAGCCAGTATAGTTGCCACCTGTATAGGCTAGCTAGGTGCCCCGAATACAGGTTAGACAAGTAAGTGCCCCCAGGTTAGATAGGTAGGTGCCCCCCAGTATAGGTTAGATTAGGTAGCTGCCCCCCAGTATAGGTTAGATGAGGTAGGTGCCCCCCAGTATAGGTTAGGTAGCTGCCCCCCAGGATAGATTAGGTAGCTTTCCCCCAGGATAGGTTAGATTAGGTAGCTGCCCCCAGGATAGGTTAGAGTAGGTAGCTGCCCCCCAGGATAGGTTAGAGTAGGTAGCTGCCCCCCAGGATAGGTTAGAGTAGGTAGCTGCTCCCCAGGATAGGTTAGAGTACGTAGCTGCCCCCCAGGATAGAGTAGGTAGCTGCCCCCCAGGATAGGTTAGGTAGCTGCCCCCCAGGATAGGTTAGATTAGGTAGCTGCCCCCCAGGATAGGTTAGATTAGGTAGCTGCCCCCCAGGATAGGTTAGATTAGGTAGCTGCCCCCAGGATAGGTTAGGTGGGTAGCTGCCCCCCAGGATAGGTTAGGTGGGTAGCTGCCCCCCCAGGATAGATTAGGTAGGTAGCTTCCCCCCAGGATAGGTTAGGTAGGTAGCTTCCCCCCCCCAGCATAGGTTAGGTAGGTAGCTTCCCCCCAGGATAGATTAGGTAGGTAGCTGCCCCCCAGGATAGGTTAGGTAGGTAGCTGCCCCCCCAGGATAGGTTAGGTAGGTAGCTGCCCCCCCAGGATAGGTTAGGTAGGTAGCTGCCCCCCCAGGATAGGTTAGGTAGGTAGCTGCCCCCCCAGGATAGGTTAGGTAGGTAGCTGCCCCCCCAGGATAGGTTAGGTAGGGTAGCTGCCCCCCCAGGATAGGTTAGGTAGGTAGCTGCCCCCCCAGGATATGTTAGGTAGGTAGCTGCCCCCCCAGGATAGGTTAGGTAGCTGCTCCCCCAGGTTAGGTAGATAGCTGCCCTCCCAGGATAGGTTAGGTAGGTAGCTGCCCCCCCAGGATAGGTTAGATTAGGTAGCTGCCCCCCCAGGATAGGTTAGGTAGGTAGCTGCCCCACAGCATAGGGTGGGTAGGTAGGTAGGTAGGTAGGTAGGTGCCCCCCCATAATGAAGGGGGGAGCCGCAGCTGCGGGGAGGGAAGCCCGACTTCTCCCTACCTTCCTCTCCCCCTTCAGATGCAGAGTGCGCGGCGCACGGAAGCGCTGTAGGCAGCACTCACCTCCGTCCCTGCGCCGCTGATCTCCTCCCGCTGTATAGATGTTGTTACACACTGCTTCCTGTTTAGCCGGAAGCAGTGTGTAACAGCATCTATGCAGAGCGGGAGGAGATCAGCGGAGCTTGGAACGCAGGGACGGAGGTGAGTTCTGCCTACAGCGCTTCCGTGCGCCGCGCACTCTGCATCTGAAGGGGGGGGGCCCAGGGAGAGGAAGGGAGGGAGAGGTCGGGCTGCCCTCCCCGCGGCTCCGGCTCCCCCCTCGAAATAGCGCGCACGGTCGGCACTACATGGGCCCCCCGGGCCCCTCCCCCGCCTCTTCAGGTGCCGGGCCCAGTCGCCACGGCGACCGCTGCGACCACAGGCCCTACGCCCCTGGTGGTTACATAAAATAAATGAATCATAGGTCCTCACAGTTAATCCCACAGGTAATACATAAATAAATAAACCATTAATAAATAACCAGTAGGTCAAACATGCTCTCAAAAATAATGTATTAAATGACCATATATAAGGTGCAATACATGGTATTTCAGGCAAAAAAGTGCTATCTAGTGCAAATGAACATCACAAAATATTCCAACAGTCTCAATAGGAGCAGTAATGGTTGACAGTGTAAACCACACTAAAGTGCAAAAAACTGTGCGTAAATGGGCAATCCACAATGAAGCACAGCAAGAAAAATGAGGTAGCCAAAGTAAGAAAGTGCAACAGCTAATGTATTGGCAATAGTAAGTGAAGAAGACTGGCAATAGATAACAATCCGTGCAACCAAAAGTAGAACTGATAGAGGCAAATGACTTACATGAGGGAGAGGGAGGAGGACACCTAAGTACAACGCTGTACGCCTATATATATGTGCAGGTGGCTGTGGGAGTCCTGCAGGTGCTGGCTGGCTCTCGAATCTGCAGTAAAAGTCACTGAGACTCTCGGCAAGCTCAGTGCTCGGTGTGGCTTGCTGAGGAGGGGGCTTGTAGTTGGTGGCCGCCTTCAACCCTTTCCACACGGCTTGTGAGTCGTTTGAGGAGAGGTTCTGTTCCAGCTTTTCCACGTAGCACCTCTTAGCGGACCTCAGTTCTCTGTTTAGGTCGTTTCTTGGCTTCTTGTATTCCTCCTGGTTGCCGGACTTATGTGCAGCTTCTTTGCTACGTCGTAGTCTTTTTGAGAACCACGGTTTATCGTTTGGATACAGTTTGAAGGTTTTTGTTGGGATACAAGAGTCCCCGCAGAAGCTAATGTACTAGGATACGTTGTCTGCCCACTCGTCCAGGTTAGGCGATTCCAGAGCCTTCCAGTCTGTGCAGTCAAGGCAGGCCTGAAGTTGAAGTTTAGCCTCACTTGACCACACTTTGGAGGACTTAGTGACAGGTTTTGAGGTTTCCAGGCGCCTTTTATAAGTAGGTACCAGGCGGATGATGCAGTGGTCAGATGAGCCTAGGGCTGCCCACAGTGTCGCTTTGTATGCATCCTTCAGGGCCGTGTAGCAGTGGTCGAGGGTGTTGGCACTCCTGGTGGGACAGATGATGTGCTGATCGAAGCGGGGCAGCTCTTTGCGGAGGTTGATAATGAACAGCAAGTCCGTATATTTAGATATAAGAAGCATTTCTGATGCTGAAACCAGGATAATTAATGTAAAAATTGGTACCCTAAATAATTTGATATGCTTAATCTATACGGTTCCTCTTGAGCTTCTATGATAGTTCGCACTGGGCAGCTGTTCAAGAAATAACCAGATCTCCCACAATTAAAGCAGAGATAAGTCATTCATTGTCTTTGGTGTTTCTCAAACACCAAAAGGATAAAAGTATCTAAAAAGTTTAAAACATGAGGAGGAGGCAGCGATGGAGCTCTCTAACTAAGATGCAGCCGCTTGTACACTGCACATCACAGGACTGAGTACATAGAGGTGACTTCAACCAACACGCTAACCTATTTTTCTGTTGCTTAAAGTGGCGGAAAGATTCTTGCCTTTGTGCAGGCTTTGCCTTGATAAAGGGACCCTGTATAGTTCCAAAACTTTGGCTTTTGGATTGTTTCTATAATCAATAAATCACATATAAGAAAGTGCCAACTCCATATTTGATTATGTATGACTGGGGAGGGGTCACCCTCCTTTTAGCTTGAGCACCCCTGCTACAACAGTAGTGGCTAAACCAACAGTGAGTGTGAGACAAATTTGCTATATTCTTCAACAGATCATTTCCCTTAATCACCATCACCTATAGGGTAATAATTACATTAATAGTGATAAAGAACCACCAGCAAGAATTTGCAGCTGAAATACACACGTCCTTCCTTTGTGCGAGTATCTTATATGAATGCCTTGCTGAGTATGTCCTTGCTGTCGTCCATGTGTGAGTGTGGTCGCACTTTGCAAGCGCAAAGAAGGCCTGCACAGTAGCATCAAGCTGCTCATCCACCGCTTTTTACACCGTGCACTAGCAGCTCTGGGTTACTGCACAGGCGCAGGACATCTTTGCAACTGAGCAGTGCGGCCATGCTGGTACAGGGGTGCGGCTATGTAGAAGAATAAGGTCCTGGCAAACAGTGGTGATCTGTAGGAGGACTGGAGAAGGCCCTGGATCATCCAGAGGCTTCCATCTACCTAGATTTGCCTTTACGTGAACCTGTAGTGAAAAAGAAGTTTCCCTAGGGGTACTTACCTTGGGACAGGGACACCTCTAGACCCTAAAAAAGCTTCACCCATGCAGTAGAGGGGATCCAGCGCTGGGACTCCCTCGCACCTGTGCAGCAGAGCGGACCCGATCAGGATCGGCTTTTATTTACCGGAACCCAAGTGAGACGCGGCTACTGCACCTGCGGCAAAGGAGATTGTTTCTGTTTTTTTTTATCTGGGGGTCCCAGGACAGGATCAGGCTGGCACCTCTTCCGAGGTAAGTACCCCCAGGGTACTTCTAAACCAGATTGTTTTGATCTGTATTGTGTGCTCCGCGAATTTCCAGCCAAGAAGTTAAAGGATACCCGAAGTGACGTGTGACATGAGATAGACATGGGTATGTACGGCACAGGCAGAGAAAGAAAAAAAAGGAACACAGCATAGTTATTAGTGTGTATGGCACTATACACACTAATAACTATGCTGTGTTCCTTTTTTTTCTTTCTCTGCCTGAAAGAGTTAAATATCAGGTATGTAAGTGGCTGACTCAGTCCTGACTCAGGCAGGAAGTGACTACAGTGTGACCCTCACTGATAAGAAATTCCAACTATAAAACACTTTCCTAGCAGAACATGGCTTCTGAGAGCAGTAAAGAGATAAAAAGGGTCAATAGTTCATAGATTTTAGCTGTGGCATACTTTAATGAATGTGCCATTGGGCAAAAACAATAAAACATTTAAAACTTAAAAAGTAGACTTAAACATAAATGAAACTGTAAAATATCTTAAAAAGTCATTTTTAGGAGAAGGAAGATATATACAATTATTTGTTTCATTAGTTTATTTTCGTTTCGGGTGTCCTTTAATCATGCCTATCCTAGTAGTTTGGGTCACCCTGAGCTGCTTGGTTACTCAGTGATGTAAAGGGAGGAAAGTAAGGGAAGTGCATTGAAGCCTCCACACAAATAGCAACAGATTTCCTGGCAATGGTACAGCACAGAAACAACAAACAAACCTGCATATTAAATACGCAGCTCTGATGCAACTTTCACTCTTGCTGAGCAGAACTGTGATTTCTGCACTCACGGGACCCACACAGCAGAAATCACACAATCCTGATGACATGCTGTAGAATGATGCATAACAGCGCATGCTGAGAGGATTGTAAAACCATGGCGTGTATGTGTGTGCCCTTGCTGCAGTTGCTACACTGCTTTTCACTGCCAAACTGCTGGATCCTGCTGCAGCTAAGCTGATTCTTCTTCTCCCTGTTTTAAAAATAGCAAACACTAGTGCAGTCCATCCCTTCCCCCTTTGAGCACCCACCAGCCCCAGCCCGATTACTGAAAAGATCCAGTGTGCTGCTGCCATTCTGAATAGAGCACAAACATTCTCTTGGTGGAACATGCAGACTGAATCCTAAGAGTGCTGTTAATAATCCACAGAAGAGGAGGGAGCCATATGCAGCAGGGGAGAGAATGTCCACAGAACCTGCAGTACAGTGTAGTCGCAAAAGGAAAAGGAATGTAGATAGCTCAGAAAAGTATCCTGTGAAGAGAATTGCCAGCTGGGGCATCCTCACTAACCAAGGTCAGTATCCCAGCATTGTCCTGCAGGCCTTTCATATAGACAGTATTTAAGTTTCAGAGTGAACAGAGTGCACTCAGGTGCTGTATTCCCTACATGTTTCCAATATGAAGAACAGACTTGCAACATGAAGACTAGATTTTATTTTCCAAGCAATCTCATAATTGTACTTTCATTCCTAATTTGCTTACTGATAATTACATTCGAAGCCTGGAGTGCACATTTTATTAAATTAACAGCTCACATATTATTGGTGCGTTATTATAGTGTTATTAGTTTAAATGTACAACTTAAAAGGAATTTTATATTTAAAAGATTTATATTCTGAAAGTCAGTAAAAGTTGTATTATTTATGTTAAGTTTATTAATGGAAAAACAGCTCCTGACAGTATAGATAAATAGACACAAACACACATAATCTGTAAGAAGTCACACTATACTGATGTATTTGCCAGTTAAACTACACAGAGGCCAGACTGCATGATACTAACCCCATTACTTAATGTTTTGTTGCTTTGCCCAAATCCCCCCCCCCCCCCCGTAGTTTCCACTGCGCAGGCATTGGCAGTAACTGTGTAAATGCCCTTGCCTGGTATATTTCACTGTCCTGGCATCACCCATGCAAGGATATAGAGTTTCTTGGCAGCGGGGGGTAGTGACGCAGGCTGTAGACTGATAGAGTCAAAACAGGCAGTGACGTTTCACTAATAATGCAGTAATGCTGGAGGAGAGAAGCCATTATTGTTGACAAACAGGGTGACTGTAGCACAGTCATTTCTCACCATAACTAAAGACAGTGTGTGCTGTGCTGAGATTAGTTTGTTATATAACTGGATCTTGTTACTGCATTGTGACTTCTATAAGATAACCATGCAGTTCAGCATACCTATGACATTCTCATTCCGTCCTTTCACAAGCAAATGTTTACATTATACCGCAAAGCATTTTCAGCACTTCACATGCAGCAATGTCTGATGGAGCTTTCTGCACAGACAGGCACCGACAAGTGTTAACTAGTGAGAGGCTTCAGTTACAGCTCTTCAATCCCAGCTTCCATACTAGGCACACAAACACTGATCTAGCATTTTATAAGGTCCTAATATAGCACAAGCATGAGTGCTTTTTTGGTACACGGTGAATACCTGGAAGTACCTTGGGGAGACGGAGATCTAGGTAATGTATACCTGCATTTACTTGTTTTGCCCTTGGACTACCATGTTTACAAAGCAGGGCTGTACACTTGTATACTTCGGAGAACTTGGATCATGTTGTCCCACTAAATATAGCTCCCAGCCAAGCAGAATCACAGGAGCTACAAGCCATTATTGAAGTCATTATTGTGTGACCTGACAGCTATATTTCCTCTCCTTCTGATAGTTTCAATTTTCATTGGTTTGGATTGTTTTATAGCATGCTACAGATTACATTTTTTTGTATTGTAATCTCTTATTTCTAACCAGTAATGTTGTATGTAAGTATAGAATACATTTATCAGCTTGTTTTAAAGCGTGGTAATTATTTATCCAGACAGCAAGCACTGTATATACGTTAGATTGTGATATATGATAGGAATAGCAATATTATTTAAAACATATGAGATTGGAGTGAATTTATTGACCGTCAACAGTACTGTATTTGTTTACCAAGCTTCAGGTTTACGTACTTTTTTTGGATATGTTGTGCAATTATGTTGTTTTGGGGAAGGCGCTGCTTAAATATGATGTTTGAGGGGGATATGCTGCTTACTCAGCTCTGCAGTCTGCATATATTGCCAATTTTGCTGCTTGATTCACAATTTATTTCAAATTTAAAGTTGAGGTATGCATCAGGTACCATAATCACGGCATTGTTAGGGAGATTGAAGTTGGATAAAACATTTGGATGTGTTTAGATATTTCTATGTGTATGTATTCTGTTGGCAACCTCAAGATTTTATTATTGTCTACGTACTGGTCTCTGATGAGCAAAACCTGCTAGGGTATCGGCAGCAGCTTTACTGAACTGTATTTTGTGACCTCCATCTTCAGACATCTATAACTGATCTTCTTGATGAATATACCGGTAATGAAAATGTTTGGAATGCTGCAGGTGTTATCCTGGATATTGATTCAGGTTTGTCAAAATTGAAATTTTTTTTAATTGCCCTGACCTTATGATAAGAGTTACCAATATTAATAATACCCACTAAATAACCAACTAAATAGTCTTATTTGCTGTATGTTTTGAGCAATGTGTTTGAATAAAGTACTGTTAATATAAAATATAGAAAAAGCTTCAAAGTCTAGGCTAAAAGCAGGGGCGTATCTGGGTAATATAGAGCCTGTGGCAAACACTAAAATTGCAAAATTGCCCCCCCCCCCCTTCCAACAGAGCCCCCTTTGAATCTGAAAACAGCATCCTCTCTTGTGTACATGTGTTATGGCTGACTGTGTTTTTGGCTCTGGATATTGCTGAAGTTACTTCTTTGGAACTATCTCTTCTTATTCCCTCTCTGTCCTCTTTTCTAACACTAAGCAAAGTGCCCCCTACATACATAAGTTAAGTAGCCATGTTCCCCTGATAACAGATTTAATCTGGTATGAGTTCTGTGTGATGGGGAGGTATGGGGGCAGGCATGGTGCCCTTGGTGCTGTGGCGCCCATGGCACGAGCCATGCCTGCACCCCTCTAGATACGCATCTGGCTAAAAGTGAAGTTATTTGTATCTGAGCCTTTGTCATTAGCATAGTTTTCATTCATCTACTAAGCAGGCCTGAGAAGAACCATTACCATCGCATGTAGGTTCAGTGACTTAAAGGGTTATTTAAGCCCCCCCAATAATAATAATGGCAGTATTTGTATAGCGCCTTTCTCCTGTCGGACTCAAAGCGCTTGCAAGGCAGCCACTAGAGCGCACTCAGTAGGCAGTAGCAGTGTTAAGGAGACTTGCCCAAGAAACTCCTTACTGAATAGGTGCTGGCTTACTGAACAGGCAGAGCCGAGATTTGAACCCAGGTCTCCTGTGTCAGAGGCAGAGCCCATAACCATTACACTTTCCAGCCACTGCTGGATAGTGTAAGAAAGCAGATTAACATCAGGGATGGGCCTTCAAGTCCAGAAGGACTCAAATTCGAAATTCAAATGAAGTATAATTACTGTACTTCAGCTGTGATTAAAGGCAGTGGGGAGTTAACTTACCCAGAAGTATTCAGGGATGTCTGCGTTCCATTACGCATCATAGACATAATTAAAGCCGTTTTCATTACGCCTATGACGTGTTATGGAACGCAGACGTACCCCGAAGACTTCTGGGTAAGTTGACTCCCCGCTGCCTTTGGTCACAGCTGAAGTAATTATACTTCATTTGAATTCCGAATTTGAGTCCTTTTGGACTCGAAAGCCCATCCCTGATTAACATACCTGGGGCTTCTTGCAGCTCCCTGGAGCATTCTGTGCCCGCTGTCCTTCCGCGTCCCTCCAGCCAGCAGTGGCAACCCCCGCAAACCTGGCCAGTTGGAGGCTACTGTGCATGCGTGGCCTCGACCTGCGCACAGCCTGATCCCGCACCCGTTGCCGGGAGCATTCTGCCCATGTGCAGCAGCGATTTTCCCATACTGCGTATGTGCAAAATTTTGCCGTGCATAGGGACGTAATGTGGACGGCCAGCTTTGCGCGGGTTGCCGCTGCTGGTTGGAGGGTCGTCGAAGGACGGCACAGGCACTGGATGACCCCAGTGTGTGGCAAGAAGCCCCAGATAAATTAAACTGCTTTTTTAACTTAATATTTCCTTTAAAGTGTACCCGAGCCGAAACTTGGGAACAAAATCACATACTCACCCAAGAAGAGGAAAGCCCCTGGATCCTAATGAGGCTTCCCTTGCTGTACTCTGGTCCTCTGTCACTGAGCGGGGACCCTCACATATTACCATCAAAGGCTTGTCAGTGGTCTGATCAGGGCTGCACTCTTCTTCAAGCATGAGCGCGGCCTGACTGCGCCTGCAGAGTAAGCCAGAACTGTTCATGCACAATGTGCACCTGAAGACGCCGGAAGATGGACCAGGGAACCTCACAGGGATGTCACCCAATGAACAAGCGTTCCCTGATCCATCTTCCTACCCACAGGAACATGCAACTTTACACGACGGGCACGGACGAATCAACCCCACAGTGTTTTATGGAATTCTTATACCCAACTTCCATTAAGAAAAGTATGGATAGTAATTTTAACACCTATATGAAGCCCCTGAATAGGAAGATGGGAGATACTGTAAATGTGCTTATTAGGCTATAATTATTTTAGCTTTGTTCTGTGTTGATTGTTGCCACTGTTCAGGGTTTCAACAACAAATATTCTCCAACATATAAATACCCGGGCTGTGCATAAACAATATAACTGACTACATATCCCTTATAACAGCTATAGGAAAGGTGAGTTTGGACTAGTAAGGTGTATCTGTCCTGGTAATAATTTGTAATCCTTTATAGAGTTACTGTATTGGAAGAAATAACATTATTCTGAGAAACATAACACATTAATTTGCTATCTAAGCCAGCAAACCTAATCAATATACGCTATGGCAGGCATGGGCAAACTTGGCCCTCCAGCTGTTAAGGAACTACAAGCCCCACAATGCATTGCAGGAGTCTGACAGCCACAGTCATGACTCATAAAGGGAAATGCATTGTGGGATTTGTAGTTCCTTAACAGCTGGAGGGCCATACCTGCGCTACGGTCTTCCTATTCACATAATGAGAGCAAAAGATGCCCTGTCCACCAAAATGATCAGAAACAACCCAGATCAGAGGGTTTTTGAATAGTACTGAAAGTGGCCCTGAACTCTTGCACAGGACAGAAGGAAAACATAGAGAAATGCACCCTGTATGTATTTAGAGAGTTTAGCCTGTCCAATCCCCCCTTATTTGTGACTAATCACCAGCATAATTTGATCTCTCAGTTGTGTCAGCTCAGGAATCTCCTCTGCCTTGACAGATGACATAATTTGCACACAGGATGTTAACAATATGTACTATATATATATATATATATATATATATATATATATTCTTCCATGAAAGCAGGAAGTAGACACACTGCAGATGTATTGCAGGATTTGTATTGGCTGTAACAAAGAAATGTTTTTCTTTAAAGGTTATTATGCTGTTGCATATCTTTTAGAGCCGAGAGGAAGTTCCTAGTTCAGGTCTGCTTGAACCTCTGTTTGTTTTGTAAAGGAAAGATTTGCAAGCACAGACAGCCATTCACTGCTGGCTCTTGTCATTTTAACAAAAATTGTGTGATGTAAGAACTTACATGACACAAATGAAAAAAAAAAAAGTGGAGAAGGGTGGAGTTGGGTGTGACAGTTATCTGTGTCCCTTTAGGGAGCATTTCCTGTGTGTACAGAAAAACCTGTGTGTACCTTTCATTTAATCCAACACTGGCATACAAAGAGGTAACTTCAGAAAAGACTGGTAAATTTAAGGTGTGCAGATAGCGCTGGATTTACACAATGAGCTATGCAAATTATCCAAAGAACAGTAAAGGTAGTCATACACTGGTCGATTTGCCATCAGATTCGACCAACAGATAGATCCCTCTCTGATCGAATCTGATCAGAGAGGGATCGTATGGCTACCTTTACTGCAAACAGAGTGTGAACCGATTTCAGCCTGAAACCGATCACAATCTGTTGTAGTGGTGCTGCTGCTGCCGCCCGCTCCCACCCCCCGCATACATTACCTGCTCCCGCATACATTACCCCCCCGCATACATTACCTGCTCCCGCATACATTACCTGCTCATGACTGCCCCCGGTCACGGCTGCTCCGTCTCCGCTCTGGTCCCAGGTCCGGCATGCTTTACTTCTTCCTGCCCGTCAGGAAGTTTAAACAGTAGAGCGCCCTCTACTGTTTTAACTTCCTGCCGGGCAGGAGGAACTGAAGCATGCCGGAGACCAAAGCGGAGACGGAGCAGCGGTGACCGGGGCAGTCGCGCCGGCGGAGCAGGTAATGTATTGCCGCTCTATTGCGTCGGTCGTCGGGCACTCGAACGCCGGTAGCGATGCGCTCCCTACCCGCGGGCGATCGACGGTAATTTTCCGCACAGAGCGATCGACGGGATCGGATGAAATGGATCGAAATTCGGCGTGTAGCGCGAACGATTGGCAGCAGATTCGATCCCAGTGATCGAATCTGCTGTCGAAACGGTGGCAAATCGGGCCAGTGTATGGCCAGCTTTACGTTGTTTGAATAACTGGCAATGTGATGCATGTATAAAGCGGGTTATGCAATTTACAGGAACTCACTACATAAAGTGTGTAAATCCTGTGTAATGTGCCCTGTCTGAACGCACAAAGCTTGCCATTCTTTTGTGAATTTACCCTGGTAACTAATATGTCTCATTAATATTTCTCAGTTCATTCAAGTCAAACTAGTTTCATCTAGCACTTTATTTTTGATTGTATTTTAGAACCCTATTAAAGCATGCACTTTTTATTTTATTTTTATAATGGTCGTTGTTCACTAACTACTGGTACTGTCGTGGTGACTTATGGCACACGTGTCTCATTTCTGTCACGCAAGGGTTACGGCTTCAGATGACATCATTCTCCCTCAGTGCTGCTGTGAGGCAGAATTTGAGAGCTTTTCCCAGGCTGAGTCCCCTTATAGAAATCACAGGGCTGCTTTTCGTTTTGTTGAAAGAAACCCCCAAATAGTGCATGAATGGTTTTAAAAGAATTACCTACTGTATGTTTTAAAAACATGTTATTGATATGAAGTTAACAAGCAGAAATACCCCTTGAATATTTCAGGAATATTACCAGGGGTACATAAATAGGCTTTATGATGTCATAGGCTAATAATAACTGGGCGGGAGGGGATACATTTTCACGAATGTCAATGTAGCAACTAACTGCTCATGATTTTTGCTGTTTTGTCTTTTATAGGATCCTGGGCAGATCGATCACCACTGCATGAGGCAGCAAGCCAGGGGCGTCTCCTTGCTCTGAAAACTTTGCTCTCACAAGTAAATATAACTGAATTATAATACAGGGTATATATCCACAATGCTGAACTTTCATAACGCCCCAGGCTGTCCACTTTATATTTCAATGAGATCTCCTCCAAGCTGCTTTGGTGGGTCATCATGGGGAGAATTTACTGTAGTTTTCTAATTTCCCCTATTTTCATGTGAACCTGCCCTTAGACAACTGTAGAAAACGTAGAGGGGACCATACTCTCTACCAGTCCCATACCCACACTGGTTCAGCTGTCGCTCTTCCCTGGCTGGACCTGCTGTCAGTGTGGTCTGTCTGCCACCTATTGGTCTTACACCCACATGTGTCCCTGTAGAGCACAATGCACACACGGGTAATGCTACAGGTTAATTGACTTAGCTACCTTACCTGGTTTCAGCCATTGTGTTTCCTCAGATCTGACATTGGCCAGCCTTTTGTCTTCGCATCCAACCTAAAAGAGACTCTGTAACAAAAATGTAATCCTTTTTTCTACCATCCTACAAGTTCCTAAACCTATTCTAATGTGCTCTGGCTTACTGCAGCACTTTCTACTATCACCATCTCTGTAATAAATCAATGTATCTTTCCCCTGTCGGACTGGTCGCCCTGTGTCTGGAAGGCTGCCAACTCTTCTGTGCTGATCTGTTATGCAATTCCCCACTCCAGGCCCCTCTATGCACACTCCAGTGTGTGTGTTATTTACATAAGCCAGCAGCGTTTCTGCTCTCTGATATCAGTGAGAGAAGAGAGCTGGATAAAAATCCTCCTCTGTTAGGCTGTGAAAGGAGCTGGCTGACACATACTGAGGAATTACAGACAAAGCAGAGCTGTCTGCAGGAAGAAACAATTAGCCTGTCACTAGTATTCAGTGGATGAGAGCTGCAGGGGGAAGAAGGTAAACACACAAATGATCTCTTCAGATTTAAAAGGAAGGCTGTATACAGCCTGCTTGTGTATGGATGTATTTTCTATGTGTGGACATACTGTACATCAACCTACTTCCTGTTTTGGTGGGCATTTTGTTTGTTTATAAACAAACTTTTTAAAACTGTTTTTGACTACTTTTAATGCAGTGGGGAGCGGCAAAATTGTGACAGAGGGGAATAGGAGATGTCCCCTAACGCACTGGTATGTTTACTTTTGTGCGATTTTAACAATACAGATTCTCTTTAATGTCTTACACACCCCTCTCTGCTTGCGGCCTTTTAGAATATGCAGGTTATGTATGACTGGTGTTCTAAATTCTAACACTGCCATGTCATGATTAAACCTTATTGCAGATATTATTTCCACATTTAAGTGGGATGATGGTGGGGAGAGCAGGTCCCAAAATGGAGCTAGATTACTGTAGCAGTGGACTGAACCCAAATGACATGTGGGTGGGTAGCAGCAGAACTACAGAGACTGGAATGAGGAGAGATGGGTGTACCAGTTCCCCTCCAGGATGCTTCACTACATACTCAGTTTTATGGAGTCCCACTTGCAGAGGGACTCGTAGGGGAATCACACTCAATGTTGAACTGGCATGCATCTAAAGGGGCCCATACACCTAACGATTTTCCCGCCGATATACAGCCGTTTCGATCACAGTGATCGAAACGGCTGTGAAATCGGCGCGCACACCGCTGACAGAATGATCGATTTCCGTCTGAAATCGATCGTTCCCGTCGATTCTCGTCGACCCATCCGTGCGGAAAATTTTCCTCGGTCGCCGGCGGGTCGGGAGTGCGTCGTTAGCGGCGTTCGAATGCCCGACGACCGACGCAATACAGCGGGTATACATTACCTGTTCCGGCCGGCGCGAGTCCCCTGGTCTTCTTCTCCGCTTCGGGCTCCAGACCGTTCCTGCAGCTACACAGAACTTCCTGTCCCAGCAGGAAGTTTAAACAGTAGAGCACCCACTACTGTTTAAACTTCTCCTGGACAGGAAGTTCAGTAGCCGGAGCAGGGAAGAAGACAGCGGGGACTCGCGCCGGCCAGAACAGGTAATGTATGCGGGGGGGGGGAGGGGGGCTCAGCAGCGGCAGCTCCACAGATTGTGATCGGTTTCAGGCTGAAATCGATTCACAATCTGTTTGCAGTAAAGGTGGCCATACGATCCCTCTCTGATCACATTCGATCAGAGAGGGATCTACCTGTTGGTCGAATCTGATGGCAAATCGACCAGTGTATGGCCACCTTAAGATGTAATTTGGGGTGAAAGTTTTTTTTGTTTGCATTAGGAGTAAATAAAGTAATTAACTGTTGAATACCTCTTTACTTTCCTTATAATATACTACTGGGATCACTCAAAGCAGACTGTTTTGCCACTGTAATGGCTAAATAATTTATTGTAAAGGCCCATTTCCACTAGTGATGTCCTTCCCTCTCTGAGACGAGCGCCAACACTTGTGCACTGTTATTACGCATCTGAATCCTAGTAGCTGAGCCATGAACACTATTGGGATTCTGACACCTTGAGCAGTACTTCAGAATTTTTACATGTACACAAAAAAAGAAGCAGGCTGCTGATTTCAGTAGGGTGAGATTCGGGACCTGTATTTGTGTGCGTGAAATCGGGCACAAGCATCCCAAGTGGAAACAGGCCTTTAGTTTAACCACTCTGCGACCACTTCACCCAGAATTGCAGCCGCAGAGTGGCTCTCCTGGGACCGCCTAACCCAGGATTGCGTCACCTCGCGATGCACAAGATTTGCAGGGAATGAGCACACACTCAGTGGCTGTTCCCTGCAGGAGGAGAGGGGCGGCCGCAGCAGTCAGCCTGCTAGCCCGCAATTGTGGCTAGCAGGCTGTTTGAAAGAAAAAAAACCTTTATTTACATGTGCAGCGCTGTGATCTGGTGCAGCGCTGTACGGGGGACAGCTCTGTCGCGGAGCTGACCCCAGGAGATTAATGGAAACTGATCCCACTCATAGGCTGATGCCTATGAGAGGTGATCAGTATGATTGGATCTCGGTGGGAGGGATACATTTTAATAAAATAGTAAATTTTATTACAAATTAAAAGACAAATAAAGAATAATTAAAAAAAAAATCAGATGCCTCCAACAGAAAGCTCTGTTGGTGGCAAGAAAAGGGGACAAGATTTATTTGTGTGCTCAGTTGTATGGCCCTGCAGTGAGCAATTAAAGCTGCAGTGGCCTGCATTGTAAAAAATTGCCTGGTCACTAAACCTGTGGTCCTCAAGAGGTTAAACACACTTATACCGACCTCCACATATATAAATATACAGTATGATAAGCAGTTTTCTCAGGCAGATCTCACCCTTTCTGTTTTCCGTGGGAGTGCTGTATGATTTATGGTGCTGTATGATTTATGGTGCTGTAAGTCAAGGTGTCTTTCTTTATTCATCTCATCCCATGGTCCGATCAACCTGCAGAGCTCATCTTAAGGTGTCCACACACGATACAATAAAATGATCCGATTTTACGGCAATTCGATAAAGACGATCGGATCTCCCGAAAAAATCGAAAGCTTTTTTTTTCATTCGACTGAAAAATCCGATGGGATTTCCCATTTTCTTCGATTTTGATCGACCTGGTATGCCAGATTTTTCTTCAACCTTTCTAAAGATTGTATGGTGTGTGTTAGATTGTCAATTTATTACTATACACATCCTAGCAATTTTGTCATAGTTTCCAATCATTTTTATCATAATTGGGGAAAAATTGAACACAGGTGTGTGGTACATTGGTCAGATTTTTGGAATGTTACAATCAGTCAGAAAAATTGATTGCAATTCTTAAATTGAACAGATATTTAAAAAATTATATGGTGTGTGGCCACCTTTAGAAAGATTCATGATAAACCTGTATTAAACATAAATTTAGTGAAATGTTTAGAACCTATTTATAGAGAGAGGTGATCTGATTACAGACGGTGGTGAACTGATTACACACTGACACTTAATTGTTTGCTTTTTTAAAAAATTCATATTGCCCCTTTAAGGGCAATATGAATTCAATCTGATTTTAAACGTAGCTGAACAGTTCATCAGTCCTGTGATTGCTCCACTCCCTCTAGTAGAGCCACAGGTATCATTTTGTTAAGCAGCCTAAGGCAGCTTTCACACTTATCCCTGTGAATTCCGCCTGTGATTTCCTGCTTTTTTTCCCGATTCTATGTTTTTTCATTTTTGCTCTGTGATCTCACTTTTCTGCGCACCTTTTTGCATTTTTTTCCATAATGCAATTTTTTGTGCACACTAATAAAGCTACCGTAATTTTTTGGAGACGGAATCTAATTAACCACTTTAGGATCCTTGGTACGCATATCCACGCCCCTTTAGGCAGGGGTCACACTTGTCGGCTTGCGTGCGCGTTTTCTGCATAGAAAAACTGTTTTCAACTGAGAACTCATGTTAATCAATGAGCTAGGTCACACTTGAATGTAGATTTTGCGCGCAGAAAAAAAACTGACATCTTGCGCAATTTGTCAGTTTTCTCTATAAATTACATTAGCTGTTGTAAGGTAGAGGTCACACTTGTCTTTCAGTTTTCTGAAAAGTGCAGAAACTGAAAGACAAGTGTGACCCCTGCCTTCAACTTCACGTGCGGATCAGGGGCGTAGATATGCGTACTACTGCCTTACCATCACGTTCACGATCCCCGCGCTGTTTTCCCGCCGATCCACCGTCGCAGCCACCTCCATCTGTGATCAGGATGTGAGAATCTTTTGATTCTCAATCCCGATCACCGTCCTGTGTCTTCGGAGAGCTTATTAACATCGCATAAGCTCTTAGACCCGACACTTCCGTGTTAGGCTGTGTTCTATTAATAGAAACACGGTCTCAATATCACCATCTTGTGGCCAAAAAGTAAAATACACCTATTTATGCCAATATACTGTTTTCCATAGAAAGTTTATTATTATTATTATTATTTTTTATTACTTTTAACCCCTTCCATCCCTGCCCCACAGTTACAGAAATAAAACACTTGTTAAAAAAAAATGTTTAAAATTACATCTAATTTTTTTTTACATAAATAGTTACCTTAGGGACTTTTGTAATACGGATGTCATGAGAGTATATTTTTTCAAAAAAAGTTCTTGTAATAAGTGAAAAAGTATTAAAAATCCCTAAATGGAAAAATGCTCCTTCATTTCCAGTTAAAATATTATCACCATACATTGTACCAGGGACACAATTTAAACGTTGTAATAAACCGGCGAAAATGGGCAAATAAGATGTGTGGGTTTTATGTACCAAAGCACATTTTATTTTAAAACTATAATGGCTGAAAAATGAGAAATAATCATTTTTTTCTTTTTTTCCTTATTATTCCCTTTACAATGCATATAAAATAAAATAATTCAGAGCAAAAACTACCACCCAAAGAAAGCATAATTTGTGGCGAAAAAAACAATATATAGATCATTTCAGTGTGATAAGTAACAAAAAAGTTATCGCTGAATGAATGGGAGGAGCGCTGAAATGTGAAAGTTGTTTTGGTTTTTAAGGGGAAAAACCTGTGATCTTGAAGTGGTTAAAGTCAAAACAAATGTGTTTGTTTTTTTTTAGCATTTCCATTGACTCACAATTACATGTGAAACACAAATCGCACATGAAAAAAAGTATCACTGCCAAATGCCATTGCACTGAATTGCGATAGATGTGAGACAAATGCTAAGCCGCATGAGACACACTAATTCTAATAAGTGTGATTGGTCACTCAAGTGGCATTCTGTGGCTCTCTGGTGTCCTTAAGTGTTTTGGATGTTCTTAGGTCTCTGCAACGAATTGCATCCAACTCATGACTTTGAAATTAGGCCTCGCAAATCTTGATGGTTACAATTCATAGCTTTTTCTAATAAAATAGTCGCTGTTTGATTACAGGTGTTTGGATCAGTATGACAAATGCTAATAATTAATTGCTGTATAAATAATTGCAGATGTTTTTACTTTTAAGGGATACAATGTCAACACTTTGACTATAGATCATGTGACCCCACTACATGAAGCTTGCCTGGGAGATCATGTTGGGTGTGCAAGAACACTTCTGGAAGCTGGAGCACATGTAAGTTACACCAGACCATACTGCATGCAAACGCAGGAGAAACGTTAATTGTGCAGTTGTTAAAGTCCACAATCACTTGAGCTCTCGCACACTGAACCGTACTATGTGCGCATGTAAATTTTACTAGCGATTAGTGAATCTGACCTATAGCGAGGGATAAAATATCAGTTAAGACAGATAAGGAGGGATAATTCATGAGAGTTTTGTGAATCAATCCCACAACTATGGCAACCATGCAATCAAGAGATACTCTGTCGGGATGTAAATCATCACATTTGAGTTAATTCTTTCAGATAAAATGGTAAACAGGCATTACTGTCAGGACATGAGACAGGTAAAAAGGGCGTTGCGCAGCAGAGGACATTTGGGCACCCCCATAGGCCATAATGTAAATTACGGCTATAGCAGCACTCTGTGAGTAATTTGGGCACCGGAAAAGGACAAAGCCCAAAGTACGAGAAAAACAGCGCAGTTCGTCCACCAGCGTTATCCTCACTGTATGTCACCTTGAAGGGGGAATAGTAATTAATACCGTCGGGAAATTTGCCACAGCAGGTTGAGCCGTTTTTCGGCTTCACCCTGCGCCCAAATTTCCTGCCACCCTTTTTACATGCATGTGTCAGCACAGCCCTCATACGCTTGTACTGTGCTTCCAGCAGGTTCAGTAGGTACTCCAAGAGGTACTCTACATTTGTCTAGCACAAGGCACTGGATACTGACACCTATATTACACTTAGGCCCAGTGCACACCGAGCTGTTTTTGATGCTATCCGCCGGCCGCATCCACCTGTCAAACCGCTCGGTTAATGTATCTCAATGAGATGGTGCACACCGGTGGTTTGAGGATTGTAGCAAGCGTTTCTGCCTCAATGTAAAGGATAGGAAAAACGCAAACCGCTCTGAAAAACGCTACTTCAGAGTGGTTTGCCAGGTGTTTTTGTTACAGAAGCTGTTCAGTAACAGCTTTTACTGTAACAATTTGTGTAATCTGTTACACAAAAACGCAGCCAAAACCACTAGGTATGTTTAGAAATCCTCTCTAAACATGCCTAGAATCGCTCTGAAATCTGCTCCCAAAACCGCTAGTGTTATGCAGATCTGCTAGCGGTTTTGGTGTGCACTGGGCCTTAAATAGCAATTTCACCATGACTTGAAAACAGGAAACATTGCTATAATCATATAAACTTTAAGATATCATATATACCGAGATATGAGTCAGACCAGGAAGAAAACAAGGATGTATAGGTAAAAAACTACAATTGATATTGTTGGTCTAATTTTTGAAAACTAGAATATGTATCCATGTCAATCCATTGCATTTTGAGGAGAAATTGGTTATCCTCACTTTTTGTACTCACATATTCACCAGTTGATCCAGGGGTAGGCAAAAAAACCTTTACAGTTGCCCCTGGCCTGTACTTACCACAGTAGGGGAAAGCCTCTGGATTCTAAAGTCTGCTTGTCGCCATTGCATGTTGGCGCATCAGCAGCTTTCCGCTCAGGCTCCAGCAGAAATAGCTCCGCTCAGTCACGGATCCTTTTTAAAAGGGGAAAAATTCCTTTTCGACTAAACAAGGGAGTCAAATAAATCCCTGGATAAACTCTGCCTGGAATTACCTAGTAATTATAGCCGCAGATGTGGAACAATGCAAGGAAAAGTATCCAAGCCCTCTTTAAATGCAGATATAGTTTTGCCATAACTACTTCTTAAAGGACCTATGTCGCAAAAATCTTAAAATTGAAAATACATGTTAACATATACAGATAAGAAGTATGTTTCTTCCGGAGTTAAATGAGCCATAAATTACTTTTCTCCTATGTTGCCGTCAGTTACAGCAAGAAGTAGAAATCTGACATTACCGACAGATTTTGGGCTAGTCCATCTTCTCATGGGGGTGGGGGTATTATCAGGGTTTTCTTTGTTTTCAAAAGCACTAATTGAATGGCAATTGTTCCGTTCAACTGCCAAAAAAAGTGTGCAGCGAGCTGGGAGGCTGTCCAGCATCTTTGTATAAATCTTTTTCAGGGAGTGTCTTTATAAAGAAAAAAAGCCATGCTGAGAATCCCCCATGAAAAGATGGACTAACCAAAAACGGCAATGTCAGATTTCTACAACCTAATGTAATTTCAGCAACATAGGAGAAAAGTAATGTATGGCTCATTTTACTCTGGAAGAAATGCATTTATTTGTATATGTTTTAAATTTTAAGATTTTCGCGACAGTTCTTCTTTAAGGCATGATATTGCCGATTTTAACCACTTTCACTGTAAAGAGCCACTTTGTAAATAGATGGCAAAAACATTTTTCTTCCAAACACAGATCATGTCCCCTTGTCCGTTGTCGTGAGTGCCATAGAGCTGCTTTATATTTGTCTTGTATCAGAGCTCATCAGGTCTTTCTGAAGCAAGTCACCGTGTCTATCCCAAGGCATGTTTGGTATGTTTTAGGTGAATGCCACAACTATTGATGGGGTGACTCCTTTATTTAATGCATGCTCGAGAGGCAGCGCAAGCTGTGTGGAGCTGCTTTTGGAATATGGAGCAAAAGCACAGCTGGAACCATGTCTTCCTTCACCTGCTCATGAGGCAGCATCTAAAGGTAATTTACGACTTCCAAATCTAAGTGCAATACGTTACTGTGAAACAACCAAGGTTTATTTCAGTGTTTGTAATAAAAATTGATTCAGGAATGGGCTATTTGTCAAAATAACAAAACATAATTTTGATACTGCTTTTTCATCTACTATTTGATACTTTTTATATTGCAAAGTGCTAAAACGTTATTCTAAATCGAAGATGAAAAATGATCTCCTAGGAGAAAACTCAGAAGAAAAGGTTAATTGAATATGGCCTACAGGCCCAACTTCTTCTCCTAGGTGAAATGATCAAACTTGTCAATAAAATGCCTGATCTCAGCACATCTCCTCCTCCTCCCAGCAGACACTTGCTTTAAAGGGACACTGTAGGGGGGTCAGGGGAAAATGAGTTGAAGTTACCCGGGGCTTCTAATGGTCCCCCACAGACATCCTGTGCCCGCGCAGCCACTTTCCAATGCTCTGGCCCCACCTCTGGTTCACTTCTGGAATTTCAGAATTTAAAGTCTGAAAACCACTGCGCCTGTGTTGCCGTGTCCTCGCTCATGCTGATGGCGCCAGGAGGGTATTGCACAGGCCCAGTATGGTCTGTGCCTGCGCCGTGTGCTCCTGGTGACATCAGGAGAAGCGAGGACACGGCAACGCAGGCGCAGTGGTTTTCAGACTTTAAAGTCTGAAATTCGAGAAGTGAACCGGAGGCGGGGCCGGAGCATCGGTGAGTGGCTGCACCGGCACAGGATGCCTGCGGGGGACCATTAGAAGCCCCGGGTAACTTCAACTCATTTTCCCACGACCCCCTACAGTATCCCTTTAAGCTGCCTCCTCTCCTGATTACATGACATTGACATGCATCATCGGGATCCAGGCATGCATCACAGTAACTGCTCGGACGCGGGAAGAAAACCCAACAAAATGGGAACAGGTGAATGTTTTCACAAAGTGCTCCACTGCGCATACTTAGCCGTTGGTCTCCTTGGGGGTGCGTGAGGCTGCAGGGGACCCATGCTGATCTGTTTGCCAAGGAGCACGGAGGGGTGTTGTTACGCCCCTACAGCCACATGTAAAATATAAGCCATCTGTCAGCAGGGTGGCTTATGTAAAATATATGCAATCCGTCAGCAGGGTGTCCTACCTACCTCATCTCAGTTGCATCTCTGCCATGCTGACCAGGCTCAGCCAGTAATAACAAAGTAGGATGTCTAGGAGTGGGAAAAGGTTAAGCAATATGAGCAGATGATTAGGATGGCACCCTTGTCAAATTGGGAGTCGTGAACAAGAAGCAAAATAGATCACTGTTTTCTTAATGGATTGGCTTATTTCATAGTTAATAGTCTTAGCATATTATGCTAAAGTGAAGAACATGCAATCTATTCTGGTTTTAGAAGCAGCTTAAGGTTTGTTAAACATTTTCCACTAATGCATTCTAATGTAATCTGTGTACTTCTAGGTCACAGTGACTGTCTGGAGGCCCTGATTTCATGGGGTATAGATGTGGACCAAGATATTCCTCACCTGGGCACTCCTCTTTATGTGGCATGTAAAGCACAGCACATAGCCTGTGTGAGGAAACTTCTATATGCAGGTCAGTGTAAAACTAACCTCCATGTCACATTTTTAAAACATGTACAGTAAAATAAACCTTGATACTCCAACAATGTTGCAGTTTTGAATACAGTGGGGAAGGGATGGAGCCACAATTCACTAAGCTTATCTTCTGTCTTTAATAATGACTCTGAGATGTTTTTACTGTCATCACAATGGTGATAAATCTATTATTCACTAAGCAATTTACCTCATGCAGTATTAAGGATTGTGTCCTTAAGTTAAGGATTGATTCCTAAGTCCTTAGAATAATGACTGAATTCTAAACTTAAAGATGGGATGTTGCTTCACAGAGAGAAATGCACGTGATAACAACTCAAAAGTGTGTAAGGAATTATCCCCTACCCTCAGCTGTTATTATGTGGAGTGTTACTAGAGACTGAAATGTAAAGTGGAGGATTCGGAGCTGCCTGCTTAATTTTTTAGTATTTTATGCAGAAGGAGAGAATAGAACAATGTATGGTGAGAAATACACAGTAGACACACAGAGAGGAAGTTAGAGATAGACATAAAGCCACACACACACAGCCACATACGCAGACACACTTACACATGGAGACACCGCCTGTCTTTCTTCTTCCCTGGCTGCCATACAAAGGGTCCTACTGCAGGCTAGCTGTAATCTCCCCAACAGAGAAGGCAGCAGGAGGGGCCAAGCTACATTCTGCCTGCATGTGCTCCTCCACTCCCTATCTACTGCATGTAAGAATAACTACAGAGGTGTTAACTTAAGTGAGTGATAAGATAACACTCTCACTGTAAAACTTATCACTACATGTAAATAGGGCAAGCTTCTTTAGTGGAATAACACTTAAGGTCCGTACTCACGCCGGACTGGAGGCAACGACGGGTCCGTCGTCACCTCCCGCTGGGTGGGCGTTCCAACGACAGTCCGGCGTGTGTACGCACTGTCGGCGGACTGATACGGCTGCTTCTGAGCGATCCGCCCGGTGGATCGCTCAGAAACAGCCGTATCAGTCTGCCGACAGTACGTACACACGCCGGACTGTTGTTGGAACGCCCACCCAGCGGGAGGTGACGACTGACCCGTCGTTGCCTCCAGTCCGGCGTGTGTACGGACCTTTAAAATACTAATCGATGTATAGTGATAGGTTTTCACTTGCTTAGCTATCACTAGTAAGTCTTAGTGAATTGTGGCCATTATTGCTGTCTGTGTTTAGACTCAGGATAATTCCTCGATCTCCGCAATGACACAGTGGGCTCTAATGTTAGCACAGCCAGGGCATAACTGTGAATGGAATAGAGAAAGCAGTAAAAACCTATTACCACATTGGCCTCGATTTATAAAGCATTACCGCATGCGGTAATGCTGAAAACAGCTGACTTTACCAAGCACTTAGGAAAGTGTCAATTCATAAAAGCAGTTACCGCATGAAAAGCTACAATTACCGAGCAGTGAGGTAAATTACTGACTTGAGTGGGAAATATGTCAGTAAATGTCAATTCATAAAAGTTAGAACATGCGATAACAAGCCAAAAAATTACCGCCTGCTCTGGGCTGGCGATAGGAGAACGGTAACACTGTGAAAGCCACAAGCAGAGGGGATAAGCTGTGACTGACAAGAGGAATAGAAACAGCTCCTGTCTGCTTCAGGTCCTGCTGATCCGATGCTGATAGGAAGTGCAGGCTTTGCAGGTGGAACAAAAGTTTCTACCACCCAGGTAGTGAGCAGAGAGAGAGGAACCAATAAAATTTCCCTTTCAGCCCTTCAGCAGTGTTTAACCTCTTCCGTTCCTGACAGATGCTTTCCCTATACTAGCTGCTTATCTTCAAAGCAGTTAAACAAAGATTGTGACAGCGCTCTTCTTCTTATGATCTGCAAAATTAGAAAGAAAGGCTCCAGATAGTGCTTTACTGTAAAAATGATATTGCAATAAGCATGCAGCCACCCTTGCATGCAATGTGAATTGCCGTGCTCCACTCCGTGTCTCAAACCACAAACACCCCTTCAATATAGCAGCTCACCAGATTGACACCACCTCAGAATCCAGGTGGGTCTAGTATGTCAACACAAAGGCCACAGATTCCACTGCTCCAATTTTCCAAAGGTATAAATCCAGTATTTAATCCACAGTACATATAAAAACAAATAAAACAAAACATAGCGTAAAACAGCCTTGACAGTTAGCGTATTGGACCTGCGCATATAAGCGCACTCACTTGAACCAGATGGTTATGAAGCCTATCAGACCTTTGCAGCCCAGCAGTATCCCTCTCTTGTGCGGTTCCGGCATCTCGTACCTCCGCTGTACAGGTGTTCCTGGATTGGCGAATCTCCCGCTGCCCAGTGACGTCAGACGCACCTGGTTGAAGAGATTTAACCGACTTACTGACAAGATGGAACTGCGGACAATTAATCATCAAGAAAGCAGTGAGGATCACCCAAAAAATTAATTCCATTTTATAATTACAATAAACATATTTTAGTTTCAAGGGTGTTTATCGAACGATAGAATCAATTACAAAGACATATATCTCAAATGATCCCCACACAAGGGGGCAGCAGTGTTTACAAAGCATAAACATTACAATTGTCCAATCCCATTTTTCAATACTAGGGGGAAGGGTAGGATAGCTGGGAATGGCCCAAGAGTGTTGCCACATCAAGCCTATTGGGCCAATGCAAGAGGGAGAGGAAGGGTAGAGACAGGTAGGGATAACTCATGATTCTACAGTAAACATAGAACCAAACCGAGATACGTGTACCAAGTCTCCAGGGAGCACAGTGCGGATTGCCTACCTGAACAAGAGTAGAAACATGATATGCCGGGGGAATGGAAATTAAAAGGAATAAAGGATGTAGGGCAGGCTTAGGTTGTCTTGCTACGTTATCCATGGAGTCTAAGTTTTCAAAACAGTTAGGTATGGTCTCTTTAATTTTTGCCAAGATGTATTCAGACAACATGCTCTTATGTAGGAGATTAAATACTACATCAGTGGACAGATGGGTAGATTTACAATTTGCAGCAAGGTGTTTTTCAGCCAAGGCCAGTACACCGATACAGTACAGATCACCACACCGCTTAGATGTAAAAGCCGCCTCAATGTGGTAGGTCACTGTTTACATCTGCTCTTGTAAATAAGACCCAAAATGTATATTTGTCAACTTGTATTAACCCTCAGAAGGTACCGAGTGTGTTTCCCTTCCTTCTAGGTGCTCAAGTACAGCAAGGTAGACACTTGGATACTCCGCTACACACTGCTGCACAGCAAGCAAGTACAGATATTGTGAGTCTATTGCTGGACTTTGGGGCAGACATTAATGCCAGAAACACAGACTTCAAACGGCCAGTTGATGTAGCTGTTCCAAGGAGTCCAGTGGAAAGACAGTTACTCCTGTATGAAGGTGAGCTTTTACCCTCACGTGTTAGTCTACCTTACTTTAAGCAGATAGAAAGAGAGATTTGCAAGGTGCCATCTTTATTCCTTTATCATGTCTGGCTATATTGCTGATCCTCTGTCTTTAATACATGTTGAGTCAGTGGCTCAGAAAGCATAAGCAGATCAGATGCTACCAAGTCAGTGAGTGAGAAATATCTTAAGGCAAAAGATTAACATTGCAGCATATTTCTTGTTTCAGTGTGGTTATGTAAATAACATACGAAAGTGATCCGCAACCAGCACTTTTTAGCAATAGTCAAAGAAATGTCTTATTTATGTATTGTATTTATAAAGCGCCAACATATTACGCAGCGCTGGACATTAGTTAAAATTACAGACAATATTCAGGAGTGACATACAGCAATATGACAATGCAGGAATACATGTGGCAATCTCTTATGAATATGATTGATTATCTCATTGTGAGGTGGGAATGTTTCTTCCTCTTGCTTCCTCACCTGATAGTTACCTGATCTCAGTATTGGAGTAGGGGTGGGTGAATAGTAGCAGCCCCTCAAATCCGTGAAGAAAGTATGGCAGGGACAAGTGGCGGTGTGGCATGGGGTAGGAGGCAGCATGGCATTGGTGGGAGGTGTCATACCTGGGCTGCAAAACCAGGAATCCATATAAATGCTGAAACTCACCAAGGCTCAGAAGAACCTTGTTTATGGTGGCAGCCTGCACTTCTGAAGTGGCAAGTCTGTACAGTTTAGCAAACAGCCTTCTCACAAGTTTTCTCTGCTGTGTGAAGTGAACGATTCAAAAGCAGGCTGCAACAGGGCTCCAAGACACAGTTCCACCTGCAAGAGTAATATGGTCTGATGCACGAAGCGACGGTAAGTTTGCAATGTGCAAGTTGCGCACAGCAATTTTACTGGTTCTAATGCCAAAGGAGCAGCATGCGTTATCCTATTAGTGCAACGCATGTTACTATAATAATCGTGCTGTAAGCCACACGTTACTGTATGCCTTACTCCAGTACTGCATGTTGCGCTAATAACGGAATGTATGCTACTCCCTGGCATTAGTACCTGTAAAATCACAGTGCACTCATCAAAATTATCGCCACATCGTGCATCAGGCTCATAGGGAAAAATGTATTTCCTGAAAATGAATTTATAGCTGAATGGCAGTACAACTAGCATAAATGTATGCATGTGTTCAACTGGGTGTGGCATGTTATGCTTATTAGCGCACACCTTAATACTCATCCTGCATGGCCTCTCATGGCCCCAAAATTCCCAACCAAAATAACCCTAACCTCACTCCTAACCTTATTGCAGATGTAAAGTATTTTTCATGCACATGCATATCAGTCCCAGTCCTAACTTTCTTTACATCCCTTTAACCTTGATTCTAACCACCACACTTTTTTTCCCTACAAAAGCCTAATCCTAATTAAACTTTTCATCTAAGCTTAACCCTATACTTACAATATTGAAATGATGCCCAACCTCAAACAATGGCCCAATGCTGTAATCAGAAACCTAAACCTACTGCTTACCACCATAACCCAACCTTCCTCCAAACCCCCCCCCCCGGGACCTCATCCATCCAAACCTTCCAAAGCTTTTAGCTTGACAAATTAGCTATGTTTACCAGCTGGGTGCTTCTCTACATCCAGGCAAAGAGTCTGGGTGCAGCCAGATGAACAGTAGTGGAAACCACTGTTTCACATTTTATTCACAGAATGCCATTATTAGAGTTGATCAATGAATTACATTACATTAGGATCTTCCTGATCATCTCTAACCATTATGCTCGTTAGTTTAGTGAATTTATTTCCCTATCGTGCAGTATATGTTGATAGTAAGATGAGCAGTGTTTTTCATTCTTTCTTATCTTTTTCTAGCCAACCCATGTTCACTATGTCAGCTGTGCCGACTGTGCATCCGAAACTGCCTTGGACAAGCCAGATTACATCTTATTTCACACCTGCAGCTGCCAACTGTACTGAAGGGTTTCTTACAGTATCGAGAAAAAATGAGGAACTTTTAATCTTTTAATATCTGCTTGGAATTTTTACCTGCACATTATGTGTGAATAGTGTCAAACTCACCCTTCATCAAGCAAGACAGATCATGGATTTAGTGATTTATATAGCTCTTCACCTCTAAAACAATAACTGTGCACTTATCATTGTAAAAGATTATTTTGCTTAGCTGAGACTTCATTTGTATAATTGTTTTGTGTATGGTATATACAAGTTATATTTTCATACACAGTAACAAGGTCCCTTTGGTCTTTAACCTCCTTGCCGGTTATCCCGAGCTCAGCTCGTGGTAACCTGCGCAGGAGGATTTCTCAGGCCCCGCTGGGCCGATTTGCATATTTTTTTTTTTGTTACATGCAGCTAGCACCTTGCCCCCCCCCCCCTTCAGACCCCTTGCGCAGCCTGGCCAATCAGTGCCAGGCAGCACTGAGGGGTGGATCGGGATTCCCTCTGACGTCAGTGACGTCATCCCGCCCCGTCGCCATGGCAACCGGGGAAGCCCGGCAGGAAATCCCTTTCTGAACGGGATTTCCTGCTTACTCTGATCGCCAAAGGAACCCAGGAATTAGACCGGCAAGGGGGTTAAAATTTGAACTTTAACGTCTTTTAATTAACAAAACCTTCTAAAAACTACTTAATGCACTGCACATTATTTTTCTACTTATTATAGATTGAACCTCCCCATAAGGGAGGTTCATAATAGTGTGGGCTGCTGGGGGTATGGGGGTCACAGGATGCTGGACGGGCCAGGGGCTGGAGGATCAGTACCTTGTAGGAAAGTAATGGTACTCCCTCTGACCCTCAGCAGTAAACACTATTACAAACGTCCCTTATGGGGAGTTTTGTTTTTTAAAAAGTACAAAGTTATGCTCAGTGCACTTTAAGGTGCCATACACTTGCTTGGTTTTCTCAGCAGATTCAATCATTATGTTTGAATCTGCCAAAGATTGATGTCGCAAAGTAGCCACCCCATCATAATTTTGACCAATTTAAAGCTGAAATTGATCGAAACTATCGATCGTTCAGGCTGGAAAGATCTCATTTGAAAAAGGTGTGGGTGGGTGCGCTGCAGTAGCCGTGATATTTTGGGAGAACCAATGTACCACCCATCCCATTTAAAATATGCTCCCTCAGACCTGTTGCAGCAAAGAGATAACACTCACCTATTAGTTGGCGTGCTTCTTCTGTGTTCTCTCTCCATTGCTGCTGGGTGCGTGTGTCCTGTGACCCCATGGCATGTTCATGCTGACATAGGGTATGTGCAACTGGGACAAGGGGTACAGGTGCCCCAGCGGCAATGGAGAAAGCATACAGATGAAGTGCACCGGAGAACAGGTGAGCATACGCTCCCCTGCCAACACTCTGCATGGCCCGGGAAAGGGTGGGGCGGGCACAGTAGATGGGGAGACCTGGAGGCAGTAGCCACTCCACAAATCTATTGAAAATCTACATACAGTGTGTGATGGTAATAGATCACTCTCTGATTAGATTTTGATATCAATCATCTTTAAGTGTATGGCCACCTTAACTCAGTATGACTCTAATAGAAAGATATCCAAAGACATCAGTTGAGTGTTGTCCATTTCTGTTGATTATGGCTGTATTGAACTTCCATCCCAATAGATTTATTTGTGGTATCTGAACTCTGGAGAGAGACATCTCATGAAAATATATTCTTTGGTGTTTCACCTCACATACAAAAAACTACCATTGGTAATCAGACATGGTATGCAGGCTATGATCTATCCTTCTAATAAAGGGACCATGTGGTGAATCCATGTATATGAATCCACTGTTATATCATGAAACGGAAGTGCTGTTTCCTACCTTGGACATCTATTCTTCTGCATTATGTAGCCATATGATGATCCTGCAGTTAAAACTGACTACTGAGTAGCCAAGTCATAGCTGAACTAGCTGAATGCGATGTGATCACTGCTCGTCCCTCAGTGCTCATGCAGCTCCCAGCCATGACACTCCCACCAACACACTTGTCTTTGCACTCCTCTCCTGGTTGCTGCCACACACGCATGACACCATCTGAACCAAATACGTTTATTTTGGTCTAATCAGAAATGGTTCCAGTAATCCATGTCCTTAGTCTGCATGTTTTTAGTAAACTGTTTACGGGATTTCTTGTGCAACATCTTTAGAAGAGGCTTCTTTCTGGGATGACAGTCATGCAGATGGATGTTATGCAGTGTGCAGCATGTGATCTAAGAATTGACAGGCTGACCACCCACCCCTTTAAACTCTACAGCAATTCTGCCAGCATTCATATGTCTATTTGCAAAAGGCAATCTCTGGATATGAAGCTGAGCAGGCATCATGCACTCAACTAAACTGTTGTATGGTCTGATGCAGCTCACTTTCAGTGTTGGCCATGTTCTTATAAACTAGGCCATCCTCAGAGAGTTCTCTGCCATGAGATGCCATGTTGACCTTCTAGTGACCAGTATAAGAGAGTGTGAGAGTGAAAGCACCCTATTTAATACACCTGCTACCCGTTCACACCAGAGACCTTGTTACACTAGCAAGCAACATGACCCTGGTGGGAAAATGTCTAATTAGACCAGTGGCGGCTCCAGCTTCAAATGGCTGGCTGGAGGGGCACATTTGGGTGATCAAAATCAATGTTTGTATGGCAAGATTTAGATATGTTTTGCCTCAACTGATAAAATTAAGGCTAACTAGTTCAACAATGATAGGAACCAAATGTTTGCTTTTGAGCAGAGCAGATTGACCAAGTGACGGTGCTATTATTGAAGGAAAGTTACCTACAGAGGGACTTAACTAGTTTGCTAGCAAGCTACTCCTGTGTGGTCAGATCACAGACAAATCATTCCAGCCCCCAGCCTGTGTGTCACGACTCTACAAGTAAGGGGAGGGGGACGAGGTAAGCGGGAGAGAGACACTGTGTGTATTTCCTTAGTAGATAAGCATTGCTGATGACCAGAGCTTGTATTTTACAGACAGGAAGTTTTGAAGCAGGATTATTACCCTGATTCAAAACGTATTGTTTGTAAGCTCTGAGCTCTAGTTTATTGACTGATTTAAAATAAAAACAGTAAGCGTGTAAGCCTTCTTCAGACTCTATTACTGTTGACTGACAATACAATCAGAAGGAGGTAGAGAGATTTTTTTGCCAATATAAGTGTCATCCAGATACATTAATATCTTGCAAGGATTGTGAGGTATTCATGGCAAATAGATAAGATCCTTGGTTAACTTAATGCCTACATAGACTCAGGCTGACATGGAGTTGTTTAAAGAGTAACTGTTAGGCAAAAAAAAGCTAATTTAAACCTCTATTCTCCTGTGTTAAACAGGTTAGAAGGAAGCCTAAAAGGCAATACTGAAGTTAAAAATCTCTCTTACTTCGTTGTTGGCTGAATAGCAATCCTCTTTATCCCCAGGCTGCTAAGGAGGCAGCAGGCCGCATAACAGAAGGTGCTGAGCATGCTGGGAGGGTTTTTTTTCTCTCCACTGCACTCCCTGGTCCTCCCCTTCGTTTCCCTATCCCGTCCTAAGGCTGCTTTCACAGTGGGACGTTACAGGCTCACGTTACAGCAGCCTGTAAAGGTCCATACTCACGGGGGACGGCCGTCGCCGCAACCGCGTGGCACGCGCATGTTGCGGCGACAGTTCGCCCGTGTGTATGACGCGCGCGCTCCGAACCGTCGCCCGTCGGAGCTGTCGCCAGGCGATTGACATGTTCAATCGCCGGCTACAGCCGTCGCCGCAACCTCGCCGGAACTGTCGCTAGTCCCGCATGTGTATGCGGGCTAGCGACAGCTACCCACACACAGCACACGGAGCTTCCGGCGGGGGGAGGAACCTCGGCGACAGCTTCCGCCGCATCGCTAATCCCTCTGCTGCCGTGTGGATGCAGAGGGACCTGGCGACGAGCTGTCGACAAACTGTCACGCACACGCTCCCATGTGCGTACTTAGCTTAACACAGCCCAACTCACAGCACTGAAAAATCAATGTGCTGTTCACAGTGCACACATTGCATTAGAGTATACTGCACGAGTCGGCTATTGTTCCTAGCCACATGGCTAATTAATATTCACTGCACTGTAGTGTTGTCCAGATCATGAACGATTCGGATCTTTGATCCGGATCTTTTTTGTGTGTCGAATCATCCGCAATTCGGTTTACAGTGGATGTCTGGAAGAAACAGGAACTGCAGCTTCTGTGCACAAGCACAATCTTCCTGCTGCACCTCTCACTCTGCTACAAATGATTCAAAGATTCGGTTCAAAGATCCGGATCTTTTCAATGATTCGATTCGAATCATCAGAATCATTGAAAAGATCTGAACTTCCCAGTATCGAACTAAAACGGCTCACCTCTGTTCATCTGACAGCCCCTGGGATGATCGCCCGCACCCCCCCCACTGACAGCACGATCGCCCGCACCCCTCCCCCCCTGCTGAGTGACAGACAATCTGCCCGTTAGACCAGAGACTGGTGGGAGTGTCTGAGGGCTGGGACTTGGGAGGGCTAAAGAATCATCAATCAGGAAGCAAGGTAAGGGAGGATATTACATCACAATTGGCTTCAGACAATACAGTCAAAGATGGAACCTGCCATGAACTGTCAGGAGCATCAATCTCTGCAAATACTATATAAAAATTCTGTGAAATCCAAACTTGGACAGTGAAATGCATATGTCATGTAAGTACAGCCAATATTTAGCTACTGATATATGTGTTTTTTTTCTCTGAGACCTTATACAGTGTAGCGCCGCCCATGAATTAGACATAATTTTGACATTCCTTATTTAAGGGTGTACTCACTTTTCTTGCCAGTGTTTTTGACATCAATGGCTGTGTTGAGGTAATTTGATGGGGCAACAAAGGTACACTATTATACAAGCTGTACACTGACAGTGTTGTCCCATGAAAAGATATCATGTTTATAAAAATGTGAGAGGTGAACTCACTTTTGTAAGATACTGTAGCAATCAATAAATTGTCCTGCCTAAATCAACAGGAGTTAGTAACAGTCTTCTGATATCCGAGGGGCTTATAATAAACCATTTATAACAGTATAAATGTCCTTTCAAAGTCATAGTTATTACTAAAATAAATAACATTGTGGTGAACCAGTTCATCCTACACTCAGAGAGGGGTATACATTGCAGCAACGTGGAAACATTTTAAAGAGCTTACAAATGGGATTTCCATGTCCAGTAGCTAGATAGTGTACTGGTTAAGGGCTCTGCCTCTGACACAAAAGATCAGAATTCAAATTCCAGCGCATCCTGTTCAGTAAGCCAGCACCTATTCAGTGAGGCAAGACTCCCTAACACTGCCGCAACCTAAAGACCACGCCCTAGTGGCTGCAGCTCTGACGCTTTGATTCCGCCAGGAGAAAAGCGCAATACAAATGTTCTGTGTCTGGTCTTTGACTCATGTTAATTTTACATACGTATACTAAACATTTGTTGCTTTCCATATATGTCACTGTCCCTAAACAAGCTTATAGTTAGATGTCCTTACTACAAGCATTTACAGAAATTTTGGCGAGTTCGGGTTGGGCCAGTTGGGAGAGCCAATTAATCAGTGTGTACTTGGTCTGCAGGAGGAAAATTATACTCACTTGGCTAGAGAACAGGAAGTATACAAAATATGTCCTTGCTGGAGATCAGATTGATTGTTACAGTGTTAGGCCTCGTTCACACTAGGGACGTCACTGTATGCTTTACACAGCATGTTGCACTTTGCTAGGTACAGCTTTTTCCATTGATTCTAATGTACCACGTTCACAGCTATGCACTGCGTTACTGTCCATTTATGAAACGTGGTGTTGCATGCATGTTTGTGCGTTGTGATATGCACAGCAATGCAAGTGAATGGGTGTGCTTTTTTAGCGCATAGCAATGGGCTTTAGAGAGGCAATTTTCACCACTAATTAAAAAAACAACACCTTTTTATAAACAAATCTTTATTAAAACCAAATCTTTATTGACAACTGCTACATCAAATAAGGAAAACGCATGGTGGAGAAAAACGTGTTCAAGTGTGTTTAAGTGCATTTAAAATGCATGGGTCTGCTTCAAAAAAGCGTACTGAAACGCGTTATGAAATGTATATCAATGCATGCGTTTTTTATCATGCACTTAAACAGGCCTCTGCACGCTACCAATGTAAACGAAGCCTCACTGGTAAGAGCACTAACCTCTCAGCAGTTGTGCTGCCCTTTGTGTTCAGTAGCCACAGTAGCCCTCATGCTGTAGCTACAGACCTTTTTAAACATCTACCTCTATTCAGCCTTTGTACCCAATGCTAAAATGTGGAAGACAAAGCAGTGGCTGATTGTGTAGTATTGTGTTAAACATGTTGGTATAAGTGTTGATATCTAAATCGAGGAAAGTGTATAAGGGTTAATGTAGCCTGCACACCATATCACATATTCACTTGACTGCTATTGGAAATTTTTAGTATAAGAGCCTCAAGTGACTACCCATTGCTGCACACACTTTCTATACTAAATTATATTATATAATTATATTATATAACTAAATTTATTATATAAATGGTATTAGTGAGAAAGGAGTGGAGAGCATAGGGCCAGCTATATTAATACACATACAATTTCTTAGACTGCCCAGGCCCGGATTTACATCACAGGAGCCTATAGGCACAGTTGTGTTAGCACCTTAGACTTTGCCCTCCATGAACCTACAACCCCCAACTAATCAGCACTGCAAGTTTGCTGGCTGACCCAGATGTCCCTTCTCCCTTACTTCCCTTGCCTGTCATAGGTAGCTGCAGGTGCCCCTTAGTATTAGAGGTACCCGTACTATTAAGTTGCATAGGGAAGGAGGGAGGAAGGCAGTCAAAGAGTAGAGTAAGCTGCCTTTCTATTATTTGGCGCCTGTAGGCTCCTGCCTACAGTGCCTTATGGTAAATCCAGCCCTGAGACTGCCTAAACATTAACTGCTTGAGATTGCGTAGATAATTATTTCCTCTGTTGGCCATGCCACTCTGTGACATAACTCCAACTTAGGCCTCGATTCATAAAGCATTCCCGCATGCGGGAATGCTGAAAGCAGAGGACTTTACCGATAACTCAGCAAAATGTGTATTCATAAAGGCTTTTTCCGCATGAAAAGCCGACATTCGTGAGCAGAGCAAGAAATCACCGCCTTGTGCGGTGATTATGTTAACAAAAGTATCAAAATGCCCATTCATAAAAATGACCGCAAGCGGGATGCGGCCGGGGATTACCGCTACCTCGGGATGTAGCGATAACCATGCAAGTGAATGGGACAGACCTCCCAAGCAGCAGCACTGAGAGGAGTGCACGGAGGGACTCGGGCAGCTTCCTACCTTTCCGCATGCCTTCCACCAGCCTACCGCCAGCCTAGAGCGGGAGATCTCCGCTCTGTTATCGCAACTGACAAAATTTTATGAATGACCACCCAGAAGTGTGAAATACCGTGCGCAGGGGTTTTCACGCACGGATTTCATTACCCGCACACACTTTCATGAATCGAGGCCTTAGAGGCAACAGATGGATAGTTCAAAAGAGGAGCCCAGGTAAATCACTGCAGAGATGAGCACAGCAGACAGCGCACAGTAAGTATACCACATTGTCTATGCAAACAACGTAATGTGTGGTGGGCACATTGCACATCTTCTGTTGCTACAACACTGTTGCTACAACACTTGTCACACGATTTGCATAAAGTGTGTTATGTACACAGTGCACGTTCTGCTGTGTGTGCAATGCACCTTAAGTTGCTTGTGTAGACAATAGTAATATTTCTGTGTGCTGTCTGCGCACAGCAATTTTGCCGTAGTTTAGTGAGTGAAGGCCAAGGTTGGCCAATCTCTAAAATAAAAGACTGATTTACTAGGTATATAGGTGTTGTCTCCAGGCAGAAGGTTAGAACTGAAAACAGAAAAGTATACTGTATATTTATTTTAGGGACAGAAGTTTAATGTATGCTTATTTGATTTTTTTTTATTTTTTTTCCTGCAGGAAATATTTGCCAAAACCTTTAATAGCCATAACTAAGTTAAGCAGAATTAAAGTCAGATAAATAAAACAGCTCAGCATATAGCTAAATCTCTGTAGGAAAATATATGCCTGTCTCAGTGACTTTATAATGCTAAATCTAATTGTAGTCTATACACTAATAGGTGGCCACCAGATTTGACCATCAGATCTGAGAAGGATCAAATCCTTCAACACACTGTACCCAGATTTTCAGTAGATTTCAGCTTTCATTGTCTGTGGAGCCACACAAATACACAATGCAATTTCCCGTCCAACTGATGGGAATCAAATGATTATTTTCCAATATGTTCGATCTGCTACCATTTAATAACAGGACTCATTTTGCAGAGTTATGATGGGAAAATTGATCCCGTTATCGATCAGGACATACGGACATATCCATACGATACCTGTCAAACGGACAGGGAATTGAATTGTGTGTAACCAGCACCACACTTACCTGTCTGCCACCACGGTTCTTCTTTCCCTAGCTGCCTCTTTCCTGGGGCACCTGTGTCCCGTGGCAATCACTAGAGGCCAAACACTACAGGACCAGTGGCATGTATCTAATGTGTCCATTAGAAGCCTCTAGTGTTTGTCATCGGACATATGTGCTCCGGGGTTGAAGAGACAGGGAAGTGTGCTCTGTGGCTATGGAGAGAAGACACGCACCCGAGGACAGGTGAGTGTAAGCTCAGTTGCCAACACTGCACGTTAGTCATCCCAAATTTGAAAGCTGCCACTGCCATGCTCCCTAAATCAAATTGATTTAGAACAGAAATTGATCAGGCATCGATTTCTAGCAGATTTGATCAGAGTGACCAAATCTGCTGGATATCTATTGGAATAATTGTTAAGATTTAAAACACTGTGTAATGTTTATATGTTGGGCTACTCTCTTCACCTGATTAAAGATCTGCGCTCAAATTGTGCTGGTCTTTCACACTTCTTTTTATACTGTACTAATGCCAAAATAATATCTATATTTATTAATACACCTTGTTGCACATATGTCTGGCAGAGAATTAAAATGTAATTTGATATACAGTATGTAAAAAGTTTTATCTGTTTCATGTTCTTGGCAAGAATAAAGTAATGAATAACATGTATGTCCATTATAAAAAAGCAGACTTTTACCTTGATTTTCTCCTTTAGCTGTTTCATGTGGTCGCCAATGGAATTAAGTCTGGATCTGTGGAAAGGCCTCACATGCTTATGACTGGGTCGGGAAAATTTACAGCCGAGGGGCTGTCTGTCTGTTTTGTTTTGTTTTTTTCACTTTTATATTCCTATTTAGTCTTTTTATGTGAAACAATACACAATATTTATAACATACTCAGATAAGTAAGGCAATGGTGTATTGTGGTCAGGGCCAGATATACCATAAAGCAGGTCTCCCCAACCCTGTCCTCAAGGCCCACCAACAGTACATGTTTTGCAGGAAACCACACACAATCACAGGTGAGATAATTAGTGTCTCAGCTGAGCTGATTACCTACCTGTGTGGATTTCCACAAAACATGCACAGTTGGTGGGCCTTGAGGACAGGGTTGGGGAACACTGCCATAAGGCACTGTAGGCACGTGTCTACAGGCGTATGATGGTGGAAAGGCAGTTCAGTCCCATCTCTGAGTGCCTCCCTCCTGCCTCATCTATGCAGAGCCCTGATGAGAGTGTAAATTAGAGGTTACTGACCCAGCACTCGGCATTCCACTGATGAGATCTCCCTTCAGTCGGGGCACCTCAAGCTACTTAATATTGAGCTTCCTCTGCCTACCTAATATTTTGGGGCATCTCTAACTGCTTAATACTGAGGGTGTGTCTGGCTACCTAATACTAAGGGGCACCTGTATCTACCTATGTTGTCTGCTGAAAATGACGATAAATACAGTTTCTGCCCATGATCGTTGTGTACAGCTGCAGTAGATCAATATTGCTCGGGCATTGGGGGTCATTAACCACTTCACCACTGAGGGGTTTTACCCCCTGAGCACCAGAGCAATTTTCACCTTTCAGCGCTCCTTCCATTCATTCGTCTATAACTTTATTATTACTTATCGCAATGAAATGAACTATATCTTGTTTTTTTCGCCACCAATTAGGCTTTCTTTAGGTGGGACATTATGCCAAGAATTATTTTTTTCTAAATGTGTTTTAATGGGAAAATAGGAAAAATGTGGGGAAAAAAATAATTATTTTTCAGTTTTCGGCCATTATAGTTTTTAAATAATGCATGCTACTGTAATTAAAACCCATGAAACGTATTTGCCCTTTTGTCCCGGTTATAAAACCATTTAAATTATGTCCCTATCACAATGTTTGGCGCCAATATTTTATTTGGAAATAAAGGTGCATTTTTTTCAGTTTTGCGTCCATCCCTAATTACAAGCCCATAGTTTATAAAGTAACAGTGTTATACCCTCTTGACATAAATATTTAAAAAGTTCAGTCCCTAAGGTAACTATTTATGTATTTTTTTTAATTGTAAATTTTTTAATTTTTTTTTAATTACAAAAAAAAAAAAAATGGGGAGTGTGGGAGGTAATGAGTTAATTTTATGTGTAAAAGTCATTTATTTGTATGTGAAAAATGTGTAGGGTGTAGTTTACTATTTGGCCACAAGATGGCCACAGTAACTTTTTGTTTTAATGCGACCTCCAAGCTTCCTTCCGGAAGCTTGGAGGAAGAATAAGGAGGCTGGACACGTGAGTTTTTTCTCACAATGATCGCGCTGCCCATAGGAGAGCAGCTGATCATTGCGGGGCTTAGATCAACGAACGGGAATGGATTTTCCCGTTCATTGATCTCTGGGCGAGCGGGCGGCGGCGGTTTTACTAGCGGCGGGCGGCGTGTTTACGAGCGGGAGCGCGGGCAGCGTCGGGAACGCGGAAAGTACGTGTTTCTCCGTCCCTGGTTTTTAAAGGATGGAAAAAGGGGCGGAGAAATACGTACGCGTGGGGGTAAAGTGGTTAAGGATCCATCCTGTCACATCTTTTTTTTTTTTTTTTCATCAACCAAAAGTGTTTATTGAAAAATTAGTACAGAATAAGGTACAAGTATACAAAAAGGAGTAGAAAGGAGGCTGGCACCACCAGAAGTAGAAAAGTAAAAATTAGCTCTTTATTGATCAGTCATAAAATGACAGCATGGTCAAAAATAAGGCTTTGGCGGCGACAGCCCGCTGTTTCGAGCTGCTATAGCTCTTTCTCAAGCCGAACAGCCCATACAAAGTTAGCAACAATGACCACACCCTTATATACTGGTCTATGCATCAATTAGCCAATCATTTCAAAATCAGAAACACCAATCAGAGTGCAAGGGCATGTGGATGGACCTGATGGGGAACAGGCAGTGTGTGATGTCATCAAAACATACCTCCCAGTCAGCTGACCAAGGACAGCCCATCGCAGCATGGCAGAGAAAGTTCCACATGTAAAAGCAGGAAGTGCACTGTAAACAAAGTTCACATGCACCAATAGGGACAGGCTCCAATGGCCCATCCATCTTAATATGGCATGGTAAACGCGTACAAATGTCCGCATAATACGCGTCCTATAGACGCGATATCAATGCATAATAGCCGCCGTAACTCGCCATCCAAACGCATTCTCAAAAACAATGCGTACAAAAAGACGCATAATGCGTAATACTGGACGCTAGATAACCGCATGCCGCTACTGATGCCAACGCAATAATAATGCGTACAAACCGACGTAAAAACGCCCCCTGGCCGCATAACTCTATAATGGACGCGTACAAAAAGACGCATAACGCGTGGTACTGAACGCAACATAGTCGCATACTGTTCATGCCAAATGCCACATTAATGCGAAAAAAACGTCGCAAAAATGCCTTCAGGGCGCATAAAAAATGGATGCACAAAAAGAGGATATAATGCATAGCATCATGGCGGGACTCAAATCAAGTCACGCCTAGAACTAATGCCCAACATTATACACGTGGAACTTTCTCTGCCATGCTGCGATGGGCTGTCCTTGGTCAGCTGACTGGGAGGTATGTTTTGATGACATCACACACTGCCTGTTCCCCATTGTGGTCATTGTTGCTAACTTTGTATGGGCTGTTCGGCTTGAGAAAGAGCTATAGCAGCTCGAAACAGCGGGCTGTCGCCGCCAAAGCCTTATTTTTGACCATGCTGTCATTTTATGACTGATCAATAAAGAGCTAATTTTTACTTTTCTACTTCTGGTGGTGCCAGCCTCCTTTCTACACTTGACTACTGAGGATTCTGAGGATACAGGGATCCAAGGCTTGGGCACACAACAGTTCCTTCCTATGGATGAGTGCTCCTCCAACTTCTGTTTTTGATACAAAAAGGAGTAGGTAATAGTCATTGTATGCAGACAACCAGAAGAAAATATACAGAGTATAAGGAACTATACACTGGACAAATAGGCTTTTATACAGAGGAAATATAAAATCATACATCAGAACCAAGCTACGATCCTGGAGCCCGAGGACCCAGAATCAAATACAAGACTTGAAACAGAAAATTTCACAGATTTAATGAGTTAACCATTTATCCAAGACCTGATTAAATTTATTTGGGCATTTTCTATGGGCGTAGACTAGTTTCTTAAAGGGCAGATGCTTTCGCACTCTATTCTTCCAAGCTTCAAGGGTAGGGGGGATCGGAGACAACCATTTAAAGGTAATGCACTACTTTGCAGCAAATAGGGATTCCATGATCAGGACTTTATCGAATTTAGGGGTGTCTTCGTGCAGGAGGTTGAGGATACAGGTTTTGATGTCTGGGTCTACTGGAGACCCCATCACATCATGTAGAAAGTCAGTGACTTGTTTCCAGAAGTCTGCTATGGGAGGACATTGCCAAATGAGATGGAGAAAGGACGGGTTGTGGGCATAGCATTTAGGACATGAGGCTGATGCTGAGGGAGAAAACTTCCTCAGCTGGGAGGGGATTAGATAGCTTTGATGCAAAGTATAAATTTGCATGAGTCTTTCACTCACACACGGGGAAACTAGCTTGGGGGTAAAAAGGCAGTCCTCCCATTCCTCCTCATCCAACTGTACCCCCAATTGCGTCCACTTGGATAGGGAGTTCTGTATTGTATGTGCGGACTGGTATTCCAGTAGTAGTGAATATACTATCCCAATGTGGTGTTTCATAGGACCGTCCTTGAGGGTCTCCATAATCAGGGACACGTTTGTATTAGGTAGGCCATGGGGAAATTGTGCTTTAAGAGCGCGTTTAAGTTGTAGATACATACATTCGAAGATTGGCGGAAGGCCAAATTTAGCTTGGAGAGTATGGAATGGTATAAAATTAGCATTATGGATAACTTGGCCAAGGTAAATAATACCTTTAGCTGTCCAGAGGTTAGAATTATCAATGTAGTTCAGTTCCGGTAACTGAGGGTTGTGCCACAGGGGGGTGTTAAATTCTTTATTGGAGGAGGGAATTATTGTATTCGCATCCTGTCACATCTTTAACGACCCCCAATGCCCAAACGTTACCGATCACAATGCTGTTTCCACCCCTCCCCCTGCTGACCAACTGAAGCTGATCCATCCTCCGCCCATCATTGTCCCTCCACCCCTCTCCATAGCAACAGAACACATCGCTAGCCTCATGTGTCTGTACAGCACATTCCTTCCCGGATGGGTGACATTTCTCACGTGTGTACTTAGCTGTAGGGCTGGAGACCACTAGGAGCACTTTTCCTGCACTTGCCGAGTGCTGGCACTTGCTGGTGTCCGGCAAAGAGCTACAACAGTAGAACCTTATCAGGATGATTCGCTATGCAAATTGCCAGATGATTAGTGATAAGCCTGCAGCATTTTTCGAGCAATTGCACCTAATGGAATGGAGAGGCAAAATTGCATTCCTTCAAACCGAAAATCATGGTGTTTTTTTTTTCGTTACAAGTTGCAAATTTTAAGCATTTGTGATCGATGATTGCTAGTGGGTCCAGTTCTAAAGTTATATAGACACATGCGATAACCATTATCTGAAACGGCCAATAACAACCATTTTAGCCAACGATCGTTATGTGTGTAGATCGGCCGCCGATCAATATTGCCGAGCACGATCATTGCAATGTTTTTAGTAGCCCTGCCAAATGATTAAAGCTGCTCTGTCGTATGCCATTGGCCCGCCACCCTCTTCATAGCAACAGAAAATCACTGGCCTCAAGGCACAGGATGTGCCTGGACAACATAGTTCTGCAAATTGCCACCCGAGGGATTGTTTCTGGATCCCTGATGGGGACAATTCTCTCATACATACTTTAACCACATAACGACCGCCCCCAGCCGATGGGCGGCGGCAAAGTCCGGGCCCAAACGACCGCAATACGCCCATCGGCGGGGGCGGCATCAGCGGTGGCTGTGCGGCGATCGCGTCATCAATGACGCGATCGCCGCCGGCAATAGGCTCCGCCCACTCTGCACGGAAACCCGCCGGCCAATTAGCAGCGCCGGCGGGTTTCAAATGCGGCGATCCGGCCAATCAGAGGAGTATAATACACTTTGTTATTGTAACAAAGTGTATTATACTGGCTGCCTCCTCCGCTGATGGTCACTCGTCGTGCGACCATCAGAGAGGACGGCAGCCCTTACTGTGAGCATATCAACACCCGTTTTTACCCACACAGACCACCCGATCGCCCACCCCAGCCCTCAGAACCCCCCCTGCTCACCCCAGCACACCACATTTTGCACCCAAGCACCCCCATAAAACCCATCAATCACTCCCTGTCACTATCTAGGGACGCTATCCCCTAGGTTAGGTCCCTAACTGCCCCCTAGGGTCCCCTGATCACCCCCCCTACCCTCAGATCCCCCCCAGACCCCCCTCCCAGACCACCCCCCTGTATAGTGTATACAGCTATATAGCTGCCTTACCCACTGATCACCTGTCTATCACCCATCTATCACCTGTCTATCACCCCTTGTCACCACCACCCATCAGCGCAGACCCTAAACTGTCCCTTGGGGGCACCTGATCACCCACCCAGACCCTCAGATTGCCCTCAGACCCCCCCCTCCTGATAACCTCCCCAGTGCATTGTTTACATCTATTCTCCCCTGTAATCCCTCACTGATCTCCTATCGTCACCCCCTGTGTCTGCCACCCACCAGATCAGGACCCAGTCTGCCCCGTGCGGGCACCTAATCAACCCCCCACACCCTTAGATCGCCCTCAGCCCCCCCCCCCCAATCACCTTCCCAGTGCATTGTATTTGATTGTGCTGCAATTGTATTTGATTGTGCTGACATTCAATTTCATTGTGCTGACATTCAATTTCATTGTGCTGTAATTGTATTTGATTGTCCCGTGATTTTTTTGATTGTCCCGTGATTGCCCTGTGATTGGCCTGTGATCGTCTTTGATTGTCCCGTGATCGGCTTTGATTGTCCCGTGATCGGCTTTGATTGTCCCGTGATCGGCTTTGATTGCCCTGTGATTGGCCTGTGATCGGCTTTGATTGTGTCGTGATTGGTTTGATTGCCCTGTGATTGGCCTGTGATTGGCCTGTGATTTGCTTTGATTGGCCTGTGATCGGCTTTGATTGTGTCGTGATTGGTTTGATTGCCCTGTGATTGACTTTGATTGTCCCGGGAATTGAGTGCCCTGTGATTGGCCTGCGATTGCCCTGTGATTGCCTTTGATTGTCCTGTGATTGTTTCTGATTGCCTCCGATTCCCCACTCGCCACCACCCCCCTGTCACTATCCAAGTGATCTAAAAACAGTGAAAACTGTCACTTTTTTAGTATCACTAGTGTTAGCAGTTAGGCCAGTTAGCTAGGCCCCTTTGTAAGTGTCAGTTAGTGCTCAGCCCACTGCACCACAGTCACTAATTAGCGTCATCACTGTCGCTAATCAACATTGGTACTATATAGTATCTGTAAGTGATCATTACTGATCGCAGTCAGATCTATTAGGGTCACTAGGATCCACAAAAAAAAACGCAGTGTTTGCCCGATCAGGCCTGATCGTTCGCCTGCACTTGCGTTCAGCCCGCCCCACCGCAGTGACAGAATTTTTTTTCTGATCACTGCAAAAAACACTGTACAATAGCTGTGGCACTGTAAACCTCAGTTTTGATTTATTTTTTTTATCAAAACTCAGTGAGCACAGCTTTCTACCTCTCAAATACTCCCTTTTGCTAGGTAGGTGCTCTTTTTTCTGCGTAGTCTCAGAGGAATACCCCCTAAATTTAGCAGCCCACCATGGCAAGAAAGGGGTATTCCGATGATGAGGTTCTCAGGTACATGGCCCAGTCGGATGAGGACGATTGGGACGCCTCATTCGACGAATCTTCCGGGTCAGAGTTTGAACCTGAATTGAGCAGTGGCTCACTGACCGATAGTGATGACGAGGTTGAGGTCCCGGCTAAAGCCAGGCGTACCACACCCCATGTTGTTGGACCGCAGGTGGCGCAGGATCAGCCTCAAGGGCAGCAGAGTGGTGTTCGTGCTGGTCTGAGATTTCATAGTGGGGCAGGCACCAGCAGCACAACATCTCCTGGACCTAGCACCAGTACTTCCGTAGACCCTGGTGAAGTGGCGAGCACCAGCATGGAAGTTGAAACTGGTTCGGTGGCACGTGCAGTAAGATCCCAGTCGCAGCCACCAAGAAGACGGGCCCGTACTACCCCTAATTTACCAGAGGTGCTGGCAAACCCAAATTGGCAATCCCCTGATTCCGCCGCACCCGTACTTCCCCCTTTCACCGCCCAGTCTGGAGTCCAGGTGGAGACAGATAATCTAGGATCGGCCCTAGACTTTTTCTATCTGTTCTTCACCCAGGATCTCTTGGACTTAATTGTGGCAGAGACCAACCGTAAGGCCACACAATATATAACCGCCAATCCAGAAAAGTACCTTGCCCAGCCTTTTCGGTGGAAACCAGTCCAAGTTTCCGAAATGAAAATTTTTTGGGGCCTTATCCTTCACACGGGACTAGTAAAGCAGAATGTGTTGCGGTCTTATTGGTCTACGGACCCAGCACATCATGTTCCCCTGTACTCTGCTGCCATGTCCAGGACACGATTTGAGAACATCCTGAGCTTCCTGCACTTCAATGACAACGAAACCTGTCATCGAAGTGACCACCCTGCTTTTGACCGGCTCCACAAAATTCGACCCCTCATAGACCACCTGTCATCCAGATTTGCAGATGCTTATACCCCTGACCAGGACATCTGCGTAGACGAGTCCCTCATACGCTTTACCGGGCGCCTTCGCATCAAACAGTACATCCCAAACAAGCGCGCCCGGTATGGGGTGAAACTGTATAAGCTCTGTGAAAGGGCCACAGGCTATACATCTTATTTTAGGGTCTATGAGGGAAAAGACTCAAAATTGGAGCCGGTCGGATGCCCTGACTACCTGGGGAGCAGTGGAAAGGTTGTGTGGGACTTGGTGTCACCCTTGTTCCAGAAGGGGTACCATCTTTTTGTGGACAATTATTACACAAGTGTGGCCCTCTTTCAGCACTTAAAAATAGAAAAAATCCGATGCTGTGGCACCGTGCGGCCTAGTCGCCGGGGCTTCCCCCAACGGCTCATTACCACCAAACTTCAACGGGGGCAGAGGGCCGCCTTGTGTGCTGACGACCTGCTCGCGGTGAAATGGAAGGACAAGAGGGAGGTTTACTTCCTGTCCACCATTCACGCAGACACGACAGTTGAAATTCAACGGCGAACTAAGGTCATTGAAAAACCCCTTGTCGCCCACGAGTATAATACTAACATGGGAGGGGTGGACTTCAATGACCAGAGGTTAGCGCCCTATTTAGTTGCTCGAAAAACAAGACGCTGGTATAAAAAAGTGTCTTTTTACCTCATTCAATTGGCAATTTACAACAGCTTTGTTCTCTACAGTAAGGCTGGGAGAACTGGCTCGTTTATTCAATTTAATAAACAGATCGTGATGGAACTCCTGTATCCAGGAGGTGCCGTGGCCCAACCCCAAGATGCAACTAGCCGGCTACATGGAAGGCATTACGCCTATCCAATTCCGACTACCCCAGGTCAACGAATCCGAAGAAAACGCTGTCGTGTCTGCAGCAGGGCTGGAATAAGGCGTGACACCACTGTTTATTGTCCCACCTGTCCTGACCAGCCTGGCCTATGCCTAGGGGAGTGTTTTGAGAGGTACCACGAGCAGGTACACTATTAGAGAATAGGGAACTCCACACACAGCGGTAGGCACACAAGGGTCTCTCAGTGCTATTTCACACTGCTGCGATGCGTTAGGGCAAAATGCCTAGCAAAAGTCACACTTTGCGGTCCCCCCCTACGCCGGAAGTGCTTGACTTAACGCTAGTGCATGCCTACGTTACTGCGTGGCTTCTGTGGCAATATCGATCGGCGCGGAAGTCATGTTAGTCTATGGCGACGCAGTTCATTACTAGGCCGAATGCTACTCTTGTGGTATTGCCTGAAGGTCTGTTTTGGACGATACGGTGCGGCGGGCTCGACCCACCGGATATGTCAATATGCAGTGTGAAACCAAACATCGGGTTTCCAGAGACCCTAATACACAGGGCTGCCAGAAACCTCTCCTTTCACTTGGGACAAATTGCGGAATGTATTTCGCCACAACTCTGTGCGATTTGCACTTCGCACATTGTTCCATGGGGGAGGAGAGGTTTGTCCTCGGGAGGTAAGTTAAAAAAAAACAAAAAACAGGTAAGCAAAGAAGTTAATGTTTGGTTTGCAATGTTAAGTTTTTTATTAAAAAAGTTCAAAGGTTATTAATGTTAATGAAGTAATTGCTTTGCTGCTTGCTTGTTTTTTGGGTTTTTTTTTCTCTTTTTCCATCCAATAACCTTCCAGGTGGACCGAGCGAACGACTAACCAGCTGCAGTACTGATGGTGCATCCTGACAGAACGTTGCGCGTCTGTCAGCTTACACACAAGTCGGTGCATGCAGCGCTGCAGGACGAGATTTCTCCTCCGCAGTCAAAAAGATACGTTTGCCGAGGCATATGGGCCGAGGAGTGGTGTTGGGGATTCATATGCTTTGGCAAACACTTTGTATCAAAAAAGAACTCTGGCAATGATTTGTTCATCCACATCGATCGGTGTGAATGGATAAATCAGGTTTGCCAGGGCATACGAGCTGGTGGGTTTGGATTTTTGGGGCGGCAGCTCCTATGTCCTGGCAGACGCCTTCCCCTCCTTTTTGTATTGTTTTGTCTTTTTTTCTATCCAGACCGACCAATCAGCTGCAGCACTGATGGTGCATCCTGACAGAACATTGCGCGTCTGTCAGCTTACACACAAGTCGGTGCATGTAGCGCTGCAGGACGAGATTTCTCCTCCGCAGTCAAAAAGATACGTTTGCCGAGGCATATGGGCCGAGGAGTGGTGTTGGGGATTCATATGCTTTGGCAAACACTTTGTATCAAAAAAGAACTCTGGCAATGATTTGTTCATCCACATCGATCGGTGTGAATGGATAAATCAGGTTTGCCAGGGCATACGAGCTGGTGGGTTTGGATTTTTGGGGCGGCAGCTCCTATGTCCTGGCAGACGCCTTCCCCTCCTTTTTGTATTGTTTTGTCTTTTTTTCTATCCAGACCGACCAATCAGCTGCAGCACTGATGGTGCATCCTGACAGAACATTGCGCGTCTGTCAGCTTACACACAAGTCGGTGCATGTAGCGCTGCAGGACGAGATTTCTCCTCCGCAGTCAAAAAGATACGTTTGCCGAGGCATATGGGCCGAGGAGTGGTGTTGGGGATTCATATGCTTTGGCAAACACTTTGTATCAAAAAAGAACTCTGGCAATGATTTGTTCATCCACATCGATCAGTGTGAATGGATAAATCAGGTTTGCCAGGGCATACGAGCTGGTGGGTTTGGATTTTTGGGGCGGCAGCTCCTATGTCCTGGCAGACGCCTTCCTCCTCTTTTTTTTTTTTCAAAATTTTTTGGCATCCACATTGATTGATTGTTTGACGTTCATTTTTCCTTTCAGCCCACAGTGCATTACCCTTATGCCCAATATAAGGAGTATAGCAGAAACTCCTAATACTGGCCATACATGTAATGATTGCAGAGACCCTAAAATGCCAGGACAGACCCCACGAATGATGCCATTTTGGAAAGAGGACACCCCAAAGTATTCCGTGAGGTGCATGGTGAGTTCATAGAATGTTTTATTTTTTGTCACAAGTTAGCAGAAATTGTGGTTTTGTGTTTTTTTTTTTTTTTTCACAAAATGTCATTTTCCGCTAACTTGTGACAAAAAATAAAATTTTCTATGAACTCACCATGGCCCTCATGGAATACCTTAGCGTGTATTCTTTCCAAAATGGGGTCATTTGTGGGGTTTGTTAACTGTCCTGGCAAGTGGGCGGGGTGCTAAATTTTGAGCACCCCTGTAAAGCCTAAAGGTACTCATTGGACTCTGGGCCCCTTAGCGCAGTTAGGGTGCAAAAAAGTGCCACACATGTGGTATCGCCGTACTCGGGAGAAGTAGTATAATGTGTTTTGGGGTGTATTTTTACACATACCTATGCTGGGTGGGAGAAATACCTCTGTAAATGACAATCTTTTGATTTTTTTACACACAATTGTCCATTTACAGAGTTATTTCTCCCACCCAGCATGGGTATGTGTAAAAATACACCCCAAAACACATTGTACTACTTCTCCCGAGTACGGCGATACCACATGTGTGGCACTTTTTTGCACCCTAACTGCGCTAAAGGGCCCAAAGTCCAATGAGTACCTTTAGGATTTCACAGGTAATTTTGCGGAATTTGATTTCCAGACTACTCCTCACGGTTTAGGGCCCCTAAAATGCCAGGGCAGTATAGGAACCCCACAAATGACCCCATTTTAGAAAGAAGACACCCCAAGGTATTCAGTTAGGAGTATGGGGAATTCATAGAAGATTTTATTTTTTTGTCACAAGTTAGCAGAAATTGATTTTAATTGTTTTTTTCCACAAAGTGTCATGTTCCGCTAACTTGTGACAAAAAATAAAATCTTCTATGAACTCACCATACTCCTAACGGAATACCTTGGGGTGTCTTCTTTCTAAAATGGGGTGATTTGTGGGGTTCCTATACTGCCCTGGCATTCTAGGGGCCCTAAACCGTGAGGAGTAGTCTTGAAACCAAATGTCGCAAAATGACCTGTGAAATCCTAAAGGTACTCATTGGACTTTGGGCCCTTTAGCGCAGTTAGGGTGCAAAAAAGTGCCACACATGTGGTATTGCCGTACTCGGGAGAAGTAGTATAATGTGTTTTGTGGTGTATTTTTACACATACCCATGCTGGGTGGGAGAAATACCTCTGTAAATGACAATCTTTTGATTTTTTTTACACACAATTGTCCATTTACAGAGTTATTTCTCCCACCCAGCATGGGTATGTGTAAAAATACACCCCAAAACACATTGTACTACTTCTCCCGAGTACGGCGATACCACATGTGTGGCACTTTTTTGCACCCTAACTGCGCTAAAGGGCCCAAAGTCCAATGAGTACCTTTAGGATTTCACAGGTAATTTTGCGGAATTTGATTTCCAGACTACTCCTCACGGTTTAGGGCCCCTAAAATGCCAGGGCAGTATAGGAACCCCACAAATGACCCCATTTTAGAAAGAAGACACCCCAAGGTATTCAGTTAGGAGTATGGGGAATTCATAGAAGATTTTATTTTTTTGTCACAAGTTAGCAGAAATTGATTTTAATTGTTTTTTTCCACAAAGTGTCATGTTCCGCTAACTTGTGACAAAAAATAAAATCTTCTATGAACTCACCATACTCCTAACGGAATACCTTGGGGTGTCTTCTTTCTAAAATGGGGTCATTTGTGGGGTTCCTATACTGCCCTGGCATTCTAGGGGCCCTAAACCGTGAGGAGTAGTCTTGAAACCAAATGTCGCAAAATGACCTGTGAAATCCTAAAGGTACTCATTGGACTTTGGGCCCTTTAGCGCAGTTAGGGTGCAAAAAAGTGCCACACATGTGGTATTGCCGTACTCGGGAGAAGTAGTATAATGTGTTTTGTGGTGTATTTTTACACATACCCATGCTGGGTGGGAGAAATACCTCTGTAAATGACAATCTTTTGATTTTTTTACACACGATTGTCCATTTACAGAGTTATTTCTCCCACCCAGCATGGGTATGTGTAAAAATACACCCCAAAACACATTATACTACTTCTCCCGAGTACGGCAATACCACATGTGTGGCACTTTTTTGCACCCTAATTGCGCTAAAGGGCCCAAAGTCCAATGAGTACCTTTAGGATTTCACAGGTCATTTTGCGGAATTTGATTTCCAGACTACTCCTCACGGTTTAGGGCCCCTAAAATGCCAGGGCAGTATAGGAACCCCACAAATGACCCCATTTTAGAAAGAAGACACCCCAAGGTATTCAGTTAGGAGTATGGGGAATTCATAGAAGATTTTATTTTTTTGTCACAAGTTAGCAGAAATTGATTTTAATTGTTTTTTTCCACAAAGTGTCATGTTCCGCTAACTTGTGACAAAAAATAAAATCTTCTATGAACTCACCATACTCCTAACGGAATACCTTGGGGTGTCTTCTTTCTAAAATGGGGTCATTTGTGGGGTTCCTATACTGCCCTGGCATTCTAGGGGCCCTAAACCGTGAGGAGTAGTCTTGAAACCAAATGTCGCAAAATGACCTGTGAAATCCTAAAGGTACTCATTGGACTTTGGGCCCTTTAGCGCAGTTAGGGTGCAAAAAAGTGCCACACATGTGGTATTGCCGTACTCGGGAGAAGTAGTATAATGTGTTTTGTGGTGTATTTTTACACATACCCATGCTGGGTGGGAGAAATACCTCTGTAAATGACAATCTTTTGATTTTTTTACACACGATTGTCCATTTACAGAGTTATTTCTCCCACCCAGCATGGGTATGTGTAAAAATACACCCCAAAACACATTATACTACTTCTCCCGAGTACGGCAATACCACATGTGTGGCACTTTTTTGCACCCTAACTGCGCTAAAGGGCCCAAAGTCCAATGAGTACCTTTAGGATTTCACAGGTCATTTTGCGGAATTTGATTTCCAGACTACTCCTCGCGGTTTAGGGCCCCTAAAATGCCAGGGCAGTATAGGAACCCCACAAATGACCCCATTTTAGAAAGAAGACACCCCAAGGTATTCAGTTAGGAGTATGGGGAATTCATAGAAGATTTTATTTTTTTGTCACAAGTTAGCGGAAATTGATTTTAATTGTTTTTTTCCACAAAGTGTCATGTTCCGCTAACTTGTGACAAAAAATAAAATCTTCTATGAACTCACCATACTCCTAACGGAATACCTTGGGGTGTCTTCTTTCTAAAATGGGGTCATTTGTGGGGTTCCTATACTGCCCTGGCATTTTAGGGGCCCTAAACCGTGAGGAGTAGTCTTGAAACCAAATGTCGCAAAATGACCTGTGAAATCCTAAAGGTACTCATTGGACTTTGGGCCCCTTAGCGCAGTTAGGGTGCAAAAAAGTGCCACACATGTGGTATCGCCGTACTCGGGAGAAGTAGTATAATGTGTTTTGTGGTGTATTTTTACACATACCCATGCTGGGTGGGAGAAATAACTCTGTAAATGGACAATTGTGTGTAAAAAAAATTAAAAAATTGTCATTTACAGAGATATTTCTCCCACCCAGCATGGGTATGTGTAAAAATACACCCCAAAACACATTATACTACTTCTCCTGAGTACGGCAATACCACATGTGTGGCACTTTTTTGCAGCCTAACTGCGCTAAGGGGTCCAAAGTCCAATGAGCACCTTTAGGCTTTACAGGGGTGCTTACAATTTAGCACCCCCAAAATGTCAGGACAGTTAACACACCCCACAAATGACCCCATTTTGAAAAGTAGACCCTTCAAGGTATTCAGAGAGGGGCATGGTGAGTCCGTGGCAGATTTCATTTTTTTTTGTCGCAAGTTAGAAGAAATGGAAACTTTTTTTTTTTTTTTTTTTTGTCACAAAATGTCATTTTCCACTTACTTGTGACAAAAAATAATATCTTCTATGAACTCACTATGCCTCTCAGTGAATACTTTGGGATGTCTTCTTTCCAAAATGGGGTCATTTGGGGGGTATTTATACTATCCTGGAATTCTAGCCCCTCATGAAACATGACAGGGGGTCAGAAAAGTCATAGATGCTTGAAAATGGGAAAATTCACTTTTTGCACCATAGTTTGTAAACGCTATAACTTTTACCCAAACCAATAAATATACACTGAATGGGTTTTTTTTTATCCAAAACATGTTTGTCCACATTTTTCGCGCTGTATGTATACAGAAATTTTACTTTATTTGAAAAATGTCAGCACAGAAAGTGAAAAAAATCATTTTTTTGCCAAAATTCATGTCTTTTTTGATGAATATAATAAAAAGTAAAAATCGCAGGAGCAATCAAATAGCAGCAAAAGAAAGCTTTATTAGTGACAAGAAAAGGAGGTAAAATTCATTTAGGTGGTAGGTTGTATGAGCGAGCAATAAACCGTGAAAGCTGCAGTGGTCTGAATGGAGAAAAAGGCTCTGGTCCTTAAGGGGCGAAAAGACTGTGGTCCCGAAGTGGTTAAAGCATGTGAGCAATTATCGCCTGGTACGCCATTGGGGGGCTGGAGGTTAGAGGGTGCAGCATTGATTAAATATTTAACAATTCTTCATTCCCTGACATTTGGAGGTAGCCATCACCGTTCACAGCTGAGTGCACTTTAAGGCCTCTTTCCCACCAGGACGTTGCGTTTTAGGGGACGTTATGGTCGCATAACGTGCCCCTAACACAACGCCTGGTGGTGTTGCGGAGGACGTCAGAGTGAGCAGCGTTATGCAGCTCTTTGTGCGGACTGTGGTCTCCGTGGCGCTGATTGGCTGGCGGGACCACATGATGCGGAGTGTTCACACATCGGCCGCTCCAGGAAGAAAACACTGCACGTCAGCAGTGCAGTGAATATTAATTAGCCATCTGGCTAATTAATGCACACGGGCAAGCGGTCTAACGCGGCTAAAGCCGCTTAGAACACACTGCTGCACTGTATTTGAACGTGCAGCGTTACTATGTAATGCAACGTGGGCACTGTGAACAGCCCATTTAGTTTACATTGCTGTGAGTTAGGCTGCGTTACAGGCTGCACTAACGTGCACCTGTAACGTCTTACTGTGAAAGCAGCCTAAAGGATCCGCCTGTATAGTGTGCTCCTGTCTGCAATGCATGCTGGGAGATGCATGCAAGGAGCTGTAGTAATTAGATGTTAGTACATCTTCCACTAGGGAGATGTACGGACTACAGCTCCTAGCATGCATTGTGGCAATGAGTGCGCGCTATACAGGCCAGTGCTTTGAAGTGTGGCCAGCTGCAGACATTGATGGCTACCATTACAGAGGGGGGGGGGGGGGGCTACAGCAGCAGCCCCCTATAGGTAAGCAATGTTGCTCCCCCTAACCCCTGGACCACCAATGGCATACTGCTTTTCAAACGTCCCTTATGGAGTGATTCATTAGAAAAAGTGTACTAGTGCTCAATGTAGGCAAAAGGAGAAGGGAGAAAGAGTTAGTTGGCACTGCAGCTTAGGGGCAGCTGCCACTGGAAGAAGATAGGCAGGAGGACTCTTCTTAAAAATCATAATAAGCCCTCAATGCCAACTAATAAAGTACCATTTTCCTTTGAGTACACAGCCATGTCCGACCAAATAATGGAAACTGAAATATTTGTATGACAGCGCTCCTCTTCTATCTCCTCTTTGCCTGCAAAATCAGAATCTGGACATAGTGCATTACTGTTGTTTTGTTTATATCACCACCGCTATGTTCTGTTTTTTATATATTTTTATGAGGATTGAATTAAAACATACTGGAGTTGAAAACCAAATCGACAATTGGCTGATTCATAGTAGAGACCTTGTTGGCATTTAAAGCAGCATTATCTGGTGAGCATATACCCTATAGGGGTGGTGTGGAGAACCTTTGCACTTGAAGTGGAGCACGGGTGAACGCACGTTTTAGCACTAGGAGTGTGGTAATATAAACAAAACAACAGTAATGCACTATGTCCAGATTCTGATTTTGCAGGCAAAGAGGAGATAGAAGAGGAGCGCTGTCATACAAACATTTCAATAACCAGACTGTGGACTTTTTGATAGCGAAGACTCAAAAGTTAATTGGTTGATGTATATATTGAATAGTGAATAGGTTGGTGTGGATACTGAATTGCAGTGGGCGCAGTTTTTCATAAACTTTATAAATAATGGAAACTGTTAAGAAAAATTGGGACATTTTACTCAAAGATCCAGTCTTAAAACCACTGGCGGAAGGAGGACCACTTATTTCCTTGAGACGTGCCCCTACGATTGGGTCTTTAATAAGCAGAAGCGAATATCATAGACCTTCAAGAGAAACCTGGCTAACACGCACACAGCCACGGGGGAACCACAAGTGCGGTCACTGTATCTCATGCCCTTTTATGCGTACGGGAGGCTTGTAGCAAATTGGCCATATTCAACGTTCCGTTAAGACTTTTATTACCTGCCAGACGGACTATGCAGTGTATGCGTTGTGGTGCCCCTGTGGCAGATTTTACATAGGAGAGACAACCAGATCCCTCAACAGGAGATTTAGAGAGCACTATAACTCCATAAGATCAGGACATGGATCCCCTAGAGTTATAAGTCATATGAGAGAGGCCCATCAAGGGAACTCTGACCTACGTACATTTGCAGGGATCGTCAAAATGTCCCCTGGATCACGAGGAGGAAACCAAGAAAAACGTTTAAAAAGAGAGGAAGCTCTATTAATCCTACGGACAGATGCAATGGGCCCATTAGGCCTAAACGATGCTACCGATCTATCATGTTTCTTAGACCCATGAACTGAAGTACCCACCCATAGAAAGATGCTATATCCCCGGGACAATCGCATGTTATATTATTGCCCATTTGTTTCCTCCCCCTCCCCTTTTCCCCTCAGCCTTATCCCTGACCTCTTTCCCAGGCTACGTTTTTTAACGTTCCCTTCCTTGATTTCCCCCCCCCCCACCTTTTCCCCTTTTTTTCCCTTCCCTCCCCCTTCCTTTTCCCCCCCTCTCCCCCCCCCCTTTTTTTCCTCCCCTTCATCCCTCCCCTCCTTCCCACCACCCCCACCTTACCTTCCTTCTCTATCCTTACGTTTTCCACCCACGTCCTGTTTTAAAATAAAAATTTGCTCCTTCAAAAATGATAATGGGCTGTTTGATCAGTTTAAATCCCAATAAGTACTGACAATTAACATTGTCCTCCTTTCCCTCACTTAATTCTCCATACGGGCAATGTTTAACATTGCCCTTTTACTTTTCCCTACATCCATACCAAATTAATGGACACCTATAGCACCTATGAATGGCTCCAGTGCAGGTTGTGCACAGTGGCCATTCTCTCCCCTTTTTAATGTGAAGCTCATTACGAGCCATAACACTACCACATATTTATGAACACACTTCAATCAATTTTAGCTTATCAACCATGTTCACAAAAAATATTTTTATATTTCCACATCAATTGTATGTAGTTTTATATTAATTATCACAATATTTAAATATCACTTCCTATTTAAAATACACAAGGTGTGTTATCCACATTAAATTTACAGCACTTTCTAGGCTGTTTCAACATTTGGCCACTAGATGGCAATCTATGCCCATTTGTAAGGCTCTATAGGATTCAATAGTATCCGCAGCCACCTAATAAGTGTGGACTGCATGAGCCTTCTTACTGACATGACGTCAGATATCCCAGCACACTTCGGTGGAGCGCACACGCGTTCCACCGCTCTTCTGGCCAATCAGAGCAGCTATGGGCGGCACCAAACGGCGCGGACACGCCGAACGCCGAGCTGATAATGTATTTAAGCTCGGCAAGAGGCTCCCTGCCCTGCAAATTCGCCTCCGTTGAAGCGCATTGTAGCGCGAAACGGCCGTCAGGCACCTTCCCCCAGCACCCACCGGCCACCGCATCACTCCACTCCACCTTATGGTATGTGAACTAATTTTATTCAAATGATTTTTGTACTGTACCTGTGCCTGCTTACGGAACAAAGCACCTGCAGTGCCGATTGACCTCCTGTCTCTCCATTCCTTCAACTAGTGCTCAATGTACTTGCAATGTAAATGGAATCTGAGCTTGTGCAAACTCACGCACTGTACTTTCTTTTGCTCCAGCCAAAGGCCCTCGCACAGTTGTCAGCGCAGTCACGGCTGCGCAATAAGCCATTCTCCCTCTCCATTCAATCATTGCTGCCGTTTCTGCTAGCCGCTGGAGCCGCTCTCCATATGTATTCAATCACGCTGCTATGCCTGCTTGCAAGGACCTGCAAACACAGAGCAGCTGTAACGAAAATTCCACGACGCCGGGCGGATTGCGGAAATATGGTCGCATCCATTCTGGCAGGCGGAGCTTTCAATGCGGAAATTTGTCCGCATCCGCCGCGCAAGACCTTCCGGGTGCACCGCGCCAAACTCACCGGCGTGCTGCTCACCAGGGCTCTGCCATCTTGCCTCTAGGGGGTGCGCGCGCACGCCAGTCATGCCTTTATACCCCTAGAAAGCGTGTCAGCTGACCTGGAGGTCAGCTGACGTTTTTAGCCTGCTTGGGGTGGGGACTTCTCTCCCAGGCAGTATTTAGGAAGTGCATTTCAATCGCACTTCGTCTGTGTTTGCGATACCCTGTGTCAGCACTCAGACCTAGTCAGTTCCCGTGTGATAATCCGGCAGGACCCTGGCTCTTGTCACACCTAGCTAGCTTTGTATTTGATATTGCGTTATATACTGGTTTATCGCCAATATATACGCATATTGAACCATATTGATTTATTGTGTATGACTCTGTGCCTGTCTTGACTATTGTAACGATCGGTGTAACACAGAGAGGGTCTGATTACCGGTGAACTGCAGTATCACCGAGAATACAGAATATACCCGATTATTGATGATCTGCAGTATCACCGATAATCAGATATATCTACTAACCTCTGGACACCTGAGATAACAAGTGAGTGTTAAGTGCAACAGCAATACTTAGAGTACTGCACAGGAGTATGTTCCTTCCGTTGGCCTAGACTCTCCCGGGGGAGGAGCTAGGCTGAGAGTAGGAAGGACAGAGTGTGAGTGACACCAGTGAGAGGGTGTCACTAACAGGTCTGTGAACTGCCTCTAACAGTAAGGCCAGTTCTCGAGGTCGGGCAAGCCAGGTCGTCAACACACAGACAGATAAGGTACAGATTCAGGAGACAGATACGGAATCCAATGAACAGGCAGGGTTTGGCAACGGAGTATCAGAATAGCGAGGTACAGAATCAGGAGGCAAATACAGAGTCCAGGAACGAGCAGAGTTTGGCAACAGGATATCAGAAATAGCAAGGTACAGAATCAGAGTTCAGGAGGATTAGTCAGGCAAGCAGAAGGTCATAACAAATAATACAGTTCAATATTCCTAACGCTAAGGTGTGAGCTCCATGATCATCAACACCTTTGGAAACTATGCTAGAACACAGATACTGACAAGGTCTGAGTGCTACCACGTAGTGATCGCAACGCCAGACAACTGACCAGCACACAGTATATATACATCAGCGCTTCCAGCGCCTCCCCTAAGTGCTGGACCAATGAAAAGTGGTGGAAATGTCAGCTGACCAGCCTGGTCAGCTGACCTTCTTCTGGCTGTCATATAAACTCTGTCTCTCAGCGCGCACGCGCGTCATTCTGAACCTGTGTGGGCTATCAGTCCCAGCCACACCAGTCACTCTTTGCAATGTCTCTGCTGGCCTGCATGCGGGGTGAGACGCACCGCTATCTGCACATGCGGTGGCCTCCCCGCGCCTGGTCAGACTGTCAGTAGCAGGCCTGTGCACGCAAACCGCCGCGTCAGACGCGGCGGTTTCTCCGTGTTCCGCTATGCCAGCCGCGGAAACAGCCGCCTCATCCTGCGTCCATGCGGCGGCTTTTCCGCGTTTCTTCACAACTATCCTCCCGTTTCCTGATTCTGTGCTTCGCCAGCCCGTACCGTTCTCGACTATTGGCTTGGTTTCTGATTATTCTCTTGTCTCACGTTTCTGTACTGTTGCCGCCTGATCTGTTGCCGAACCTCATTTTGTCTGACCTTTCTCCCTTCAGTGGAACGTCTCCCACTGTAGGGTCTCTATCAGAGGCTTGCCTCTCTGAGACGCCCTCCCCTAGCAAACCATTACTGCTAGAGGCCGAGACTCCTCCACTGCTTCCCTTGGAGGATCTCACACACGGGGTTCCCATTCAGAGGTAACCACACCTCTGAGGAATTACAGTGTGGTGGACATTTCCACAAACTTGTGAATTTACACTGTATTGTATCTTGCTACATTTGTTTCTTGTGTCTACTACCTTTTGATCAGCCCGCATTATTGGCAATTCCGCAGATTGCTATATAATCGGGCAAATCCTTGTATTATTAGTGATTCTGCGGATCACTAATAATCAAGGTTCTGAGTGTGACACTGATCTTTGATAGATCGTTACATAAACATAGACCATAAAGAAGTGAGATGGAGGGGGTGGCCAATCAGCTTCAGACTGTAATGGCAGAGTTAGAACAGCTGAAGGTTACTGTGGCTACACAGCAAGCTCAGATTAACCAGCTGACTGAGACTGTCCAGTGGCTGCAACCACCACTAAACGTCCTACCTCCTTCCCCCGGCTCCTAGTGAGCCTAAAATGAAAATTCCTGAGAAATTTTCAGTAGCTAGGTCAGCCATCCAGAGCCTCAAGATCTAGATGAGGCTATAACGTTATCTATTAGAGTAGGTAGACGTCTTAGGTACAATAAGTAGGGCAGGTACCCTATGTATCCTAAGGGTTCGGGTGCTAGTAGCTCGGCAACAGTTGACACTGAGGAGCCTATGCAGCTAGGCCACGGGCGCCTCATGGAGGCTGAAAGGACAAGAAGACGCAGAGAGGGTCTCTGCATGTACTGCGGAGAGAGGGGCCACATTGCACAAAACTGTGGTAGGAAGTCGGAAAACTCTTCCGCTTAGGTGTGGTTGGGGGTACCACCCTAAGCGGACTAGTTTCACCTCCAAAACAAGAAAAGATTTTATTGTCCTGCTCCATAAATTGGGAAGGGTGAAACTCTCCTACCACAGCATTTGTGGATTCTTGTTCAACTACAATAAAAAACACACTGGAGGGCGCTGCCCAATTTCATATATGGGTCAAAATTATTTTAAAAGAAAATTATCTTATCACAATAAAAAAACTGCTGCCTCCTGCTGCAACCACCAGGGTGGGGATATCCCCTTTCCCCACCTAGGAAAAGAACAAGGTTTATAATCTAGTAGGTGGTGCGCTGGATATAATACAAAAATGTTGCGTTTTCAATAAAAGCGTTTTATTATAAACAATGTTACAAACAGTAATTTATGCACCTCATACATATCCTCAGTCTGAAACATGCAAACATACACTCATACGCAGAGCTTGCTGGTTCCCCCGTAAAAATATATATATATGTAGGGATCACCAAAACAATTACTATTAGTAATGGGCGAAAGTCACAAAAAGTGATAAAATTGTATGATAAAATCTCACAAGATGTGGCAAGGGACTGTCACGTTCCTTATAGGCATAAAGCGCTGCTCTCCGAGTGACGAAATCTACGCACAAGGAAGAATCATTTGGACTTAGAGAGGAGATTCCAGCCGAGGACTTTTCGGAGCTTGGACAAGTGAGATCGTGGGGAGCGGTGAGATCTGTCTGCACAATAGCTTGTATACAAAGTATTAAGAGTTTGTCCATTGAAGGAAACAAAATTCTTTGGATTTAAGGAGCAATACCTTCAGCGATCTCTGGTAACGTTGTTTAGCGTTCCCCATTGTCCCAGCAGCACTTTATGCCTATAAGGAACGTGACAGTCCCTTGCCACATCTTGTGAGATTTTATCATACAATTTTATCACTTTTTGTGACTTTCGCCCATTACTAATAGTAATTGTTTTGGTGATCCCTACATATATATATATTTTTACGGGGGAACCAGCAAGCTCTGCGTATGAGTGTATGTTTGCATGTTTCAGACTGAGGATATGTATGAGGTGCATAAATTACTGTTTGTAACATTGTTTATAATAAAACACTTTTATTGAAAACGCAAAATTTTTGTATTATATCCATCGCACCACCTACTAGATTATAAACCTGATTCTGGTTCAACTGCCAACTTTATAGATTTGAGTTTTGCTTTAAGTTTAAATATCCCTGTCCTTCCTGTGGAAAAACATTTGTACGTTACGGCAATTGACGACTCTCTTTTACAAGGAAAGTCCCCACTGTGCCAGACACCTCCTCTCTCGTTTCAAGTAGGAGTTCTGCACAAAGAGATCATACAATTCTTTGTTTTAAAAATGTCTACCTCTACAGTGATATTAGGCTTACCTGGTTACGGTTACATTCTCCTGAGTTTAATTGGAGGGATGGGCAGCTGACTACTTGGTCTCCTTATTGTTCACAGCATTGTCTACAAAGTATCTATATATATAATAGAGTAAGTGCCTCAACCTTCAAGCAAGAAGAAGAAGTAGCGCCCTGCCCCCAGGGCCGGTCCAAGCAAAAAGAAGGGGCTGGTCCAAGCAAGAAGAAGAAGTAGTGTCAAATCAAACCAAGGGCAAAGAGGGATAATTTGCATATTCAGTAGCAGTGCATTGTGAGTAACCACAAATGTTCACTTATAGCTGAATTATTGCATATTTCCTTCTGTTTTAGGAAGGCAAATTACACCAAGCTTTGCTTTTTTTAGTAGGAGCTCTTTTTGGTCCCTTTTATCTCCCTATACATTCCGAGTGGTTTGGGTCACCCTGAGCTGCTTGGTTACTCTGTTGTACTGGTCCAAGCCCTATCTCATACAGCTGTATTAATCCCTACCATGTACTGATGAGGACCAAAAGTCTGAAATAGGCTGTCACCTGTGGGTTTGATATGACTGTGTAAAACTTGAAGCTATAGGCTTGATTGACTAACCAAGGGTGAAAAGGAAAAATTTGCATATGTAGTGGCGGTGCATTGTGGGTAATCACAAATGTTCACTTATAGCTGAATTATTGCAGATTTTCTTTTGTTTTAAGACAGCAAATTATACCAAGCTTTGATTTTTTTTAGTAGATGGTCTTTTTGGTCCCTTTTATCCACCTATACATTCCGAGTGGTTTGGATTACCCTGAGCTGCTTGGTTACTCTGTTGTACTGGTCCAAGCCCTATCTCATACAGCCTTATCAATCCTTGCCATGTACAGATGAGGACCAAAAGTCTGAAACAGGCTGTCACATGTGGGTTTGATATGGCTGTGTAAAATTTAAAGCTATAGGCTTGCTATACACCAGTGGTTCTGGATGCTTGCTTGGCTTACTAAGGGTGAAAATGAATTATTTGCATATTTAGCAGCAGTGCATTGTGGGTAACCACACATGTTCACTTATAGCTGAATTATTGCAGATTTCCTTCTGTTTTAGGAAGGCAAATTACACCAAGCTTTGCTTTTTTTAGTAGGAGGTCTTTTTGGTCCCTTTTATCTCCCTATACATTCCGAGTGGTTTGGGTCACCCTGAGCTGCTTGGTTACTCTGTTGTACTGGTCCAAGCCCTAGCTCATACAGCCGTATCAATCCCTGCCATTTACTGATGAGGACCAAAAGTCTGAAACAGGCTGTCTACCTGTGGGGTTGATATGACTGTGTAAAATTTAAAGCTTAATGTTTGCTATACACCGGCAGCTTTGGATGCTTGCTTGGCTTACCAAGGGGGAAAAGGGGTAATTTGCATATTTAGTAGCAGTGTACTGTGGGTAACCACAAATGTTCACTTATAGCTGAATTATTGCAGATTTCCTTCTGTTTTAAAAAGGCAAATTACAGCAATACAGTGTGCGGCATTGCAGGAAGTGATGACAGTGGAACGCATGATGGAACACGGAAAAGGTGAGTCATCCCCGCCCGCTGCCTCTTACTAATAGTGGTGGCTGCTACTGTGCTTAAGCTGGAGGGGAAGTGCACATGGGGGACCCAGGTGAGGGGGGGTCCAACCCCCCTCCCCGCCGCTGTGCCCAATACCCCCTTCCTGCCCTCTACCCTCTTATGCGGCGTATGCTACGCCGCGGGTCGGCTAGTAGCTTTATGTTCTACTAAGGTTCATGTAGAAGGAGTGCCTCTACAATATCAAGACTATTCTGATGTTTTTTGTCCTCGGGCAGTAGATCAATTACCCCCTCATAGACCTTTTGACTGCCCAATTGATTTGAAACCAGGAACCATGCCTCCTAGGGGCCACCTATATAACCTCTCCCACCCGGAAAAACTGGCCATGGATGATTATATTCAGGAGAATCTACAGAAGGGTTTCATCCGCCCTTCGAGATCTTCTGTGCGAGCGGGATTCTTTTTTGTTCAAAAAAAAAAGACGGAGGTTTGCGCCCCTGTATTGACTACAGGGGTCTAAATAAGATCATGATTAAGAATCGTTATCCACTGCCGCTAATCGATGATCTGTTTACACAAGTTTCCGAGTCTTCTGTATTTACAAAATTAGATCTGAGAGGGGCCTATAATTTGATTCGTATTAGGGAAGAGGACGAATGGAAGACGGCATTCAACACTCCCAAGGGGCATTACGAATACTTGGTGATGCCTTTTGGGTTGTGTAACGCTCCTGCAATCTTTCAGGAGTTTGTTAACAAGATCTTTAGGGAGGTACTGAGTCACTTCGTAATTGTATATCTAGATGATATCTTGATATTTTCTAAAAATCTCACTGAACATTGCCAACATGTTAAGTATGTGCTACAAAAACTCAGGGAGAATCAATTATTTGCAAAATTAGAAAAATGTGTTTTCGAGGCAAAGGAGATTGCCTTTCTTGGATACATTATCTCCACGACAGTGTTGTCTATGGATCCCAAGAAGGTCTCTGCTGTGAGGGATTGGCCACAACCATCTGGGCTTAAAGCACTACAGAGTTTCCTGGGATTCGCGAACTATTATAGGAAATGTATCAAGGGTTTCTCTTCTGTGGTAACTCCACTTACTAATTTGACGAAAAAAGGGGCTGATGCCACTCATTGGTCAGAGGAAGCATGTGCGGCATTTTCCTCTCTGAAGGAGGCATTCGGTTCTGCTCCTATACTACGTCATGTAGATGTTGCTTATCCATTCATAGTGGAGGTGGATGCCTCGGAGGTTGGAGTTGGAGCAGTGTTGTCTCAACGTTCAGGACTTCAAAACAAGCTTCATCCCTGTGCTTTTTTTTCTAGGAAGTTTCTCCTGCCCAGAGGAATTATGATGTTGGAAACAGGGAATTGTTGGCCATCAAGCTTGCTTTTGAGGAGTGGTGCCACTGGTTGGAGGGGGCAGAGCATGTAATAACTGTGTACACGGATCATAAAAATTTACAGTACATTGAAAAAGCTAAAAGACTCACCCCCAGACAGGCTAGATGGGCTCTCTTTTTCTCCTGTTTTAATTTTATAATTGTATTTACACCAGGGAGTAAGAACGTTAAAGCAGACGCTCTTTCACGTTGTTTCGAGTCTGAAACAGCCCCATCTCCTTCTCCAGAAAGTATTCTGTCCAAAGAGATCATCCTGGCCGCCACCGAAATAGTTGAAGATCTTGCTAGCCTTCTAAGTCCTTTTCAATTAGAAGTTCCAGAAGGGAAACCGGAAGGGGTTCTGTATGTTCCTTGTCAGTTGCGTCCCAAAGTTCTGCAATTGTTTCATGGACATAAGGATGCCGGACATCCTGGCATTACCAGAACCCAAGAGTTTTTATGTAGATCTATCTGGTTGCCATCATTTCAACCTGATTACAAGGAATTTGTTAAAGCTTGTACTGTCTGTGCTAGGAGCAAACCCTCCCGACAGGCTCCAGCCGGAACTTTACAGTCTCTGCCCTCCCCTCAGGAGCCATGGACGCACATTTCCATGGACTTTGTGGGAGAACTTCCTGTTTCCAATGGAAAGACTGTCATATGGGTAGTCACAGACAGATTCAGTAAGATGGCCCATTTGAGTGGTCTCCCTATTGCTCAAGAATTAGCTAATCTTTTTGTTCAAAATATTTTCAAATTACCCGGCATTCCGGAAAACGTCGTCTCGGACAGAGAGGTCCAATTTGTCTCGAGATTCTGGTGAGTTTCTGTAAGAGGATGGGTATGTCATTGTTTTTTTCGTCGGGTTACCACCCGCAGACCAACGGTCAGACGGAAAGGATCAATCAGTCCTTGGAACAGTTCCTGAGATGTTATGTGGCGGATGCCCAACACCAGTGGGCAGAGTTTCTACCATTTGCAGAGTTCGCACATAATAATCTCAGGAATGAGTCCTCTGGGTGTGCGCCTTTTCAAATAGTCAATGGGAAGTTTCCCAAGTTTTCTCCCTTGCCCGTGACGGCCTCTCCGTTCCCTGTTCTGGAGAAGTGGCAGAAATCTTTTAAAAGGATTTGGGCTAATGTCAGAGAGAATTTGAAAAAGGCTTTTTGCATACAGAAGAGGCAGGCAGATAAGAGACGATCTGCGGAGTGGGAGTTTAAACCAGGAGACAAAGTTTGGGTATCAACTCGACATATAGCTCTGAGACAGCCGTCCGCGAAACTGGGGCCCAGGTATATTGGACCATATCCAATTTCCGAAAGGGTTAATCGCGTTACTTACAAAGTAATTTTACCTCCTTCTCTAAAGGTGGGGAGAGCTTTTTATGTGTCACTCTTGAAGCCGGCTGTTCAGGTGGATTCCTCCCCTCCTCACCTTTCATAGTTAATGGTGAACCTGAATGGGAGGTTGAGGAGATTTTAGACTCCAGTCGAGTTCGTGGTTCACTGCAGTATTTGGTGCATTGGAGAAGAAATTGCATTGCATTTCTTGAGGAAAGATCCTGGGTTGCAGCAGGTGATTTACATGCAGATAATATTAGAAAACGGTTCCATAAGCTTCATCCTGACAGGCCAGGTGGGACGTGTCCGGAGTCCACGTCTAGAGGGAGGGGTACTGTAATGAAAATTCCACGACGCCGGACGGATTTCGGAAATATGGTCGCATCCATTCCGGCAGGCGGACCTTCCAATGTGGAATGCGGAAATTTGTCCGCCGCGCAAGACCTTCCGGGCGCACCGCGCCAAACTCACCGGCGTGCTGCTCACCAGGGCTCTGCCATCTTGCCTCTAATGGGTGCGCGCGCACGCCAGTCACGCCTTTATACCCCTAGAAAGCGTGTCAGCTGACCTGGAGGTCAGCTGACATTTTTAGCCTGCTTTGATTGGTTGCTGCTTGGGGTGGGGACTTCTCTCCCAGGCAGTATTTAAGGAAGTGCTTTTCAATTGCACTTCGTCTGTGTTTGCGATACCCTGTGTCAGCACTCAGACCTAGTCAGTTCCCGTGTGATAATCCGGCAGGACCCTGGCTCTTGTCACACCTAGCTAGCTTTGTATTTGATATTGCGTTATATACTGGTTTATCGCCAATATATACGCATATTGAACCATATTGATTTATTGTGTATGACTCTGTGCCGGTCTTGACTATCCTTCCGTTTCCTGATTCTGTGCTTCTCCAGCCCGTACCGTTATCGACTATTGGCTTGGTTTCTGACTATTCTCTTGTCTAACGTTTCTGTACTGTTGCCGCCTGATCTGTTGCCGAACCTCATTTTGTCTGACCTTTCTCCCTTCAGTGGAACGTCCCCCAGTGTAGGGTCTCTATCAGAGGCTTGCCTCTCTGAGACGCCCTCCCCTAGCAAACCATTACTGCTAGAGGCCGAGACTCCTCCACTGCTTCCCTTGGAGGATCTCACACACGGGGTTCCCATTCAGAGGTAACCACACCTCTGAGGAATTACAGTGTGGTGGACATTTCCACAAACTTGTGAATTTACACTGTATTGTATCTTGCTACATTTGTTTCTTGTGTCTACTACCTTTTGATCAGCCCGCATTATTAGCAATTCCGCAGATTGCTATATAATCGGGCAAATTCTTGTATTATTAGTGATTCTGCGGATCACTAATAATCAAGGTTCTCAGTGTGACACTGATCTTTGATAGATCGTTACAGCAGCTTTAGGAGATCAGGGAAAGAGCTATGCACCCAATCTCCTAAAGCAGCTTTGCGCTTGCACATCCTTGCAAGCAGGCATAGCAGCATGATTGAATACATAGGGAGAGCGGCTCCAGCGGCTCATTGCACAGCCGTACTAGCAGAACCAGCAGCAGCGATTGAATGGAAGGGGAGAGTGGCTAATTGCGCAGCCATGACTGCAATGACACCTGTCTCCCCGAATGCCTGGCTGAAGGGTAGAGAGTGTGGGGCCCTTTGGAACAGGGTGTGAGTTTGCACAGGCATGGCAGTTACGGATAAGGGGAAAAGAGGACTAAACCATATGTCATGTAGTTTACTATACCTGACAAGTCTCCTCTATATAGATTTTTAGTTACAGAAGGTCCGTCAACGATAGTGCAGCGACTGACTCTGACAGGCTACAGAGTCATATACAGTAGATGTTTAATGGATCATGCATTAAAATGAAACCAGGACACTCCCAGTGACAGGGAGTGCGATTGAGGACGCACCCATCCAGGGCTATGCAGGCAAATAAGCACAAAAGTAAAATACAGGTGTAACCCGATTTATCCGTTACCACCAGGCACCCGTCTGAGTGGAATCCACCGGACACTGACTCAAATGAAATTATCAAAGATGTATTCATGACCCAACAGTGGTCACTGTATAGATGAATCAACCAAATACACTTCAATGTCACAATACACTTTCCTTGCACATCAAAGGTCAAATAATACAATATCCTGGTCTTCAAAGCCAGTAAAAACACACACCAGTAAAAGCTGCGGAATAAAAAAGGTTAGTTACAAATTATTTGAGCTACAAAGGTCATTTTTGTACAACAATCCACTTTACAGCATATGTAACACACAGTACCGTTGTTGGGCGTGGGCTGGGGGAAAGGGGCTGGTCTACTGAGCAATTCAGTTCAGTTCCTAAACAGTTCTCAGTCCCTTCTAACCAAGTCCAAGCTATATTGCTCAGCAAAACCTTGGGGATTTCACAATTTCGCTGGTTGGTCCTGAATAGGACATTCAACTTGTTTACAGATCTGTTAGGCTCTTTACTCTTTGTATTGTAACACTCAATGCACTCTATCTCCAATACCTCCCCTTAGGATAAGGCCTCCCAAAATGATAAAAAAAATCAAATATAAATCAAATAATCAGAAAGAGTTAGAACAAAATAAAAGTAAATAAAATAAAATATAAAGTGACCGATGCACCCCTCTATACCATTAATATCACCCTCCTACAATATAACTTTGTTTAATTGCACTTTGACTTCAAAGCCGAATAAACTCTAATTTAGAGCGGATGCAAAACTTGTACTCCAACTTAGTTGACTTTGTATTTTGATCAGGTATCACCTGGTTTCTCCTGCAGCACACTTTAGTATGACAAGATGCAACTCCTCTTCCACTTATCTTCTTCAATACTGTCAGGTTCTCCCTAAATCTCAAACTGTCTGTAATTCTGCAGAACACATCAACAGTTGAAGAACTTATAACTTTAACTTCTGATTTAAAACAGACTTGACAGGAACAATATCTCTGTATATACCAGGACTTAAAGAGACTCTGTAAAATTAAAAAACGCCCCTGGGGGGTACTCACCTTGGGTGGGGGAAGCCTCGGGATCCTAATGAGGCTTCCCACGCCGTCCTCTGTCCCACGGGGGCCTCGCTGCAGCCCTCCGAACAGCCGGCGACAGACCCGACTGTGACTTCACTATTTACCTTTGCAGGCTCCAGCAGGGATGCTGTGGCTGCTGTCGGCTCCGAAGTAGACGGAAATACCCGATCTCAGTCGGGTCCGCTCTACTGCGCAGGCGCCGGAAACTTGCGCCTGCGCAGTAGAGTGGATCCGACGGCGATCGGGTATTTCCGCCTACTTCGGAGCCGACAGCCGTCAGAGCGCTTGCGCTGGAGCTGGGAAGGTAAATAATGACGTCACCGCTGTACAGAGGACTGCAGCGAGAACCCCGAGGGACGGAGGACGGCGTGGGAAGCCTCCTTAGGATCCTGAGGCTTCCCCCACCGGAGGTGAATACCCCCCAGGGGACGTTTTCACGTTACAGTTCCTCTTTAATGCAAAGCGGTGGCTGAGTCAGCTATACGGGGACTTTAGGGAGGTTACTAATGTCTTTCAGCAGCAGCAAGGACTGAACAGACCCTGTGGCTTGTAGTTGGCACTCAGGCCTGTACTCATCTGTCTGTTGCCTCCGGCCTAGCTTGGGTCTGGGCAGGGTCTGCCGCCTCCGGCCACCGGTCGCTGTCCAACCGGCTGCTGCTGTCCTTACTTGCTCTGCGCTGGTCACTGTATGGCCGCCGGGTCCCCTCTCACTCTTTGGGTAACTGCTACGGCCTTTCTCTCTGTCCACCTCCTTCCTGCTCCGCACAGCTAGCTCTCTCTCTCACTCCCAGGCGCTCCCATGACACTGGCAGCAGCTGGGGCAGGAGGTCTGGAGGCACACAGATGCAGATACCATCATGGCAATGGCAGGGATCCTGATATGACTGCTTCTTGGATGGGGAAGGGGAGGTCTGCATGGGTTTGAGGTGGATCTTTGCATACCATGCAGCGGTGTCAGTGGAGTCCCAATGTGTAGATCATAGCCATGTGGGTGGACGCCATAGCTTAAACAGGAGTATCATTGTAGCTGATTCTCTGGTCTGGAGAGTGGCAGCATGGGAGGTGGGAATTTTCTAGGCAGCAGGTAGTACTTCTGAGCAAGAGTGAAGCAGTGAAGTGCCTGCCTGGGCCCGTGGCCGCAAACACATAGGTGGCGACTGCTCAGCTGATCAGACCTCGTGATGTTTCTCAGGTTAGCCTCTGGCGTTGCAAGCTTTGTGCTCTGGCAGCCACATAGTGTGACTGCATAGATGCAGGGAGCAGTGTTCGGCTCTGGTGCCTAGCAGTTGAGGCAGGGGCGCTTCTAGCCTTTTTGTCACTCCAGGCAAGAAAACCTGTGGTGCCCCCCCTCCCCCCCCCATCTGCCTTTTGGTTGACAATCTATGGCGCCCCCCCCATACATACATGATCACACACACATGAAATGCAGATAACATGTCCCTCACAGATCAAATGCAGATAACTACAACAACTAACATCTGTAAAGCACTTTTCTCCCATAGGACTCAAAGTGCATAAGCATGAATCAGACCAGTAATTGTATGATTGGTAAATTGTGGTACAGATGAAGAATTCTATAAGTCTGCAAATGCCAGGATAAACAAGTGGCTTTTCAGTCTGGATTTGAATATCTCCTGGTATGGAGCTGTCTTTACTGGGTGTGGTAGGGAGTTCCAAAGGGTAGGGGCAGCATGACAGAAAGCTCTGGCTCCAGGTTCTGAGGTGCACTCTGGGAATGACCAAGTTTATGTGTTAGGTTAGGTTGTGAGGTGCGGAGCAAATTTCATCAGCAAGGCCTTCATGTATCCAGGGCCCAAATTGTGTAGGGATTTAAATGTTTAAATTGAGCATTCTCCATTTTACAGGTAGCCAGTGCAGGGAGTGATGAATCTGTGTAATGTGACAGTGGCGAGGCTGATTTGTTAGCAATCTGGCAACAACATTCTATACTAGTTGCATGTGGTCCCCCACAGATCAAATGCATATATTATGCCCCGTCCCATAGATAATATGCAGACAACTTGCCCCCCACAGATCTAAAGAGGATATCATGCACATCATGGTAACTGACAGTATATACATTGGCAAAAAAGGAGTTAAGGACACCACTTGAACTTTACTAAAGTAAACAGTAGCCCCTTCTTTGCCAATGTTTGTCCTGGAGTGCAAATACTAAAAAGTCCCTCTGTTTGGAAGGGCTAACTTCCTGCATTGTTTACCCCCCCCCCCCCCCTCTGACTGAACGTGAGTGAGTGTAGAATGCCCTGTCCACTCCACTCTCCCTGTATGTGAGCTCTTCCACCTGCCTGTGCACAACAATAACTGCTGAAAGTGTTCAGTGATGCTTCTGAAGGATGCATTGCCAGAACGTCGGGAAGTTCCTCAGAACGGCACATAGTGATTATGAACTGCGCAGGCATGAGTTTCAGACAGCATCTGTGCAGAAAGTACCCATGAACAAGCGCTTGCTTTCACTGTGTTCGCACAGTTCATAAATGTACCTGCACAGTTCTGGCATGCAGTGACAACGGAAAATTGTATACTTACCTAACGGTAATTTGCCTTTCCCGATGCCTACATGTCAACACCTGTGGGTAGATGCCCCGCCCACTCTACCCCGGAGGACCAATCTATAAAAAGTCTGAAATGAGCCACCTCCCTAGTCTTATGTGGACCTCGGACTCGCCGAAGTTGAAGGGAGGGAATCCCAGTGTTGACATGTAGGCATCGGGAAAGGAAAATTACCGTTAGGTAAGTATACAATTTTCCGTTTTCCCTATGCCTCCATGTCAACACCTGTGGGATGTAACTAGAAATTTGAAGAAGGGAGGGAGACTGTATACTTTGTGCAGATAAAACAAAATTCTTTAATTTAAGAAGGTTGTCCAGTTAATACAACTTTCCCAAAGTTAAGTGAAGAATTGGCCGCCATATCCACTCTATAGTGCTGCATGAATGTATTTATCGTGGTCCAACTAGCCGCCTGGCAGATGGTATCTGCTGAAACCCTGTTCATGGCTGCCCAGGAAGTAGAAATGCTTCTCGTCGAATGCGCCGTAAGTTGCCCGGGAGGCTCCAGGTTGAGAGACTTGTAACAGTCCTGAATTATTCTTACGAGCCAGGAGGAGATTGTTCTAGTGGTGGCGGCCTGCCCCCTTCTATATCCGAATGGAATTATCCATAATCTATCCGACTTGCGAATATCTTTTGTCATATCCATGTATGTTTTCAATGCTTGAGCTACATCCAATGGATGAATTGTCTCTGATGCTGGATCTGTTAAAGTGGGTAACGTCCAGTCTTGGTTCAGATGATATGTAGAAGCGACCTTTGGTATGAATTGTTGTATTGGTCTTAACACTACCCTATCTGGGTAGAAAGTTAAGTAAGGTTCTGTAGAGCCTAAGGCTTGGAGTTCAGAGACTCTTCTGGCGGAAGAAACTGCGACCAGAAATACAGTCTTTAATGTCAAGTTCCATAATGTACATTTGTCTAATGGATGGTACGGTGTTCTAGATAATGCTTCCAGCACTAGAGAAAGGTCCCACTTGGGAAACATCGCTTTTCTAGGAGGTTTTATCTTCAAGACTCCTTTTATGAACTGCTTCACTACCGGAAGTGAAGCCCAAATTGTTCCTGTGAAAGCTGACAAAGCTGAGATCTGTCCCTTTATCGAGTAGTAGCTTAAACCCTTCTCTACTCCTGTCTGTAAAAATCCCAGAATATGCTGTTGTTCTGGTTTTGAGGGATCAAAGTTCTGTAGTGTGGCGTATTCTTTGAACTTCTGCCAAATATTGTTATATTTGGTGTTGGTACTGTGTTTTCTTGATTTCATAATTGTGCCAATGACAGCTTCTGAGTATCCCAGACCTCTTAGCCTTTGCCCTTCAGCTTCCAGGCCATCAGCCTTAGACTGTGTGGGTTGGGATGAAAAATCACTCCTTGGTTCAGTAGGTCTGATCTGTCCGGCAATGGTATTGGAGCCTGAGTCCTCATCTCCCAAAGTAGTGGAAACCATGGCCGTCGTGGCCAGTGAGGTATGATCGCTATTAGCGAAACCTTCTCTCTCAACAACCTCACCAAGATGCGGTGTATCATAGGTGTTGGTGGATATACATAGCCAAGTGTGAAGTCCCACTGGGTTGTAATTGCATCCACTGCCTCCGACTGATGACATCGGTACCTGGAATAGAATCGGCTGCATTTCCTGTTGTAAGGTGTTGCCATCAAGTCCAGGACTGGATTCCCCAACTTCTTGCATATCATCTGAAACACTTCCTGATTCAGACTCCACTCGTTGTTGTCGAGTGTATGGCGACTTAGATAATCTGCCTTCAGATTCTGTTGGCCCGGAATATATGAGGCAGTGATGTTCCATAGATTCTGTTCTGCAAATTGAAATATCTTGGAAACTTCCTGAAGCAGAGCGAGACTCCTTGTGCCGCCCTGTCTCCGGACATATGAAACAGCTGTCTTGTTGTCCATCATCAATAAGACGCTCTTCCCCTGTATGAGGTGCTGGAAACTGAGTAATGCCATATATGCTGCCCTGATTTCTAGAATGTTGGCGGGCATATTGCCTTGTTCTGTGCCCCAAGTCCCTTGGGCTGTTAAATGTCCATAGTGGGCTCCCCACCCTGTGCAACTCGCGTCGGTAGTTATGATCAGGGGATGATCTGATTGAAGCTGATGGTGCTTCTCCAGATTTTCTGTATTCATCCACCATTTCAGGCTGTTCTTCATCAACCCTGTCACTTCTATCCACTGGTGCATACTTGAGTTGTCCCATTGTCTGAGAAAGCCCCATTGGAAGGGTCTGGAGTGCCAGTGGGCCCATCTCACCATCAGAAAGGTTGATGAAAACGTTCCTAGAATGCTGAGACACTGTCTGGCCTGAAGATGACTTGCTGAATGAATCTGACGAACTCTGCTGATCACAGAGTGAATCTTGTCTGTTGGGAGTCTTATTACATTGTCCGCTGTCTGTATCTGTGCTCCAAGATATATCAAATTCTGCGTAGGAGTCAGCTTGCTCTTCTCTAGGTTTACTATCCACCCGAAGGTTTGAAGTGTAGACATTAGAATCTGTTTGTGTTCCTCTAGAGTCCGGACATCTTCTGCTAGGAGCAGTAGGTCGTCTAGGTAGTGGTATACCCTCAGGTTCCTTAGCCGCAGCAATTCCACTACTGCGACTAATACCTTCGTAAAGGTTCTGGGTGCTGTGGCAATTCCGAAGGGTAGGCAGGTAAATTGAAGATGTGTCTGATCTATTGCAAATCGTAGATATTTCTGGAATTGTCTGTGTATCGGGATATGCAAGTATGCATCCTCCAGATCCAGGGAAAGCATATAGTCGCATCTCCTTATAGCCTGAGTTACTGTCTGAAGGGTCTCCATCTTGAATTTCTGTACCCTTATATTGCTGTTTAATTCTCTCAAGTCTAGGACTGGCCTCCAGTCTCCTGTCTTCTTTAGAACGAAGAATAATTGGGAGTAGATTCCCCTTCCTCTGTCTCTTTGCGGTACTGGTGTTACTGCTTCCTTCTGTAATAGGGTGTTTACGTATTCGTATAGAATCCTCCTTTTCTCTGAGTTCTTGGGAGTTCTTGTGTGGATAAAAAAATCTGGAGGAGGACTGCTCTTGAACTTCCAACGGTGTCCGTAAGTCACAGTGTTGGCTACCCACTTGTTGTGAACGTGTTCCGTCCAAATTTGACTGAAAGCCTGGAGCCTTCCGCCAACTGGCCAAATCTGGGCGGACACCTCCTCAAAAGGGCTTTTGTTGACCTGAGGAAACATTAGAAGTCTTCTGTTTGGTTAGCCTCTGTAGGTTGTTCTGAGAACTCTGCCAGTTTCTCTTATAATCCCTTCCTGGTTTATAGGACCTGGCATTCTTGAATCGATTCTGTTGGAATTTCGCATTCTGCTGTGGATTCTGTCTTCTAGACTTCCTTTCTTGGGGAATTAACCCAGATCTTCCGCCTGTGACTCTCTTTATAGCAGAATCCATTTCCTCTCCGAAGAGATGCTTGCCGTCGAAAGGTATCTTACACCAGTCTTGGCGTGACGCTAAGTCAGCTGACCATCCTCTCAACCACAACGCTCTCTTAGCGACGACCGAGAATATCATGTTTCTGGCTGAACATCTAACGATGTCTACCGCAGCCTCTCCTATAAAGTCTGCTGTGATTTTGAAATCCTGTAGTGCAGAAAGAATAGCTTCCCTGTCTGTACCTGCTAGTATAGCATCCTCTATGTTAAGAGTCCAGGCGTGCAGAGCCTTTGCCACCGCAGTCAGTGCCACTGCCGGTCTGACCGTACCTCCTGAAGTTGTATAAATCTTCTTTAGTTCACTATCAACCTTCCTCTCCAAGGGATCCTTAAAATTCGTGGAGTTCTCTCTGGGTAGGGTCATATGACGTGCTAATCTGACTACTGATGCGTCAACTGACGGTGAATTGTCCAGATCCTTTACTTCTTCCTCACCAAGTGGATATAGCTTAGAAAATCTATTCCCTAAGGGAGGCTTCTTCTCTACTCTTTCCCATTCTTCTTTAATTATGCCCTTGATTTCTTCCATAAATGGAAACGGTATCGTCTTCTTCTTAAGGTGTGTGTAATACTCTCTTCTCTTCTTTCCCTTGTCATCCACCTGTTCCTCCTCATCCTCCCATTCTAATGCTTCGCGCACTGCTCTGACGTACGGTTGTACAAGTGCGAAATCGAATCCTACCGCCAATTGATCTGGTTCGGGTTCAACTCTTTGCTGCGATACTGCATTGTCAGTAGATGTTCCTTCTCCAGGAGGAAGTGACTCTAAATATTCTTTCATGGAGTCCTGAACCGCCTGCCTTATCATCTCAGAAACATCCATTGGCTGTTGCTGTGGCTCTGTAGGCATCTCTCCAAAACATTTCCTACATACAAGTTTTCCGGGTATAACTTCGTTTCCGCATGCCCAGCATTTCTTAGGGATCTGGTAAGAGGTCACATGCTCGTGTATAGGTGATCTGCTCCTTTCCCGACTCCGGCTGGCTGAAGTATGCCTTTTGGAATCCGACCTCTCCTTGGAAGACTTCTTCTTGTGTTTCTTGTGTCTGTAACAAGAATACTGTAATTAGTCTTCAGCTCCTTTAGGTGTTTAAAAGAACCTACCTCAAAAGCCCCTACCTCTCAACCTGTTGCTGGTCTATAGATGGCGCTTGTGGATCCATAGGGCAGCCAAATGAGGCTGTAGAAATGAAAGAAAGTAAGAGATAAGAAGAGTGTACCAGACAAATCACAATCAAAATCTGCGGCTCCTGCATTATACTTAAAACCACCTACGTTGTAAGTATAAGTAATCGTATGTGTCCGGGATGTGAGTCAGGGAGCCCCAGCAGCGTGACTGTCCGCATCGGAGATCAGCGCTGTCTAAACCCTGCGCCGTCTCTTATGGAGGAATAGCTCCGCCCCCTGCTGGCGTCATAGCTACCCAGCGTCCTCATCGTCTGGAACGCAGAGCTCCGGCAGCCTCCATACTATGCTGAGGCGCACGCCAACCCGGACCGGAAGTGCTCTGCACGCCGAGGACGCTGGTTACCCGTAGTACACAGAGGGGAGCGACAGAGTGGAAAAGGATCCAGGCGCAAAGAATACACGCATTTAGCGTGAAAACCCGGAGCTTACAGGAGCAATCCTCCTCGGTGCCACACCGATACCCCCAAGACCAGCAGAGTGGGGTAAGCCTATAGGTTAATTTATAACCTTTCTGCATCGCTAGGCGAGCCAACCTAGCGGGGAGCTGGAAGAGCCAGCTGAGGTAGGGGAAAAAAAAAAAAATTATCGGCACAAAGGCCCAGGTGATCTCCGAGGCGAGTACGAGGACAAAAAAAAGACTAGGGAGGTGGCTCATTTCAGACTTTTTATAGATTGGTCCTCCGGGGTAGAGTGGGCGGGGCATCTACCCACAGGTGTTGACATGGAGGCATAGGGAAACTGGGGAGGGACAGGGTATCCCAACAACAACAAGAAGCACTATCAGCACACTCAGGAGGCAGTTATCTAGCCCACCATGGGCTTCGTTCATTGTTCAGGTGTCTCAATATTTTCTGGTGTACTTCAATATTTTAACATGTGGATCAGGGGAGGGAGGGGTTAACCGGGTGCAACATGACAACCACTGCTGGGGGAGGGGCTCAGAGGTAATTATTGTTTAGCCCCACCAGTTAACAATTCCCATTCACATAAATAAAAATACATAGCTTCATAAAAAGCCAGAGCTTTGCATGCTCTGCCCAATAATCCTCAATACCACAGTAGCAGCAATTGTACAGTAGGGTGCATAGTGAGACACATACTAATGTGCCCAAACGTCCCTGCAGGCTGGACAGCTAGGGAGGGAGGAATAGAGCCTGCAAGTATGTGCTGTTGTCTGTGAAGAGCAGAAATGTGTAGGCGGTGACAGGGAGGAACATCAGAGGTGAGACGAGCCTCAGACTGGAGCTCAGGAGCTGGGAGCACATCAGTAGTGCCGTGTGTTATTCACTGTGCCACTCTGCTATATACACAGCTGCTGCCTCCCCATTGCTTTTCCTGCAGGCTGTATATCTTACGAGATCCTGCAGCTGATTCCTCCTCTCCGGGGCAGACTGGACGGCTGATCTGATAGTAACCTCTTTCAGGCAGCAGTTTTCAGAGTCAATGAGCGCCTGACCCCCGAATACACACATTTCCCACACTCCCACACGCTCTTGATGACTCAGGCAGGGCGAGTTGGCTGGGGCTGCACTGCGAATTATGTCCCAAGCACTTTCTTCTTGCCAAGTTGCCATTACAATAAGCGGGCACGCCAGGCAGCCAAAGGAGGTCAGATCATAGCCTTACTCAGCACCTGCTACTCCGAACCTCTGTGTGGTGGGGGGCGGAGCAATATCACATAGTTTTCTATTGGCCCAGAGGGAAGGGGTAGGCGGGGCAGAGCAAATTTGCTCTGTATCTATTGGTGGGTAGTGGGAGAAGGCGCTGCTATGACAGCGTTTTGGATGCCAACGTGATTGTGTGTCAGGCGCACTACAAGATCCAGCAGCCACCACGCTCTGACAGTGAATGGCGCTCTAGGCAGCGGTTTGGACTGCCTTTGCCTTTGGGCGCCCCTGAGTTGAGGCTGGAAACCTGCTGTGGCTGGGACAGTGGCGATGGTGACTGGTCAACACGTTAAGTGGTTAAAGGAATACTGTAGGGGGGTTGGGGGAAAATTAGTTGAACTTACCCGGGGCTTCTAATGGTCCCCCGCAGAGGTCCTGTGCCTGCGCATTGCCGTATCCTTCCTCCCACTGATATCACCAGGAGCGCAATGCGCAAGGACAGACCATACTGTGCCTGCGCAGTACGTTCCTGGTGACATCAGCAGGAGCAAGGACACGGCAACGCAGGTGCAGTGGTTTTCAGAGTTTAAAGTCTGAAAGCCCAGAAGTGAACCGGAGGCAGGGCCGGAGCATCGGTGAGCGGCTGCGCGGGCACAGGATGTCTGCGGGGGAGCATTAGAAGCCCCGGGTAAGTTCAACTCATTTTTCCCCGACCCCCCCACAGTATTCCTTAAAGTAGCATCGACATTTATTAACTACTTGCCAACTGCTCCACGCCAATTTGGTGTGATAAAAAGCGTGTATAGTGCTGCGATCTAGCGCAGCTCTGTACAAGGAACTGCCTTGTCACATAACTGTCCCTCCGAGCGGCTCACAATCTAATACCTATCATAGGCAGACCATGGGCTTGATTCACAAAAGAGTGCTAACTGTTAGCACGGCGCGCGCTCGCGAATTTTTGCGCGAAACGATAACGTTTTCGCGCGCAAACGCGAATTTTACTGCGAAATCGATATCGTTTTTGCGCGAAAATTCGCGTTTGCGCGCGAAAACGTTATCGTTTAGCGTGAAAATTCGCGATCGTGCGCAATGCGAAAATTTGCGCGAAAACGGCCGTGCTAACAGTTAGCACTCTTTTGTGAATCAAGCCCCATGTATGTATTGTGTAGTGTATGTAACGTAGTCTAGGGCTAATTTGGGGGGGGGGGGAGGTAGAGGGGGGAATAAAAGAAATCGGGGGGGTGGGGGTTATTTTAAAAATGATCATTTTTAAATAATAGAAAAATAAATACGAATCACAGCAGCAATCAAATACCACCAAAGTAAGCTCTATTTTTGAGAAGAAAAGGAGGTAATTAATTTGGGTGCAAAGTTGTATAACCGAGCAATAAACCGTTAAAGTTGTAAAGTGCTGAACTGTAAAAAATCGCCTTGTCACTAGGGGGGTATAAACCTCAAGGTTGGTGATTCAAGTTGTGCAGCCACATCTGCATAAATTAAATAAATCATCTCCCTACTTAAACGGAATTCCATAATCACCTCCACATCTGTAAAATCATCCAACACTTTACGTGGTCTGGAAGCGCACCTTGAGATGATATACACTTGTCATCTCTGCCTCCTTCTCCGTAAAATAGACATACACTCCAGCAAACACAACGCAAAGGCTCCATCCTACAAGTCATTGGGGATGTGAACATTTTCACCTGCTATTTGTAGGGGGGAAAAAAATCCTTAATTAAGACTGTCCACACACTTTCCAGTTAAAAATTGTGCAAGAAAATAGGTATTTTTTTTACCGCACATTTACCGCGTATTTACCTCATATGGTAATTTAGGATAACTACCTTCATTATCGCATGTGGTAAATCATTGTGAACCTTTGTGTGTGCCCCCATCATCTTGGCTCTGTGATGTTTTTCTTAGCCAGCCCACTCACAGAATAAATTGGTAGGCTGAGTGTTGTGCTCTCACCTGTAGTATGTCTTCTTAGTTGCAGCTGAACTGGACAACACAGGATTCTGTCATCAATCCACCTATGACTTGTTGCAGCTGGACTGCGCCCAGGCAGTTCTGATTTCAATGCACACATATAGCATCATAGGTTTGCTAGCATTTGCAATGAGTGTCATTTCCATCTGCAGTCACCTTCTGTCACTACCCATTGATGCCTTATTATCTGTTCATGTACCTGTTGAAATAAATGTATAAGCATTCAGCTTGGGTGCACAGTGCTTCTTTTTCTACTGCTTCATTGTGACTCTACGACTGTAAGCCCCAAGGTGGCTTGTGGAACCAGGGTACAGTGCATCAGCCCCTTGAGTGTCAGCCATTCTTTGGACTCTTTACCTCTTTGGATTTATAATGTTCTTTGGATTGGCTTGAGCACCAATGCAAGATGCAAGTACTAGTGGAGGAGCAACACCGGCTACACCTGCAACTGGGGTGCTCCCGGGTCCTACTGCAGTACTAGCAGGACGAACTGATTGGCTGATGTACCTGACCAACACCGCACAAGGAACAGATGAATGTAAGGCTCTGGGGGTGAAAGTAGTGGAACAGAAACTCAATCACATATTATAACGTGAAGTGACACTCTTTTGGACTGTGGCCACGTTAAAACGATATGATGATAAGGGAATAGCCGCCAGAGGTTTCAACAATTATAGTGAGGCAGCCGAATACCAATCTGATGCAGACTTTATGAAGATTTGGAAGGAGCAACAGCTGGATAATTCCCTAAAACTCTAGAAAATCGTGCTCAATCGGATAGAGTTGGAGTACAATAAGATCACAACTGAAATTGACAACTGCAAAAAGCAACTTGCTAAACTCACTACTCTACAGCAGTATCAGGAGATCACTAAGAAAATCCATACCAGACTGGCTTCTCTACAAAATATCGAAGCACACAAGTTGCGTAAGTTTTGTAGGGATCAAGACCACTTCGCCAAGGGTCTTATTTTCAATTGGGGCAGCAGAACCTCCAGAGTAGATCTAAAGGAAGGAAGCGGAAAAGAACCAATAGAGGATACTGGACTACGGACTCTGGGTCTGATTCAAGTTCTGTGGGACCATCCTCAAAGAAAGGCACCCCGAAACCAGTTTTGAAAAACACAGAAGGTTAACAGGGGAATAAGAAGTTCCTTTAGTCGAAGGACCCACAGGGGAGGTAGAAAACGTAGGAAAACCCCAAGAAAAAAAAGTAACCTGGAAAAGGAACACCCATGGTAGGGGTAACCACAATGTGTCGACAAGAGGATCTCCAAATCTTAAATCTCTCAGGCGAAGCATTACTGCAAAGTTGCCTAAGTTTATTGCTTAAAAGCCTAAATTTGGCTATTTACACACCCTTTGACAACTTTGGTTTTGTAGTGGATTGGTACCATGCAGTTAGGAAGTTGAATAATTGCCGCCCAGCAGGTCACATGGAACAGGGGGATCACAGACCCAGTGGAGCTAACTGGGCCCTTGGAGTTCTTACCCAGCATGGAATTCACAGTACAAGATTTGGAGAATCTGGAAACCATGTTGTCCCTCTGTAATGAGGGACAAGAGACTGTTCCACCTGATTGTAGGGTGGAAAAGGAGGCGTATCCCACAAGGGAAACTTTTAAACCTTGTAAGTCAATCAGGGATTTCCCAAGTACCCCAGGGTCATCTATTGACAAATTCGACCTATAAGTCCAAAGGCCCTAATCTACCATACAGATAAGCCCAATCTCTCCCCTAATGCTTTGAACTGGTTAAAAAACAATTCCAAGGTGGCGATTAAAAAGGCAGATAAAGGGGGCACCAATAAGCCCCCTTAGGGAATGCACTCACCCAGCCAGATTGACCACTGTGAGATTGGTCAAAAAGATCGCTCATGTTAGAGATAGCGTCATTACCTCTGCTGCGGAGAGCAGCGCGGCTGCAGCTTTCACATCTAACGTCACCACGGCCGCCGCCACGCCGTCGCAGGCATCTATCTCTGCCTCGGGGAGGACAAGTCTCTCAGCAGCTCATCGGGTCAGGTCGGCACGCTCGCGCACGGAGCGTCAGGACCTTTATGGGCTTAGGAGACGGTCAGCTGACTCCAGAACGCTGACATCCACTGCTGATTAGCTAATGTGATCTGGGCGGGATTTTGGAGTTGCCTGCTTGTATTTAAACTTGGGGATGTCAGTAGTTCCTTGTCCGTTGTTGCGAAAAATTCACAGTGAAAGCTCTCAGACCTTATGCAGTTCCATGTGTGTTTTGATCCGGCAGGACCCCCGGGATTTCACACTAGCCTAGGATATATATATATATATATATATATATATTGTATTGATTATCTATCTTGACTCTTTGCCTGTTCCTTGACTCTCCTTGTGCCTAACGATTCTGTACCTCTGCCAATCTGATCTGTTGCCGACCTCTGCTTGTACACTTACTCAGATTTTGCCTAACAATTCTGTACCTCAATCTGCCAGTACTGTTGCCGTCTCTGCTTGTCTGACCACTCTCCCAACAGTGAGCCTTCGCCACTGGGGGTTTTCACCTTTGTAGTATATTTTACTATTTATCTGTATATTGTGCACCAATCACCTGGACATTACATCTATTAAAGTATTCTGACGTCAGTTACGTTCTGAGCTGATCACTGCTGATCATTACAGCTCAGCACATCTCCATCAGCCGGTCGCCGGATCAATGGATGAAGTCGAAGAAACAAATGTCTCATGAAGAAACAAATGTCTCATAGCGTGATACCATTTAAATAAAATCAACGTTGTTATTAAAACTACTCACAAACACGTGAGTATGCATAGCGCTCAGAGTGTTAACGGGCTCTCCCCCGGGAGGGACAGGCTCATTGGATTTCCTCGCTACTGCCGCTGCAGGGACCTCTGTGTGTAGCTTCCTGATCATCTGTTGGCTCCACCTTACACATTTCGTCACACACGTGACTCATCAGGGGCGTCCCTGAGTTACGCGTGTGATGAAATGCGTCGGGTTGAGCCAACGGACGTGCATACCCACATGTTTGAGAGTAGTTTTAATAGTAAAGTTGCCATAATACAAATTCTAACAGTCTACTCAGTAGATCTATCAGCTGTGTAGCTGACTTCTCCACAACGCAACTGATGGTCCCAACCCCATGTATAAGGCAAGAAAGCCCACTTATTAAACCTGACAGGGCACACCTGTGAATTGAAAACCATTTAAGGTGACTACCTCTTGAAGCTCATCAAGAGAATGCCAAGAGTGTGCAAAGCAGTAATCAAAGCAAAAGGTGGCTACTTTGAAGAACATAGAATATGACATATTTTCAGTTGTTTCACACTTTTTGGTTATGTACTATACTCCCACATGTGATAATTCAAAGTTTGGATGCCTTCAGTGTGAATCTACAATGTTCATACTCATGAAAATAAAGAAAACTCTTTGGAAGAGAAGGTGTGTCCAAACTTTTGGTCTGTACTGTATACATATATAATGTACATGTATATATAGCACACGGCTCAAAAAGTTCAGGTCCACTTTAGATTTAGTCCCGCCCCCGCTGACGTCACGCTGCCACCGCCACACTGATTGGCCGCCGGGTCCCCGGAAGAATAGGGGACATGGGGACCCCGGCAACCGAAAATGAATGCAGGTAGGCGGGAGAGAAGCCTAGGTCCCGCTGTGCAGCGCTGATCACGAGCGGGACCCAGAGAGTGTGCGCACTCAGCTGTTTTTCCCAGCCCGACCTGAGCACGGGCTTACCGCTCCTAGCACACAAAGCAGAGCACGTGCTCAGGTATGGATTACCACCAGGGGGGTTAACTTATCTGTACGTTTTTGGGATGTGGGAGGAAACCCTTGCAGATACGGGAAACACATACAGACTCCTTGCAGATGTTGACCTGGCTGGGATTCAAACTGGTGACCCAGTGCTACAAGGCGAGTGCTTTGCACAGTCCTGGGAAACTTCCTAGTGGTGACGTCACCTGCAGCTTTCAGGAGGTCTGCCTCCCTTTATCAGATCATGTGCAAAGCGCGGAGGATTGCAAGTGCACCATTTATTATCAACAAGCTGCCGGTCTGACTCTGTGAATACCAGTCGCACAAGGACACACTCCAGCATCCCTCAGGACTACCGGCCACCGAGATTAACTCCAGCCTTCCACGCTCAGGGTCACATGAGTCCTTCAACTCTTGAAGTTGCATCTATATCCAATGATATCTACTTACTGCTGTCATCTACACATTCTAACGAGACCTTAGTGCAATCTTCCAACTACGGCTAATATTGTATGCACTGACTTTTCGCCAACATTGATTTCCTAATGAGGTGATACTGGGGTGTTTGTGCACACAACATTGAAGATTACCAGCTACTTCTATGAACGACACTAAGCAGTTTTACTTTACTCTGTGCAAGGAGTTTCATATTATTGATCTCCATACGACCACCCAATATTAGGAACTTATGACCTATTACTCAATTTTTGCCCTTTTCTTGATTGCATTGGAATTTTAATGGCAAATTATTTTTATTATCTATTTTTATTTTTTTGACACAATCTTGTGTTTTTTGTATGCATGGTTGATCTGTGTGTTGAGTGAGAGACGACGCTGCTGCGCCATTCATCCATACTAGTTTTTATGTTGAAACTACCTTTTGTGCATGTTTGCTATAATAAATGTGCAATTATATTTTAACAGATTGCTATCCAACCACTTATTGAATATGCAGGCATCCAGCTGTGTTAAGGACCCCCATAAATCAGGTTTCCACACCTCTGGGCTGGTAGAAGCTCATAAAGCGGGTCTTAGCCCAGCTGTTATGACACCATTCCCAGCAGGAATTGTCATGTATGCTCTGGGCTGAGGAGTTCAAAGGACCATCAATCACTCCAGCTGGCAACTATAAACTCCCGGGGAACTGTTACTTATAAGGTAATTCACAAACTGCTATTTTTGTCATATTTCCTGTGTTACAAAGCTGCCAGGTCCTTCAAACTCGCAGTGTGTGTCGGACCTTACCTGGCACCGGTACTGAGAAGATTCCAGAACAATACGGGTTATGGATCGTCAGTGAGAGAGGTCCAAAGTAACCTGCTGATACCCCAGGGTCCTACCCCTCATGTTTGGTATTGTTGTGCTATTGTTTGGTATCGTTGTGTTCTATTAAATCTGCCCTGACCTGTACGGTTCTGGGAGATAGAGCCTATATATAGTTTAGATATGGTTTTCTGTCTCCATGGGAAGGGGGGTGGCTCATTTCAGGTTCCAAGGCGTGTGTGGTCCCCACCCTCACTCCTCCTTACTGTGTCAGCAGTATAACCAGGGCAGAGGACCCAAGATCTATGTCCTCCACTTTGAAACATCATCCAGATTACATAATTGCCAGTTTGAGGACATTGCTGGCATGCGTCTTGTTTTGACTTTGACGCTGAGTCCCCTGACTCTGGAATCAAGGACTCTGTAACCTCCCTTCAATCAGCTTACAGAGGCGAGGAGGGAAGGGACACAGGCGGGGAGTCGCGCTATACAGGAGGCGGGGGAGCAGCGGTGAGTGGCAGGGCAGAGGTAAATAACAGGCTAGCAACAATCTGCATGTCGCTAGCCTGGCGCTTCTTATAATGGGGACAGCAGAGCCGGGGGGAGGGGTTCTGGACGTACTATAAAAGGACACAGAGGCCAGTCATTGTATACACAATATGCATTTGTGTCATAATAGGATTTTACAAACCCACCTCAGATTCTCTTTAAAGAGTTAAATGGAAAAGACTAAAAAATTGTCTTTAATCATTAAATGTTGAAAAGTAAAATAAAAAATGCAGGTAATATTTTCTACAAATATTTTCATGCTTGCCACCTGGACCGATCTCTGCTAAGTTACAGGACACCCCTTGCTTGCCTCCTGGACCGACCGTGGACTGTTACTGGATATCCCTTGCATTCTACTGGAACTGGACAATAAATATAAGTCTACCTTCCTATCGGCCCACTAAACAGTGTGCATGCAGTCTTACATAAACTTTGTCACACACCACCTGGAGCATTGGTTACCTGTCGAATAACTTTGCATTTTCTATGATAGAAGAAGAAAAGCGTCGGCACTACAGTATTTGCGCTGAATTTGAAAGGATATAGCATATAGGCAGCCTCCGTAGAAGCGCAGATTATGCGTGAAACGGCCGTAAGGTTATCTGTGCCCAGCACCCACCGCTACCACACCACCTCAGACAATGGTATGTTCATGCATGTTTACGTTGAATGAATCATTTTGATGCCACAATTTGAAGATACACTGTATTGGATTGTTTACATGTGTTCCACCACACTCTGGATTAAATAGTAATAGAAGCAGTGCCGATTGTCTCCCCCTCCTCTCCTTTATCGAATAACTTTGCATGCAGACTAAAAGGAACCGTTTCATAACTTACATCATCTATTACCTGTTGCATAATACTGCATGTAAACCTGCTTGAACTATTTCATAACCCAGATCAATCATTATCTGTTGAATAACTTTGCATGAAGACTTATCTGAACTGCATCATACCTGGTTTCCTCATTACCTATACTGTTCCTGTGGATTGCTTGATCCCTCTCTTGTACTGGATAATCTACAGTCGCTATCTCTGCTACTACTGACACTCGACGCTGATTGCTTCAGTCCTCTGAATCCAGGTAATAACCTGTGTGATACTGCTGAACTGTTGAACTGTGTTACTAGCCTCCTTAGGGCTCTAACAGATTATTTCTCTTTATAGCAGTTTATATGCCTTGCACGTTAAGACCTGGGGGTAACCGTAGTCAGGAGACAAATAACGTGTCCTGTTCATGCAGGGGCTGGTCTATAGGTGAAGACGTGGGCCGGACTCAGAGCTACGGTAATAGATTGGGGCATAGGGACTGAGTGAGGATACCCTGTCAAGCCTTACAGTACCATTACAAATTATGTGAAAACTTTGGAAATGTATGAATTTCTGCATAAATTGATTTTAAAATGTAATCTGATTTTTATGTAAGTGACAACAATAGCCAATTACAGTCTGCCTAAAGAAAATAATTACATGTTTCTATATTTATCTTAAACACACCTAGTAAACAAATCACAGTGCAGTGCTCGAGAAAAAAGTAATTGCCATAACATCTGGGACCAGGTGGAACGGCACGGAGGGCGCGGACGGCGTCCTCCGTGCCTTACAAAGTCATGCAGGTAGTTAACTTTTTTTACGTTTTGGGGGCAGATTTTGGCCTCGGAAGTCCTTTAATCAGGTTGGTGACAGGACTGTGAATGGCCCATTGCAGAAGTCATGTTTTATTCTGTTTCACCCATTTTCTGGTTGATTAACTTCTATGCTTTGGCCCATTTCCTGATGCACCACCCAAGTTCTCAGAAGCTGCAGCTGGTGAATAGATGCCCTGAGGTTCTCCGTTAAATTGTCTTGATAAACTTGGAATTTAATTATTCCTACTATAATAGCAATCAATACAGTCCATGACGCAGCAAATTGAAACCAAATCATGATGCCCCCACAACCATAATTTACAGTTGAGATGAGGTTTTGATGTAGGTGTGCTGTGCCTCTTTTTCTCCACACGTTGTTTTGTCAGTTTCCTCACAAGTCAACTTTGATATCATGTCTAAAGAATATTTTGACAGTACTGCTGTTGTACGTATAGGTACTCATTTGGAAACATTCAACATGCAGCAATGTTATTTTTTGAATGTACAATGGCTTCCTCTGTGGTATCCTCCGATGAAGTCCACTCTTGCTTATTGTTTTGCTTATTATAGATTCACTAACAGATTTTAGCATATGGCAGAGACATTACGAAGTCTTCAGCTGACACTATAGCATTATTTCTCACCTCATTCAGCATTTTGCCGTGTGCTCTTTCACACATCTTTATAAGACAGCCACTCCTAGGGAGAGTAGCAGCAGTGGTGCACTTTCATCATTAATAGACATGTTTTCTGGGCGTAGACTGATAACCCGTAACGCTTTTAGAGATATTTTTATAACCATTTGAAGCTTCATGTAAGTCAAAAAGTTCTTCATTGTAGGTCTTTTGTGTGAGGCATCATTCACATCAGGCAATGCTAATTGGGAAACACAAACACAAAACTGGTGTGTTTTTTAATCGGACACTGCAGCTGTAAACACACCAATATCATCTCATTGATTGGACTCCAGCAGGCTGTCACCTCTTTATTATTAGCTCTTGGAGAGGAAATTAGTTTAGGGGTTCACATACTTTTTCAACCTGCACTGTGAATGTTTTCATGGTTTGTTCAATAAAAACATTGAAAATTTAAATTATTTGTGTGGTATTAGTTAAAGCAGACTGTGAATGTCTATTGCTACGACTTACAGTTGCATGCAAAAGTTTGGGCAACCTTGTTAATCGTCATGATTTTCCTGTATAAATCGTTGGTTGTTACGATAAAAAATGTCAGTTAAATATATCATACTAGTGACCTTAGCCCATTCAAAAACGGGCTAGGTCTGTCTCTGCGCGCCTGCCACACGCATGCGTGCTCTCGCCCATTGAAGGTATTTTGGACCATTCCTTTTTACAAAACATCTCTAATTCATTCAGTTTTGATGGCTTTCGAGCATGGACAGCTCTCTTTAACTCACACCACAGATTTTCAATTATATTCAGGTCTGGGGACTGAGATGGCCATTCCAGAAAGTTGTACTTCCTCTTCATGAATGCCTTAGTGGATTTTGAGCAGTGTTTAGGGTCGCCCCGGCGCAGTTTCAGCTTTGTCACTGATTCCTGGACATTGCTCTCCAGAATCTGCTGATACTGAATGGAATCCATGCATCCCTCAACTTTGACAAGATTCCCAGCCCCTGCACTGGCCACACAGCCCCACAGCATGATGAAACCACCACCACATTTTACTGAAGGTAGCAGGTGTTTTTCTTGGAATGCTGTGTTCCTTTTCCTCCATGCATAACGCCCCTTGTTATGCCCAAATAACAATTTTAGTTTCATCAGTCCACAGCACCTTATTCCAAAATTAAGCTGGCTTGTCTAAATGTGCTTTAGCATACCTCAAGCGGCTCTGTTTGTGCTGTGGGTGGAGAAAAGGCTTCCTCTGCATCACTCTTGGATACAGCATCTCCTTGTGTAAAGTATTCCGAATGGTTGAACGGGGATCAGTTCATTTCGGCACGCAGCCGAGCGCCGAAACTGGGTGCCGACATAGCAGCAATGCTATGATGCACGTGCTGCGTAGCGGTAATTCGGGGCTCTGGCGGCTGCTAGACCCCGAATTACATCTCCCTCCGAGTTGCGACAACTCGGAGGCGGAATAGTATTTAACGCCACCTTTGAGTTTAGCGGCAGTGGGGAAAGCTGTAATTCGGCTTTCCCCACGCCGAACTGAGCACTTGGTTGAACGATGCACAGTGACTCCATCTGCAGCAAGATGATGTTGTAGGTCTTTGGTGCTGGTCTGTGGGTTGACTATGACTGTTTTCACCATTTGTTGCTTCTGTTTATCTGAGAATTTTCTTGGTCTGTCACTTCGAGCCTTAAAGAGGAACTCCAGTGAAAATAATGTAATAAAAAAAAGTTCTTCATTTTTACAATAATTATGTATAAATGATTTAGTCAGTGTTTGCTCATTGTAAAATCTCTCCTCTCCCCGATTTACATTCTGACATTTATTACATGGTGACATTTTTACTGTGGGCAGGTTATGTAGCTGGCGCTAGCTGTCTTAGCCGTTGGAGACAGCTGTCAACAGCTATTTCCTGTCTGTGAACCTTGTTACATTGTAGCAAATTGCCAGGGGTACCCCGGTCCTCAGAGCTTCTTGTGGGAGTGGTTTCACCACAATATCAGTCATACAGCACCCCCTGATGGTCCGTTTGTGAAAAGCAAGATATTTCTCATGTATAAGCTACTGATTGGGATAAAGTTAAATTCTTGGTTGGAGTTTCTCTTTAAGTTGAACTGAGCCTGTGGTCTTCCATTTCCTCAATTTGTTTCTAACTGTGGAAACAGACAGCTGTTTCTGTTGGCCGTCAGATGAGTATTGTCTTAAAATGACTGCGCTCATCTCCGCCAACCAGGCTTGCTCCTCACGAGCTAATCACGAGTAACCATAGTGGTTACTCGTGATTCGTCCGCCCTCCATTTCAGCGAGCTTGCGTCGCATTGCAAGCCTCACTATGGCGCACTTTCTCCTTCCGAAATGATGATCCTGATGAAAATGATTTTTTCATGATGAACATTTTTTTCTAATAGTAACTGTGCACTATGGCATTCTAGCTTTGTAGTTCCACCACAGCCGGAGTGCCAAGGTTAGCCATCACTGGACTAGATTGTAAGCTCCTCCGATGGACAGTTAGTGACAAGACAATATACTCTGTACAGTGCTGTGGAAGATGTCGGTGCAATATAAATACTAAATAATAATAAAAATCATAACAATTTATAAAACGCATGAAAAATCGCAAATGCAAAACGCAAACAAATGGTAATGTCATGCATTTCTCAAGTGAGGCTATAAAAGGATATCTTAGCCCTTAATAAATTCTGAAATGTATGCTGTGTGTGTGTGTGTGTGTGTGTAGGGGGGGGGGGGAATGTGCGCATAGCCTTACCGCACCTCCAGTGGCCTGGTGTCTCTCTCCGTTCTTAATAAGGTCCCGCTATAGCGAAGTGGTCGGTGCAGCTGCAGTATGTCCGCGGGAGTATGGGTGCCCTCTCGTGCCAAAGCAGACATACTGTGCATGCGCTAAGGCTATAATGGATGAAAATAGATAAACTGTGTATTTTTTCAGTTTTTCCCATATTTTCCATTTAAAAAGCATAGAAAATCAGGTAATTACTAAAAAAAAAAAAAAAAGTCACCTACAAAAAGTCTAATTTGTCCTGAAAAAAGCAATATATAGATCATTTAGGGGTGATAGGTAGTAAAAAATTATTACACTTGCTCTCGTGTTGCTCAATAGCTGCTCGATTGTATCTCTTTTTCTTTGTTGCCAAACATTGCGACAAAGAATCAGGATGTTCCTGATTGTAGGATACTTCCTACTTTTTCTGCATCTCTCACCAAGTATGTATATTCCATCATATGGATAATGAAAAATCCTGGATGAACAGCTTCACAGAGCTAATTAGCCTGGAAAATGGGCGGTGCCTGGTCTCGGCTGGATCGCTCACACAGCTTCAATGACCACACGGTGCACAGCCTTTATACTGTGCTGTGCGCCGTGTGGTTACTAGGACTGCCAGTAGATCCTGCAGATATAGGGGTGATAGCACACATACTTGTCCAATGACTAAATTATAAATAACATGAAATCGTCCCATGAAATTGTTATTTTTCTGTTTCACATGATAATTTGTTGCAAAAATAATCGTAATTATGAAAATGATTGTAATTACAAAAAATGTGTAAATAGCCGTAATTACGTGATATTTCACATCATTTTTCGCAATTCCAATTTTTCAGCTATGATGGTAATTGTATTTACTAAAATTATGTGAGTCATAATTAGCACATTTTGATCATCATTAGTAATCAGACTAAATGTTAAAATTGAAACAATAAGCCTGATTGGCTGTGTTTATATTAATTCATTGTTCTAAATGATTCAAAATATACCAATAGGTATTTTATTTTTTTCTTTAGTAAACATAAATGGATGAGCACCAAAAAATATTGCAAAAATCCAATTTTTAACAAAGCACATAAAAACAGCATAAATAATAACATTTAACACCTAGTCTTTGGATCCCCCAACTACCTGCATAATATGCTGTGGCCACAGCAAACTCAAACTACAGCTCGGGACACAGTGCTCCTTACATAAGGTTCAGAGTCTGAAGAATGACCATTCATAGTTAGTGCGTTCATTTTCTGTGAATAGTTTGTGTTCAGACTGTGAGCTTTATGGTTGGGAGCACTGTTGCCCGATTCATTGCTAGAGCTCTAGTTTGAGTTTGCTGTGGCAACACCATATTATGCAGGTAGTTGGGGTCCAGACACTAGGTACTTTTTAAATGTTATTGCTTATGCTGTTTATATAAAAAATGTTATATTTTACACTATTTTTAGTGCCTACAAATGTGTGTGCACTGTGATATGTCTTCTCAAGACCTCAGGTCTATCCTTTTGGGGGGTGGTTGGTTTGATTATAGATTGACTGCTATCCTGTCTCCTGTTTTCCTCTTTCCTTAACATTTTTTTCTTTTCTTTCTTCAGCTGCGGAAATCACTTCGGTGAGACTACTGGCTGGTGAGCTGTATGCCGGCGCGGGATCGCGGCTGCTCATCCCGTGCATCTTCTCTATGGATGATCTTACCCACACTCACAAGATCAGCCTGGAATGGAGAAGGACTCCAGGAGATGGCAGAGCTTACACTACCTTTGCTTTTCTGGAGGATAACAGTGTGGATTTGGTGGAGAAACACTCTAGCCAGAGGACGGAGTTCTTTATCTCCCAGTTCCGCCAGGGGAACTGCTCTCTGGTTATTGATCCGCTCCACAGCAATGATGATGGCATCTATGAGCCTCACATTGCCATTGATGGTGTCCAGTATGAGCCGACTCCAAGTACTGCTGTCTATGTCTGGGACAACAGTGAGGAATCAGGTAAGGGTTTACTCTGAACTTGCTATTGTTTTACTTTGAACTCAAAGGGGGAGAAAATTACCGGCAGTGAAGTTCCAGTTTCAAAAGTCTCAGTTGCCTTTAGTAGCCAATCAGATCTTGTTTTCAGGGTATGAATTTCCATGCAACTTGTGAATATCATAAAAAAATCGCATTCACAAAGTTTACTAAATTTGTATATCAGAAATGGTCAGCAGATTTCCCCTTTCCCTCCGACCCCTTTTATACTTGCATTGCAAGTGTGTGTTGCGTTACTGTTTTAAAGCAGGATAATTCAGTGGCAATGCAAAGCAATGGGGCCTAGCACATTAAACGTTTTGCGTTGCACCGGAAGCTTCCAATTCGCCACCAAGCCGTCACAAAGTCAACAGCGCGTTACTGCCGGACTTCTGCGGTGGAAGTAATGTAATGTAAATCAATGGGTGGTGCATACTTTGTAAAAAGGTTTGCACCGGCATTTTGGTGTGCATGGATGGAATGACAGGCATACAACAGGGATCCCTGGGAATCCCAGCTATGCACTTTGTGTCCTTCAGAGAATGTCATCGGGTGAGGGGCAGCGAGGGGCGTGCTATGTTTATGACCCTGTCAGTGCACTCTGCCGTGGAGCTATGTTAGTCCTTTTTTGCGATGCGGTGGGATACGCCAAGAGCATCGCATCCTCACCACAGCGCAAAAAATTGTTGTAAAACCTGCCTCAAATGAGCAAGATTCTGATCAGATCATCGTTTTATAGCCGTATTACACAGACATACTTGTGTTTGCTCTGATGTTTCTCAAATCTCTGCTCTGAAGCACTGCATGTTGCACTGTGACTGCTGCTTAGCATGGCTCTCTGTTGGCACAAAGATGGGTGGGATTGCTCATGTCATGTGTACAGAAACCCAGTATCCCTGTGGAAGAAAATATGTTCCTACAGTAAAATCAGTAAACCAGAGAGGCGGGGTTCACACTTGACTAATGGTCATGCCTTTTCCTGCATGCAAACTTGCATTAGAATTAACAACAAATGTAAGTCAATGGGCTTGTTCATAACTGAATGAGATCTTCACATGTGGAAAAAATACATTTACACTTCTGCACAATATTGCTCACTTTGTGCATTCTCATCAAAATCAATGAGCTACTGTGAAAAAACTTGTATGGATGCTAATACAGATGGAAAAATTGCCTGTAAGAAACCGCATGTGTTTTCTGCACTGTCAAGTGTGAATCTAGCCTTAGGATATGAAAGAATGAAATACATTTTATTTTCTGCTTAGTGCAGACTTCTGGGTCAATGATACAAACAGAAAGAGCCTTTTTCTCTTGATATGTTTTCCAGTCAGTTTCCTGAAAAAGAAGCAACAGGCTGAAGTTGTAAGATCATTTTAAAAATCTGTACTCTAAAATTCTTACAGTAAAAAGCATACCATTCTATTCATTATGTGCTCCTGGGCCCCTCTGTGCAGTTTCTGCCTCTCCCTGCTGCAATACTGGCTTGTAATTGCCATTTTTATCCAGTGTTTACAAACAAAAGGTCTAGCAAGTGATACGCTGAAAGTAGGTCAGTGTGTAAGTCATACAGAGCTTTCAGGGGGCCTGGAGAGGGTGTGTATAGCTTTTATCCAATCACAAGCAGCACAGCACATTCCACACATTCCTGCCTCAGCCAACAGAGGAGAGAAGATTAGATCATATAACAGCCACTGTGCAACTATGAAAGGCTGCAGTTAGACAGAGCACATTAGAACAGGTATAGGAACTTATAGGATAGAAGAAATAAGGATGAAAATTTTGTTACAGAGTCTCTTTAATGCTGTACAGATACAAATAACACGACATGAGTAGTGATGGTATTGCACTAAAGTGAACCCAAACTATAAACTGCACTTGTGAATGTTACAATAACAACTTGTCATTGCAAACTTCTTCTAAAAATGCTAGTTGCATGGCTGCCATGCTCATTGCCAGGTTTTACTACCTAATGAGCGGTTGGTAAGGTTAGTGGGGTACTTTTTTAATTAAGTTAGAAGAGCACACAATAACTTGCATGATAATAACATTTCTTTGTTGTTTGTCTTCTGTTTTTGGTAGGACTCTCTCCTGTGGACACCGATAATGCAGACTCAGTGGTAAACCTTGGGGATGAGGACAACATTCAGACCTCTACTGCCCAGCCTGACTCTACTCAGGAGGCCACTGATAATGCAAACTCCGTGGAAGACCTTGTGGATGAGAACAACATACAGACCTCTACTGCTCAGCCGGAAGACCTTAAAGAGAACCTGTACTGAGTAAAATTATTTAAAATAAACACATGAGGTAACTTGAAATTAACATTACATAGTTACCTTGCCATCAGTTCCTCTCAGAAGCGCACCATTTTCTTCTTACAGTGATCCCTTCCAGTTCTGACAACATTTTGTCAGATCTGAAATATATCAGTTGCTGTCAGGTATATATCAGTTGCTGTCAGTTACAGCTGAGAGGAGAACTGATGTGTCCATGTTTCCCTATGGCTAAAGTGGGCAATGTTACAGTTTAACAGTGTGCTGACTAGGAAGCTGTTATAGGGTAATAGCCATTTTCAAAATGGAGGACGGAGAATTCCATTGATCACAGTGGACAAACAGGATGCAGGAGAGGAAAAAATAGATTGAGGAGTAGACTACACAGCAGGTAAGTATGACCTGTGTATGTTTATTTTGACTTTTAATGTTCAGTTCACATTTTCTTTAAAAACAAGGAAAACATTAAGACCTCCACTGCCCAGCCTGACTCTACTTCTGTGGCCACTGCATGTATCCCATCTGCACTGTGAAGAAAGTAGAGGATCAGTGTGCGACAAATAAAGCAGATGTCACCAGTGGCAAAGTTACCACTGCCCAAACAACACCTGAGAAGAAGATGCCAGATGTGATAGAGATGATAAAAACTGCTGTTAGCACGGCAGTTAGCAAGGCTGTTAGCAAGGCTGTTAGCACGGCTTTTAGCAAGGCTGTTAGCATGGCTGTAAATATTCGCCAGAAAGTAACAGACTATGGTGCCTTTATCGCCTTTTTCCTCTTCATCATGATTTTCTCCGGCTGGTGGTGTGTTTGGAAGTGAGTATATGTAAAATTCTCATTAGGGCCGGTTCACATGGGCTTTCGCTGGCGGTGCTATTAGCTAATGCTAAACGCTTCTCTGCAAACAAACAGAGAAGCGTTTTGTATCGGTTTCTGTCGTTTGTTAAAGCATAACATTTTGACCCCCACAGGTGGACACGGAATCGCTGTACTTACTCAGCCTATCCTGGATGCTACATGTAGTGTGCAGGACAAAAATGACATGATGGCATTTAAAAAGCAACGTCTAGCTCTTGAGAGACAAATGCCATGGCTATCACAACCGCCGCATTTAACTCCAGTGTGAACAAGGCCATGATGCCTTTTCAATGCAAAGTATTAGTGTATATGCGTTAGTAAATAAAATGTAAATAAAAAAATATGTTTAAAAAATAATAATAATAAATCCATAGATAATCACAGCATTACCTATCCCTAGTCACTGTTAAAGCAAGATCCATTGCAGCCCCCAGTCCCGTATCCTTGATGATCCCCAATAAAATGTCACTTATCATCATGTTCAACGATACAAAATGATTGTAGGCAGAGTAATAAAGCCCCTCCCCCTGGCTGCACCCCTACTGGTAGCAGAAGATGCTACAACTCCCAAGTGTCAACATTTGAAGGAATCTAAGCAGCCACTAGGGCAAATCTGTGTGTATGGTTCTTATTCACTTGAGGACCGCGGTGTTAAACCCCCCTAAACACGAGGCCATTTTTCATAAATTGACCCACTGCAGCTTTAAGGGCTCGCTGCAGGGCCGCACAACTCAGCACACAAGTGATTCCCTCCTCCCCCATTTTCTTCCCACCAACAGAACTCTCTGTTGGTGGGGTCTGATCGTCCCCCCAATGTTTATTTATTTTTTTACAAATATTTTTATTATTATTTTTTAAATAAATTTTTTTTTTTTTTTGTAATTTTCCCTCCCTCAGTCAGCCTATCACCACCGATCGCTTCTGTTTGCCCCAGGGGGACAGCCGTGTCACACAGCTGTCCCCAGTACAGCGCTGCCTTAGATCGCAGCGCTGTACAGGTATATTAGACAGTGGTATCGCCATCTAACAGACTCTAAGCGGCGATCGCCGCTGGGAGACTGAAGGCGGAGCAGAGCTCCGTCTTCCAGGTGGAGAAGCGTGCGTATCAGCACGCGCTCTCCTGCTAGCTCCATTGAAGGCCGTCCAAGCCAATCGGCGTGGATCGGTCCTGGCCCTGCCGCCGCGTTCATGCCAATTGGTGTGGAGCGGTCGGCAAGAAGTTATACATGAGATGGCTTCTACTCCTGGATAATAATCAAAAATGTTTCCTATGTACAGTGACCATATCTAGAATAACCTAAACAATGCAATAAAGTCCTGTACAATACTGTTGCTTATAGTTTAGAATGTTTTAAGATGATCAATGAATTTTATATACTAAGAAAACATTTCTGACTTTGTTTGCAGGTATGTAGGCTACTGTGAGAGCCTCGCAACTGAAGACCGAGAATATGCGAGACGAACTCGTAGATATCACAATCGGCCAACCCTCATAGAAAGAGTATTTGATTTCTTTGAAAAGCATGAAATATTGGCTTACTACTTGCAGTTGGGCACGTAGGCGGGCACACATTTGTGCACGCAGGTGTAGACGCAGATGTGCACCCTGCTTGGACAGAATGCACAAAATGGAAGCGGGACTCCTACACAAACCGGAAGACATCGATGAATAAACATCCATAAGGCTTCCATTTGTAAATACATTTGTAAATAAATATTTCAAAACTATCACGGAAGTTGTTTTACGAATTGCTGTGTATGTAGTGAATATCGTGTTAAATGCTTGTACAGAACTAAAGTGGTCATACAATCACCGATTTCTGCCATTGACAAACGGCTGATTCGATCGCTCTGATTGCATCAGTGAGAAATCAGTGCAGCATTTGGCCTGATCAATCAACTGATTGATCGATTTCTGTTCTGTTTCTGTTCATACCGGAAATTTCAGTTGATCGGCGGTGGATCAGGAGCGGTGTTCGATTCAAAGACTGACAAAGGTACGCTCCCCTGTCTGCTTCACAGCCCGGTCTGTGCTTCTCCCCCGCAGCTGCTCTGTATTCTTCTTCCGTGTCCCCAGGCACCTGTGTGACGTAATGCAGAGGCTACATAATAATCCTCTAGTGGTCACAGTGCCCCTTGTGTCTTCTCCCTGCATTACATCACACAGGCACCCGGGGACATGGACGTGAAGACGACAGAGTAGCCGGGCAGAAAGAAGCAGAGACCATGCGGCAGAAAGGTGAGGACATCATGGCTTGGGGTGGAGTTGTTGGAGGACTGGGACCCGGCAGGCACACACAGATTTTCAAAGATTTCATGCTGAAATTGAAAATGTGTGTGTAGTGTGTGGAGGGAATTAAGCAGATAGATCCCTCTCTGAACAGATAATGATTGGAGAGGGATCTATCTGCTGGCCATTTCCACCAGTGTATCGGCCAGTATTTGGCCATCTTTAAAGCATTCATTAGATAACCCACAACATCCATAGCTATTGTGTTTATATACGAAGTGAAAGGAATAGACATGGGAATGCATTTGACATTTACAATCATTGTTAACCTCTAAATAAATAACCCACTGCCACCTGTCTTTTGATGGAATCGAATGGAAATCTTTACCGTTATTGTAACAACCAAAATTGTACAATAAAAATCTAAAGTGTAATTTTCCAGAATAAAAAATGAGCATAAACAAGAAGCAAAGAAAAAGAATAAAGCAAGGGAACACATTTAATTCCTACATTGCACACAATGCATTCCAATGCATTGCACACACCTCTTAACCACATGACCACTTAGCAGAATTTAACGATGTCATCTGCTGGGCAACCTTAAAGAGAATCTGTATTGTTAAAATCACACAAAAGTAAACATACCAGTGCGTTAGGGGACATCTCCTATTACCCTCTGTCACAATTTCACCACTCCCCGCCGCATTAAAAGTAGTCAAAAACTGTTTTTAAAAGTTTGTTTATAAACAAACAAAATGGCCACCAAAACAGGAAGTAGGTTGATGTACAGCATGTCCACACATAGAAAATACATCCATACACAAGCAGGCTGTAAACAGCCTTACTTCTGAATCTCAAGAGATCACTTGTGTGTGTTTACCTTCTGTCCCCAGCTTCTCTCATGCACTGAACATTACAGGCTTCCTGCAGACAGCTCTGCCTATGTCGTTAATTCCTTAGTATGTGACAGACCAGCTCCTTTCACAGCCTCCAGAGGAGGATTTTTATCCAGCTCTCTTCTATCACTGATAAGATAGCAGAGAAGCTGCTGGCTTATGTAAATAAAACACACACTGGAGTGTGCATAGAGGAACAGTTCAACACTGAAGAACTTGGCAGCCTTCCAGACACAGGCCGACAAGTCTGACAGGGGAAAGATACATTGATTTATTACAGAGATGGTTATAGTAGAAAGAGCTGCAGCAAGCCAGATCACATTAGAATAGGTTTAGGAACTTGTAGGAAGGTAGAAAAAACGTTGTAATTTTTGTTACAGAGTCACTTTAATAATGCAAAGTCCCAGGATTTGGGGGGTTTAATGACATCTTTCTGCCATGGGAATGTGGCATTTTAGCACTACTGTTATTGTTAAAGATAAATGTCTAATAAAAGGTGATTTTTAGAAGGCTTTACACTCTCTTTAACTCTGCCCTCTACCGTCTGACTTATAAAAACCGTAATTGTCCGACTCGCTTTGATAAAATTTGGGCGCCTTGGTACAGCAATAAAGACACAACCTGATCTCATGATCCACATGCAATAAAGCCATAACCTGATCTTATGACCCAGACACTGAATGGAACCGGTGAAGAAGTGGTAGGTGGAGTACAGCCGAAGCAAGAAGTAGAAGCAGCCGTTAGTTGGGTCACAGTTAGAAGGGGTAAAGGAAAAAGTGATCGAGAGAATAGTCCCGATTTCTCCCTCCCTAATAAGTATGCTTGTTTGCATAATATTGGGGATGATGATTCTGGAGCAGCAACGCTGCAGGATTTGTCCCTTAGCAACCAAGGGACAGACTGCTGCAACAAGAATGGGAATAGGAGTGCAGCTAAGGTTAGACAGATACTGGTGGTAGGGGATTCAATTATTAAGCACACAGATAGGGTAATCTGTTGAAGACATCGTGAATGCCATACAGTCTGTTTTCTCCCGGGTGCTAGGGTTCGGCATGTAGTGGAACAAATTCACAGATTATTGGGTGGGGCTGGGGAAGACTCGGCTGTGATGGTACACATTGGTACTAATAACGAAGTTAGTGGGAGATGGAAGGTCCTCAAAAATGATTTCAGGTACTTGGAGATACACTTAAAGCAATATAGTAGTGGTAGAAGAAAAAACACAGGGAAATCCGGGAGCCCAACCTGGTGCAATATCATTAGTAGATCGGGGAAAGTCAAAAACAGAGGAGATTATCCTCACAAGAGTGGGTTGCTGGATGAGGCAACCGCTCATTTTCGCATGTGGGGAAATACAGTCCTCACTCGGCCTTTTCTCGATCGCAACTCCAAAAAGTAGATTTTTCTGTTGAAAAATTTAGACCAAATCTCCCCTAAATCAATAGGGATACTAGCTAAGCACTTAAACTGGTGGGAGGTGCCCGGTAGAAGAAGATTTTATATTCAACTCTATAGATAGTATCCACAATAATAAATAAAATATATTGTTCTACCTTATAGATGTCCCATTAGGGATAAATATAAGTGGAGGTTCTAAATAAAAGGCAAATTTTTATTGGTGCACTAGACAACGCGTTGCACGGCAACAGCCGCTTCCTCAGGTCAATAAAAGTGCATTGAAGAAGGAAGGGCAGCACTCAGATATAACTTCCCGACATAGAGCATTAAACATTAATATCTGAAATATATCTCAACACTAATTATAACCATGTAAGCTCAGATAAATAATAATAATGAAAAAAAGGGTATTTTTAAAAAAAAATCAGAGTTAGTACCTGCTAACGCTGTTTTGAACAATCCTTCAGGGCAAGGTGAGACGTTGCCCCACCCAAACGCAGGAACAAGCAGCACTTCCCCTATAAAATAATCACATGGTTAGTCCACCCTCAGTGCTTTTAACCCAAGTACCCGACAGGTGAACATCCACTAACCCACATACGTGCTACTATCTGACATAGACAATAAACACCCGGTGGGATCGTTGCCCTGAAGGATTGTTCAAAACAGCGTTAGCAGGTACTAACTCTGATTTTTTCCCACAATCCTTCAGGGCAAGGTGAGACGATTAACAAGTAATACAACCTCAGGGTGGGACCACCGCTTGGAGAATTTTTCTTCCAAACGCCTGATCATGAGCTGAAATTGCATCAATTCGGTAATGTCGAATAAAGGTCGAGAAACTTGACCACGTGGCTGCCTTGCAGATCTGTTCTGGTGAAGCCCCTGTATTATTGGCCCATGATGCCGCCACTGCTCTAGTCGAATGAGCTTTGAATGAAGCCGGAGCTTCTAATTGCATTGCCTTATATGCCTCAACAATAGCCAACTTTATCCAATTAGCAATAGAGGATTTTGATGCCCTCTGACCTATTGTTTTCCCTGAAAACAACGTAAACAAAGAATCTGTCTTTCTAATCTCAGACGTCTTTTTTAGATATTCTATAACACATCTTCTAACATCCAAAGTGTGAAAAATGTTCTCTTTTTCACAACCTGGATTGACACAAAAAGTAGGAAGCACAATTTCCTGAGATCTATGAAACTTGGACATAACCTTTGGGCAAAATTTAAGATCAGTTTGTAGTACAATTCTGTCTGTGAAATCCTGAAAATATGGATTCTTTACAGATAACGCTTGAATTTCGCTAATTCTCCTAGCTGAAGTGATTGCCACTAAAAACACAGTTTTTAATGTGAGCAATCGAAAAGAACAATGTTCTAGCGGTTCAAACGGTTCTTTACATAAACCTTTGAGCACAATAGATAGATCTCATGGGGACACATAAGGCCTAAAGATCGGAGTCTTCCTAGACAGGGCCTTAAAAAACCTTATAATTAAAGGTGAGGAAGACAAAGGCAACCCAGAAAACGCAGAAAGTGCTGCAACTTGTACTTTCAGTGTACTTATTGAGATACTCTTATCCCAGCCTTCCTGAAGAAATTCCAGAACTGCTGGGATTGACAAGCTATTAAAGAAGAATGAAATGTTTTCCAGTATTTCATATATATTTTTCTTGTCACCAGTTTGCGACTACTAATCAAAGTAGATGCCACTTTGTCTGACACCCCCAATCCTCTAAGTAACCTTAGTTCAGGATCCACACTGCTAGACTCAGATAATGTGGGTGAGGATGCCATAGCGGACCCTGATACAGTAGATCTGACCTGATTGGGAGTATCCAAGGCTCCTCTACTACCAATGAGTTCAGCGTTGCAAACCAACTTCTCCTTGGCCAGAAGGAAGCAATCAATATTAATTTCCTTCTGTACTTTCTCCACTTGCTGATTACCGCTGGAATCAAATTCAATGGAGGGAAAGCGTACAGCAGCAGAAACTCCCAGTTTTGGTTGAATGCATTTACTGCTAAACAATTGTCTCTCGGATTCAATGAAAAGTACTTCTGAACCTGCGCATTCTCTTCCGTGGCTAAGAGATCTACATCTGGAAGACCCCATTTCGCCACAATCTCTGCAAAAACATCCTTGTTGAGAGCCCACTCTGAGGCCAGAAACTGAATGCGACTCAATCTGTCTGCCTCCACATTCAAGGTACCCTTGAGGTGTACCGCTTTCAAGGACAATATGTTATTTTCTGCCCATGAAAAAAATCTGTTCTACCATCTCTTGTAACAACTGGGATCTTGTACCTCCCTGTTTGTTTATAAATGCCACGGTCGTCACATTGTCTGATTGGACCAGCACATGGCAGTTGGCTACCTCGTGCTGTAGTTGTAACAGAGCCATGTTTACTGCTGTTAAAGGGAACCTAAACTGAAAAGGATGTGGATTTTTCCTTTTAAAATAATGCCAATTACCCGACTCTCCTGCTGATCCAGGGTCTCTAATACTTTCAGCCACAGCCCCTGAACAAGCATGCAGATCAGGTGCTCTGACTGAAGTCAGACTGGATTAGCTGCATGCTTGTTTCAGGTGTGTGATTCAGCCTCTACTGCACCTAAAGAGATCAACAGGGCTGCCAGGCAACTAGTATTGTTTAAAAGGAAAAATCCATATCCCTCTCGGTTTAGGTTCCCTTTAACTCTCTCCAATTCGATGACTTTTGGGATTGCCATTTGGTCCACTTTCCTTGGACCGCTAGGTGCCCTACATGAGCTCCCCATCCCCACGCACTCGCGTCCGTGGTAAGGATCTTTTCCACTGGTTCCTTCCAAAGTCTGCCTTTCCTCAGGTTGGACTCCTCCAACCACCATAGCAGAGACGATACAACCATTTGTGGAATCGTAATTTTGAAGTCTAATGTCTGGGGACGTCCATCCCAATTTTCCAACAGACACTTCTGCAACAGCCTTATATGTGCTAATGCCCACGGCACTGCCACAGTGACTTGTTGAAGTCATTAGACCCAGCACTCGAGAGATCTCTCTGAGTGATACCTTTGGATCCTTTATTAAAGGGAAGGTTCAAGCAAAATAAAAAAATGAGTTTTACTTACCTGGGGCTTCTACCAGCCCCATGCAGCCATCCTGTGCCCTCGTAGTCACTAACTGCTGCTCCAGTCCCCCGCTGGCAGCTTGCCGACCTCGGAGGTCGGCAGGTCGCATTGCGTACATTTTTACGCATTCCCGCTAGCGCAGGAACATTAACACATATATTTTTACGCATTACTGGTTCAATGCGTAAAAATGTACGCATTGAACCAGTAACGCGTAAAAATGTATGTGTTAATGTTCCTGCACTAGCGGGAATGCGTAAAAATGTACGCAATGCGGCCCGTCGACCTCCGAGGTCGGCAAGCTGCCAGCGGGGGACCGGAGCAGCAGTGAGTGACTACGAGGGCACAGGATGGCTGCATGGGGCTGGTAGAAGCCCCAGGTAAGTAAAACTCATTTTTTTTATTTTGCTTGAACCTTCCCTTTAACGACTGTATTGACAGTATTAATTTCGCTATCTTTTCCGGTGGCAAAAGAATCATTTGTCTTGTATCTATACTCATTCCCAAAAACACTGTTTCCTGTTTTGGAATCAGCATGGATTTTTCCAAGTTTATAATCCACCCTAGAGATCTGAGATGATCTGAAACCATCTCTAAATGATTTTTCAGTTCCTGTACTGAACTTCCTAAAATCAACAAGTCGTCCAGATTAGGAATGATTTGAATTGACTTTTGTCTTAGAGGAATCAATGCCTCTCCCAGAACTGTGGTAAAAATTATTGGGGCAGAAGTGATTCCAAACGGGAGGCAAACGAATTGGTAATGGTTTACAATTCCGTTTTACTTTTACGGCAAATCTCAGAAACTTTTGGGACTGCCTGTGGATTGGAATATGCCAATATGCGTCTCTGAGATCTAGTGACGCCATAAAGGCCCCTGGAAATAAAAGATCTCTCACGGAAAAAATTGATTCCATTCTGAATTTTTTCTTTTTCATGAACGGATTTAACTTTTTTAGATTTAGGATCAGTCTGTATTTGCCTGACGTTTTTTTTTACAACAAAAATTGTGGAGTAAAACCCCTCCTTTTGTTCCATTTTCGGAACCCTTCTTATCACTTTCTGACTTAACATATTTTCTAGAATTCTGAGAATCTCTGGAACCAGATCTGGCTCTTTTGGAGACTTTGTGATTACAAATTTTGACGGCGGAGGATGACCAAATTCTATTCGATAACCGAATCTTATCAGTTGTCGTATAAATGGACTTCCTGACATCAGAGACCATTTTAGAGTGAAATACCTTAATCTTCCTCCCACCGCCTGGAATGAGTCATTGTGATTTAGGCTGTGTTTCAGGGTTTTTGGATTTAAATCCCCCTCTTGCCGACCTATCAAAGGTCCATTTTTTACCTCTTCTTTGATCTTTGAAAGATTCCTTTTGCTCATTTGCTGGCTTCCGAAAAAACCTCTTTTTAGGAGTCTGTTTTTGCTTTTTCGGAAAAACCTTCTTCTTATTGGCTGTTCTTTCCAGAGCCAAATCTAACTCTGGACCGAACAGTAAATCTCCTGAAAATGGAACTCCACAAAGTCTATTCTTTGACGTTAAGTTTCCGTCCCATGTTTTCAACCATAAGGCTCTGCGGCCTACATTAACCAGAGCTGTCGTTCTTGCAGTGAACCTGACAATCTCTGCTGACGCATCTGCCAAATAGGCAGCCGCTTTTGCAAGTAAAGTAATGGAATTTAATAATTGTTCCATAGGAGCACCTGCTAAAATACTAGCTTTTAACTGATTTATCCAGAGCTCCAATGTTCTGGATACACAAGTAGCAGCCACAGCAGGCCTAAATGTAGCCGCACTGGCCTCCCACGATCTCTTAAGATAAGCATCGATCTTTTTATCAATTGGATCCTTTAAATCTCCCAAATCCTCAAAAGCCAAATCCCCCTGTTTGGTTACTTGAGAAAAGGGCGTATCCAATTTTGGACATTTGTCCCAGAGAACTGTATCTTCAGCCGAAAAGGGAAATCTCCTTTTAATGGCTTTAAACAAAAGCCTCTTTTCAGGTTCATTCCATTCTTTCACAATTGTTTGTTTAATAGCTTTATGTACAGGAAAAACAAGGCCTTCTTTCTCTTCCATACCTTTATAAAGTTGATCATGTAATGACAAGTTTGAAACTACGTCTTTATTTAATTCTAATGTTTCATAGATTGCTGAGATTAATGTCTCAGTATCTTCGATGCGGAATTTAAACCTTGAAGAAGATTCTGCCTCCAATTCTCTGGATTCAGATTCCTCTGAACTATTTTCACCCTCAATTGGTTCCTGACCATCTTTATCGGGTAAAGCAGGCTCAGAACCAACCTGAGCAGATGATGTACCTGCCTCTGCCATGGAGGATTTGAAGGAAGCTAAAGAAGCATTGATTTCCTCTCTAAAAGCCTGCAACGTGTCCTGAATGGACGACCCAGGCTGTTCCCCCAACACTTTTTCCATGCATAATTGGCACAAAGTTTTAGCATATGGCAATGGAATTTTTATATTACAAACAGGACATCTTTTGTAAGTAGGAGGCTTTGGCCTTTCTGACGACTCTCCAGATTTTGCCTAGAATAAAACAAATCAATGGCAAAATAATGGACCTCCTGTAACTTTAAGAACCATTTTCTTAACAACTGCCAAGTATATATATTAGTATATAATAGTATAAGCATATATATATAGCATATTCCTCCATATGCGCATATAGCCTTTAATCATAAGATATATACAGCCACAGAAAGAGAATGACCCCACCATCTCACCTTCTGGGCGGCTGAGGTGCTGTCCGTTTTGTCAGAAGTTGACATGCTTATGCCCAACACAAAACGCCGTCTCAATGAAAGCACCTGCTCAGCCCGCGCTTCCTCTATTATACTTCCTGCCTATAACGTCACACGAGGCGGGGACCGAAGCACCATAGAGACGCTGGCATAAAGAGCGTCTTCCGGCATACCCGCCGGAAGTTACGCATACCGGAAGCCCGATGCGAACCATTGGCCGCCTGGACCAGCGGCTGCACGCTCCAACGGTCAGCACGGCGTACCTGATGGCAACAGCCCATTCTGCCACTGCAGTCTTCTCCTCCTGCCGCCTCCGTCACAGACAGTCCGGGGAAGTTGCACCCTCCACACTTGCTCCCCATCAGCTTGGGAGAGAAAGGTAGGCTACCCAAATAGTATCCAGCATGGGGTAGTAGGCCAGACTGCCTCAGTTCCACAGTCTCAGCCACCAACGGGAATTTAAACCTGCAGCCCAGCACACAGATCCAACTCCCAGGGGAGATGCTGACCTGCCTGGACGCAGGAACAAACAGCACTGAGGGTGGACTAACCATGTGATTATTTTATAGGGGAAGTGCTGCTTGTTCCTGCGTTTGGGTGGGGCAATGTCTCACCTTGCCCTGAAGGATTGTGGGAAAAACATAAAATCACATCCATCTATCCCATGAGAAAAATATTAAATAATTGTAATAAGGTGTATGGTGTAGGCCATAATTAAAAGGATATAATTAAAATAGTTTGAGTGAAATATTTCCTGACTATAGGTGGGAGTAGCTGTCTCCCTTTAAAATGTATAGGTATGAATCTGGACCCAATAGATGGATTTATAGTATTAAGCTAGGGAAATAGGGTGTTAAATGGCTATGTTCTTAATAATTAACCAGCCTGGCGGTATGGACGAGCTCAGCTCGTCCATTACCGCCGGAGGCTGGCGCTCAGGCACTGCTGGGCCGATTTTTATCAAATAAAAAGGTGCACACGCAGCCGACACTTTGCCAGCCGCGTGTGCAACCTGATCTCCGCCGCGTGCAGCGGCAAAAGAGGGTCCCCCCAGCCGCCCGAGCCCAGCGCAGCCGGACCAAACAGTTCCGGCCAGCGCTAAGGGCTGGATCGGAGGCGGCTGACGTCCATGACGTCACTCCGCTCGTCGCCATGGCGACGAGGAAAGCGAAAAAAGAAAGGCTGCTCAACAGGAGCGCCCTCTAGTGGGCTTTTATGCAGCCAACTTTTAGTTGGCTGCATGCGATAGTTTGTTTTTTAATTAAAAAAAAAAACGTCCGGTTGCCAGCCTGGCGATCTTAACCACTTTACCCCCGCGCGTACGTATTTCTCCGCCCCTTTTTCCATCCTTTAAAAACCAGGGACGGAGAAACACGTACTTTCCGCGTTCCCGACGCTGCCCGCGCTCCCGCTCGTAAACACGCCGCCCGCCGCTAGTAAAACCGCCGCCGCCCGCTCGCCCAGAGATCAATGAACGGGAAAATCCATTCCCGTTCGTTGATCTAAGCCCCGCAATGATCAGCTGCTCTCCTATGGGCAGCGCGATCATTGTGAGAAAAAACTCACGTGTCCATGCTCATTATACTTCCTCCAAGCTTCCGGACATGACGGACCCTTGTACCGGCGGATCCAAGCAACAAAGGACGGCGGTGTGGGAGTGATCCGTGGGTATGGGGCTCAAAGTTATGTATAGAATCTGTTTCTGGGTTATGGCCTCAAATATGGGTAAATACTTTTAAAATCAAAGATCCAAGATTACAATTGACCCAATTTAAAACAATTGGTAGATGGTACATGACACCATCCCGTGTTGGTAAGTTTGCAAACCGCAAGGTGATGTGTTGGAGGTGTGGACAGGGGGACGGAGATACCTTACATATGTGGTGGCAGTGCCCGATAGTCAGAAAATTTTGGGATGATTTCATCCTTCTGGCCAGGAGATTGCTAAAAGGAAAATTTGAACTTACCCCGAAGGAAGCAATCCTCAGTTATACAGTTAAAAAAGAAAGCCCGGGATGCTCACTGATTAAAGAATATGGCACGATTATTGCCAAAAGTATTATCGCTAACAACTGGAAAAATCCGTCTGGGCTAGATATAGGAGAATGGTTTGCCAAGATGGATGAACTGTGTAAGAACATGGAGCTGGGAACCACGAATAAGGTAGAAGAAATATGGAGAAGTCTTGTGGCTAATCTTGGTTAGGTTTACCCTGGGGAGGGAATGAGCTGAGAATTCGGAGTCATCAGAGAGGGTTGTTGGGGTTGGAAGTGGGCGGTAATGGTTGGTGTTGGGGTGGGACGGGGGACCCCGGGGAGAGAATGGATGTCTGAGTGACTATGAATGGTAAGTCTGAGATGCGTATGTTAGTCGCAAGGTACAGATACCCTTTAAGGGAGAAGATGGAGAGATGAGAGGAGTATTTGCAGGCTGTGGATGGGGCCCATGTATAGGATTGTTGTATGAGTAAGATAACTAGATAATAGTCCCAGCAACAGTCAGGTAGTCGGGAGAAATAAGGGCGCAGTGATGAAGAGGAATACAGTGATACCTACTTAACGCTTACCAACTCATGATATTTAAACTATGATGATTACACATTTCAGTTTAGGGGTATGGCAAGAAAAGAAACTGCTAATGCCCCATGTAACTGACTACTCATGAAGCTGGGTATGTGTACTGAGTTTAAAAAAAAAAAAAAGAAAAAAAAAAAAAAAAAAAAAAAAAAAAGAATCTGTTTCTGGGGACTCTGGTTCCCTTTAATAGGTTTTTGTTATGTTTTCTGTAGCGCTTCACCTAGCGTTTTGTGTTTTTGGGAATAGTCTTAGTTGTAGGAGATTTCCAAAATTCTTAAAGGGCCAAATCTCAGCTGAGCGTGAGTTGCACAATTTGCACTCACGGAAAAACGCTAGTGGTTTAACAAAAGCCGCTACACAATGTAGCGAGTGCCAGTGGTCACACTGCTGCAGTTGCATTTTTGGAGAAACGCTGCGGTTTGGTGGCGATGAGTGTTCCTCAAGTAGCGATTGTGATTAGTGTGCAAAGAATGCTAATTGCGATTGGTCCTAAACCGTGTGAAGTGATGTTTGTGTCGGAATGCCCGCCAAAGCACTCCCGCAAAAGGCTACCGATAATGTGCGGCGTTTTGCCATTATAAGTGTGAATGAGCCCAGCTTCTGTATCCCTAAATTTTGTCAACCAGCTCTGAACTGGTTCTTTTTCTGAGTGATTTGCTGAACATACTTTTGGTGCTGATTTCCACTATGAAATGCGATTGCGATTGCAAATCGCAATTGCTTTTCAATTTACAGTATGCAATTGTGATTGAGCTACTATACTCATTATAGTACAGCTCAATTGCATACAGCGCAATCGCATACTAAACGCCGCAGGATGACGATTGCACTTTTACCAACATCGCATCGCTATCGGCTCACACAAAGGGCCTTTTGCCACTAGGCTGCGATGTGCATTTTGATAGGAAAACGCAAGGTACATGAAGCTAATTGAAACTGCAGCAGCAATTTACATTAGGGCCCTTTTCCACTAGCAATCGCTAGCGTTCACGCTGAACGCTAGCGATTGCTGTCTCACAAATGTTTAGGAAACTTCAGGCGATTGCATTCACGATGTTGTTATGCTGTAGTGCATTGCAAAATCGAGGGAAATATCGTTCCGCGGCGCTATTGCGTTAGATCCAAAAGCAATTCACGGTAGTGGAAATAACCTACCGTGATTCCTATGTTATTTAGCAAACCCTAGTGATTGTAAAATCAGTAGCGGTTTTCCATTTTGCACTTCAGCTAGCGCAAATGCGCTAGCGGAAAAGGGCCCTAAGTGCCATCCGATTGCCATGCAATGTTGGTAAAAGCACAATTGTCGTCCTGCCGCATTTGGTATGCGATTGAGCTGTACTATAATGAGTATAGTAGGTCACTTGCAATCGCATAGTGTAAATTGAAACGCAATCGCTATGGCATTTCATAGTGGAAAACAGCCCGTGGAAATTGCTGCTGCAGTTTCCATTTGTTTAATGTACCTTGCCATTTGCAATCCCAAGCAAATTGCACGGTAGTGGAAAAAGGACCTAAGTGTTGTGACCCACCACACTCAGATACATTGACCGAGCATATCTGCATCCACAAGCGGCTGCAGAATCGCTAACAAACCAGCTTGGTGTGCACCAGCCCTTTAGCAGTCCCCTTTTATACGACATGCAATTGTAAGCCACACATGTCAAGATGGATAACTAAGTGAATGGTATTTTGCAGTGTTAAATTTCCATTGTATTGTAGAAATGTTTGCTGTTTCACGGCTTGCACCAGCATGCATCAAGTTTTAATGATATGTGATATAGTTGTGTTTAGTGGCTGCATGGCTGTTGGTGGTGTGATTGTTACATATGTACATAAGGCCAGTCTGTAATGTATGAATTGTTACAAGGCACAACTATCACCTCTTCCAAAATCTACACTTCGGTATGTTTTATGTGTAAAACCGCTAATGGATTTTTCAAGATGTGTAGGCGGCCATATGTGTAAGCTTTGATGCAATACCACTTGGCTGCTTGTGCTGTTGATCATTTGCCTATGGTACTTGGACACAGGCCCTGAGCAAGCATGCATGAGTGCATGGATTTGTGTGAATAATTTGGTGTCCCTTTATGTGTTTGTGTGTTTGAACAGTATAACTAATTGATACATATGCATCAGCAGGGCAGGTGTGCTGGTGGTATTTTTGACAAGGTCTTACAAATGGCATTCCAAACATCACTCTCAGTTGATTACTTCACCTTTTTAAAGTGAGCCTGTACACTGAGTGATTGTAATTGTTTGGGATTACCTCAAACCCAGTGAAGCTACAGGGATATTGAGGCTGGCACAAGTGTTGCTATTACAATAGCACAAAATGGCTGCATATCATGCTTTAGTCACTGTAATGATTAGAAACATAGGCCTAAACCACAGGGCCACATAACCCCTGGTATTGTGTTTGTTATTCTAATTGGATTACAGTTGTATTGTAGAAGTGGACAGACATCTCTGGTTGCTTATGGTATGTAGCGAACATGAATGTATCCAAAACGTTGCTTCCAAAAGTTTTCCTTTCATAACATACCAAGCAATGCCATGCTCCATTTTGTTTTCAGGTAACAAGGAGTCCTTTGCGCAACCATTTTATGATGACTCCTGCAGAACAGTAAAGGTGGCTACACATGTCAGATAAAAGTCTTTTGCAAATGAAAGTTCTCAGAGCAATTTTACCACCTTCCATGTAGTATGAGGCCCATACTCAACACGGTCTCATCTATGTAGCTGAACTACCCATCAGATAAAAATCTTTGCAAGATGCTGCACACAAAGATGCTGTACACATACAAAATATAATTTGCATCAAAATATCAGTTCCTGCTAAACATCCGTTGCTGCAAAATGCATTCCAAATCGATATCTGCAGATCTCATACACAACTTGTTGAACGGACAATAATCTGCAGTTCAGATCAACCAGGTTGGATCTTCACATCTGCAGCAAATTGTGTGATCTGCAGATGATGGCCCATTAAACAACGTGTGTGTGAAATCTGCAGATATCATAGTCTTTGAATGGATTTTGCAGAAACTGAATTTGGCCAGATACTGATCTGTTGCATGTGTACTGCATCTTTGTGTCCAGCATCTTGCAAAGGTTTGTATCTGAGGTGGAGTTCAGCTCCATAGTATAGACTCTGAAGGTATGTCTCTCATACTACATGGAAGGGGAAAAAATTGGTCTGTGAGCTTTCATTTGGCCCACACTTCTAACTGACGTGTGTACCCACATTAAAGGCTGCAGTAGTGTGTGAATTCAACATTACAAAGGTGCATGCAGTATGTGTAGGGTTTAAATACTAGCATGTCAAGTGCATGTTTAATGGTTGCCACTGGATCACAGTCACACAGACAGGATTATCAGGATAGTGCAGACAGTTTAGTAGTAGCGGTATAATTTTTGTTATTGTAATTAATTTTTTTTTTTTTAATTTCACCATAGCATTGGTACAGGTGGTGGTCCCCCCGCATCCCTGAATTTAACAGATTACGAGCAGGTGGTGCAGCCCTATTTGATGACAGAGGCCCTGCATGGCATACGGGGTGGCTATGATGCCGACTTGCCCAGCTCTGCAGCTTCGGATGATGGTAATTCATGATGCTGTTTTCCTGGAAAGTGAACACGTGTTTGAATATGCTTATCACATTTATAATGTTTTTTTTTTCACTGACAATATTGTAGGTGAAGGTGTGTCTGGGTTTAGGGGTGATGCAGGAGTGTCCGCTAACATCCCCCAATCATTTGAGGGCCCATCACATTCTGGCCAAAATCCTGGTGAGTTTCCTGTGTATTTAGAAACTGCTGTACAACAAGGCAGCGGATGACCTGGCTGTGCTGGGTAGTGTCCTAACCTTTGTATGCCTGCTCCTTTTGTGTAGCTGAAGTTGTTTCTGCCTCTACTCTTGATGCTGGAGTGCATTTGACCGGGGCCCAATCTGGGGCCTTATCACGCACAGGACCAAGTGCTGGTGAGTTTCCTGTGTATGTAGAAACTGCTGTACAACAAGGCAGCGGATGACCTGGCTGTGCTGGGTAGTGTCCTAACCTTTGTATGCCTGCTCCTTTTGTGTAGCTGAAGTTGTTTCTGCCTCTACTCTTGATGCCGGAGTGCATTTGACCGGAGCCCAATCTGGGGCCTTTTCACTCACAGGACCAAGTGCTGGTGAGTTTCCTGTGTATGTAGAAACTGCTGTACAACAAGGCAGCGGATGACCTGGCTGTGCTGGGTAGTGTCCTAACCTTTGTATGCCTGCTCCTTTTGTGTAGCTGAAGTTGTTTCTGCCTCTACTCTTGATGCCGGAGTGCATTTGACCGGAGCCCAATCTGGGGCCTTATCACGCACAGGACCAAGTGCTGGTGAGTTTCCTATGTATGTAGAAACTGCTGTACAGCAAGGCAGCGGATGAGCTGGCTGTGCTGGGTAGTGTCCTAACCTTTGTGTTCCTCCTCCTTTTGTGTAGCTGATGTTATTTCTGGGTCCAGTGGTGATGCCGGACTGCATTATGACCCATGCCAAGATGAGGACTCATTACATGCAGGAGCAAGTGCTGGTGAGTTTCCTGTGTATGTAGAAACTGCTGTACAACAAGGTAGCGGATGAGCTGGCTGTGCTGGGTAGTGTCCTAACCTTTGTGTTCCTCCTCCTTTTGTGTAGCTGATGTTATTTCTGGGTCCAGTGGTGATGCCGGACTGCATTATGACCCATGCCAAGATGAGGACTCATCACATGCAGGATCAAGTGCTGGTGAGTTTTATGTGTTAGCATATGTCCTTGAGGCAAAGGGATATGAAAAGATGGATTTGATGGATAGCATATGTTCCTTGTTAAAACATTGCCACAGTTTAGCATCTGGCCGGTGGAGAGGTGTGTGGGTAATGTTCAGAGTCAATACATATCAAAGCATGCAGCTAATCTGCACCAAAGGACCTTTCAATGGGTCATGAATGGCAAGTTACACATGGTTGGTGAGGGTGTGAGTTCACATGACCATATACACCTTTGTTAAGGATTTGCTATTGCCTGAGTCCATTCATTTTTTGTATGATCTAGAATGCTCCATGTCCAACAACACCTACATGGCATGGCATTTTGCATGGACTAACAATTTTGACAAATAGTAATGGTGCTATTGGAGGTAACATGTTGTAATCATTAACATTGAAAGAATGAATCTCAGAATCCCGACATTCATCCTCTACATGGTTTTAGATTTTTTGTAAGATATGTTGTTGGTATGGTGAAATAAACAGACACCATTCACTAATAAGTTTCAACAATGCATTGGTAGTGACCTTGGGTGTGTGAAGCATCAACAGCCTTCAGAGGCTTTCCACGTTTTCCTCTGTCGGTGGTGGTGCAGGGCAGGGAACCCAGAGCTGACCATTTGTTTATTTGGCCAATATTACCCTTTTGCCCCTCCAGTGGGGGCACTTTATTGACTATTATAATTGTGATTGTTGTGAATAGGCATTTTCTGTGCTTCACACTGTAGTATGCTGGCCACTTGTGTCTGAGCATTACAGTTGCTGCATGGCGATTGCCTATTCTAGGCAATTTCTGGAAAGAGGACCCGTACTGTGCATGTGCTTGAGTGTGCTAGGTTCCGATGTCAATTGCCGTTGGTTGTGGAGGATAGTGTCCACCACCATGGGACGGAGGAGGGGGGGGAACGGTCAATAGGATCAGAAGCCTTGATACACCACAGGTGAGTCCCCCCCATGGTAATGTTTTGGCAAGACTGGTTCACTGTAACCACCATGGAGGCCGTGCATGTACTTTACAGTGAGAAGCACATACAAATTAGATATGTATTTTGTCTGTATGTGCTTCTCACTGTCAAGTCCATGGACAGCCTCCATGGTGGTTACATTGAAGCAGTATATATGTATGTCAATGTCTCCAATCAAGGCAATTGGTAAGATAATTGTACCATGTACCTGAGTCTGCAATGCTTACATTAAAGGGTGGCAAAAGGAACAGCTGGCATATACTGGTATATTTGATATCACATCCAACCAACAGATCACTCAGGGAACAAATTTGATGAGAGAGGGATTGTATGGCTGGCTTCACTGCAAACAGAATGTGATTCTATTTCAGTATGAAACTGATCAATATCTGTGGAGATGCTGCCAATGCCTTGTGGTTTCCACAGACACCACTCATACATTACCTGCTCTGGCCAGCGGTAGTCCCCCTCTGTCCCTGTTGCTTCTTCTCTGCGCTGGCCTCCAGCTGCACTTATTGCTGCTTGACTTTTAAACAGAGGGTGGTGTAGTGTGTAAAGTTTGTGCGGGGACAGGAAGTTATATGAAGCTGCAGTCAAGTGCAGCCCAAAAAGCTGGGGGGACAGAGGGTGACTTGTGCTGGCAGGAGCCGGGAATGTATTGCTGCTACCGTCAGCCATTTGAGTGCCACTATAGAGCCACTCCCAAAGGCCCCGTCAATCTCGAAAATGTTATGCATGGATTGATTGAAAATAAAGATTTCACTCCAACAATGGTGTAGTCAGCGTTTGGCCACTTATTTCACAGCATATTCCATCACACTGAGGGATTCAGCTGTATATTACCGGCACTATAGTTTGGTGTTTTGTGCCCTTCAAAAGTGAATAGCATTTCCTTTAGAAATAAAAAACAGTTGCATGACTTTGCTGTTAGTGTGTCCCTAATATTTTGTGGCACAGCCCCTGAAGAAGCATGTAGATCATGTGCTGTGCGTAAAGTTCGAAAGGATTTTAGACATGTCATTTGACCATGAAGACAGGCAAATACATCATCAGCACTGTCAAGCAACTGTTATTGTTTACAAGGAAAGATCCATATTAGTCCATATCCCTCTCAATGTGGTTTTCCTTTAAAGCCACATCACACGTTTTGGAATTTAATGCAGTCCATGAACTTTTGGTTAACTAAACGTGTTTCTTTGTATTAAACATTGTGGCCCATTTTGACAGTATGTAAAGTCAAAATCTAGGGGGTTTTTTTTATCCTTTCATTTTCAACTATAGCTCTCAGTGACTCTAATCATGATGTTGTCATTGTCTTGGAGCCTGTGCATGATGACCCAACATTTTGTGTTATTTTTTTGTTAAATTTTTGTTTTTTGTTTTAAAGTTTGTTTGGGTTGTTCCAAACTTCTACTTTTAAACGATTTACTCTTACCTTCCTAGGTGATGAAACGTCTCTGCATAGTGCTCCAGATGTTATGCTGGAATGTCAAGGCCCGAACCTAAACCTACATTTATCAACGGAATCACACAGCACTATCCCAATTATCTCGCCAACTTCCGAGCAGGCAAGCTCAGGAACATTCTCGCCTTCACAAACATACTCCCGTGCAGACTATAATACTGATCGCTGGCATTCACGCCAGTTTCTGCAGGCACAAACTGAGTATCGGGGACTAATGGAGGACCACATGACCCGTTTCCATCAGGACTTGGCCTATTTAAATCGGAGTGCAACGGACATAGGGGGAAGTTTGCAGAAAGTGGCCAATGCAGGAGTGGGGCAAGAGGCAATCCAACTGGGATTGGCAGATGGCCTTGATCGGCAAAATTTAATTCAGAGCAGAATGGCTCGCGTTGGGGAAACCCAAAATATAATTTTAGGCAGATTGGCTGATGGTCTTGACCGGCAAAATGTGACTCAATCCAGAATGGCTGAAGCCATGGAAAGGCAAAACCAAATCATGGAAAGGCAGAATGATTTGTTAAACCAAGTGTTGTTGAATAAATGATTTTTGTTTGTACACATTGCAGTTCCATGTAATATTTGTTGGGGGTATACCTTATTAAGAATGTTAATCTTGAAAAAAACATGCATCTTCTTAGGTTAATACATTAGTGTCCTTTGAAGAGTACTTTATTGTTGAAAAGAAACAAATCATACTGAGGTATGGCCAACAATAGATTAGTTGACATTGTGTACGCCGACTTGTTTATCCAAATTATTTGTACAAGTTTGACTATGTCCTTAGTTACACATTGGCTATTGGAATATTATAATGATGTCTGAGTGTGAAGTTCTCAGCCATCATTGTAGTTGGGCGATTGCTACTGTGACCATGGCAATAGGTTATGTATAACAAGTTGACCACACAGTGAAATGTATTGGATGTAAACCAAAATCATTCACACTTTACTGCATATTGCCTATGTATGTAGAATGAGAATACACATGCACTGTTGGTGGCCCTTGTGTCGAGGGAGGTTGAACTGTGCATTAGGTGTTTTGAAAAAGTTAATGAGGCCAGTAATGTAACAAGAATCTCCTAATCATGTTTAGTGAATGAAGCCTAAGTTGTTGCAACTATAGAACACCAACACAATGATGACCGAAAGTGTACAATTATAAGCATATATTTAAAATTTAGATAGCAAGATAAAACTATATACACAAGATCACACAATATTAAACTATATACACAAAATCACACTATATACACACACAATATAAAACTATATACACAAGATCACAATATATACACACACAATATAAAAATATATACACACAATATAAAACTATATACAGCAGCTCAAAATAACAAAAAATATTTTTTTAAAAAAACTTTGTACACTACTCCGAGTCCGACAGGGCCCCCTGCAAGGAAGCAGCCAGTTGGGCTAATTGCCTTGCTATGGCTGCCAATTCCGAACGTCCTTAACAAAATCAACAAAAAAAAAAAGTTAGTGGAAAAACAATATGCATGAAAACTTTCTGGAAGTAATAAGAATGGGTAAACTTACTGTTGCGTCTTCGCCCATGTTGTCGGGCTGCAGCTGGTGCTGGGGGGCCTTCCGGGGCCACAAGAACGTCCTGTGGGCCTCCCAGGGGTTCTGCCTCAAGAGCTGGTGGCCCAACATCAGGTGGGTGGTGTGATGGACCACCTTCTTCACCCACATCCAACGGAGGTGGCTGGTCATGAGCCTCGTCCGAGTCCTCATTTCCGGCATCCCCGCAGTGTCGGCGGGTTGGCATTTGTGCATCTATACAGACAGAAATAAAAACATAAGTATTTAAGGGCCATGCAACATGAAAGGTGCTCAGTATTTTTTTGGGCCTAATGGTTACCAGCCATTATATAGTAAAGAGTCAGCAATGCAGCCATTCAGAACGCCCCCCCCCCCCCCCCCCCCCCTAATAGTGGCTCTCAAAGCAGCCGTGTGGCAGATATGTACAGCTATTAGTAATGATTCCCTCTTCCTGTAGGTACCTTCTCAGATCATTAAGGGGGCAGAGACGACTGGTACTTAAGTGGTTAAGCCACCTAAGGGTGATCAGCACTGTTTAACACAACACAATTCTTATACCTCTTTATTGTGTAAAGAAGTATATTGCTAACTAGATGTAACATTACACAATGCTTACCAAATGTACTATGACATTGTGCACAATCTATGTCGTATAAGGCTAATTGATTCACTGAATAACGTAGGCAGTTCCCTTATATTAGTTTTAAATTGTTTGAGTGACTGAAAAATATTGATTCATCAGTGGGGCCCATTACAATAATTACAAGCCATCAATAAAACCTCGCCTATAACGTTTATCACTGTTACTTTGCTTTATAAATGCACATGGATGTGTTTGAATTAATTTGTATCTTCCGACAAACCAAGTTATGGGTTGAGAATGATGCTGTAGAGAACACACCTGTAGTACTGGTGTATGGCCAATCACAAAAACACTCGCTGCTATATCTGTAGTGCTATTTAATGGTTAAATGCAATGGTGTGTACAAGCCATGAAGGTATCTGCTTGGCCTATAAAGAATATTCACAATTTTTTACACACCAGTCTACCAAAATTCGGTTTCAAGATCACTTTAATGCTAATAGAGATGCATGCTCGTTCCTGTGCTGTAGGTAATGATCCCACATAAAACCTACTTAAGCTACCCCTGCAATATACATTGAGGCTCCTTAGGGCCACAATTTGGGGCACATAAAAACACACAAAGCATGGCACACACAATATTTACATAAGGACATGTAAATTACATATGTATATTGGCACCGCTCATCCATCATAATGCAGATCGTTAATATACATTACTTACCAGGCACATGTTCCCGGCGGACTTCTCGGACGAAGCTCCGCTCCCTCCTCTTCATGTCGAACCACCTCCGTTGGATCTGGGTAATGGTGTGGTGACCCCGGAAGTGCTGTCGGAGATCGCTCTGAAGCTCCTCCATGATACGCCTTTTGGCATACATGTCAGTCAGGGTATCATAGTTGGTACGGAGGAGGGTCTGTAAGAGAAAAAAAGATTGTTAAGAAAGTCTCATTTCAAATGAAAGTATACCCGAAGTGAGATGCTGAGATAGACATGTGTATCTACAATGGGTAGCACACAAATAACTAACTATGCTGTGTTCCTTATCGCTTTCTGTGTCTGAAAGAGTTACATATGTGGTATTTAAAGTGGGTAACTCACTCCTGAGTCTGTACTGACAGTGATTTGATTGTTACTAACTATAATTTAATCTATTTTATTTAAACTCATTAGCTGGTTTGTAAGTAGTTAATATTATTATTTGCGTTGCAGTGAGGCAACTCTCACTTGCTGTCGGAGTCAGGAATGAGTGAGGCACTTACCAAACAAAAAAGGTTTCAAACACAGAATGACAAAATCAAACAGCATTGTTGTGTGTATGCTACACACTGTACATTACACATGTTTGACATGAGACTTTGGGTATCCTTTATGTTTGCAAATGCAAATAATGTTAATCGGTGAAGTTAATACATACATTTCCAAAAATGTCACCCCGTCTGTTTGATAAAAGAGTTAAAGTTTTGTTCAGTTACACAAACATTAACCACAAACAAGCAATTACTCATATTTAATTGAGGACCTTTTCTCAGTGTCAGCTTGCCACTGATACAGTAACCGAGAAGGAGTTATGTTGCCTGCTGCAAGCGTGCCATTACCAGCGCACACACCCAATACATACAAACTATTATTGGCTAAATAACACTTCACTAATACAACCCAAATCATCAGTACAAGGAGGGTATGGTGATCTCTCGCCACAGTATTAATACGATCAGGCTACTCGTCACAAACATCATTACAAACACAGGACACCAAGGAAGACTAGGTTTGTGGTGGTGGGGCCCTCAGTGACTGAATTGCCTAAGTGGCCTCAAGACCTTCTCACACACACATACATTCCTCTAAAGGTCTCTACAGGGGCATGAGTATTAATGAAATAGTTTAGAAACCCTTGCCTTCACCAACTCGCCATACCATGGTGTGGAAATTGTGTTGTCTGTGCCATTGACAAATGTTTGACCAAGTTGTTGACACATCCTTACAGTGTGTGCAAACTACCCAGCTACATTCATAGGCAAACGCAGGGGGGGATTACAGCTGCCCAGAATCCCCCCTCAGACCAGGACCGGTGCAGTGTCTGGGGACAGGCACAAGTTGAGACACCAGAATTTCTGCAGATATCTGCAGCTCACAGCACTGCCCCCTTTCTTTCCCTGCTACAGTTGACTTTGGATGCAGCAGTGTGTGCACAGAGCATGGAGCAGCTCTGGAGAACTTAACACAGTCAGGTATGAGCACAACCCTGTACCCTGATGTGTGAATGGTTCACTTTCCACTTCATTAGCAATGTTGGCTGTCCTCATTATTATCTGTATCCAAACTGCTCCTGATCGATCCCATTATGTGTCAGTTGGACGGCAAATTGCATTATAATGTAACCAAGCTTTATGTCCTACCATATTATTATACTGTATTGTGCTAGACTGAGGGAGACCTTTCAGGAATCCCCCTCTTGAAAATCCTGGGTTTGGCCCTGACATTGCATTCCTGCATCAACAAGGTCAGCAGCTAATTAACCACTTCACCCCCAGGCGTAGGGATGTTTCCCGCCATTTTTCAATCCTTATACCAACAGGGATGGATAAATCCCTACTTCCCGCGCTCCCACGCGCTCATGGGAACACTCACGCTCACATGCACACCGCCTGGTGAGCTGGAGATCAATGAACGTGCCAAACTATTACCGTTTGTTGATGTAAGGCTTGCAATGATGCGCTGCTTCTATGAGAAGCAGTGCAATAATTGTGACCAAACAAAAATTAGCTCAGCCTCGTAGTACTTCCTGCAAGTGTACTTAAGGACGCTTGCAGGTCGCATCAAACAAAAGTTACTGTGGACATGTTGTGGGCAAATAGTCAAACCACACCCTAAAGCATTTTTCACATACCAATACAATTTTTTTACCCACAAACATTCACTAATTCCCTCCCACACTTCCCCACATTTTATGATTTCATAGGGCCAAATAAAAAAATTACATAACAAGAATACCTTAGGGAGAGAAGTTTGAACAATTTACTGTCAAGAGGGTATAACACTGTTACTTTCAAAACTATGCACTTGGAATTAGGGATGGAGGCCAAATGGGAAAACATTCTCCTTAATTACCACATGCAATATTTGGGTCAAACATTGTGATCAAGACCAAAATATCATTGGTTTCTAGCCTACTTCAAACAGTCAGGAGCACCACTATAGGCTCCGAGTAGAAGGTATAGGTGTGCCAAGATCCTCACCCCGGTACCCAAGGGGTCACAACATCCGCTTCACATAAAGGACCGGCACCACACCAGGTATTTTATAGCTCTTCAAGGTTTAATCAAACAAACATGTTAGCAACGACAGACTGCTGTTTCGACCCTCCTGGGCCTTTGTCAAGTTGCAAGAATCATATAGCACCAAATGACATTCAAACATACATATATAGTGAAAAAACACGCCCACATAGGGCCCAGTGACCAATCCTGAGAGCGCACTTGTGGAGGACCTGATGGGAGACTGACTGCCATCCTGCAAACCAATAACAACCTGGCATTTCAAAAAGTCACTCACCAATCAAAATAAAGACGGCGAGTTCCCCGCTGCCAGAGCATCTGAAGTGCGCATCATAGCAAAGCCGCTACCTCCATCGGAGCGAGCGATGTGACTTCCTGGTCATGTGATCAAATCACATGACTTGAGTCAGCTGACAAAGTTCAGCCAATCATATGCGCACCTCTTCGCAACATATGCAGCCTCCGCATCATGGCGGTGGGAGGTGCCCAAGCGGCCCAGGATACCGCCCATGTATCCATGCCTACATAGACACTCCACAGTGTACACAAGCCGCCGCACTCACCCCACCACGCGAAGTTAAAGGGGAACTCTGCCAGTCTCTCCTACTGCGCTCTTCATATTGGTCTGAAAAATATAAAAGATTAAAATATCACTTATCAAACATTAAAGAGTACAAATCCTAATTACAAAATAACAAGACAAGTTAGCAGAAGACACTTAGTGACTAAATACAAAAACTCAGATCTAACTCCCTATTGAGTCCTGCTCTCCCCCTTGCGTCTAATCTTCTGATCCACCCCGCCTCCCTGCGAAGCAATTCTTTTAGCTTATTGCCCCCCCGCCACTGTGGTGATACCCCATCAATGGCCATGACCCTCAACTGAGACACATTGTGTCCAAAATTGATAAAATGATCCGATACTGCCTGTCCTGTAGTGCCATTCCTAATAGCTGATTTGTGGGCTGAAATCCTAACCTTAAGGCACTGAGTAGTCATGCCAACATATATAAAACTGCAGGGACACTTAATCAAATACACCACGTGATTTGAATCACAGGTGTAGTGGCCCCTGACATGGTACTCAGTGCCCAGGGTAGGATGTCGAAATGTATTACTCCTAATGACACTGTTACACATATGGCAGGACAGGCAGGGGAACATACCAGTTCTCGACGAACAGGACTGTGCCAGTGGAGCCGACTTAACACGTAACTTGTCTCGCAACGTCGGTGCTCGTCGAAAAGACATCATGGGAGGGCTCCTGAATTCAGGTACCCTTGGAAAACCATCACGTAAAAGATGCCAATGCCTCCGCAGTGAACGCGCCACGACGTCACTGCAGACATTGTACGTAGACACAAAGGGAATACGTGGTATCCCCCTGGTGTTGCGCCTCCGTCGTTGTTTTTGCCCCTGCGAGGCCTCCAATGGATACCCCCTGGAGCGAAACTTATTTATCAATTCACTCTTACGTGTAACACATTTGTCAGGCTCACTTACAATCCTGTCTATCCTAGACAGTTGACTACCTGGAATTCCATCCTTCACCCCAGCTGGATGAAAGCTTTTATAGTGAAGGGTGGAGTTCCTGTCCGTCGGTTTGGTATATAAATCAGTCCAAATAGTTCCCTGTCTGTTACACACCAGAACATCAAGGAATGGAATACACTCCAAGTCCCAATTTGCTGTGAGTTTGATGTGTGGGCATTGAAGGTGAACCTCCCGGATAAAATCATCCAGGGTACAACGTGGCCCCCTCCATATGCAAAACACGTCATCTATGTACCGCCACCAACAAATTGGTTTCTAGCCGGGACAAATGGACGCATACATTTCAGGGTCTTTAAAGGGACTCCTAACAGTGCATAAACTATGGAAAGATGCATATCATTTGAAAGCTCTCTTTCTCCTCTTTGCAATGATATATAAACCACCGCCCTACGCCTTTTAGTTGTGACTATTTTTGCTATTGAAATTGCCGCGGCCCCAATTTTGATAGCGAATATAGAGAAAACTAAAAGGCGTAGAATGCCGATTTAGGTGTCGCCAGAAAGCGGACAAAAAGATATTTAAAATGATACCCATCTTTCCATAGTTACATTGTATTACACAGGGCGACTTTTTAGGCTGAATGGAGCTGGTGACTTTGAGAAAATGTCGCCCTGTGTAATACAATATAAGTATGGCAAGATGGGTATCATTTCAAAGCTCTCTTTCTCCGCTTTCTGACGACACCTAAATCGTCATTCTACACCTTTTAGTTTTCGCTATATTTGCCCAAAAAATTGGGGCGCCGCGGCAATTTCAATCGGGAAAATAGGGAAAACGACAAGGCATAGAGCGGCGGTGTATATATAATTGGAAAGAGGAGAAAGAGAGCTTTAAATGATATGCATCTTTCCATAGTTCATGCACTGCTCGGAGTCCCTTAAAATACAGTACCATGCTTGTTTGAACTACTATATTTGCCCTAATCAGGGCCAAACAAATTGGACACACATTTTGGCCGAATTGACCACTACTACATCGAAAAATACAAATTTAGTGCCATAATGTCACACCTCAAAAAACCCTAATTGCGGGGCAAAAAAACAAGATATAGTTCATTTCATTGCGAGAAGTAAAGCTAAAGTTGTAAACGATTGAATGGAAGTAGCGCAGAAAGGTGAAAAATGCTCTGGTGCCTGTTCACACTGCCCACGTTGCATTACATGTAAGGCTGCACGTTGTAGTCAAAGTGCAGCATGCAACGGCGTTTTTCCTGCGGCAAAATGGATTGCCAGGTGGCTTTAGCACAAACTATTGTCAGCAGAATCAATCCCAGTGATCGCACAGTTGGACAGTGTCCAAGTGTGCGATCACTGTGATTTCTTCTGCTGGTAATAGTTTGTGCTAAAGGCACCTGGCAATCCATTTTGCGGCAGGAATGGTTTTGGGTGCGTCTATTGCGGCGTGCGTGAATTGTATGTGGATCGGCCGCGGGTAGGGAGCGCGTCGCTAGTGGCGGTCGATCCAATACAGGTAAACATTACCTGACACTGCCCAATGGACACATGCAATGGCATGCACTGTGAAAATGACATACATTATGCAGTAATTTGTGCTAAATACACGCGTAGGCCACAATATACATGGACAACAACATTGCAAGGCTATGTCCACCGTAATATTGATAGTCCAAAAATTTACTCTACGCTGCATCATGGATTATAATTTAAAAAAAAGGGAGCAAAGATTATGAAAAGTGCAACATGGGTGCAGTCAATGGCCCCGATGACATTGGGCATTTGGGCAAGATGGTAAAATGCCACTTTGACTGCATCCCATTGGGCACGGGACCGAGGAAAGTGGATAAACTGTCTGCTTATCCGCCGCATGCCCATCAGGAACTGGGATATAACCCTGCTCATGGTGGACTGGGACACCCCACAGGCAAAGCCACCCAGCCGTTGAAAGCTCCCATTGGCCAGGAACTGCAGGCAGGCAAACAACTAAGGGTGCGTACAGACATGCGACTATAGTCGTTTGAAACGATCGTTACCGACGGCATTGCCCGACGATCGTTCGTAAAAAGTGCACAAACGATCATTAAAACGACCGACCAACGAGATATGTCGTTGGTAAAGAACGATCCATTCTGCCAGATCTTTTCCAACGACCATCGTTCAAAAAGTAATGTCTGTACAACGATCGGTCGTTGATCGTTCGTTCTCAAAGCTTTGCACATGCTCAAACAGTTCTTTTTGACACTTGTGTTTGAAATCAGTTTATACATCATGTTGCGCACGCAACGCTCGTTCCAAGATCGTTCGTACACGAACGATGTTCAAAGTAGCCTTTCTTCAAACGATCATCGGCCGATACCTCCTTTAACATCGTTCGTCGTTCAGAACGAACGATCGTTATCGTATGTCTGTACGTACCCTTAGTTTGCCCACTCACAGCATGACTTCGAGATGTTAATGGCCTGAGATAGGTCTCCAAACGAGCATACAACTCATCAAAGGCTGCCCTGTTCAGCCTTGTCAGCCTCAGCAGTTCTCTGTCTGAAAGCAACGCCACATCAATGTGTTCCGGTATGAGACGTGGAATCTGTCTCCTGCGCTGATTATAACGGCATATGCGGTCAACAGTCCGAGCCTCGTTCAAACAACAAACAAAAGGCTCCATCTGCAAATGAAATTGGAAAGGAAATAACAATAACAACATTTTACTAACTAACACTGCACATACAGGACATTTTTTACATACCAATGCTCAAGGCATTCACACTATCAGGGGCCCATGAGCAGAGGGACCCCTCAGGACATCATAGTCAACTCACTTCAACTCATAATAAAAAGACACATTCATTCACATTGACACAAACAAATATGTTACAAAACTACCATTTCACCTTGAAAAAAATGGAAGGCACAACATCAAACAGCACTTACTTGCTCAATCACAAACCATTCTGAATCCTCTCCTCATAAGCCAACCTTATAAAGGCCAAAAACACCTGTTAGATGTTAACTACGTTATTGCATTAACATCATTAATTGATTGCGCATGCGCAGCGCGTAGTGGCCTTTGCGCGCGCGCGCACTGCTTAACGCGCGAAGTCAACGCAGAAGCAGATGCATTTTTCTTCACAAGTTCACATCGCGTGATTTGGACGTACTACGCGCGATCGGAGGCATGGTCACGCGGAAACAGCTGCATCACGCGGTGCGCCTTGTTTACGCGCGTAGCGAGGTGCTGTTCGCGCGCACGCCGGTGCGCGCAAACTTTGCGCGCGGGGCTTAGTTTATCATGCCTAAAGTGAGTTTAGGCGTGATAAGGGGCTTTTCACTCGCATGCAAACACTTTGCACCGCTTTGTGAATCGAGCCCCTAGTGTACACCAGAGCGGTTCGGCTGCGTTTTGCGATCCACTTGCGGCTGCGGATACGCTTGGGTAATGTATTTCAATGGGCTGGTGCACACCAGAGCGGGAGGCGTTTTGCAGAAACGCATACTCCCGGGCTGCTGCAGATTTTGGATTGCGGAGGTATAGGAAAAACGCAAACCGCTCTGAAAAACGGCACTTCAGAGCGGTTTGCCAGGCGGTTTTTGTTACAGTAGCTGTTCAGTAACAGCTTTACTGTAACAATACATGAAATCTACTACACCAAAAACGCTTCACAAAACCGCAAAATGCTAGCTGAAACGCTACAGAAAAATAAGAAAAAGCATTTCAAAATCTGCTAGCATTTTGCGGATCTGCTAGCGGTTTTTGGTGTGCACCAGGCCTAACAGAGTAAGCTCAAAAAGCTCCATCTTCCACAGCAGCAACTGCTGTGTGAAAACCACGATATCTCCAGGTTCATTCAGGGGATAAAGAGATGAAAAAATAACGAATGGCCACACCCCCTTTCTTCCCTGGTGAATTGTGATTTGGAGAAAAACTAACTACTAACTATCACTTATTTATCTCATACTTATCTCACATTTATCTCTTGCATTTCTCTCTGTCGATATTTTCCCCTATACTTCTGGAGAATTGCTATTTGGAGATATCACAGGAGGTAAATTACCTCCATTGGCCTCAATTCATTAAGCTTAACTCCTGTCTTTAATAACGTTTCTAGAGTTATCACCATGGTGATGAGGCATGTAGTATTCAGGAAACATTTTACCTCAGGCAAACCTAAAGGGAACCAGAGATGAACGTTTCACACAAAATAAACATATCAGTTGACAGCTTGTAAAGAATAAATGCTCTACCTGATAATTTTGCCGCTCTGGTGTGCCTTTTTTAGTGTTTTTTTATCCATTATTGCTCCAGGAAAAATCAAATATGGCCGCCGGCTCCTATCCCTTTTCCTTCCGGGTTATGAGTTGTTCTGGATGTGCTGTCTAGGCCATATGAGTCTATGCTGCTATCTAGGCTAAATGCAGCCTTTCATCTATGTGCTTTTATTTTGGTATGATGCACAGCTGCCTGTAGGAAGTGTCTCTCATAGGAATGAAACTCCAGTCATCAGTATCTACAGCATGCAGACAGAGTGCACACAGAGCACACAGGGATCATATTGCAGCCACACTCTCTCAGCAGGAGCAGCCCCACCCATGTCATCACAGCTCTCAGTATGCAAAGCATGAAATCTAAGCCAGGAGGGGGAAGGCTTGGGCTTGAAAAGACTTCACAGAAGAGTGACTCAGCTATAATGATTCCAGGTCAAACCTCGACTGAATAGTCGGTGGATTCTTATCACAGTTGCTAATAGACTAATTAAGCAGATAACAATGAAACTAAAAGCAGGGTAGGTGTTTACTGTCATGTTCCCACTGATAAATGTAATAAAATACACGAGGGTGCTTCGTCTCTGGTTCTCTTAAAGTTAACTCTTCTGTCTTTAAGTTAACTCTTCAATCCTTAAAATAACTGCGTGTGAAAATAACTACAGAGGAGGTAACTTTAGTAATGAAGAGATAAGATAACTCTCTCACTGTGTGGAGGTAAATTTTCTCTTGCCTTATCTCCAGCATGATCTTAGTGAATTGAGGCCATTGGCTTGCTCCCACGCGCGTCACCAGGAGCTTACTGCGCAGGCGCAGTACAAAGTTTTCTTGTACTGCGCCTGCGCAGTAAGCTCCCGATGATGGGAGCGAGCCCACACGTGGCTGCAGTTGCAGTTTAGTTAGAAGCATAATTAGAGGAACAGAGGATCATAAAAGGACGGCGTGGGACATTACAGCTGCAGGGGGCCGACAGAAGCCCCAGGTAAGTGTCAGTTTTTTGTTTTAAATAGCATCCAAAGAACTCCTTTAACGAAGGAAGAAGTGAAGGCAAGACTAAATCAATTAAAAATAGACAAGGCACCTGGCCCGGATGGCATACATCCTCGGGTCCTAAGGGAATTAAGTTCAGTTATCGATAAATCCCTTTATCTTATCTTTTGTGACTCCCTTTCAACTGGCAGAGTTCCATTAGATTGGCATACAGCCCACGTTTTCTCATTATTTAAAGAGACACTGAAGCGAAAAAAAAAATGATGCTATTATGATTTGTATGTGTAGTACAGCTAAGAAAAAAAAACATTAAGATCAGATACATCAGTCTAATTGTTTCCAGTGCAGGAAGAGTTGAGAAACTCCAGTTGTTATCTCTATGCAAAAAAGCTATTACGCTCTCCGACTAACTTAGTCCTGGAGAGGGCTGTTATATGACTTTTATTATCTCAACTGTAATTGAACTGTTTACTTTTCCTCTGTAAGAGGAGAGTTCATTACTTCACAGACTGCTCTGAAAGGCTCATTTTGAATGCTGAGTGTTGTGTAATCTGCACATACTATAGAGTGATGCAATGTTAGAAAAAACACTATATACCTGAAAATAAAAATATGAGAATATTTTCTTTGCTGCTAATCTTCTAGTAATTATTCATAGTACACAACCAATTCATTATATCATATATTTTTTTTTCGCTTCAGTGTCTCTTTAAGAAGGGCAAAAAAAATCAGATCTGGGTAATTATAGACCTGTAAGCTTAAAGGAATACTATCGATGTATGCATTTATTTTTAAATGCTGTATGTTGTGTAGCACACATTACGACAAGTACTAGGAGCAATTTGATTCCTCACACAGCTGTTCCTCTCAGCTGTAAAATCCTCCGTCAGTTTTGGCCGTCAGTGTTGGATACAAATGTATCTAATACTGAGGCTCCTAGAGGGCTAGACCATGTCTGCACAGGGGAGTTGCTATCAACTCCTCAGTTTATAGTGTTATTATCACCTTGCTGATAGAATCTTATTGATATGGTGGTAAGGGGTTAAAGATTCTAGCAATGTGTGTTTATTATCTTTGCTTCTCTTGACTGATAAAGATACTAATAATGCTAATTGTAAACAGTGGTCTACCCCTCTCAGCAGCTTGTAAAGTGGATGCAGCCTGGAGTGAATCACCTCAAGCAGGAAGCCAGTCTGAGTAAAAACACAGACTATTGTTAAAGGCTAGTTATATTCCAGCAATATTACAGCTCATTTAGTTACCTGTTACCACCTCAGATCAGCCTATTTCTCCTCATGTCTGCTGATTGCTGTGAGTGACACTGAAATATATTTGTGAGCTGTGTGACAGAGTAACCAAGCAGCTCAGGGTGACCCAAACTACTATGAGCTGTGTGAGAAATGAATTTTTAAGCAGGGATAGTGAGAGAGAGACCTGGGTGAATAAATAAAGTGCCCCTAGCACTAGTGGTAATGTGTATACTAATATAGAGTATTAAAAAAAAAGTCGTTTCAATCGATAGTATTCCTTTAACATCAGTTACGTGCAAACTATTCAAGTGGTTACTAAGAGATACTATACAAGACTTCATAGTATAAAATCTTATTTCTCAGCATCAGCATGGGTTTACTAAAGAGAGGTCCTTTTAGACTAACATGCTTAGCTTTTATGAGGTAGTGAACGCTAATGTGGACATTGGGAATGCTGTAGATGTGATATACTTTGACTTTGCAAAGGCCTTCGACACTAAACTAGATAAGATTTTTACAGGGAGTGCAGAATCATTAGGCAAATTGAGTATTTTGACCACATCATCCACTTTATGCATGTTGTCTTACTCCAAGCTGTATCGGCTCGAAAGCCTACTACCAATTAAGCATATTAGGATATGTGCATCTCTTTTCATCTGTAATGAGAAGGGGTGTGGTCTAATGACATCAACACCCTATATCAGGTGTGCATAATTATTAGGCAACTTCCTTTGGCAAAATGGGTCAAAAGAAGGACTTGACAGGCTCAGAGAAGTCAAAAACAGTGAGATATCTTGCAGAGGGATGCAGCACTCTTAAAATTGCAAAGCTTCTGAAGCGTGATCATCGAAAAATCAAGCGTTTAAATCAAAATAGTCAACAGGGTCGCAAGAAGCGTGTGGAAAAGCTAAGGCGCAAAATAACTGCCCATGAACTGAGAAAAGTCAAGCGTGCAGCTGCCAAGATGCCACTTGCCACCAGTTTGGCCATATTTCAGAGCTGCAACATCACTGGAGTGGCCAAAAGCACAAGGTGTGCAATACTCGGAGACATGGCCAAGGTAAGAAAGGCTGAAAGACGACCACCACTGAACAAGACACACAAGCTGAAACCGGGTTGAGGATGGAGTCAAGCTCAACTCCCAGTCCTACTGCCAGTTTCTGGAAGACACCTTCTTCAAGCAGTGGTACAGGAAGAAGTCTGCATCCTTCAAGAAAAACATGATTTTCATGCAGGACAATGCTCCATCACACGCGTCCAAGTACTCCACAGCGTGGCTGGCAAGAAAGGGTATAAAAGAAGAAAAACTAATGACATGCCCTCCTTGTTCATCTGATATGAACCCCATTGAGAACCTGTGGTCCATCATCAAATGTGAGATTTACAAGGAGGGAAAACAGTACACCTCTCTTAACAGTATCTGGGAGGCTGTGGTTGCTGCTGCACGCAATGTTGATGGTGAACAGATCAAAACACTGACATAATCCATGGATGGCAGGCTTTTGAGTGTCCTTGCAAAGAAAGGTGGCTATATTGGTCACTGATTTGTTTTTGATTTGTTTTTGAATCTCAGAAATGTATATTTGTGAATGTGGAGATGTTATATTGATTTCACTGGTAAAAATAATTGAAATGGGTATATATTTGTTTTTTGTTAAGTTGCCTAATAATTATGCACAGTAATAGTCACCTGCACACACAGATATCCCCCTAAAATAGCTCAAACTAAAAACAAACTAAAAACTACTTCCAAAAATATTCAGCTTTGATATTAATGAGTTTTTTGGGTTCATTGATTACAAGGTTGTTGTTCAAAAATAAAATTATTCCTCAAAAATACAAACTTGCCTAATAATTCTGCACTCCCTGTAGATGTTACAAACCTGAACCGAGGAACAGGTGATGACCACATTATGCAGCAATACAGACACTGAAACAAGGAATAATGTGCAACAATGGTTTTATTGTGACCGAATAGCAAACAAACAAATAAATGCAATAAGATGCAAATACTTGCACAACACACAATATACAAACAGATGCAAACCACGTGCATAACACAGTATATACAGAGCAATCACCATACAAACAAATGTGCAAAACCCCCCAAGACCCTATCTATCCATTCTAGCTAACTAATATATAAATATGTACAGGAAAATATATACAACAATTGCGGTACAAACAGGGATCAGGCAGAATATCAGAGTCAAACAGGAAAGCAAGGTCAATAACAGGTAATCAGATAAGCACGGTACCAGGGATAGACAAAAGCGAGGTCTCAGACGGAATAAACAGGTTTGGCAACAGAAAAGCATACACAACGAATCAGGGCTAGGAACAAGAACCAGGGTGTCCAGAAACTCAGACCTGTAGCAAGGAAGTTCTGGCAATGACTTAGAGGAAGGGGCAGACTTATATAGTCCATGAGACAGGAAGCAGCTGATGGTGAATGACATGAGTCCCATTAGGCGCCAGGTGTGATTTTGACATTGTGTTGTGTGCTCCTACCTATACTGCCTGAAGAAGCAGGTACAGACCCGCGAAACGCGTTGTAAGCAATACCCTGGAGTGTACCAATAAATTTACTTTTTGTTGAAACACACAGCTTCTTGTGTCTGCTTGAGGGAGGTAAGTCCACCACTGCCTCCAAAGCAATTTTTAATATTTTAATTTCTGTCTTTATACTTTTGGCGCCTCTGTTCAATCTTATACTACATTATATCCACCCTTGGTGGAGGGGGATACCCCTTTTTCTTTTTCACGTCTACAGAGAGCGACTTTTTAGCCCTGAGTGAGGACAGGCCAATCTCCTCACCTGCCTATACAGTGGTTGCCTGGAGGTAACCCTGGTTTGTGAGTATATACATTACTCTTCATTATACCAATTGCCTTGACTTACTACACTATATTGGGCTCTCGGTTCTCTCGTTTTTATATTTGCATGAGTCCCATTAGAGGCATCTGCAGGCCAGACACAGAACTGCAGGTCTTTGTGGTTAATGAAAAGCCACCTGCTGGTGGATGGCGGAAGTCCAAGGCAGTCGAAATCAATACCACCACCAGCAGGCAGGAGATGACACAATATGAATCGTAACAGTAGACAAGTTACTTGTTATAGTTAGTTTTTCATCTCGGATCCGCTTTAAAGTGAACCGAGCACCATTTTTAGCACTCAGGACATCTCAATAGCACATGAAAAATGCATGCCAACAATGTCTCATTATTATAATAAACTTGCATTTTACCTTTTAGTTTACATTCAAAGTAGTTTTATTAGCCTGCTTCAGCATGCCTGCCCGTTCCTCCGTGGTTGCAGAGATTTCAGGAAGCTAATTGCTTTATTGGGGTCATTACGAAGAAATAAACATTACCTTTTCATCAACAGAGGGGGTGGGTAATTAGGATATTTTCTTCAAAGACATTGTGTGTGTGTCAATGTGTCAAGATAGCATCTCTGACTTGTATTAATAAGCACTGTGATAAGGGGAGGGGGAACATGGCAGCTTCTATGCCAGGAGAAATTCCAGTGAAAGAAAATGTGCTTAGTTCCCTTTAACTGGAGTGATTACCAGGAAGGCAACGGACAGCTGGAGGAATCCCCAGGAAGGGAGCTGGCTGGTGAATTTCCCGGAGGGGAACTGACAGGCTGGGAAAAAACCCGGGATGTTGCAGCAGCCTTGCGAGTGAAGCTAAAACGGAAGTGATAGGCAGGGAGACAGACATAGGTAGTGTCAGGCTGGGGAATGACTGGCAGGGAACACAGGCTGACAGGGGAGACTGACAAGGAGGGATCATAAGTATAGGTAGGCTCAGGCAGGCTAGAAACAGCAAAAAGGGATGAGCAAATAAGGGTAGCCAAAGGGAAATGCCAACAGGGAATCCTGGAGGGAAACCTGGTCGAGAGGGAGGGAGGAACAGCAACAGACCGCCGTGGCCGTGACCAAGAATGCAACAGTATCCTAACAGAGTGCAGGGTTTAAATACCCTGGCTCTCAATTAGGGGGCCTGCAGTACCGCCCACCACCACTGCACAAAGCAGGATTGTCACCATAAAAATCAAATTTCAACACTTTTCAAAACATTTTCTGCTGTTATGGTTTGGAGTTATCACATACTTTAAAAGCACTGGCCCTTTAATAGTCAGTGCCAAACAGTTGCATGCTGGGGGTTCTTTTTATCTATAATATATTCCTCCTCTTCCATTTATTTCCCTGCCAAGCTGCCATTATCCCCTGCTCACTTGTGTTTACAAGCAAGGCTGAGGTTACTCGGAGATTGGAGGAGAAAAGAAAAAAAGTTAAGGGCAGAAATTACATCAGTATTTAGCCTCAAACTGTGGGCAAAAGACATGGTTCCCACCAGGAACAGAATTCTCATGTACTAAATAAAATTCACTGAAATCAAAAACGTGGAAAGTACATGTGTTATTTAAAGAGACACTGAAGCGAAAAAAAATGATGATATTATGATTTGTTTGTGTAGTACAGCTAAGAAATAAAACATTAAGATCAGATACATCAGTCTAATTGTTTACAGTACAGGAAGAGTTGAGAAACTCCAGTTGTTATCTCTATGCAAAAAAGCTATTAAGCTCTCCGACTAACTTAGTCGTGGAGAGGGCTGTTATCTGACTTTTATTATCTCAACTGTAATTGAACTGTTTACTTTTCCTCTGCTAGAGGAGAGTTCATTACTTCACAGACTGCTCTGAAAGACTCATTTTGAATGCTGAGTGTTGTGTAATCTGCACATATTATAGAATGATGCAATGTTAGAAAAAACACTATATACCTGAAAATAAAAATATGAGAATATTTTCTTTGCTGCTAATCTTCTAGTAATTATTCATAGTACACAACCAATTCATTATATCATATATTTTTTTCGCTTCAGTGTCTCTTTAAGTAGAACAAGTATTTATCTACTTATATATGTTTTCTTTCCTGGGATAGTATGCCTAATCCTACTGCTTAACCCTCCTGGCGGTTTGCAAAAAAATCGCCAGGGGGCAGCAAATCTTTTTTTTTTAATTTTTTTCATGTAGCGAGACAAAGTCTCGCTACATGATAGCCGCTGCTCAGCGGCATCCCCCAAGCCCCTCCGATCGCCGCCGGCGATCGGAGATCCGGAGATCCCGTTCAAAGAACGGGATCTCCTGGAGGGCTTCCCCCGTCGCCATGGCGACGGGCGGGATGACGTCACCGACGTCATCGACGTCGTGACGTCAGAGGGGACTCCGATCTGCCCCATAGCGCTGCCTGGCACTGATTGGCCAGGCAGCGCACGGGGTCTGGGGGGGGGGCGGCCGCGGCGAGAGGAATTGCGGCGGATCGGCGGGTAGCGGCGGCGATCGGGCACTGCACGCAGCTAGCAAAGTGCTAGCTGCGTGCAGCAAAAAAAAAATTATGCAAATCGGCCCAGCGGGGCCTGAGCGGTGCCTTCCGGCGGCATAGCCCGAACTCAGTTCGGGCTTACCGCCAGGAAGAAAACAGTAGGATTAGGCAACAGGGAACACCGAACCCGGAAGTCCGTCGGGTCAGCGTCCCTCCACCATGCTGCAATTCGGCAGGTGGAGTCAAACGAGAGATCATTACACTCTGCCACCATTACAGGAGCCGGTGCAGGACAGATGAGAGGTGAGTCGGTAACAAGCTATCGTTACATTATTATTATTATTTTTATGTTTATATACAGCACTGACGTCTTCTGCAACAATTTACATAAATAGTCACATCACTGGCTGTCCTCAGAGAAGCTCATGACCCAATCCTACTATGATCGCACTGTAGTCAAAAGTATTATTATTTACTAGCTGGTCGCCCGGCGTTGCCCGGGTTTGTAATTGGCTAGTGTTAGCTCTGCCCACTTTTTCCAATCCTAACCCACAATTACTCAATGATGACCTAGTTTGTGAGCTTTGCTGTCTTTGGCATCAATAATAATTGGCATTGAAATGAAATAAATCTAATTGGCTGTGGCTCCACTCCTTTGAAAATCAATAGGCGAATTTTGATTAGCTTTTGTACGCTCCACCCACGTTTCTGAATACTAATCCCAGTCACCCAGTGACCAACTGTGCAAAGTTTAAGAACCTTGCTATTGACAGACAGTGTAAGAATGGCTGCAGTTTACATTTTGGCAGTGAAATTTGTATTTTTCTCCACCCAGTGATGTCCTAATGTTTCCCGGGTATGTATTTGGCTGCTGTTTGCTGTGGCCACTTTTTCTAACCCTAACACACAATTGTCAATAGTCAATGACCACGTTTGTGAGATTTGTGGTCTTTGGCATGTATAATTTTCATTGAAATGAAAACACATCTGATTCGCTGTTTGTGGCCCCACCCCTTTCTAAATATTTAACCCCAGTCACCCAATGATCAACTGTACCAGGTTTTAGGCTTGTGCCATTAACAGTGCAGAAATGGCAGCAATTAAATATTTGCCTTGAAAATCAATAGGTGAATTGTGATTGGTTTTTGTAAGCTCCACCCACTTTTCTGAATATTAATCCCAGTCACCCAGTGACCAACTGTGCAAAGTTTTAGAATCCTACAATTAATAGTGTAAGAATGGCTGCAGTTTACATTTTCCCAGCGAAATTTGTGTTTGTCTCCGCCCACTGAAGACTCGGCATTGCCCAGGTATGTATTTGGCTGGTGTTGGCTCTGCCCACTTTTTCTAACCCTAACACAAAATTACTTAATGACCAAGTTTGTGAGCTTTGCGGTCTTTGGCATCAATAATTTGCATTGAAATAAAATAAATCTGATTGGCTGTGGCTCCACCCCTTTTCTGAATTTGAACCCCAATCACCCAATGGGCAACTGTACCAGGTACAGGTGATTAACAGTGCAAGAATGGCATCAATTAAATATTCCCCTTAAAGATTAATAGGTGGATTTTGATTGGCCTTTGTAGGCTCCACCCACTTTTCTGAATATTAATCCCAGTCACCCAGTGACCAACTGTGCAAAGTTTGAGAACCCTACCATTAACAGTGTAAGAATGGCTGCAGTTTACATTTTCTCAGTGACATTTGTATTTGTCTCCGCCTACTGATGACCCAGCATTGCCCGGGTATGTATTTGGCTGGTGTTGGCTGCGCCCACTTTTCCTAACCCTAACACACAATTACTCAATGACCAAGTAGATAAAGAAATGATGTCCCGCTGCACCGAGGGTGGGTGTAAAAAGTTTCTTCCTTTATTGATACATCAATAGACACACAAAAAGGCTGACGCGTATCGGAGCTCTAGAAGGCTCCTTAATCATAACCTGCAATAACCTGCATTAAAAATAACACAAATCAGATTGGCTGTTTGGGGCTCCACCCCCTTATATAAATTTAAACCCCAGTCACTCAATGATTAACTGTACCAGGTTTGAGGCTTGTGCCATTAACAGTGCAAGAATGGAAGCAATGAAATATTCCCCTGAAAAATAAATAGGTAATTTTTGATTGTTTTTTGTAGGGTCCACCCACTTTTCTAAATATGAACCCCAGTCACCCAGTAACCAACTGTGCAAAGTTCGAGAACCCTACCATTAACAGTGTAAAAATGGCTGCTGTTTACATTTTCCCAGTAAAATTTGTATTTGTCTCCGCCCACTTATGACCCTGCGTTACCCGCTTATGTATTTGGCTGGTGTTGGCTGTGCCCACTTTCCTAACCCTAACAAACAATTAATCAATTACTCAATTACCAAGTTTGTGAGCTTTGCGGTGTTTGGCAACAATAATTTGCATTGGAATGAAACAAATATGATTGGCTATTTTTGGCTCCATCCCCTTTCTGAAATTGAACCCCAGTCACCCAATGATCAACTATACCAGGTTTGAGGCTTGTGCCATTAACAGTGCAAGAATGGCAGAAATGTAAATATTCCCCTTGAAAATCAATAAGTGAATTTTGAATGGCTTTTATAGGCTCCAACCACTTTTCTGAATAATAATCCTAGTCACCCAACGACCAACTGTGCAAAGTTTGAGAACCCTACCATTAACAGTATAAGAAAAACAAAAGTTTGCTTTCTTAAAACAGAAAGAATTTGCGATAATTCAGGTTGGAGTGAGCTTGAGATGTCTCCCAGTGCATCACTGCTGAATATATGCAAATTAACCATTGCTACCCTTAGAAGCTAAACACACCTCCAGAACCACTGGAATGCAATGATGTGTCAGCTTGTTAATTTGTACCAAGCCATTATAATCCAACATGCATACAGACTGTTTTTTTTTTTTTTAGCTTGTCTTGGCTCCTGTTGCAAGCAACAGGAGTCCCGGTTAGCAAGGCTATTAGCCCCGTGCACGGAAAAAGCGTGAGTGCCCTAAAGCACCCCCACAAAACGTGCACGAGTAGCCACGGGCCCCACAATACAGCAGGGCCCTTCCGGTTGTTTCCCGAAGGGAACCTTCCCCCTTTGCCATCGGCTCAGGGGGTGGCATCCTCCAACACCCGAGGGGTTGGAGGATCCTGGGGTCCTCCGAGGAGGACCCCGACTGTGCCCAGTGGTTACCCAAAGGGCCTGGCCATGTGGCATCCCACATGGTCCGGGTGGCTCCCCCGAGGGGGAGCCGGGTGGGAACCGAAGTCCCCGGTGCCAGCAAGCTGGCCCCGACCTTGCGGCCGGAGTGATAAAAATTCTGCACTCTCCCTAGCCAGAAGGCCGGGGAGCTGCGTTAGTTGGCGATGCATATGGGCAGTACAGACCAAAGCACCCTACTTCCGCCTGAGATCTGCCACATCTCAGGTTTTTTCAGGTGCACCTGGAGCGCCACTTCCAGGGGCAGTACGCCTAAGCAAAGCCCTCAGCCATTCAGCCTCGACCATGGTATAGATCCATTCAATCAACTCCTGGGAATTACGACCAGGAAGGACACCCTGCCACAGTGCCATCCCTCCAGGTCCCCCCAAAAATTTCAAGAACAGATACTACACTTGATCTTAGCCAAAAGGCCGAGAAGCGATATGCATACAGACTGTTTTGGATTGTTTGATCCTCATCAGTACATGGCATAGATTAATTTGGCTCTATGCAGTAGGGCTTGTAACACCGAGAGGTACAGACTAACCAGAAAGCTCATGGTGACCAAAAACTCATTGGAGTGTGTAAGGGACTACAATGGTCCTAAAAGCCCCCTTACTAAGATGTTAAGAAAAACAAAAGTTTGCTTTCTTAAAACAGAAAGAATTTGCGATAATTCAGGTTGGAGTGAGCTTGAGATGTCTCCCAGTGCATCACTGCTGAATATATGCAAATTGACCATTGTACCCTTAGAAGCTAAACACACCTCCAGTGTAACAGTGTAAGAATGGCTGCAGTTTAAATTTTCCAGTGAAATTTGTATTTGTCTCTTTTTGGTTATGGGAATAAAAAGTATCCTATACTTTATTCCAGGTAATGTACTATGTGTGTGCCAAATTTCATTCAAATCCGTTCAGCCGTTTTTGCGTGATCGAGTAACAAACATCCAAACTTTCCCATTTATTATATTAGTAGGATTGTATTTATAAAGCACCAACATATTACGCAGCACTGGACATTAGTTTAGGTTACAGACAATATTTAGGGATGACATACAGCAAAATGACAATACCTGCATACAAAAAATACCAGATCACGCAGAACAGTATGAGTACAAGGTAATGCTTAGTCAGTCACTAGATGGAGCATGGAGATTAGGCAAGTTAGGTTCACTCAGATGCATAGCATGTGTTCACAGTAATGGAGGTGCATGATCAGGTAGGACACAAAAGGAGGAGGACCCTGCCCAAAGGCTTACAATCTAGGTATAACAATTTGTGTATTTAGGGCCAGTTTACAGCAAATGTGTCAGTGAACTTTAACACAATTCACAACTTATGAAGTGTGCAGGTGTACAAAAACAAACAATTTTCCCTATGTGCCAGTTTAAAAAAAATGTATGCATTTTGGCTGAGTTCACAGTGGTCAGTTGCATAACTCATTTATTATGACCGTGAACTGCAGACTGGTCATAGACTTTAATGCAAATCCTGCATGCGGCAAGTAAGACTGATGCGATCCGTTACTGTGAACAGGCCCACAGAATTGTATGGGCAGTAAGTTGACATGCAGAATTATTCTGTAACACAACTGACCATTGTGAACAGGGCCTCAATACTTTTCACACTGCACTGCTGCATGATTTTCTTTTTGTGCACTGTGGGCTCACCCATAGCTCCCAACTGTCCCTCTTTTGGAGGGACAGTCCCTATTTGGGAGCCCTGACCCTCTGTCTTCCTAATTTGTCCCTCTTTCAGGATGTTGTCCCTCTTTCTATGTAAATATATGTATTTTTGTACTGAAAAATGTGTTTAATTGACTCTAAATGTGATTCCCATGCTTTAAATTGATATATTTATTATTTTCAAATGTTAACATGAAGGAATATGAACCAAGATAGGAAGAAACAGTATGGTTTGAGTTATGAGACATGTTTCTTATGAAATTTTGGTGTGCGTGACTAGGGGCATGACCAGGGGTGTGGCAGGGGCGTAGCTTAAGTGTGCCTCTTTCTCATCTCAAAAAGTTGGGAGGTGTGGGCTCACCACATGTGCATAAAATACATATATTGTACATTTTTAGTGAAAATCTAGTCTAGTATACAGTAGTGTGCTACTCTCTCCAGTGCCTGGTTTATACAGAAGCTTTCCCTACATGTGCTGCCTCTCTCCATCTCCTCACATCACAGCCCCCAGTATATAGTACACAGCATGCTGCTCTCCCCAGTGCTTGCTATATACAGCCATTATCTAGGTCTCTATTTATCTACCCCCATCTTGCTGCTCTATCCAGTGCCTGCTATATGCAGCTATTATCTAGGTCTCTATTTATCTACCCCCATCTTGCTGCTCTATCCAGTGCCTGCTATATGCAGCTATTATCCAGTGCCTGCTCTATGCAGCTATTATCTAGGTATTTATTTATCTACCCCCATCGTTCAGCTCTCTCCATCCATCAGCACACTATACAGCAGGTCTTCTCCATAGCTCCCAACTGTCCCTCTATTTTTATTATGAAATCTTTATGGTATGCACTAGTGGCATGGTAGGTTGTGACCAGGGGTGTAGCTTAAGTGTCCCTTTTTCTCATCTCAAAAAGTTGGAAGGTATGTCTTCTCTTCTCACAGCACAGCAGCCATTACAGTCACACTGCTTCCTCCCTGCAGCGTCAGGTCTAAACAGCCCTCCATAAAAGAGCCCCTCTGCTCCCCCTCCCGCCAGACTGTGCTTCTATCTATCAGCACAGCCTCCCTGCAGCTCTCTCCCTCAGCATACGCTGCCTATTATTTTCATCTATAACTGCACAGCCTGCTCCCCTGAGCTCTGACTCAACAATGGCGGCGAAATGCTCTCTCTTCCCCTCCCTCCTTCTACAACTCTCTCCTCCCAGTCCCCGCTCCCCGGCATCCTCTCCAGCTCCGCCCACACAGTCACACACTAGAGGCTGCTCTGCGCTGTGTCAGACTCAGACAGGCGGCGGCCATGTTTCCGGAGACCAGTGCTCTGTTAATAATGCAGTGGTGGGAAGGGCGGAGTCCCATGATGAGGAGTCATTTGGCTCTTGCGCATTTTGTAACCAGTCGTCATGGTGACGGTTGCCTTGGCACTGGAGAACGCCTGGCTGCTGGCAGTGGGCACTGGGCATTAGTTTTCGGCTGTGACTGAACTGTGTGCCCGCCATGCTACCATCATACGCTGAAGCGCCCAGGAGAAGCGGTGTGCCCAGAGAGGTGCTCCGGTGGCTGCAGAGCCTGGATCTCAGCTTCTCCCCCAAACACTTCCGCAGGTATGCCAGAGGGTGGGTGCAGGGCTGTATCGCCAGCAAGTCACCGGAGGGCACAGACCAATCGGGTATGCTAAAATGTTGGAACAAGGGCCCTCTCCCCCTCTTTTTTTTTTTTTTTTTTTTTTTTTTTTTTTTTAGCTGGTCTCATGGCCGGGGGTGGGGGAGCTGCCAGCAGGGGCGTAGCAATAGGGGTTGCAGAGGTAGCGACCGCATCGGGGCCCTTGGGCCAGAGGGGCCCCAAGGGGCCCTCCCTCAACTGTAGTATTAGCTCTCTATTGGCCCTGTGCTGGTAATAATCACTTCTATAGATACTTTGAATAGTGGTAATCATTAACAAACTGTTTCCCATCCCCTTCTTGCACCTCTGACACTGTAGTTGCCATTGGCAGGTTTTGGTGTGCCGTATCAATTGTTATGTATAGAGTGCTTGGGGGGGCCCCATTGTAAAACTTGCATCGGGGCCCACTGCTCCTTAGCTACGCCACTGGCTGCCAGCTGCTGTGGGGGGATGTTCAGTGGGGGGCTGTAGGCAAGGGGATTATTGTTGCTGTGTACAGAATCCCCCCTTCTGCTCAATGGGTCAAACTATGGCTCATAGCAGGCTGTAGCAAGAAGCTCTGTCCTCCCCCTCCTCCTACAGCGAGCAGCCAGTGAGGACAAGGAGAGAGTTAGGCAGGGGTCACACTTATCTGCTTTCGTACGCGTTTTCTGCACAGAAAAACTGACTTCAACTGAGAACTCATGTTAATCAATAAGCAAGGTCACACTTTAATGCAGATTTCGCACGCAGAAAAAAAACTGCCATCTTGCGCAATTTGTCAGTTTTCTCTATAAATTACATTAGCTGCTCTAAGGCAGGGTCACACTTGTCTTTCAGTTTTCTGAAAAGTGTAGAAACTGAAAGACAAGTGTGACCCCTGCTGGATGTTACCAGCGTGCGATTTGATGTTAGCCCCATGAGCATCGGGGCTTCCCTCCCCGTCCTCTTCTACCCCTCCGTTTTGGCGCTACGACTTCCGGTAATCGTTCAGTCGTTGCCTTCTGCACATGTTCAGCTTGGCCACCTGCCTCCCCCATTGTACTCCTGTCCTCTGTAGCGTTCTGTGCTTGCACAGAACACTCCAGGGGACGGGAGCGTGATAAGGGGTGCACGCGCAGATGAGCCGTGCATGCGCAGAAGGCCGCGACTGCCCAGATTACAGGTAGTTATAGTGGCAGAACAGAGGGGCCAAGAAGGATGGCCTGCTACTCATGGGGCTGGAGGAAGTCCTGGTAAGTGTAAATAATGCCTAGGAAAGGCCACACGCTCGCACGGCAGCAATGGTGAGTGATCATCATGAACGACAAGTGCAATGGAAACCCATGATTGTGGCTGCCTCCCAAATGTGTTATTCACCCCCCCCCCCCCCCCCGGTGCCCATGCATTCATACTTTACCTGGCACACCGAGCCCCGAGTGTCTGTGTCTGCTGTGCTTTCGTATTGGTGCCCCATGTGACTAACAGCATATTGCACGTGGGGTGCCAATGCAGAAATACAATGTGGACGCTCAGCAGAGGGGTAAAGTATAAGTGCACAGGCACTATGGGGCACATACATTCAGGAGGACAGTGGCAGATGCGGTGTCACAAGGCCGACTGAAATCGAGTTGGCTTGCAGTGTACGACCAGATAGAGTTGGTCAAATCTGTTCATCATTGTACTTTATTTACTGTACTATTCTGAATAACAACTTGCTGTATGTCTTTTCTCTTCTCTTGGCAATATGTGTATGTATACAGTGGCTTGCAAAAGTATTCGCCCCCTTGAAGTTTTCCACATTTTGTCACATTACTGCCACAAACATGAATACATTTTATTGGAATTCCACGTGAAAGACCAATATAAAGTGGTGTACACAAGGAACGAAAATCATACATAAATAACTGAAAAGTGGGGTGTGCGTAATTATTCAGCCCCCTTTGGTCTGAGTGCAGTAAGATGCCCATAGGCATTGCCTGATGAGTGCTAATGACTAAATAGAGTGCACCTGTGTGTAATCTAATGTCAGTATAAATACAGCTGCTCTGTGACAGCCTCAGAGGTTGTCAAAGAGAATATTGGGAGCAACAACACCATGAAGTCCAAAGAACACACCAAACAGTCAGGGATAAAGTTATTGAAAAATTTAAAGCAGGCTTAGGCTACAAAAAGATTTCCAAAGCCTTGAACATCCCACAGAGCACTGTTCAAGCGATCATTCAGAAATGGAAGGAGTATGGCACAACTGTAAACCTACCAAGAAAAGGCCATCCACCTAAACTCACAGGCCAAACAAGGAGAGCGCTGATCAGAAATGCCGTCAATAGCCCCTTGGTGACTCTGGACGAGCTGCAGAGATCTACAGCTCAGGTGGGGGATCTGTCCATAGGACAACTGTTAGTCGTGCACTGCACAAGGTTGGCCTTTATGGAAGAGTGGCAAGAAGAAAGCCATTGATAACAGAAAAGCATAAGAATTCCCTTTTTTAAGTTTGCCACAAGCCATGTGGGGGACACAGCAAACATGTGGAAGAAGGTGCTCTGGTCAGATGAGACCAAAATGGAACTTTTTGGCCAAAATGCAAAACGCTATATGTGGCAGAAAACTAACACTGCACATCATTCTAAACACACCATCCCCACTGTCAAATATGGTGGTGGCAGCATCATGCTTTGGGGGTGCTTCTCTTCAACAGGGACAGGGAAGCTGGTCAGAGTTGATGGGAAGATGGATGGAGCCTAATACAGGGCAATCTTGGAAGAAAACCTCTTGGAGTCTGCAAAAGACTTGAGACTGGGGCGGAAGTTCACCTTCCAGCAGGACAACGACCCTAAACATAAAGCCAGAGCAACAATGGAATGGTTTAAAACAAAACATATTCATGTGTTAAAATGGGGCAGTCAAAGTCCAGATCTATATTAATTTGAGAATCTGTGGCAAAATCTGAAAACTGCTGTTCACAAACACTGTCCATCTAATCTGACTGAGCTGGAGCTGTTTTGCAAAGAAGAATGGGCAAGGATTTCAGTCTCTAGATGTGCAAAGCTGGTAGAGACATACCCTAAAAGACTGGCAGCTGTTATTGCAGCAAAAGGTGGTTCTACAAAGTATTGACTCAGGGGGCCGAATAATTACGCACACCCCACTTTGCAGTTATTTATTTGTAAAAACTGTTTGGAATCATGTATGATTTTCGTTCCATTTCTCACGTGTACACCACTTTGTATTGGTCTTTCATGTGGAATTTCAATAAAATTGATTCATGTTTGTGGCAGTAATGTGACAAAGGGCTTGATTCACAAAGCGGTGATAACTCAGTTATCACGCCTAAAAGACTTTAGGCGTGATAAGCCGTGCAAAGCTGAGTTATCACCGATTTGTGCTGCTCTTCGCGCGAAGCTCCCGCGCGCAAAGTTTTGCGCGCGTAGCGCACCGCGCTGCGCGCGCAAAGTCCCATAGGGCTCAATGGACGCTGCGCGCGAAGCACGGTACACTGCGCGCGCAGCGCGGTGCGCTACGCGCGCAAAACTTTGCGCGCGGGAGATCGCGCGAGTTTCTTCTTATCACGCCTAAACTGAGTTTAGGCGTGATAAAGGGCTTTTCACAGGCGTGCAAACACTTTGCACCGCTTTGTGAATCAAGCCCAAAATGTGGAAAACTTCAAGGGGGCCGAATACTTTTGCAAGCCACTGTAGCGCACAATAAACGTTTTCTTCTTTTAAAAAACAACCCCGAATAACACGTTGGCGCTGTATAAATCTATAATTAAATAATGAGAATCAGTAACTGTATGCCTATTGGTGTAGTGTGAAATGTACACCCCTTATCAGTGGCTCGTTATAGTAAACCCCACTTCCCTCCATAATTGCTTGTTTATTATATTGCCCCTCTCATTTTAGTGTCTCACCACCACTTTATTATAGCATTCCATTTTACTGCCACGTCTGTATATCAATCCCCATTAGTACTCTATTATTCAGTCTCCCTGATTATAGTGTCTCTTAGTTTCCCTCTACTTATAGTTCTCCCACATTTCTTTGATATTTAAAGCAAACCTGAACTGAAAATTAAAAGTCAGAATAAACATACACTTGTCATACTTACCTCCTGTGTAGTCTACTCATCAATCTCTTTCTCCTTTCCTGTGCCTTGTTTGTCCACTGTGATCAATGGAATTCTCCGTCCTCCATTTTGAAAATGGCCACAACCCCATAACCGCTTCCTGGTCAGCACACTGTTAAACTTTAATATTGCCCACTTGAGTCATAGAGAAACATGGACATTACCTTGTTGTTATAACTGACAGCAACTGATATATAACTAAGAACTATATAACTATATAAATATAAAGACACAGACTCCTTCTTACCTTTTGTAACCTGTTTTTGTACCGTGCTTGAATAAAAGAATCCTGTTTCTGAGTTCCGGAATCTGCATCTCTTTTGTGATATACTGATATATAACTGACAGCAACTGATATATTTCAGTTCTGACAAAATCTTTTCAGAAATGGAAGGAATCGAATAAAGAGAAAACTGATACAGGCATTTTCCATCTTAACTGCCTCTGACTGAAGCCACTCCTAATGTCATTTCCTCCCTTACTCTTTTTTTTATTTATTTTTTTTTTTTTGCAGAAATGTTCTAAAGCAGGGGTGTCAAACTCAAATACAAAGTGGGCCGAAATTGTACACTGGGATCTAGTCACGGGCTAAATCTCAATGTCTACTGGCCAACTTCCTACCTTATAAAGTTTCCTGGTGTCTAATGGCCCTCTTACAGCCCCTATACAGTTCCCTGGTGTATAGAGGCCCCCGCCCTCCCCTATACTGTTCCCAAGTGTATTGTGCTTTTCCCCTACCTTCCCCATATGGCTTCCCTGGTGTTCTAGGGCTTCACCTCCAATATAGCTTCTCTGGTGGTCAGAGTGGGCCAAACATAATGCAAAATGGGGACACTACTTGAGGGACAAATTTGATGGCTCTGAGAGCCAGATATAATTCTGGAATTGGGCTGAAGTTTATATTCAATGCCATGGCTGAGGCTAGGTTCAAAGCAGTGAACCTAGCAGTGACTGGATAGTGTACTGATCAAGGGCTCTGACACTGGAGACCGGGATTTGAATCTTGACTTTTCCTGTTTAGTAAGCCAGCACTTATTCAGTAGGAGACCTTGGGCACGGTTTCCTAACATCTATAGAGGTGCCGTCCTACCACCCCCAGGTCACACCTCCGTACCCGTCCTGGATGCAGGTCAGATCTTTCCACTTCTCATATGATGTGAACATGTATACCATGATGTCAAATCCTGCTGGCAGCAATTTGGAATAAATAATGCGATTGAAGAATGCGGTGCACGGATTGTCTCTTATGTACTGAACATCTATAGAGTGCGCCCTAGTGGCTGCAGCTCTGGTGTTTTGAGTCTGCCAGGAGAAAAAGGCAATATAAATGTTATTTATTTTTTTTAGTGCCTTGCTATGCAGCTTTATGGCTGCAATGTAACACAGAAGTTGCACTGCTATGCGACGTTCACAGTTGGCTAGTGCGGTTTAATGTCGTGTGCCATCCCAACACTCTGCATGCTTTGCTTTACTGCAATACGCACAGGTTAACAGTAATGCATAATTTTCATCGACTGTATGCTTCACTGTATTCAACACAACACGTACATAATGTACAGAGTGACTTTCTTATTGTTTTCCAGCTTTTACTGGGAACACAACACAGCACCCACTGTGAATCTAGCCTTATGCTGTGTGCTTTTGTTTCTAATAGAGACTTTTCCAATGGCTACATCACAGCTGAGATCTTCTATTGGTATTACCCTGAAGACATACAGCTGCATTCATTTGACAATGGGACATCTTTAGCTACAAAACTGGGGAACTGGTCGCAGCTTGAGAAGGTAATCTCTCTCTCTCTCTCTCTCTCTCTCTCTCTCTCTCTCTCTCTCATAAGAAAATATGCAAGGTGCATGTTTACATTAATGTATACTAGCCTTACATTGCTGTGGTTAATTATTTAATTATTTGCCTATTTATAAATGTTATATACTGTATATGTGTTTTTTTAACAGTTTTTTTCCAAAAGAAAATTAAGTATTTCCAAAGAATTAATTGATGGAACAATTCACTGCAAGCCTGGAGCGGCAGAAATACTGTTACAAGAGATCTATGTAATGCTAACAAACAAAAGGTGAGATATGATGCTGTTTTTTCCCAATAGTATTGTTTACCCACAACTTAGTTTATTAATAGTGTAGTGCATGTAAGTAGACAAGTAGGGGTAGACCGGCGCTGGTCAAACTACGGTCCGTATGCACTGTACGTCCGGCCCACCGATAGGGGGACGTATTCCTCATGTTATACACTGGCATATCCTGACGGCATGTCATGTGACGCCCTGTAGCCATGGAGACGCGACGCTGGAATCGGTGATCAGGTGAGTTTTAACCCCCACTTACTACCCACTCGCGACTCTGCAGGGAGGGAGTTGGGAAAACTTTTAGGAATGTGGCCTGTGGTCCACAGCATGCGGCCCAGGCCGTGTAAAGTTTGCCAGGGGTAGACGCATGTACGTCATCACTCCTAATAGCTGTAGCATCACCTCTGCATGTCCTCTGCTCTGAGACCGATCTGGCAATGACACTATCCTCACCTCTCCTCTTCTGACAGTGTTTGATCCCACAGTGACTGTAGCCTCACCTCTCCATGTCTCCTCCTGTTATAGCACCAGCTCCTGCATGTTTGGAATTCTGTTGTACCCTGTTTATTTTTGTGTCTTTTTATATACACTGCCAAAAGTGGTTTCATAAACTGAGGAGTCAGAGTTGGAGTCGGGATGGTTTTTGTACCCACTCCACAGCCCTGGATGGTAGTGTGACCTTTCCATTGCTCAGAACCTCTCATAGTGCCTGATCCTGCATGACTGTAGACTCACCTCTCCATGTCACTCCTCCTCTGATAGTGACTGATCCTGCATGACTGTAGACTTACCTCTCCATGTCTCTCCTCCTCTGATAGTGACTGATCCTGCATGATTGTAGTCTCACCTCCACATGTCCATCCTCTGATAGTGCCTGATCCTGCATGACTGTAGACTTACCTCTCCATGTCTCTCCTCCTCTGATAGTGCCTGGTCCTGCATGACTGTAGACTTACCTCTCCATGTCTCTCCTCCTCTGATAGTGCCTGGTCCTGCATGACTGTAGACTTACCTCTCCATGTCTCTCCTCCTCTGATAGTGCCTGGTCCTGCATGACTGTAGACTCACCTCTCCATGTCTCTCCTCTGATAGTGACTGATCCTGCATGACTGTAGTCTCACCTCCACATGTCCATCCTCTGATAGTGCCTGATCCTGCATGACTGTAGACTTACCTCTCCATGTCTCTCCTCCTCTGATAGTGCCTGGTCCTGCATGACTGTAGACTTACCTCTCCATGTCTCTCCTCCTCTGATAGTGCCTGGTCCTGCATGACTGTAGACTTACCTCTCCATGTCTCTCCTCCTCTGATAGTGCCTGGTCCTGCATGACTGTAGACTTACCTCTCCATGTCTCTCCTCCTCTGATAGTGCCTGGTCCTGCATGACTGTAGACTTACCTCTCCATGTCTCTCCTCCTCTGATAGTGCCTGGTCCTGCATGACTGTAGACTCACCTCTCCATGTCTCTCCTCTGATAGTGACTGATCCTGCATGACTGTAGTCTCACCTCCACATGTCCATCCTCTGATAGTGCCTGATCCCTGCATGACTGTAGACTTACCTCTCCATGTCTCTCCTCCTCTGATAGTGCCTGGTCCTGCATGACTGTAGACTCACCTCTCCATGTCTCTCCTCCTCTGGTAGTGACTGATCCTGCATGACTGTAGTCTCACCTCCACATGTCCATCCTCTGATAGTGCCTGATCCTGCAAGACTGTAGACTTACCTCTCCATGTCTCTCCTCCTCTGATAGTGCCTGATCCTGCATGACTGTAGACTTACCTCTCCATGTCTCTCCTCCTCTGATAGTGACTGATCCTGCATGACTGTAGTCTCACCTCCACATGTCCATCCTCTGATAGTGCCTGGTCCTGCATGACTGTAGACTCACCTCTCCATGTCTCTCCTCCTCTGATAGTGACTGATCCTGCATGACTGTAGTCTCACCTCCACATGTCCATCCTCTGATAGTGCCTGATCCTGCATGACTGTAGACTTACCTCTCCATGTCTCTCCTCCTCTGATAGTGCCTGATCCTGCATGACTGTAGACTCACCTCTCCATGTCTCTCCTCCTCTGATAGTGACTGATCCTGCATGACTGTAGTCTCACCTCCACATGTCCATCCTCTGATAGTGCCTGGTCCTGCATGACTGTAGACTCACCTCTCCATGTCTCTCCTCCTCTGATAGTGCCTGATCCTGCATGACTGTAGACTTACCTCTCCATGTCTCTCCTCCTCTGATAGTGCCTGATCCTGCATGACTGTAGACTTACCTCTCCATGTCTCTCCTCCTCTGATAGTGCCTGATCCTGCATGACTGTAGACTCACCTCTCCATGTCTCTCCTCCTCTGATAGTGACTGATCCTGCATGACTGTAGTCTCACCTCCATATGTCCATCCTCTGATAGTGCCTGATCCTGTATGACTGTAGAGTTCCCTCTCAATGTCTCTCCTCCTCTGATAGTGCCTGGTCCTGCATGACTGTAGACTCACCTCTCCATTTCTCTCCTCCTCTGATAGCATGGCCGGATTTGTGGAAAGGCCCCCAAGGCCGGTTCCTAGGGCGCCTGATTGCCACAGGGCGAATGTAGGTTAAGAGCCATACACACCATTCCGCCCTGATAGTGATCTATAGGTGGGCTTGATCCATCTGCAGCCGCCCGCTTCGTCGTGCACACTGTAGCCTGTGCATGCGAGCAGGCAGTGCAGCGGGCAGCTAAACAGGAGCTGGCCAATAGCGGAACAGAGAGAGGAGCTGTTAGGACCAGCAGGCAGCAGCCGCACGCTCAATTCAGCCTAGTAGCCTGCTGAGCTCCTGTGTGCAAACTTCTCCCGAGTCCCGATAGGAAAGTTTCTGAAGCCACCTGAGCGGCTATCACAAGCAGTAAAGTAAGGAATCCCTGTGAGTGCTGGTCTGCTGCTGATCGTCAACCTTCCCCTCTCCACAAGGTACACAGTGACAGCCTGTAAAAATCTGCAGCCTCCGTAAGCTGTGCTGCAGATCTCTCCCTTCTCTGGTGTGCTTTTTAGCAAACAGCAGCCTGTTTAAAGATAAAGATCAGCCAATATTGTGATGGGGTCAGAGGTCTGGTGGCTGCTAAGACAATCTGATGGGGCTGACACTGATCGAGGCAGCATGGGGGAAGGAGAGACCTCAGCTGTTGGCAAGATAAAGAGACTCCTACACACACACTCACACACTCTCCCTTACATACACACACTATCTCTTACATACACACTCTCCCTTACATACACACTCACTCTCTCTCTTACACACTCACTCTCTCTCTCACACACTCACTCTCTCTCTCACACACTCACTCTCTCTCTCACACACACACACACACACACACACACACACACACACACACACACACACACACACACACACACACTCACACTCTCCCTTACACACACTCACACTCTCCCTTACACACACTCACACTCTCTTACAAACTCACACTCACACTCTCTCTCTTACACACACACACACACACGCTCACACGCTCTCTCTTACACACTCTCTCTCTTTCACACACACTCACTCACTCACATGCTCTCTCTTACACACACACAAACACACACACTCACTCACTCTCTCACACACACTCACTCTCCCTTACACACACTCACACTCTCTCACACACTCACACTCTCACACACTCTCTCTCTTACAGACACACTCACACTCTCTTAGACTCACTCTCTCACACACACTCACTCTCTCTCTTACACACACACTCACTCTCTTACACACACACTCACACGCTCTCTCTTACACTCTCTCTCTCTCTTTCTCACACACTCTCTCTCTCTCTCTCTCTCTCTCTCTCTCTCTCTCTCTCTAACACACACACACACACACACACACTCTCACTCACTCACTCACTCTCTCTCACACACACTCACTCTTTCTTACACACACTCACACTCTCTCTTACACACACACTCACACTCTCTCTCTTACACACACACACACACACACACACTCACACACTCCCTTACATACACACACTCTCTCTCTCACACACACACTCTCCCTTACACACTCTCTCACACTCTCCCTTACACACACTTACACTCTCTCTTACACACTCACACTCTCTCTTACACTCACTCTCTCACACTCACTCTCTCTTTCACACACACACACACACACACACACACTCTCTCTCTCTCTCTCTCTCTCTCTCTCTCTCTCTCTCTCTCTCTCTCTCTCACACTCACTCACTCACTCACTCACTCACTCACTCACTCACTCACTCACTCACTCACTCTCACACACACTCACTCTCCCTTACACACACTCACACTCTCTCACACTCACTCACACGCTCTCTCTTACACACACACTCACACACACTCTGCCTTACATACACACACTCACTCTCTCACACACACACTCACTCACTCTCTCTCCCTTACACACAAACACTCACACTCTCTCTCACACACACACTCTCTCTCTCACTCACACATACTCTCCCTTACACACTCTCTCACACTCTCCCTTACACACACTTACACTCTCTCTTACACACTCACACTCTCTCTTACACACTCACACTCTCTCTTTCACACACACTCACTCACACACACACACTCTCTCTTACACACTCTCTCTTTCACACACACTCACTCACACACACACACTCTCTCTAACACACACACACTCTCACTCACTCACTCTCTCTCTCACACTCACTCTCCCTCACACACACTCACACTCTCTCACACACTCACTCACACTCTCTCTCTTACACACACACTCACTCACACACTCTCTCTAACACACACACACACACACTCTCTCTCATTCACTCTCTCTTTCTCTCTCACACACACTCTCTCACTCTCTCTCTCACACACACTCTCTCTCACTGTCTCACACACTCACTCACACCTCTCCCACCACCCACCCAAAGCAATCATGGTGCAAATAAAAATACATTATTTATAGATACCTCATTAGTGGGATACTACTGGATAGTACTGAGATTTCCCGCATCTTTTTACACCCCACCATTACAGCACACTGTCCCTCTCTGGACGAATTAGCTTCGTTGGTGTGTAAGTGCGACCCTGCCCAAGCATTTTCCATAGTGAACATGCGAGATTATGGACCATGCATGCTTGGTAAACGTGCTTTCATCCTACTGGGCATGCAGGGAGCTTACTTGTGCATGCCCAATATGGACACCCTTGTCCATGGCAGCACTTATTTGTTAATCATAACATTTTAATTCCTAATTCACTTTTTGGAGAATACGTTCTCCCACAGTAAAACAGAATGCCCCTGAGAAGCTGTGGAAGTGACATTCTAATGTGGGCAGTATGGTGACTGAGTGGTTACCACTCTCACCTTGCAGCACCAGGTTCATAGCTCAAATACAAGCCAGGGCACTATTTGCATGGGGTTTGTACATTCTCCCCTTGTCTGGGTGGGTTTCCTCTGGGCATTCTGGTTTCCCCCCACATTCTAAAAGCATACAGATAACTTGCTTTCCCCTTAAAAAAATGGAAGTCATTGGAATGATCCAACTTTACTTGTGCAGCCTCCCTGGGGGCATTACATTTAATTCGGAAAATTACTGGTTTTATTGTGGGAGAATGTTTGCGTTTGGAGTGAGTAGTTGGTAAAGATTTTGTTATTTTTATTGGGGGGGGGGGGGGGGGGCGGTTGGTGACATTGGGCCTTGGGTGGAGAATACTACAAATCCGGCCCTGTCTGATAGTGCCTGGTCCTGCATGACTGTAGACTCACCTCTCCATGTCTCTCCTCCTCTGATAGTGCCTGATCCTGCATGACTGTAGACCAGGCATGGGCAAACTTGGCCCTCCAGGTGTTAAGGAACTACAAGTCCCACAATGCATTTGCCTTTATGAGGCATGATTGTGGCTGTCAGACTCCTGCAATGTATTGTGGGACTTGTAGTTCCTTAACAGCTGGAGGGCCAAGTTTGCCCATGCCTGCTGTAGACTCACCTCTCCATGTCTCTCCTCTGATAGTGCAAACAGTGAAGAGGCGGCACACAAAAGGCTTGCTATTTAAAGCATATATTGATGGAGCAACACTACATGTTACGAACCATCACGGTTCTTCATCAGGTCACACCTGATGAAGAACCGTGATGGTTCGTAAAATGTAGTGTTGCTCCATCAATATATGCTTTAAATAGCAAGCCTTTTGTGTGCCGCCTCTTCACTGTTTGCATGATTCTACCCTCAGGTGGGTGACCTGAGTGAGGCGTAGCACCGGCAGTTCAAGGATTAATTTTCCTGAAGGGGTTCCAGGACCGTGGCCAAGTTCACAGTGTGCTCTCCTCTGATAGTGCCTGATCCTGCATGACTGTAGACTCACCTCTCCATGTCTCTCCTCCTCTGATAGCGCCTGGTCCTGCGATGGCTGTAGTCTCACCTCCACATGTCCATCCTCTGATAGTGCCTGATTCTGAATGACTGTTGACTCACCTCTCCATGTCTCTCCTCCTCTGATAGTGCCTGATCCCCCCCCCCCCCCCCCCCCCCCATGTATGCAGTCTCACCTCTCCATGTCTGTCCTCCTCTGATATTGCCTGATCCTGCAATGGCTGTAGTCTCATCTCTCCATGTAACTCCTCTTTTGATACTGCCTGATCCTGCGATGGTTGTAGTCTCAACTGCCCATGGGTACTTATGTGCAGAAGTATCACTGTCTTTTTCACTTTCTCTCTCTTTCCTCTCCTCTCTCTGTCTCTCTCCTTGGGTTAGACTGGGGGGCATCTGATTCAAAGTATCGCTGCAAAGCGTTTTGAGTGCCTTGGACGGCAGCGGATTACCTCCCCCCCCCCCCCCCCCCTCTGGTCCTTCCCCTGGGGTTCATCTTTTATGTATGCTTCAATCTATGCTTTATTTCTATGCCTGTGTTTCACTGTTCCTACTGTATGTATCTACTGTATATGCCTGTATGTATTTACTGTATATGCTGTATGTATCTACTACTGTATGTACCACCACCGACCCTGTTGTAACAAAAATAAATTCTGATTCTGATTCTGAAGTACCAGTAATATTGTCGTGCTCTGCGTGCATAGTATTATGACCACTATTTCATACATTGACCACCATGTCTCTCCTTCTCTGATACTGCCTGATCCTGCAATGACTGTAAAGGCCCGTACACACGCCAGACAAGTTTTCCGCAGACAGTCAGGCATGTGTACAGGCTGTCGGCGGACTGATAAGGCTGTTTCTGAGCGATCCGCCCGGCAGAAACAGCCTTATCAGTCCGCCGACGCCGTACTGTCTGCGGAAAACCCGCCCAGCGGGAGGCGATGACAGACCCGTCGTTGCCTCCTGTCTGGCGTGTGTACGGGCCTTAACTCTCCGTCTCTCCTCCTCTGATAGTGCCTGATCCTCCCATGAATGCAGTCTCACCTCTCCATGTCTGTCCTCCTCTGATATTGCCTGATCCTGCGATGGCTGTAGATTCGCCTCTCTATGTCTCTCCTCCTCTGATAGTGCCTGATCCTCCAAGGAATGCAGTCTCACCTCTCCATGTCTGTCCTCCTCTGATATTGCCTGATCCTGCGATGGCTGTAGTCTTACCTGCCCATGTAACTCTTCTTCTGATAGTGCCTTATCCTGCAATGGCTGTAGTCTCACCTGTCCATGGGTACTTATGTGCAGAAGTACCAGTAATATTGTCGTGCTCTGTGCATGCATAGTACTATGACCACTATTTCATAAATTGACCACCATGTCTCTCCTTCTCTGATAGGGCCTGATCCTGCAATGGCTGTAGTCTCACCTCCCAGTGTCTGTCCTCCTCTGATAGTGCCTGATCCTGCAATACCTGTAATCTCACCTCTCCATTCCTCTTATCCTCTGATATGTCTGATCCCGCAGTGATCATAGCTTTGTTGCCTCCATGTCTCTCATCCTCTAATAGTGCCTGATCCCACTATGACTATCATTCATAAAAGTGTGTTCAGTAAAAAAAAATCAGTGCAGGAAAATACCACATTCGATATTTTAGACTTCTGTGTGCTCATTCATGAAAATGTTTACAGTTGCGAAAGCAGTGCGGTATTTTCCCAAACTAGGCTGGCGGTAGGGTTGCGGAAACACAAGAAGCTGCCTGAGTTGATACATTTTCTCCTCCAGAGACAGCGTTACATTAAATGAGGCAGCCCCAGCTTCCCTTTACATGTGCATTTTTTTTTTCAAACTGCCTCTGTTTATCCTGAATCTGCGCTGAATCTGTCTATTAGTCTTTTTAAACAATCTATTTAATTGCCACAACTTAGCAGAACTTAAAAAAAATGTTACACATGCAGGCTTTGTGATGTGAAATATATCTGAAAACAGGTACCCAAGGGGTTAAAAAACACAGCCTGGGTATTCCGGGATGCCTTTTTTTACTCTGCTCTCACTGCTGCTGCCTGGGAGGTCTGTCTCCATTAACTTAGCTGTTATCCACATGCTTATCGCCTCTTCCAAGGGAGCGGTATTCTCCGTGCTGATACCGCTTGCTCTAATCTTTATGAATTGAAATATGGTGACGTGTGGAGATAATCACCGCACAAGGCGGTAATTTACCTCACTGCTCAAGAATGTCAGCTTTTCATGCAGTAACAGCTTTTATGAATGGACATTTTGCTAAGTGCTCGGTAAAGTCAGCTGTTTTCAGCATTACCGCATGCGGGAATGCTTTATGAATGATAGCCTATGAGAGTAGTTTACCTCTCTTTTTCTTTCCTATCTCTAACAGTGTTGGATCCAGCAATAATGGTAGCTTGTCCCTTCTCATCTGATATGTGTGGATTGTAATGACAATAGATCCCACGGTGTCTCACTGTCGTTCCATCTCCCCATGTATCTTCTCTTATTAGTACCTGATTCCTTTGTGGTTGTGGCTCCATCCCAAGTCACCAACAGAATTCTCTGAACCCTATACTAGGTAAACCTGTCAGAACTCCCTGCTGTCCCCATTGTGTTATTTTACTATGTTCAGGTTGGAGTGAGCATGAGATGTCTCCCAGTGCATCACTGCTGAATATATGCAAATCTAGCATTGGGCAACCTTAGGGCAACAATGGTTAATTTGCATATATTCAGCAGTGTTGCACTGGGAGGCATCTCAAGCTCACTCCAACCTGAATTATCGCAAATTCTTTCTGTTTTAAGAACGCAAACTTTTGTTTTCCATAGTATTTTAGTAAGGGGGCTTTTAGGACCATTGTAGCCCATCACACATGACAATGAGTCCTGGTTCACCATGAGCTTGCTGGTTAGTCTGTACTTTTTACTATGTGTTACACTTTTCCTGTGCTCTTACAGTGTGCCACAGGTTTCTGCTGTTCTTTAAAGTGGATCTATAAAGAAAAATTGCCCCTATGGGATATTTACTTTGAGATGGGGAAGCCTCAGGATCCTAATGAGGCTTACCCTGTCCTCTTAAACCTCGGGGATCCAGCACTGGCTTCCCAAAAAATCCACTGACAAGCTGTGCACAGACGCAGTGGTGCACAGCAATATTTACAATCTGCACTACCGCACAGGAGCAGTATCAGCTTCTGGTCGGCTCAGGCGGAAATAGCCAAGCTTGATCAGGTCAGCTCTATTGTGTAAGTGCAAGTCGCCTGCGCAGTAGAGCACACACCTGATTGGGCTCGGCTATTTCTGCCTGAGCCTTATCGGAAAGCTGATACTGTGCCTGTGCAGGAGTGCAGAATGTAAATATTGCTGCATGTCCGCTGATCGGGGGCTGCCATCGTTGGATCTCTGAGGGTGAAGAGGACAGATGAAACCTCATTAGGATTCAGAGGCTTACCCCTTCTGAGGTAAGTACCCCCCGGGGGAAATTTTTTTATTACACATTTCCTGTGAATGCACATTGAAAACAGTATAAAGTTAGTTTATACTGTGTGTCCAAATCCAGAGTTGTCTGAAAGTAAATTTATCCATGTTTCACCATGTTAAACACAGGACTCAACTCACAAACAAATTCAACGTACAATCTCCCAACGCGGAACCTGTTTGTAAATAGGGGCTGCCTGTATATTACGTTACATATATTTCATCACACAGGATCAAGACTGTCCAGGATAATGAAGTGGACTTTACTGATCAGAACTATCAAGACAGGCTGCCCATGGTGGCCAGATCTACAGCAACAAAAGCAGTAAAGAGTAACATCACTCTGAGTGAGACCCTGGCAGAGCCGGACATCATAGTCAACCAGCAGAAGGTGCAAGCTGTCATAGATTTACATTTGCTGCAGAGGAAGCAGGAGAGGCTTGATGACCCAAGTAAGTAGAATGGATACATACCGTACATACAATACCAATAAAACCTCTTTAGTACATCTTACCATGTGTTTCATGATATACCTTGGTATACCTTGCACCTTCTGCTGGATGTGTTTCATGTGTATATTCTTTAAATACTAGGCATTTCTTCTAATATTTTACTCATTGCTTGTAGAACCGCAGCAAAGCCATTTTATTCTTGGATGTTATGAGGGAGGGTTGGAACTTCTGTTTCTACTGTTGTCTGAGATTTTCCTTCCTGTCACAGTAACAAGGTCACATCATAGTCTCCCTTTCAATGCTGGCTTTGTACTTGTTATTGACGTACATTTTTTCACTTTTTTTTTAACTTCAGTTTTGATGCCATTTTATGCTGTTTTCACTCATTCAGAACGGTTCAATGTGAGGCCATCAGTGGGTGAACGCGCCATTCGTCTCATGCCTCCATCTGAGCATACTGAGAGTGAGAGCCGCCAGTCCAATAGGTCATCCTCCTCCTCATCTTCTGCTTCCAGTATGTATATAAGTATGCTGCAGTGTTGTGAAGACATCTTAGAGTTACACTTCCTATATGTTGTCACTGAGCTATTATTTTACAATCTTACCAATAACTGGGCTTGAATTTATGTAAATTGTTGCCTTGACTACACAGGCATTTAGCATGTTTGCTAGTATGTACGAACATGTGTATTTGTAGTTTTGGCTGATATAAATTATAAGATAAATGAACAATACTTTTTTTTTATATCAACCTACCCTCTTTACTTCTCATAGAGGACCATGTTGGAAAAAAAGCCCCCTGCAACTTATGTTCATCACCACAGATGAAATTTGAAGTTAGCAGATAGCATCACTCCATTTAGTTTTGATATTTCACAAAAAGGGAAAATATTTGCCTTCCAATTTTTCTTGCCATCGCATTTTCCTCCTTAATTTTAGAGTCAATTAAATACCTAAATTCTCGCAAGCTTACCATGGTTTAACCCTCCCACTAGTTATTCCCCAATTAATTTGCTACACTACTGCTCCATTTACTGGTGGAAGCTGTCCAATCTATAGGATGAGTCCACAAGGGACAAAGAAGAAAGAACTAAGAATAAAAAAAAAAAAAAAAAAACTAAATATGGTAAGTGAAAGGAAGAAGAGAAGAAAGGGTAAAAAAATGGTAATGACCCCTGCTGACCCTGAGAAAGATCTTTCCGTAAGCCGCTTTTGTGTCCTGAGGGCTCCTTGGTCTAAAACAACATCCAAAGAGTCCTCTAATATCCATGTTCTGGCCTTCTGAATTTTTAGTTCCTCCATCTGCCAATAGTCTATAACTTTTGTTAGAAGTGGTAAGAAAGTGATGAAGTTTTTGACCTCCAGAAATCCAGTTTCCTGATTACATATTCTCCAGTGCTAGCCTTTTACTGATTTCTTCCTGCATGTGCCACATCCTCAATTCTTTTACTTGTTCTAACTTCCTGAAATGAGCACCCTAGTACATAGGGATAAAGCAAGGAATGGTTTTAAGTAAAATGTGGCCCTGGGCAAAAATGGACTGACATTAAACTTGTCACCTGAACAGTCGCTTGATTAGTGGGGCCCCTAAGAAGTATGGAGACTTGGGATATTATCTTGATTCTTTGGAAGCAATAGCCCTGGCAAAAAGCTGAATTATTAACCACCTCTATCAGGGGAGATTTTACATCTGTTGTGTCCTCCTAGTTAATCCCACAAAAAACACAAAATTAGCCACAAATACAGGGTGTTACTTTTAGGTGTAATGTTCTCTAATGCCTTTATAGTTATAATGTAGCTGGGGGCCTAATTTACTGAGGTTTTCTTGAGCTAGAAACCAGTGGGGAATATAACTGATGAAGCAAGCCTGGAATGGATTTGTTAAAACTTTTTCAGAAGTTTTCAGCCCCCATCCTTGAGTCATGGCAGATTGTAGCAAGAATTGCGGAAAGATTTGTGCTTATAAAGTGTGGCATGTGGAGCAATATGCATGCACCAAGAGCAAGAACTTTTCATAAATCCAATTTAGGTCAGTTTTACTTCAGGCCTGTGCGTTTGCTGTGCGATGCTCCGGCCCTGTCGCATCCCAAAGCAACACACAAAATGTCAGTCATGTGACCCTACAGCAGAGGGTGCCGACAAGGCCATATGCATAGTACCCCTCGTTCCAGTGACGTACTCCCTGCTGGATAGGAAGTACGTACCTGGGATCCCTGCCGTATTCCCGTTGTTCCGTGCACGCAAGCCGTGCCATCAGCATGTTTATATTTCCTGCTTTGCCATTTGACTTATTTAACTTTGGGGCTGGTTCACATGAGCAATTGTGGGTCATTTTACACTGGCCTAGACACTCGCTGGTTAAGCTCTACCCTATCAAGTGAATTGCAGTGCTTGGTCTGTACTTTTAGCGTCGTTTGCGCGAAGGCCGCATTCCGTCCCCAAATTTTACCAGTGTTTAATCCGACCCTGAAAGCAACATGCAGCATCCTGGGTCGTTTAACCATGGCGTCTCTGTGTCCTCCTGTGGGGGGTGAAAAATGCTGATTGCCTCAGAAAGCTGCCGAAAGCCATCTAATGCTTTTCTGCAAAATCATTTGACCTAGACACCATGTAATGCCCGGTAGTCATCCGTGTGAACGACCCTGGAAGCTACATAAATTTGCATTCAAATTTGCATAATTCTGCTTCATCTCAGAATTGTTTGCATCTATTTGACCAACCCTTGTGTAGCACGAGCTGGTTCTTTTACAGCTACCACAAATTAGTGAACAATACATTTCACCATTGTAGCTTGTTCATGTACCGTCTCTCTACACAGGCAGAACTGACATCCGAAGCAAAGCAAATGTTAACTTCAAAGAAATTAAAGTCAAGCAAGGAGACCGAAGCTGTGTGTCCTCCAGTGCAACTTCTACCACATCATCTTCCATGTCTAACTCATCCTGACGGGAGACAAACCTCAATGTGATTTATGCTCACACTGGAAGAGAATGTATTGTCTTCTGCTGATTAAAATACTGATAATCATATGAAATATATTATTTTTCATGGTATTACAGAGTCTGGATTGAAATCATATACAATTTATGAACTCGAGGCAAGCCTTGGGTCAAAAACCAGATGCCTATCTAAGAAGAATAGAGCCTCTGGATCCGATAGAGGCTTCCCACACCATCTGCCACTCACTGATCCCCCCCAAAGAAATCCAACAAGAGTTTGCCGGAGGCTGGCCTCCTCTTCATGTACGAGCACAGCCGTACATGTGCCTGTGTGAGTATGGCCGTGGCTGCGCAGGTGCGACCATGCTTGTGCAGGTGCAGCATGGCCGCGGTTGTGCATGAAGAAGAGACAAGACACAGAATATTTAAACTGAGCTTTTCTCCTGGTGGAATTAAAGCACCAGAGCTGCAGCCACTAGGACGTGCTCTATAGGCAGTGGCAGTGTTAGGGAGTCTTGCTCAAGGTCTCCTACTGAAGAGGTGCTGGCTTACTGAACAGGAAGAGCCAAGATTTTAACCCTGGTCTCTTGTGTCAGAGGCAGGGCCTTTAACCAAGTCACTAAGTGATATTATACTCATGCCAACTCTATCCCAGATTGTCCCCAATAAAGGAATTAAGGTAAGGGGTGCAACCTGGATCTTCCAGAGAGTCCCAGCAAGCGGCGGAAGGGGTGTGGAGGACACCGGAAGACTCTACAGGATCCAAAAGTTTCCTTCCTAGGTAAGTATCTTCTTTTTGACCCAAGGTTCGCCTCGGGGGTTCACTTTAAGGTGTACCTGCACTGAAATACTTTTGCTGGCTATCTACAGTATATGACATATGGAGATATTTTACATACCAGTGGATTTTATAAAGATGGAGAGCATGTGAACCAGCAACCCTGGACTGAATTTTTTTAAAAAAAACTGTTAAGTAACAAAACCCATACATGGGTTATAGTAGAACGAAGGGTAATAAATGTGTGAGTGCAATGTTTCAATAAATAGCTTCTTATGCCATGATGGTCACCAGCCATTTAATCCACATACTGACAAGCCCATGTTTTGCCCAATACTAGCGTGGTGACTAACATTGGTCTGCGGTATATACTGATATATGGTTTGACCAGATGCAAAGGACGCTTGGTGCATACTCAACTGTGGATGTACACTAGATCACATGCACTATGTTTTTAAAGGATATCCGAGGGGATGGATGAAACTAGCTTTACTTACCTGGGTCTTCTTCCAGTCCTAGGTAGTCACATGTGTCCTTTGCCGCAGTTTCGGTCTTCTCCCAGGACCCACTGGCAGCCTCTGAAGTATTGCTGACCCACGATGGGTCGGTGTCTTCTGCACATGCAATAGAACTGAGCAGGTGCAGTATACTCCCGGTGATGTGGCGCCAGGACACACCCACGCGCACAAGATGCTGATCCATAAGGGGTCAGCGATCCTTTAGAGGCTGCCAGCTGGACCAGGGAGAAGATCGGAGCTACGGCGAGGGTGACGTAACTTCCTAGGGCTGGAAGAAGCCCTAGGTAAGTAAAGCTTCTTTTTATCCATCGCCTCGGATATCCTTTATATACCTCAATTTTCAATGTTGTGCCTTTGAAGAAACGGCTGTTTTCAAAGCCCCAAAAAGCTTTTCAGGCCAATCCTGATATCGACTATGTTGACACATGAGTTTTGATGATGCTTGCATACCTGCTATTACCTACTATTTTATATCTATAATAAAAATATAAGTTTTATAAATCCCTCTGCTGTGGATTTGCTATGGGCCTGGAAACCCTTGCAGGTTTTTCTTTTTCTATTTGTGTATCAGTCATAATGAAGCATCCCGATTGTTACCTACTAGTCCTAGAGTTAAAGCCAAATAAGTCCAACAATGAATAAGGCAAATTCTAATATCACTCAGGATGATGAATGAATATAAAGTGGTGGTGGATAGAATATTAATGTCATGCTCCAGATGTGTCTCCTGCCTGCTTTCTGCCCCTTATGCATTTAGCTGGTAAATGGGTCAGTCAGGTACTGTATGAACCCACAGTAGAAAAAAAAAAAAACATTTTTCAGCATCCCTTCATTATAGTAGAAACTATCTAGGTATATACAAAAAAAATCTGTAACCCTAAAGCAACTGTAACTAAAGCAATTCAAATTTTGGGATGCATTAAAGTGGACCTGAACTCTTGCACCGGAGAGAAAGAAAACAGAGAGAAATGCACCCTGTATGTATTTAGAGAGTTTAGCCTGTTTAAAGTAATACTGTAGGGGGGTCGGGGGAAAATGAGCTGAACTTACCCGGGGCTTCTAATGGTCCCCCGCAGACATCTTGTGCCCAAGCAGCCGCTCACCGATGCTCCGGCCCCGCCTCCTGTTCACTTCTGGAATTTCTGACTTTAAAGTCAGAAAACCACTGCGCCTGCGTTGCCGTGTCCTCGATCCCGCTGATGTCATCAAGAGTGCACAGCGCAGGCCCAGTATGGTCTGTGTCTGCGCAGTACACTCTTGGTGACATCAGCGGGAGCGAGGACATGGCAACGCAGGCGCAGTGGTTTTCTGACTTTAAAGTCAGAAATTCCAGAAGTGAACCGGAGGCGGGGCCGGAGCATTGGGGAGTGGCTGCGCCAACACAGGATGTCTGCGGGGGACCATTAGAAGCCCCGGGTAAGTTCAGCTCATTTTCCCCCGACCCCCTACAGTATCCCTTTAATACACACTCATTTGTGTCTAATAACAAATTGTAATTTGATCTCTCCCATGTCACCTGACTGCCACGGCAAAGATGGCAGATAAGCTGGTTTGAAAGCACAGGCTGTTAACAATATGTCTGCTTTCATGAATCAGGAAGTAGAAACAGATTTTTTTAGGATTTGTATCAGCTGTAACAAAGAAATGTTTTTGTTTAAAGAGAATCTGTATTTAAAAAATGTAGAATAAAAAAAAGATACCTATGTGTTCGGGGACATCTCCTATTACCCTCTGTCATAATTTTGCCGCTCCCCGCCGCATCAAGCATAATTAAAGTTTAAAAAACTTTGTTTATAAACAAAAAAAATGGCCGCCAAAACCGGAAGTAGGTCAGAGCTTCTTTTCTCCTGCAGCTCTAATCCACTGAAGTGTGACAGGGTGTTTGTTTCTTTTGAGCCTGCAGACTCGGGCACTCTGCCTGTTACTGGGATTGCTCAGCATGTGACAGTCCAGGCAGCTCATTTTACAGCCTCACAGAGGACGATTTATCTTGGTTACACCTTGTTTTTACAAGCTGTAAAAAGCCTGCTCGAGTTCGCAGGCTCAGAAGAAACAACCAGCCTGTCACTCTATACGCAGCTCTCTCCCTGGTCAGCCTCAGAGGCAGCTCTCACTGATATCAGAGAGCAAAGACGCTGCCTAATCTAAATAACACAAACACATGCACGGGAGTGTGCATAGAGGGGCGTGCATAACAGATTAACAACACTGAAGAGTTGGCAGCCTTCCAGACACAGGGCGACAAATCCGACATGGGAAAGATAAGTTGATTTATTACAGAGACGGTGATAGTAGAAAGTGCTGCAGTAAGCCAGAGCACATTAGAATAGGTTTAGGAACTTGTAGTATAGTAGAAAAAAGGCTGAACATTTTGTTACAGAGTCTCTTTAAAGGTTATTATGATTTTGCATATCTTTTAGAGCAGAGAGGACGTTCAGGTCCGCTTTAAAAGGGAAATAAAAACTTGGGACGCTAGCATAATACTGCCTCTGTTTAATTCTCTAGTAAGGCCCCATCTGGAATATGGAATTCAGCTCTGGGCACCGCATTATACAGGAAGGATATTGCAATTTTAGAAGAGGTGCAGAGACGAGCAAACTAATTGGACCATGCCTTGTCAGGGTTTTTTTCCTTCCTCTGTATCAACAGGGATATGTGAGGGAGTTGGCTAGTGTTGTACCTTACTTTCTAGTTGAACTCGATCGACATAAGTCGTTTTTTAAAATTAAATATTTATGTCAAGTGTACAGATAGATTTAATAACCCAGTAAGTTTATTTCCTCCTATGCAATTGCCAGGAAGCAATGCTTCCCCTCTAACAGACAACAACTTTCCGCCTGCTCAGAGCAGATGAAGTGTGTATCGCCTATGTCCCGCCAGCTTCTTTGGGCATCTTGGAGCTTCCTTTACTAAGGAGACCCCAGATGCCCATGTTTTAAATACATAAAGGGAGTCATTTCTGACACCCTATCTATTTAGTGTTAAAAAAATAAAGTAGAAAAAAAAATTCTCACCACCACTGGTCCTTGGTACTAGGGAGCTGCTTGGAAATCTCCTTAGTTTACTAACACAGACTTTATTGTTAATCTAGCCCAAGGTTGAAGCCACATGACTCACTTAGCTCACTCTCGTATCTGTGCCCAAGAACTCCTTAGTAATTTAATACTGGTTCCAGACAGGATTCAAACCTCACGGTCTCCAATGTCAAAGGTGGTAGCTTTAACCACATTAAGTGCCATAACAAGTCAAGACCATACATGAGATGACAGTTAGCTGAGGTAGATGACATTGGGAAATCCTACCAGTGGCTGAAAAGGGCTGGACTCACAGACAGTATTGAGGCACTGATCACTGCAGCACAAGAATAGGGATTGCTGCCTGTCTTAACCTCTGCTTTGGATTAGTGGTGGATTTGTGGATAAGTGAGAACTCCATGGATTGTACACTCCAGCAGGAATATTATTTGTAATTTATATTTTTTAAAATGTTCTTTCCTACACAAGTTTAAAGAATTTTCTCTGTAGCCACCTATGGGCTCAGCTTGCATGCCTGGATACATGCAGAGAGATTACATGCATATCTGTAAAGCTAAGTAGACATTCTAGATGACAAGTGGAAGAGATGGCCATTCTGGACTGTCACTGGCTGAGTATCTAGTGTGTGCAGGCGTCTCCAGACATCACCTAAAGGTCTGGCACACAGGATATTTAGCAACAGTGATGCTGGAGCGATGCCCGTCCACACTGTTCCTTTCCTCACCCTGGCCCCCAGAATCCACTCCATTATTTCTTGTCCTCCATCCTCCCTACTTCATAAAAAACAATGTGTTCCTCAGCTATAGCCATTAGGCAAATGTGTACATTGCTCATATACTACACTGTTGCCTGAAGGATCTAACTCAATCCTGATAGGCAACACTCATTGAGAGTGGTTACCTGGCTTAAGGGTAATTCTGTTATCTTTAACGTCAATAGTAGCTGTCCTCTGTGTGCTTTACATCGGTTAAGGAGGACCACTGGCAAAATGGTCCTCTTTTTAAAAAAGGCTCTCTTTTACTGCTGCAAGGATCCGCAGGTGGTAGGCTCAGTCACCACCTTGGCTATAATTCATTCGCAGCATTTTTTTTTCGAAAGTCTTATGAAGCTCTGTGGCTACCACCACCCGCTTGCCTCAGCCTGACCCAGCTCTGTAGCCATGGCCTAATTGGTGTCTCTTGAGCTGGGGACAAGCCACGGCAACGCAGAGCTTCGGTAGGCTGTTTTGCCGATGGAGAGGGACCGATTTCTAACATCTAATGAGCTATGGGTGAGCGATTAACCCTGCCTACCGCCGATTCTGACAGAAGTAATCAAGAGACTTACATTGCAGGCTCTTGCACACATTTATTTTTTCATTAGCATAGCCTGGTGTTCCTCTTTAATAATCCATCTTTTGGGCTGTATAAGAGGAACTTCAGTGAACATTTTTACTGTTGGCAGGTGATGTAGCTGCTCCATGGTTTTTTGGCAGTTGGAAACAGCTGTAAACAGCTATTTCCCACAATGCAGCAAGGTTCACAGACAGGAAACTGCCAAGAGTATGTACTTTTCTTGTGGGAGGGGTTTCACCACAATATCAGTCAAACAGCGCCCCCTGATGGTCTGTTTGTGAAAAGGAATAGATTTCTCATGTAAAAGGGGGTATCAGCTACTGATTGGGATAAAGTTCAATTCTTGGTCGGAGTTTCTCTATAAGCAGCACCAGATGTTTTTCCCTCCAAGAAATCAATACAAGTACATTTACTTGAACTTTATTCTGTAAATAGAACATCTGTATAAACAATACATGAAAGGGAGGACGTTATGTATGATCCAATGTCTGCATTCATCCATGTCTATTATTACAGTAAGTAGTATACTACACACAGCAGAGGTACAGTACAAAGTTGTGTGCTAAATCTTTACAGTATGTAAAAATGGTAATAAAATTTCACAGCTTCATTTCTTGGCCTATATACAGCGTTAAAGCAACCACCAAGCAGCTTACAGTGACTTGTTCAAAAAGGAAGGTACTAAGGGTTACTTGACATTTACAGCGCCGGTGTCATATATGATATGGTCGTCATCTGCATAAAAGGAATATGTAAACAGGCTGACAAAAAAAAATGTTGGTCTTTGGCTAGTCAAATTAAATATTTTCTCCTTTTACTATATACATAGCTTTGACTTTACCATTACCAAACACAAACTGATACTAGCTGCATCCGATAGAAATATCATTTCTGGTTTCTCCACAGAGAAAAGAATTGGATGAAAGTCCTGATGCAGCAACTTGTGGCTGTGCAATGATCGCTCCTATTTGCACTTGTAGGAAAAAAAATAAAAGTTTTCTTTTGCACCGTGGTTTTCAGAAGGGGTTGAGCCGGATCCCTGTTCCTAAAGGTGAGAAAGGGTTAACCTTCGCCCACATTAAAGCGTCGTTTAGAGAGATTGCAGACTTGCCATCTTCTAGAAAGAACACAGGCCCCTGCAAGGCACAAGGAATTCACTGTAAATATAAATTATTACACAACGCTTGACATCAGACAATTTCACAATGGATTGCAGATGTCCAGAATACTTGGGAAGCCGTAGAAAGGCTGAACATATTTGGGACACAGAGGACAGACTAACCAGCAAGCTCATGGTGAACCAGAACTCATTGGAGTGTGTAAGGGACTACAATGGTCCTAAAAGCCCCCTTACTAAAATTCTATGGAAAACAAAAGTTTGCTTTCTTAAAAAAGAAAGAATTTGCGATAATTCAGGTTGGAGTGAGCTTGAAATGTCTCCCAGAGCATCACTGCTGAATATATGCAAATTAATCATTGTTACCTTTAGAAACTAAACACATTTCCAGAACCGCTGGAATGCAATGATGTGTCAGCTTGTCAATTTGTGAAGAGCCACAATAATCCAACATGCATACAGACTGTTTCGGATTGTTTGATCCTCATCAGTGCATGGCATGGATTAATTTGTCTCTATGGAGTATGGCTTGTAAAACCGAGAGGTACAGACTAACCAGCAAGCTCATGGTGAACCAGAACTCATTGGAGTGTGTTGACACAGAGGAAATAACTTCATAGTGGATAGTGATAAGCTAAATGAAAATAATGTGTTCCACCTTTTAATTTCATCAAGTTAACAGGAAACTTACTATTGCAAAGGAGCTTTCAAAGAGGCCTTCTAACAGGTATCAGACTTTTTTTGCAGCAGAGTTCGGGGTGCCCGGCAGTGAACAATTTGTCGCTCGATAATTATCGTTTTTTGCGGAAGTTAATTGTCAGGAAGGGTGTTTGTGCGGGGGACTGTTAGGGTTAGGCAACAGGATGGATGTTTGTGTGAGGAGTGGGACGGTTAGGGTTAGGTGTCAAGAAGGGTGTTTGTGTGTGTGTGTGGAGGGGGTGGTGGTTAGGCATCAGGAAGGGTGATCGTGCAGGGGTGGCGGTTAGGATTAAGCATCAGGAAGTGTGATCGTGCAGGGGGAGGCGGTTAGGGTTAGGATCAGGAAGGGTGTTTGTGCGGGAAGGGTGGGTTAGGCATCAGGAAGGGTGATTGTGCGGGGGTGTTGGTAGGGTTAGACGTCAGGAAGGGCGTTTGTGCAGGGGGGTTAAGGTTAGGCATCAGGAAGGGTGTTTGTGTGGGAGGGCGGTGGTTGGGGTTAGCCATCAGAAGGAATGGTACTGTATGACTGTATGAGAGCAGGGTGGTTAGGTTTAGCTCTAGTAAAATTTCAGTAACATTTACCTATATTTTTTACTATAAAAAAAGAACACTTTAAATAGAAGTATATTGGTAAATATACCGATATTGTACTATCCGCAGATTCTCTATGCCTGATTTTTTTTTGTCGCCCCTGTTTCACGTATGCAGTCTAACACCCCTTCTGTAGTTTACAGACTCTGAAGAGTGTCAGCATCTGCTTCTAACTCATTGCAAAGTGCAGCAAGGAATACTGGTTTTAATCTGATATACTGCATTAAAAAAAAAATTGAAAACACATACAAGTAAGAAGTACGTTTCTTCCTGAGTAAAATGAGCCATAAATTACTTTTCTCCTATGTTGCTGGCATTTACAGTAAGCAGTAGAAATCTGATAGAACTGACAGTTTTTGGGCCGTACTTTTTAATTGTATATGTTTACATCTATTTTAAATTTTAAGATTTTCGCGACAGAGGTCCTTTAAAGAGTAACAAGATTGTAAATAAGAGCAAAAGATCCCTTATTGTAGAGCACTGTGTTAGCGATGCAAGGATCGGCAGGTGTCAGCGGCACCTCAACCGTTCGTCCGTAAATCATTAGAGGTCTTAAATTCCCGCCACCCATCGGCAAGACTGCCACTCGGCAGACCGAGGCAGCACAGGCTGGGTGGCTACAGCATCAGGAGACTTTAGTAAAAAAAAAAATGCAGCAGTGTTTTTGCCAATGGCGAGGACAGGATTTTAGCCCTCTAATGTATGACCAAGTGGGTGAGTTACTGCCACTGACTCCTGCTAATCCTAGCAGCTCTAACACTGAGCTTTACGTCACAGGCTGTCCATTTTTTAATCTTGTTCCTCTTTAATCACTCAGTGTATTAGCATTTTTGGCAAAGGGGATTTTTTTCAGTTTTTTGTATTATTCGATTATAATAAGTCTGTAAACCATAATTACAAAAAGGTCCTACCTGTATCCGTAATCCCGTTAAACAGGAAACATGTACATCGGAATGACTTGGAAGATTGGATCCTGTGACATAGTCTGGTCCAATTAATCCTTTAAGAGGTTCTTCTTTTATTTTTTGTAGAATTCCTGAATGAATCTTCCTTTGCAGCTCGGTTGGTGGTGTGTATGGAAGATCATCCCCAACCCTGCACAACAAAAGGTCACTATAAAGCAATTTATTATCGCTGAGGGCCTTAGCCTACTAACGCAGTTGTGTGCAGTTGTATCATGTTTTCAGCATCTGTAACATTGATGTGTTGCTGAAAAGCGGACACAACTGAGCACAACTGCGTTAGTGGGCTCAGGCCCTCACAGAATAACGTGCACGACTTCACTTGTACGCTGATGTTGATGCTGATGACTAACCAACAGAAAGCAATCTGTAGCATAAAGAACATTTCCTTGGTCATAAAGACATTCCTCTTAAAGCACCACTACCATACGGTGACCAGACGTCCCACTTTACCCGAGACACATCCCAGAATCGGGGTCTGGTGTCCCATTCCCAGCTCTGCCCCCAGCATGCCACATGTTTGTGTATCTGACACAGACAATACAGCAGCAGCCAGTACAAAAGGGGATGGAGAGAAGAAGAAGGTGGGGCACCTTCCCATTGTCACCCTCCCAACCCAGTGTCACTCTCCCAGAAGCACCCACTCTCACCCTCCCACCCCACTCAACAGCTCCATCCCAACCCACCAGCACCCAATAGGGGAACATTAAATGCATTTATGACTTAGGTAACATTTGTATGTGCATTTCACATGCCAGAGGTACTGTTTGCATTTCATGTGTTGGAAGTAATATTTTCCTCATTGCATGTGTTGGTGGTCACGGTTGTTGCATTTCATATGTTGGAGGTTATGGTAGTTTCAATTCTTGTATTTGGGGATTTCATGTGTCAGAGGTAACAGTTGCTGTATTTATTTATTACAGCAGGAGATACTGGCAATGCTTACAAATGCAGGCTGCACCCAAGTTGACCAGCTGCATTGATGTGCAGAGCCCACACACGGGCAGATTACACAACTTGCATTCAAAACAGATGCAGCAAAGGGGGACGTTGGCTTCAAGGACAGCCTGTGCACAGATTGCAGATATATACATACTAATAAGAAGTACATTTCTCCCACATTAAACTGTTCTTGAATTATCCAGCTTTATTTACCTTATGTCTCAAAATCCACCACACCCGATTACAGCCTGCCTTGACTTTGTGCCTGTATACAACTATGTATACAACTATGTCTGACTGTGACCAGCACCAGACTGTATAATATGCCTAGCAGGACATAGTGGGTGGTGAAGACTGCTTTGACTTGGGATAGCCCATGCCTATCTATTGATTCTAAATCAAGTAGCAGCAGCAGCCCCACCCATACAACCTATTGGTAACTTCTACTCTGCTGCTTCAGATCACATGACTGCATTATTAAAACAAAGGACTAAAGAGGAACGCTGGTCTACTATAAAACCCCTTACACTAGGTACACACGATGCGTTTTTGTGGTCGATTTCCCACTCAATTCTCTTATCTTTTCTAATCTAATTCCATTCACTTCTATGAGAAATTAATGAGATAAAACAATCAAAAATAATATCAGACATGATGGAAATTATCCATCTAATCCTCTATCTGCTGAAAAACACATGGTGTGTACCTAGCATAATATACATTCCTCATCTGATTAGATTTGTTGTAACTTTTAAAACTTGCAGATACAACAGTTTTTCATATCCACAGAACATCATAATTTATCCCTTCTGTAATATGCTATCATTAAAGAGACACTGAAGCGAGAATAAATCTCGCTTCTTGTTTCATAGTCAGCAGGGGCATGTGTGCCCCTGCTAAAACGCCGCTATCCCGTGGCTAAACGGGGGTCCCTGACCTCCCAAATCCCCCTCTGCAAAATCTACGACCAACTTGGTCGTAGATTTTGCTGCTGCTGGAGGCAGGGCTAACGGCTGCAGCCCTGCCTCACAGTGCGTCTATCAGCGGCGCATCGCCGCCTCTCCCCCGCCCCTCTCAGTGAAGGAAGACTGAGAGGGGCGGGGGAGAGGCGGAGATACGCGCTGCTAGACGCGCGTGAGGCAGGGCTGTGGCGGTTAGCCCTGCCTCAATCCGGAAGAGATCCCCCGCTGCTCAGAGGGGATTTCGGGGGGTAAGGGACCCCCGTTTAGCCGCGGGATAGCTGCGTTTTAGCAGGGGCACACATGCCCCTGCTGACTATGAGCTCTGAAGCGAGATTTATTCTCGCTTCAGAGTCTCTTTAAGGCTACTGGGCTTGCTGCTGCCTACTTCATCATCTGCCTAATCAGTAGCCCAGACACTGGTCACTTCTTGCATGAATGAGTCAGTGCTATATACTGGAATCTTCACCGACAGATTCACTCTTTACCTTCCTCTTCCAATCTGAACAGCAGCACAATGCAATCCAAGCACCTGAAAATGATGCCTTCATTCTGTGATACAGTAACTAGAGGTAATGAGAGAATTAACCATACCTCCCAACTTTTTGAGATAAGGAAGAGGGACATTTAAGCCACGTCCCCTGCCACACCCCTGACCACACCCCGTCACACCCCCTAGTCACGCATACCATAAAGATTTCATAAGAAAAATGTTGTTTTATAATTCAAACAAAACTGGTCCTTTCTATCCTGGTTCATTTTCCTTCATATTAACATTTGAAAATTAGTAATTTATGAATTTAAAGGATGGGAATAAAGTTTAGAATCCAGCAAACACATTTTTTTAGTAGAGAAATATATATATTTACATAAAAGAGGGACAAAGTCTTGAAAGAGGGACAAATGAGGGGGAAAGAGGGACAGGGTTCCCAAAGAAGCACTGTCCCTCCAAAAGAGGGACAGTTGGGAGCTATGGAATTAACTCTGTAGTCTCTCTTTCTGGTGCAGGAGAAATACAGCAGTGAGCGCTAACTACTGTACCCCCACCACAACACTTACTTGTTGGTAGACAAGGTGCACGCTCTCCATGCATCCAGTTCTTCTGATAGCTGCTCAATCTGAAGGGGAACCGACACTTCCCGACGTTTTAAAAGCTGACTGAGATATTACCACAAAGAGAACACATTACTTTGTAACTAATGGAAAGGAAAGCTTTACACTAAATATCATATATGAATACACATCAAAACCTTTCTAAAATGCAAAATTCAATTTATAAATGATTCAAAAGGGTCAGGTCCCTCAAAACATGTATTTAGTACTTGGTGCATACTGGAGTATTAAAACACCTTATGTACTCTTGGGCTCCTTAAATTGAACAAGTGTCTGTTTATGGAATGATTCTTGAGAGCTTAGTAGTAAAGCACACCTGAATTGAGAGGGATATGGAGGCTGCCATATTTATTTCCTGTTAAACACAGTAGTGTCTGAGTTACACACCTGAAACAAGTGTGTGGATGACCCAGTCACACTTCAGTCAGAAACATATAGTCTGCATGATCTATGGCTGAAAGTATTCATGATCTATGGCTGAAAGTATTAGAGGCAGAGGATCAGCAGGACAGCTAGTCAATTTGCATTATTTAAAAGGAAATACAGGTCATTCTCAAAAAATTTGCATATTGTGATAAAGTTCATAATTTTCTGTAATGTTCTGATAAACATTAGACTTTCATATATTTTAGATTCATTACACACAACTGAAGTATTTCAAGCCTTTTATTTGTTTTAATATTGATGATTTTGGCATACAGCTCATAAAAACCCAAAATTCCTATCTCAAAAAATTAGCATATTTCATCCGACCAATAAAAGAAAAGTGTTTTTAAAACAAAAAAAGTCAACCTTCAAATAATTATGTTCAGTTATGCACTCAATACTTGGTCAGGAATCCTTTTGCAGAAATGACTGCTTCAATGCGGGCGTGGCATGGAGGCAATCAGCCTGTGGCACTGCTCAGGTGTTATGGAGGCCCAGGATGCTTCGACAGCGGCCTTAAAGAGAGTCTGAAGCGAGAATAAATCTCGCTTCAGACCTCATAGATAGCTAAAACGCTGCTATCCCGCGGCTTAACGGGGGTCCCTGATCCCCCAAATCCCCTCCGTACAGCGGGGGAGCGCTTCCGCATTGGGGCAGGGCTAACCGCCACAGCCCTGCCTCCCGCGCGTCTATCAGACGCGTACCTCCGCCTCTCCCCCGCCCCTCTCAGTCTTCCTTCACTGAGAGGGGCGGGGGAGAGGCAGCGATGCGCGTCTGATAGACGCGCTGAGAGGCAGGGCTGCAGCCGTTAGCCCTGCCTCCAGGAAGAGCAAAATTTACGACCAAGTTGGTCGTAGATTTTGCAGGGTGGGGTTTGGGGGTGAAGGGACCCCCGTTTAGCCGCGGGATAGCGGCGTTTTAGCAGGGGCACACATGCCCCTGCTAACTATGAGCTCTGAAGCGAGATTTATTCTCGCTTCAGAGTCTCTTTAAAGAGGCACTTAAGTGAAAAAAATAAATTGAGTTTTACTCACCTGGGGCTTACCTCAGCCCCCTGCAGCTGATCGGTGCCCACGACGAGTTGCTCTGATGCTCCGGGTCCCGCCGGCGGCCACTTCCGGTTTCGCCGTCAGGACCCGTCAGGCTGGGGAACGCGGCTGATTCTACGCGTTCCCAGCCAAAATAGCACCCCTATGTGGCCATGTGGCCTTAAGGTTCACTTTAAGCTCATCCAGAGTGTTGGATCTTGCGTCTCTCAACTTTCTCTTCACAATATCCCACAGATTTTCTATGGGGTTCAGGTCAGGAGAGTTGGCAGGCCAAATGAGCACAGTAATACCATGGTCAGTAAACCATTTACCAGTGGTTTTGGCACTGTGAGCAGGTGCCAGGTCGTGCTGAAAAATGAAATCTTCATCTCCATAAAGCTTTTCAGCAGATGGAAGCATGAAGTGCTCCAAAATCTCCTGATAGCTAGCTGCATTGACCCTGCCCTTGATAAAACACAGTGGACCAAGACAATCACTGACTGTGGGTACTTGACACTGGACTTCAGGCATTTTGGCATTTCCCTCTCCCCAGTCTTCCTCCAGACTCTGGCACCTTGATTTCCGAATGACATGCAAAAGTTGCTTTCATCCGAAAAAAAAGTACTTGGGACCACTAAGCAACAGTCCAGTGCTGCTTCTCTGTAGCCCAGGTCAGGCTCTTCTGCCGCTGTTTCTGGTTCAAAAGTGGCTTGTCCTGGGGAATGCGGCACCTGTAGTCCATTTCCTGCACACGCCTGTACACGGTGGCTCTGGATGTTCCTACTTCAGACTCAGTCCACTGCTTCCGCAGGTCCCCCAAGGTCTGAAATCGGTCCTTCTCCTCAGGGTCCGCTCACCTCTTCTCATTGTGCAGCGTTTTCTGCCATACTTTTTCCTTCTCACAGACTTCCCACTGAGGTGCCTTGATACAGCACTCTGGGAACAGCCTATTCGTTCAGAAATTTCTTTCTGTGTCTTACCCTCTTGCTTGAGGGTGTCAATGATGGCCTTCTGGACATCAGTCAGGTCGGCAGTCTTACCCATGATTGCGGTTTTGAGTAATGAACCAGGCTGGGAGTTTTTAAAAGCCTCAGGAATCTTTTGCAGGTGTTTAGAGTTAATTAGTTGATTCAGATGATTAGGTTAATAGCTCGTTTAGAGAATCTTTTCAAGATATGCTAATTTTTTGAGATAGGAATTTTGGGTTTTCATGAGCTGTATGCCAAAATCATCAATATTAAAACAATAAAAGGTTTGAACTACTTTCAGTTGTGTGTAATGAATCTAAAATATATGATAGTCTAATGTTTATCAGTACAATACAGAAAATAATGAACTTTATCACAATATGGTAATTTTTTGAGAATGACCTGTAAATATGGCAGTCACCCTATCCCTCTCTTTTCAGTTGTGCTTTGCAGACTCCCTGCTTCTTCCTCCATAATTCAGCTAAAAGTCTCAAATTATAAACTGTTGAATGCAGGTTTACTTTAACCCCCACACACACACACAATACTACTACAGATTATATGAACTGGCAAGAGGTTCAAATGACCCCCCCCCCCCCCCCATCTAGTAGTGTATGTGTAGCACTGCCACCAAGAGACCATAAAGATGGCCAGCAAGTGGAGCTGCTAGTAAAAACATAACTAATTTACATCAGTGATATGATATTTAACTACAGACTAGAGATGTGCCGAATGGTTCGCCGGCGAACGGTTCCTGGCAAATTTTGGGTGGTTCGCGTTCGCCCGCGAAGGCGGACTTTTGTGGAAGTTTGATTCGCTCCCATAATGCTCCATTAGGGTCAACTTTGACCCTCTACATCACAGTCAGCAAGCATATTGTAGCCATTCACGCTACACTAACTCCTGGAGCCCCCCCCCCCCCCCCTTGTAAAAGGCTGGGAACGCCAGCCATTACACTCACTTGTGTGCCTGCAGTAATTAGTGAAGGGACAGCTGCTGACAGACTCTGCTAGGGAAAGCTTAGTTAGACTCTTGTAGGCTTGTATCTGGCTGATTGTTATTCCTTGTACCTCTCCTCTGGAGGAGGATTTTGTCCACAGGGATTTGTAGCATGTCAAAAGCACGCTCACATACATTGGCTGGGAATCAAACCCAGGCTGGGAATTGAACCCAGGTCAACTGTGCTTGGAGGGCAGCTATCCTCACCACTACACCACCAGCACTACAGGCTGAAGCCAGCCTAGGGAGGATGAAAAGCTAGGTGGCCATGCAACCATACCTAAAGCTTACTTGTGTCTTACAACAAATTGGCTTAAGACTTTACCAAATCCACTGCTCCAATATGGGTAAGCTTCTCTGTTTGCTGTTTTTTTTTAAGTGTGGTGTCACAGTTCACTCATCTCTTCAACTACAAGAAAGGCCCAGGACAGGAGTAGACTTGGCTACAGTAATATCTATGTAACGGCAGGGCCCTTATTACACTTTCTCTTACAGGGCACCTCCTGCCTGCCACAGGCTGGAGGAAGCCCCAGGTAAGTGGATTTGTTTTTTGTTTTTCCCTGAACCTTCCCTTTAACTATCATTCAGATATAGACTCATTTCTTACTTTTTCTCCTGTATTTAATAACATCTAAAGTGTGCCCAACAATAACCAACCAAAACCGAACTTTTATCTGATTGGTGGACATAAACAATGTTAGTTTGTCTTGTATCAGCCTATTCTAGCAGGTTATATTTATTTACTATCAAGTGTGAAGAATGCACTCATATTGTGTTAGTAGTATAACACAAAGATTTATCCATAATAAACATTTACCTGGTATATTCATAAAGTGCAGGAACAATGCTTGTATAATGTCTTCTAATAGCAAGTAAAGCACCAGTGTAGCCACAGAGTATGAGAAGCTCATTGCGAACTCTGCAAGGAAGAATACCAGAAAGGTAAGTCAATAGTTTGAAGAAAATATAAACTTTACTATGTGTAGTTCTGACTCAGGCATAGTAAAAAAAAATTGTAAAGGGAAACCAAGTATACAAAGGAGGGAGACTATACTGTGTAAATGTCACTCCTTCTCTGTACAGTTTTCTGAGTCCCTTGATATCTTATCTCTACCCACAATCCCGGTAAAATGTAATCACATATGGGCAGGCCTCTGTGATGGTATTTTCCCCTTGGGCTGCCATACTGTCCCCATCTTTAGTACTGCAAGTTAACCAGTTGTGCACCTCTTCCCTGTATTGTTGTTCCCCGGGTACTCTTATTTACTGCCCAGTACTGAACTATTGGCTAGAAATACACTTAAAGGACCACTCCAGCGAAAAAATTAAGCAGATAAAATCTGACTGAACTGACAGGTTTTGGACTAGTCCATATCATAGGGGATTCTCAGCCTTTCCTTTGTTTTGAAAAGCATATCCTGAACAGCAGTTGGGAAGTCTAACTGACAAAATAGTGTGCAAGTGAGTAGGGAGGCTGGTTGCTATATTACGGTATTATTTTGGCAATTTGGCAGTTAAACTGCTGTTCAGGAAATGCTTTTAAAAACAAAGAAAACCCGAGAATCCCCCATGAGGAGATGGACTAGCACAAAACCTGTCGGTTCTGTCAGATTTTAACTGCTTACTTTTTTCTCTACTTTTTTTTTTCTCTGGAATGGTCCTTTATTGTGACATTAAAGGATTCCCCCAACTCACTTGTCACCAAGAGGGGAGGGCCTGTCATGCCTATCTCTAAACATGGCAAAAACGGATCTCAGTTGTACATACATGTGAATGCATGGGCATACTCTAAACAGGAGGAGTACTCACTCACTACATTTATGAAGTACTAATCTCTCTGTTCTAATGTAGCTGAGAAGATCCAGGATTGGACAGATGGAATCCAAGGTCCAGCTGCAGCTGCTGATTTCCTCTGCAGAAAGAAACAAAGGAACACAAATATCCACGACATTAACAAATATGGTCATTTATATACATTTATTAGTGTATTTCAGTATTTTTAACAAGCAATATAAGCTATAAATATAAGGTGTTCAGGAACTAAAACTATGCCTGGCCAGTTTTAATAACACTTATTTTTGCTCTAGCTTTCATAAGCTAAACTTTTTTTTATTAAAAAAAAACCATTTTTATGAGACCATTAAAGATGTCATGGGCTGAAATTCAAATACATATACACAGTAGCTTCAGCAATTACGGCTTTAATTATCATATGAAGTTCCTTCTAAGTCATAGATGTCAAACTCTGGGCCATGGGTCAAACTGGTCTGCAGAGCCATCAAATTTGGTCCTCAAGTGGTTCCCCCACTTTGCATTATTTTTGGCCCTATATAGATCATCAGTGAAGCTATATTGGAAGCCATATGGGTGAGGGAGGGGGAAAGCACTAGACAACAGAACTGTTTAGGGGAGGGCCATTAGACCCCAGAAAACAATATGGGGGGGGGGTAGTGGGGGCACTAGATACCAAGTGGAAAATTTATAAGGGAGGGAGATGGACAATAGACATCAAGGTTGGCCCGCAGCTTGTTCCCCGTGTTCAATTTCAGCTCACTTTGTTTATTTTATAGAAAGAATCTTTCTACAAAAAGATGCAGCTTTGTAGGTGGAGCATTCACAGTAGTAGGCAGGACAGAAGCTCCTTCTCTTCAATGAGAAAAATGTGCCATTATCCTAACCACTTGATCGTTTAAATTCTTGGACACATTCAGACACACAGTACTAGGGCAGTGATGGCTAACCTTGGAACTCCAGCTGCGACAAAACTACAAATCCCATCATGCCTCTGCCTCCTCGAGTTATGCTTAGAGCTGTCACAGTATTGCAATGCCTCATGGGACTTGTAGTTCCACCACAGCTGGAGTGCCAAGGTTAGCCATCACTGTACTAGGGGATGAGTTCGGTTTGAAAGGGCCATTTTTACTACATAAAACCATTATCCACTTTTAACGATACTACAACACTGAAGATGTATAGGGACAGATTCATGTCACGTTAATTTACAAAAAATAACCTTAGTGACTTTCCATAGCAGATAAGAATAACATAACACCCATGCACATAACTGACCTTTTACAAAACTGATCCCGATAGGCAGGGCTCTTTCTGGTTCTGGACTTAGTAAATAATATTTGACAGCCTGGAAAATCTCTCCATCAGCATGATAAGTCTCTGCCTTCTGTAAACAATCCTCCAAACATGGCAGGTTACACTGCAGAGGAATATGGAAAAAGATGTTGAATGGGGGCTGTTAAAACAAGTATGTGGTCTGATTGATTCAAACATTATATGGGCTGCACTTGTAATTTTTTTGATCATTCGGTTGCATTTACAGTGGCACGTTGCGGAGCTGCATTATAAAGGCTTATAACGCAGCTTACCGCACTGCAATGATAATCCTGAGGGACGTTCACAGTGCAATGTTAAATTCGGGTTGAAAAAAATGTTGCGTTATGGTAACTCAATGCTTGCAGTGCGTTACCTCTAAATACAGACGCATTGCGACTTTAATGAAGCAGTAAAACGCAACGTCCCACTGTGAATGTGTCCTGACACAACGAAGGCTTGAAGATCTAGACTCATAATGAGAAATGGTCAATGAGATGCTAGTAATTTTGGAATTGAACCAAACTCATAAGCATCTGCATTGATGGGTTGAATTCCAAGCTTGCTTTAAATAAGTACCGTATATACTCGCATACAAGCCGAATTTTTGACCCCCAAAAAGGTGGCCAAAAGTTGGGGGGACGGCTTGTATGCGAGTCATGTTGGTCTGCGGGTCCCCCCCCCCCTCCGCTGGTCCGCGGGTCCCCTGCTCCCCCCACGGCCGCTGCCGCTGCTATTACCTGCCCGCATCTTCTATTCCCTTCTCCGTGCTTGTAAACAGTCACAGCAGCGTGCCCGGCGCTGCTACTGTGACGAGGCAGGAGGCAGGAAAGAGCGCGGCTTCCTGTTACTATGGGAACCGCTCTTTCCTGGCTCGCCGCTCGTCACAGTAGCAGCGCCGGGCGCGCTGCTGTGAATGTTTACAAGCACGGAGAGGGGAATAGAAGATGCGGGCAGGTAATAGCAGCGGCGGTGGGTGTGGCCCCCCTGCCCGACTATACTACCTACACTGGGCACTTTACTAGCTATACTGAGTGCTATACTGAGCACTATACTAGCTAAACTGGGGCACTTTACTATCTATACTGAGCACTATACTAGCTATACTGAGCACTATACTAGCTAAACTGGGGCACTTTACTAGCTATACTGAGCACTATACTAGCTATACTGAGCACTATACTAGCTAAACTGAGCACTATACTAGCTATACGGGGGCACTACCTACCCATACTGGGCACTTTACTAGCTATACTGGGACACACTAGGGGAATAAGGTGGCCAGCATTTCCTACCCCCCGGCTTATATGGGGGTCAATCATTTTTCCCTGGTTTTTCAGGTAAAAGTTGGGGGGTCGGCTTATATGCGGGTCGGCTTATATGCGAGTATAGACGGTACACTAACTAGAACACTTGAGAGAGGAGTCACATGTTTATTTGACAATAACCCCACAATCTTGGTACAGTATAATTATTCAATACCTGGTCATCCTTGATTATATAGATTTGGGTATTTAAGAATGTTATTAGTTGGTAAGGGGGCTTTGCTTTCCAATTTTTGTTTTCCAATTGGCGTGGACGCGACAGCAGCCCCAAGATCGCCTAACGCCAATTGGCATTCAGTCCTGGAGCCATATTTTGCAGAAGAATGAGCTCCACTCCATCATCACTCTCCCAGTGGCGATTGCTGCTAGGAGACTGTTAGACGGCGAAACCGCTGTCTATTTACATAGTGCAACGCTGCGATCTACAGCAGTGCTGTATTGGGGACAGCCGTGTGACACGGCTGTTCCCCAGGGCAGTAGAGAAGCGATCCGCTGTCATAGGCTGAAGCCTATGACAGCCGATTGCACTGATTGGCTGGCCGGGGGAGGGAGAGTAGGGTAAAAAAAAAAATAGGCAGATTTATTAGAAAATAAATGAAATAAATATTTATATAAAAAAAACATCTTGCATTGCATAAAAATTGCATTGTGTGTAAGGGCCTTTACACCCTGATTGATTTGCATTTGTATAGGCCACAGGCATTTTTTTAAATCTTAATAGGACACAGAGGCACGTTCTGTGCACAATGACATGCCTCTGTGTCCTCCTATTGCCGCAGTTAGTCTGTAACCTTCCTCCAATTGGAAGCTAAGCCGCGACCCAGGAGTCACAGCTTAGCTTCCGATTGGAGAAAGCTCACGGAGGCGGGCAGCGAGGGTCAGAGGCGGGGGAGCCCTGCAATAGAGGAGGCGGAGGAGCAATCATGAGTGACATTTGCAGGTAAATAGAAGTCTACCGACAAGCAGATTGTCGCTAGCCTGGTGCGATTTGTCTAGGGGACCGCAGAGCCCGGGAAGGTGGGAGCTATTGGCAGCAACAGGAGGACACAGAGGCATGTAATTGTGCACAGAACTTGCCTCTGTGTCCTATTAAGATTTTAAAATATCGCCTCGGGTTCTCTTTAATATCCTAATCCATTCTCAGCTGAGGAGGCCTTCCTGATTAGACATTGCTCTGGCTAACTACAGGTCTTTCTAAAAAAAATTAGCATATTGTGATAAAGTTCATTATTTTCTGTAATGTACTGATAAACATTAGACTTTTATATATTTTAGATTCATTCACACACAACTGAAGTAGTTCAAGCCTTTTATTGTTTTAATATTGATGATTTTGGCATACAGCTCATGAAAACCCAAAATTCCTATCTCAAAAAATTAGCATATCATGAAAAGGTTCTCTAAACGAGCTATTAACCTAATCATCTGAATCAACTAATTAACTCTAAACACCTGCAAAAGATTCCTGAGGCTTTTAAAAACTCCCAGCCTGGTTCATTACTCAAAACCGCAATCATGGGTAAGACTGCCGACCTGACTACTGTCTAGAAGGCCATCATTGACACCCTCAAGCAAGAGGGTAAGACACAGAAAGACATTTCTGAACTAATAGGCTGTTCCCAGAGTGCTGTACGAAGGCACCTCAGTGGGAAGTCTGTGGGAAGGAAAAAGTGTGGCAGAAAACGCTGCACAACGAGAAGAGGTGACCGGACCCAGAGGAAGATTGTGGAGAAGGACAGATTCCAGTCCTTGGGGGCCTGCGGAAGCAGTGGACTGAGTCTGGAGTAGAAACATCCAGAGCCGGGGCGTGGCTAGGCACGCGATGATGGCGGACGCTTGAGAACTGAGCTCCGGACCCAGAGCTAACACTGATCCACAGGATAAGCAAACTAAGCTACTATGCCGCTTCTGGGCATGCAGACCCGAATCCAGACCAACAAGAGATCGCATATGGAAGGATACAACCCGGCAGGCAAAACGGTCCCCGAGATATTTAAACACCAGCAAGCGAGGAAGCAGAACAACGCGGCTGGGAAAATGGCGCCCACACGCAGCGAGACCGCGGCCTCTCCGGCTCCATCAGAGGAATCCCCCGAAAAAAGTAAGAATCCCTCATCTCCTAAGGGGTCATCCAGGGAAGCTCCCCCCACTATGGCAGACTTGCGAGCCTTTGCAGAGGACATTAAAAACTCCATTACAACAGCCATAGCCGGAGTCAAAGAGGAGGTAGCCGCCATAAACATAAGGCTGTCTGAAATAGAGCAAGCGGGGAGGAAGAGAGACACTAAAATAAAAGGAATGAACAAAATGGTGAACTTACACAACCGCAAGCTAATAGATCACTGCAGGCACCTAGAGGATCTGGACAACAGAGGGAGAAGATCCAACATAAGAGTGAAAGGGCTCCCAGAGTCGGTCTCCAATGACACTCTCACAGACGCACTATCGGCAATCTTCAACGAGCTCCTTGGGAGGGACAAGGACACCCCGATTGATTTTGTCAGAGCCCACAGAGCACTAAAACCACGGGGCGCGGATAGTGACCCCCCGAGAGATGTGGTATGCTGCCTGGCGTCATTCCAGCTGAAAGAGGACATCATGAAGGCGGCCAGGACACAGGAGGAAATCCTTTTCAATGACTCTGCAGTATGCTTATATCAGGACCTCTCCCTGATTACTCTGACAAATCGCAGGGCGCTTAAGCCACTAACAGCCATTTTGAAGGAAAAGGGAATGCAATACAGGTGGCGATTCCCCTTCGCGCTAACAGTGCTACATAAGGGTCGCACAGCGATCCTGCGAACACCGCAAGACCTGCCAGGCTTCACTAAACTTTTGGGCTTACCCAAGATCGCTCTCCCCAGCTGGTACGAAGAATATCAAGTACAAGAGGCGAAGGCTGCAGACTCGGGAGGAAGAGGAGACCCAGCTGTCTCCCCTGCACACTCGCAAACAAACAAGAAAGCCACGAAGGAAGGACTCAAGCCTCTCGGGCTCAGAGGATGGGGACTCCTCTTAATCAGTTCCTGAAACCGTAAGTTACCACAGCGGCCCCACTTGGGAGAGACACCGCATTTAGACTCTATCCCATAGGGCATGTCCTAAAGTTCATGATACGATTTAATCTCGTATACGCCTAGCTTTGGCGGCATTACTGGCCTCAGTCACCCTATAACACTTTAGACCCGGACCCTGCATCCCCACAACTCATGTGGTAACTACAAACTATCATAAAGGTCCCCAGGTTTTAAATCGGACAGATTGCGTGCAACAACTAGAAATGCTTGGACTCCCAGATACTTTTAAGAATGCAAACTTGGCATGCGTCTGAAGTAATGCACTGCTGCTGAACTGAATAGCAGAGATGACTGTATAACCTATTTGCCCGCTTTAGCTGACCCCCCCTTGGTGTGTATCCCCCCCCCCCCCCACACACACGCTGAAGAAGACAGCCACTAACCAGCAGACGGGGCATAACGCTATGATTCGCAGGAAAACCACAACCCCCCTTCCCCCTATGCACTATGCCTTGGTAACAATGATGTATTTTCACTGAGTTGTGAATGCAAAATAATGTAAAGTATGATATAAACACGCAAACAAGGGGCATTCAATAAGAGTGCAACAGGATAAAACTGTGTGTTAGATGAGGGGGGGAGGGGCGAACCTGGGGGGGGTTAAGCTTACTGTGAGAAAATCTATACAAAGCATGATTTTACACCCTACTACACATCGAACGATCCCTGCTTAAGTTCCAGCAGTAAGAGTCAGACACAATACCCAGGCAAAACATAACCTTAAAAGTACTAGCTGAGGAAAATATTTGCTACAAGCAAAAACTAGAGAGGCAAGGAGGATTTTTAGGATTACTTGGCAAACTCTTAAACAACCCTCCCAATAATGAACACTCACTAAAATTACACAACAACATACCCCATTGAGCTATAATGCAGGCCAGATAGCCTAAGAGACCATCACAAATCACAAATCCTGTTACACAATGCGACAAGTAGGGTCCACAGATCTCGGACTCAATCCTTACTGTTCAAAACTTTATTTTCTTTCTATCTTTACTATACTGTTTTGATTACCTTTTATAGAGCCTAGAACCATTACCCCACATCAGGAACCCTCTCAACAGGGCACCCTGAAAACACCCCCAGTTCATTTTGAGAGGGTACTCTGTGACAGGCAAGTACTGCTAGTCACAAACTACCCCTCAAAGGGGATTCCACCAATTATCCACCGATAAGTCACGCATTCAACGCTAAGTACACCGGGGCGGCGAGCCCTGAGACCAAAACTAAACGATTAAACAACCTCAGACCAACTATTATCACAGAGTTTAACCCAATCACAACAGACCTACCCCTTGGGAAGGAAATATGAAACCTACAAAAAGTATCTTCAGCCCAGAGGGGAAACAGGCAACCTGGAATGTGACCTCCTGGAACGTAAACGGCCTCAACACTCCTGAAAAGAGATCCTCCCTTTTCAGGATACTAAATAGGCAAAAAACTTCAATTGCTATATTACAAGAAACACACTTTAAAAAAAACAAAATCCCATTTTTAAAAGACAAAAACTACACTAAAAGCTACCATGCAACCTCAGGGGCCGGGAAAAATAAAGGGGTGTCAATCCTAATCCATAAAAACTGTGCCCTGAACATCACAGATAGCAAAATAGACCCAGAGGGCAGGTACCTCTTCCTAAAAGGAAATTCAAGCAACAGGACAATTACAATTGCGGCAATTTATGCTCCAAATGAAAAACAGGAAGCTTTCCTGAATAAAATTACTAACCTATTGCTTGACTTTGCACAAGGTATGATAATCTTAGGGGGAGATATAAACACTCCTTTAAACCCCCTCATGGACACCTCCAATGGCAAATCCTCAATACCCTACAATTCAATCAAAAAAATAAAAAAGAACCTTTTATCCCTAAGACTTATGGATGTATGGAGACTTCAACACCCACAGACAAAGGATTACTCGTATTATTCAGACCCACACGCTAAGTACTCTAGATTAGATTATATTTTGGTGACCCAGGCAGATCTGGAGTGGGTCATTAAAACAAACATTGGACAGCGTGTGCTTTCTGACCACGCGCCAGTTTTTGCGACTATACAGATGCCGATCCACAGATCAAACCAATTTATTTGGATACTCAACCCAGATCTACTGGACAGCCAAAGCTCTGTTGACCGCATAAATAATTCCATAATAGACTACTTAAATAACAATACGACCACCGATAGCCCCTCCTTACTGGTTTGGGAGGCCCATAAGCCAGTGATTAGAGGAGAATTCATAAGACTAGGTAAAGAACTAAAAAAGGAAAGAGAAGCCAAATTAAACACCCTCCTACTAAAATTACAACAACTAGAGAAGAAACACAAAGCAAAACAAGCAAAGCAAACCCTTGCGGAGCTTCAAACTATAAGGGAGGAAATCAAGAACTTACTCCATCAGTCCGCTAAAAAACAAATCCTTAGGGCTGAGAAACATTTATATGAATGGTCCAATAAGGCGGGAGCATACCTGACCAGGAAGCTCAAAAAAAAAAACAGGCACAACAACAAATAGATATGATAGTAGATAAAAAAGGGCAAAAGCACACAATCTCCAAACGCATATTAGAGGCATTCAGACAATACTATGAAGAACTGTACAACATAAGCAACAAAACCATGACTAGCCAACAACACAGAGTCAGACAAAATAAAATCAAAAACTTCTTGAAAAAGTTCGGCCCAAAACCCCTAGAAAGGATAAAAGCAGAAGATCTAGATCACCCGATAACTAAGGAAGAATTCTTAAGCACAGTGAATAATTTGAAAACAGGCAAGAGCCCAGGCCCAGACGGACTAACTGACCTGTACTACAAAACCTTCGCAGAAGTCCTAGCCACTCCATTCCTAGCAGCCTTCAACTCGATAGGCCCAGGCACCCACCCTTCCAACCAACTTCTTGAAGCCCATATCACAATACTACACAAACAAGGTAAAGACCCAACTAATTGCGCAAGCTACAGACCCATTTCCCTTCTTAATAACGATTTGAAAATTTTCGCAAAAATTATAGCAAACAGATTATCACCTATACTCCCAGACTTAATAGAGCAGGATCAGGCTGGGTTCGTTCCAGGAAGAGAGGGCAAGGACAATACCACAAAAGCAATCGATATACAACAGTGGCTGATTCGGCGGGCCGTGGAGGGATGTTTTATCTCCACGGACGCCGAAAAAGCCTTTGATAGAGTGGCTTGGGACTATATAGAGGAAACAATTACCCACTTGAACCTTGGACCTAATATGATTAACTGGATAAACCTATTATACTCCCGCCCCACAGCCCGAATCAAAGCAAACTTTTTGCTCTCTGACCCTTTTGCCCTCTCAAATGGAACGAGGCAAGGCTGCCCGCTATCTCCCATCATTTACATCCTAACTTTAGAGCCTTTTCTAAACCAAATCCGACAGAACCCCAACATACACGGAGTTACAATTAAACAAAAAGAATACAAAATAGCAGCCTTCGCAGACGACATGCTATTTTTCATCACGCAACCACTAGAGTCCATCCCAAATTTAATTAAGAGTCTAGAAGACTTTGGATCAATATCCAACCTAAAGATAAACTACTCAAAATCAAGTGCCTTAAATATTTCCTTGTCCCACCAAACACTGCATCAGTGTAAACAAACATTCCCCCTAAGGTGGGAAACAATAGCTATCACATACTTAGGGATTAAACTGCCCTCTGACCCCCAAAAACTATATGCGCTAAATTACACACCACTACAACTAAAAACAAGTTTGGATCTTGAAAATTGGGGAAAAATACAAGGGCTATCCTGGTTTGGGAAAATGTCAATTGTGAAGATGATTATCCTACCTAAATTTCTGTACCTCTTTTCAAATCTCCCAATCTCAGTACCTAAAACTTTCTTACCCAACATTCAACAGAAACTTGCGCAATTCATCTGGAGTAAGCAAAAACCTAGATTAAAATTCGAAGTCCTCTCAAAACCTAAAAGCGCAGGGGGAACGGGTATGCCCGACTTACAAAAATACTATCTTGCGAATCATTTAGTCAGAATATTAGGATGGGCGAGGAATGATTCGGGGAAAGACTGGGTACAGATTGAAAACGCCTCGCTACAACCACAAGTCCCAAACACACAGAGCTTAATATGGGACTCTCTCTCCCCAAAAGCAAAGAACCTACAACATCACCCATTAATAGTCCCGACTCTTAAAGCTTTTAGAGCATGCAACAAAAAATACAATCTAACAGGGAAAGGCAGCCTCTTGACCCCCTTAACCAATAATAAAGAATTCATTCCAGGCATGGACAATAACTTTCTAAAAGGGTGGCATACAAACTCAACCCCCAGAATTGCAGATTTCGTGAAAAAAGGGGAAGTCCTTCCATACATGACAGTCAAAGACTACACTTCGCCGAACTGCATACCAAAATGGCAATACTTCCAAATACGGCACTATATCACTTCAATAAAAACAAAACTTACATTGAAATATTCAACTACGCTATTTGAAGAAAGGATCCTCTCCAACAAAACACAAAAACACTCTCTTGCTTGGGCATATTCCATCCTAAACAACCACTGCACAGAAGTGCTCTTAAGCTACCAGAGAAAATGGAATTTAGCCTTAAACAAAGAAATCTCGATTGAGCAATGGAGAAAAATAGCTTTAAACACACACAGATCATCTAGAAATGCCTGGTCTCAGGAACAAAACTTCAAGTTCCAGACCCTATGGTATAGAACCCCTGAAGCAATACACAAATTTGCACCAGAGACACCCAACAAATGTTGGAGATGTGAAGAGGGAGAGGGATCCTTTCTCCATTTGGTGTGGACCTGCCCTTCCATACAATCTTATTGGACCAAAGTGCATGAAATAACACAAAAGATCTATGGCTCCCCTATCCCACTCGCCCCTGAAGTCTTTCTCCTACATTGCTCCAGCACAAGCCACCACCAGTACAAAAACTCAATATTACCACACCTAATCAACGCAGCTAGATCACAAATTCCCTCCCTATGGAAACAAAAAACAATACCCTCTATACACGATTGGCTGCAAAAAATAACAAAGATACAAAAACTGGAGGAGTTAATCCATAGCGCACACCATACAATGAATCAATATCATGCAATTTGGGACAGATGGATTAGGTTTAATCTAGACGCAAGTGAGCGCTGACTACAAACCTCTACCTTAGAGGCCCTACCAGAATAATAAAGTACACAACCCATGAAGTACTCAACTCCCCTACCTTATTCCTTGGCTCACTTACCCACATTTAACCCTTGGGTCCTACTTTACTATACTCCACTCACTATACTGCTGAGCGTTGTTAATATACCTATTGGTCTCGCATACACTTAAAATACAACCATCAAAGCTACAGGGCTGCGATGGCTGGAGCTCGCCGCCACGGGAAGATGTCTTTCGGAACCCCACTCTTTCCACTCGAATAGGTTAGTAGGTGGAAAGATGGAGATAAATAAATAAGTATGACTTAAAGACATAAGGCGTAGATGAAACACCAATACCTTGAGAGACTATCCGAAATGCCTAAATGTTAATGTTACTGGTGTTACCTAGCTAACACAAGATGTTATGAATGTTATATGCTTGTTATCTTAATAAGTTTAAATTTACTAAAGACACTGTACCGTTGGTTGTACAATTAATAACACATTTGGGAAATACATGGGTACACACTGACACTGATCTTGCTCCAACTCCCAAAGCTATGTTAAACTGATCTCTAAGAGCGTACTGTACTAATTTAGAGTGTACTGCTAATATGATCACCATATTATGTTTGTATTTTACAATTTGCATTCAATAAAACTATTGAAACAGAAACATCCAGAGCCACCGTGTACAGGCGTGTGCAGGAAATGGGCTACAGGTGCCGCATTCCCCAGGTCAAGCCACTTTTGAACCAGAAACAGCGGCAGAAGTGCCTGACCTGGGCTACAGAGAAGCAGCACTGGACTGGTAAGCAACGTTTGCATGTCATTCGGAAATAAAGGTGCCAGAGTCTGGAGGAAGACTGGGGAGAGGGAAATGCCAAAATACCTGAAGTCCAGTGTCAAGTACCCACAGTCAGAGATGGTCTGGGGTGCCATGTCAGCTTCTGGTGTTGGTCCACTGTGTTTTATCAAGGGCAGGGTCAATGCAGCTAGCTATCAGGAGATTTTGGAGCACTTCATGCTTCCATCTGCTGAAAAGCTTTATGGCGATGAAGATTTCATTTTTCAGCACGACCTGGCACCTGCTCATAGTGCCAAAACCACTGGTAAATGGTTTACTGACCATGGTATTACTGTGCTCAATTGGCCTGCCAACTCTCCTGACATGAACCCCATAGAGAATCTGTGGGATATTGCGAAGAGAAAGTTGAGAGACGCAAGACCCAACACTCTGGATGAGCTTAAAGAGAGACTGAAGCGAGTATAAAACTCGCTTCTTGTCTCATAATCAGCAGGGGCATGCATGCCCCTGCTAAAACGCTGCTGTCCCGCAGCTAAACGCGGGTCTTTTACCCCCCAAATCCCCTCCGTGGTCTGCCGGGATCTCTTCCTGTTTGAGGCAGTGCTAATGGACGCAGCCCGGCCTCACGCGCGTACCTCCACCTCTCCCCGCCCCTCTCAGTCTTCCTTCACTGAGAGGGACGGGAGAGAGGCGGCAATCCGCCGCTGATAGATGGCGCTGAGAGGCATGGCTGCGTCCGTTAGCCCTGCCTCGACAGCAGCAAAATCTACGACCAAGTTGGTCGTAGATTTTGCAAGGGGGGATTGGGGGGTAAGGGACCCCCGTTTAGCCGCAGGATAGCGGCGTTTTAGCAGGGGCATGCATGCCCCTGCTGATTATGATACAAGAAGCGAGTTTTTACTTGCTTCAGTGTCTCTTTAAGGCCGCTATCGAAGCATTCTGGGCCCCCATAACACCTGAGCAGTGCCACAGGCTGATTGCCTCCATGCCACAACACCACAACGCATTGAAGCAGTCATTTCTGCAAAAGGATTCCTGACCAAGTATTGAGTGCATAACTGAACATAATTATTTTAAGGTTGACTTTTTTTGTTTTAAAAACACTTTTCTTTTATTGGTCGGATGAAATATGCTAATTTTTTGAGATAGGAATTTGGGGTTTTCATGAGCTGTATGCCAAAATCATCAATATTAAAACAATGAAAGGCTTGAACTACTTCAGTTGTGTGTGAATGAATCTAAAATATATAAAAGTCTAATGTTTATCAGTACATTACAGAAAAGAATGAACTTTATCACAATATGCACATTTTTTGAGAATGACCTGTATATAAGAAAGGCCGCTAGTCAGCTTTGGGTTACGTGTCAGCGTGGTGTGCATTTTAAAAGGTAGCTTTTTTAAGGTTGGAACAATTGAATTAACCAGAATTCACCAGCAATTCAACACAATTCTGCAACACATCCAAAAGTAACTTCCTCTGTTTGACCACCTCAGTTTGATTGCTGAACACCAACCCAGCCTGGACTGACCACAATGGAATCTCTCAATGCAGCCCCCTTTCTAATGTGACACCACCACACCTTCCCTTTATATTGTAAGCCTTCAGCAGAATAGTTGTTATTCGGATTTCATCCGGTTAAACTCAAATCACCTGTGCGGAGTGGGCGGGGGTGCTAATCTTACCTATCATGACGTCTTCTTCGTCCGTCCCTCGGCGCCTCCCACGATGCGATCCAATCGGCGGGTTGAAGGAGGAAGTGTTTGTAGTCACGTGACACGCGTGGAGCACATCGTGGGAAGCACAGGTGATTTGAGTTTAACCGGATGAAATCCGAATAACAACTATTCGGTAAGTAGGGTGCTTGTCACACTATCACATGCTTTGACTAGCCAATGGCAGGTCTAGCATGTGATGGACAGTGGATTCCATCCTCTAAGGGTGGGGTCCAGGATTAACCCCGACTGGCTGTTTATAAGGGCGGACAAGTCTCAAGGCACTTCACTTAACTTTGCTCTCTACTTTCTTAGCTTTACTGCACTTGTATCTTTGTATATATGCTTCGGTCTTAGGGTGAGGTGACAGAGACTGTTCTTAAGATGAACCTGAGCCATTGGCTAGGATTGGTTCGATACGCCATGAACCGCTTAAGATGAATTTCGTATTACTGCTTTGCTGAGACACCCTTAAAGACATATGACTGCATTTCTGCTGTATCCCCATATTGTCAAATAAACTCCTTCAATTTTGAAGACCTCTGTGATTTCCCTCTGTGCCTGCTGCTGCTGTGGCGAATGTCAAATTATCGCATATCCTGTGATATGGTGCCGAACAAAAGGAGTAACCCATAGCAACCACAAATTATGTTTTTACAGCAGCTTGGAGTTTCTGTCACATTCTTATTTCACGATTATTGCACGCCTCTACCACTGCGCACCCAATCAAGTATGTCGGCCCAAGATTTGCATCATCATTGCATCGATTTGCATCGTTGCATCGTGGATCGGGCATGCTTTTGGAGGCACTGATTTACAACTTATTTGTTAATAATTATCAAATTGGATGGTCAATTGGCCACCAAATCTATACATGTATGGTCACCTTTACTCAAATAATCAAGCACAAATTGTGATCACAAGGCCAAATATGTCTAAAGCTATATTACTGTCACCATTTAAGAGGAAATTAACTATCAATCCTGGGCCTAATGTGCACAGTACATCTATAAATTCAGCAGTACTGAATATAACCAAGTGGACATGTCCACGGCCACCTTTCCTCTGCCCTAAACATTTTGTGTACCTCTACTTCCTCAGGGACTTTCACAGGAGAGGCAGGAGATCACCATAAACTTATACATACAATAACATGGACATGCCTTCTTCTTTCGCAAATACAAAACACCTCAGTGTTGTCCCCAGAACTTTTTTTCCAGCCTGGTGGCATGAAACAGTAGCTGGGAGGCATGAAAAAGTAGCCAGGTGGGGTGAAATGAGAGGATATTGGGTAGGTGTTTCTGTGAGCAACTCTGCTTACAACAGAGAAGGAGGTGAGCTGATGACAGCCGGGTGCTCACCAAAACTAGCCGGGTAGAGCACCCCACTAAAAGAGCCTGGGGAGAACACTGCACCTGCAAAACCAAAAAAATCAGGGCCACAAAACAAAAAGTTACATTACTCATGCAATTGACCACTTGGATATAAAATCCTGACGCTTGTTTGCCCTCGCCATACCTGTGTACGTTCTTGTTCTAGAGTTGTGCTCTCCCTAAGGGCCTGTTTCCACTACACGCAGATTCTGCATGCAGAAAACTGACTCCGATGAATGTCTATGGGCCTGTTTCCACTGAACGCAATTTTTCTGATGCAGATTTCCCATAGGCATTCATTGGAGTCAGTTTTCTGCATGCAGAATCTGCGTGTAGTGGAAACAGGCCCTTAAACAGAAATAGTTAAGCTGGCCATCTTCATTAAGATGCAGTCATATTTTGAAGTTTGAATAACTCACTTAGTTAATATAATACTCTGAATTACTAATTTAACATCTGAATTAAGGATTCACAAAATGTTTTAATCAATGGGAGTTATTGAAATTGTTGATTACCTAACTGTTGAGGAATCCTTGGGCAAGACTCCCTAATACTCCAGGGTGTACTACCAACTGCACCCTTAGTGACTGCAGCTCTCAAGCAATCTGTGTCTGAGAGGAAAGGCGTTTATTACTATTCCCCCTCCATGTCGTAGACACTCGGAGGGAGAAGTAATTTGGGGTCTGGCAATTGCCGGATTCCCGAATTACCCATTCATGTGCCGTGGACTATACTAGGGCACCTCTCCTAGCTACACTGGGGCAGCTATTCTGGGGTAACTACTGGCTACACTGGGCTAACTGTACTTGCTATACTGGGCTAACTATACTTGCTATACTGTGGTAAATGTACTAGCTATACTGGGCTAACTGTACTTGCTATATTGGGCTAACTGTACTTGCTATACTGTGGTAACTGTACTTGCTATACTGGGCTAACTGTACTTGCTATACTGGGCTAACTATACTTGCTATACTGTGGTAACTGTACTAGCTATACTGGGCTAACTGTACTTGCTATACTGGGCTAACTGTACTTGCTATACTGTGGTAACTGTACTAGCTATACTGGGCTACCTGTACTTGCTATACTGGGCTTACTGTACTTGCTATACTGTGGTAACTGTACTAGCTATACTGGGCTAACTGTACTTGCTATACTGTGGTAACTGTACTTGCTATACTGTGGTAACTGTACTAGCTATACTGGGCTAACTGTACTTGCTATACTGTGGTAACTGTACTTGCTATACTGTGGTAACTGTACTTGCTATACTGTGGTAACTGTACTTGCTATACTGTGGTAACTGTACTAGCTATACTGGGCTAACTGTACTTGCTATACTGTGGTAACTGTACTTGCTATACTGTGGTAACTGTACTTGCTATACTGTGGTAACTGTACTTGCTATACTGTGGTAACTGTACTAGCTATACTGGGGTAACTGTAGTAGATATAATGGGGTAACTGTACTTGCTATACTGGGGTAACTGTACTAGCTATACTGGGGTAACTGTACTAACTACATTGGGGTAACTATACTACCTAACTAACTATACTGGGGCAACTATAGTCCTTATACAGGGCAACTGTGTTAGCTACCTATACTGGAGGCAACTACACCTAGATACCTACTTACCTATATACTACACTGAAAATCAGGGAAAAAAAGGCGGGTGCTGACGCCGCCACTAACCACGCCCCCCCAAAATAATCCAGATTGGTCATTATAAATGACTTTACTCTGCCCTCTGTGCTCACTTTTTTCCCCCCCCCATAACCACTTCAGGACAAGAGCATTTTTCACATATCAGCGCTGCTCCCATTCATTTGTCAATAACTCTAGTACTACTTATCACACCTAAATGATCTATGTATTGATTTTTTTCAAGACAAATTAGGCTTTTAGTGAGTAATATTTTTGTTTAGCAATTACTTTATTTTCTATGAATTTTAAAGGGAAAATAAGGGAAAAATTGAAAAAACACACTATTTCTCCATTTACATCCATTATACTGTAGCTTTACAATAAACAGCCCTAACTATAAGGTAAACCCACACATTTTATTTGCTTATCCATCCTGGTTATTAAAACATTTAGATTATGTTTCTAGTACAATGTAGGGTGACAGTATTGTAATATTGACAATTGGAATTGGAAACATTTCTGTTTTGTGTACTTTGCTTTCTCATTGTACACTATCAATGATTATAAAATCTTATTTGAAAAAATAACAGTAATATACCCTCAGGGCATACATATTTGAAGAGGAACTGTCACGAAAATCTTAAAATTTAAAACACATACAGTACAAATAAGAAGTACATTTCTCCTAGAGTAAAATGAGTCATAAATTACTTTTCTCCTATGTTGTTGCCACTTACAGTAGGTGGTAGAAATCTGACATTACCGAAAGATTTTGGACTAGCCCAACTTCTCATAGGGAGGTTCTCAGGGTTTTCTTTATTTTTAAAAGCACTTCGTGAATGGCAGTTGCTCTGTCCAACTGTCAAAATAGTGTACAGTGAGCAGGGAGGCTGGCCAGCATCTTTGTATTAATAATTTTCAGGTAATGTCTTTATAAAGAATAAAGGCCATGCTGAGAATCCCCCATGAAGAGATGGACTAACCCAAAACCTGTCGGTAATGTCAGATTTCTACTACCTACTGTAAGTGACAGCAACATAGGAGAAAAGTAATTTATGGCTCATTTTACGCTGGGAGAAATGTACTTCTTATTTGTATGTGTTTTAAATTTTAAAATGTTCGCGACAGTTCCTCTTTAAAAAGCCAAGTTCCTAAGGTAACAATATTGTTATTTTCTTTTATATTCTTTCACTTTGTTTTCATTTTACAAGTCTTGGTTTTGGTACAGCATATACAAAATTGTTATTGCTTTTGATTCAGTTTGTTACTAAAAAGAATACACAAGACATAGCCCTTAACCCTAAAACACCCTAAAATCTATTCTACTACTTATCATAGTTAAAATGTTACCCCATGGGTCTTGTGTAGCTATACTAATACTTTCCTAAGTTTGATTATAATTTTGAAAATTAAATTTTTATGTTGGATTGAGTTTGTCCCTATCCATTTCTCATGTGATGTGGGTCCAAGCTTTAAGACACACCAAAATTTATTCTACAACTCATCCCGGATAAAATGATATCACGTGTGCCTCATTTAGGGCTCGTTTCCACTAGTGCGGTGCGAAATTGCCACATAATCACCGCTACGAAAACGCATGCGGGTGCGATTCCGTATGCGTTTTTTTGCCGCGATTTCGCATGCGATTTCGCATGGTATGGGTATATGCAAATTTAACCATGTCACTGCCAAAGCTGCATGCGTTTTCCCTATTAAATACATTGCGTGTGAATCGCCTGAATTCCACACGCAGGCGAATTCTGCGGGCTTGGCCGTGCAGAAAATCCTGCACAGAAAAAAGCTCCGCACAACACACAAGTGGAAACAGGGCCCTCCACTTGTATTGGTTATGCGAATCCACATGCGGACAACGCATGCGGATTCGAGCTAGTGGAAACGGGCCCTTAGTAACAAACTGATTGTGCACTCTCCACGATTACACTGGGCCTGTATACTCATCCAGTTAGGCTGAAGTGGTTAAATCATTCTAATAATTTCTGCAGTTTTAACAATAAAAACATAACTATAGTAACAGGGTACAAAAAAAAACCCAGAGCTTTGCTTTTCTGAAACATACTTTGCTGTGAAGGTCATTAATTTCTGCAGCACATCCTGGGTAGAAAGCGCACAGCTTGACTAAGAAGAGTTCATTGTCAGGTATCATTCTGAGAAGATCTGCAGCTAAATCCCTGTAAAAAACAACAAGATACAGAGAATGATCACGTACATTCTATCAGCAGGCTCAGCAGGATGATCAGAGCTATTTATAGATGAAGTGTGACAAGCATGTACTGTACAAGCAGCACACAGGACTCTCTGATCTCTCGCCCTCTACAGCATCATAGGAAGAAGCTGCACAACATGAGAGGCCGTTTGTATTGATAACGTGTCCCATTTTCACTGCACACATAACCGTTATGTGGAAAATGTATAGCTGACTTACATTTGTCCAAGGCTCCATTAACTCAAAACTGTATTGGGTAGTGGGCAGTTGATTGAAAGGGCTCCTTACAATCTAATTGTACTGCCTGGCTCTAAACAATTAAGGTGGCTACACACAATTCAATAAAATGATCCAATTTTACAGCAGTTTGATAAAAATGATTGTTTCTACAGAAAAAATTTAAAAGTTTTTTTTTATGAATATACGAGTGAAAATTCTGATTGGATTTCAGTTTTTTTACTGATTCTTCTCGATCGGGAGTGGTGGAAATCTCTGATCATTTTTTTGCACGACTGTGTGGTGTGTGGTAGATTGACAATTTCATAATATAGAGTCACATTTTTTCAGAGTTTTCTATCTTTTTTTTGCATGACTGGGGAAAAATTTAACAAACATTAGTCAGATTTTTCAAATGTTAAAATCAATCAGAAAAATTGATTGTAAATCTTGAATTGAAGATAAATATAAAAAAAATTGTATTGTGCGTAGCCACCTTTATGCTGGGAATACACAAAGCGTTTTTGCAGCAGATAGATGGGTTCGATAATTTCCGACATGTCCAATCTCACGTTCGATCGTTTTGCTGCTCGATTTCTGATAGCAGTGAATGGAAAAAGATAAGGAAAACGGGCGGAAGATTTGAGAATCGAGCGGCAAAAACGATCGAGCGGAGAGACGAATGGCAGAAACGCTTTTGTGTATTCCCAGCATTAGATACAGAAACCTATGTATGCTATTATGTACAGTAAGAAAAATAGGTACTGAACACAGCAATTTTTTTCTCAGTGAATATATATCTAATGGGGCTAATGACGTGAAATTTGCAACACACAATGAAATGTAATCCACACATTCAAAGAAATCAAAACACACAACTATATATAATAAGAATTGAACACATGAAGAAAAGAAGGTGCAAAAAGGCACAGCATGTCAATAAACCAGCTAAAATCTATCAGTATTTAGAAAGCAATCCTGCCCTTTATCAGTGCAAATTAATATCAGTTAGTTTAGTCCTAATTGGTGGCCTATAAGCAGGCCTCTCATTACCAAGGTATCACGTAAAAAGCATCTCATGATGGTTATAGCAAAAGCTCTCCCAAGACTGAGAAAACATTGACGTGTTCAATACTAATTTTCCGTGCTGTGACACTGACATGTACAGGCCAAAGGCTCTACCACACTACATGCATGAAAGTGTTCACATGAAACCAAGAAAATATACTTTTCAATAATAGGCATACTGTAGATGAGGTAAAATGGAAACAGACATAAACTACACTATGAGAAGTATAACTAGTGCACATGGAATAGCAGTATGTATACCTGTATCCAAGAAAGGGGAAGCTGAAGAAAAGGTAAACAAATTAGTAAGGGTAATAAAACAAGCTCACACTGTATTATTATTTGGCTGGTTAAAAGCAAGTCTGAAGTGTACTAAAAAAAAAAAAAAATATTCTCTGGATCTGATAGAGCCTTCCCAGTTCAGTCTCCGTGTCCTCACTCCCCCACTGTCCCCTGACCAAATTCGCCAACTACGGGAGCCCTTGGAATGCCTAAGAAGAACTCGCAAACATGAGTGCTTCCGAAACCTTCCGAGGATCTCTGATGGCTTATTCAACCAGTTAGTCGAATAACTGCAATAGGGGTTATAGGGCCTGGACTGAGGAAGTGAAGAGAGGACAAAGAAGGCTCTATGGCAAGGGTAGGGAACCTTGGCTCTCCAGCTGTGATAAAACTACAAATCCCAGCATGCATTTGCCTTTATTAATCATGACTGTGGCTGTCAGAATCCTGCAATGCATTGTGGGACTTGTAGTTCCTTAACAGCTGGAGAGCCAAGGTTCCCTACCCCTGCTCTATGGGAACCAGAGCCATCTCTCTCCATAGGTCAGTAACTTTTTTTAAGCTGGCTTCAGTATCACTTTAAAGAGAGTCTGAAGCGAGAATAGATCTCGCTTCAGACCTCATAGCTAGCAGGGGCATGCGTGCCCCTGCTAAAACGCCGCTATAGCGCGGCTTAACGGGGGTCCCTGTCCCCCCAAACCCCCTCCGTGCAGCGGGGGAGCGCTTCCTGGTTGGGGCAGGGCTAACCGCCGCAGCCCTGCCCCATGCGCGTCTGTCAGACGCATATCTCCGCCTCTCCCCCGCCCCTCTCAGTCTTCCTTCACTGAGAGGGGCGGGGGAGAGGCGGCGATGCGCGTCTGATAGACGCGCTGGGAGGCAGGGCTGCAGCCGTTAGCCCTGCCTCCAGGAAGAAGATTACCAGCGACCATTTTACGACCAACTTTTGCGGGGGGTGGGTTGGGGGTGAAGGGACCCCTGTTAAGCCGCGGGATAGCGGCGTTTTAGCAGGGGCACACGTGCCCCTGCTATATATAAGACCTGAAGCGAGATTTAGTCTCGCTTCAGTGTCTCTTTAAGCATTTTGCTTCTTGTCCAGAAAGGAAACCTTTCCTTTATGCAAAACAATTACCCATGAAAGATTACTGTATAAATGAATATACAATGAGTGGCTAAAAAATTTGAGACACACCATATTTGAAAGTAAACCAGTCCAACGGTGACATAACAATGCAGCGTTGCTTATATAAGGAACACTCAGGTTCGGACGACATAGTTATCATGGAAGTAAATGTCAAAATGGGTGCGACAAAAGATTTCAGTGACTTTGAATGAGGGGTGATCGTTGGTGCAAGAAGTGCTGAACCTAGTATCTCAGGTGTTTAGAGAGTGGCGGTTGAGAAAATACACTTCAAGCGATAAGGACCATTCTGTGAGGGATCCAGAAGACTTTCAGGGGCTGGAAGAAGCCCTAGGTAAGTTAAGATTGATTTCAGGTGTCACCTCGTATGTGCTCTAAAGGAATGTGCTATAGAACAGGTCAATAACATTAGATTGCACAAGGGTACCAGAACACTAATATAATACATAGAAGCCGTATTAGTCTCTTTTCTATACAAAGGATTGAGAAGATTAGACAACCCTTTAGAAACGGATTTCTGGGAAGGTCCTTGACGATCGCCACATTATGGAGGAGAACGTCTTAGGCCTAGGGAAAGGATGAGGAGCCCTTATGGTGCAGTATTGTTAGAACAAGTGGATTATATAATAATGTGGGTAATGAATACTCACAAAGGCGGGTTGCTCTGATGCAACCAATGACAATCACATGCGGGAAAGAACCGTTTCCGCTCGGTGTTCTGGAACACACTGGGACCAGGCGGTCGCTCTCCTCCTGTGGTCCTATATACTGGTGGATGGTCTCCCCAGTACTATAGTAGCACTTCAAAGAGGTGAGTGATAAGGAAGAAAATCGGTGGAAGCACCCTTAAAACTTATCAAAAAGCCAATATAGGAAATAAAAAGAGGTATCTTACCTCATTAGAAGACTCACATAGGTGGAAAAGGGAGTCTTTATTAAAATTAAGGGGTTAAACTGTAGACAATGCGTTTCACGGGGCACAGCCCGCTTCATCAGGTCAATAAACAGAAACCATAATTTCTAGCCGTGCAGTGCGGGGGCGCATATAGAAAGCTTTCTCGCTTTTAATTTATCTGTAATGGTTGTCTTGGGATATATAATGTGGATGCTTTGTGATGCCTGCTACTCTAGGAGTAAGCATCGGGGAGCATGAAACACACTGAAGCTTCCTTTTCCCAGGAGTAATGCTATGTTCACTTCCACTGGATGGTCAATATCGGGGTGCAGAGCTGTGGATATCAAGCTTTTGGTCCATTAGGATGGATTATTTTGGTGGAGCATCAAGGGAGTGTCATATCTGTGAATGAATCAGCACACTGCCAGCCAGTATTGGTCACACATTGCTCTGCAACGCCAATGAACTGATTTGCCAAAGGCAGACCACCATTTGTATACTTCCCCATAGACAATGCAGAGCCACATCCTATAGGCCATATTTCTACTGACAACCCCCAGCTGGCAGTAGTAATGGAGTTTGTCTATGCGCAGTCAGGCAGATTTCCATGGCAGGCTACCATGGATGCACTAATTACCAACAATGGCTGCCTAAAAGAATCTGTCTTGGCAGAGTTGATTTTCCACTAAGATTAATTTTTTATTCTGTTCATGTAAGATCTTTTTTGCATAAATTGTTCATGAATATACCGGTACTTTAACTTTGGTAAAGCTGAATGAAAGTGTTGGTGCTCAAATTCGGAACATCGTTCTGAATTCACCCGAACACCACTTTTCAGGACCATTCAGCACTGATTCTGCGGACATGGTCAGGGGCAGTTCACTTTCTTGCGCTTCCGGTGACTCCATACTTAACCTTTTCAAGGTCGAAAAGAAGAAGTATCGGAGTCACGTGAAATGCATTGTTAAGCACAAGTAAGTGAACTCCCCCTGACTCTGGCCACAGGTTCAATGCTAAATAGTGCTGAAGTGTGGTGTTTGGGTGAATTTGGAACGATGTTTAGAATACGAATACCAACGCTACTGAATTAATAGTGTTAAAGTAACAACATATATAATAATTTGGTCAACTGAAATAACTGATGTACACACCAGCCTTTTCAGCCAACTCTTTGCTTTAAAGACTACCCTCAGTCAAAAAAAAAATGTTGAATGGCAATATATATATGTAGTCTATACACTGGGTACAGTTAGATGAACATATAGAGTATATATCTGGTACACTGTAGTGGATAGAACAGTCTCACATTTATAACTGTAGTAGAACCTTCATCTTGCTCTTCATGCTGATGCCTCCAGCATTTTGTCTTCCCCTACAGCCTGGAGCCGTTCCCTGCCCCTGCCACCCCTGCTCTCTGCCTGTCTTTATCAAATTACATCTCTTTTCACAGTGGATAGGAGAGGGGGGAGACAGCTGCAGCCTGTCTTATCATGTCTGTCTGCTATAATTCATATACCAAAAGTCTCTCTACCTGAATTAGATAATCTCTTTAAACAGTGGGTGTGGGCTGGGAGAACATGGGCACATCCTTTGTGCCCATGGCTAGGAAAGAATTTTTTTTTGCCAGGGGCCAATTTCAGTTAGGGAATGGGGATTTCAAAACCATATGTCCATGGAATATGGATGCTGGGGGTGATAAAAATCATATTTTATCATGTGTGATTTATTATATATCTTGGCAACCTATTAGCAGGTTTAAAACAAACTGTCATTTATAATATGAGTACTCTATAAGTGAAATCCTTTGTTATCAGAACAAAAGATCTTTCTTGGACAAAAATCCAAAACACGAGATATAAGGGACATGCATCACTGGCAAACATCTAGCCACTCTCTCATGAGGCAAGGTGAAACATTTGCATCAGGCGCAGAAATTACAGGGGCAGCATTTGTAGCAGTCAAATTAGGAGGAGAAGCGAGAGGAGAGTGAGGTAAAGAGGTCATCATTGGGGAAAAGCAGCTTGTTGTGTTGTGTGAGGAGTCTGGCTGTGAGTGAGGAGGGGGGAGGCAGGAGAGCAGCAGCGTCTCATTTGACTTGCACAGCAGAAGGGAGGAAGTGGCACTGCTGTCATGACTGAAGAGGAATGGAGTGGCTGAGGGTGAGCAGTTTGTTTGTCACAGACTTGCAGCCAGCCAGTGTATTATTGTGTTGCTGCAGGATGTCATGTAAGAATATTAAATGAAGCAGAGTAAATTGTCAGGTGCTATGCAATAATTCCAAATCGGGGGGGGGGGGGGGGGGGCACATCCTCACAAGTTTGCCTCAGGCAGCAAAAAGTCTAGAACCGGCCCTGCACCTAGCACCACTGTATTAGCACACTGTTGGCCAAAGTTTGTTGCACATTGCTCTGCAGTGCCTATGGGCTGGTCTCCAAATGGTAGTTATGCTGTGGGTGGCTGGAGTCCTACCATATGCAGGCTAAAGTTTTCAGTTCATTGGCTACCTTTACCTTACAAAGAATACAATGTCTCCAGAATCTACCAAAGAAATGAATGAAACCATTTTCTACAATGCCAGAGTTCATATAGAGATTATCTGCTATACGCACCATGTGGTCACTGTCATGCATTTTCTTGCAAGCAGCTCCAGGGCATACTGAGTTGCTTCAGCTGCACCCTCTCCAAGGACTGTGCCCACACACACCGCCAGCTCCAGCTCATTACCTCGGATAAGGTTGGCCATGGCCAGCTTAAATAAAGTAAATTACAGTTGCATTGGTAGAATTTTATAACACAGAAAGCAAAATTACACGCAAAGGTGGGAGGATGGTGTAAGTATTTATTGTCCCTGAGTCATCAAACCTTTCTCCTGAATTTTCTGTTGGGAGATGTTTTCTCATCTTACTCTGTAGAATGGACATTTATTTCAACGTCCTATTTGAACCAGCGCTGCACATATAGGATGTTTACAAACGTCCATTTTGCAGGAATTGGGTAATTTAATTTTGCACCGCTTACTTTGAATACTTTTTTGCTTGATAAGGTGTAAAATCACATTTTGTGGTAAAACTGTAGAGAAAAGTTTATTGAATCAGAACCAGAGTGAGCTTCAGCAGTAGTTGAGCTCATTGCTTCCCTAAACTGGAGTCAGTTGGAGGCTTCTTTGCTAAATAAAACCTGGTAAAAATCCAAAAATGCATATTGGGCAGTATATATTATTCAAAACACATCATTCAAAAAAACAAAAACAAACAAAGTGCACTTTAAATATTGCTGGGCTAAAGATTGCCTGCAGTTCATTTGTACACCTCAAGTAAGCCTACCATCTGTGGTTTATCTTTATTGAGTGAAACATTTTAATGGAGGGAGGGGGGGACAGGGTATTTATCAGGGTTTAAAATTAAATTGTGTGATACACTATAATATTACAGTAGCCTGTTTTATTCTGCTTGTTACTGATCATAATAGGAACCTATTATGATAACATTTCTGTATGCTATACTGTTCGTTTCCAGTATGATTCTATTGTAATGCTGTTATTGCTCCATTTGTTTTAAATAAAACATTTTTGAAATCAAAAAAGAAAGTTTTTAATGGTACTGCAAACCAAAAAATATAAAAATTAATGCAGCCAAAATTCATCCAAAAATATCTGTAATCCCCCATTATGGTGTTTGGCCATGTCCCTATATCTAAAAAGTGCCTTTCCAAACACAAAGGTGCTGCTGGAAGTTGTTCAAGTTGGGCAGAACTATTAGTGCCTTTGAATTACTTATTGTGTAGTGGCCAGTTCTTCTAAGCGTTGCCCGCATCAATACTTCCGGACAGGAAGCTGACAGCTTTTTGCATTTGCGTGAAGTATAGAATGAAGCTTGTTGGGTGGAGGGCTGGAAAAGCCATGCACCACTGTAATTCCAGGAGTAAGAACATGGCAGGCACTCCTCATTACCTCCAAAGAGGGATGCTCCTGCAGCACCAACCACTCCACACTGGCCAAAATCACAGCAGAGGAGGGGGATATGACTACTAAATAACAAAACTCCATACTACAGTAAGAAGATTTCATATTAACTAGCCTACACCATATTTTACTTGAAGGGAACTTAAGGCTTAGTTCACAGTGGAAGTTTTGTTGCTTTCCCTGTGACAGAAGAAACTGATCGGGAAAGTGACACCGCACATTATACGCGTGTTGCGTCCCATTCAGAGAAGCATTCAATGAAAAGTATGCTTTACTGTACTGTTAAATGGGCTTTATGGGGTAAATGCACTGCATGCAATGTGTTGGAACACACCGTCAAACCGTTACGACACACCACAATGCTCCACTGTGAACATAACCTTAAAGTATGTTTTCTCTGCTACGAGAGAAAAATTGGCAGGTAAAGTAATACATATCTGTGGATGTGATTCTACATTATGTTGGGAGGACAGAGCAAGCTATTTTTCTCAGCTGTATCTGCCAAAGCTTTGTGTCTGTACAGATCTTACTTCAATGTTATCCACTGCCAGATGGCAGCATGCCGCAAGTACAGCCCGTCCATCCTGGAAATACCACTCTGCCAGTTCTGTACTGACTCGATGGAGAAGCCTGGGCAGAAGGGAAGAGAGAGGTAAGACTGCATTAAGACACCCACTAATATAAAAAAGTTTTACGAACAACTGGAATGAGCAAAGTCTGAGCAGATCACAACTCACTCGGTGTAATCTTCTACGTTGTTGCCTTCAGTTGGTGATGCAGCAGTTACAGAAATATGATCAGACTGTATGTTGCCTTCACAAGCTGCCTAGAAGTAAATAAACAAGTTAATCAGTAGGAAGGGCTTAATATCAACATTTAAAAGCCTTCAGAACTCTACTTAAAACTGATATCTCAGTTTTGAATGAACTTTACCATTAAATAGAACCTGTAGAATTTTGTTCAGGGCTGTTTCTAGCCTTTTTGTCACTCCAGGCAAGAAGTCCTATGTCACTCGCTCCCCCCCCCCCCCCCCCCAAGAACAAAAAAGCATGGACACACTAAAGAATATAGGAACCATGTGGCGTATAAGGTGGATCCTTAATACAGGGAGTCCCCAAAATACTGTACAAACAACCCAATGATCCTTGTTGCATTTCGCTGCACAACCAATTCCTGCATTCCCTCAGCTTAGTGTGCAAATGCAGAGTATAGAGCAGTAGAAGCTGTGTGCTCACCAGTTCTGTGCTTCCGCCTGGGACAGAAGAAGCCTAGGCACAGTGGGACAAAGGAATGCTTCGGGGGTCAGAGGTAAGGGGACAGAAGGAGGCACAAAGGGACAGAAGAAGGCACATAGGGGGACAGAAGGAAGCAGTGGAGGACTGAAGAAGGGACAGAAGGAGGCATAGGAAGACAGAAGGAGGCACAAAGTTGGATAGAAGGAGGCACAAAAGGGGACAGAAGTAAGCACACAAAAGGACAGAAGGAGACACAAAGGGGAACTGAAGGAGGCAAAGGGGCCAGAAGATGGCACAGAGGGACAGAAAGAGGCACAGGGGGACCAAAGGAGGCACAGAAGAAGGCACAGGGGGACAGAGGTGGCACATGGGGGCTAAAGGAGGCACAGGGGGACAGAAGAAGGCACAGGGGGACGGGGTAGCAAGGAGGACAGAAGGAGGCACAAAAAGGCACAGAAGGAGACACAAATGGGGACAGAATGATGCAAGGGGGAAAAGTTGGCAGAGGGACACAGTGGAGGCTGGCTGCAACTTTCACTATCTGGACCTTGTGATGTCTGCTCTCCAGGGACCCGCGAAGCTGTTGCTTCCCAAGACAAAGAACTTCCTGCTACCTGCTGCACTTACGCAGCAGAAGCAGGTAACAGAACACCCCAATGTTGGGGTGGGGCTTAGTCTAGGGTAGGGCTTTGTTCAGGGAGCAGGGCTTAATACAGGACCAATGGCACTCCAGGCAATGGCCTGTAATGCCTATGACTAAAAATGCCATTGATTTTGTTTGTTCATCACTGAGTGCGAATGGGGAAGATTGGGTTCTGCAAAGATTTTTGTGCTTGTTAACATTACTACTAAACAAAGACCATCCACATGGATTTTTTAGAACCATAATCCAACTCAGGTACTGACACCAAGTCACACATACATATATATTTTTAAAGTGGTATGAAACTCAGCATTTCATCTTTGCTATAAAAGATTTTTTACAGCATAAAATCTACTACCATAAAAATGTAGCAGAACAGCATTCAAATTGTTAAACACAGCATTTTGTTCTTCAGTGGAAAGCTACTTGCCTCAGTGGGCAGCTTCTGGCCACATCTGAAGAGGTGATAACGTTATTTCTTGTCTACATTCCTTTGTCAGATACATTTAGTGAACATTAGCAAACTGCCAAAACTGAGCTTTAGTGAGCTGAGAAGTGATCACTAGATAGATTTTCTTTATATATATATATATATATATATATATATATATATATATATATATATATATATATATATATATATATATATATATATATATAGCAGCTATGCAATAAAATGCAATGACAGCTTACAGAGCAGATACACTGTCCTTTGGAAATTCGTCATTTGTAGACAGCCAATATTACTGGTGCGCAAAAGCAAATATGATAACTGAATGGGTAATAACAAGTAGGTAGGAAAACACATTTTTATTGAATGTTATATAAGAGTTTTATCCCACTTTAAGGTCATAGGACAGACATGCTATGATCACCACCCTTGGCATTTATACTGGTGATGCAATTGGTATATCTCAGCGGTCACAACTTGAACTTGAAGGTAACAGTGACAAGATTTATTTACCCTATAAACTGTATACGTTCTATGTTCCTCCTGTACCACCTACATAAGCTCCTACAACACTATATCAGTTCTATGAGATATGAGGGCACTGTGATATCAAACAACTTATCCACAGATTTACACCGATTTCTGGCATGCCTTCCTTCCTTATGTGAAATCATGAGGAATCATTAGTTCCATCCCAGCACTCTTTCCACCCAATTGTCTGATAAGAATAATGCCCTCCATATACTGTACATGTTCAGTTCACTTTTTAGATGTGGTTACCGATGGGTATCTATGTGATATTGGTCATTTACCACTTTGCCATATTGACCCTACTTGATGTCAAATCAGAACCCAGGAGAGATCTAGAGATCTAATGAAATATGCTCTTCATCATTGCATCTGCAAGCTGTGTTCTGTTTCAGCTCAAAGCTCTGAAGACTATTTCTTGTGTAGCTCAACAATACAATGCAAAACAAGCCTTGCCTTCATAGAGGACCAACAGATGGTGCCAACAGAGATATTAAAGTGAACCTCCGGACTAAAAATCTACTCAGCAGAACTGAAAAGGCTTGGAGTTTCTTTAACAGTTTCACAGCATCAGAACTTTGTTTTTCTTACCAAAGCATCATTTTTAGCTGCATTTTTATCTAAGCTCCACCCATCAAGGAAAAAAATCCCAGGCTTTTTTTCCCTGATGCTGTGCAGAGCATGATGGGATTTCCTATGTTGTTGTTCATGTTGCCTAGCAACTGGGAGAGGTGCTCAGGACACAAGACAGTTGGAACTGTGTCTCATGCTCCCTGTCACCTCCTTTCAACCAAAAAGATGGCTGCCATTATGAAATTAAATTAAACATTTGCCTGTTCTTTTAAAACAGTGTGGGTAAGAGATTATATTATCTATCTATTTTAATTAACATAACTAATGTAACTTAATGACAGTATGTTTGTTTAGGCTGGAGTTCCTCTTTAAGGTGTCAGTATATACATGGCACATCTTGGAGACTAGAGGGGAAGGAGTCATGTCATGTGATCACTACTTCTCTTTCCGAAAAAAAGTACTTAAAAATTCTGTGTGCAAAAGTGCATAACATAATTATCCATGGCAGGGGTCTGCATAACGCCGGTTATGGTAAATTCCAGAGCACAGCTTCCTGGCAGCAGAACTAAATGCACTGAAAAAAGGAACTACCACACTTATAAACCTCATAGCATGGTTGAAATGGAACTGGGACGCAGGTGCTAATAGCAAGAACAAAAAAATAAAATAAAATGAGGACAGTCGTACCTGTGCAACCAGTAAAGCTTCTTTCAGTTGCCCTCTGGAGGTGAAGAAATTGACAAGCTTTTTAACATCCCCGGTAGCTATGCAGTATGGAATGACGTCATCATTTTCTTCATCAATCAGCTGACTTGCTCTTCTGAAAAATAATTAAAAAAAAAATCCCCACAATGAAGTGCAGAAAATATATGAACCTTTGCTATGTCCAAGATGCATAACAATATGCTGAACAACACTGGACAATCACTTGAACACTTTTTCAAATGATGTTACAGAACTTCAGTGACTGGATGTATGCATTGTTCAGTCATAAAATCGTTGTTTCTTTCATGCAATCTTTGTAAAAAAAATAATGGAACTAAATCCCTTTACAACACAAACCCAAATTCCTTGCCTTAATGTTATTTCCCTCTAAATGTGGCATAACACGTATATGTTACGGCCAGAACCCGAAGTTTGGCCACTTCTAGTTCTGGCCGGCCACTTCGGGTTCTGGCCGGCCAATTTGCGAAGTGGCCGCTGCGCTGCGGCCAATGTTAGAAATGGATTGTTTACTCTGATATTAATGTATCTTCTGGCCGCAGCGCAGCGGCCAAACGTAGAACCACTTAGTTAATTTGTTGCAATTAAGCCGGCGGCAATGTAACAATTCAAGCCGCCGGCTTTTTATCTGCCTCTCTCTCTCTCCTCTTATGGAGAGCCGGCGGGGGACACGCGAGTCCCCCAGAGTCGTTCGTCGCAGCAGGGGCAGCAGAGCGGGGAGGCTGCAGACATTGCTTCTGCCAGCACCCGCTCTGCAAGAACGGCAGGCTTCCCTGCCGCGACGAACGACTCCGGGGGGACACTCGTGTCCCCGCCGGCTGCCCATAGGAGAGCGAGAGAGGCGGGGGGGGGGGGGGAGAAGGAGAGAGAGGCAGATAAAAAGCCGGCGGCTTGAATGGTTACATTGCCGCCGGCTTAATTGCAACAAATTAATACGTTTGGCCGCTGCGCTGCGGCCAGAAGATACATTAATATCAGAGTAAACAATCCATTTCTAACATTGGCCGCAGCGCAGCGGCCACTTCGCAAATTGGCCGGCCAGAACCCGAAGTGGCCGGCCAGAACTAGAAGTGGCCAAACTTCGGGTTCTGGCCGTAACATATACATGTAAAAAGCACCCAGTAAAATGACCGTCATTCTACTACTTAATTCCAATAGTAAAACAATGGTAATGTTTGCTGATCTTTTACTATGACCTGACCTAGCCCTACTCTCACACAGAACCCCCCCCCCCACACACACACACCACCGATAGCCTAACCCTAAGACACACACCCCCTCCCCGTGGTGCCTAATCGTACCCCCCTCGGTGCCTAACTTTAACCCCACCCCCATTATGTCTAACCTTAACCCCCGTGCCTAACATTAATTCCACCCCTTGTGGTGCCTAACCTTAACTCCATGCCTTACACTAATCACCACTTGTGGTGCCTAACCTTAACCCCTGATAGTGCCTGACTTTAACCTCCACTCCTAACACTAAAGACTCCCCTGCCGCCTAACTTTATTCCCCGATACGTTCAAAGTTCTGATCAGGGTCGGACCAGAAAATCTTCAAAGTTAACCTTTGTGTCCTACCAGCAAAGAAGGAGGAGGACCACTGGAGGACTAAACCATCAATGCCACAGCAGCCTATTAAGCAAGATGATATGATCAACTGTATAAAAAGCTGCTGACAGATCAAGCATAGCCAGGATGGAACATTTGCCTCTGTCTCTGGCCATGCGCAGAATAGATTCATTGTAATTCTATTTTCTAAGCAGTAAATAATGGATTTTATTTTTTCATTTTATAAACATATTTGTTACTGTACACCAAACCGATGACTTTTGGCAGTGTTCACTCACCTTTGCATTAGTTTCTTCCAGTATTTCATAGAAACACCGGGAGCCACAGATAGTGCCTTATCCCACTGAACGTGATAAAAAATAAAAAATTACAGAATGAATATAAACAAAGCAAATACTATGCATTGTAATGTTTTCATACATGGCACTTAGAAACACAGTGATCTGAGCCCAGAGAGCATTCCATGTGCATTTCAGTAGGCTGACAGATAAACTAGTCTACAATAAGAGTAATATGGGTATAAGTAAGGTCATATGATGACTCTGTACTGGGGAAACGACTCTACACCCAACATGAGATACCACGCTTCTGCAGCTACACATGGCTTTATTGAGATGAATAGGTAAGCCATATACACTATCCTTTCAGCTCCATATGTTGTACACAGATCTCTGAGTCATGTGACTATCTTTTTTACAAGGGAATTTCTGTAGAATGGCTGCATCAAATATGAAAATCTTGTTAGAAATTACATGGTACTACTCTTCCTTTATTTACTATCAATAAAAAATACACCTCAACTTTTTTATACAACCCTTTTTCAACACCAACCAAGCAAAAAAGTACTAACATAAGTTGAAAAAAGAAATATCTAACTTAAAGAGAACCAGAGATAAAGAATTAAAAGTTAGTTATACATACCTGGGGCTTTCCGCAGCTCCAGAAACCCTGATCGCTCCCACGCCGCGGCCCTCAGCGTTCCCTGTTCGCCGCACCGGCTCCCGTGACTTTAGCCGACTGGCCAGTCAAGGCGTAGCTGAAGTGCGCTCCTTGCGTACCTCTCCAGTGGCTGCTGGAGAGAAACGCAAGGAGTGCACTTCACTTGCGTAGGCTGGCCACGCCCCCTGGAAGTCCGTGAGCCGGTGCAGCGAACGGGGAAGGCTGAAGACCGCAGCGTGGGAGCGATCAGGGTTTCCGGACCTGCGGGAAGCCCCAGGTATGTATAACTAACTTTTAATTCTTTATCTCTGGTTTCCTTTAAGTTAGTGAAGGAGAATCTTTGGCTCAAACTAAGTACACAGCTTACATTTCCATTTCTCAAAACAATGAGTTGTGATAGTTTGTTGTGAAAAATTAGGCAAATAATCTTTGGCAGGCACTAATTTTGTCCGCAAGTGCACCTTGGACTCATCCTCTCCTCCTCCCTCTCCTTTTCTTTTTTCCATAAAACAAAACACTGTGCTTGGTTAAGTGCTATGAAATGTGTCTTTACTGTCATAGGGGATAAGTCAGTGGACAGATGGGGTGTTCTGGCGGCAGAATCAAAGATTCTTTTGGCGAGGTTTCTGTTAAGATCTTTGAGGAACTGTTGATTCCAGCAACAGTGGTAGATGTGGGCTCCCTCATGGATTCCTCTAAGTGGATACAGGTCTTTACCAGAGTATCCACAAGAAATAAAGGGCCGCCACCCTTAGCAGGTGATGGACTACTTTGCTGCCTGGTAGCTACCAGGTCGTGGCCACTGGAATTGTCCCTCCAGTGATAGAAAGAACTGAATTCCAAGGGTGTTGGCAGGCTGCACTACAGTCCATTGTATGGTTGGAGTTTAATCAAGAACAGACAAGAGTTCAGGACTGACAGCAGACAACAGACAAATGTCAAAAGCAGGCTACAATCTCAGTTATGATCATTTACAATCATATTTATGAGAAGGGAAATGTAAATATACTTTTTCTGGGGTACCTAGAAGAGCTACATTAGTACAAGAGGGAGCCCTGGCAAAAAGCATCTTTAAATCTGCCACCAGGGTTTCCCATTGGTCTGCAGAGCCGGAAGTGACTGGCAGAGGTACTGCAGGAAGTGACGGGGATGGGAATAGCCAGCAGAGGGGCAGCAGGGAGCAGCGAATCTGCAAAGGTGCAGCCCTTGCAGGAGAGGAGAAGGATTCCCACATCTCTGCTGTACAGCCTCTCTGTGTCATGGTGAAGCCCTACACTGTTCAGCTCAGACATACTGGCTTTCCCAGCTGACATGAGGGACAAGGGGTTAAAAAGTTAAAAAGTTGATAATTTTTGTTGTGCAAATGCACTTGTTTTCCCAGGAAGCTTCATTTTCGACACTTTAAAACAGCAATTGAGTGCAGTGAAGTGAAAAGATCTTTTTAGGAGGTAACGTTGTCCAAATGAGTTATTTTCTGTACTTCTGTACTGCTGGATGAGTTAATATTTGCCAGGTAGTGCAAATACAACTGGATTAGATGATATTGAAATCATCTGCTTTTACCACTTGCCAGCATTTAACGCTATCATTTGGGCAATTGCATAAGGCCCAAGGACAGATAAATCAAGAGTTAGGCCTCTTGCACACTGCAAATGATTCCGATTCAGATTCCGCTTTTTAATCAGTTTTTACATCCGATTCAGATTCCGATTTGCAGTTTGCTCCCTGCACACTGCAAATCGGAATCTGAATCGGATGTAAAAACTGATTAAAAAGCGGAATCTGAATCGGAATCACTTGCAGTGTGCAAGAGGCCTAAGACAGATAATGGTCTTGATTCACTAATTGCAAGAAAAAATTAGTGCACAGGCAGAGCATGACAATTTGAATGGTATTTACGTAAATGAGGTAGCGCACATAGTGCATAGATAATGCTATCTGTCTATGATAATTTTGCTGGCATTTACTGAATCGTGGCCAAGGAGAGATAAGCTGTGAGCTAATAAGTAAGCTGAAATAATTCATAAGATACATTTTGTGAATCAGTCCCAAGATGGGAAGACAATATTGCTCTGTACTAGGGATGCTCATTCGGATTCCGCGGAAATGCAATATCCGAAATTCCGATGGGAAATTGCATTTCCGCATCGGAATGCGGAAATCGGTAATACAGGTGCGGTAGGCGGATTTTCACGGATTTCCCCCGGAAATTGCAAAAATGTCCGCCGACTTTAACATTGATTTTCTCAAAAACGATAAGGTCTTTTTGAAAACTTTTTTTTCATCGTGTTCACAAGATTCATTTTAATAAACCCTGAAAATGTGGTGTTTCTAGGGCTTATGGAGGCTTTGCCATTAACCGCTAAAGTCGGCAGATTTTTACTGTAATGTAAAATGCAGAAAATCTGCATTATCCGATCTGCGGTAATTTTAAGCCAATCAGAAGAATCAGAATGAATAAACCAATCAGAGAATGGGGATTTAGGTGGAAGTTTCCGCATTCTCAGATTGGCTTATACATTCTGCGTCTGCTGAAAATGCGTCTTAAAATTACCACATATCGGATAATTCGGATTTTTTGCATTTTACATTACAGTAAAAATCCGCCGACTTTAGTGGTTAATAGCAAAGTCCCTATAAGTCCTAGAAACACCAAATTTTCAGGGTTTATTAAACTGAATCTTGTGAACAAGATGAAAAAAAAGTTTTCAAAAAGACCTTATAGTTTTTGGGAAAATCAATGTTAAAGTCGGTGGAAATGTCCACGATTTCTGGCGGAAATCCGCATCGTAATGCAGAAATTGGTATTGGAAAGCGGAATCGGTAGCAGCAGCGGTGATTGGCAATGGCGTAATGCGGATTTTCCGCAAAATCGGAAATTGGCATTTCCAACCATTCCTACTCTGTACAATACTTTTTTAGATGAACCTGAGTATCACTCCACACATCCACCATGCACAATAGATCTCATATTAACAACATATGAAATAAAGGTCATTCCATACCTCTCCCAGTTCTACTAACAGTTCACAATATCTTTGGATCTGTCCTAGTCTCAAATGGATCTCTGCAGCTTCTTTCAACCTTTCTTCTTTGCTGGGAGCGCCAATACCACCGCCAAACTTGGACATCTTCACAGTTGTCAGCTCCTGGGCTTTAGACTAGGTCAAACATAGACACATATGTTCAATATGTATTTACCCCTCGAAATAGTATTTTACTGTGTCGTATGTTATTTGTATGTAATCAATTTATGCTGCCTCCAGACCTATAAAAGGTTATAATTCTGTACTTCTATCAGCCTTATCAGGAAACCTTCCTTTATGGGACTACCATTGTATTTCTTTTTTTTTACTTTTTTTTTCTTTAACCCTCCTGGCGGTTAATTTTTTCTGCCACATAGGCAGAAATCCATTTTTTTTTTATTTATTTATTTTTGTTTCATGTAAAGCTACCAGAGTGGTAGCTACATGAAACACCACTAGAGGGCGCATGTGTCCCTCTAGTGCGATCGTCGCTGGCATCAATAGCAAACAGGGGAACGCATATATAACGCGTTCTAATGTTTGGCTTCTCCTGTCGCCATGGCGATGATCGGAATGACGTCATGGACGTCAGCCGACGTCCTGACGTCAGACGCCTCCGATCCAGCCCATAGCGCTGCCTGGAACTCATTGGTCCAGGCAGCGCAGGACTCTGGCGGGGGGGGGGGCCTCTTCAGCCGCTGCGTGCGGGCACTTTAAATGGGGCAAATCGCCCCGCCAGGGGCAGAGATATCCTCCTGCGTGGCATAGCCCAAACTCAGCTCGGGCTTACAGCCAGGAAGGTTAAAGCAAGCCTGAAGCAAAAACAAAAACTTATATAATGAATTGTATGTGTAGTACAGATAATGAAGAGAACATCAGTAGCAAAGAAAAGAGTCTCATATTTGTATTTTAAGTTATGTATGGTAATTGCTTTTTTTTATAATATTGCATCATACTGTCATAGTTGCAGCTTTAAAATCACACTCTGTCTTTCAAGCTATAAAATAAAGCAGAAATAATGACCCTTTGAACTTTCCTGCAGTAAAACTTTATCTCAAGTTGCATTTCACTGTTTCTTGACTGTTTAAGTGCTTCTGAAAACAGGACTGTATTTTACCCAGTGGGTCCAATAGCTCAGGGAAGCTCTTTTGCATAGATAACAACTGCAGCTTTTTAACAGTTCCTGCACTGGAAAACAATATGAGACTCAGTTCTTTGCTACTAATGTTGTATTTCTTAGCTGTACTACACATACAATTCATTATCTCATAAGTTTATTTTCACGTCAGGTTAAAGTGCCAGGCTGTTCGCAGTTGTACTTATCTGCTGATTTCCATATTTATAAAAGGAACAATCAATGAGGACTTTTGTAATTGTGTACACACACACACACATACAGTGGGTTGCAAAAGTATTCGGCCCCCTTGAAGTTTTCCACATTTATTCATATTACTGCCACAAACATGAATCAATTTTATTGGAATTCCACATGAAAGACCAATATAAAGTGGTGTACATGTGAGAAGTGGAACGAAAATCATACATGATTCCAAACATTTTTTATAAATAACTGCAAAGTGGGGTGTGGATAATTATTCGGCCCCCTTTGATCTGAGTGCAGTCAGTTGCCTATAGACATTGCCTGATGAGTGCTACTGACTAAATAGAGTGCACCTGTGTGTAATCTAATGTCAGTACAAATACAGCTGCTCTGTGAGGGCCTCAGAGGTTGTCTAAGAGAATATTGGGAGCAACAACACCGTGAAGTCCAAAAAACACACAAGAAAGGTCAGGGATCAAGTTATTGAGAAATTTAAAGCAGGCTTAGGCTACAAAAAGATTTCCAAAGCCTTGAACATCCCACGGAGCACTGTTCAAGCAATCATTCAGAAATGGAAGGAGTATGGCACAACTGTACACCTACCAAGACAAGGCCGTCCACCTAAACTCATAGGCCGAACAAGGAGAGCGCTGATCAGAAATGCAGTCAAGAGGCCCATGGTGACTCTGGACGAGCTGCAGAGATCTACAGCTAAGGTGGGAGACTCTGTCCATAGGACAACTATTAGTCATGCACTGTACAAAGTTGGCCTTTAGTTGGCCTTTATGGAAGAGTGGCAAGAAGAAAGGCATTGTTAACAGAAAGCATAAGAAGTCCCGTTTGCAGTTTGCCACAAGCCATGTGGGGGACACAGCAACCATGTGGAAGAAGGTGCTCTGGTCAGATGAGACCAAAATGGATCTTTTTGGCCAAAATGCAAAACGCCTTGTGTGGCAGAAAACTAACACTGCACATCACTCTGAACACACCATCCCCACTGTCAAATATGGTGATGGCAGCATCATGCTCGGGGGGTGCATCTCTTCAGCAGGGGCAGGGAAGCTGGTCAGAGTTGATAGGAAGATGGATGGAGCCAAATAAAGGGCAAACTTGGAAGAAAACCTCTTGGAGACTGCAAAAGACTTGAGACTGGGGCGGAGGTTCACCTTCCAGCAAGACAATGACCCTAAACATAAAGCCAGGGCAACAATGGAATGGTTTAAAACTAAACATATCTATGTGTTAGAATAGCTCAGTCAAAGTCCAGATTTAAATCCAATCGAGAATCTGTGGCAAGATCTGAAAACTGCTGTTCACAAACGCTGTCCATCTAATCTGACTGAGCTGGAGCTGTTTTGCAAAGAAGAATGGGCAAGGATTTCAGTCTCTAGATGTGCAAAGCTGGTAGAGACATACCCTAAAAGACTGGCAGCTGTAATTGCAGCAAAAGGTGGTTCTACAAAGTATTGATTCAGGGGACCGAATAATTACGCACACCCCACTTTGCAGTTATTTATTTGTATGATTTTCGATCCACTTCTCACATGTACACCACTTTATATTGGTCTTTCACGTGGAATTCCAATAAAATTGATGCATGTTTGTGGCAGTAATGTGACAAAATATGGAAAACTTCAAGGGGGCCGAATACTTTTGCAACCCACTGTATATATATACAGTATATATATATATATATATATATATATATGGAGAGATAAAGAGAGAGAGAGAGAGAGAGAGAGTGAGAAGAGAGATGTATATATATATATATATATATATATATATATATATATATATATATATATATATATATATATATATGTACCTTCCACTTATACATTTCATTGGATATATTGTCAGCTCAACCCACTGAGGACATGTTCACACTGTCATTTCTGACATCCGTTACATCAGAGTTCCCCAACCCTGTCCTCAAGGCCCACCAACAGTACGTGTTTTGCAGGAAACCACAAACATGCACAGGTGGGGCAATTAACCACATCAACCCTCAGTCGTTTTCACTTTATGCATCCGAGCAATGTTCACCTCCCATTCATTAGCCTATAACTTTATCACTACTTATCACAATGAACTGATCTATGTCTTGTTTTTTCCGCCACCAATAAGGCTTTCTTTGGGGGTACATTTTGCTAAGAGCCACTTTACTGTAAATGCATTTTAACAGGAAGAATAAGAAAAAAACGGAAAAAAATTCATTATTTCTCAGTTTTCAGCCATTATAGTGTTAAAATAATACATGCCTCCATAATTAAAACCCACATATTGTATGTGCCCATTTCTCCCGGATATTACACCATTTAAATTATGTCCCTATCACAATGTATGACGGCAATATTTTATATGGAAATAAAGGTGCATTTTTTCCGTTTTGCATCCATCACTATTTACAAGCTTATAATAATAAAAAAAAAAAAAAAAAAAGAATCTTTACATAGATATTTAACCACTTCACCACTGAGGGGTTTTACCCCTTGAGCACCAGAGCAATTTTTACCTTTCAGCGCTCCTTCCATGCAGTCGTCTATAACATTATTATTACTTATCGCAATGAAATGAACTATATCTTGTTTTTTCCGCCACCAATTAGGCTTTATTTAGGTGGGACAATATGCCAAGAATTATTTTATTCTAAATATGTTTTAATGGGAAAATAGGAAAAATGTGGGAAAAAATTCATTATTTTTCAGTTTTCGGCCATTATAGTTTTTAAATAATGCATGCTACTGTAATTAAAACCCATGAAATGTATTTGCCCATTTGTCCCGGTTATAAAACCGTTTAAATTATGTCCCTATTACAATGTTTGGCGCCAATATTTTATTTGGAAATAAAGGAGCATTTTTTTCAGTTTTGCGTCCATCTCTAATTACAAGCCCATAGTTTATAAAGTAACAGTGTTGTACCCTCCTGACATAAATATTTAAAAAGTTCAGTCCCTAAGGTAACTATTTATGTATTTTTTTTAATTGTAAATTTTTTTATTTTTTTTTAATTACAAAAAAAAATTAAAATGGGGAGAGTGGGAGGTAATGAGTTAATTTTTTGTGTATAAGTAATGTATTTGTATGTGAAAAATGCTTTAGGGTGTAGTTTTACTATTTGGCCACAAGATGGCAACAGTAACTTTTTGTTTAATGCAACCTGCAAGCGTCCTTCTGGACGCTTGGAGGAAGTACTAGGAGGCTGGGAAATCGGAGAAGCAGCGGATCATTGCGGGGCTTAGATCAACGAACGGGAATGGATTTTCCCGTTCATTGATCTCCGGGCGAGCGGCCGGCAGCGTGTTTACGAGCGGGAGTGCGCGCTAGAGCGAGCAGGAGCGCGGGCAGCGGCGGGAGCGCGGAAAGTACGGATTTCTCTGTCCCTAGGGGTGAAAGGATGGAAAAAGGGACGGAGAAATTCGTACGGGTGGGGGTAGAGTGGTTAAAAAGTTTAGACCCTTAGGTAAATATTTACGTGGTTTTTTTAATGAATTTTTTTTTTTGTATTAAACATTTTATATAAGTGTTTTTGGGAGGGTGGGATGTAAATAGGATTTTTTTTTAATGTTTATAATTATATATTTTATTTTTTTATATATTCTGTTGTAGTGTTACTTTTTAGCCACAAGATGGCAGCCAAGATTTTTTAACTGTGACGTCACTCTAAGCGTAACACGTACGCTTTGAGAGACGCAGGGGGACATAGGAAGCAGAAAAAGCTCAGCCTCCGTGAGAGGCTGACGCTTTTTCGCAGGGGGAGAGCAATCAGTGATCGGGCACCATAGCCCGATTCACTGATTGCCCGGCTAGCGAACCGCAGGCCGGGAATGCGCGTGCACGATTGGCCGCGGGAGCGCTCATAGCCTCCCGGACGTAGCCAGCACGTCCGGGAGGCTAAAGTAGTTAATGTCTCAGCAGAGCTGATTAGCTACCTCTGGATTTCCACAAAACATGCACTGTTGGTGGGCCTTGAGGACAGGGCTGGGGAACACTGCGTTACATCATGTGATGTAAACATCATATGACGTAACTCTGACCCCCAAGGATCCACTATCCTACATAGCTCAAGTGACACATATGAGTATTTGGGTCATCTTCTCATCACATTATTTTCACACCTTCAGCCCTGTCATTATAAAAATGCATCTTTATCTTTTTAAAAACAGAGTTGCAAGGATTTTAACAAATTACCAGGATGCTTAATGAACTTAATTTACATCTTTATTAATATGCATAAAAAAGTATAAAAACAATCTGTGTGCTTCCCATTACTTGTGCCTAGCATGGAACCAATGTGCTAGGAGTCACATCCTGGCATTGTGCCCAGTCTGGCAGATCTCTGAGTGCTGGATGAGATATTTGTGATTCACAAGCTAAAGCCCACACTGTGAGGGCTGCAGACAGTCAGCTGAGATCATCCTGCTGTCATGCTTTTATACCATGCTGTGGAGAATCTCTGGAGATTCCTGCACTGATGCAACAGAGCTACTTTATGCAGGATGCACAAAAACAGGCAAAGTGAGCATCAACAGTGGCATAGCTGCACAGCCATGGGCCCTAGTGCAATATTTACACTGGGTCCCCCTGTGCAGTCCTGTATGTATAATAATGACATAATAGTGACCAGGACTATGTGAGAGAGGTGTAAATGGGAAAAGGAACGGTTTGTTAAAGTGGAATGAATCCCAGCATTTCTTCTTTGCTCTAAAAGGTTATTTACAGCATATAATATGCTAACACATTTTTTTTTTGTAAAACAGCATTCAAAGGGTTAAATCACAGGACTGACTTTTTCTCTTGCAGGGGCACCCACATCCGAAATGGTGATAACCTTATCTTGTGTTTATATTCTTAACTTGATACAATTAAGTAAACATTCTCTGACTGTGCAGAAACTTCTGCTAATGAGTCACGAACTGAAACACTGCAGAAATCATTACTGGCTGCATTTACAATAGACATACACCAGTTAAGAAATAAATGCACCAGCAGCTTTCAAAGTAAATAAAATGAACTTTGGGAACTTATAATTTCTAAATGAATAATAATACTTGTGCACAAAAGCAAATATGATAATTGTATGGGTTATAAAAAGTAGGAAAACACATTTTTATTGAATATTTTGTCAGAGTTTAAAACCGCTTTAAGTGGTTTTGTTAACCACTATTCAAAGCACATATAGAGATGATCATTACCACTTCAGCACCAATAAAGGGCTAATACAGCGACTGGAGGAGGGCCTTATGTGGAAACTTAGGCTCCTTTCACACTGGGAGGATTTTATGGAGTTGCATTACCCTTTTTTTTTTTACCACAGGGTAACGCTAAGGCAATGAAAACCTATGAGGCATTTTATACCTCGCTGTAGACTAGTTCCAGGGTGTTGACACTACGGACCTCACACCCAAGACTAGCACTGTGTACTTGTATTACCTTAGCCCGCCTCTAGGGTGTAGAGAGCTAGGATCTCACATCCAGTTAGGGCAAGTCTGTTCATCTTAGCAGCAGGGCATCCTGCAACCAAGCCTAGGCCCCTCTCCTAGGGAGCCTTTATGCTATAGGGATTCACCCACAGTCTGGGGTGAATTCCCTTCTTCTTCTAACCTCCAGCTCCTCTGGTGGTTCTCACTCAAAGTGCTACTGTTACACCAAAACACTCATATCTCAGGTGTCCAGAGGTTAGACATACCTGGATTATTGGTGATTCTGCAGATCATCCATAAGCTGGTGTATATCTGCATTGCTGGTGATTCTGCAGATCACCAATAATCAGATTCTCTCTCTGCGTGTTGACACCAATCGTTACAGAACGGCAGACCCAAACAATATGGACGCACTTGACAGTCGTCTGCTTGCAATCACCACCTCGGTGGAGAATTGCATCAGCGTGCTGGATAGTCATCAGACCCAGATCAATGCCTTGTCTGGGTCTATACAAGCCCTTCAGACGACTGTTAACGCAGTGCGATCCCCTCTTGTTACAGACTTACGTATGCCTGTGCCCGAGAAGTTTTCTGGTCATAGATCTGACTTTCAAAACTTTAAAAGTCGAGTGTTATCTTACTTTGAGTTGAGACCTAATGCTTCAGGTACTGTTGCACAGAGAATTATCTTTATTAAGACACTGTTGACTGGGGATTCCCAGACCTGGGCATATGGTCTTCAACCAGGGGATGGGGCCCTGACCTCTGTGGAGGAATTTTTCACAGCTATGGCTATAATTTACGATGATCCGGACTTTGCTTCGACCGCTGATCGGAAGCTCAAGATGTTGCGGCAAGGCAAGGATTCGGTAGAGACTTATGCAGCTGAGTTCAGGAAGTGGGCGGTGTCAGCTAGATGGGGCTCATTTGCGTTATTAGATGCAGTGTCTAATCTGATGTTGGGATATCCTGAGCCAAAAACTATTGATGAGGCCATTTCCCTAGCAATCAGAGTGGACCATCGCCTACGGTGTCAGAGACAAAGTCGGGGCAGGAATAGTGTGAGATACGTTTCCTATGCTTCCTCTCCACCTACGTCACCTCCCCCTGAACCCATGCAGATTGGTCGGTCAAAATTGTCCCGGGTCGAGCAGAGTCGTAGAAAAGCTAAACAGCTCTGCTTGTACTGTGCAGAGGAGGGTCATAAAGCACAGAACTGTCCCAAAAAAATCGGGAAACGCTGCCGCCTAGGAGTAGTCAGAGGTAACACCCTAGGCGTGCAGAATTTACCTCTCAAAGACGATCGCTTGCTCCTCCCATGCGCCATTTCATGGGAGGACCAGACAGTTTCTACTGAGGCCTTTCTCGACTCTGGCTCGGCCGCCAATTTTATCGACTATGATTTTGCTAGAAAATTGGGAATTCCTATTTTCCCGTTAAGTTATAAGGTGTTAGTTACTGCGGTGGATGACTCTCCTCTGCAGAGTAAATACCCTCTGTCTCAGACTCCAGAGTTGGGGGTCACCATTGGGGTTTTACATAGAGAGAGTCTGCAGTTTTTTGTGTTACGAATGGCAACTTCCACCATTATCCTTGGTCTGCCATGGTTACGACTCCACGCCCCTCAGATTGATTGGGCCTCTGGTCAGCTAACGAGCTGGTCTACCCGCTGCTATCATCATTGTTTGGCGAAGGTAACCATGGGTAACACCAGAATTCAGGTGGAGGGATTGCCAGAGCAGTATAAAGATTTTACTGATGTCTTTTGTCCTAAGTCAGCGGACAGACTACCTCCTCACCGTCCCTTTGATTGTCCGATTGATTTAAGATCTGGTTGTATGCCTTCTAGGGGTCACCTTTATAACGTGTCCGGGCCAGAAAAGTTGGCAATGCAGGAGTACATCAAAGAAAATTTAGCTAAGGGATTTATCCGCCCCTCCCGGTCACCTGCAGGCGCTGGGTTCTTTTTTGTTAAGAAAAAAGATGGAGGCCTCCGTCCCTGCATTGACTATCGGGGTCTAAATAAGATCACTGTGAAAAATCGTTACCCACTCCCTCTGATTGACGATTTATTCTCCCAGATCACCAATGCTAAAATTTTCTCGAAATTGGACTTACAGAGACTCTGAAGCGAGAATAAATCTCGCTTCAGAGCTCATACTTAGCAGGCGCATGTGTGCCCCTGCTAAACCGCCGCTATCGCGCCGCTAAACGGGGGTCCCTTCACCCCCAAACCCACCCCCGCAAGACTTGGTCGTAGTCTTGGTCGTAAATCTTCCCTGCCTCCAGTCGCGTCTATCAGACGCGCATCGCCGCCTCTCCCCCACCCCTCTCAGTGAAGGAAGACTGAGAGGGGCGGGGGAGAGGCGGAGATACGCGTCTGACAGACGCGCGTGGGGCAGGGCTGAGGCGGTTAGCCCTGCCCCAATGCGGAAGCGCTCCCCTGCTTTACGGAGCGGATTTGGGGGTGAAGGGACTCCCGTTAAGCCGCGGGATAGCGGTGGTTTAGCAGGGGCACACATGCCCCTGTTATCTATGAGGTCTGAAGCGAGATTTATTCTCGCTTCAGACTCTCTTTAAGGGGTGCATACAACCTGGTGTGCATCAGGGACGGTGACGAGTGGAAGACGGCCTTTAATACACCCGATGGGCATTACGAGTACTTAGTGATGCCCTTCGGGTTGTGCAACGCCCCGGCCGTCTTCCAGGAGCTGATTAACGAAGTTTTCAGAGCAATTTTGGGTAAATTTGCATTAGTATATCTTGATGATATACTAGTCTTTTCAGCCACTCTTGCCGAACATCGGAGACATGTCAAGTATGTGTTGGAAAGACTAAGACAGAATCAATTGTATGCCAAACTGGAAAAGTGCATTTTTGAGGTGACCTCTGTTGCGTTTTTGGGGTATGTAATATCTACCTCGGGCCTCTCTATGGACCCTGGGAAATTCTCTGCTGTACTGGACTGGCCACAGCCTGTAGGTCTGAAGGCCCTCCAGAGATACCTGAGTTTTGCGAATTACTACAGGAGATTTATTAAGGGATACTCTACACTGGTTGCGCCCCTCACCAGTCTCACTAAGAAAGGGGCTGATACTCACCACTGGTCCGAGGAAGCTCTTACGGCTTTTGATACCCTAAAGAAACTGTTCTGTTCTGCTCCTATTCTGAGACATGTCGATGTCACCTTCCCGTTCATAATAGAGGTTGATGCCTCTGAGGTGGGGGTGGGGGCTGTGCTGTCTCAGCGTTCCGGTTTGCAGGGTAAGCTACATCCATGCGCCTACTTCTCCCGTAGGTTTTCCCCAGCGGAGAGAAACTACGATATAGGCAACCGAGTACTCCTGGCCATCAAGTTAGCCTTTGGTTAGAGGGAGCAGAACATGTTATTACAATTTACACAGATCATAAAAACTTGGAGTACATAGAGAATGCTAAGAGACTCAGTCCCCGACAGGCCCGGTGGTCACTGTTCTTTTCCAGATTCAGTTTTGTAATTACGTACACTCCTGGTAGTAGAAATGTTAAGGCTGATGCCTTGTCCAGGTGTTTCGAGCCCGAGACGGCACAGCCCTCGGCACCCGAGACTATTCTGCCTTTGGATTGTGGTTTTGGCAGCCACAGAAACCTGGAGGGATTGGGCTGCCACGCTGGCCTCATACCAGCAGGATGTCCCAGAAGGAAAGCCTGAGGGAGTGTTGTTTGTGCCCCTGCCCTTTCGTCTACAGCTCTTACAGCTGTTCCACTCCCATAAGAATGCTGGTCATCCAGGGGCCACCAGGACACAGGATCTCCTTGCCAGGTGTGAATGGTGGCCATCGTTGCCCACAGATTGTAAAGAGTTTGTGAGAGAGTGTGCTGTGTGTGGAACTTTGCAGCCTTTGCCGGTTCCAAGTGAACCGTGGACTCATCTGTCCATGGATTTTGTGGGTGAACTCCCCAAATCTAAAGGCATGACTGTCATCTGGGTGGTAGTAGACAGATTCAGCAAGATGGCCCATTTTATTCCTCTGAAAGGACTCCCCTCCGCCCAAGAGCTGGCTAACCTCTTCATCCAGCACATTTTTCGGCTGCATGGCATTCCGGAGAATGTAGTGTCAGATAGGGGAGTCCAATTCGTTTCTAAGTTCTGGAGGGCATTTTGTCATCTTATGGGCATAGATCTTTCATTTTCGTCAGGCTACCACCCGCAGACAAATGGCCAGACCGAGAGGGTCAACCAATCCATGGAACAGTTTCTCAGATGCTATGTAGCTGATGCGCAAACCGACTGGGTAAAGTTTTTACCTTTCGCTGAGTTTGCGCACAACAACCTGAAAAGTTTTTCCTCCGGGTTTTCCCCTTTTCAGGTAGTGTCGGGAAGGTCCCCTAAGTTTGCTCCTTTGCCAGTGGCATCTACTCCTTTCCCAGCATTAGAGGATTGGCAGGTGGCATTAAAACAAATTTGGGCTCTGGTGAAAACAAATTTGGGTAAGGCTTTCAAGTCTCAGAAAAAGCAGGCTGACAAGAGACGCTCTGCTGAATGGGACTTTTCACCAGGAGAATTGGTCTGGGTGTCTACGCGACATCTGGCATTAAAACAACTGTCACCCAAATTAGGACCTAGGTTTGTTGGGCCATTTCCAGTCACCAAAAAGATTAATGCTGTCACTTATGCCGTTGATCTTCCTACCAGTATGCGAGGTGTAAGATCATTCCACGTGTCATTGCTCAAGCTGGCAGTACAGGTGGATTCCACTCCCCCCCCCCCCCCCCCTGTATTGATTGACGATGAACCTGAGTATGAGGTTGAGAAGATTCTGGACTCCCGGCTAGTGCAAAATTCTGTGCAATATTTGGTACACTGGAAAGGTTATGGTGTGGAGGATAAAGCTTGGGTACCAGAATGCCGTATGCACGCAGAGGAATTGAGGAAAGAGTTCCATGACTTACATCCTGGGAAGCCTGGTGGGAAGTGTCCGGAGTCCACTCCTCTGGGGGGGGGGGGGGTACTGTGAAGGATTTCGGAATAGCCGCCGCGTGCTCTGACGGCGTGGCGGCTACTTCCGCGTCCAGTCCGGCGGTTTACGCGCGGCGACATGTGTCTGATGTGGTACAGCCTTCCTGTGCACATAGGCTGAGGAATACACGCGCGCGCGCGGAAAGACAGAAGCTTTATGGGAAGCAGAGAGGGATCAGCTGACTCCCTTGGTCAGCTGATCCCAGGATGTATGCGGATTGGCTGGAGGGGACTGGGCGGCGCTGATCAGCGCGGCACTATATAACCACTCGTCCCTCAGTCTCACGTTGTCTGCCGTTGCAAATGCTTAACGTGTTGGCACACAGACCTCAGTCAGATCCCACAGTGTGTTAGAACCAGGAGGACCTGGGAATTCACACTGAGCTAGATTATTCTCGCAATGTTATGTTATAGACTAGTTCCAGGGTGTTGTGACTACGGACCTCACACCCAAGCCTAGGATACTGTGTCAATGCTATGTTATGCTATAGACTAGTTCCAGGGTGTTGTGACTACGGACCTCACACCCAAGCCTAGGATACTATGTCGATGCTATGTTATGCTGTAGACTAGTTCCAGGGTGTTGACACTACGGACCTCACACCCAAGACTAGCACTGTGTACTTGTATTACCTTAGCCTGCCTCTAGGGTGTAGAGAGCTAGGATCTCACATCCAGTTAGGGCAAGTCTGTTCATCTTAGCAGCAGGGCATCCTGCAACCAAGCCTAGGCCCCTCTCCTAGGGAGCCTTTAGCCTATTGGGATTCACCCACAGTCTGGGGTGAATTCCCTTCTTCTTCTAACCTCCAGCTCCTCTGGTGGTTCTCACTCAAAGTGCTACTGTTACACCAAAACACTCATATCTCAGGTGTCCAGAGGTTAGACATACCTGGATTATTGGTGATTCTGCAGATCATCCATAATCTGGTGTATATCTGCATTGCTGGTGATTCTGCAGATCACCAATAATCAGATTCTCTCTCTGCATGTTGACACCAATCGTTACAACAGTGTATGGTTACTTTTACAGATGTTTGCATCTGTTTACTGTGAAATTACTTAATCTGCTATGAAACCTGCACATCAAACAGCTTCCATATCCTTGTGCTATGTTACTGCTATGGGCAAGATGGATTCATCAGTTTACAGCAAATGAACAATGTAAACATAGAGGGTTTATTACTGCACTTACTGTCTTAAATCTAACAAGATGCTTCATGTGCATAATCCCTTTGCAGTAGTTCTGTGGGAGAAGGCTGTCATCTTGACCTTGCAACACTGCAACCAAGTCCCATAAATTTTTACTGCCTCCCGGAGGCTAAAAGAGACAGAGAGAGGAATACAGTATATCATGAGCGGAGAGAGCTGTGTGCAGAAATCTGTGCAAGAAATGCTGTAGGGAAGAAAAGCTTCTCTGCTGCAGTTTATAAATGCAGTGACATTGCCATTACATACCAGTGGCAAATGCACTCTGGGCAAAAAAAAAACATTCAACAGTATAGTAACCAGTTACAGTTGTGTCTGATTTCTGGATGCTTTGCTTAGAAGAATGTGATCAACCCAATGAAAGTAGTTTAAAGGATACCTGTAGCCACCTAAAATAAAGTTACATACTCACCTAAGAAGTCTTCCGGGGTCTCTCAAGCTCCTTGCTCAAATTTCAAATTTCCCTCTGGCTGAGTCTTTGGGTCTCCCTAGAAAGCTTCAGAAGTACTCCGGTCTACTAGTACTTCTGAAGACAAACAGCACACGCAAGTCCACCCTTACAAACACCCGACTTACGAACGACCCGCTGTTATAAATGGCCTAAAATTTGGAATTTTTCAAAAAGACGTTTTTTGAGAAAATGGATTCTAAAAAATTTGAAGACATTTTTTTTTAAACCAGTAAGATGCCATTTTGCTGTGGTACACTGAAGGCAGGGGGGACAGAGAAAATGACACAGTGGAGGGACAGAGGGGGACACTGGAGGCTGGGGGGAGAGAGGTAACACAGTGGGGGGACACTGAAGGAACGGGGGACAGAAATGACACAGTGGGGGGACACTAAAGGCACGGGAGCACAGAGGTAAAACAGAGGGGGACACTTGAGGCACAGGGGGTATAGAGGAGGTGCAAGGAACAGAGATGGCACAGTGTTTCAACTTAAAGGACCACTACAGTGAAAAAAGTAAACCGTTCAAATCTGACATAACCAACAGGTTTTGGACTCGGCCATCTCCTCACAGGGGATTCTCAGGTATTTCTTTGTTTGTAAAAGCACTTCCTGAACAGCAGTTGCTCACTAAAACTAACAAAACATGTGCATGCAAGTAGGAAGGCTAGCTGGTATCTTACTATTTTGGCAGTTAAACTTAGCAACGACCATTCAGAAAATGTTTTTGAAAACAAAGAAAACCCTAAGAACAGAGAATCAAACATCCCCCCCCCCCGCCCCCCCCATGAAAAGATGAACAATAGGCTGTCTAAGTGGCGTTTAATCTTTGTGTCACTTACTATCAATTCAACCGTGAGGCCAGATTCACTAAACTTCATTAAGATTGTCATATGCAAGCCTTATGTAGCACACATTACCCAAGCAATGCGAGTGCTACCCAGTTAAAGCGGTATTGTCACCATAAAAATCAAAGTTCTACAGCAACTGGTCTGAGTGTATTAAGTAATAAAGATGCTAATCCTGCATTCAAAACTTTTTCTGCTATTATGGTTTGTAGTTATCATATACTTTAGGAGCACTGGCCCTAGTGCCAAACAGTGCCAAAGAGCTGAATGCTGGGAGTTCTTGTTATCTCTAATATATTCCTCCTCTTCCATTTATTTCCCTCCCTATCTGCTTATCAGAAACACCCTCTGATTACTTGTGTTTACAAGCAAGGCTGAGGTGACTCAGAGATTGGAGGATAAGACAGTGTAGTTGCTAGTATACACCTCAGTGGGAGTGTCTGAAGACTCTGGGAGGAGGGCAGATAATGAATACACAATGAGCAAGAGAAGGGGGTGGGTGGGAAACAAGAGTCAGGGAGGATTTGATGTCAGCATTAGCTTGGCAAGATGGACACTGCCTAGAATAGGATTTTCTGCTTTTCCTTTATAAAATTCACAGGAATCATTAGGTGGATAGCACAATACATCTGTTATGTAAGTAGAAGTAGTATTTATCTACTTATTTATGTGTTTTTTATTTCTAGGCTAGCATGGGTGTCACTTGTTCTTTAACACAGGTTGCGCTAATTGCACAATGTGGGATTAATAGTCTGCAGAACTGTAAAATATGCGCATGGCAATTTTACCAAAGTTAAGTAAATTTTACCCTTTGTGTCGAATGTAGTCACAGCCATTAGAGAAAGAATCTGCAAATCTATATACATAACATTGTGGAATATATATGGTAAAAACTATTAAAAGTCAGTCATAATAAACATTTCTTTTTTGCAATCTGTACAATACTCAAAATCAAATGGTTCTATAATTCCCATTGAACCCCTTTGTGATCAAGGCATCTCTGTACCTTAGTGACAAAACTTGGCTTTATAAGCCTGCTTTGTCACATGAGTGTCAGCCAGTCAGTGTGCAAGATGAACCAAGCTGCCCTGACCAACAGACAGCCACAAGGTGAGCACATTTCCTGTTGGTACAGGGTACACATACATAGATCAGTGGTGTTCCTAACAAAAGCACAGGGTCAACTCTCCTTTTGGGTGCAATATTCCCAGTGTTGGAACTAACTGCTGGCAGCATCCTCCAGCTGTTATATATAGTCTGTGCAATGAGTTTTGTTTCTGTTTTATGCCTATGAGGAATGAGAACCCAATGAAGAGTGATTTGATGAAGTAGCAGGTTGCCAGGGAAGTCCGTATTAAGTTTGTGGGACAGGAGCTCAGCTACCACACAAGGTGAGCATGTTTCCTGCTGGTGGCAGGCTCACATGTTCAGTAATTAAGGCACATGGATAACCCGCTTTGTGGTACAATTATAGGCATATGGTGTATACTATGAACTTTTGTTTTATTTCCCTTTGAGGTATATGCCAGTTGGAGAGTACAGGCAACAAGGGACAATCCCAAGTACTGTGTGAGGGATTGCATACAAAGAAATACTTACTGTACAACTTTTAAGTTGATTTTAAGTGGACTTTTAGTTAGTTTGTTTTGGAAGGCGCATGCAGTATGTGGTATTATGTGTAACATTGCTATTGCCTTGTAATATTTTCTTGTTGCTTACAGATAGGCACTCTGAAAACCATCTCAGTTTCTTTCCTCTAAGATTTCCAGTCAGTTTGTCCACTTCTTGCTTTATGTCACGAGACACTTTACCACACAATAAAGGCGGTGCTCCAGGTTCCATGGCACGGTCTAGGAGAGAAGAATAAACATGTGTAAAACAGGCTATGACAGTCATGCCAACAATTTACACAAATCAGATACATCGCCAGAGTGACCATCACCGATTGGATTTGTCTGCCTGGTAGCTGATCTGCCAATTTGATGGAAGTGCCAATTGAATTAGATTGTCCAGATCAGATGCCAGTTCTGGTTACAGCTAGCAGGTTTGATTTAAGGTTTTATTTGTGAATGCTTTGGTTTAACTTCTAATCACATACATTTTATGTATAGTGTGATATCCATCTAAATAAGACTGAAAAGTAAAAGTGGTTGTTTTCTTAAAGTGGACCAAACTCTTGCACAGCACACAATGAAAAGTATTTTTCCACATATATTGTAGTTGCTGAAGATATCCACTGCTTTGTGTTTGTTTAGGCAGATCAACCTGTTTAATTAGTTCTTATCATCAACTGTAAATAAACTGCAGGAGAGCTCTGCCTAGGCAGCTTTCCATATAGTAAAAACTGACACTTAACCCAGTGTCATTGCCTTCTGCAATGAATACTTGAAACCAAGTAAAACTTCAGGGTCTTTTTAGGATTTCAATACACTTTATTATTATTTTTCTATAATGGTTATCATGCTGTGGCCAATCTTTTAGCGTAAAGAGGAAGTTCTGAGCTTAGTTCCACTTTAAATAAAAAACAAAAAGAAAATACTTTTAAAAGCAGGAGATATGTAAACAAGCTGGTCTGTTTAAAAATTATGTGAAAAGGACACCTTTTAAGCAACATTGGCTCAGCATTGCTTCAGAAGCACTATCCTATATTTCAGGGGTAGGGAACCTATGACTCGGGAGCCAAATGTGGCTCTTTTGATGGCTACATCTGGCTCACAGACAAATCAATAGGGGTTGACTCACTAAGCTACACCGCTCAAGCAGCGCAGCTTAGTGTGGCAGCGCAAGTAACATTTTTAAAGTAGACACACTACTGCTGTAGCAAGCACTACTAACTTACTTGGACACCCCCAAAACTAATGGCCACTCCAATTGTCCCACCCTGGATCCTGTCAGGTCCAGTGACTTTGTAGGATGAGATCACTGCACTTTTATTGGCCCAATAAGCTACTTGACATGCAGCCTATTGGGCCAAAGTGTGGGGATCTCATCCTACAAAGTGAATCAATCCCCAAGTCAGTTAGCTAATTGTACAAGCTGTTATTTAGTTAGTCAGTATTTCTCCGGTCTGGCTCTCGGGGGAAATTGCTAATGTTGCTGAAACCCAAGAGAAACTGAAGTTGTGTCTGACACTTCCGCTGCCCAGAGGATCAACTGTATGTATACACATCACCATGGCAACAGGGACGTGAGCCCTCTGCTGCGCATGCGCACTGTCCCAGTTTGAAACGTATTGTATGGCTCTCACGGAAATACATTTTAAAATATGTGGCGTTTATGGCTCTCTCAGCCAAAAAGGTTTCTAACCCCTGCTATATTCAGTCGGGGAAGACTTAAAAGGGTGTTCTTTCTTCCTCTGCTTTGTCACAAGTCCAAGCAGTTACTTGTGATATCTTCTGAAAAGCATAGCACTGAGGGTAGTCAAAACATTGAATGCATATAAGCAATACACCGCTGCTGGTTGAATAAAGAGCTCTTCCAGCCATGGCTGCTGTGCACAGCCGATCAGGAATACAATCAAAGAGGGTGCATAGAGTGGACAGAGCACAGCTCCCGTGGATGGTAGGTACTCATGGAGGGTAGGCACATAACTTCAGATACCCTTTAAATTTGAAGTTAGCATTTTTTTGTGGCGGTTTCCTAGGTGAAATGAGAAACATTTCCTGTGTGAACACTTAGGAGAAAGGTTTACTGAATCATGTAAAATATCTGCACCACATACCGGTGTTGCCTATAATTTCTTCCCAGGGGCGGTCTGCCAAGATATTGATTTGCAATGGTGAAATCAGTGGTGTTAGTGACCAAAGACGAACAGTAGAATCTCGGGAACAAGATGCCATAGTGAATGGTCGGCTAGGGTGGCACGTCAGACCTGTAGAATAATGAGTCAATGTTTATGTTTAGCACAAAAAAGAGTAATAATCACACACAGAGCGAACTAGCAGCTAAAATATTAACCCAGTTTCCAACAGAAATATATAACTTATAGATGTGCAGATTTGCAGACAAGACGTTCACGTTCATTATATGTTTATCTATAATTGTAAGGTATGAGTAATAACTAAAGAACAAGGTTGGCAGAAACAATAACAATAACAGTTGATGTATTCAGATCACGCAGGAGGTTCTTTCTGTGTCACAGCTGGCCTATTAGCATAATGTATTTAACTACCCAAATAAAAATATGGCATTCAACTGGGGTAACTCTAGAGAAAAAAAAGAGCGAAAACAAGCAAAATAGTGGAAGAGAAAGGAGAAGAAAAAAACAGGAGAGGCAAAGCAGCTCTACTTAAAGAATTGTAGTCAAAATAACATAATTAATACATTTGCTTATTTTTTTCACAATAATAATTTATTAATTACCGTATATTCCGGCGTATAAGACAACCCCCCAACTTTTCCAGTTAAAATATAGAGTTTGGCATATACCGGTACTCGCCGTACCGGTATATGCCAAACTCTACCCCTCTTGCAATGCACACCAAATAAAAATTTTACAAAATCATATACTGGTGCTATGTACAGTATGAACAGATACTGGTGTTGCACTGTATGTGGTACCCAGTATATAACAGTATATAGGCGATTGACTGGTTGGATTGGTCAGCTCTACCTGTCTCCAAGCGGATTGGTCAGCTCTCCCTGTCTCCCTGTTTATCAGAGCAGTATGGAAGAATAGATTGTGCTGTGCCCATAAACCACGCCTCTTTACCCTTCTGGCCCACCCTTGTATCCTACTTACCTTCTACTCTGCCTTTCAGATCTCGCACATTTGCGCCTGCGCCGTTTCACTACAGTCCTCAGCAGCGAGATCTGAGAGGCGGTAACAGGATAGGGCGTATCACCCGGCATCAATGACACCCGGCGTATAAGATGACCCCTGACTTTTCAGAATATTTTCAAGGGTTAAAAAGTAGTCTTATACGCCAGAATATACTGTATTAAGTATTGTTTGCCTATTTTAAACTCTTTCCTCACCATGATTTATTTTCTGAAATGTATCACAGGCAGCAACATCTTTAGTACTGGCAAATGATCTCTGCAGCATGTTCATTCACTGAGAGTTCTGAAGCAAGTAGAAAGGATCTCTGGTCTCCCAGAATGCTCACACCAATATACATTAATATATACTATAAGAAATGTTTATGACGATGAAACAAAGATAGTTAACGTAAATGTGGGTATCCCAAATAATTTACCGAAGTCTACTATTTGTCACTATGCTTCCTCTTTAATACCTGTCTTTTTAGGAAATTATAACCAGGACCCTCCAACATGTATTGCTTGTTTTATGGGTTACAGAGGTCAGGGCAAGGTTAGGGGATGTTATTATTAGACTTATTAGACCTTTTGTTAGGCTTGGCCCAATTTTGGTCTATTAGAGCTGTAGTGGAGTATCACTGTATTTTTGTGTTACAGAGTTACATAGTTATTTGGGCTGAAAAAAAAAGACACAGGTCCATTGAGTTCAACCAGAGAATAAGGTGCAACACAAGCCTGCACCCTTACATGTCCCAGCTGATCTAGAGGAAGGCGAAATACCCTTACAAGACATGGTCCAATTAGCCCCAAAGGGTAAAAAAAATCCTGCCCGACTCTAGATGACAATCAGATAAAATCCCTGGATCAACACCACCGGGAAATACCTAGTAATTATAACCATAGATGTCTTTCAACACAAGGAAAGCATCTAAGCCCCCCTTAAAGAGAGTCTGAAGCCTGATAAAATAATTATTTTTATCTGCTACATATGTAAAGCAATATTACCTGTGCTGAAACGCCGCACTCCCGCTGCAAAACGAGGGCTTTATACCCCCAAATTCCTGGGCCAAGAATCGGGGATTGCTTCCTGATAGAAGCAGAGCTTAGAGCTGTAGCTCTGCCTCTTCTGAAGTCAATCCCTGCCGATCGCTGCCCCTCTCAGTCTTCTTTCACTGAGAGGGGCGGGGAGAGGCGGAGATCCGCGTGCAGATTGACTTCAGTAGAGGCAGAGCTACAGTGCTAAGCTCTGCCTCCCCGGGCAGCAAAATCTATGACTTTGAAAGGTTTGGAAGTTTGCACCGGGATTTGGGGGTATAAAGCCCTTGTTTTACCACGGGAGTGCTGCGTTTCAGCACTGGTAAAATTGCTTTACATATGTAGCAGATAAAAATAATTATTTTATTAGGCTTCAGACTCTCTTTAAACGCAGATGCAGAATTTGCCATAACTACTTCCTGTGGTAATACATTCCACATTTTAATCACGCTTACTGTAAATAACCCTTTCCTAAATAAATAGCTTAAAAAAAAATTCTCCATTTGCAGATCATGTCCCCTAGTCCTTTGCACAAGCCTAGGGACAAAAAGCTTATCTGCCAAGCTTTTATATTGCTCTCTGATATGAAGGTTGTAGCTTTGCAATGGGGCAGGGAACATGGTTAATATTAGGGTAGGTCATAGGGATTAGGATCAGAGTAGGTCAGGTGCGGCAGTTTTTAGATTATCAGTGTTCAGCATGTAATGTTGATGCCTTAAAGAGACATTGAACTCTCCCAAAATACCTGTTTTTCTTTTAAAATCGTCTTTAATATCAATGCCCTAACTGAAATGCTGCTTCTCCATGGCTGAACACTAACTAATCACCCCAAACTCCCCGAGGGCACATTGCGGGGAGCATTCCGTGAAGAGGCAGAGCTTTGGGCTGTAGCTCTGCCTCTACACAGGTCCATCTGCGCAGATCACCGCCTCCCCCCCGCCCCTCTCAGTCTTCTTTCACTAAGAGGGGCGGGGAAGAGGTGGAGATACGCATGGATTGACATGCATGGAGGCAGAGCTACAGCCCAAAGCTCTGCCCCTCCGACCAAGAAAGTCGTGGATTTTTGCCCGACAGTTTGGGGTGATTTAGTTAGTGTTCAGCTGCGGGGATGCAGCGTTTCAGTTAGGGCATTGATGTTAAAGAGTTTTTTAAAAGAAAAACCTGTGTTTTGAGAGACTTTAGAGTCTCTTTAAGCCAGAAAATACCAGCACCAGGTAACCGGAACAGATGGACTATCAGTATTAGAAAAAGTCACCAGTCATGTGATCAAGTCCAGAGAGATTTTTTTTCCCCATTTCTGTGCATCTGATTAAATGTTTGATGTGAAGCAGTGAAACCTTACTGCTCCTCTATAGAAAATAACCCTGGAAATGCGTACATTAAGCTGCAATAAAATCCACACAGCATATGCATCACCATACCATATACATCTGCTCCATGGTCGTATACAGTGTCCAGACATGTCCCATCCCTAGTGTCCCACACACGAATGGTGTAGTCCCAACTGCCGGATATGAGAAGATAAGGGATCTCCGTGTTCCACATGAGTCCGCGGACTGGAGCCGTATGACCACTTAGGACATTTATACACGCATCCTGTGTGTAGTCCCAAATCCTCACAGTGCTGAAACCCATAAAAACAGCTCTTTAACACAAACACAACGCCTCAGATAAACAAGTCCATCAAAATGGAACAACAGGAATTTCTGCACTTTCACAACTTTTTTCAACACTTAATTGCAAGAAAATAATAAAAGTAAACCTAAAAAAAAAAAATTTAAAAAAATGTATTTTGTATGTTTTTTTGCCTGCAAATGTTTGTATGTCTGCACTTTTCTGAAGAAGGGGACCCCTTGTGGCCCAGAAACAATTGTCAAACAACCTTGTGTTGACTCATGCAATAAAACGGAACACTGCATTGTGACTACAAGTGTGCTGACCGGACTTCATTGCTACTACTTTGACTGGCGGGTGTTGTGGCTTGGCACCCAGGTCTAGCACCCAACACACGGGCAAGGTGTGCCACTCCAGAACTGTTGTGCGTATTAATAACTATGATGAATCATAAAATCCCAGAGGGTGAATATTATATATATATATATATATATATATATATATATATATATATATAATCTATTTTTTTTCAACCTATAGATGAAATAATTATTCAATATTGAAAATCTGACAGGGATATCTAAAAAATGGTCATTTAGTGGAGAAGGAGGATGTTTTATCTAATCAGTTTTTTTTCACCTCAGTATTCCTTCAAGTGTCGGCTGACCTGCTGATTCTGTGGCTTACAAAATCACTCACTTGCAACAGATTAGATGCTCTGAGCTTTCCGACCTGTGTACTTGTTCCAGGGGAGTAATACAGCAAAGACTGTAGCCAGAGGATCAGCATTGCAGCCTTGAAACTAGCATTTTCAGAATGGGTTTAAGTTGACAGCCTACAATGCTTTCAAATCCCAGTTGTACCTCAAAGTTTGTCTTCCCTTTTATTTTCTATGGCATAGTAGATTACTGAAAGCATTTACCCGATATCTAATAGCGATCTTACTTCAACACTCAAATTGCCACGAGGAAAACTAAAGGTTGGGTGGACCTTATTGGTCCAATTTTTTGAACAATCAACTGGCCAATCTGATAAATGTGATCGGACGGAATCGATTGATTGGGTTCACTAACGGGAAGTGATCCATCATTTGGATCCTTTAGTGGACCTATTGCATTTAACATATTGGCCGGTCAATCATTCAGGAAATTGGACCATTAGTGGCCACCTTTAAAAGATTTATAGGTTTACAAAATTTTGCTTTATGGTAATAATGCAAATTGTTTTTAACAATGGTAGACCCTGGATCAAATGATGAACAAGGTGTGTACTAAAATTCTGTATTTGGTTGGATCTAGCAGGATCAGACATCTGCATGACATCATCTCACGTACATGATCTCTCATGCAGTTAGCTAGGTGGAGAGCAGCTTGGTCTTTAAGTACTTCAATTACCCTTTTCATTCCCTGCATTACTTCTAGTAACCAATGTCACCAGAGACAGAACTAACTAAAAATCATGGGCCCCCACAGCAAATGTTTGTTGGGGACCCCCACATTTACACCCCTTTCCCCATCTTACCTATCTGACCCTTACAACCTTGGGGGCTAATCTATCATGGGTCATATGACAAGTGCGGCCATTATGATCCCACGCCTATAACAAGCATGGAGGATGGACCACTGTATCAGAGGGTTGGTAAGTATTTTGGGGGCCCCCACAGTTCTTATCACCCCCCCCCCTTCCCTCCACAGTTACAGGGGATGTTCCTTCTATAGTTACAAATTTGCTAAACAAAATGAGTATAAGAGAGTTGGAGAGAATGAAAGCTGTTGTAAGTATGGTGCCTATGCTTAGTCAGGTAACGCAACATAAACCAGTCTCATCCATGAGTTACCTACCCATCATCTGAGCCACTGCAGAGAATTCCTTCTCTGAGAGGAGACCATCGAACATGGAACACCTTCGCTGTATGGCCAGTGAAGACTTTCAGAGGTTGATCAGAACTGGTAGCTAAATAATACACTCTCACATTCTTGTCTTCACATCCAGTTGCAATCATATCTCTGCACAACAGAAAAAACAGACAAGAACAATATAACAAGGACAGATAGCACAGCATATCCAATCTAGTTAGTATGCTTCATGGAAAGGCTTAAGTTTAGGACTTACCGGTATTCTACATTTTCAACCATCAGGCAAAAGTGTTTTCTTAGGTCTCTTTATGCACTCTGTTGTAGAGCTTGTTGTCTGTTTATGCAATCTGCTGTAGAGCTTGTAGTCTGTTTATGCACTCTTCTGTAGAGCTTGTTGTCTGTCTATGCACTCTGCTGTAGAGCTTGTTGTCTGTTTTTGCACTCTGCTGTAGAGCATGTTGTCTGTCTCTGCACTCTGCTGTAGAGCTTGTCTGTTTTTGCACTCTGCTGTAGAGCTTATTGTCTGTCTATGCACTCTGCTGTAGAGCTTGTTGTCTGTTTTTACACTCTGCTGTAGAGCTTATTGTCTGTCTATGCACTCTGCTGTGTAGCTTGTTGTCTGTTTATGCACTCAGCTTTAGAGCTTATTGTCTGTTTACGCACTCTGCTGTAGGGCTTGTTTATGTCTGAGTAGAAGCTCCTTGACATACTAATGTCAAATAAATAACTTTTAAAAGATCTGGTCAGGAGCCCAGGCACTGGCTACTGCCTGCACCACAGACTGTCATTGCTATAGGCTGCAATATTCTCAGAGAGATTCAGTTTGTGCCCTCCATTGCATTCTGGACAGTGGAATAATGAAATCCAACCAGCAGTGGTCCCATGTACACAGACTAAAACAGTACACAGACAGTACACCCTGTGCTTCAGGTCATACAGTCTGATCAAAATATCAAGGTTTACTTTTTTTGAAGGAGAAATTGTGTACAGATTGTTATTATTTATTACTATGTATTTATATAGTGCTGCCATTATTCACAGCACTTTACGGGCCTTTTTACACTTGTCTTGCAAGTGTGCATTGCACTACTCTGTTTTATAGCACGGTGTCATAGCCTGGTGTTTTCTTTGCTCTTAACCCTGTTTCTACACTGGGCCGTACACACACGGAAACCTTATATTATACTCCTTTATTTTTCATCCCTGTGAGCTTAGGTTATTCAGACAGGGTGTCTACAAAGAAATGGTAAATCAATTGCAGCAGCACTTATGGCAAGGTGACAGTGTATGTGCGATCTCCTGAGTGAAAAGGGGAGCTTACAAGTGTTGTAATTGCTTGTTGTTACATGTTGGGAATATTCTAGACTGGTTGCTATTATTGTTTCATCACATTATCTCATGTGTCCTTCATTAAAGAGTCTTCCAAACAACAAGGGAAGAAATAACACATAAGGTCCCGGTGGGGCTGTGATGATGGTCAAATCTCTCACAGCTTATACTTTGTTCAGAGATCAATGGCCAGCTGTACAATTCCCAAGAGTAATCAAATAAGGCTCTACAGTCTATGTGGGTGTAACGTGGCCTCAAAAATGACACTTTACATAAATCCACAGGGCATATGACTACTACCAAATCACAGTAAAAACAATCATCTATCCTTATAAAAACAAACACAAAAAAACAGTAGTTTCCATAGTTCTATAGAAGGGTTTTGGTGGTTCTTGTAGAGACCAAGAGCACCTAAATGAGAAATAGAGAGAGTCCAGGAGCCCAATGGTAAAGTATCATTAGGAATTCACCATCCCAGATCCAGGTAGTTCAATACAAAAAGTTGTAAAGGAGTCTGACTAATAGAAGGGTGGGGTGGAGTCGCCCAAAATATATGGGTGTTAAAACTTTAAAACATAATGTATAAACGAGAGGTAATCACTTGCCTCTCTTGTATTGACCTGAGGAAGGACAATGACCTGTGAAACACATTGTCAAATTTTTGAATAAATATTTTTCAAATTGAACTGGTGTTTGTACCAGTAAGTGATTAACTCTCGTTTACACATCATGTTTTACCCTTTTTTTTTTTTAAGTTTTATTGAAAAAATACAATGCAATACAAACTTGTGGATAGTGGGGTACAATCAGACAAATTAGTTATATTACGATGAGCGTATAAGGCTTGTTCCATCTTTGGTTGCAATTTTGCTATATCAGTCCCCAAATAAATCCGCTAAATGAGGAGAAAGATATGACTGGAAAATAGGGGGTAATGCAGAATCATATAAGGAATGTTACCTTCTTCTAGAGGCAAAGCCATCTATCTACCTAGAAGAATGAGTAATGAATGGAATCCAATCATCTATTAATATGTGCACTGTTCCCAGTAAGGGAAGGTGCTTCTGCTAATAAGTCAAGGAGGGAGTTTGTGCGGATGGGATCAAATAATCTAGGGATCTTATAGAGAAGGTTGTAAGTCTCTTGATCCTCTTGAAGATCTACGTGGGCAGATCATGGTAATTATTTGGCAATGGCAGTCTGATATTATTAGTAAAGTTGCAGCACAAGGTATACTTGTCAAATTTGTAATAGTATGGTTGTAAACCGAGTAACCTTGAACATTTAACAAAACTGTTAAATTATTATTTTATTATTATTATTAAGTATTTATATAGCGCCGACATATTACGCAGCGCTGTACAGTGTGTATATATATATATATATATATATATATATATATATATTCTCTTGTCACTAACTGTCCCTCAAAGGAGCTCACAATCTAATCCCTACCATTGCCATATGTCTATAGTATGTAGTGTAAGTACTGTAGTCTAGGGCCAATTTTTAGGGGGAGCCAATTAACTTATCTGTATGTTTTTGGAATGTGAGAGGAAACCGGAGTGCCCGGAGGAAACCCACGCAGACACGGAGAGAACATACAAACTCTTTGCAGATAGTGCCCTGGCTGGGATTCGAACCAGGGACCCAGCGCTGCAAGGCGAGAGAGCTAACCACTACGCCACCGTGCTGCCCAATCACCAATAACATTGAAATAGTAATGTATATTGTAAATTCAATATAAATATATATATATATATATATATATATATATATACTGTATATATGGGTCTTAGACTGAGGGCGCGATTCCACTTGAGCGAGATGCGAGCCGGCTCTTCTGGGTCTGCGGGGAGAGCAGACGAATCCCATCAGCCGTGCCGTGCACGGCTATGGGATCCGCAGCCTTCCGCGCTGATTTGGATGGAAAAGCCGACCGAATCGCTAGCGGTAGTGATTCGGCCGGCATTACCATTGCACCCTATGGCAGAGTTTCCCCGCACTATTCGCCTGCGAGGAAACTCTGCGGATTCGCGGCGGTTTCCGCTCAAGTGGAAACGCGCCCTAAGGCTTAGGCCTTTTGTGTATCAGTGAGTCCATGGTTCCCCTGTTAACAATATAGTATACATTATTGAGCTATTTTTGATATCTGTACTTATTCTTTATCAGGTCTTCATATTGTATATTGTAATTAACTGTATAAATCAGTTCAGATGTGGGAGGATCTTCTGTAGATCCCCAATAAGATAACAATAGCTGTCTCGCTGCACATAAGATATGAGAAGTTCTGAACCAGAGATTCTCCTGGTATCTCTAATACCTAGGTGTAAAATTGCTAGACTAGGGGCCATATCCTATTGCTGAACTCGGCAGCGCTAGTAAGCGCTGGCGAGTTCTTAATTTAGTTTGCCTAATCCTATTAAACTTAAGACCCCACCCCCAGGCAAAAAGGAACTCGCTTGGGCAATAAAATTACCCAGCAAGTTCTTTACACGGTATCCAATTACCCTTTTCATGTCTCCGATATGAGCATTAGCTTAGACCTGCAAAGAGCAGGTCTAAACCAGCTAACGCACATCGTCACCACAGCATCTAGGGGTCTCTTTAATAAGGAGACCCCCAGAGCTCCCCGTCGGGTAGCTGCACATCTTGGAAGACCCCAAAGTAGCTCTGCCGGACCTCCCTGTAAATATACATACTGCCGCTAATCACCCAACGCCAATAAAATGGCTCAGACAGCAGACCAATGGGGAGCCCTGGCTTCAGATTCAAAGAAGATGCTTTGCCCGGGCTTCTATTGCGCAGTAATTACAGTGACAGATACACTGGACAGATCACAGGAGATCCCCTGCTCTTGATAAAGCGGCTTGGACGCCCGGGACCTCCCTCCTCTACTACCGCCAGCCAACTGTGCCATCCGGTTAAGTATATTGCCCCTCTTCAATGTGTTTTGCCACAGGCTGTACACAGTATCATGGTCACATGTCCTCAGCCTTGTATGTTACAGCCTCACCTTTTTTCTTGTTTGCACTGTGGAGACAGGTTTCAATATTGATCATATTGTATCTAAGGATCGTTTTTGTTTTGTTTTGTTTGTTTTTCTGCATCATATTGATGACACTATGTTTACTATCACATATTGTATGACTCATGTCACTATGGTACCCTAATCACTATTATTCTTTGGGGGATATACTGAACCCGGGTTCAATCACTAGAGGTTGCTCTGATTGAGCACCCTAGGGTTTACTTACCTTTCATATTTATGCATATACTTGATTGATTTGGGCGCACATGAGATTGATTATCACTCATTAAGCATTTTACTGTATATTGCTGGTGGTATGACTGTTTTAATTGTTTTTATTATTTTCATATAGTGATATTTGATGATTGTTAATAAAATTGTTATACTTTTAAACAATAACATTTGTGTGGTGCTGCTTTAAAGAGCCTAGTTCTATGTTCTATTTTGAGTGACAGATACACTGTAATTACGCAATGGAACTTGCGGCGAGAGGCGTCGGAAGATTAGCGGCGGTATGTATATTTACAGGGGTGCCCGGCAGAGCTACATTTGGAGCTTCCAAGATGTGCGGCGACCATACCTTATTAAAGGAGACCCCCAGATGCTGCAGCGGAAGATGCCGGTGATGTTTGGCGTATTTGCACGTGTGTGGGGAGTGAGGCCGTGGTGCTGAGGGACAGCACCACAGCATAAACCTCGCTCCCCATTGCCCAGTAAAAGGGTGCATCGCTCAGGCTTCGCCTGAGTAATGCTCCCTGACAATTGGCCATCACACAAAGGAAATGGGCAATAGGATTTGCCGGTAATCCTCATGCCATGGCAAGGTGATAAGTAGCTTGCATCTGCAAGCTACTTATCACCTAGAATAGGATATGGCCCTAGGTGTTAAAGGGATCAGGGTTTGATTGGTATTAATTAACACGAGCTGGACAAAGGCCCAATATTGGGATATAGAGGGACATTCCCATAGAATGTGAGTTAGAGTGCTTTGGTCTTTTGTGCATCTCCAACATAATGGTGAATGTTTGAAAGTTTTGACACCCATACATTGAGGGCACCTCTACCCCACTCTTTTTTTATAGTTCTACTTCCTGTGCCACAAATGCAGAAAGTAAGTAGATGTGGAAGCTGGAGAGGCCATAAGTATTTAGGAATCTAGTTATGAATTACCCTTCAAAATGCTAGCCATCAGTTTATATTCTTGATTGTAAAAAAAAATGTAAACCATCCTATTTACGGTATAAATGTGATGAGGTATGTTGCTAGTGCAATATTGCATTCTTCCACAAGATGGAGAGTGCTTTACATGTAAGTAGGGCCACTGAGGAGCTTTCAATCACAAATGTCTTTCCACTCTTTCTAAGTTGCATGATGTTTCCAGTGTCATGTGAACCAGAACAGCCAATGATGAGCTGGCAGCAAACGTAAGCTCATCTTAAATTTTCTAATAATGACACATGGCTTGGTTATAAACAGCCCACATTTGTTTTTTTCAAACTGCTGCAAGCAGCCGTAGTGCAGAGTGATGTGAGTGAAATATGAAGTGATCGATCTTTCATGACTTTATTTTATGGTTATTGATCGATAAACACGGGATTTGAAGTGTCTTGAATTACTTAAACTTTTTATTATTATTATAATTATTAATTCTATAGCCCCAATATCTTAGGCAGTGCCATACAGAGTACATATACTGTATATGTATATATATATATATATATATATATGTATAGAGAGAGAGAGAGAGAGAGAGAGAGAGAGAGAGAGAGAGAGAGAGAGAGAGAGAGTCTTGTCACTAACTGTCCCTCAGAGGGGCTCACAATCTAATCCCTAGCATAGTCGTATGCCTGTTGTAGTCTTGGGTCAGTTAGGGGGAAGCCAATTAACTTTACACGGTGGGAGTGCGACCATCTGATCATATCTGACAAGCTCTTGTCAGATATGTACAATGGGACACTGTGCTGGAACACTGCATGGATCAGGAAGCCTCTGGAATATCTAGCGGCTTTCCTCTCCTAAGGTATCTCCTTTTTGTAATGTTTTCAGTAAATATTTACTTTAAGCTAAGAGGACTATTAACTCTGACAAGATAAGTACTAAAGTATAACCTTGATATTAAACATGACTCCTTAAGATATGAGAAGTTCTTAACCGGACATTTTCTGGTATCTCAGTCCCCTTGGGTAAAATTTGCCTTCAAAATAATTTACAACATGGATTTCAGTACATTATTCCCATTTTCTAGTCTGTTAACTGTACAAATTTTTACACAATGAAAGAACATAAAATGAAAATGCTGAGGGGGTGAGTCGGCGTAAAAAACAGTGTAATATAGAGGCGTACATATGTACAGGCTGCCGGTGAGTTGAGCGCAGCATGAGCCGAATGGCGGCTCACCCTGCTCCCGCTCAAATTCCCAGTGGCATAAAAATCGAATCCCCCTCTGAGTTGTTGCAACTCGGAAGGAGAAGTAATTTGTGGTCTGGTGATCGCTGAAACCCCAAAATACTCATGCGAAGGGTGCGCACTACAGCAATAGTGCTATAGCGGTGCCCAAGTCAGACACTACATGGCAGGTGCAATGCGCCGAAAGCACCATTTTCAAATATAGAGGTTTTCAGAACATTACATTTATACATTCATTTCAGTATACAGAAAAGCACATTAAAAGGCTGCAGCCTACATGAAAATCAGCCCTCCCTATACAACACACTATCCTATTTTAGAGGACCCTAGAATGACTCACTTGTTGTTTTGGCTCCAGTCACATCCAAACACAGCTGCTGGGTGTTTATACTTGTGCAAAAGTTTTCCATCGATTGTGCGAATGATGCTGAAACAGTTACAGGGGGAAAGAAATAATCACTTTAATAATGAATAAAGTAGGCTAAAGTTGGCATTTATACTGAAGATTGATCCCTGTGTAATCTGGGCACTGTGAAAATTAAGTCATGTAGAGATCTAACGGATGATAATGAGTACAGTATTTCCAACTGTTAGACACACTCACAGCTATTTCACTATGATGAAATAACATACAGTATATCAGGTCAGCAGCCTGAGGGGAAGGCTTCCTATGTGGCCCGATAGAAAAGGATATGGCCCCCAAAAGGTGGCAAAAGAGATGCAATGTGGCTCCAGTGATGTGCCATACAACATTTATAAAGAACATGCCTGGCATTTAAAATGCAAACTCACAAATCTCATTTTGATTCACACTACAATAGATACAATCAGGTCAGTACTGTATCCATATTCTGTGGACAGTTGTACAGCTTTACAGATGTGCTGTGGAACTGCTGCCACCACTTTGGACCACTTTGGACCTAATAAACACAATTCAATGAATGTCATTGAAAAACCCAGAATTTTGAAGTAAGGAAATTCCTGAAAGGTCTCCCTCAGCCACGCACAATACAGTATAATAATATGGTAGGACATCAGCCTGAGTACACACAATGCAACTTCCCTGTCCGACTGACAGGATCTGACGAATATTTCTGACATGTCCGATTTGCTCCCGATCGACAACCGGATTCAATCAGGAGGTGTTTGGATACAGATAATAATGAGGACATTTGACACTGGTAATGAAGGGGAAAGTGAAGCATTCACACAGCAGGGCACAGGGCTGTGCTCATACCTGACTTTGAGCTCTGTTAAGTTCCCCAGAGCTGCTCCATGTTCTGTACGCACGCTACTACTATATCCAAAGTCTGTAGACATTCTGGTGTCTCAACTTGTGCCTGTACACAGACACTGTACCGGCCCCAGCCCAAGGGGGGGTTCTGGGCAGCTGTAACCCCCCCCTGAACTTGCCCATGTAGGAGTTCTGGTTCACCATGATCTTGCTGGGCAATCTGTAACTCTGGTTATTTCAACTCATACTCCACAGAGCAATATTAATCCAGTATTTAGATAGTTTTACAGACTTACTGATATCAAAGTTTATAGAATAATAAGAAATATATATCACATACTATCTTGAAGCTCTTTTTAATCTATCATAAACCACAAAAATAAAGGGCCACAATTTCAAGACTTACCAGAATCCATCTCCACTACACGTGGCAATGCGCTTAGAATCTTTATGGCTCCAAGAGATGCAAAAAATACCATTTTTTCCATGCTATAAAAAAGTAAGCATGGGTTTATAATAAGGGTGGAAATGAAATAACGAAGCAAACAATACAATAGTATATATGACCACTTAAACCAAACATCAGATAACTAATATACGCATACTCTTGCTTTGCAAAAGAGACAGCTTATTTTATTTTCTGCTACTTGATTACTTCTAATAATCCAAATATACATACAGTATATTTTACACACTGTAACGATTGCTCGTTACAACTCACCTCTCCTCGCACCCAGCGCTGGCTCATGTCACGGCGGCAGAATGTAACCATCGCTCGTTACACTCTAGCCGCCGAGTCCCACGCTGCTCCTGTCCACATGGTGGAAAACGCCTACCCGACGTGCGTCTGGGTTCAGCGTCCTCTGTTGCTAGGTGCACGCCTCTTCCCTTCTTATCGCAGTGACCGTGGGTGGTACTGCACCCGTCCCTAATTGAGAGGCAGGATATTTAAACCCTGCACTCTCACTGTTGGGATGCTGTTGCAACCCTGGTCACAGCCACGGCGTTCCGTCCCCGTTCCCCTCTTCCCAGTTGTTCCCCTTAGGATTTCTTTCTCTACCAGGTTCCCTCTCCAGGAATCTGTTTTGGCCTTCCCTATTGCTGCTGGTAATCTTGTATGTTACATTAATGTTGATGCATTTATACCATCAAAAGTTTTCTTCTAAAGGCTAGTTCCACAAAAAATTAATTTGGGCCTGCTTCACACTAGAGCTCATTGTTGGCATTTTTAAGGCTTCTTTGTAGTCAGGCAAACACTCATTTGTAAAATACACATCCAATTTAATGGAACAATTTATAGAATTCCAAGATATAATCTTTTTTTGCTACACTTTTAACAGAACAGAAGCCTTGTGTAACTTATTTTTTTACGTTTGGACAGTGTTCAGGCTGCCATTGGAGCCTACAAAGGCCTGACATTAGTTTCATAAATTACTATGGTGGTTTTTAAGTAGTTGTAGATGTTTTAAAGTCAGGTGCTTACATTACAGTGAAAAGCAGAATAAACTAACTGGTGTTAAACTGATGTGCTAGAAATTGCCACAAATGCTAGGAAATAGCTAAGCAAACCCCCATTCAAATACCAGGAAAGCAGTGGTGAAGTTGTTCAGTATCTGATGTGAATGGCAACATAAAGGACAAAAACAACAACATAGCAAAAACAGTATTTGTTTTTGTTTTTCTGCTGTTTGTTTGCTTTAATGCCCCCTATTATTAAATAAGTGAACATCTTTAGTTAACATAACCATTCCTTAATGAGACCACTTAACGCACACAGAAGATCTATAAAGACTGAAATATTTAGTCAACAACTACTGAGATGAGTATCATAGCTCATCAATAAATCACAACTTCATGGGTAATTTTCTGGTTGGCTCAAAGCTTATTTTATGCCCTTAGCTATACTATTTACTACTTATACCCCTATTTTCTATTACAATTTCATAAGTTTTAAAATAGGCTTTGTCTTATATGTATAAGCATAAGGGCCCTTTTCCACCAGCGCGTTTGCGCTGGCTGAATCGCAAAAACGCAAACCGCTAGCGATTTTACAATCGCTACGGTTTGCTTTTTAACATAGGAATCACGGTAGGTCATTTCCACTACCGCGATTCGTTTTTGTCGGGAACGCGAACGCGCGGCGGAGCGATAATTGCCGCGATTTTGCTATGCAGTGCATAGCATAGCAAAATCGCGGCCGCGAACGTCGGGGAATCGCCGCTAATTGCGATTCAGCAATCGCTAGCGTTCAGCGTGAACGCTAGCGATTGCTAGTGGAAAAGGGCCCTAATACAGGTATACTTTTACATACTGACTGAGAAATTAAAAATATTAGTTATCGCTTCAACTATAATGCTGTGTCCGTATATTTTGATATTAAAAAGAAAAACAAATGTACTTAAAGGGAAACATAAAGGGATACTTCAGCTAGAAAAAAAAAATAGTTTTACTCACCTGGGGCTTTTACCAACCCCCTGCAGCAGTCCCGTGCCTTTGCCGTCACTCACAGGTCCTCCTGTCCCCTGCTGCCAGCTGGTTTTGTTTTTGGCCAACAGGCTCACTGCGCCTGCGCAGGCCAGGCCGTGCGTCTCCTTCTATGCGGTCCTGTCTGCAATACCGTCCTGTGCAGACGCAGGACACTATTGCGGATGGGAACTCGTAGAAGGAGACTCGTGGCCAGACCTGTCGGCGAAACGAAAGTAGCTGGCGGCGGGGGACAGGAAGATGCGTGAGTTACTGCGAGGGCATGGGGTGGCTGCAGGGGGCTGGTAGAAGCCCCAGGTGAGTAAAACAATTTTTTTCCCCTGGCTTAAGTGCCTCTTTAGGCCAAGTAAAAAAAAAAAAAAAAGATTTAAACTTACCAGGGACTTTTTCCAGCCCCCTGGACACGTACTGTGCCCACGACATCCTCCTGATCCCCTCCGGTTGGCGACTACTGCACATGCATGGCCCCGAGCAGCCTGATCACACTCCTGTGGCCGGCAACGTGACCAGGATGCGCGCGGCTCTAGGCCGTGCATGTACAGTAGCGGTGACCAGCCAGCTTTGCGGGGGGTTGCCACTGTTGGCCGGAGGGGATCAGGAGGACGTCGTGGGCACATCACCAATCCAGGGGGCTGGAAGATGCCTCAGGTAAGTTAAAATCTTTTTTTTTTTTATTTGACTTAAAGAGACTCCGTAACAAAAATTGCATCCTGTTTTTTATCATCCTACAAGTTCCAAAAGCTATTCTAATGTGTTCTGGCTTACTGCAGCACTTTCTGCTATCACCATCTCTGTAATAAATCAACTTATCTCTCTCTTGTCAGACTTGTCAGCCTGTGTCTGGAAGGCTGCCAAGTTCTTCAGTGTTGTGATTCTGCTATGAACTCCCACTTTCAGGCCCCTCTCTGCGCACTGCCTGTGTGATATTTAGATTAGTGCAGCTTCTCTCTGCTCTCTTATCTTTTACAAGCTGGATAAATCATCCTCTGAGCTGGCTGGGCTTTCACATACTGAGGAGTTAGACAAGGGCAAAGCTATTTGCAGGAAGAAAAGAGCAGCCTGAAACTTCAGTGCATGAGAGATGCAGGGGGAAAGAAACACACAAATGATCTCTTGAGATTCAAAAGGAAGGGTGTATACAGCCTGCTTGTGTATGGATGTATTTTCTATGTGTGGACATACTGTACATCAACCTACTTCCTGTTTTGGTGGCCATTTTGTTTGTTTATAAACAAACTTTTTAAAACTGTTTTTAACCACTTTTAATGCGGCGGGGAGCGGCGAAATTGTGACAGAGGGTAATAGGAGATGTCCCCTAACGCACCAGTATGTTTACTTTTGTGCGATTTTAACAATACAGATTCTCTTTAAGCTTCCCTTTAAATGTAAATTATCTATTTTAACACCTACTAACTGCAGTAGTTATGGAAACTGCTATTGGCATTGTTACTATAGCTAACATTACCCCATAGTATTTATACATAATTAATTCCATATACAGTACTGTATTACATTCACGCCCACTAGCAGTTAGTGGAGTTGCTCTATGTCCACTGCTTTCAGCATTATGTCACTCTAGATGATTCATGTTATCAGTCATCTGGAACATGGAATATTTTCACTTGACCTCACTTGATTTAAATAGCTTCAGTTTTGATTTCACAGTGAAGACAATATCATTTTGAAGCTCTTACCTCATTGAATCGTGTTATCATTTTCCCTTTTTTAACATCCCAGATAAAGCCCCCATTTCGGGATGTTGCACCAGCTATGCAGTTTAGGTCTCCTATAGGACAAGACAATAATGGCAGTTATGGAATTGCGGATCAATAGAATGAGCATATTAGAGTAGGAAAGAGGTCAGGGAACTAACCTGGTGCCCAGGACAGGGAGTAGATAACACCTTCATTTCCTGGGGAAGTGTAGACGGCTGTCAATGTGTTGATGTCCCAGACTTTTATTGTTCCATCAAAGGACGCTGTAGCTAGTAGATTTGGATCATCAGGTTTGAATTTACAGTCAAAGATGGTTTCAATGTGACCCTACGCAATAAAAAAAAAATCAAAACAACCAAAGGCTCTGTTTACTCTGCACATAGCTATGGAAAAGCACTGAGTGCCCCATATGGAGTGATGAAAAGAGCAGAGGCTTCCTAGTTTACATGTGTGATATAGGCACATCCTTTAGTGAATTGGCAACAGCTCCTTTAGATACCAAAGTTTTAGATTACCAAAATATCCCAATGAGTAGATCAGATTGGGTGGAAGTTGAGGGACCTGTGTCTCCTGCCTCCAAACACTCAGATCCATTGCAAATTTTGGTTTGGATGAGCTGTCCCAATTCACACTATTCATATCTCTATTACAGGATTTTTTTCACTGAACGTTGTACTTTACTTGAGAAACAGCGGCCAATGGATGATTTGGCCGCCACATAGGCGCTAATGCAAATATCGCCAATTAGGCGCCCAAAGCAGAAATTTAGGAGTACGATAATTATCATTATGAAAGTTAGTTTTTGACATTTTTAATAATTTAGAAAATTAGAACATTATAGTTTTTTGACATTTTTACAGTTTTCTATTTACAAATTATTCATTTTTCAAAGTATAATTTTGAAATGTATTGTTTTAAACATTATAAGGCTAGGAGGGGAAGTCTTAGGGTTAGGCGTTAAGAAGGGGGGTTTTAGGGAAAGGCACAAGAAGGGGGGTTTTAGGGTTAGGCATCAAGAAGGGCGGCTTTAGGGTTAAGGGTCAATAAAAGGGTAGTTTAAGGGTTAGGTGTCAAGTAGGGGGGGTTAGGCTTCAAGAAGGGGGGGTTATAGGGTTAGGCGTCAAGAAGGGTGGTTTTAGGGCTAGGAGTCAAGGAGAGGGATTTAGGGTTAGGCGTCAGGAAGGGGGATTTTAGGGTTAGGCGTCAGGAAGGGGGGTTAGGTGTGAAGTGTTGGGGGGTTAGGGTTAGGCATGAAGAATGTGTTTTTTGGGTTAGGCATTGCAAAGGGAGGTTTTTGGTTTAGGTGCCAGGAAGGGTGGTTTTAGGGTTGGGAGTCAGGGAGGGGGGTTTTAGGACTAGGCATCGAAGGGGGAGGGTTCTATGTGAGAGTAGGGTTAGGTTAAGTTGTAGTAAAATATCGTTAATATATACCAATATTTTATTACAATAATTTACACTTTAAAAGGAAAAAATATCGGTAGATATTGACAGTAATTTTATTAACGAAAAAGGCGCCCATCTTTCCTCACACCCCTATTTCATGCACGCCTTTTTTTATACAATTATTAAATGTAACAAAATATGCAGAGTCTATGCATGATATGAAAAAAATAAAAAATACATATAAACCAAATAGTACTGTGACAGCGATTGAAAGGTACATACCAAATCCCTTAGGAAATCCCACTTCTTGGCTCCCATGTCATACAGGCCGACTCCCCCATCCATGAAGCAACAGACGGCATGACCAGGAGGTAGCGAGAAGGCATGATTCTGTGTCAGGGTCGGAGGAGGGACAGCCTCACTCGTTGATGATGTGTGATGGTTCTTTGTAGGACTCTGTGCTAAAAATACTCATTAGAAGTAGAAAAGAAGCCAAATATAATACTGATTTATTATTCAAGAAATTATAAAGATGTAGCCTGTCGATAGTCTTGTGTACACATATTAAAGTACTGTATACTATATATTATGTAATTGAAAATGGATTTACATTAATAAAGGTTATAAAAGATAACATTATTTTTGTTGCATACCTCCCATCTTTTTGAGAAAAGAAAGAGGGACACCTTGACACAGTGGCGGACACAGCCAGCAGTGGGCCCCTGTGCAAAATTGTAATTGTGGGCCCCCTATGACCTGCGGCGCGCATAGCGCGCCGCGGCAAAATATGGGCGTGGCTACAACCTGCGGCGCGCGAAGCGCGCCGCGGCAAAAATTAGTGGACAGAACCTGCGGCGCGTAGCGCCGCGGCAAAAAAATGGGCGTGGCAATGACCGGATGAGGGCGGAGCTAACTGTAACTTAAAGCGAACCCGGGGTGAGGGTTTATTTCCTTTTAACCACCCTGGCGTTCTGATAAGATCGCCAGGGCAGCTGCATGAGGGTTTTTTTTAAATTAAAAAAAAACTATTTCATGCAGCCAACTGAAAGTTGGCTGCATGAAAGCCCACTAGAGGGCGCTCCGGAGGCGTTCTTCCGATCGCCTCCGGCGCCCAGAATAAACAAGGAAGGCCGCAATGAGCGGCCTTCCTTGTTTTGCTTACACCGTCGCCATAGCGACGAGCGGAGTGACGTCATGGACGTCAGCCGACGTCCTGACGTCAGCCGCCTCCGATCCAGCCCTTAGCGCTGGCCGGAACTTTTTGTTCCGGCTACGCTGGGCTCAGGCGGCTGGGGGGACCCTCTTTCGCCGCTGCTCGCGGCGGATCGCCGCAGAGCGGCGGCGATCGGGCAGCACACGCGGCTGGCAAAGTGCCGGCTGCGTGTGCTGCACTTTATTTGGTGCAAATCGGCCCAGCAGGGCCTGAGCGCCAGCCTCCGGCGGTGATGGACGAGCTGAGCTCGTCCATACCGCCAGGATGGTTAAACAATACTAGTTGCCTGGCGGCCCTGCTGATCTATTTGGCTGCAGTAATAAACTGAATTACACCAGCAACAAGCATGCAGCTAATCTTCTCAGTTCTGACAATATTGTCAGAAACCCCTGACCTGCTGCATGCTTGTTCAGGGTCTATGGTTGAAAGAATAAGAGGCAGAGGACCAGCACGGCAGCCAGGCAACTGGTATTGCTTAAAAGGAGAGAAATATGGCAGCCTCAATATTATTCTCACCTCAGGTTCCCTTGAAAAGTGCAACGCAAAGACAGTGGGCCCAAGTTTTGGTGACCCTTTCCCCAGAAAATTCACATAATTGTGCAGGTTTTCTCAAGAAAATACACATATATGCCCAGAAAATACGTGCAATCATGTCGGCAGATATGCCCAGAAAATACGTGCAATCATGTCGGCAGATATGCCCAGAAAATATGTGCAATCAAGTCGGCAGATATGCCCAGAAAATATGTGCAATCAAGTCGGCAGATATGCCCAGAAAATATGTGCAATCAAGTCGGCAGATATGCCCAGAAAATACGTGCAATCAAGTCGGCAGATATGCCCAGAAAATACGTGCAAACAAGTCGGCAGATATGCCCAGAAAATACGTGCAAACAAGTCGGCAGATATGCCCAGAAAATACATGCAATCAAGTCGGCAGATATGCCCAGAAAATACGTGCAAACAAGTCGGCAGATATGCCCAGAAAATACGTGCAATCATGTCGGCAGATATGCCCAGAAAATACATGCAATCATGTCGGCAGATTTGCGAAGAAAATACATGCAATCATGTGGCAGACCTGCCCAGAACATACACCTGCTAATATAAATAAAACAAAAACATTTACTCACCTGCAGCAGCAGACCTCCTGTCCCAGCCTCCATCCGGCGCGCAGCTCCCATGGGTGGTTGGGTGGATAGGTAGCCTAGTGGGTGGGTGAGTGGGTGGGTGGGTTGGTAGCCTGGTTGAGTGGGTGGGTTGGTAGCCTGGTGGGTGGGTGGGTAGGTAGCCTGGTGGGTGGGTGGGTAGGTAGCCTGGTGGGTAGGTAGCCTGGTGGGTGGGTGGGTAACTAGCCCGGTAGGTAGGTAGGTAGCCCGGTGGGTGGGTAGGTAGGTAGCCTGGTGGGTGCGTGGGTAGCCGGGTGGGTGGGTAGGTAGCCTGGTGGGTGGGCTGGTAACTAGCCCGGTAGGTAGCCGGGTGGGTGGTTAGGTAGGTAGCCGGGTGGGTGGTTAGGTAGGAAGCCTGGTGGGTGGGTAGCCGGGTGGGTGGGTAGGTAGGTAGCCGGGTGGGTGGTTAGGTAGGTAGCCGGGTGGGTAGGTAGGAAGCCTGGTGGGTGGGTAGGTAGCCGGGTGGGTAGGTAGGTAGCCGGGTGGGTAGGTAGGAAGCCTGGTGGGTGGGTAGGTAGCCTGGTGGGTGGGTAGGTAGGTAGCCTGGTGGGTGGGTAGGTAGCCTGGTGGGTAGGTAGGTAGCCGGGTGGGTAGGTAGGAAGCCTGGTGGGTGGGTAGGTAGCCTGGTGGGTGGGTAGGTAGGTAGCCTGGTGGGTGGGTAGGTAACCTGGTGGGTGGGTTGGTAACTAGCCCGGTAGGTAGCCGGGTGGGTGGTTAGGTAGGTAGCCAGGTGGGTGGTTAGGTAGGTAGCCAGGTGGGTGGTTAGGTAGGTAGCCGGGTAGCCGGGTGGGTGGGTAGGTAGCCTGGTGGGTGGGTTGGTAACTAGCCCGGTAGGTAGCCGGGTGGGTGGTTAGGTAGGTAGCCGGGTGGGTGGTTAGGTAGGTAGCCGGGTAGGTAGGTAGGTAGCCGGGTGGGTAGGTAGCCGGGTGGGTAGGTAGCCGGGTGGGTGGTTAGGTAGTTGAGTGGGTGGTTAGGTAGGAAGCCTGGTGGGTGGGTAGGTAGCCGGGTGGGTAGGTAGCCGGGTGGGTGGTTAGGTAGTTGGGTGGGTGGTTAGGTAGGAAGCCTGGTGGGTGGGTAGGTAGCCGGGTGGGTAGGTAGGTAGGAAGCCTGGTGGGTGGTTAGGTAGTCGGGTGGGTAGGTAGGTAGCCGGGTGGGTAGGTAGCCGGGTGGGTAGCTATCCGGGTGGGGGGCCCGACTCCTATCCTCCCTCCCTCCCTTCCTTCCTCACCTCGGGGGGCCCCCTCCCGATATGCGCGGCGGGAGAGTGAGCGGCAAATGCAGGAAGTCTTCAGGGCTCTCCAGGCATCCGCTAGAGGCCCAGCCGCTGAGTCTCCAATATGTCTCCAACTGGAGACATATTGGAGACCAAGCGGCTGGGCCTCTAGCGGATGCCTGGAGAGCCCTTCCTGCATTTGCCGCTCGCTCGCTCTCCCGCCGCGCATATCGGGAGGGGGCCCCCGAGGTGAGGGAGGGAGGGAGGATAGGAGTCGGGGGGCCCCCGGGAATAAAATAATAAAAAAAAAAAAAAATATTAAAAAAAAAAAAAAAAAGTACTTAATGCCATGGGCCCCTGAAGAAAACGGAACTTCAGGGGCCCTCGTGCGGCGGCACGGCCTGCACGGCCGTATGTCCGCCCCTGCCTTGACACACCTCTACTCACACCTCTACTCACACCTCTAGTCACACCTCTAGTCACACCTCTAGTCACACCTCTAGTCACACCTAGTCACACCGAATTTGTTTGCAAATAACATTGTTTTATCATTCAAACCACTTTGGTCCATTCTCTCATCATTAGTTTTTCTTCATACTAGCATTTAAAAATAAGAGATGTACCAGTTTTAAGGATGTGAATAAAGAGCATTTTTTTCAGTACAAAAAATACATATATTTATTACATACATAAAAAAATACATATATTTACATAGATCTGTACATCAGTCCCGAATGAGGAACAAATGAGGAGTAGAGAGGGACAGAGGGATTTAGTTCCAAGGAGAAACTGTCCTTCTGAAAAAGGACAGTTGGGAGATAAATCATTGAGCTGTAGTAATAATTACCCTATCAAAACATGCAAATTTGAGTAAAACTAGATCATTTGTAAGCTACAGTTTACACTGGATTAATGTATTATCACATCATCAGTTGATATTGTCCCTTCTTAATGCAGGGACATTTTAAGGTACTGCAACCTGGTTGGTTAACCCTTGTCAATTAATTGGCAAAGATCCCCAAATTTTGGCCCTTATTCAGATCACTTTTTCTCCTTTGTTTTCTCCCAGGAGACACTTTTTAATCTTCCATTTAAAATAACTTTTCAGCACTCTGCATTTATTTTCTTGCTTGCTGGAGGCTCAAACGGCATTTTATTGATACGATGTGAAAGTATAGCCTAGGAGAACATGCAGGAGAAAAAGGTAATTGCATATGGGCCATTGTGTGCAACCAGACCCATCAGAAAGACTTGTGTATTCCCGGAGTTTTGTGCTGAGAAGAAAGTGCAACAATGGACCAAATTCTAAACATCATTTTCAATACCACTTTCATTAAGTGTTCCCTCATTCTTACTTTGTGAGACACTCACTTTTTTTCTTGGGAGGAGAATTGAGGACATGTAGCGCATGGAAGCCAGTCTTCTTCAGTTTAAAATTATCTATAGGCGTTGTCTTGGAAACATTCCATACCCGTAATACACCAACCTGAGAATCTGTGCAGAACAGAAAGCTGTGATACCTCTTTCCCATGGCACTTGGCACATTTTGATGAAACACTAATGTCATGTATCCATATAAATCCCATTTTAAATAACATGCTAGTTCACATTTACATAGCTTGATATATTTTTTTTGTGATCAAACTATTCCATTTGAGGGCCCTTTTACACTTAATGCACTGCATTGAGTTGCGTCCCCCTTTTGGCAAATGGGGCGCAACGCATCTCAACACAGCACATTAAGTGTAAAAGGCCTTTCAAACTTTTTCAAAAATGTTGGCATGCTCTATTTCTGCAACATACATGTACATTAGATGTGCTACAAAGAGTTACCAACAGCAAAGGGCTGAATTTAAGAAAAGGGGATTATGTTATGCTAGTTCAGTCACCTTGTATTTCATATAAAAAAAAATCATATAAAAGAAAATCATGGTAGCAGGAAAAAAAGGGCGCCGGCTGAGGGCGGACGAAAAGGATGTCGCCATAGACTCTAATGCAATTATCGTTAATACGGCAAAAAAAAGCAGAAAGGAGGGTGCCCAATAAATATTGTTAACAACAAAAGAACATTACAGTTCTTGAAATATGTTATTGCTTTAGAAACTTGAAACGCTATCGTTTTTGTCATATTATTTTGTTTGTATGTACAGATTTTACGTTATCAAAGATATTATCGTTTCTATGTGTAAAAGGGTGTTTCTGCAGAGGGAGTGATTAGAGTTAGGCAACACCAGGGGGAGTAGGTAGGGTTAGGCACCACACAGGCGGCGGTTATCAGGCAACACCGGGGGGGGGGACCCTTTTATAGCTGAGATTTTTGATTTGGGGGTACAGGGGGGGGAGGGGGGTTAGGATTAGGCATCACAAGCAGGGGGGTGTCTTAGGGTTAGACACCTGGGGGGTCTTAAGGTTAGATGCCACCAGGGGAGTGATTAGTTTTAGGCACCACCAGGGGAGGGTTCTGTGTGAGAGTAGGGTTGGGTTAAGCTGTATTGTTGAATTACGTAACGATTTTTAATGTTGATATATTTTCGTTATCTCAAGTCTGTTTTTGAAACAGTATTTATCGTTAACTAAGTTTAACAAGGATGTTTATTGGTATTAAGATTTTGTTATACACCGGCACCATTTTGTTAGATGGTTTCATATGAAAGGTGCAAGTAAAATTTGAGTAAAAAAATGGAGATTAAGTGCTCATTACAGCACAATGGTGAGGTGATAAGCGCTCCTGCCTTGTCCTGCTGGAGGCTCAGGATCAGGATTGTGTATTAGAAAACTGTTACACTATATTAGGCTAAACATGTTTGATTCAGTGTCGTCCTGCCCAATCGCAGGGGTCCCAATCCCTCATTTTGCTTTTTGAGCAGGTCCATGGGACTGGCCACTCACTCTACTGTTATTCATGCAGACACGCATCAGGAGCCGTACAAAGTGGGCTGCAGCACAGCTGATGGCTTTAAGGAGAAGACAGCACCACCTAGTGATTCTCTGCTGCGCAATGCTCTGCATGAATTCATTTGGAGAGAGAGGCCGTGCACGTGGATCACTGATACTGGTGGTATGGCTGCTCTGCTGTACGCTGGAGGTCACTTCACAAAAATGTAAAAATATAACAGCACCACATGTAAACAGAAACTGCAGCTAATGCAGTGCAGATCGTTTAAGGCTCATGTAAGTAACCTGAAAGCATAAGTTACCTCCAGTAAGGTACACACCCCTTCCCTCCTCCTTCCTAGTGAGCTACCTACTGCCATTGCTAATGAACCTTTCCTATATCACCATGCTGTGCTGCCATTCCCCCTCCTGCACCTATTAGTCTCCTGTGCTGCCATGCCTCCTCCCTCTGATGCACCACCATACCCCTACCCTGAAAAACCACATTGAGACAAACAGCCTCCTCCCTTTCCCAAGACAAGAACACACTGGAAAGAGGTCATCAGCTGACAGTTCTCTATATGGGAAACAGAAACAGACAGGTGGAGTTGTGAGTTACACAACTTGTTCAGTGTGTACAAGAGATTGCCAGGTCCCCAAGTGAACAGGAAATAATATAGACTTCATATATGGTACCTGCAATTAAGCAGCCCCGTCTACTTACAAAAACTGCAGTTCCTGACTGTTTCCCTTTGAAAAAAAACGTTTTATCTAAATCATTAAAAATAAATCACAAAGAATTTAGTAACAAGTCTTGTATTGCAATCCAGTGGAATAGAGTAAAGAATGTCAGCCTTACCTCCTGTTATAAACATGCCAGGAGCTGTGGGGACCCAGGCCAAGCACTGAACAGATGCTGCTGCACTTGGGAAACTGAATGTCGTGATGCAGGATAAGGATTCTGAGTCTACTAGCCGAATCCCATTATGGAGGTTAGCGACTAGAAGATAATCAGTAGACAATGGATCCCATTCTAATGCTGTCACCGGATCCTCCTCGTCGGTTCCCTCCAGTGATTCCGGCCTCAGGACGTGCTTCTGACTCTTACAACCTTAATAAAGTATTATAACATGTTAGCCATCAGCAAAAGCAAGACCTTGTGAATCAGGATGATACCATTTAGTGGTTTAACTTAAAAGAAAACGAGTAAGCCGTAGGCAAATAAGCCTTCTTCAGACTCTTGCATATTAGCTGAAAGCTTACTCTTGTTCATTTAAAGGAACCGGAGACCTAAAGAATTATAGAATCTATATTTACCTGGGGCTTCCTCCAGCTCCTTTTAGATTGTGGGCTCCCTAATAAATAGTATCATTCTGATTCAAAACTTCCAACCTTAAAGAGAAACTGTGACCAAGAATTGAACTTCATCCCAATCAGTAGCTGATACCCCCTTTTGCATGAGAAATCTATTCCTTTTCACAAATGGATCATCAGGGGGCTCTGTATGGCTGATATTGTGGTGAAACCCCTCCCACAGGAAACTCTGAGGACCATGGTACTCCTGGCAGTTTCCTGTCTGTGAACCTCATTGCATTGTGGGAAATAGCTGTTTACTGCTGTTTCCAACTGCCAAAAATGCATGCAGCAGCTACATCACCTGCCAACAGTAAAAATGTCACCATGTGATAAATGTCAGAATATAAATCAGGGAGAGGAAAGATTTTACAATGGCTAAATCATTTATACATAATTATTATAAAAATGAAGCACTTTTTTATTACATTATTTTCACTGGAGTTCCTCTTTAAAGTGTACCCAAGCCGAAGCTCGGGGTACAAAATTATATACTTACCTAACAAAATTATATACTTACCTAAAGAGAGGGAGGCCTCAGGATCCTATTGAGGCTTCCCTCCCTGCTCTGATGTTTCCCGTCGCTGAGCACGGTAGCTGATTGAGTCCGCCCGTGCATGAGCAGTAAACTGAAGCTGCGGGCTCCGTGCTAATGCGCATGCGCAGGCAGGCTCACGTGGCTAATGAGCGGCCACACTTCAGAAAGAGGAGCTGCACGGCCCCGATGTGGAGGGTTTTCAGAGTGAAACGCCCTATTGCGTACCACTGCGAGCATAAAGCAGTGAATATATCCATACACACGTGACCTCTAGGACCTGACTACATTGCAATATTGGTACAATAACAATTTCATAAATTGCATCCATCAATTCCATCACCTCTCTTCTACCACCGGGTGGCGCTGTAATGTCTTATCGTGATTGTAAGAAGACTTGTCGGGATTACATTGCTGCTGCGGTGGAGGAAGAAGAAGCCAATCCAGCTGTCCGATAGGTATAGAAGCTCCCTGCCACCCACTCTGCATACCCTGCTGAACCTGCCAGGCTGGGGAAGGCAGCCAAATAAAGTTTTACTTTATATTGCTGCTCAAGGGTTAAAGGTCTGTTAGACAGAAAATGTGATTAGAATTCTGAATAAAGATTTCACATGTGCAGAGGAAGCTAGTGTTAGTGGTACTGCCAGGCTTTTCAAGTTGTACATTTCTGTTTACACTTAAAATCAATGATTTTTCATGCTTCACTCAGTTAATGTAAACAGCATAATTAGCAGTGTTGCACAAAACAATTAGCAGTGTTTCACAAAGAGCAGTTGCTAGGAAGCAGTGACGTTGCTCGGAAGTATTTTTTGATATCCTGTGTGTCATCATTGTGTATAAATAGCATTGTCCATGCATGTGGTATGGCGGGATAGGCTAAATAAAGTACAGTGTAGTATGTGTGCTCAGTATAAAATCAGAAATATACACCTCCTCATTCAGCAGAAATATGCCACACACCATTTCCTGCATCACATAATTAGGATGGCTGGTGATGGCTTCTGTCATTTGTCCTATATTGCATTGCACTGAATATGGGTGCACATAAAGTTCTGATCAACCTCATTATTGGCACAGTACAATCTGATTAATTTAACTCACACTAAAACCTATGGTGAAAATAAACGAATGAGATAAATAGTTGTATCTATCCTTAAGCCGCATCTACACGCGTAGATGCGGCCGCGATGCTCCTTATCAATCGAGCCGGCGGGGATGAGCGGGGAATCGAATGCGGCGCATGCGCGGCGAGCGGGGACGGGGCGGGTACGCGCGGGGACGCGGAAGAGGCGATCCGGCGGCTAATCGAGCCGCCGGATCGCCACAACATCTCCCCGTGTAGACGGGGCTTAACACCTAAGAATGACAATTTTTTTTTAGAATTCACAGTTTTATTTTCTTTTTAAAACCTTTAAAAATTATATTAAATGGGGCGTGGCTTGCTCATGCAGGAGTGAGGACGCGTCTCGTGTGAACTCCCGCTGAAAACCTTAAATTACAGCAACTTTCACAGTCCCAGACCTGATTTTTACTAAAATCTCCCATGGGAGGCAAAGGAGACAAGAAAAAGAAAAAAATCCAGCCTCTGCTGCTCAGATACAGCATTATCTCAAGCCGGCCAAGAAAACAACAGGCACACCCGGCCCTTCTAAGATGGCGCCCGGCCAGCAGGAGAGTACCGTAGAGAACTCTCCTTTGCAAGAAGACTCTCCTTCGAGGATTAACTACAGCGACAAAGGTCAGTCCTCACCCACACATTCTGACAGCACTGACTCGCACGTAGAGGTGGACCTCAATAACTATATTAGGTCCTTACCTACAAAAGACGATCTAGAGGCCTACATTAGCAGACTGGAGGCAACGAATAGAAAAGAGCTCTCAGATGTTAAACAAGAGATCCGTCAGATTGGGCACAGAGTAGAGGATTCCGAAAAGCAAACTAGAGAAGCTAGACCAGACCCAGGCGGCGCAACAGACCACGATTAAGAAACATACCCAACAAATAAGAGACCTCTATATGCGCCTGGATGATCAGGAAAATCACCACCGCAGAAACAATCTGAGGGTTAGAGGCTTGCCAGAGGCTACCAAAATGGCAGATCTTGTCCTTACCCTTATTGGGATATTCAACAAAATTCTGGGCAAAGAAACCGATGAACACATAAAATCGACTGGGCTCATCGCACTCTGGCGCCCATCAGCACTAACCCGGATAGACCCAGAGATGTAATCTGCCGCATACATTACTATAAAGTCAAGGAAGCTATAGTAATGGCGGTTAGAGACATAGAAGAAATTGAATTCGACGGGGCCAAAATAACAATCCTAGCTGATCTATCCAGAATTACTTTACAGATGCGCAGAGCGGTGCGTCCACTCCTGAAGGTTCTATGTGAGAAGCAGATTCTATACAGATGGGTATACCCGTTTCATCTGCAGGTCCATCACGAGGGGAAAACGGCTATACTGTATACTCCGGATGATTTGCCAAAATTCCGAGAAATCCTCGATCTGCCTCAGGTCCAGCTTGATGAATGGCCGCTAAGTTCCTCCGAACTGCCAAAAGGCTTGCCACAGAGATCAAGATGGTCAACCACAAACAAAATGGGTAATCTCTGAAGGTGGTATTTGACAACGTAACACATTTCCTCAATACTCTGCTTCCTAATAGCACCGGAGACCTCTCTTTCCTGCATAATCAGGTACTTTTTATTATACACCATATGCATTTAGCAGCTTATGATCCTGCTGCAGTTACTCGGTTAACTTCCCATCCAGGGCTAAACCCTTGTTATGTCTCTTACCCAGGCCTCACCCAGAGCTAATTCCAACTGCATTAACTAGCTGAGCTCTACGAGTAGTATTTGCTTCCGTGCACAGTTTAAGGGATATACTTTATTCTGTATAAACATGTTTCCCCCCTCTAATTTCCGTGATCCAAACCAACATCTCTGAGAAGGTTTCCACAGGCTCTAATGGTACGGACTTGGGAGCCGGGGTGTCTATGGTTTTCCCGCGCGGGCAACCGCCAATCTGCCACGTGGTCACAACGGCTCTAGCTCTAAGCAGCCACTCTTCTTATTCTACTGCCACCTCCCGCCCTGACTGCTTTGGATGATTACTAATAATATGCAGGCGCTCCTCTCCAACGCCTTCCCTGTACTCCAGGCGTTGAGGCTCTATGTTTCAACTCCCTCAGTACAGTATAAAACGATGCACGTAGGCTTTATACCGCTACCACACAGCTTACGGCTGCTAGTGCAAGAATAGTAGCCAGGCATGCACGAGAAGAGAAATGGGGTCGGGCTCCACAGCAACATACTGGCTCATTTTTATAGCCTCTGTTCTATTCCGAATGTGTTCTGTTTGTTCAAATATTATGTGATGGGTTTTTAGGCTTTTGACTATCGTATATGTTATTCTTCCTTGATTATGTTATATATAAGTTCGTTCGGATTTGGCTTAAATGTTTCAGCACAATAATATGTTGATATGCAATATAGTTTTATGTGTATTAGAGTAGGTCTCTGGTCTAATACTGAGGATGCACTTTTTAAACCACCTTCCTTAAACTCTATCCCTGATAAGACTACTAAGTTTGCTTGTCCCCCCTCCCACGGGTACTAATCCTATAGGTCCCCCGTACAGGTTATTACGGGACGTTTACGCAATTAGTTTTTGCAGGAGCCCGCATTATTAGGAGCTTTGCCCCTGCCGTGTTTGCGCTCTTGCTGGGCCTCCTCTCCCCGCCACATAGTGCTCTGGTTCCGACCGGGCTACTCTTAAATGTCACTCATGTACACAGGGCTTTTAACCCCAGTGCTCTTGTTTTTGGTTTTACATTTTGTTTTCCCTTTCTCATCCCTCCATATTCCACCTAATACCGTCACTATATCTACTGCATCCTTATCACTGGTTACTCGCATATCTAAGACCGCCCACCCATCAATATCGTTAGTGTCTCTTAATGCACTGCTCGCAGGTATGCTCTCATTGGACCCAACCCATCGAATAAATGGTTCCTATAGATAACGTGAACAGTGACTGCAGCTGTGTCTCTTATAATGTGAAATGATTCAATAACCCTGGGAAGAGATCTCAGATCCTCCACCACCTACATAAAAATAAAATAAAAATAGCCCTTTTACAAGAGATCCACTTCCGTAGTGATGCCACTCCTACCATCAAGCATAGATTCTATAATAGATGGTACCCCAGTACCTTTCATTCTTCTAAATCCAAAGGAGCATCCATTGGCCTTCATAAATCCTTCCCTATGACTGAAATAGTTTCGCTTTTAGACCCACAAGGTAGATTTGTTTTCATAAAGGGAAAGCTCGATGGGAAGCCACTCACAGGGGCTGACATCAACATGTGTCTAAATCCTAAGCTAGACTCATCTAGAGAGCAAGGCCATATCTCTCATAACATCAGGATACAAATCAGAGAGAAATTGGTTGCCAGGTGATTAGCAGACAGCTGGAGAGTTTTCCACCCCAAAACTAGGGATTATACATTCCACTCTGCCCCACACAACTCATTCAGTCGCATCGACTACATTTTAATCTCCCATAGTATTCTAGATAAAACTCTCCTCTGACATTGATCAAAAAATCTGGTCCGATCCTTCGCCTGTTTTGTGCTATATTAACCTGTCCCATGACCATCGTGGCGAATTCCAGTGGAAATTAAACAATAATCTCCTGAAAGATCCTACTTGTCTAGAAGATATCAAGAGGGCCATAGCAAACTTCCAGGTAGACCATGCGAGAGATGAATCGAAACCACCCATTAAATAGGAAGCACTAAAATGTGTGCTAAGAGGGATTTTCATCTCTCATGGGGCAAGACTTAAAAGAAAAAAGCTTTAAAATCTCCTCCCTCTTAACCCAGCTAACTGAGCTAGGAAACAAACAAAAATCTGGGCGAGATTCCTCTCCATCCCTAAAGCCTCATCTGCACGCGTAGATGAGGCGGCGATGTGGCTTATCAATCGAGCTGCTGATGCGGCTTGATTGATAAGATCCGACAGGACGGATCTCCCCACCACCGATTCCCTGATCGCTATCCGCGAGGGGACAATGGCAGGGAATCGAGAGGAAGCGGCGCCGGCGGGGACGAACGGGGAATCGAATCCAGCGCACGCGCGGCGAGCGGGGACGCGGCGGGCACGCACGGGGAACGCGGAAGAGGCGATCCGGCGGCTAATCAAGCCACCGTATCGGAGCCTCATCTATCCGTGTAGATGAGGCTTAACTCTCCAGCTGTCCAACAAGAGGCAACAACTATTATCTCTCCTAGATGAATATCTCTCCTAGATGAATAAGAGCCAGAGAAAAGTTTAAAGGTACACTGTAATGAATAGCGGAGATGCCGCCGCATGGGCAAGTGGCATGGCGGCTAGCTCTGCGTCCCAGCCGGCGGCTGCTGCCGCGCAGCAGCATGGTGCTACCCTGCCTGGTCCTTCTAGTGCACACAGATGGAGAACTACACGCGCGCGCGCGCCAGGCGACAGGATCTTTATGCTGCTAGAAGGGGAGTCAGCTGATAATGCCGATCAGCTGACTCCAGCTATGCTCCGGATTGGCTGAGTGACTGGGGCGGCGCTGTGGAGCGCTTTTAGTATATATAGGACTTGCTTGTCACTTGCAAGTTGTCTGCTGTTGCGAACAGTTACGTGTGAGTGCTCAGACCAGAGTCAGATCCCACAGTGTGTTAGAACCAGCCGGAGCTGGTGTCAGATTCCATTGATAGCTTTAAAGTACTATTGCTTGCTATTGTTTATGTGTTAGTCTAGTTCCCAGGTGTTGAGACCAAGGACCTCACACCTAAGACTAGGAGATTGTCATATTGTTACTATCATCTGTTAGTCTAGTTCCCAGGTGTTGAGACCAAGGACCTCACACCTAAGACTAGGAGATTTGTTATATTGTTACTATCATCTGTTAGTCGAGTTCCCAGGTGTTGAGACCAAGGACCTCGCACCTGGGACTAGGAGATTGTTGTGTTGTTGCTACCATCTGTTGGTCTGGTTCCCAGGTGTTGAGACCGGGGACCTCGCACCTGAGACTGGGAGATTGTTATGTTGCTGCTATCATCTGTTGGTCTAGTTCCCAGGTGTTGAGACCAAGGACCTCACACCTAAGACTAGGGTTGAGAGACATTTCTGTTACCTGTTATGACTTTTGGCTTTCCTGACTACTCTCCTGTTCTCTGATTCGGTACTTCCGCCCATCTGATTATCTGTTGCCAACATTGCCTGTACCTGGATACTGAATCAGTCTTCCTCTTCTGTACTTTGTCTGTCCGTATGTTGCCGACCTGGCTTGTCTGACCTTTCTGGCTGTCACCTAGCTCCTGGGTGATCAGCCTTACTGTACACCGGTGACACCTGCTCTTCAGGTGGTTACTTGCTGCTATATCTAGCCTATGGTCCCCAGCTCCTCTGGAGACCATTGTGCAGTACAGTCAGTGGGTCTCTACATCTCTAAGGTCCACTGGCTGCAGTACAGTCTGGTTCCCTGCCTCTCAGGGAATCCTTGGCTGCAGTACAGTCTGATTCCCTGCTCCTCAGGGAATCCCTAGCTGCTGATCAATCCTCACCACTTTACTCAAGTCAGTGATCCCTGCTCCTCAGGTATCCACTGGCTGCAGTACAGCCTGATTCCCTGCCCCTCAGGGAATCCTTGGCTACAGTAGTGTCTGTATCTCCCGCTTCTCGGGAGATAATCTCTCCTATTACTGTTGCACAAAACACTATATCACATTGGGTGTCCTGTGTCTAGCTATACTAGTATTATTGGTGATTCTGCAGATAACCACATGATCAGGTATAGCATCTGTATTGTTGGTGATACTGCAGATCACCAATGATCAGAAAAATCTGTGTTGCTGACACATTCGTTACATACACTATATGAAAAAGCAGATAAATGTGGCATGCTTCTGGCTTCGCATCTACATCCCAGAAACTACTCATCTTTTATTCCTCACATAAAATCCCAAAACTCTGATTTACTACATTATAAATCTTCTGAAATTGTAAAGGCGTTCAGACAATATTTCTCAGACTTATACAATCTGAATGGTAAATTTCATGACTTAGACCCTGAAGCCCTTTCCACAAAAATGAAAGACTATATATCCCAAACCAAACTGAAACAATTAGACATAGAAATCGTAAAGGAGTTGGATAAGGAATTCTCAGAAGCTGAAATCACCTCCGCGATTCAAACCCTCAAAAATAATAAAAGCCCCAGCCCAGATGGCCTTTCTGGTGCTTTCTATAAGAAGTTTTCCTCTGAACTAACCCCAAATTTACACAAAGCCTTTAATTCTATAAGCGACAATACAGCCTTCCCCAAGCAAGCCCTACAAGCCCACATTGTGGTCATCCCGAAGCCAGGAAAGGACACCAATTATTGTAGTAACTTCTGCCCAATCTCCCTCATAAACTTAGATATTAAATTATATTCCAAAATAATTGCTGAAAGGCTTAAACAACTTCTACCCCCCATAATTAATAACAACCAAGCGGACTTCACCCAATTTAGGAAGGCTAGGGATAATACTCTTAAGAGGGATAATACACAAATGTGTCTACTGTCTGTGGATGCCGAGAAGGCGTTTGACAGGATCTATTGGGGTTTTCTGAGGGAAACTTTATCTCAAATTGGGCTGGGTAACAATTTACTACAAAAGATAATGGGGCTATATAATAATCCATCTGCAAGAGTTAGGGTTAGTGGGATCCTGTCAGACGCCTTCTCCATCAATAATGGAACGAGACAGGGTTACCCCCTGTCTCCAATATTATAGATCTTATGCATGGAGCACTTTGCTGAGGCGCTCAGAAACAACCCCAACATCAGAGGACTTGGTACTGGCAGTCAGCAATATAAACTGGCTCTGTATACAGATGACCTGCTGCTATTTATTACAGAGCCACATATCACGATCCCCAACTTCCTACGAGAGGCAGAAAACTTTGGAAAGCTAAGCAATTTCAAGATAAATCTATCCAAATCTGAAATTCTTAACATCTCCATTCCTCCACATCAAGCTGATCTCCTGAAGTCCTCTTTCGCCTTTAAATAGTCTCCCGAATCAAAAAAATACCTACATAGTAATATTCCATCAGATCTTTCCAGTTTGTACCGCCTAAATTACAACCCCCTCCTTGCCAACTTTGCCTCTGACTTGAACAACTCGAACAAGCTCAGAATCTCCTGGCTGGGAAAAGTCTTAAAAATGGACATTTTGCCCAGGCTCCTTTATGTGTTTCAGGCCATCCCAATTAATGTCCCTAAGGAATTTTTCCTAAAACTTAGGAAAATCACTACATCATTCTTATGGGGAGGTAAAAAACCCAGCACTAACTTCAACCTATTAATTAGACCAAAACCTGAAGGCGGCCTGGGAGTCCCTTGTTTCAAAAGATATCATGATGCTGCTCAACTTATCCTTATCTTAGACCTTTTTTATAGTAGACTTCAAAAACAATGGGTCTCAATACTATCTGCAGAATCTGATGTTGATCCTAGGGCTCTTCAGACCAAGCTGCTCCACCCTGCCATTTTGGGTTAAATAATTACTCCTGGGGTAGGACAAATCTAGAGCTCTATATAGTTTATCTAATCTACTATCTACTATCCCAAGCCCCCTAACAAATATACTAGACAATGCACAATTTAAGTTATTTATGCATGCACCTTCTTTTATGGGCAGAGATAGAGAAAGCTGGCCTAAAATTAGGCAATATATTGGCAATGGAATGTTATCCCCTCCCGAAACTTGGATTAAGGAAGGAGATACCCTTCCTCCTCCCAGATGGTTTGAAATACTACAATTTCAGGGGTTCTATAGGGACCTTGCAGGGTTGGGAAACATCCACAGAGGTCTCTTATTCTTTGAGAACATTTGCTCCCTTCAAAATAGGCCAGAACACATGATATCTCAGGTATACTCTGCTCTAATATGCTCAGCGGGTGAAAGCAACGTAGACAAAATTCAAAAACGTTGGCAAGAGGACTTGGGGAAAATTATTGACGAGGAGTATTGGGATAAATCTTTCATCTTATCGCACAAACTTCTCCATCTGTCCTAGCGCAGGAAATAAATTACAAGATCTTTTCAAGATGGTATAGAGACTCCATAACCATCCATAAGTATGACCCACAAACTCCAGATACTTGTTGGCACTGTGGTAACCAACCGGGATCATGTTTCCACATTTGGTGGTCCTATATTCAACCATTCTGGAATCAGGTCTTAAAATTACACTCCTTACTATGGCACCCACGCGGTGACACTAACGTCAATAGCACTTTATTTGACCTGATGAAGCAACCGTATGGTTGTGAAACGCGTTGTCCTGTGCAAATATTCAATAAACTGTAAGAAACTTTTTAACATCTTTCTACGAGTCTTCTTACCAGGTAAGAAATTGTTTTTCTTACCATATATTAGAAATTCATTCAGAAATACTTCACTTTGAAGGGCGCCTCCAATAGTGTCAATTATTACACTCCTTACTATACCTATCCTCCATGCCCATTACACCAGAAATAGCACTCTTATTTATATTACCTGGTTCACTCAAGAAGGCCAAAAGCTCGATTTTCAGAAACATATTAATTTGTGCCAGATTGCTGATTGCCAGGTACTGGAAATCTAATAGAATCCCTTCGGGGTCAGAACTCATGAAGGAAATAAACCACATTATGAGGATGGATGAGTTGATGTTGTCTGCTCAAACTAAACAGGATGTTTGGACTCAAAGATGGTCGATTTGGATAGAGTTTAGAGACTTAGATCAAGCCTCTGATTTCTGCAAGGATAATTAAGCATTACTGTCTTTATAGCAAATTGGGTATGCTTGTCTATTTTCACCAAGTTAATTGCCAGTGTGGGCGGTATCGAGAATAGGTATAGTTAAAGAGGAACTCCAGCCAAAACAAACATACTGTCATTAAGTTACATTAGTTATGTTAATTAAAATAGATAGGTAATATAATCTCTTACCCACACTGTTTTAAAAGAACAGGCAAATGTTTGATTTCATGATGGAAGCCATCTTTTTTTGTCCTGAGCACCTCTCCCAGTTGCTAGGCAACATGAATAACAACATAGGAAATCCCATCATGCTCTGCACAGCATCAGGGAAAAAAAGCCTGGGCTTTTTTTCTTTGATGGGTGGAGCTTAGGTAAAAAATGCAGCTAAAGAAGATGCTTTGGTAAGAAAAACAAAGTTCTGATGCTGTGAAACTGTTAAAGAAACACCAAGCCTTTTCAGTTCTGCTGAGTAGATTTTTAGTCCGGAGGTTCACTTTAACAAGGTGGATTCCACCCCCCACCTACCCATGCCCTCTTTTCCTTCCCTCCTCCCCCCCATACAATCCCCCCGCCCCATATACAGTACTTACATATTTTCCTTTCTCTTCCCTCCCCTCCCCCCCGCCCTCCTTTTCCTCTACCTGTTCTTTGATGAAACCCAGGTTTCATCAGGTTCATTCCTCTGTGTTCACTTTCTATGTTTATGGACTTTTTACTGTTATCTACCTATGCAAATTATACACTGTCACTTGCATTCTTGTATGTCGGTGTTAAACGATGAATGTTATAGATTGTATTGTCATGTTTGGACATGGTGTTTTCCTGAATAAAAACAGATAAAAAAAAAAAAGTATATTAAACGTTTTTGTTTCAGCCAAATGACAGTCTTTCACACCGTCTTTCAGTGTGTCAGAGCTGAAATATATGAACGCCCTTGACCCTTTTTTTATCTATCCCCTACACTTAGAAGCTGTTCTTTGCCAGGAAAGAGTTGCATGGCTGTAATTGATGCTCAGTGAGGGTTAGGCTATAGTCCAACCAGATCCCGACTAGAGAGAAACTATCACTTGCAGACCTGAATGGTTAATTATTTCTGGAAGAAAAAAAAAGGAGCACAGCCTAGTATTTTTTTTTTTATGTCTGGCACTGTACATGCACGTTTATTTCAAAATTTTCTCTTGATTCTTTCAGTCTTACATGTTTATCTCATCATGGGCCTGATGCATTAAAGTGAATCTGAAGCCTAAAAGAAAATAAAAAACAGATACTTACCAAAGGAGAGGGAAGGCTCTGGGTCCTAATGACCCTTCCCGGTCTCCTCCCGGTGCCCTCGGTCTCCAGCAGGCTCCTCCATTTGTACCTCCCACCGGGGGAGACTTCGGCGGCTCTGTACAGCGCAGGCACGAGAGAGGGCGCTCACACGTGTGCAGTGCGGAGAGAGGCCAGCTTCAGAAGCCTAAGTGCTTCCGAAGGTTGCCGAAGTCTCCCCAACGCAGAAGGGAGCATCCACGGCACTTTTGGTGTGGTCTGCTAATGGGGGAGCCTGCTGGAGACCGAGGACACGGGGAGGAGAACGGGAAAGCTCATTAAGACCCAAAGCCTTCACTCTCCTTAGGTAAGTATCTGTTTTTTATTTTCTTTTAGGCTTCAGACTCTCTTTAAAGTACAGTAAAGTTGCCTGCACCAGGAGCGCATTGCAATTTCACTGTTACAGTGCAGGGGGAGCACTAGCCATTAACCCATTAGCACGTTACTATAGCAATGCATGCATTAGCCTGGCAATGCCTGTGGCACAAATGGGGTAACAGCCGTGCTCTTCCTGCGCCAGTAACAGTAAAATTGCCATGCGCTCCTCCCTGCACATGGCAACTTTACCATGCATCAGGCCCCATGTCACACTTTAAAATTGATTATTTTTATTGTAGCGTGTTTAATTCAAGTTAGTCACCTATTGCTGTAACTCAGGTCTCACCACCACTTTTTCCCATACCTTTGCTTCTACCATGATTAGATACTAATTAGTTCTGGAATTCTGGATTATACCATAATATTTGAGTTCATTTATTTTTCACCTGGTTGAAAAATGGAGAGGCTGCCATCTGTGTGCCCAAATACAACTTTTCCTTTTTTCTGTGGATGCCATCGAAATAGACAAATGTCTGAAAGGAAGCTGTGAGCCTCCTTGTGGACAGCAACACCATTGTCTGGTCCTGAGATTGTCCAGATATAAAGGGGACCTCTGTGTGATACAAAGGCCACAGCATCCCCAGCATTCCAGCACCAACTCAAGGAGGCCGGCATTCCTAGACAAAGCAAAGAGAGAGAAAGGGAAAAAAAGTCAAAACATTTTCAGAAAACACATATAAGTCATAAGGGTAGAAAGATTAAGAAAGCAACTGCTCAGTCTGTTGTTTTAAGAAATAGCTACCATGTTATAGGAATAGTTGTTTTAAGGTGGCCACTAACGGTCCAATTTCTAGAGAAAATTCATTAATTAATTCATTAATTCTGTTCGGATTGGTTGTAAATTATCTCCGTTGATGGGCACAATCGATGACGAACGATTATAAAAATAGTTGTCCGATTGGATTTTCGTCAAACCAAAATTTGGATTTTCTTGTTGGTTGTGATAGATAGGAAGCAAAGATTGGTTCACTGATGGTGTTGTGAACGATTTTTCTTCCGATCAGAATTATCTGATCGCTCAAACGATTTTTCGCTAGAAACTGAATCGTTAGTGGCCACCTTTAGGCTCATCTGTGTTTTTATCTACTCTTTTGCTAAACGTTTTTTACAGCAAGAGAGTACATTTCTGGCTAAAAAGACAGTGAGGCATAACTGTTCTATCTAGCATAGCTTTAACCATTAGAGAAGTAAACAAGAATTTACCAGATTTGTTCTCCATAATTGTCCAATGAAATTCAGAGGGTTTGACAAAGAACTGCTTGGATTGATCTAAGGAGGCCGCAATGTAGCGATTATAAAAATTAGGTAAGCCCATTCCACCTTGAGATATTTTGTTTGTAACTATCTGTGAACTTAATCTGGGATGTTTATATGACTAAATGAATCTGTTAATAATTGACAGCAGTTTATTGAAAAATGACTTGTTAAAGAGACACTGAAGCGAAAAAAAAATATATGATATAATGAATTGGTTGTGTACTATGAATAATTACTAGAAGATTAGCAGCAAAGAAAATATTCTCATATTTTTATTTTCAGGTATATAGTGTGTTTTCTAACATTGCATCATTCTCTAATATGTGCAGATTACACAACACTCTGCATTCAAAATGATTCTTTCAGAGCAGTATGTGAACTAATGACCTCTCCTCTAGCAGATAAAAAGAAAACTATTCACTTACAGTTGAGATAATAAAAGTCAGAAGACAGCCCTCTCCAAGACTTTGAAAGTCGTAGAGATTAATGGCTTTTTTGCATAGAGATAATAACTGGAGTTTCTTAACTCTTCCTGTACTGGAAACAATTACACTGATGTATCTGATCTTAATGTTTTATTTCTTAGCTGTGCTACACATACAAATCATAATATCATATTTTTTTTTCGCTTCAGTGTCTCTTTAACTGGAATCATTGCTGTTGTGAAAATATACAGGATAACTTGAAGAACCATCATCTTTACTAGGGCTATTTTTCCAGACCATGAGATCATATACTGAGAGTAACCTTTACATAACATTTCAACCTGTTTTAGTAATGTTAAGTAATTCTCAGTGTATAATAAAGCACTAGGTGAGGTTAGATTGATGCCCAAATAGGTTACAGAATTCTGAGTCCATATATATGGGAAGTCCCTGCTGAGATCTGTTTTCAGTTGTGTATCAATATTATTACAGAGATTTTCGATTTGGAAAAATGAACCTTATAATATGAGATGTTTCCAAATTCTTTCAGGGTTTGATGGGTATATCTCAATGATTCCTTTATGTTAGTCATCATAATAATAACGTTGTCTGCATATAATGAAGTGACTTGGTGAATATCAGAACAGGGAATTCCTGTGATGGTTAAACTACATCAACCCTAATTTAAACGTACCTGGCTGATATAAGAAAGGCATTAAAAATATTCACCAACTTTTTAATTCAGACGGGATATTGCCCTTTGAGACTCTAAAAGACAGATATAAGCTACCAGACTCTGAGTATTCAAATTACTCCAGTATAGCTAATCTGGCTCTATCAAATCTTTTTCTAAGAGGTGAGGTTCATAAAGAAATTATCAATCTGTTTCTCATACAGTTTAAATCATTCAATGGAATGGCTTCAATATACCACTTCATCAGTAATGTTCCTATACATTCTAATTGGTTTATTAAATCTTGGGGAAAAGAATTATCAAGATCTTACTAAATTAATTAATGGTCGCAAGCTATCAGCAGGCCCGGCCCTAGACTTTTTGACGCCTGAGGCAAACTTTAAAGAAATAGTTCCCCCCCCCCCCCCCCCAAAGCCGTGGGTGAAAGGGGCCGCCGAGCTGGAGGGGATAGCGGGCAGGAAGGGGTATTGGGCCTTGCCTGGGTCCCCCGTCCTCCGCTCCCCTCCATCTTTAAAAAGTTAAGTTGCTGCAGCTATTGTAAGAGGCACGGGCAGGGATCACTCACCTTTTCCGCGTTCCAACGTGCGCTCCACTGACGTCACTTCCTGTAACGCCGTCCACTTACAATACAGTGGGCGGCGTAGCAGGAAGTGACGTCAGTGGAGCGCACGCTGGAACGCGGAAGAGGTGAGTGATCCCCGCCCGTGCCTCTTACAATAGCGGCGGCAACTTAACTTTTTAAAGCTAAAGGGGAGCGGAGGACGGGGGACCCAGGTGAGGGAGGGAGGGGTCCGACCCCCCTCCCCGCCGCTAGGCCCAATACCCCCTTCCTGCCCGCTATTCCCTCCAGTTCGGGCGGCCCCACACACCCATGGACGGGCGGGTGCCACCCCCCTAGAAGTGCCGCCTGAGGCAAAAGTTTCACCCCGCCTCATGGGCGGACCGGCCCTGGGCCTTTCAGTATATCGCTCAAGTTGTCACATTGTGTTAACCATGGAGAACTCTTTCAAAAGCTTTTGATGAAATTGTATCTCCCCCCAAGGAAACTCTCCCCAATATCTGCCTTTCATTCTGATAGATGCTGGAGGAATTGCTCCAAAGCAGGAACATTGTTACATGTGTGGTGGAGCTGTCCTTATATTAAAAGACTAGAAGACCCAAGCTCGTTTAAAAACGGGCTCTAGGTCTTTTTTTTTCTACCGCCGCCGCCACCAGTGCGCATGCGCGCACCCGCGGCACACGCACACAACCACCACACGCGCGCCCGTACCCGCCCATCTCACTCGTCCGCCCACCATGCTCACCCGCCTCGCTTCCTGGACGCAGTGACACAGGGAGTTTATTATAGAGGATTATAGGCACAATGTTTTCAGTTTATAAGAGGCTTACTGGGTATAAGAATTACTATGGACCCAGGCCTAGCTCTTTTGAATTTAGATCTGGACATTATACCTGCCCAATACAGATAACTGATTGCAAATATCTTACTGGCCACTAAGATTGCTATATCAAGGCATTGGAAATACCCAGTCTGCCCCACCTTACCTGAAATTATTCAAATAGTAAATGTGAACTTTAAGTATGAAATGATGTATGCTAACTCTACTGGCCAAACCGAAAACACTATAAAGAAATGGGGGGTTGGGAGTGTTGACACAAGAAATTATAAATGTACAGAGCACACTATTAACTTCTCTAAACAACAACCTGGAGGTCTGGGAAGAGTAGTGAAGGCAGTGGAGAGTGATACTGTACAATCACATATATATGACAAGTTGTTTGATTTTGGTTTGTTTTTGATACTATTCTACTTTTTTTTTCTTTATTCTTGTAGCACAGCAAGTGTCATGACCATGGTCATTGTTTCAAAGTTAGTATCAGCTATGCTCTGCTTTGTTGCCAAGGACTGATGTGTAGACTGATTGAGTGCTATGTTATTTTTATAAAAAGTGGCTATATTTGTAAAGATTTCGTCTTGTAACAGGCTGTCTTTCAATAAAAAGATTTAAAAACAATATAAGAAATAGCTACCCAGGCCTGAACACATTACAGTATAATCTCATTATAGTAAACTCAGAGGGACTGGGAAAAGTGTTTTACTATATCAGAAGTTTACTATATCAGATATTGTCCTAGAAATGGACCAGCATGCCCTGGTACATTGTCTGAAACAAAGGACCAACTCTGTCCTTCCATTGGAGGTACAGTACAAGCACTTGCACATTTGGTGTATTACAAGGTAAGGACACCTTAGAGCTGCAGAGCCAGGCTGGAGAAATCACTAGTACAGTATTCAGGGCTCCTTACAAATTGCAGTCGTCACTGAATAGAGGCAGCTACTCGCTTCCTGTGAGTGGCTCCGATACCTCAGTGGGCGGAACTTGCAGCATGTGTCCTGCAAAACGTTCTGCTTAAAATGCAGCCACTCATGATAAGTCACTCGCATCAGTAACGCTCCAATACCTCCACAGGCAGGACTTAGCATTCTTCTCTCTACTTTCATTAGTTTTGCAGCGAGTAAGCCTGCTCTGATCTGGACATGAGTTTCATATTAACATATAACACAAGCACTGCCCACCATTTACTATATCCAGAGGCAGTGTTACATAAAGGCCAAAAAACATGTTTACTATAACAGAGATTACTATACCAGGCATTGCTCCTATAGATTTATAATGGAGGTGTGCCAGGACCTGGAGAGGTAGTTTACTATACCTGAATGTTTACTATACCAGACTTCATTATAACAAGATTATACTGTATAGGATTTTTTACTGTATCTTCCTACTACAGAGTAAAATGATGCACATTAAACTTTTTGTCACATTTGAAATATAAGATATATAAGGCCCTTACACACTTCCCATGGTCGCACAAAAATGCCACATCCCGTCACAAAAATAAGAATAGTCCTGTGGAGCCATCACACTAAACATGGTGCTGTGTTGTGTCTGGTCCAATATAACAACGCACTAATAACTGTACATTGTACATGTTTCACCTGGAAGTGAGGCATACTTTCATCGGAAAGTATGCCTCACTGTATGATCACGCTACACCAATAATGTACAGAGTGACATTCTGTGACCAGTGGGGTTGAAAGTATTCCTCACTGTATTATCACACCATAGCGGTAACATGCAGTGCAACATTCTGTGACCCGTGCGGTTGAAAGTATTATTATTTATTATTTATGTATTGTATTTATAAAACGCCAACATATTACGCAGCGCCAGACATTAGCAGTAACATGCGGTGCGACATTCTGTGACCGATGCAGTTGAAAGTTTGCCTCACTGTATTATCACACCACAGCTGTAACGCGCAGTGAGACATTCTGTGACCGGTGCGGGTGAAAGTATGCCTCACTGTACTATCACACCACAGCGGTAATGTGCAGTGAGACATTCTGTGACCGGTGCAGTTGAAAGTATGCTTCACTGTATTATCACACCACAGCTGTAACGCGCAGTGCGACATTCTGTGACCGGTGCGGGTGAAAGTATGCCTCACTGTACTATCACACCACAGCGGTAATGTGCGGTGAGACATTCTGTGACCGGTACAGTTGAAAATATGCCTCATTGTATTATCACACTACAGCGGTAATGTGCAGTGAGACATTCTGTGACCAGTGCAGTTGAAAGTATGCCTCACTGTATGATCACGCCACAGCTGTAACGTGCAGTGCGACATTCTGTGACCGGAGCGGGTTAAAGTATGCCTCACTGTATTATCACACCACAGCGGTAATGTGCAGTGCAACATTCTGTGACCGGTGCGGGTGAAAGTATGCCTCACTGTATGATCACACTATAGAGATAACATGCGGTGCGACATTCTGTGACCGGTGCAATTGAAAGTATGCCTCACTGTATGATCACGCCACAGCAGTAACATGCAGTGCGACATTGTGACTGAGCAGTTGAAAGTATGCCTCACTGTATGATCACGCCACAGTAGTAACATGCAGTGCGACATTCTGTGACTGGGCAGTTGAAAGTATGCCTCACTGTATTATCACGCCACAGCGGTAACGTGCAGTGCGACATTCTGTGACCGGTGGAGTTGAAAGTGTGCCTCACTGTATGAGCACACCACAGCGATAATGTGCAGTGAGACATTCTGTGACTGCTGCAGTTGAACATATGCCTCCCTGTATGATCATGCCATAGCGGTAATGTGCAGTGAGACATTCTGTGACTGGTGGGGTTGAAAGTATGCCTCACTGTATGATCACACCACAGCGGTAGCGTGCGATGAGACATTCTGTGACCAGTGGAGTAGAAAATATGCCCCACTGTATGATCAAGCCACAGCTGTAACGTGCAGTGCGACATTCTGTGACCAGTGCGGGTGAAAGTATGCCTCACTGTATGATCACATTATAGAGATAACATGCGGTGCAACATTCTGTGACCGGTGCAGTTGAAAGTATGCCTCACTGTATGATCACACCACAGCGGTAACGTGCAGTGCAACATTCTGTGACCGATGCAGTTGAAAGTTTGCCTCACTGTATGATCACTCCACAGTGGTAACATGCAGTGTGACATTCTGTGACCGGTGTAGTTGAAAGTATGCCTCACCGTATGATCACTCCACAGCGGTAACATGCAGTGCAACATTCGGTGACCGGTACAGTTGAAAGTATGCCTAACTGTATGATCACACCACAGCGGTAACGTGTAGTGTGACATTCTGTGACCCGTGAAGTTGAAAGTATGCCTCACTGTATGATCACTCCACAGCGGTAACATGCAGTGCAACATTCTGTGACCGGTGCAGTTGAAAGTATGCCTCACTGTATGATCACACCACAGCGGTAGCGTGCAGTGTGACATTCTGTGACCCGTGAAGTTGAAAGTATGCCTTACTGTATGATCACGCCACAGTGGTAACATGGGGTGTGACATTCTCTAACCAGTGCGCAGTGTAGTTGCAGAAGGATCGCACCACATTGGACATTTGAAGTGTGGAATTGGCCTGACAGTTTTTGAGGCTTACTAGACTTTAAAACATTGCCTTTTTGTGTGTGTAGTGGACTTAAAGGAACCTATAAGCCAACATCTACAAACACTGCAGAAAACAGTCCTGCCTTTTAAAAACCAAAAGTTATTAAATGTGATCACTTCAACTGGTCTGGAAAACAGCACCCATAATTCATCACTCCAGGGCAATGAACATACCATTATTTTATGCCTATGTGAAGAAGGCATGGATATGAAACCAATTCTACATTTATTGATGAAAAAAGTAATGCCTTCACTTTGTATCTACATATTATAGAGATTGATGGCACATATTATTCCATACTGCCAACCTTGCATGAATGATTTAACGTGCTTAAATGTACCTGAAATGGGGACCCTTTAAAGGAATACTGTAGGGAAGGGAGGGGGGGGGGGTGTTGGGGGAAAATGAGTTGCACTTACCCGGGGCTTCTAATGGTCCCCCACAGACATCCTGTGCCCGTGCAGCCACTCTCCGATGCTCCGGCCCCGCCTCCGGTTCACTTCTGGAATTTCAGACTTTAAAGTCTGAAAACCACTGCGCCTGCGTTGCTGTCTGTAATTCCAGAAGTGAACCGGAGGCGGGGCCGGAGCATCGGTGAGTGGCTGCACGGGCACAGGATGTCTGCGGGGGACCATTAGAAGCCCCAGGTAAGTTCAACTCGTTTTTCCCCAACTCCCTTACAGTATTCCTTTAAAAATGTATACATACTTGGGGCTTCCTCCAGCCCCCTCCAGCCTGACCGCTCCCTTGTCTTCCTCAGTCACCTTCTCCTTCACCCAGTAACTGGTCCAGCAAAATCCTCCAGTCGCGGCCAGACGACGCATGCACAGTCCGACCTGTCTCGCGCTTGTCCCCAGGAGCATTCTGCGCAGTAGTACTGCGCAGGCTCAGTATGCTCCCGGCAAGGCGAACGCGTACTGGAGGACTTTCTGGGGCCAATAGCAATTGAACAGAGAGGCCGAAGAGGACGGCGTGGGAGCAATCAGGCTGTAGGGGGTTGGCAGAAGCCCCCAGGTATGTATACATTTTTACTAATTCCCCCATCTCAGGTTCCCTTTAGCTGCCCCACACAGACAGTAACACAGTCTGTCAAAACTGGGAGGTTCACAGCAGCTGCCAATCACTCTGCAGGAGTGGAAAATAAGCAACACATCCTGCTATATGTAAATGGTTAGTCATGCTGGAAGAGGAAAAACCTGGCCCATCTACACTAAAAAATAGCCAGCACAGACTAAGAACCAGAGACCATGTGCCACAGACCCAGAGCCAGCATGCAGACCATTTGCCACAGACCCAGAGCCAGCATGCAGATCATATGCCACAGACCCAGAGTCAGCATGCAGACCATGTGCCACAGACCCAAAGCCAGCATGCAGATCATGTGCCACAGACCCAGAGCCAGCATGCAAATCATGTGCCACAGACCCAGAGCCAGCATGCAGATCATGTGCCACAGACCCAGAGTGCAGACCGTTTGCTATAGACCCAGAGCCAGCATGCAGACCATGTGCCACAGACCCAGAGCCAGCATGCAGACCATGTGCCACAGACCCAGAGCCAGCATGCAGACCATGTGCCACAGACCCAGAGCCAGCATGCAGACCATGTGCCACAGACCCAGAGCCAGCATGCAAATCATGTGCCACAGACCCAGAGTGCAGACCGTTTGCTATAGACCCAGAGCCAGCATGCAGACCATGTGCCACAGACCCAGAGCCAGCATGCAGACCATGTGCCACAGACCCAGAGCCAGCATGCAGACCATGTGCCACAGACCCAGAGCCAGCATGCAGGTCATGTGCCACAGACCCAGAGCCAGCATGCAGGTCATGTGCCACAGACCCAGAGTGCAGACCATTTGCTATAGACCCAGAGCCAGCATGCAGACCATGTGCCACAGACCCAGAGCCAGCATGCAGACCATGTGCCACAGACCCAGAGCCAGCATGCAGATCATGTGCCACAGACCCAGAGCCAGCATGCAGATCATGTGCCACAGACCCAGAGCCAGCATGCAGGTCATGTGCCACAGACCCAGAGTGCAGACCATGTGCCACAGACCCAGAGCCAGGATGCAGATTATGTGCCACAGACCCAGAGGCAGCATGCAGATCATGAACTCTGACAAAAGTGAGACCAAATTAATCATATGGCTGTTTCAGATGTGAGATTCAGACACTATTGAAGCCAGAAAGATCAGTAGGATGGCCAGGAAAGTGGCATGGCTTAAAAGGAAGTGAATATGGTTGAATCCATATCCCGCTCACTGCAACAACACTTAAATTAGCCAGTGGCGTAGCAATAGAGGGTGCAGAGGTTGCGAATGCATCGGGGCCCTCACCTGCAGTATTAGCATTCTATTGGTACTCTGTCTGTAATTATTACTCCTATAGATGCTTTCAATAGTAGTAATCATTAACAAACTGCTCCCCATCCCCTTCTTGCAAGTCTGACACTGTGGTTGTCCTTGGCAGGTTTTGGTGCGCTGTATCAATTGTTATGTACAGAGTGCTTGGGTGGGAGGGGGGGCAATGTAAAACTTGCACCGGGGCCCATAGTTCCTTAGCTATGCCACTGGAATTAGCTATATGGCATGTGTTCCGCTTCTACTTTAATTATACAGCATGACAACTAAGTGTTATAAAGACTAAACAAACAGCTATGCAGTAAATTAATATTCTGTCAAGCGGCAACTGTGCATCTTCACCTTACCTTTTGTGCTGTCAAGTCTAGCGACCACTTTCTGTTCAGCTACATTCCAGATGATCACTAAGTTGTCTGCACTAGCGCTGGCAAACATATCAGCATTGTGAGGACACCAAGAAATGGCTGTGATTGTCTTTTTGTGCTCTGACATGATTGCACGCAGCTTAAATTCATTGTATCTGTGATCCAGCTGCAAGCAAATAAGAAAGGCTTCTTTAACTTGTTTTTTGTTCTATTTTTTAATCTGCCACAATATTAAACAGTATTGATATTTGTACAGAACATATGTTCAGAACCTATAAAATGGATAGGAACCTTTCACAGGTCTTACTACCAAGGGAAATCCATGCCTGAGATCCTTGCAGATCATTAGAGATCACGAGTAGTCGTACAAAACTGGCCTAGACTCAGTCTTCTCCCCAGAATTGTTTTCCAGCCGGGTGGCATGAAATAGTAGCTGGGTGAGGCAAGATGAGAGAATGCAGTGCCTGTGCTTCTGTGAGCAACTCTGCTTACAGCATAGGAGGAGGTGAGCCGATGGCAGCCGGGTGCTCACCAAAACTAGCCGGGTGGAGCACCTGGCAAAAAGAGCCTGGGGAGAACACTGTAGACTGATTGAAAAGTTTACATATGCAGGCCCGTTTCTGACCTATTTGGTGCAAATACACACACACACACACACACACACACACACACACACACACACACACACACACACACACACACACACACACACCACACACACACACACACATCACACACATCACACATACACACACACATCACACACACACATCACACAAACACACACAAACACATACACACACACACACACAAAGGCAGACATTGGGGACTGTAGGACAGAAAAAAAATATGGACAATGGTGGGACCTAAGAAATAAAGATCTGGAGCTGGGTAGGGGGTGAAGAACAGGTGAGTGGAGTGGAAATGAGCAAACTGGAGGTGTTAGGGTGCATACTCACATCAGACCATAGTCTTTGGAAAATGAAAGATCACAGACCAATTTTACCCCCTTCCATGTAGTATGAAAGCCATACCTACACAGTCATCTACACCTTCATCTGCAGATCAGATCCACCAGGATGGATCTTCAGATCTGCAGATGATTGTCTGTTAAACAAGGTGTGTATGAGGATCTGCAGATATCATAGACTATGAATGCATTTTGCAGAAACGGATCTTTTGCAGGAACAGATCTTTTGCAGATACTGATCTTTTGAGTGTGTACAGCATCTGTGTGTGCAGCATCTTGCAAAGATTTCTGTCTGATGGGGAGTTCAGCCCAATAGAAAAGACTGTGTAGGTGTGGCTCTCATACTACATGGAAGGGGGTAAAATTGGTCTGTGATCTTTCATTTTCCAAAGACTATAGTCTGATGTGTGTATGCACCTTTAGAGATAAAGGGGTAGAAGAGAATGGGGATGGTAAAAACAAGGGGAAAAGGAAGTAAGCACTGGTAAAACAGCACAGGAGATTTGGGCGCAGCCCCCGCCACCATAGGCCATAGGCTGGGGGGTGGATAGTATACTGGTTAAGGGTTCTGCCTCTGACACAGGAGACCAGGGTTTGAATCTCGGCTTTGCCTGTTCAGTAAGCCAGCACCTATTCAGTAGGAGACCTTAGGCAAGTCTCCCTAACACTGCTACTGCCTATAGAGCACGTCCTAGTGGCTGCAGCTCTGGCGCTTTGAGTTCGCCAGGAGAAAAGCGCAATATAAATGTTATTTGTCTTGTCGAATAGGAACTGGGGCTTTAGCAGAGCACAGTGAGTAACTTCGGCACTGTCAGAAGATGGAGCTTAACTTACTTTTAAAACACTGTAATTTGGCCACCAGCGATAGTGGGAAACTGAATCACATCATTCCCTACCATCCACCTGGACCTGGAGGGGGTATAGTAATTAACCCCGCTGGGACTTGTGCAGGAGCAGAGTAAGCCGTATACCGGCTGTATCCTGCATCCAAGTCTCCTGGTTGTTGATTCATAGGTACATAAAGGCAGCATGTTAGGGCAGACGAAGAGCTGACATATCTCGACAGGGAAAGACTTAAAAAGGGAGGTGGTAGGATAGTCACAAGGTGCATACCCTATAGTGGAGGTAAAAACAGTGTCCTAGGAGGAGTAGATGAGGTGGGATGGAGGGTGGAATGGTAGATGAGGATCAGGAAAGGTAATATGGGGTGGGAAGATCGATACGTGCTGAACAGGGGAGTAGTAGATAGCACTCCTAGGGATGATCGTAAAGTAAATTTTGCATTCGCGCAACACAAATGACAAATTCACAAAATATTGGGAACCGATGCAAAATGTTTTTCTGCTTGGTAGCTAAAGAGCCGACAGCAGGCGCCTGTCTAACCGGCCCTTAAAGAGTATCTGAAAAAACACTAAATATAAGGAATGGCCATACCGAGGGGTTCTTCTGTGTCTTCTCAGTTTAGCCAGCCTCTCCTCCATCTTTATGCCTTAGATGTTTGACTGAAGATTGGTTGGATTAGCCACATGCTTGTTTTAGGTGTGTGATTCAGACCCTACTGCAGTCAAAGAGATCAGCCGGACTGCCAGGTAACTCGTATTGTTTAAAAGGATATAAATATGGCAGCCACCACATCCCTCTCAGTTCATAATTCCCTTAAGTTTAACTGGATTTGCTGTATGCTTGTTTCAATTGTGTGATTTAGACACTACGGATGCGTCAAAGATCAGCAGGATAGCCAGGCAACTGGTATTGTATAAAAATAATACTGTTGTTTTTGGACTTTAATACTCCTTTTTCTCCCCCAAAAGTGTGGAAAAAGTCACTGCGTCTTATAGTCCAAATGCAGGGAGTTCCTGACTTGTGAACGCCTGCCAATACAAACCTCCAACCCACCGCAATGTCGGGGACTCCCTGTACTGTGTCCATGCAGAAGAGGACACAGGGGGACAAACGGAGGACACAGGGGTACACAAAGGGGCATTGAGGAGGATACAAAGGGGCATAAAGACGGACACATGGGGGACTCAGGAGGACACAAGGGAGGCAGAGGAGGACACAGAAAGACACAAGAGGTACAAGGGGGCATGAGGTAAAACGGGGGGGGGGGGGGGGGGTCATAATAAACAAAATGCCCCTTCACCATGGATGCACCAGGTTTAGTATAGATTTTTTCCCCACGGTTTTTGTCATCTAAACCTGGGGGGTGTTTTATAATCAGGAGCATCTTATAGTCTGAAAAATACGGTAAATATTGCAGCCTCCATATCCCTCTCACTTTAGTTGTCCTTTGTAACCGTGTGGAGGAAAGAATATGGAGGCCTGCCATATTTAGTTTCTTTTACACAATGCCTGCTGAATTTTCCACAGGTATTCATGCCTCCTTAGTGTCTAAATCACATACCTGAAATCATACTCAGAGCATATAATCTACAAACATATTCTGAGCCAGAGGCTAAAAGGGGATCAGTAGGACAGCCAAACAACTGTCATTGTTTAAAAATAATTAAAAATGGCACCCTCCATATCCCACTCACTACAGTCACTTCAACATGAGAGAAAGTACCGTTTTGTAACTTGTGGATGGCTGCGATGTCTGAAAATAACAGCTTTTAATAGAGACCCCTGAGTTATGTACCTTGCTGGTTAGAGATTCCCTTTTACACCAAGAAAAAAAGTCATTTAACAGAAAAAATGGTAAATTAAGGAATAAGCATCAATGCAGTTCCAGCAGCAACAGCTAGCGAAAATGTAAGTAATACAATTATTATTATAATTACTGTATTATAACCAGCTGCTGCCCTAAAAACATCACAACAGTAGCTGCTCCCACCTGCCTCCCTGCTTAACAATGGCACATGGCTCAGATGCTGTGGCTGGGAAAAGGTCTCCTGCTTAGCTTTTATATCAAGTAGTTGTCCATCAACTAAACCTGAAGGCTGCAGACGGATACTGCTCCAAAATCAACAGCTTGATCTCGGGGAGAGTGCTTTACTTGATGGCCATTCATGTGAGTGTGCATAATTTACAGTTATACATTAGTTATAAGACACTGAGGAATCCAAGTGACTAACCCAGAGTTTTTCTTTATTTGGCTAAGTCCTGCAGTTAAAGCTGTGCAGCATGATATAATCCCAGTACGTCTGCACTGTGCTCATGGCAAAGGAAGACGGAAACAGGAAATTTGGGCACCCGTCGAATTATGGGTAATGAAGGGAAATTTGGGCACACGCGACGCCCAACAAATATTAGGCGAAAACATGGCGACAAATAGTTGGCGCTTGTATTTTTTGCTTTTTTTCACATATTGGTGGCAGCAGGGGGGTGGGCAGTTAAGGTTAGGCATGGGGGGGTGGTGATTAAGGTTAGCCGTGAAGGTGGAGTTAAGGTCAGCCGTGAGACGGTGGTTAAGATCAGCCGTGGGGGCGGGTGATTAAAGTTAGCCGTGGGGTGGGTTAAGGTTAGTAGTGGGGGGTGGTTGAGGTTAAGCATCGGTAGTGGGTAGGGATGATTACAGATATGCAAATTGTTCCGAGTTGATGCAAATTTATGCAACTTTTTATGCAAATGCATGCAGTTTGAAAATGGACCAATCAATTTAAACCCAGGTTTAAATTGATTGGTCAATTTTCAAGTCGCATCTATTTGCATAAAAATGTGCATAATTTTAGAACAATTTGCATCTCACTGATCATCCCTAGTAGTGGGAGGGTTCAGTGAGAGAATAGGGTTATGATTAGGCATAGTAAAATATCTGCCCTTTTTTATGTATGCAAGGTTAGAGCTAATTACATTTGGACTGACCAAATCATATGTCATATATCTATCAGTTGTTGCAGAGATGCATTGGGATGGTGGAAGGGGGCTTGACCAAGTCTTGGTCCTAGCACAAATGCACTTTCACACGTGCTTCTGAACCAAACGGTGTGTGCTTGTTCAAGATAAAAAACGCATATGTCTGTGGCTGCTAAACGATACTTTTCTACAAAAAATGTGGACCTTTCTATAAAAAAAAGCTGTTTTTCCCCCCCTCACGATTAGAAAATTCAATTAGGGGGGGCACTTAAAGCCGCACTTGTGATTGCACTATTGTGCATACATTTCCGATTCATACAATGGCCTCCATTCTTTAAGCAGTTTAGACTAGTCTACAGATGGTTTTTAGTCTACTGATGGTTTGGTCAGTTGCATCAAAGGGGAATTCACTATTACCAAATGTTTTAGACCTGTTTTTAGACCTGGTCTAAACCATTCGGTAATTAGGTTGGTAAAGCAGGGGAAATGATCAAAAGATGCAATTCACAAACTAGTAGCTATGACTGACATCCTTCTCCTCTGATGAGCTCTCCTCTGCATACAATTAAACTCCTGCATAATTCATTCAAAAGGTTCCATTCTCACGTCTAAAATACCTCACAGAATTAATTTACCTACAGAAATCAGCTGGTCTAATCTCTGCCAGAAAAAGTGGGCGTGGTTACTCCTTGTTTGCCTTTGTGAATTGTGTAATTACTGAATGTTAGACATGGTCTAAAACCTTACACCAAACCATGAGTAGACTAAAAAACATCTGTCGACTAGTCTAAACTGCTTAGTGTGAATTGAGGCCAATGTGTAGTTATTTGTAACAAAAAAAAAGTGCTGCTAAACAATACTTTTTCTATACAAAATGTAAACTTACGTGCAGTGAAAAGCAGACGGCTTCTTTTCTACGAACAGAAAATAGGCTGTCAGTTCTAATCTGCTTTCCCATTGTGAAAAAAAGATCCACGAAAAGGGCAAGTGTGAACCCTAACCAACAGCTGGGGTATTTTTTACCTCTCTGTTTAAGGCTGGGAGGACACTTGTTTGAATCGTGTGCATTTTCCCGCATGGCGCAAAACAAGCATGAATTTGCATATAATAAAATTCTATGGGCCACAATCGTAGCTCTTTGCGATTTGCAATGTAGAATTTTAAAATCGAACAAAGGGTAGCTTCTTTACGCATGCTGTATGCGAATCAGATGCAATTCACATACAATGCTTTCCTGTGTGGGAAAAAAACGCATGCATTTTTTACAAAAATAAATAATAATAATAATTATACTCAAGTCAGATTATGTAAAAAAACACAAAATGCAAACGTATGGAAAACGCATGCAAAACACGCATAAAAACACAAAGGCATATGGCAGAAAACTCATGGTTTTCCTCACAGACAAGTGTGCTCCCAGCCTAATTAATACTTATGCAATAAAAATATTTTAATTGAAATCTGCTATCCAATTAAAGCCCAGTTTGTCCTGAAAATTATATATCATTTGGTGAGAGAGGCTACCATGTTATTTAGTGGGAGATTGATGACTCTTCAAAATGAAAATATCCTTTTGCTCACGCATGGTTACAAAGCATCTGCTAATTAAGTAAGTGATGTCGATATTTCCAAACCAACTATGGCAATGCTAATAATAATACAGAAAACAATAAGATACAACATTGTTGAATGACAAAGTACATCACCTACAGTAACCAGTAATAAAGAGAGAGATAAAGAGCATACCTGGTAAACATAAATAGCTAAAGTGGCACAATAGGCAAATCTGTCTCCACTAGCAGCGCAGACGTCTTTGTTCCATGGTTGGCATCCAGCAGCTAAAAGACCTACTTGCTTTACTTGAGACATCTTGGCCTGCAATAACAAACATGCCATCATATTTCATCAAAGAGGAACTGTAGTGAAAATTACAAAATTAATAAAAGTGCATATTTTTTTTACAACATTCATTTAGGGCTGGTGCACACCGAGCGGCTTTTTCCGCGTTTTCAGATCCGCTTGCGGCTGCGGATCTGCTTGGTCAATGTATCTCAATGGGGTGGTGCACACCAGAGCGGCAGGCGTTTTGCAGAAACGAAAAATGCCTGGGTGAGGCATTTTTTGGATTTCGGATGCGTTTCTGCCCCAATGTTAAGTATAGGAAAAACGCAAACCGCTCTGAAAAACGCCTGTTCAGAGCGGTTTTGCAGGCATTTTTGTTACAGAAGCTGTTCAGTAACAGCTTTACTGTAACAATATATGAAATCTACTATACTGAAAACCGCAGCAGCAATCCGCAAAACGCTAGCAAAACGCCTCATAAAAATAAAAAAAAGCGTTTAAAAATCTGCTAGCATTTTGCGGATCTGCTAGCGGGTTTTGGTGTGCACCAGCCCTAATAGATTATTTAATCAGTGTTTGCCAATTGTAAAAACTTTCCTCTCCCTGATTTACATTCTGAAATGTATCACTGGTGGTGACATCCTTAGTCCTGCCAGGTGTTCTGTTCTATACAGAATGTTCGTAACTGAGAGTTCTGTGCACAGAGGGAGATATTGCTTGCTAGACAGTTGTAAAAAGCCATTATTTCCCACAATGCAACAAAGTTCACAGCCAGCATACTCTCAGGACCATGGTCGTGACATCACACTTGTAAGGAGTGTTTCAGCAGAATATCAGCCATACAGGACCCCCTCGATAAACATTTCTCGAGGAAAAGGAGATATTGGCTACTGACTGGAGTGAAGTTCAATCCTTGGTTGAAGTTCCTCTTTACATTAAAAATAGATGCAAAATTCAAAAATAATAATAAACTGAATATTAAGGGGTCAGTAAAAGTCCAGGAAAATAAAACGCTGTGCCCCACTGGGGAGACATTCTGTTTCTGACCTCTCTGTGACTTTAACCCCGAGACTGCCAGACTCCAAATGAGTCAGTAGGGATTGTCATAAAAGTGCAAATAAATTTGAGATGATTGAGATTATTATTACTCAGAGTTATGCTAATTATTATGCACATCTAAAATGTAAATGGATCAAATCTTACAGTGGAGACATTTGACTGGTCCATTTTTAAACTGCATAGATTTGCAGTAACATAATTCTGCACTTAAAATGATTTGCCTATCATAAGCTGAGAAGAAAGTTGGCACTGACCCAAAACTTTGAACTTAATGGGCCTGATTCACAAAGCGGTGCTAACAGTTAGCACGCTGGTGAAAAGCCCTTTATCATGCCTAAACTCAGTTTAGGCATGATAAGTTTAGGTGTGATAAGTTTAGGTGTGATAAGTTTAGGCATGAAAAGTTTAGGTGTGATAAGTTTAGGCGTGATAAGTTTAAGCGCCAACTGGGTTAGCACCGCAGTGCACAGCTGATCAAAAGTTTTGCGCTAGCAAAGTCTGGTGCACTTTGCATAAAGTATAATGGCGCTGCTTTGCGTGCGGGACTTTGCAAGCGATCTAAACTTATCTAAACTTATCATGCCTAAACTTATCACACCTATACTTATCATGCCTAAACTTATCACGCCTAAACTGGCTTTTCACCAGCGTGGTGCAATGGTTATCATGCCTAAAGTCTCTAACTGGGTTAGCACCGCTTTGTGAATCGAGCCCAATGGGCTTGATTCACAAAGCGGTGCTAACAGTTATCACACCTAAACTTATCACGCCTAAACTTATCACGCCTATAAAGGGCTTTTCACCAGCGTGCTAAGTTTAGATGTGATAAGTTTAGGCGTGAAAAGTTTAGGCGTGATAACTATAGCACCAACTGGGTTAGCACCGCAGTGCACAGCTGATCAAAAGTTTTGCACTAGCAAAGTCTGGTGCACTTCGCATAGAGTTTAATGGCGCAGCTTTGCGTGCAGGACTTTGTGCGCGATCTATCACGCCTAAACTTATCAAGCCTAAACTGGCTTTTCACCAGCGTGGTTCAATGGTTATCACGCCTAAAGTCTTTTAGGCGTGCTAACTGAGTTAGCACCACTCTGTGAATCGAGCCCAATGCCTTTAGACATCTGTGGCACAGGAACATGGGGAAACAAAAATGCCTGTAGATGTCCAGGGCAGACGGAAGCAGTTTTGTACAAAACTGTCTTTAGATGTCTTTGGCCTATGGATGTGAAAACACAGAAAAGCCGATAGACATCTTCAGAAGTCTAAGGGTTAATATGAACCCAGGTGGTCTAGGAACAGTAAATGAGGGATGGCAATAAATATTTGTTGTTGTCTCTGTTCTTGTGGGAAAAATGTATTACCTTTATGCTTGGACAAAATTTGAAAGAAATACCCAGATGGGAACACAAACAACAATATAAAATATCCTTTTAATCCCTTTCCAAACGATCAAAAACAATTACATTCTATGTGAAGTTGGCTTTTAAAGTAAAATTAACATAAAAACATATGTTTGAATCTGAATTGCAGAATTGTGGTGCCCTTTACCATTTTAGACACAAGCCTGCCAGCTCTCCGTGGGCTGCACCCCTCTCTGGTTTTGTGCTGACTGATCACTGTATAGTTCCCTGTGGAAGGAGTGTGCAGAACAGAGCAGGTTTAACCACAGTGATGATGGGCTATTGAAGCTTCTCTCTTTAACTTAGCCCTAAAGGTTCTGAAACTTCCGAGGAAATCACTAATGGAGTTAACTTTAAGGGAGAGTTAAAAATTGTATGATTTCGGCAAGATTTAGCTCTAACAAAGAATGGTGTAGTCTGACATTCTTTTTCCCATCAAGATAGGTTTTAACCTGTGCTGCTGAGATAGTGCTGATCACACTACCTACACTATGGTGGTCATTAGGCATGATGGAGGCATACTCACAGGAAACCATGGGGCCAGATTTATTAACCTCCCTGGCGGGGTAAGCCGTGCAGGAGGTTTTCTCAGGCCCTGCTGGGCCGATTTGCTTACTTTTTTTTTGCTGCACGCAGCTAGCACTTTGCTAGCTGCGTCAGCACACCGATCGCCGCCGCCCCGCGCTCGGTCGCCGCTATCCGTCGCACCGCGACGCCCCCCCCCCCAGACCCCGTGCGCTGCCTGGCCAATCAGTGGCAGGCAGCGCTGAGGGGTGGATTGGGACTCCCAATGACGTCACGACGTCGCTGACGTCATCCCGCCCCGTCGCCATAGCGACGGGGGAAGCCCTCCAGGAAATCCCGTTCTTTGAACGGGATTTCCTGATCGAAGCGAGCGGCTATCATGTAGCAAGCCCTGGGCTCGCTACATGATTTAAAAAAAACAAAAACAAAAAAAAAATTGCTGCGCTGCCTCCTGGCGGAATTTATTAGACCACCAGGAGTGTTAAAGCATTACTGACAGTTTGTTCTCCTTAAACAGTTCTAATCAGCAGGGGGAACAGTTCTGCATGATAATAAGAACATTCTTAATCTGATTTAATAGCGGCATTTAGGAGTGCATTTCTAGAACTACACACCAGTTAAGAAAAGAGCAAATCGATTCCTAAACTGTTGCAGATTAAGAAGTGCTTAATAGCACTTCTACAGATTGTGCAGTGCAGGCTAGATATGATTTGTGAAGTGCTCCTCCCCAGTGCTGAATCCTGGGAAGCTGTTCTGTGCTTAACCCTTTCAGTGCTGGGCATTGATGCAATACAGCAGGTGTATTGGTTACCTCAGCAGCAGCAGTCTGTGAAGTAATGACCTCTCCTCTAGCAGAGAAAAAGTAAACAGTTCACTTACAGTTGAGATAATAAAAGTCAGATAACAGCCCTCTCCATGACTAAGACTTAGTTGGAGAGTTAATGGCTTGTTTGCATAGAGATAACAACTGGAGTTTCTTAACTCTTCCTGTACTGGAAACAATTAGACTGATGTATCTGATCTTAATGTTTTATTTCTAAGCTGTACTACACATACAAATCATAATATCATAATTTTTTTTTTCGCTTCAGTGTCTCTTTAAAGGGGAACTGAAGAGAGAAGTATATGGAGGCTGTCATGTTTATTTCCTTTTAGACAATACCAGTTGCCTGGCAGCCCTGCTGATCCTCTGCCTCTAATACTATTAGCCATAGCCCCTGAACAAGCATGCAGCAGATCAGGTGTTTCAGTGGTTCAGACTTATAAGTCTGATCTGACAAGACTAGCTGCATGCTTGTTTCTGGTTTTAATCAGATACTATTGCAGAGAAATAGGCCAGCAGGGCTGCCAGGCAACTGGTATTGATGAAAAGGAAATAAACATGACAGCCTCCATATACCTCTCTCTTCAGTTCCCCTTTAATCTTTCATTTACAGCTGTTTACATGTATATATTTGGAGGTTCATTTGCACAGTTGTTTCTTTATTTTTTATCACCATTGTTGTTGGTATCTGGCTGGATAGTGTAATGGTTAAGGGCTCTGCCTCTGATGTAGGAGACCTGGGTTCAAATCCTGGCAGTTCCTATTCAGTAAGCCTGCACCTAATCAGTAAGGAGTTGTTTGGGCAAGGCTCCCTAACACTGCTACTGCCTCCTGAGTGCGCTCTAGTGGCAGGAGAAGAGCACTATACAAAAAAAGGAATTATTATCTTCTTGTGGAAATTGCACTGGCACTTTTTAAGTCCAAGTGCACATTTATTGCATAAGCACTTATTGATTGGTATCACAGGATTGTTTGTTTTCTGACATGTGTTATTCATTATTTATCATTGGAGTTTTACCACATGAATCCTGTGATTTCGGCGATCTTGGCTTGCAATTATACAACCTACTTGCACTTTCGTGACTGTGATGTGAGTGTTCAATTGAGTCTAGGTATCTCATTACTTATTGTACATATTTATTGGTTCAAGGCCTAGTTCTTACTACAAATCACAAGCGCTTTTGCGAGCGATTTTTTGTGTTTTTTGTGCGATTTGCATTTTTTTTGCAAGCAATTTTGTATGCGTTTTTGTGATTTGCAATTGCGATTTGAATTGCGATTTGCAATTTTCTGTGTGCAGACAAACAGGTATTGTACTCTTTGACCCATAACTTAATATCTTTTGAAGCAAATTTGCAAGTGCTGTCCAAAGTGATTTTAAAGCGATTTGCATTTTTCCTATACCTTGCATTGAAGCCCAATTGTTTTCCTTATTCACTAATTACATGGTCTTGCCTGGTGCTGTTTAGAGCTATCTCTTTTTGTTGGAATTTTTAAACAGACCAATTGTTCTAAGTCTTGGAGGCAGGTCAGGTGCAGGCCTCGAACTGTAATCAAAGTGCCTAAAAATAAAACGAGGTGTTGATTGCAACCAGTACGTTGCTTCCTAACCTGAGCTAGAAAAAATGACAAATGGAATCTAGCTAATGCCTGTGGGCGACAATGAGGTTTTCATGTCAGACACAGTCAACACATGGGCCCAGTCCTGTTCCTTAAAGAGAATCTGTATTGTTAAGATCGCACAAAAGTAAACATACCAGTGCGTTAGGGGACATCTCCTATTACCCTCTGTCACAATTTCGCCGCTCCATTAAAAGTGGTTAAAAACAGTTTTAAAAAGTTTGTTTATAAACAAACAAAATGGCCACCAAAACAGGAAGTAGGTTGATGTACAGTATGTCCACACATAGAAAATACATCCATACACAAGCAGGCTGTATACAGCATTCCTTTTGAATCTCAAGAGATCATTGTGTGTTTCTTTCCCCCTGCAGCTATCTTCCACTGAAGTGTCAGGCTGTTTCTTCCTGCAGAGTGCAGACAGCTCTGCCTGTATGTAATTCCTCAGTATGTGAAAGCCCAGCGAGCTCAGAGGACGATTTATCCAGCTTGTAAAAGATAAGAGAGAAGAGAGAAGCTGCTCTAATCCTAAATAACACACAGGCAGTGTGCATAGAGGGGCCTGGAGGGGGGGAGTTCATAGCAGAACCACAACACTGAAGAACTTGGCAGCCTTCCAGACACAGGCCGACAACTCTGACAGGGGAAAGATACATTGATTTATTACAGAGACTGTGATAGCAGAAAGTGCTGCAGTAAGCCAGAACACATTAGAATAGCTTTTGGAACTTGTAGGATGATAAAAAACAGGATGCAATTTTTGTTACGGAGCCTCTTTAAGGTATGTTTTAATGCATTTGTTCTTACAAAGAGATGTCTAGTCTCTTGTGCAGACTAAGATGCACTGGGGGGATATGGTTCTGCATGATACAGAGAAAAAGGCCTTTTTCAATTCAGTTTTCTCCTAGGTGATATTTTCACAACTTATCAATAAAATGCATTTTAAGCCACCAGCAATCAAGCAAATACTCATGATAGTTTAGACACTGCTTTTTCACACTACTTTTTTATACGTTGACATTTTTATTAGCATTTTCTGTTTTACAAGGCAATAATAAAACAGCAAGTTACATACTATATTATAAACAAAGGGCAAGAAACAAGTGGTCGCAGCACATTCGCACCAATAGTAGGTAGAGTGGAGCAAGGGAAATTATATAAATACAATCTGGTGTACTTATTAAGGCAGAAGAGGCGCCTGGTGCACCCCTGACCATTCACTGTTTTATACTCCTTTTTTATTGCATGAAGAAGCAGGATTATACCTGTGAAACGCATTGCAACTCTTTGTGGAGAATTCAATAAAGTTATGTCATTTTGAAATTGACAGTTTTTGTGTCTGCGTTTAGGAGGTAAGTCCACCGCTACCTTCCAAGCAATAATTAACAAGTTTAGTCTATTTTATTCTTTTGGCGCCTCTGTTTGCTACATAAAATACTTGTGTCCACCCCTGGTGGAGGGGTGATATACCCCCTTTTCTTTCCTATCTACAGAGAGTGACTTCTTAATCCTGAATGAACAGGTCTAATCTCCTCACCTGCATATACAGTGGTTGCCTATGAGGTAACCCTGGTTTGTGAGTATCCTCTTTCTTACTCTTTAAAATACATCAATTACCAGTACGTACTACACTATATTGGGTTCTCTGTGTCTCCATTTTTGTTATTAAGCAGAGTAACTTTGCAGACTATGGGCCCATTCACACTTGGGCGATTGGCGGGCGATTCTCGCTAATTGCTAAAGCGCTAGTGCTTTTTAAAGCGGCAGTGCTATTCTAACCTATGGTACTGTTCTCACTGCTGCGATTGGTGCTGATCGCAGGCGTTTTGCGATTAGTACCAATCGCAGATGCGTTATCTGCAACATTTTTGCTGCGATTCCGGAGTGATCACGGTACAGTGCTTAGTAAAGCGCTGATCGCGATTGCTCTGAATCACGGAAGTGTCCATTGATTTTTACCACGCTAATCGCAGTAAAATCACTCACGCAAAATGCTAGCACTAAGCGCTAGTGTTTTGCTATTTCAGATGTGAATGGGGCCTCAAAGACAACAGTTTAGAATCGCGATAGCTGACCTAAGGTGAATTTTTCACTACTTTTTGGCCTATTTTCAATTGAAGATGCTGAAAAGTTATTTTGAAAAATTAGCTCCTAGGAGAAAACTTAGGAGAAAAGGTGAATTTAATAAGGTCTGTAGTGGAACAACTTAATCGTAGGGTGATTGGCTTGTGCTTGCTTGACTGACCCACTTATAAGGTCTACAGATGTTTTAGGTTCAACACAGTTTCATATACCCCTGAAAAGAGTTATATAAATATTTGCTACCAGAAGCTGTGTACACAAGGCTTGATCCACATGGGCGTGACTGTGTGTCAGTCACATGCTTTTCTGCAAACGTGCAGAAAAGCATTTAATATCTTCCAGCGGCTTTTGATGGCTTCCGGCAGTTTTCACCCCCCAGGGGACACAGAGATTTGGCGGTAAGTGACTCTGGAAGCAGCATGTTGTTCTCAGGGTCTTCTGAAACAACGGGGAAAATCGTGATTGGAATGCAATGTTCATGCAAATGACAGTAAACTATGGCACAGGCGGCTTCCCGTGGCCGGCAGCAAATAACCCGCAATTGCCCGTGTGAACAGCGTATTCCGATTTTCCCCCTCTTTTCAGCCAACTCTGGGAGAAACACATCCCCTGCGGGGTATGGAAAACCTCCGGAAGTCGTCGAAAGTCCCTGGAGGATGTCAAATGCACACTTGCAGAAAAGCATTTGACTGGCACAGCGGCAGACACCCATGTGAACCAAACCTAAAGTAACTCCTTAGTTTATTTATCTGTCAAACTCATCTTGATAAGTGCAAGGGCATTCTATTCTGAACCAATAACCATTAAACTGCTTTGATTAGGCGTAGCACATAAAACAAACATATAAAAGCAATTGGTAAAAGCGGAATAAGGAATTATAAGGGCAAGGAGTGCGCTGGACATCTGTCTTAATTTCAACCCCCCCAAAATAAAATCACTCAACTAGAAACACAGAGCATCAGGCTGAAGGACCCATGAAGATGTGATCTCCAGCAGATCTGCAGCGGATGTATGTAAATTGCACACCAAACTGCCAGATGCTGCTACTTCTCCTGCCTCACTTATCAGCAGAACAGATTAAAAATAGCCTGCTGACTCCTGTCCGACATTCCATCTCTCAGCCAAACCTCAATGCACCTTGCAAGTTGCAGGAAACACCATTCATCACATCACTCTGGACAAAATGGCAGCAGAGGGCTGGACAAGTATGTTTAGCAATACATAAAAAAAAAAAGCACGAGCCCTTTCAGCAGCGTGATCCCGGCAGTCACCTTTCCCTTATCAGTCAATAGCCGCATCTTTTTTTAGATCGCCTCGACATACGTCCCAGGAATAACAAACAAGCCTGCTATAGGAGGGATGCGGGGCAAATGCTGAAATATTCGCAATGCAACAGCAGCCCATATCAAAGATTATTGCAGTTTCCACGGTGATGGAAGAAAGCAGAGCAACCATCATTGTAACCAGCGTCTTCAGCACTAAATTTTGCTCTCTCCCATCCCAATTCAAAGAAGTCGTGTTTTGTTTTTACACTGAAAGGCTGTCGTGAAAAACCAGCAGTGTGCTAGGAAAAAAAAAAGCCAAATCCTGCCATCCTTAAAATATGCCAAGGAAATACACGGAGCATCGCTAAACATCTGGAAGAAGTGTGCCTACCTTCACATATGTGTCATATTTTGTGAACCACTTAAGGATTTCCATGTCCATTCCAGATTTCAGCGGCTTCTAGGAGACTGCCGTATCCTGTCTTTTTTTTTTCTCTCCAGCTCACACACAAAAAAAGGAAAAATAAATACATAAAAAAAAAATAAAACGGTTCACTAGAAAGATGGAAGGAGCTTGCCTGCTCACAGGATAATGCAGCCTTCCTAAAGGATGCAAGAAAAGGCATGAGTATTGTGTCACACACCGCACTCGTACACAGGCACTGTCAGTAGCCTGGCAACTGCAGGCTTTAATAGAAGTCATTTTGTTTGCTTGTTTGTTTTCCTATCTCTCGCTCTTATTTTTGTTTTATTATCACAGGTAGATGCTTTTTAGATTTTTGCATATCATCTTTTTTATGTTTATTGCTATTGAAAAGCGTAAATTGCTGTGCCTGAGAAAGATGATTCCCGTTAACACTATGGATGCTGGACGTGGTCTACAGAGATTCTGGCTCACGACGTGTACAAAGAATATCTACCTTTACTTAAAAGTCATCTGTTAACAAATGAACAGCATTTCCATATTTAAACCATTTAAAAAAAAATGTTCTACAAGTTTATATCTATTTATTGATAAAAAATAGTAACAATACATTTGCACTGGGTGAGGACATTATGAATCTTTATGCACAGTGGTGCAGAAAGAGGAACTGTATTGAAAATAATTTAGCTTATTTTTTTGTACAATATTGATTTATAATAATTTATTATTTTACAATGTATACATTATTTACGGTAAACCATGTTTGCCCATTGCCAAATTGGTGAAGTCTTTAGTCCTGCCGGAATGTTTGTTTTTGTACATTCCAAAGTCAGTTAAATTAAATTAAGTTATGTTACTACAGTGCCTCTTGAAATGATAATCATAATGTAAAAACGGATTTCATGGCAGTATAATGTGATAATCATTGCCATTAAAATGGACCTGAACTCTTGCACATGACAGAAGGAAAACACAGAGAAATGCACCCTGTGTATATTTAGAGAGTTTAGCCTAATTCCTCCTCATCTGTGACTAATCACTAGTTGTAATTTGATCTCTCAGCTGTGTCAGCTCAGAGCAGCTGATTTGCAAACACAGGATTTTAACCCTATGTCTGCTTTCATGAAAGAAGTAGACACGCTGCAGATTTATAGCAGGATTTTTGTCAACTGTAACAACGAAATGTTCTTCTTCAAAGGTTATTATGCTATTGCTTATCTTTTAGAACAGAGAACAGGTTCGCTTTAAAGGGACCATGAGCAGAGGCTGTGGGTATGCATATAAGCATACCCACGTCTATTTGGTAAATGGGATACACTCACCGACCCCTTATGTAAGCTCTCCTCCTCCCGGCCTGGCTGCTATAAATTACATTCATTGGTGACTCTGAAACCCTGTACAGGAAGACTGTGGGTCCTCTCTGCGCATGTGCAGGCTTACTCAGGCAGAGGGAGAGGGAAGAAGCCTGTGCACGGCGCACGCACAGAGAGGACCCACAGTCTTCCTGTTCCGGACCACAGTGCAACTTTCTTTAAGGGCCCGTTTCCACTACAGTGGAAATTGGGACAAATCCTGGCCAGACTGAGCTCCCATAAGCCCTTGCTACTAAGGCTCAGAGTGCCAAGGCTCTCTGGAGAAGCTGTGGGTGAGGCTTGTTTAGTTTATAGGGAATTAGAGTATTAAAACAAAACAAAAAAAGTATTTGGCTTGAGGAATGCTCTATAAACTATATGAAAGGAACACAATTATGCAATGAGGTAAACGTTTATCTCGGATCCACTTTAAGTTAACATCAAAAAATGATTTAAACTCACCTGGGGCTTCTTGCAGCCCCCTGGAGTCCTCCTGCGCCCACAACGCCAGGTGTACTAGCAGCTCTTCATTTGGGTAAGGCGGAAACAGCCAAACCCAATCGTACCTGCTCTACTGTGCAGGCGCGAGTCCGTTGTGCCTGCACAGTACAGCAGATACGATCGAGCTCAGCCATTTCCGCTTAGCCCAAGCGAAGAGCTGCTAGTGCGCCAGCGCAGGATCGCGGTAGGTAAATAAATCACCGCTTGTTGGGGGAGGTTTCAGGGGAGCCAGCTCTGGATGCCTCCTAGCTTCAGAGGTCAGGAAAGCCTCATTGGGACCCTGACGCCAAAAAGGTATGTAGGACTGCACCCCAATGATGCAGGGGATCAGCGTGCTTCGGATCTACCCGTGTACCTCCTGGGTCTATCATGCAATGTCTCCAAGATGATCCAGCACAGCTCTTTTACCAAAATTGCTTTATTGGATCTTAAAATACAGACATAAAAGCTTTATGTCTGTCTTTAAAGATCCAATAAAGCAATTTTGGTAAAAGAGCTGTGCCGGATCATCTTGGAGTCATTGGGACCCTGAGGCTTTCCTCTCCTGAGGTAAGTATCTCCCAGAGGGTTTTTTTTTTTTTTTTTTTGCTACAGGTTCTGTTTAAGATTCCCTTTAACCAGTTCACTCCCAAGGGTTTTTACCCTAACGGACCAGAGCAATTTTCACCTGTCAGTGCTCCTCCCTTTTATTCCCTAATAACTTTATTACTACTTATCACAAGAAAAAGATCTATACATTGTTTTTTTCGCCACCAATTAGGCTTTTTGGGGGTAGTACATTTTGCTAAGAATTTTTTATTCTAAATGCGTTTTAATGGGAAAAATAAGAAGATTATGGAAAAAATGCATTATTTCTCAGTTTTTGGCCATTATAGTTTTAAAATTAAACTTTCTCCTTTCAATAAAACTGACATATTTTAATTGCCCAGTTGTCCCGATTATCAAACCATTTAAATTATGTCCCTATCACAAAGTATAGCGACAATATATTATTTTGAAATATAGGTGTTATTTTTCTGTTTGTTTTTTTTTGTCCGGTCCATAATTACAAGCCCCTATGTAGTAAAGTAAAAGTAATTTTCCTTCGTAAAATATAGATAAAAAAGCTGAGTCACTAAGGCCACAATTTATGTATAATGTTTTTAAACTGTTTTTTTTCTTGGGGGGGGGGGGGCTTTGGTAATGTAAGTTATTAATTTTATTAGTATTGTATATGTATGCACGTGCCTGTATGTGTAAGTTTACTTTTTGGCCACAAGATGGCGCTAGTAAACACTCTCCCGTTATAGGAAGTGTTTACTTTTTTTTTTCTACATTTAACTACACTGTTTCCTGTTACCTGTTTTATGAATGGACGTGGCCGCTGGTCGTGGTCATGTCTATTCATGCCAGGCATTGCGATTGAGTAGAGGGCCGCTCGGCCTTCTTCCCCAATCGCTGAACACGGAATCCCGATGGAAATGGCGGCGTAAGCGGCGCGCACACGTGCGGAGTGGCAGCAGGAACACGCAATGTATTAAAACGTCAAGTTGCCGTTAACAGTCTCAAACATTACGTTTTAATACGATACAATATCGTTAAAGGGGAACTTCAGCCTAAACAAACATACTGTCATTAAGTTACATTAGTTATGTTAATTAGAATAGATAGGTAATATAATCTCTTACTCACCCTGTTTTAAAAGAACAGGCAAATGTTTGTGATTCATGGGGGCTGCCACCTTTGTCATGGGGGCAGCCATCTTTTTGGTTGAAAGGAGGTGACAGGGAGCAGGAGACACAGTTCCAACTGTCCTGTGTCCTGATCACCCCTCCCAGCTGCACACGCCACGCTTCAAATGTCAAATTCAAAATGTGAGAAAACATTTTTTGCACCAAAACAGCAGAACGAGAGCAACAACATCAGAAATCCTATCATGCTTTGCACAACCTCAGGGGAAAAATGCCCGGGCAGTTTTCTTCTGTGCATCTAAAAATGAGGCTTGTACAAGAGAAACAAAGTTCTGATGCTGTGAAACTGTTAAAGAAACACCAGGCCTTTTCAGTGCTGCTGAGTCGATTTTTAGTCTGGAGGTTCACTTTAAGTGGTTAAATGCATACTCACAGCCTCTGCTCAGGGTCCCTTTAAAGAACAATGCTTTTGCTTAGAAACACATCTGACTCAGTGTCCTAAAATAAAAATCTTAGTTTTATAAAAAGTGGACTTAGGGCTGGAACCCACTACAGCGATTTTCTGAGCGTTTAGGGAGCGATTCAAACCGCTAGCGATTTCCCTAAACACTCAGCTAATGTTAATGGATGAGCCAAATTCCACTAGAGCAATTGCGATTACCAAATCGCAAAACTCAGGACATGCAGCATTTTTGAGCGTTATCGATTAGCGTTTCTGCAATGTAAAGTATATAAACCCTGGCATAATCACTAGTCAAAACCTACACAGAGCGATATTGCAATCATTTTTACATTACTGTATAATTATGCAAACTGCGCCCACTGATATCAAACTGTCAATCTTACTAAAATGCGAGTCTTCGCTATCAAAAGTCCACAGTCACTAAATACATATATTTGTATGACAGCGCTCCTCTTCTATATCTTTGTAACCTGTAAAATTAAAAACAGCTCCACATAGTGCATTACTGCTGGATTTCCAACATCTATTCAAACACACCCCAAAGTGCCAAGTTTGTGCTCTTATCCGTGCTCCACTTCTAGTGCAATCTCGCCACCAATCTCCAAGAGAAATGCAAGCTCACCAGATGTATACCACCTCACAGCCAGGTGGATCTAACCCATGAGTGAAGCCACAACGATCTGCTGTATTCAAATGCCAATAGCTTTTAATCCGGATTCCTCAATAAAAATATATACAAAACATAGCAAAAAAAACCTTTTAAAATTCACAAATGCCCTGCGCTAGATGCGCACTCACGTCATCCAAGAGTAATTCTGAGCATATCGGGCTCCTGGCCCAGTGATGTATCCACCCTTTGCGGTCGCGGCGCCCCGTCTCCGCAATGGTGTATCTGTTTCTCTTTGTAATTCCCGGGCGATGGAGTTCCCTGCTCCCTGTGACGTCAGACGCTCCCACTCTGGAACACACTCGATTCTATTTCAATGCTATAAAATTATCAAATTGAATAGATGATCGTACAGCCAAACTGCTAGTTGTATGGCTACCTTTAGAGGAAAGTTCAATCAAGACTTGGCCATTTATCAGGCAAGGGTAGAGACAGGCAGCAATCAAGGAACAGACTCAGGTACAAGTATGTGCCTGGATAGTATACCGTACTGGTTAAAGACATACTTTGACACAACCAGGTTTGAATCCTGGCTGGAGTCAGTTACCTATTCAGTAAGGAGTCCTTGGGCAAGACTCCATAATGCTCCAGGGTGGCCCACTGAGTGTGCCCTTAGTGGTTACAAATGTTAACATTATTATTATTAGTGGGGTCAGCAACAGACAGAGTCAAGGCAAGCAGGGTCACTCACAACAAGAATCAGAAGACAAGTTAGGCAACACCATTTGACAGCCTCTGAAGGTGACTAGAACTGACAGAATCGGTTGCCTCCAGGAGGAGGCTTAAATAGACAGTTCCCTGCCCATGCAACCTTGCATGTGCCAACTTCTGCTCTCGTGCATGCAGGAGTAAGCCCGATGGCGCACAGTTACAACCATGGCCATAAGACAATCCTCTGACAACTGCCTAAAAAAAGTTTGTGGCTACCGAAGTTGTTGTTAATATATTTTATTATGAAATATCTCTAAATAGCTCTGAAGCGATGTACCACTTACCAGCTTTGTGTGCTAGTCCCTACTATATTACAACGCCAGTTGGTCACATGAGGCATGTAAGCATATGCAAAATTCAAAAATCTCTGAGCTTAATGCTGGGAATACACAATGAATTTTTTCAGCAGATTTAATGTCCGATCGTTTTTTTGATCGATTCCCATTCACTTCTATGAGAAATCGAACAGAAAAATCAGATTGGACATGTCAGAAATTATCTATCGAACCATATATCTGCCAAAAAATCTCATGGTGTATTCCCAGCATTAATGCTGTCCATACAAAGTCATCAAGCAAAACCAAAGACTGTTGAAACATCAGCATAAGTGTATTAAGTTTAATGTTATTTATGTGCAGGTCTACCTGTTGTTGGTTAGAGATTTTAAGCAAGATTGAAAATGTTTGTCTTGAAATCATTGAGTAATGGTTGGCCAATGACTATGAGTGTTTCATTGACACCTGTTAGATGATAACACTAGTTTGTATCTGCACTGGCATTCAGTAGATCAGGGAGGGTGGATACATCACTTGTCATACGACCCTGCATTGGTTGTTTGTGGTGTGTTGTTAAATGTTGGATGATTGACTTATGCTGGGCATACACTGCTCGATTTTGCCGCTCGATTCTCCCACTCGATTGTTTCGCCACTCGAGTCAATTCTCTTATCTTTTGCTTGTTTTATTTATCTATTTCTATTCACTTCAATCCAGAATCGAGCGGTGAAACGATCGGCGGGAGATCGGACATGTCGGAAATTATTTATCGAGCCATCTTAATGAATCGAGCAGTGTATTCCCAGCATTACACAATGACATTTTATACAGCTGGTTGTGCTATCGTTAGCTTCAGCAGATAAGAAATTTATCAGCTTTTCAGGCAATTGACCTGTCATTAGATCTTTATCTATATATAGGCTTAAAATTGCAGTAAGCTGCATACACAGGCACAGTCATCTTTAACAATCATACATTGATCATTAACATCATTAAGGTGACAGTTTAGGGCAGTGGTCCTCAAACTAAAACCCGCGGGCTGAATGTGGCCCCCTGAGGCTTTTTTACTGCCCCCACACACACACACACACACAAAATGTATTACTTATAGATGCGGTCAGCTACATCTTTAAATATTGGTGGTCGTCATATAGAATAGCAGTGCTGGCACCACCCTTCCACATGGAAGCCAGAAAGAAGTAATTCGCTGGTTTCCAATCAAATTCCACATCAGGTGACTCTGCTGTCCAATTGGAACTTCTACAACATTTTATGTATATTCCGGCCCCCCAGCAGTTTGAAGTACGTTGACCCGGCCCTCGACCCAAAACGTTTGGGGACCCCTGGTTTAGGGTATAGCCAGGTACACACTTTCAATTATGATTGGCCAATCAATGACCACGTTTACCACCTCCGCGTAGTATGAGAGTTTACCTACACAACCTGCTCATAGTATTTAATATCTGTTGACGCTCCTACTACATTGAGGTGGTAAAATTGGTCAGTAATTGAACAACCAAAATTGAAAGTGTGTACCAGGCTTAAGACTGCTATGCAGATATGCTGCATGGCTGCAGTTCTGCAGAATGTACTAATGATGGGCGAGGAGGGAAGATGGGAGGCACACGAGGGAAAGTCTTCCACCAGGTGGGGTAAGTTAGAGCATCATGTGCTTGTTCCCTGCTCATCATTCAGCAATCCAGCAGGACAGATGGCTAAATGACATCATCATTGATAAACAGCTATACACACAGATTCTCAGTCAAGAAGGTGTCAGAGGACTCTCTCAGCTGAAGATTATCAAGCTCGATTAAGGATTTAGAACAGGGCTGCCTAACTCCAGTCCTCAAGGGCCATATCCATGCCAGTGTTTAGGATGGACACAGAAATGGAGAATTGTGTTCTAATTGATGAACCGCACCTTTCCTGATTCAAATGTTTGAGAACCTCAGCCCTCGAGGGCTGAAGTTGGAAAGCGCTGCTTTAGAATATGGGATTAACTCACACCTTCCTGCCGTTTATGCCACACTCTCCACCCCACAGGAAGTGCAGTCAACCCCTCTCCCCATAACAAGCTCAGCCACCTTTTCTCTACCCCTACAAGTGTGGCTAGCATCTTTACTATCCCCATACCAAATATAGTTAGAATATCCCCCATAATAAATGTGACTAACATTCTCTCCTACCCAAATAACAAGTGAAGCAAGCATATCGTCCGCCTCATAACACAGAGAAATGTGTTCTAATTGATGAACCGCACCTTTCCTGATTCAAATGTGTGAGAACCGAGGTTCTCACACATATAACACCCCCGCCCCCCAGCCTTGTTAAATAGCAAGTGACTGCAGATAGGAATGAAAAGGAAAAAGGAGCCAGTACTAGAGCAAGTAAATAGCATGTGCTCCACTACTTTGACCAGAATTGTGGGCGTGGTCAGCAGCTATTGGAAGGAGCGCTGCAGGGCAGCCTGTAGAGGGATATTGCTTGAAGATGAGGCGCACTGTGCAGCTGTTCCCACGGTAGCTAGCTACTACATTATAATATATCTCAAAGAGATAAACTGCAACAGTGTCACGCCCTCTCTAATCATACAGAAATATCCACCAATGCACTACAATGAGGGTTTACTGTGCATACAGTAATGAACAATAAAACATACCTTTTAAAGTATAACTGTCGGGCATTAAATAAAAAATAAATTCTTTATTTTTATCTGGTAAACAAGTAATAAGGATGCTAACCAGGCAATCCAAAAGTTAAACACACTATTAATTTTCTTGTTGATAAATGATCATTCCCCAGTTTACCTGACTCTTATTTGGTACACACAAAATTTGGTACACAAAAAGGAAGTTGCAGGCCATGCTGTATTTTCCTTTTTTTGCTTCTCTACTTTTCTCTCAGACTGAACTAATGCAGCCTGATTGGCTGAAGCCTCTTTCCCTCCTGTTTTCCCCTTCTACACCTCTGTTCCTCTCTGATTGGCCAATGTGTCTCATACTGAGACAATGCACTTTCTATAGTAAAGGGCAGGAAATGCATACACAATCAGGCAGAAGAGAGTAAAGGGAGGACATTACATCAGGATTGGCTTAAAATGGGAAATGCTAAGAAGGATTTTCTCTTTTGTTACTGTAGAAAAATCATTAAAATCAAAACGTGGACAGTGCAATACATATGTTATGTAAGTAGAACAAGTATTTATCTACTTATATATGTGTGTTTTTTTGAGATAGTATAGCTGACAGCTCCTCTTTAATCAAATATAAAATACAAATGGAGTAATCCCTGGAGACTGCACTGGGCAGGTTTCCTTAGTGCAGTTAGGATTGCTTATCTGTTTTGTTTGTCTGTTGCGATTGTCCTGTCCCAGCAGTGGTCGACAGGAAATCGTTCTGTGTGTCTGGGTGCTAACCGGAACAGCGGTTGTTACTGGCAGCCCCTTCTGATCTGTTTCCCTGGATCGCACTAGCATCTTGCGCTAGTGCTGTGGATCCTTCTGTTCTGCTACTCTGTACTTGGATCGCACTAGCATCTTGCGCTAGTGCTGTGGATCCTTCTGTTCTGCTACTCTGTACCTGGATCACACTAGCATCCTGCGCTAGTGCTGTGGATCCTTCTGTTCTGCTACTCTGTACCTGGATCGCACTAGCATCTTGCGCTAGCGCTGTGGATCCTTCTGTTCTGTCTTCCTGGATCGCGCTAGCCACTTTCGCTAGTGCTGTGGATCCTATCGTTCGCTTATTCATGTTTTCGCGTGTCTGTCTTGTCTCCTACGAACGCTTGCTGGAGGCTCGGTGAGGTAACCGTTAAGCAAGCGCTCGCGTCCTCTGTTTCATGTTTGTCTGTCGGTGGTTAGTTAGGCGTGCTTGTCTCTATTGTGCTTATCACGTGGAGACTGCGCATAAACGTGTGCACTGTTGCGAATGAGTGCGGTGTTCGCGTTTAGCTATCGTTTGTTATTTTCCGTATCTCCTCATTGTATGATTTGCTGTGCCTTTGCTACTCTCGTGCTTTGCCTTGCTGTAACCTTGTGTCACGTCTGGCGATTGCACCTCTCGCGATCGCGTTCCTGCTTCATATCTGCTGTGGTGTGTGCACCGTCGCGGGTTGGCGACTAGTTTGGTGCACACACATACAATCTGTCTCTGTGCTCATTCTCAATCGCCTCTCTTGCGATTGCGTTCCGTCCCTTCGTGCAATTCCTGTCTGGCGTGTGTGGTAGGGCAGAGGAGCTGTTCCTCTGCACTCCACAGCTCCCCCTGTCGACAGGAATTTCCCTCTACAGGTGCATTGCACCTTCTGCTGGGTTTCCGCAAATTATACGTTTGTGGAGGATTTCCGCAGTGTCAGCGCACACGTCTTGTGCGCTGATCACGGAGAGAATTCCACAATCGTTACATAAAGTGGTATAATTTTTCAATGCATATGTCAACACAAGAGGGTCCCCATTATCAGAAATCTGCACGTTTCTGATGAAGTAGACCCCTCCATGGCCTCAAAACAATTGTCAATAATTCTGTGTTGACACATGCATTGAAGAATTAAACCACTGCACTTCTAAAAACATTATGTGCTAACCTACTTTGGATTTTGCTTGATTGCTTAGCAGGGCGCCCAAAATAACATAAAGGTTTGCCACTCCGAACCACTTACCTAACCTTATTGTTCATTACTGTATGCACTGTAAACCCTCATTTGTGGTGCATTGGTGGTTATTTCTGTAGTTACTACATTGCTGGTAGGTTACTGTAATTGGCCGGTGGGGATAAGACTGTGGTAGAGATTAGAGAGACATTAGACTGTGAGCTTCTCTGATGGACGATTGGTTATATAATTTGTTCAAGAACTCTATAAAGTACTGCAGAAAATGTGTCGTTATTATAACAAGGAGGAATAATAATAATATTAATAATAATAATAACTTGACTAGGCAACTTTTATTGAACACTTTGTGATTGCAAAAAAAAAAAAAAATCATGGTTCTAATCCCTTAATATTCATTGATAACAATAGCTTTTACAAATACAAGACTAGTTAGAAAACAGGAACATCTATAACACTTCTATAAGACTGTATAAAATCCGTATGCAAAAACTGCAGTAATACTGAAGTGCATTTCTATGGATGTGTCAACTTATTTTTATGGTATTTAAAGTTCACGGAGAGATGTTGTTATGGTATCCTGTTTTCCTGTTGCCCGGATACAACTCCCCATGGTATTTCTGCATGACATAATTATTCATTTGTTTGTTTGATTGGCATGCACAAACTGGTGCTATTCGCCTTCTGCCAGAAAAAAAAAACAGCTCTCAGCAAGTGGTTAGTAAACGCAATATCCTAAATACATATACCATATTAATGTATTTGTTTTCATAGAAACTAGAATTTAAACAAAGTACTGAAAAGAATGATTGGTATTCACAATAAAAGCCCCTTTCACACTCCCCGTAGGTGCAGGACAGTACACACCTCTCCCCACAGCCCCTTCAACACTGTAAATGGAGCCATTCACATGAATGGCGGTACGGTATCCTAAAAAATGGGGTTGGCTGTACTTTCATGTGGTAGATGGCAGCCCACATTCCTTTTTGCTTGCACCACAGTGGACGGCAGCAGAAATAATATTTTTATAGTGCTTTACTCCCTGGGGACTCAAAGCGCTGTGACCCTGCGTTATGCAGTCTCAAAGGCTCGGGAGAAGAGGTGGGTTTTTAGCCTTTTCTTAAAGCTGTCCAGAAAAGGAGCCTCTCGCTCTGATTGTTGAAGTGAGTTCCATAGAGCAGGGGCTGCATAGGAAAAGCCTGACCACCAAAAGTTGTTAAGTGAATCCTGGAAATAATCAAATTCCGCTTGTTAGAGCCGAGAGTGCGTGGAGGGATATATAATTCCAATAGATCCGCTATGTACTTGGGTCCCATGTTTTGTAGAGCCTTGCATGTCAGCAGGCAGATCTTAAAATGGATCCATTTTACTGGCAACCAGTGAAGAGTTTGCAGTACAGGGGAAATGTGTGAGCTGCAGGGGTATGGGCTAAGAGTCTGGCTGCTGCATTCTGTACTAGTTGTAGTGGGGCGCAGAACCTTATCCGGAGTTCCAATGAATAGGGTATTGCAGTAGGCGGGATGATACAAATGCATAAACTACAGTAGAGTAGGTAGGTCTTCAGCTGAGATAAGGTGTTTTATTCTCACTATATTTCTCAGACGGAAGAATGAGGACTTGACAACAGCTGATTCCTGCTGTTTGAGTGTTAGGTTTCCCTCCAGGATCACTCCAGGTTTCGCACAGTGTCTTTATACTGCACAGCATTTCCCCCAATTGCTAGTTTGAAGTGGGGAGAGGTTTGGACTTTATCCACCATGTGTGGACCACCTACCACCAACACCTCTGTTTTGTCAGAGTTCAGCCTCAACCAGCTGGTGTTCATCCAATTTTGTAATATCTCTAGACAGACATTGATGGATGCCGATGGGTCTTGTGTGCAAGGCTTGAAGGACAGATGTCGTTGTGTGTAGTCTGCATAACAATGGTATCCTAGGCCATAGATCTGGACTATTTTGCCCACTGGGAGCTTATAGACTGCAAAAAGCAACTGTGATAGCACAGAACCCTGTGGGACTCCATAGGCAAGTGGCACTGGATTAGACTAGTGGGTGCCCAGACACACTTGCTGTGTCCTGCCAGATAGGAAGGTCTGAAACCAGCTGAGAACAGCACCCCTTAAAGAGAACCCGAGGTGGGTTTGAAGAATGTTATCTGCATACAGAGGCTGGATCTGCCTATACAGCCCAGCCTCTGTTGCTATCCCAAACTCCCCTAAGGTCCCCCTGCACTCTGCAATCCCTCATAAATCACAGCCACGCTGCTGACAAACAGCTTGTCAGAGCTGGCTGTGTTTATCTCTATAGTGTCAGTCTGCTGCTCTCCCCGCCTCCTGCAGAACTCCGGTCCCCGCCTGCATCCCTTCCCTCCCTGCTGATTGGAGGAAAGGGATGGAGGCAGGGACCGGAGCTATGCAGGAGGCGGGGGAGCAGCCGAGACTGACACTACAGATGTAAACACAGCCTCACAGCACGGCTGTGATTTATGGGGGATTGCAGAGTGCAGGGGGACCTTAGGGGGGTTTGGGATAGCAACAGAGGCTGGGCTGTATAGGCAGATCCAGCCTCTGTAAGCAGATAACATTCTTTAAACACACCTCGGGTTCTCTTTAAGCCACAGTAATTCTTCAAACGCTGGATTAATATTTCATGATCCACGGTATCAAAAGCTGCAGATAAGTCAAGTCGAATCACAATTGAGCATCTACCCTTGTCTCTTGCTGTAAGTAGATCATTCATTACTCGGACCAGGGCTGGGCCGAGGCATAGGCTGGAGAGGCTCCAGCCTCAGGGCGCAGTGTAGGAGGAAGCGCACAATTCATTCAGCTGTCATTCCTAATTGTGTTTGAAGCAGAAATAAATAAGAAAAGGGGATACATAGCAGTGACTGCAAGCCAGATAACTAGATATTAAGGTGTTGGGGGCCCTGGGGCGCCTCTTAGTCTAATAGCAATCAGTGTGTGACAGCTGGGGTGGGAGGGATGGAGGGGCGCACTTTAGTGTTTCAGCCTTGAGTGCTGGAGGACATTGTCCCAGCTCTGACTCGGACTAGTGCTGTTTCAGTGCTGTACCTTTTTCTGAACCCTGACTGAAAGGTATTAAATATGTTGTTATCTGTAAGACTGGCTTCTAGCTGGTTTGCGACTGCTTTCTGAATAACTTTTGATAGGAATGGTAAGTTCGCCACATGTCTGTAGTTGGCCACAGAATCAGGATCCAGTGATGGTTTCTTCAAGAGAGGTTTTATGATTGCTAACTTCCGGGTACAGCACACTTTGCACTGAGTTATTTTGTGTAGTGTTGTCTGATCAGCTCTGGGCACTGCATTAAGGGGCCAGTTGGGCCAGGATCCAGGACGCAGATAGTGGGGCGGAGACTTTGGATGAGAACACCAAAATCTTCTTCACTCAGTGTGCAGTGATTGGCAACACTAACAGTATGCACGGACTCTAACAGTAAATTTGCATTTGTATTACAAAAATATATATTAAAGAAGTTCCCCTAACCTTGTGCCTCTGGTTTTAAATTAAAGCTGCAGTAACAGTAATAAGGAGGCTATTTTCATCCCATTCTATTCATGTCCATTCTGGGTGGCATTGTGGTGTAGTGTATAGAACTCTCGCCTTACAGTGATGGGGCCTTAGGTTTAAATCTTGACCAGGGGCACTATCTGCAAGAAGATTGTAAGCTTTTCCTAGGTTTCCTCTGGACACTATGGCTTCCTTAGGCATCCCTTCAACATACTAGTAGGGTAATTAACCTTTCTCCAAATTGGCCCTAGACTGGTTAATTGTCTTCCACCTGAAAAAGTGGCCATAGACTATGGGGTTGGTAATAAAAGGTGACAGTGGCATTTTACAGATCACACTTTGGCAGCTGCTGCTTTCTTTGGCTGCTCAAGTTCTTTGCACACAAAGGGAGAAATATGTTGTGTCAATTTTAGTTTAATCAGTTAAAACGTTAATTGCTTTGCTGTCTACTGCCTCTAGTAGACACCGGATTGTCAGCCTGCTTGCTCCAGCTTTGATATTTAGAGACAACTGAAGTACATACATTAGCCTGATGACTGCCTTTTTTTTTTTAAAGATGATAGAGAATAAAGATTTTAAAGAAATAAAGATGGCAGCCCCTATACTCTCAGCACAATATCAGGACTAAAGAGCTGGGTTTCTTCACAGGAAGTATTCATACAAATGCTTATTTAGTTCAAAGTCTCTTTCTGCACCAGTGAAAAAATAACGATTGCAGGCAAATTCCTTCCCCTCTTCTTTCAGCCCAAGAGGGAGGAGGGAGATTACACCATCACAGGCCAGTGAGAGATCACTACCCTGTGCAGAACTCAAGGCCAGGGCAGGATGAGCCCTGGACTTCCACATGCAGATAAGGAGGAAGTACTGTATTTACTGAAATCCTGTGAATGCTGCCTTGAACTACAGACTGGGGAGCACAAGCCTGTATGTATGTGCACAACATCTTGTGTTTAACTAAGAGCTAGGAATGGGAAGGGGGGTTGGTGGCATATAAGCAAAGGCAAAAGCATATAAGGCAGCACAATCTAATCAGTGCTAGCCTAGTTTTGTGGGGTTTTAATTGCCTTTACATGTGTCTTAAATTTGGGCCATACTCAACTGGGAAGAGAAAGTCAGGGTTGGCAAATTAGTGAATAGCTAATAACCAATTGGCTAGCAGTTCGTTAACAGTTCTCAGTCATTTTTATGGTGATTGACTGGGATTTAGCCTCTCTGATGTGCTGACTTTTCCTCTTTTAGGTAAACAGGGATTTGAATTTACGATGAATTCTTCACCTAAACCAGCTGGACTGACTGGCTCAGCTCTGGACACTGAAACGATGCCCATTCTGTGTGACATGGAAACTGTCTTTTTTGGATTGATCAATGAATTTCCAGCCATAGCTGTTAAGGTGAACAACACTGCACCACATACATTGCCCAGCAAGCTGCACTGACACTGCATATACAGTGCTGCACATAATAATTCATATCCCTGGCAAATTTTGACTTAAAGTGACTTATTTAACCAGCAAGTAATTTTTTGACGGGAAATGACATAGGTGTCTCCCAAAAGATAAGAAGACGATGTACAAGAGGCAATATTGTGGAAAAAACATTTCTCAGCTTTTATTTACATTTGGGCAAAAAGTGTCCAGTCCAAAATTATCAATATTCTTCACAATAACCAATAGAAAAGCCTTTATTGGCTATTACAGCAATCAAACGCTTCCTACAATTGTAGATCAGTTTCTTGCATGTCTCCACAGGTATGTTTGCCCATTCATTTTTAGCAATGAGCTCCAAATCTTTCAGGTTGGAGGGTCTTCTTGCCATCATCCTGATCTTTAGCTCTCTCCACATATTCTTAATTGGATTCACGTCAGGACTCTGGCTGGTCCACTCCAAAATGTTAATGTTGTTGTCTGCTAACTATTTCTTCACCACGTTTGCTGTGTATTTTGGGTCATTGTCATGCTGAAATGTCCACTTGTGCCCAACGCCAAGTTTCTCTGCAGACTGCCTGATGTTGTCGTTGAGAATCCTGATGTATTGGTCTTTTTTCATGGTGCCGTTTACTGTGATTAGGTTCCCCGGTCCATTGGCTGAAAAACACCCCCAAAGAATTAGGTTTCCACCACCATGTTTGACAGTGGGGATGGTGTTCTTTGGGTTAAAGGCTTCTCCTTTTTACGCCAAATGAAGCAAATTACACTGTGACCAAACAATTCAGCTTTTGTTTGATCTGACCATAACACAGAAGAAGAGAAGTCTTCTTCTTTGTCCAGATGAGCATTTGAAAAGGCCAAGCAAGCTTTTGTGTGCCTTATCTGGAAAGTGGCGTCCTCCTTGGTCTGTATCTGTGGAACCCAGTAGTGTACAGTGTCTGTTGGATTGTCTGCCTTGGGACACTGCCACCAGCAGAGCCCAGATTCACCAGGATGGCCTTTGTGGGGATCCCTGGATTCTTTTTTGCCTTTATTACTTTCCTGGCAAGCACAGGTGTCACTTTCGGCTTCCGACCACGTCCTCTGACATTTTCCACAGTGTGGAACTTCTTGTATTTTTCAATAATACTTTGCACTGTAGCCACTGGAACTTGAAACCATTTAGAAATAGCCTTGTAGCCCTTTCCTGACTTGTGAGCAGCCACAATGCGCAGCCGCAGGTACTCACTGAGCTCCTTTGTCTTAGCCATGACTGTCCACAAACCAACTGCAGGGAGCTGCTGTTTTTCACCTGTTCAGTTGATTAAAACAGCTGTTCCCAATTAATCAGGGTAATTAGGATGCTTTAGAACAGCTTGGACTATTTGGAATGGTATAGAACTTTGGATTTTCCCACAGACTGTGACAGTTTGTGAAGGGTATAAATAATTTTGGACTGGACACTTTTTGCTCAAATGTAAATAAAAATGAGAAATGTTTGTTTTACACAATAATGCCTATTGTACATCGTCTTATTATCTTTTGGGAGTCACCCATGTCATTTACCCTCAAAAAAAAATTATTTGCTGGTTGAATAAAAGTAACTTTAAGTCAAAATCTGCCAGCGGTATGAATAATTGTGGGCAGCACTCTATAGCTGTGTAATTTCAGCTCTGTTTATTTCTGCATGGTGCCCAATGTCCTTGGATACAGTAGTGGACTTCTTATGGAAGTAAGGTTTTTCTATATTGTACTTATGGGATTATTTTACTTTTGAATGAATAATAACAGCTGTTAAAGGGTTATATTGGGTTTGGATGAGTGTGTGTGTGTGTGTGGAGGGGGGGGGGAGGGGGGGGTGAGTTGTAGCAATGTCTGGGAGGTGGAGGATACGGTGCTAGATTTGGAGGGAGGGGAATAGTATTACATACCAGAGGCTTTGTGTTAGGTTTGGAGTGCAAATAGTATTAAGCAGCGGAACCAGTGAGGATTATGCTGTATTTAGGGGAGAAAATATTAAATAAAAGCAATATATATGAAAGAATAAAACAATTGGGGGGGGCTACATCATGTTTAAGGGGGGATAGCATGCATTTAATATTGGTGGCATCCGTTTCGGGAACCAGCTGTGTGATGCTGTTTTACGGCAATATTTTGCAGCTTCTGCCTGATTGTTTGGCGACATGTAACCAATCCCTGTAACTACAGTGGAAGTACAGTTGTGTTCCGGAACTCAACTAACCAGCAGTCTCAACCAACCAGAACAAATCACCGGCAGTACTCAAAGTGGTGAAGGACAACTTCCTAGGCTGTCTGTGGGATCTGCTGTGCTTAAAGACTAAGTTCCAAGGCTCTCCCAAGGTCAATATACTTTCAATTTAATACAGACTTCATGGTATACACACACACATATATATATATGAGAGAGAGAGAGAGAGAGAGAGAGAGAGAGAGAGAGAGAGAGAGAGAGGGGTATAGTACCGTATTAGCCAGGCCTATTTTTACATTGAGTCTCAAGCAACCAGAAAGCACACGTGTGTTAAATTTGTAAGGAGAATAGTATTAGGCAAGAGGGGGAGGGGGTATGTTAGGCTTAGCTGCTTTAGAGGCAAGGAAACAGGCTAAATTCACAGCTGCATTGGAAGCTGCATTGCGTTCCTGGAAAACAGAAACACAATGGAACTAAAAAGTTTAGGTTGCATACAGTGGAGCATACACTCAATGAAAAGTATGCTTCCCTGCCTCTGTTAGTGTACCCGTTATGCGGTAACACACCGCATAACAGTGAGTTGGGAAACTGTTGTGTGCTGGACCCCGTGCACAGTGCGCACTCTGAACGTCTCAGAGACTAAAGGTGGCCACACACCGTACAATAAAATGATCCAATTTTACAGCAATTCAATAAAAACGATCGTATCTCTTGAAAAAAATCGAAAGCTTTTTTTTTTTTCATTCGACTGAAAAATCCGCTCGGATTTCCCGTTTTTTTTATTTATATCGATCCGGAATGCCAGATATTTCTCTTCAATTTCTACTAAAGACTGTGTGGTGTGTGTTGGATTGTCAATTTATTAATATACACACCCTAGCAATTTTCTCAGCGTTTCCAATCATTTTTATCATAATTGGGGAGAAATTGAACATAGGTGTGTGGAACATTGGTCATATTTTTGAAATGTTACAATCAGTTAAAAAAAATTGATTGCAATTCATAAATTGAACAGATATTTAAAAAATTGTATGGACAACTGAAGCGAAAGGGATATGGAGGCTGCCATATTTATTTCCTTTTAAGCAATACTAGTTGCCTGGCTGTCCTGCTGATCCCCTGCCTCGAATACATTTGGCCATAGACCCTGAACAAGCATGCAACAGATCAGGTGTGTCTGACATTATTGTCAGATCTGGCAAGATTAGCTGCATGCTTGTTTCTGGTGTTATTCAGACACTGCTGAGCTAAATGGGTCAGCAGGACTGCCAGGCAACTGGGATTGTTGAAAAGGAAGTAAATATGGCAGCCTCCATGTTCTTCTAACTTCAGTTGTCCTTTAGGATGCCCCATTAAAGTTGCAACACAATGCTCCCCTGTAAACGTAGCCATACTGTTGGCTGCATGCATTTTACTCAAAAAAGGATTAAAGCGGAACTGAAGATTAATTAAGAGAAGTTTCACTAAGCTGCGTCTTCCCCAAGTCCCCTACAGCCGTCCTGTCCCAAGCCGCTCCTCAATGATCCTACGTTCTCCCGCCGCGGTGCAGTTTCGTTACTGCCGACTTAACGTCCGCTGCAGGACGGAACCGCGAAGAAGGATACGCATGGCCTGGCTGCGCAGACACAGTTGCAGTCGACTTACAAGTCAGTGGTAACGAAACTGCACCGCGACGGGAGAACGGAGGATCATGGAGGATCGCCATGGGACAGGACGAGTCCCAGGTTAGTGAAGCTGTTTGTTTTTAACTAATCTTCACTTCCGTTTTAAGATGAAATGGCGCCCTAGGCAAGCTAGTGCTTTTTGCCCAGCGCTGATGGTCACCTGGCTTTTTTTTAGTAAGATTTGGTGGGGGCTAACATCCACCAGGCCCCAAGACTCTCTCCAGGCCCTAGACAGCTGCCTAGAATTGCCTTGTGGAAAATACGGCTCTGATTTTGCTGAATTCCTAGAATTCGGCATTGAATCGTTTAAGATAATGAAATATTAAATATATTTTAAATGATGTTTACTACATTGCCAATTTTCTGGAGGGAATGATAGCACTTCCTATGAAGCTATTCCTGCGAGTGGTGCAACTGTGTAAGCCAGAGCTCAGAATCCACATGACTGAAATAAATGAGGAATAATCTGTCATCTCATTTCCACTCATCCTAGGAATTCGCCAGGGCAGCAGGCTGAGCAGATCAGACTCCCCTCTGTCTGGCTGCAGGCTCAGCTCTGCTTGGAGGATTACAAGGAGTTCCTAGGCCATCTGGGAGACATAATGCCTCCAACATGTTTCGGGTCTACCCTGCAGCCTCCTCCTTGGTAAAGTTGTCTGCTGGAATAGCTCTTCTGGGAGCCGCTGAGGAAATGTTCTATGCAACAAACCAAACTGCTTTCTTTCCACACTGAAGTTCAGCCCAGATACTGATATGGAGTAGAGACTGTACTACTAATTGGATACTGTACTTGTGACTACACAGTATATGTGATAAGGTCACTTGCAAAGCTTCTGCCACCACCTCTTTATCATAAGCATCATAAGCATGATTTCCATATTCATATACATGCTTTGCCAATCATAAAAGTGCACTTCTGGATCAAAATAATAGTTATTTGAGAAACACATAAACACTGAAGACAAAAAAAATATACTAAAGCCCAATTCTAAGAAAAAATCTACTGTAGTTTTGGACATGGTCATGGGTTTGAACCTCTTTATTGCCAGGGTGTTTCTGAGTACAGGCCATCCAAGCAAAAATCTGGAATGCCCTCTAGTGTACAGATGCAATACTGCACCTCTGGATGAATGAAAGGACAATTGTAGTGAGAGGTATGTGGAGGCTGCCATATTTATTTACTTTTAAACAATACTAGTTGCCTGGCAGCTCTGCTGATCTATTTGGCTGCAGTAATGTCTGAATCACACCAGAAACAAGCATGACACTAATCTTGTCAGATCTGTCAATAATGTCAGAAACACATGAACTGCTGCATGCTTGTTTAGGGTCTATGGCTAAAAGTATTAGAGGCAGAGGATCAGCAGGACTGCCAGGCAACTGGTATTGTTTATAAAGGAAACATATATGGCAGCCTCCAAATCCCTCTCGCTACAGTTGTCCTTGGAATACTGCTGTGGGTAGTGAGTAGATCATATCACAGCAGTGGCGTAGCTAAGGAGAAGTGGGCCCCGATGCAAGTTTTACAATGGGGCCCCCCAAGCACTCTATACATAACAATTGATGATACGCGCGCAAAACCTGCCAATGGCAACGACTGTGTCAGAGGTGCAAGAAGGGGATGGGGAACAGTTTGTTAATGATTACCACTGATCAAATTATCTATAGAAGTGATTATTATGAGCACAGGACCAATAGAGAGCTAATACTATAGTTGAGGGAGGGCCATTTGGGGCCCCATCTGGCCCAAGGGCCCCGATGCGGTCGCTACCCCTGCAACCCCTATTGCTACGCCCCTGTATCACAGTATATTCCACCTTTTGAATTGCTTCTGCGATGCCTTCCATGCTACCCTACTCAATCTCTCCTCTCGGAGGTCCAGGGACAGGACAAGAGTGAAAATAGGAAAATATCTTCCGTGGGAACATAGAACCTACCCCCCCCCCCCCCCCCCCTTCCACAAAATAGATTTCAACCTCTTTCCACACTCCACAGTATTGCAAACTATGCTAAAAATGATTATATATATATATATATATATATATATATATATATATATATATATATATATGGTGGTGGTGAGTGTGTATTCTCAATTAGAGGCCTCTCATTTCATGTGCCTGATGCTTGGCTTTTGGAGCATAGGCTGTGTATGATGAGGCATTTGCAGGAAGGGGGCAAGACCAGGAGGCTGGGAGAGTGGGAGGTAGGGGGCAGACTTAGGATGAAATGGGCATTGCCAGGATCGAGGGCGGTGTTACTGGATTCTCTATGGAAGCCAGTTTGTGCACAGTACTCACTGGGGCACAACTGAACTTTTTTTTAGCTAAAAGGCATTGGCACACAAACCATTTTTTGCAATGTAATATTATTAAAAGTATTATTTTCCGTGCAGACTTCAGCCCCTTGTGATTAACTAGACAATAATATACCAAATAATATAAATCAGGCGTCCTTCAAATCAACAGTTCAATGTTTGTAAGACAATGCCAGATTATAATTTCTCTGTTACTGACTAGGTAAAACGAAGTAATCTCTTCAAGGACAACTGAAGTGAGAGGGATATGGAGGCTGACATATTTATTTCCTTTTAAGCAATACCAGTTGCCTGGCTATCCTGTTGATTCTCTGCCTCTAATACTTCTAGCCATAGACCCTGAACAAGCTTGCAGCAGATCAGGTGTTTCTGACATTATTGTCAGATCTGACAAGATTAGGCGCATGCTTGTTTCTGGCGATATTTAGACACTACTGCAGCCAAATAGATCAGCAGGGCTGCCAGGCAATGGAACTGGCATTGTTTAAAAGGAAATAAATATGGCAGCCTCCATATCCCTGGAAGAAGAACTTTTATTTTTAAGGTCGCCTCGTACTGTATTTTTTGGACTATAAGACTCACTTTTTCTTCCCCAAAACTGGAGGAAAAAAAGTCACTGTGTCTTATAGTCCAAATGCAGGGGGACACAAAGGAGCATAGAGGAGGACACAAGGAGGACAGAGGCAGACACATGGGGGACACAGGAGGAGACAAGGGGCTTGATTCACAAAAGCATGCTAAGTGTTAGCACACCAGTGAAAAGCCACTTAGCACATGCAAACTGGCTTTGCACATGCTAATATGCACGCAAAGTTTCACGCGCAAAGTTTTTTGCGCACACCGCTTCACGTGCAAAATCACACGCTTCACGTGCTTAGTAGCGTGATAAGCATACTTTGCATGCGAAGCAGCTGATTTTGCACACGAAGCGGTGCCCGCAAAACTTTACGCGCACAAACTTTTACGCATGCTAAAATAGCGGTCAGTAACAGCTTTGCAGTGCAAACTACTTAGCACCCTAGTTTACACGTGCAATGCTTTTAGGCGTGCTAACTGTGTTAGCACGCTTTAGTGACTCAAGCCCTAGGAGACACAAGAGGTACAAGGAGCATGAGGTACAAAGGAAGCATATTCCACAAGATGCCCCTTCACCATGAATGCACCAGGTTAAGTATATATATATTTTCCCCCTGATATTTGTCCTCTAAACCTAGGTGCATCTTATGGTCACTCCGTCTTATAATCTGAGAAATACAGTATATCTTTTAATGCCAGTTTCCATACTTTAGCCACTACACAAGTCTAGAGTGGCGCTGTATTTGGGATTTGGTAAAGATGGCAACCAGGTGGACAAGCACCCAAATGGGGACAGACGTGTGCTAATGTGAAAAGGACTCTGTGGCCCCACAGAGTCAAAACGTGCAAAAATGGAAAATTTACAGCACCACGTCAGTAGTTTTATAGCTCATTTATTGTATTAAAAATACACAGCTGTCATGGCAATCTCTGTGTATTTTTCATACAACAAAAGAGCTATACAACTACTGATGTGGTGCTGTGGATTTTCCACTTATGTCTGGATTTGGTAAAGAACACCAGAAAGTTGAAGGATCTCCTGATAAACTAAGGCCTCGTTCACATCTGCTGCGCTGAAAAACGTGTTAAAGCGCAGGGCAAAAAACGCATGCGCTTGTGCGCGCTTTCGTCCGCGTTTCTGTGCGTTGCGCTGCGCTTCTTTAAAGCACGTTTTGCTTACTGTAGCAGCAGCAGTTGTCAATAAAACTTTGTTTTTGTATGTAAATGTATTTTTTTCTCCAATTAGGGGTAAAAAACGCATGCGCTTCTATGCGCTTGTATGCGCTAAAAAAGCGGACCCATTCACTTGCATTGCTGTGCGCTTTCCAGCTCAACGCACAGAAATGCATGCAACACTACGTTTCTGTAACGCTGCTCAGCGCAGCGCATAGATGTGAACCAGCTACATTTAGTTACATGGGAAAATGAATACCTTGCTGATCGCACAGGGCAGTGCGCTGTGAAAAGCGCACAGAAACGGCCCTGATGTGAACGAGGCCTTAGGCCTGACTAATCAAAGAAAGTATTCTGTGTAGATTGCTTATCCATGCCCAGTTAATTGACCTGCTTAGTGATCTGTTACACTGTCCTTTAGGTCATGAATCCCAGTGTGGTAGATGACAGACATCAGTCTCCATACCACAAAGTGTTACAAGCAATGTTCTAGCTTTTAATTCAGTACTAAAGCGAATACTATGAAAGAAAAACATCACACAATCATAGATGCATACTATGCTTGCTGCTGCTGTATTTTGATTGATATAAGCCTGAGAAATCAGCAGATCACTTTCACTGTTAACAGTTCCCCATACAGTGACAGCCTACGGCTTTATGCAGGTCTATTAAAAGGAAGGTCATCTATAAAGTAATCAGCTTTCATGTCACTGGCCAAATCCTCTTTCATGCTACCTTTTCACCCACTTTAACTCAGATCCAATCTAGCTTTAACCCTTTCAGCCCTGAAGCATTGATAAACGCATCACTGTTATTAGAACTGATTAATGCAAGCAACAGCTAGTTTTTGTTAAATAATTAGGGTACTTATGTATTATACTGTCTGGAAAGTTTGTTGGCTTTCTGTTAAAGTTCTGTTTGATCCCCTAGCCAGACCTAACCATTTTTGGAAAGCTGAAAGTCCCAGCTTTCCTTTGCACTGGTTCCCCAGTCAACGTGATACCCCATTCCCAAGCTGGGGGGGGGGGGGGGGGGGGGTTGGTGGACAGGTATCCTCTGCACTTTGCTGCAGAGAGCACAGTGGCATTGAGTCTACTGCCCATGCCAGTAAGACAGAGAGGAGACGAGGGCGCATAGCTGCACTGCTCCTTCATCTGTAATGAGAGACCCGGGGCACTTGACATAAGTTTTGAAGAAACAGATTTATACTGCGAAGAAAGAAGACCTAGCGGGTGTGCTGCTTATCACCATGTCGGGTTCGTCCCGTACCTCTGTTATTGCACTTTCTGCAGTCAAGTTCAGGGGACACCCCTCCTTCAAAACCCCATAACTTGGGAACTAAGCATCATACTGACCCGGTACAACAGAAAGCCGGGACTTTCAGCTTCCCAAAAATGGTCAGATCTTCCTGGGGGAGCAAACAGAACTTTAACGAAAAGCTGCCAAACTTTCCAGACTGGATAATACGTTAGTACCATAATTAGTATATCCATTTAGCACTTCTATATGTGTTGAGCTCATGGATCTCATCAGTAGCATTTGTCTAGTTGTGATGTAAAAAAAAATCATGCAATACCCAACTGTTGTACAACGGGCAAGGGGACATGATCTGCGTATGGATGAAAATAGTTTTTGCCATCTATTTAGAAAGTGGTTGTAACGATTACGGGTTTCTATCTTCGTGGTCAGCGCACAAGATGCGCGCTGACACAGCGGAAATCCTCCACAAGCGTATAATTAGATAGTACCCAGCTTGGGTGCAATGCACCAGTAGAGGGTAATTCCCACCAGCAGATGGAGCTGTGGAGTGCAGACGAGCACAGCCTCTGCACGGCCACAGATGCCAGCGGGGAATTGTACGGATAAGGCAAAGTAGGACACGATAGCCCTCCAAGAGAGAGAGCACAGAGACAGACTTAATGTGTGTTCCCCAATCTAGTTGCCACCCAGCGACGGCGAACACATATTTGCAGAAACAAAGCGCGAACGCAATCGCAAGAGAGAGGCGATTGCCAGAAGTGACACAAGGCTGAACAGAACAGAGCATGAGAGTAGCAAAGGCACAGCAAACAACAATCAGAAGATAAGGAAAATAACAAACGCTAGCTAAACGCGAACACCGCACTCATTCGCAACAGCGAACGCGTTTCTGCACAATCACCGCGCGTTAGGCGCCCAGTGATAAGCGTGCCACCCTAACTGACCAACGACAGACAAACACGAAATAGAGAATGTGAACTCTTGCTAACCGGTTACCTCACCGAGTATACAGCAAGCGTTCGTACAAGACAAGACAGACAGACAGACAGATGGAGCAGCCAGTAGCAACTGCAGCTCTGGCCTACACTCCCAGACAGACAGAACGATTCCCTATCGACCGCCACTGGCGACAAGGCAATCGAGACACAGAAGGAAGCACTGCCACTACCATTAGGGCTAATGCAATCCAGACAGATGGAGCAGCCAGTAGCAACCGCAGCTCTGGCCTACACTCCCAGACAGTCAGAACGATTCCCTGTCGACCGCCGCTGGCGACAAGCAATCAAAACACAGAAGGAAGCACTGCCACTACCATTAGGGCTAATGCAATCCAGACAGATGGAGCAGCCAGTAGCAAGCGCAGCTCTGGCCTACACTCCCAGGCGGACAGAACGATTCCCTGTCGACCGCCGCTGGCGACAAGGCAATCGAGACACAGAAGGAAGCACTGCCACTACCATTAGGGCTAATGCAATCCAGACAGATGGAGCAGCCAGTAGCAACCGCAGCTCTGGCCTACACTCCCAGACAGACAGAACGATTTCCTGTCGACCGCCGCTGGCGACAGGACAATCGCAGCAGAGACAACACAGGCAAAACAGATAAACTTTAACAAAACAAACAGAGCTGATACACTAGGAGAGTTTATCAGTAACAGACCATGAAGGATGACCAGCAAAAGATTCTGGGTGAACATGGTATTTATACTGCCAGCCTTTTCCAGAGACCTGCAGCCCTCAGACTTAAGGAATGGTCAAACAGCTGTCTGTCTGTGCAGACAGCTGAGCGGATCATTACAGGGGTCCTTCACAGTGAGAGTGGTTACAATCTGCAATATCTTACCTTAGAAAGTAGTTATGTCAAACTCTATATCTGCATTTGGAAGGTCTGGATGCTTTCCTTGCATTGAAGAGCATCCACGGCTATAATAACTAGGTAGTTCCCAGCAGAGTTGATCCAGGGATTTGTCTGACTGCCATCTGAGTCAGGAAGGAATTTATCCCTTTTAAATTTAATTGGCACAAGCCTTGTAAGGTTTTCCACCTTCCCCTGGATCAACTGGGATATGTGTGGGTTCAGGATGGTGTTTTTTTTTCTCTGGATGAACTAAACTCTACACTTGCCATTGTTGGCATACTGCCATTTGTAGCCTGTGTTCAATTTAGAATAGGCAAAACTGCAGCAGAGGCATGGCAGCACCACGCAAAGCTGGGTAGGACCGTAAGTAAAACACTGGAACATTGGCACCTATAATAGGAATATAATCTACAAAATAAAGCTGTGGTTGCCATGTGTAAAAATGACAGACTACTGTCCCATTTTCTAGTGGTTGCTGTAATATGCAGTGTATATCCATAACAGGAGGCAGTGACATTCCATAACAGGAGGCAGTGATATTCAGCAAAATGTACTATTAATATGAGTACATGTAAATGATACCTAACCTAAGGCAAAGCTACCTAAGGTAATATTTCTGATGGGTCCACATACCTCTGTGTATTGGCCACCTTCATTGTTACTGCCCTATTAAAGAGGAACTCCAGTGAAAATAATGTAATAAAAAAGTGCTTAATTTTTACAATAATTGTGTATAAATGATTCAGTCAGTGTTTGCCCATTGTAAAATATTTTAATTCCCTGATTTATATTCTGACATTTATCACATGGTGACATTTTACTGCTGGCAAGGGATGTAGCTGCTGCTTGCTGTTTTGGCAGTTGGAAACAGCTGTAAACAGGTATTTCCCACAATGCAACAGGGTTCACAGACAGGAAACTGCCAAGAGTACGTACTCAGAATTTATTTGTGGGAGGGGTTTCACCATAATATCAGCCATACAGCGCCCCCTGATGGTCTGTTTGTGAAAAGGAATATATTTCTCATGTAAAAGGGGGTATCAGATACTGATTGGGAGTTCAATTCTTGGTCGGAGTTTCTCTTTAAGTTAGTCCTCTGCACCACAATTGGCCTGGTTTAAGAAAAAGGTATGAGACCTATGGAAACTGCCAAATGTATTTCGTTTTAACCACTTCAGGACCATAGGCTTAAACCCCTCCAGTGACCAGTCTATTTTTTACAATTTAGTGCTCTGCAGCTTTAATAGCCTGCTGCAGAGCCATAGAACGCAGCACACAAACTGATCCACCCCCTTTTCTGCCCACCAACAGAGATTTCTGTTGGCTGGCTCTGATCGCTGCTTTATTGTTGCATATCCTGCAGTGCCTGGATCATTTGCAATTTGGCTTTCAAGGGACAACACTGAAGATTGACACTTTGATAGAATTTAAAGTAGTCCCATCAAAATAACTCAACACTCAAAAAAAAAACATCAAAAAAAGTGGGTATACCCCTAAGTGAAGAATATCAAAATTTTGCCCACAGTGTAAATTAATTTCTAGCACTGCCTTAACTCATGGAGTTCACTAGAGCTTCACAGGATGCCACTGGAATCCTCTTCCACTCCTCCATGACCAAATCACCTTCTGTTTGAGGATGCCCCACAGATGCTCAATAGGGTTGAGGTCTAGAGACATGCTTGGCCAGTCCAGCACCTTTACCTTCAGTTCCTTCATCAAGGCAGTTGTCATCTTGGAGGTGTGTTCGGAGTTCCAGTAATCCATATCGTTATGTCTGCTTGTCTTCAGCAAACTGTTTGTGGGCTTTCGTGTGCATCATCTTTATAAGAGGCTTCCTTCTAGGATGACAGCCATACTGACCAATTTAATGCAGTGTGTGGATTACGGTCTGACCACCAAAAAGCTGAGACTGAGACTGACCATGGCGAGGCCTGTTTTGAGTGGAATCTGTCCAGTTAAATTGTTGTATGGTCTTGGCCACAGTGCTGAAGCTCAGGTTCAGGGTTTTGGCAGTCTTTTTATAGCTTAGGCCATCTTTAATATCCTCTGCAACGACGTGCTATGTTGAACCAATGACCAGTATGAGAGAGTGCGAGAGCAATAACACCAAATTTAACTTGACATTCTTCACTTAGGGGTCTACTCACTTTTATTGCCAAAGATTTAGACATTAATGGCTGTGTGTTGAGTTGTCTGTTTAAAATTGTGTATTTTCCTATGTCAATTGACCCAACATAAACCACCTGACACAACTGCCTGTAATTGCACTAGTGTTAGGTTATACGTATATGAGCTATACACCAGTTTTTTTGTTTTTTTTAAGAAATAGAGACGTTTACCTTGTATATTGTTTGAGGGTTTCTCACTTCCTTTTTTGTCCCTTTGATATAACTTGACCGTTTAGACTGTGTTTCTTTTGACAAAGCCGTGAGACTAATGGAAGCAGTGAAAGGCCAGGTCTGTGTTATGAGTCATAACTACCCTGGTTGCCAGGAGACCTTTCTATTCACAAGGTGGCTGTACAACGTTCTGTAAGTTTTGTTTTTAAATGTAGGCTAACACCAGCCTATTCTCCAGCTTTTATGAATACAGGTAAGAGCCATGTAAGTAGGTGACGGTTATCTGGGATAAAACTGTCTAGATATTGTGTATAGCAGCACTTGAGAATAAGTCAATCATAACTCCTAAGGGCACAGATATCTCTAGAGTCTAATTACAATACTTTCTTTTTCATATGTTCAAAACACACAGTACCATTAATATATCCTCTGCTAATAAGGGCATGACAACATAACTAAATAGTGTCTCTTGATATTAAACCTACACTATACTTTCCACCAGAAATAAAAACATTTAATTCAACAGATACATGATTTTAACCCCTTCCAATCCAATTTTCAGACCAACTAAGTACTCCACAGAACTTCATTTTACACCACTGTGTGGGGTGCAGCATGCTGCCAAAGGGGATCAAAATGTCGAACTATTCCCAAGTAGCTTGGTTCCGTACTGGGTAAGATGCAGTGGCACATGGAGCCCAAATGCACCCACATAAAATGTATATGACGTAGCGCAGGGTGGTTGGTGGTGATCCAAGTATTAGACTTAGTCCCACACTTTGATCAAAAGGAGCTGACACCGTGCAGGACTAGATCCGGCAAGGGTGCCAAGTGCAACATTGAATTGGAAAGGGTTAAATTACAGCATATATGCAAGAATTTGGGCGTAGGGTGAAACTGAAATACGGCTCACCCTGCTCCTGTAAAATTCCCGCCGGTGTTGATTACTATTCCTACTCCATGCCACCATGGACTCAGGGGTAAGATGCAACTCTGCTGTCGCCAAATTGCACTGTTTATTTCCATAATTTGGGCTACATGACCATCTTTTGCCGGCACCCAAATTATAGCGCTGCTATACTCCTATAGCACCTATGTCCTGCAGCCTTTTTTGCTTGCCTCAAAATGATGTGGTTCTGTTTACATGTTCTTTCGCAGAGAGGTCCTCATACAGATACTAATTATAGATTGTTTGTGCAATACCTGTCACTGACCTGGAAGTAGTGCCCTAGGCTGGACAACCCATTGTTATCCCACCCCACAAGCAACAAACACTACCATAATCACATATAGAATACAGGATACACATGGCATAGAACAGTCATGGGCAAACTCGGCCCTCCAGCTGTTACGAAACTACAAGTCCCACAATGCATTTGCCTTTATGAGTCATGACTGTGGCTGTCAGACTCCTGCAATGCATTGTGGGCCTTGTAGTTCCTTAACAGCTGGAGGGCCAAGTTTACCCATGCCTGGCATAGAACATACAGTAAATGTAATATGTGAACCTGCACACTTTTTCTCGGTAGCTGACAAGAGATTTTGTTTAGTATTACTTTAACTGGGAACAACACCACAGACAAGGCTGGACTTATAGTTTTAGCGCCCCTAGGGCAACTTTCCCAATAGCAGCAGCCCCTATTCCATGTGTTACAGCCATCTACAGCAGCCTCTCTCTTTCACATACAGCTCTCTTGAGCAGCAGCTTGCTTTTTCCTTATGTTGCTCCCCACTTTTTAGCTTTCCCTTTCAATTTGCAGCCTCCTCTACCATATGCAGTAACCCTTCTTTAATGTCCAGCCCACCCCTCTTCCATGTCCAGCCGCCCCTTGTGCTGCAGTCACCCAAGGCTTGGGCCTTTGTGCCCTTTACAGAAATCCATCCGACCACTGGTGTCTCTGCTAAAGAGATGGACTCGCTAATGCTATTTAAGGCTACTAAGAATAGGGGGTATACATGTAAAAAAGGCACTGCAGTAATATAAAGTAATAAAGTTACCAAAATTCTACTATTGGTCAATGGGTAATATGATCGTATATATATCTGTATTTATTTGCCAAAAATTTACTATAGCTAAACCTAACCCTATTCTTTCTTGAACTCTCCCATTATCAACGCTGACCCCTCCCCACCGCAACATCTATGACATCTGTGCCACCTTTGCTACTAAAACCCACCTCTTCTGATATTGCACCTCCTAAAAATGAAAATTAGCGTCTGCTGCTGGCCTCCAAATTACCCCTAGGGTGCTGCTATAGCCACAATTAACATAGCAGTGTATGCTGCACCCATCTTACTAAAGCACCACAGGTGCCAAAATGCCCTTTTTTGGAAATATGGCCTATACACACATATGCCAAACTACATAATATAAATAGTTTGATTCTACTAAACCCGCATGTATGAAATTGTCTGCAATCTCAAAGCTGGCAATTCCAGTACATGCAAACAATCAATTTTTAATTGTATGTTTAACACAGTTAATACAAGAAAGCCAATTAACTTGAAAACATGAAAATGCATAGAAACAAGAACAATGCTAATATAGATTTCAATTGTTAGGGCACATTTATAAAAAATTCTCTACTTTTGTACTTGTCTGAAGATCATAATAATAATAATGCACTTGGACGCAGTACAAAATAAGGTAGGTCCTATCCTTTTGGGAGGTGGGTGTGGGCGGCCCTCCCTGGCGGTGGCAGCACTTTGGGGGGGCCGCCCGCACTTCTTAACCTCCCCCAGGGGGGCAGCTGCCCCCAAATAAGAAGAACACAAAGACAATGGGAGCCCAAATGGAGCAGTATGTCACAGAAGGAGTTATAGATCTCAAGTGAGATTTAAGTACTCACAAAGGAAGGTTGCTGGAGGGGCAACCGACCACTGGAAGCAGGTGGAGTTGTATGAACCTGACACCACTCAGGTGCCCAGATGGAACTGGATGTGGTCTGAAAAACAACAGAGGTTCTGTCGGTGGCAAAGCCACTTGGTACCAATGTACACCCCTCCAAAGGAGCGTGAAAAGCACAAAGGGTGTAGGAGGCACCCAGTGATAAATAAAACAGTTAAAAACAACTAAAAATAGAAAAGAAGAGGTGGCTTACCTCAATAATGACATGTTAATATAAATATGAATTTTAATATGCACAAACAATTGTATTTACCATTGGACACCTCTTATCTCCTTTGGTGCTTTGGAAGTCTTTGCCAAAAAACAGCAAATGTAGGACTAGATGCAGCTGCAAATATGGAGACTTGTAGAGCATTAATAATCCATTAGCGAAGGGCCGCTGTACAGCAACAGACAAAAGGTGGCTGAGGACTTTCAATGATAGCTGATGATTTGTACCGTATATACCGGGCGTATAAGACGACCCCCCAATTTTTCCAGTTAAAATATAGGGTTTGGAAAATACTTGCTGTATAAGACTACCCCTCTTCCAACGCAAACCAAATAAAAAAAATAATAATAATATACTGGTGCTATGTATGAACAGATACTGGTGTTGTACTGTATGTGGTACCCAGTATATAACAGTATATAGGCGATTGACTGTTTGGATTGGTCAGCTCTCCCTGTCTCCCTGTTTATCAGAGCGGTATGGAAGAATAGATTGCGCTGTGCCCATAAAACACGCCTTTTTCACCTGTTTGGCCCGCCCTTGTATCCTGTTTACCTCCTTTCCTGCCTCTCAGATCTCGCACATCTCATTATTATTATTATTATTTATTGTATTTATAAAGTGCCAACATATTACGCAGCACTGGACATTAATTTAGGTTACAGACAATATTTAGGGGTGACAAACAGCAATATGACAATACAGGAATACAAGAAAACAAAATCACACAGCACAGTATGAGTACAAGGTAATGCTTAGTCAGTCACTGGATGGAGCATGGAGATTAGGCAAGTTAGGTTCACTCAGATGCATAGTATGGGTTCACAGTAATGGAGGTGCATGATCAGGTAGGACACAAAAGGAGGAGGACCCTGCCCAAAGGTTTACAATATAGAGGGAGAGGTAGGGACTTGAGAGGTAGGGGACTAGAGTTCAGCTGTGGGTTTAGAGCAATTGTGAGGGGTGGTAGGCCAGAGTGAAAAGGTGAGTTTTGAGGGCCTTCTTGAAGGTGTTGAAGGAGGGGGCTGCCCTAATTGGTGGAGGTAGGGAGTTCCATAGTGTTGGAGCGGCCCTTGAGAAGTCTTGGAGGCGTGCATGGGACTGGGTGATGTGGGGGATGGTCAGGCGAAGTTCATTGGAGGAGCGGAGTGAGCGGCTTGGTGTGTATCTCTGAGTAAGATGTGTAGGTTGGACAGGTTTTGTGGACGGATTTGTAGGTCAGACACAATATCTTGAATCTGATTCTGGACTGGATAGGAAGCCAGTGGAGGGATTCACGGAGGGGAGCCGCCCTGGTGGAGCGATGGGAGGAGTGGATAATTCTGGCTGCCGCATTCATGATGGACTGCAGTGGGGCTATTCGGGTCATAGGGAGACCAGACAGAAGGACATTGCAGTAGTCGAGGCGGGAAATTATGAGGGCATGGATGAGGAGTTTGGTGGTGGCAGGGGTCAGGAAAGGGCGAATCTTACAGATGTTACGAAGGTGCAGTGTTCTCCCCAGGCTCTTTTAGCCGGGTGCTCCACCTGGCTAGTTTTGGTGACCACCCAGCTGTCATCGGCTCACGTTCTCCTCTGCTGTAAGCAGAGAAGCGCCGACCCAGCATTCTGTTATCACGCCCCACCTGGCTACTTTTTCATGCCACCCGGCTACTTTTTCATGCCACCCGGCTGGAAATAATTTCTGGGGAGAACACTGAGGTGGAAGTTGCAGGACTTTGTGAGGTTTTGGATGTGGGGAGTGAAGGAGAGTGCGGAGTCCAGGGTGACACCCAGACAGCGGGCTTGAGAGGTAGGGCGAATGGTAGTGTGGTTAACAGTGACCTGCACATCTGGGAGGTCCAGGGATGACCGGGGTGGGAAGATCATAAATTCCGTTTTGTCTAGATTTAGTTTCAGGAACCTAGCGGACATCCAGGAGGAGATGGCAGATAGGCAGGAGGAGACCTTGTCCATGGTAATGGTGGATATGTCAGAGGTGTGGAGGTAGATTTGGGTGTCATCTGCATACAGATGATAGTTAAAACCCATGGAGGAGATAACCTTGCCAATGGAGGATGTGTATAGGGAGAACAGTAGGGGGCCAAGGACCGAGCCTTGGGGGACTCCCACTGAGAGGTGGTTGGGGGTGGACGAGGACTCATTGAAGGAGGTCGTGAAGGAGCGGTTGGAGAGGTAGGATGAAAGCCAGGTCAGGGCGAGATCGTGAATGCCCATGGATTGGAGGGACTGGAGGAGTAGGGGATGATCTACTGTATCAAAAGCTGCTGAAAGGTCAAGGAGGAGGAGAATGGAGTATTTACCTTCAGCTTTAGCTAAGGCAAGGTCATTGACTACTTTGGTGAGAGCCGTTTCGGTTGAGTGGGCAGGCCGAAATCCAGATTGCAGTGGGTCTAGTAGTGAGTTGGCATTGAGGTACTGGGTCAGGCGTTTGTGAACCAGACACGCAAGGAGTTTTGAGGTGAAGGGGAGGAGGGAGATTGGGCGATAGTTGGAGGGTAGCGAGGGGTCAAGGGAGGGCTTCTTGAGCAGGGGCAGTACTGTGGCCTGCTTGAAGTCTTGAAGTCTGAGGGGAAGTTGCCTGTGGATAGGGAGAAATTAAACAGGGTAGTAAGGACTGGGGCCAGATCCGTGAAGTGAGGCTGAAGTAGATCAGAAGGGATCTCTTCACTACAATCCTCAGAAGCGAGATCTGAGAGGTGGTAACAGGAAAGGACAGGCCAGACACATGGAAGAGGCGTGATTTATGGGCACATCGCGATCTCTTTCTTTCATATCCTGCACGTCCCAGACCTAGCAGTGTGAGCGATGAGCTCTCCCCAGCATATGTGGCGACCGCCGAATTTCCAGCATCCGGCTATTAAACATCAGCATGTCGCTCACGGGCATCACGCATCAGCAACGCGTAAACACCAGCATGTCTCGTACGCGCATCGCATATCAGCATCGCATATCCCCTGTCATCAATGACACCCGGCGTATAAAACGACCACTGACTTTTCAGAAGAATTTCAAGAGTTAAAAAGTAGTCTTATACGCCAGAATATACAGTAGTAACATTGGTGAACAGGTGTTGGGAAAAACAACCAGTTTATCACTATGGGGACAAAAAAAAAGAGATGTTCCTGCAATACTGCACAAGAAATAATGTGCTGGGCCACCAAACAGGCAATTTTGCACAAAAGAGGGCTATGGTCCACAGAATAGCACTACTCCTTTAGTATGAAAAAGTATAAACAATTTATTGTAACATCATCAACACTATATATGAAAATAAAAGAATTTAAAACATGTCGGACACCTCATACAATAGATAAGCCAAAGTACATATATTAATAATGATATTATTGCATTAAAAAGTCAATGATTAATAAAGGTAGGGTAGACTAGTACCTGAGGTGCTCAATAATAGAGCTGCCTCAGGGACAGTGGTGGCGCCAGCTTCATTTTTTTTTTTGGGGGGGGGGGGGCACAATGGCTGGCTGGAGGGGCCCATTTGGGTGATCAAAATTGATGTGTGTATGGCAAGATTTAGATATTTTTTGTTTAACTCAGGTGATAATATTATAATGTGCCCATATATGGTACCATTTTTTTTCATCCAATCTTACCATTTCTATGTAATATGAGGGAACTGCCTGAAATATCCTTTCAGTATATTCACCTAATTTACCCTTATGCTACATAGGAATGGTAAGATTGGATGAAAAAAATTGTACCATGTATGGGCACCATAAGGCTAACTAGTTCAGCAATGGTAGGGACCAAATGTAAACATCACAAATAGAAAAGTTATGTACTTTGCTAGTTTACTGCCATGCGTTAATCCTTACTTGCTAGCAAGATGCTTCTGTGTGGGCTGATCACAGACAGATAATTCCAGCCCCCAGCCTGTGTCTCCCAACTCTACAAGCAAGGGGAGGGGGAAGAGGCAGGAGGGAGAGAAACTCTGTGTGTGTAATTCCTTATCGTAGTAGCTAAACATTGCTGGAGACTAGAGCTTGCATTTTACAGACAGGAAGTTTGATTCAGGCAGGAAGTTTTGAATCAGGATTATTATTATGGGGGGGGGGGCACTGATTTCAAGGTGGGGCCAGTGCCCCAGCCTTCCCCAGTGTAGCGTCGCCCATGCTCAGGGACTGAAATCGAGTTCAGCAGCTGCCTTTAGAATAAAGGTGTGAGGAAAAGTGCGTAAAAGTGTTATTTAATCAGGCATCCATTATAGTCAGTGAATGTAACCTTCCTTAAGGTCGTGTTCACAGTTCCACGTTGCGGAGGATTATCATTGCACCGCACTGCAATGATAATCCTATGTGCTGTTCACAGTGCGATGTTTAAGCCGCGTTGAAAAATGTTGCGTTGTGGTAACTCACTGCTTGCAGTTTTTACAGCAAAAAGCATACCATTCTATTCATTTTGTTCTCCTGGGCCCCTCTGTGCTGTTTCTGCCACTCTCTGGTGCAAACCTTGCTTGAAATTGCCAGTTTTAGGCAGTGTTTACAAACAAATTAACCAGCTTGTGATAGGCTAACATAAGCAGAGTGTGTGAGTCATACAGAGCCTGCAGGGGGCCTGGAGGGGGTGTGTATAGCTTCTACCAATCACAAGCATACCTGCACATTCCACACATTCCAGCCTAGCCCGACAGAGCCGACAGAAGGAAACAGATTAGATCATATAACAGAGATAACACAGCCACTGTGCAATTAGGAAAAGCTGCAGTAAGCCAGAGCACATTAGAACAGGCAAAGGAACTTATAGGATAGAAGAACTAAGGCTGAAAATTTTGTTACAGAGTCTCTTTAAACCGCAACATCCCACTGTGAATGCGACCCAAGACCAAATACATGTGCAAAAAAGGCAAAAATTGAAAACCCACACAATAGCTAAGGGATGCGAGACATTGTGAAAGGCAATGATCAGATGCTGGGGACACATAGTGAAAGACATCAGAGCAGTATCTGTCACCGGAATCTAACAGTCAGCCATGAGGTGTCGGACAGGAGAAGGAGTCCCCAGGCAGCTCCTTCTACACAACAATGTGTTATGCTTAGTGATAGCATTCAGCACCAGGAACCTCTTTACACTTAACATTGTAATTACACTCTTCTGTCTGCTGAAAACAGCAAGCATGGGGAAGGGAGAGAGAGCTGGGCATGGTGCACACTTATCGAAATGTGTGTGAAAATTGCAAATTTGCAAAAAAGCATTTGAGGCATATACAATGAAAATCAATTGAGATTTGCAGTCCTGTTTCAAAATTGCTAATTTGCATTTGCGGTTTTTGCATGCATGAAAATGGCCTTACATCTTGCAGCATAAACTTGCACACCGCATGTGACTTCTCATTGGCTTTCATCAGCTACTCTGAAAGAATGTGTGTGAACGAGAACAATGCCTGGAATATTTGCATACGGAAAAATGTTTGTGGTTTATGTACTGTGTGTGAACCCAGCCTTAAAATGCGAACACAGTTTCAACTTCATCAAAAGCAATCAGGACTTGGTCCCTCGGATAACAGTTCAGGGGCTGATTCCCTGTACAGATATTTTGCTCTGCTATAACAAAAGTGACATGCCTGTTGCTATGGAGGGGGAGGAGGGACAACGTGCAGCACACAATGGAGCAGCTTACAGTAAGAGGGGTAACAAGGAGAAATATGCGCTGAATGGTCTCTACTATTTAAAGGGCCAGTATACTGAATTTTTAAAACAAACTTGGGGGACATATGTGCACAAACTTAATTCTCAGCTAAGGCAACCGCTCAGTAAAGAGAGAACTCATGAGAAAAGAGGTACACTCAGCAGAAAACTCTGCCTGGCAGGAACATGGGAGGGAGAGGTAGCGACCAGGGAAGGTGTCCTATGCCTCTCTCAGTGCAGGGGCAGTTAAAACTCCATTTAATCTGGAGCCTGTGTTAGGTGTTTAGTGACAGTGCAGGTGCCAGACATGCTATCTTACCCCAAGATACCCTTCTGAATACCTACAGGCTGTATGTGAGGTGGTGGTGCAGTTCCTAGTTTGGCCAGTGATGGTGCTGTTCCCACTTGCTCTGGCAAGGCTGGACAGCAGGTAGGTGCTGAAACCTTTGCAAAGAATAGTACGGCCAATGCCAGCAGCCTCTTGGAGGACCACAGAGTGTTATAAATATTATTCAGCACTCGTCTATACCACAAATTCAACCGTGAATATTAAAGATGTATCTAAATAACAGACAGAAGCACATCGGTATAACATCAGAAGATTAATGTAAACACATCAGTGCAGATGAAGCTGTATGAACACACATATCAGGCTGTCATGTATAGTCGGGCGATCAGGCTAGGCTGCCACAGCTTTACAATGCACAGTTCTCACAGCCACACAGAGGATACAGGCAGCAAGTGTCAGAAGACACACAGCCGGGGATGGGAGCTGTACAGGAAGGGCAGACATTGAGCCAGGCATAGGCATGCATGCAGTGATATCAGGCACTGACCTCTCTCCCCAGGCAGGTCCCCTCTGTCACCCGCTGCTGATCCCCACTTCAGCCAGCAATCTGCTGCTCATCACCAGGCCAAGGACTCTGCACAGTGCACAGCCACCAGCTCAGTCAGCAGCGCACACCCTGACCTACAAGCCTGTGATTGGAGGAGCTGGCTGCCTGTCACACTAGCTGGGGACTGGAGCATCCCTATTAACTCATCCTTTCCTATTTACAGGCTTCTGTCTTTCTGCTGTGAATTAGAGGGAATGAGCTTTCCAGACAAACTAGAGGCATATAGAATAGATTGGGGCATGACACTAATGCAGGATAGATCTGACACTGTCCCAGATTCATGGGCATTTTGCACTGTCTTCCCTTCCTTCCTGTGCAGCTTGCTAGTCAGCCAGCATGGAGCTGTGTGTTACAGAAGCATAGGACACTTTCCCTGCCCCTCCCTCCCAGATTCCTGCTGGACAGAGCTGCCCAGTGTGAGTGTAATTCTTATCTCATGAGCTCTCCGTCTCCCTCCTCCATGTTTGCAGTGTGTTATCAGCAGTCAGACGAATTGCATTACAACAGGAAGTGGGAAGATCCAGGGGGCTGCCTGCCATCACTAAAGTAAAGTACACACAAACAATATTTGTCACCCGTCGGGGATCGGTGAGGGCCCGTTTCCACTTGTGCGGTGCAAATTCGTCGCAGAAAATACAAAATGAAATTCGCATGCGGATGTGAATTTCACAGGATTTCTGACAAGTGGAAACAGGCCCATCCACTTGTATTGGTTAAGTGAATCTGCATGCAGAAAACGCATGCAGATTTGCGATAGTGGAAACGGGCCCTAAAAGATCCCTCAGGCGACAAGTCAGGAATCGATGCTGTGCAGAAACATTGCTAGCCTTTAGGCTAGCTATGCATTCTGTTGCTATGGAGGGACAACAATCAGCGCATGACGGAGCAGATTCCTGCAGGTGGGGGGGAACGGAAATAACATTGCAATCGGTCCTCTTCAGGGTTCTTAAAGAGACTCCGTAACAAAAATTGCATCCTGTTTTTTATCATCCTACAAGTTCCAAAAGCTATTCTAATGTGTTCTGGCTTACTGCAACACTTTCTGCTATCACAGCCTCTGTAATAAATCAATGTATCTTTCCCCTGTCAGACTTGTCAGGCCTGTGTCTGGAAGGCTGCCAAGTTCTTCAGTGTTGTGGTTCTGCTATGAACTCCCCCATCCAGGCCCCTCTCTGCACACTGCCTGTGTGATATTTAGATTAGTGCAGCTTCTCTCTGTTCTATTATCTTTTACAAGCTGGATAAATCCTCCTCTGAGCTGGCTGGGCTTTCACATACTGAGGAATTACATACAGGCACAGCTGTCTGCACTCTGCAGGAAGAAATAGCCTGACACTTCAGTGGAAGATAGCTGCAGGGGGAAAGAAACACACAAATGATCTCTTGAGATTCAAAAGGATGGCTGTATACAGCCTGCTTGTGTATGGATGTATTTTCTATGTGTGGACATGCTGTACATCAATCTACTTCCTGTTTTGGTGGCCATTTTGTTTGTTTATAAACAAACTTTTTAAAACTGTTTTTAACCACTTTTAATGCGGCGAGGAGCGGCGAAATTGTGACAGAGGGTAATAGGAGATGTCCCCTAACGCACTGGTATGTTTACTTTTGTGCGATTTTAACAATACAGATTCTCTTTAAGGATCTGGCGTGAAGAATCCTTATCATTGCCCAAGCATAATCGATTGGGCAGCCTTTGTACGCACACTCGATTGTCAGCTAAAACAGGCGTTATCAGCCGGTTTGTCCAACAATTTTTGAAAGTGTGTACGTACATTAACCATTTCAGCCCGCAGGGATTTTTCACCTTATGCATCAGAGCAATTTTCACCTCCCATTCATTCTCCAATAACTTTATCACTCCTTATCACAATTTATTGATCTATATCTTGTTTTTTCCGCCACTAATTAGGCTTTCTTTGGGAGGTACATTTTGCTAAGAATTATTTTTTTATAAATGCATTTTAAGAGGAATATTAAGAAAAAATGGCCATTATAGCTTTAAAACAAAACATGCTACCATAATTAAAACCTATGTATTTTATTTGCCCGTTTGTCTCGGTTATAACAGCATTTACATTTTGTCCCTATCACAATGTATGGTGCCAATATTGTATTTGATAATAAAGGTGCATTTTTTCAGTTTTGCGTCCATCACTATTTACAAGCTTATAATTTTAAAAAAATGTTCGTAGTGTACCTCCTTCACATGCATATTTAAAAAGTTCAGACCCTTAGGTAACTATTTATGGGTTTTTTTGTATTGTTTTTTTTTTTATTGTAATTTTTTTTTCCATTAAAAATGTTATTTGGGTAATTTTTGGGTGTTGGGAAATAAACAGTTCATTGTTAATCTTATACTGTGTGTAAATTGCCTTGGAAAATGTATGTAGATGTAGTTTTACTATTTGGCCACAAGACCTTGAGCAGTTTTTTTTCCTTGTGCTTCCCGCTTAATGGAAGCACAAGGAGGCTGGGAAACATTTATTTTGCAGAAAGACTGCATCCTCTGATAAGAGACCATAGGTTTTTCTACTGGGGACTTAGATCGGTGAATGGGAACCATGTTCCCGTTCACCGATCCCAGGGGTACCAGGGAACGGCACGGGAGCGCGTCCGCGATCGCGCCAAAGCACGGCACCACAACAGAGCAGCCGCCTGGACGTGAGGAAGTATGTTCAAACAGTCCCCTACTTACAAACGACTCAAGTTACAATGTTTCAGAGATACAAACAATGTTTTCTTCATGTACAAAATATGCAATACTGTTTTTTTTTATTATAGTATTTTTGATGTTAAATGCTGCAAAATTGTTACTGTTATAAGTAGTTTAAACAGCTACTGCATACAGTACAGTATACCCACACCCCCTGAAACTTCATCTTAGCCTCAGGGGCGTAGATAAACGTACTCCACCACAATCACACGTTGCATGCTCAGTGAATGGGAACCCAATCAAAGTGCCTTTAATCAATTATCACCGGCATCAGTGAGATGCCAGTGGTCATTAACAAACCAAAAGTAAGAACACAAACACATTACCGTTCACAGTACACAGGAATAAAGTGGGATGACATCTAGTGGCCAAATAGTAAAAATACATCTACATACATACAAATTAAATAAAAATATCCCCCATGAATTAACCCTTACCTCCCCCAGTATCCCATAGTTACCAAAATAAAACAATTGTAAAGTTTAGTTTTAACAAATGCGTAACTGAAAAAAAACACCTTTATTTCTAAATATAATATTGTAGCCATACATCGTACTAGGCCAGTGATCTGCAAACTTGGCTCTCCAGCTGTTAAGGAACTACAAGCCCCACAATGCCTTGTAGGAGTCTGTCAGCCACAGTCATGATTCACAAAGGCAAATGCATTGTGGGATTTGTAGTTCCTTAACAGCTGGAGAGCCAAGTTTGCAGATCACTGTACTAGGGGCATAATTTAAACGTTGTAATAACCTGGACAAATGGTCTACTAAAATGTGTGGTTTTTATCCACAGTAACATATTTTATTTTAAAATTATAATAGCTGAAAACTGAGACATAATGATTTTGCTTTACATTTTTTTTATTACTCATTTAAAAATGCGTTTAGAATAAACTACTGCTTAGCAAAAAGTACCACTCAAAGAAAGCCTAATTGCTGACAAAAAAAGAAGATATAGATAATTTCAGTGTGACAAGTAGTGATAACGTTATAGGCAAATGAATGGGAGGAGAGATGAAAGGTGAAAATTGCTCTGGTCCATTGGGTGAACACAACCAGTAGTGGTCAAGTGGTTAAAGCAGACCTGAACTCAGAACTTCCTCTCTGCTCTAAAACATAAGCAACAGCATAATAATCTTCAAAGAAAAACATTTATTTCTTACAACTGATATAAATCCTGCAATAAATCTGCAGTGTGTCTACTTCCTGCTTTCATGGAAACAGACATATTGTTAACATCTTGTGTTTACCAATTAGTTGCTCTGCCATGGCAGCCAGCTGCAAGATCAAATTACAACTTGTGATTAGTCACAGATGAGGGGGGAATTAGAGAGGCTAAACTCTCTAAATACATACAATGTGCATTTCTCTATGCTTTCCTTCTGTCCTGTGCATGAGGTCAGATCCACTTTAAAACACTTCAAAAGCACATTGAAAACAATCAATCATTTCCACTAGCCCTGAATCGTGGCCATTGAAACTGAAACCCTTGGAATTTCCCATGAAGAGATGGGCTAGTCTAAAACTTGTCACATTTTGGCAGATTTTGACTACCTAATGTAATGGTGGCCATACATTAACTGATTTTGCAGCCTGAACAACTATCCGATTAGATAATCTTATCAAATCTAATGATAATCGGTGCTGCTGCATGCAAGCATGTCTGATTGATGATCTGACTGATTTCGTAGATCAGACATTCTGGACAGATATCAGTGAAAAGTGCTCAATAGTGTGCGCAGCGGTAACAGTGTTATTTATCGTGATGCCCCTCCCCCGGTGCCTGTGTAGTGTAAAATCTCACCTGTACCACTGCCATGTCTCCTGGCGTCATCCACTGTCACTGTGGCACCACGTGATGGCCATACGCCACGTTTATTATGCAAATTATATTTTACTCTGATGTTCCCAACTAGTCGAGGCAATAGTTCAGCATCATTTTTTAGTCATCAGTCTTTTGAGTATAATTCAAATGTTACCGAACAAACCTAATAATAACGGTATAATTTAAAAAAATAAAACAACTTAAAATGCACTGTTCCAAATGTCAGAATAGCCTCCCAGAGCTAATGTTTGGATGTAAACTGCCTCCCATTGTCATAGATCTTTTTCTTGAGGTTGCTCCAATGGTTCCCAATAGTATTGAGGTCAGGGGAGGATGGGAGGTACACCATGAGTTTCTCTTCTTTTATGCCAATGGCAGCCAATGATGCAAAGGTAATCCTTGCAGCATAAGATGGTACATTGTCATGCAGATGATTTTATCATGAAAAATATGGTTCTTCTTTATGTACCATGGAAGAAAGTGGTCAGTAAAAAACTCCACATACCTTCCAGAGGTCATATTCAAACCTTCAGGGACCCTAAAGGGGCCGACCAACTCTCTTCCCACGATTCCAGCCAAAACATTACTCCGCCACCTCCTTGCTGACATCACAGCCTTGTTTGGATGTGATGGTTGTTAACCGACCATCCACCACTCCATCCATCTGCACCATGAAGCGTTGCATGACCCTGAAAAACACTTGAAAATTAGTCTTCTTGTAGTTCTGGGCCCACTGTAGCTGTTTCCCTTGTGAGCTTTAAGAGACTCTAACAAAATGTTCAGCCTAATTTCTTCTATCCTATAAGTTCCTATACCTGTTCTAATGTGGTCTGTCTTACTGCAGCCTTTCCTAGTTGCACAGTGGCTGTATTATCTCTGTTATATAATCGAATCTTCTTTCCTTTGACGGCTTTGTCGGGTTCAGGCACTCAGGCAGGAATGTGCTCCTCTGCTTGTGATAGGTAGAAGCTATACACACCCTCTCCATGCCCCCTGCAGGCTCTGTATGAGTCACAGACTGAGCTTCTCTCAGCCTATCACATGCTGGTTAGCAGCCATGTTTTTTGTTTGTAAACACTGCCTAAAACTGGCAATTACAAGCCAGAATTGCAGCAGGGAGTGGCAGAAACAGCACAGAGGGGTCCAGGAGAACATAATGAATACAATGGTATGCTTTTTATTGTAAGAATTTTAGAGTACAGATTTTCTATAAGTTAGGGGTGCTTGAATAGGTTTATGCACTGAAATCCTCTGTAGAATCCTGCACTTGAATGGTCACTGTACTCCGGAGGCACCAGCAGCTTTAAATATGTGTTTGCTGCTTTGTAATGGCATTTTAGCAGCTATTCTCTTCATCTAATGTACAGTATTTGTCTGGCAGAACCCTTACTCATGTTGCTTTTATCTGCACAAACCTGTGTGTGCTCTGAGTCAGCCACAAAACAGTACCATGATCATGCTTAGGTTTTCGTGAAATATAAAGGTTTTCATACCTTGTCCAAGGTATTCAACTATTTCACACTTTCACGCAGCAGAGAGATCATTTTTCTTTCTCATATTGCTTGAAAATGATGGTCTGCTTAATAATGTGGAACACCCTTTTTTAGTAGTTTTTCCTTTAACCACTTGAGGACCCGCATCTAAACCCCCTTAAAGAGGAACTTCAGCCTAAACAATCATACTGTCATTACTCATGTTAATTAAAATAGATAGGTAATATAATCTCTTACCCACCCTGTTTTAAAAGAACAGGCAAATGTTTGATTTCATGAGAGCAGCCATCTTTTTGGTTGAAATGAGATGACAGCTAGCATGAGACACAGTTCCAACTGTCCTGTGCCCTGATCATCTTTCCCAGTTGCTAGGCAACAAGAACAACAACATAGGAAATCCCATCATGCTTTGCACAGCATCAGGGGAAAAATGCCTGGGCAGTTTTCTTTGATGGGGCGGAGCTTAGCTTCTGTGCAGCTAAAAAGGAGGTTTAAGTAAGAAAAACAAAGTTCTGATACCGTCAAACTGTTAAAGAAACATCAAGCCTTTTCAGTGCTGCTGAGTAGATTTTTAGTCTGGAGGTTTACTTTATGGACCAGAGCAGTTTGAACCTTTTATAGGTCCCCCGTTTCGAAAGCCAGGCATAGGTATTCCCACTATAGATAGCTAGGTATTGAGGTCCCCAGTATAGATAGGTGTCCCCAGTATAGGCAGCGGGTATTACTGACCTCCTAAGATCCAATGAGGAGCAGTTCTCCCCGCCTCCTCTCTCCCCGCCATCCAGTCTCACGCTGCCGCTAAGTTCCGGGTCCCGGCTTGATGATGTCATCAAGCCATGATCCGAAACTAGAGGCAGTGCGAGGTTGGATGACAATCAAAGCGGAAGGGAAGCGACGATCACCAGAGGAACGTCAGGCGATGTGAGTCTGATCCTCTTCCTTCCTTCTGCCGCCGCTGCTTCAGTGATTACTACGATTGTAGTGTGATTGTGGTGATCATGTGATCAGGAGCAAATCGCCATGGCTCCTGATCAGTTAGGGGAGATGTCAGCTGTTACATGACAGCTTAATCTCCCTTCTAGGGTATGTGTGCGATCGCGTCGGGTGCGGTTAGACTTCAAGGACGTTACAATTACAGTATGTCCTGTCACCAGCAGGCAGCCACACAGAGGACGTAACTGTAACATCCTTGGTACCAAAGGGGTTATACACATGGTCTGTACAGACAAGCCCTATATGTAAGTATTTACAAGTGAATAACAACCATGCTGTTCAATAAGCTGCATGTGTGTAGCAAACAGCAGATACCACAGTTAGTGAACAACCTGCCTATACTCATAAAATACAGAGAGACATATACTGAGGTGCTAGTGCTATATACAAAGTGCTGCAATATGATACTTTGACATGTTTCACCCACCGGCCTTTTCAAAAAGTGCTATACATATATACAATCATAGTAACGTGCACCCCCCACCAGATTACAATATGTCCCCCATATAGCATTGGGTACCTCTGTATATGGCTCTCTGTATTTTATGAGTATAGGCAGGTTGTTCACTAACTGTGGTATCTGCTGTTTGCTACACACATGCAGCTTATTGAACAGCATGGCTGTCTACCTGCCGTTTTCTTAAGTGAAGCTCTCAGGTACCCAGCCAGGGAATAGCTACACCACACCCCTGAAATAGTAGGGTGTTGGGGGATAAGCGAAGACCTCCACTGGCATTAGTGGACCTAATTTATACTTATGAGAATTCCGCAGAGGCGGTTTACATATTTTATGACTCCTCTCCAAACATTGTTTTTAATACAAACAATACAGACAGCAGAAAACAGAGCAAGCGCTCACCAATTATATTTTTGCATGCAAAACTATGATGGAAGCTAAAATTTCTCCATAGACCAGTATTGCATTGTTTGGATGCGGGCGTACATTTTAGTCCAGGGGGGGCGGAGTGCGCCACAGCGATTAACCATTCAATTGTACAGTATTGGGTCAGGGATGCGCAGCCTTCTACCTATTTTTTGTTTAATACAAACAAGTTATTCACTTGTATATACTTACCTATAGGGCTTGTCTGTACAGACCATGTGTATGATTTGATTATTCCCTCGTATATTATCTCGGATCAGTTTGCTATGTGCCATCTATGTCTCAATGTAACAATAAAACAAGACCCATATTTTCACTGCTATTTGATTTAACAGCACAGCACACAAATTGCAGAAACTCATACTGTACATGCAGATAAACTTACATCCGTGAAAATCTTTCATCTTTCTAGTACTTTTTATGAAAGCAAAAGTCTGATGTATATTTAGAACATCTCTCTCGGAAACTCAGAAAATATCCCCTTTACAGTGGGTTGCAAAAGTATTCGGCCCCCTTGAAGTTTTCCACATTTTGTGACATTACTGCCACAAACATGCATCAATTTTATTGGAATTCCACATGAAAGACCAATACAAAGTGGTGTACATGTGAGAAGTGGATCGAAAATCATACATCATTCCAAACATTTTTTACAATTAAATAACTGCAAAGTGGGGTGTGCGTAATTATTCGGCCCCCTGAGTCAATACTTTGTAGAACCACCTTTTGCTGTAATTACAGCTGCCAGTCTTTTAGGGTATGACTCTACCAGCTTTGCACATCTAGAGACTGAAATCCTTGCCCATTTTTCTTTGCAAAACAGCTCCAGCTCAGTCAGATTAGATGGAAAGCATTTGTGAACAGCAGTTTTCAGATCTTGCCACAGATTCTCGATTGGATTTAGATCTGGACTTTGACTGGGCCATTCTAACACATAGATATGTTTTGTTTTAAACCATTCTATTGTTGTCCTGGCTTTATGTTTTGGGGTCATTGTCCTGCTGGAATGTGAACCTCCGCCCCAGTCTGAAGTATTTTGCAGTCTCCAAGAGGTTTTCTTCCAAGATTGCCCTGTATTAGGCTCCATCCATCTTCCATCCATCTTCCCATCAACTCTGACCAGCTTCCCTGTCCCTGCTGAAGAGATGCACCCCCCGAGCATGATGCTGCCACCACCATATTTGACAGTGGGGATGGTTTGTTCAAAGTGATGTGCAGTGTTAGTTTTCTGCCACACATAGCGTTTTGCATTTTGGCCAAAAAGTTTCATTTTGGTCTCATCTGACCAGAGCACCTTCTTCCACATGGTTGCTGTGTCCCCCACATGGCTTGTGGCAAACTGCAAACGGAACTTCTTATGCTTTCTGTTAACAATGCCTTTCTTCTTGCCACTCTTCCATAAAGGCCAACTTTGTGCAGTGCACGACTAATAGTTGTCCTATGGACAGATTCCCCCACCTGAGCTGTAGATCTCTGCAGCTTGTCCAGAGTCACCATGGGCCTCTTTACTGCATTTCTGATCAGCTCTCTCCTTGTTCGGCCTGTGAGTTTAGGTGGATGGCCTTGTCTTGGTAGGTTTACAGTTGTGCCATACTCCTTCCATTTCTGAATAATCGCTTGAACAGTGCTCCTTGGGATGTTCAAGGCTTTGGAAATCTTTTTGTAGCCTAAGCCTGCTTTAAATTTCTCAATAACTTGATCCCTGACCTGTCTTGGACCTGTCTTGTGTGTTCTTTGGACTTCACTGTGTTGTTGCTCCCAATATTCTCTTAGACAACCTCTGAGGCCCTCACAGAGCAGCTGTATTTGTACTGACATTAGATTACACACAGGTGCACTCTATTTAGTCATTACCACTCATCAGGCAATGTCTATAGGCATCTGACTGCACTCAGATCAAAGGGGGACGAATAATTACGCACACACCACTTTGCAGTTATTTATTTGTAAAAAATGTTTGGAATCATGTATGATTTTCGTTCCACTTCTCATGTTTACACCACTTTGTGTTGGTCTTTCATGTGGAATTCCAATAAAATTGATTCATGTTTGTCGCAGTAATGTGACAAAATGTGGAAAACTTCAAGGGGGCTGAATACTTTTGCAACCCACAGTAGCTGTACTTACCGTATGTCTCCTTACACTTATCCACCTACACAGCTAAGTCCTTTCAGTGATCCGCTGCAATGTGGAAAAAATCCTGTGTACAATATTCACAGAAAAAAAAGCATTGGTATGAGAATCCTCACAAATGACAATGTAGTCACACAATACAGCTTGGAAGGAGTGTCCTCCGGAACAGTGGGCTGTCATTAATAGCTGTTTTTCACAGCATACGCAACATCAACAAAAGAGTTTTTATTGCATAAGTGGTGCTGACTATCTCTTTTTCTTGATGTGATCTGGTCTCAGGGTGCAGAGACCTTTACTTGTGGCACACATTTTCTCCTGAAAGTGGGGGCTGTTCTCACTATCATCTTTATTACACATTGAGCTTGATGCAATTAACTTTTTCTCCTGAGTTTTCTACTAGAAGATATTTTCATATCTTGTCATACAATGGCCCATATGCAATTATATTTTTCTCCTAGGTGATATTTTCTAATTTGTCAAGAAAATGCCTTTTAAAGTGTACCAGAGACAAACTAAATGAAAAGATTTATACATACCTGGGGCTTCTTCCAGCCCCATCCGCACGGATAGCTCCCATGCCCCTGTCCTCAGCCTTCTCTAGCTCTGGTACCGGGTCCAAAAACTTCGGCCAGTTGTGCAGTTGCAGTACTATCCTCCGCTGGACAGAGACAGAGAGAGCGCACTGCACATGCTCAAACTGTCTGCGAGTCCGGGACTGGCCTAAGTTACGGAACCCGGTGCCAGAGCTGGAAAAGACTCAGGACAGTGGCGTGGGAGCGATCCGTGCGGATGGGGCTGGAAGAAGCCCCAGGTATGTATAAATCTTTTCATTTAGTTAGTCTCTGGTTTCTTTTAAGAAAACAACAAGCAAGAAAATACTCAAAATAATTTTTATAGTGCTTTTTCACCTACTTTTTTCTCACATTGTTAGTTGCAAAGTGCTAAAAAGCTATTTTAAATAGAAGATGAAAAATTATCTTCTAGGAGAAAACTCAGGAGAAAAAGTGAATTGCATATGGGCCAATGTCTTTTAAACTACCAGCAAGAAAATACTCAAAATAATTTTGCTACCGGGTAGTACCTTTTCACCAACTTTTACGTACTTTTTTATTTGTAAAATGCTTAAAAGTTCTTTTAAAGAGAATTTAAAAAATTATCTCCTAGGAGATAATGCAGGAGAAAAAGTTATTTGCATATGGCCATATGTACTTTTTATGGGTCTTCAATACTTATCACCATGCCCTGATATGGCGATGGCTGCAGTGATGTGCAATTATAAGCATGGGGTAAATTCACTAAACTTCAGTAAAAATGCCTAGCGCAGGCAGTGCATGATTGATTTACCATTATTCAGGCTGACAAGGTAGCATGAGCATTTCCATGGTAACGCGTGTTACGATACGTTAACCTAACAACTATAGCATAACCTTGTCACCATAAGTACCAGTAAACTTACCGTGCGCTGCTGACTGCGTATTAGACTAAACCTATAATATCCCAAAGAAAAAAGTTAGATACTCACCTGGGTAGAGAGAAGCATCTGAATGGTACAGAGGCTTCCCACCTCTTCCTCGACTCCACCAGCCCTGGCCAGGACTTTCTGACTTTGTAACCAAGTGGCTTTGGCCCAGGTGCGGGTGCAGTATGGCCACGCTCGTTCACAAAGGTGTGCAAAGCCACAAGAACATATCTTGTGGCTTTGAAATAAAATCTGTATTTATGGGGAATTGCAGAGCGCAGGGGGAACTTAGGGGGGATTGAAATAGCAACAGAGGCTGGGCAGAATAGGCAGACCCAGCCTCTGTATGTGGATTGCATTGTCAGAACCCCGCCTCGGGTTCTCTTTAAGAATTCAGGGCTCTAAACTGCAGTATCTCTGTCCCTATAGATGTTTAACTCCCTGGGTCTTAAACTTTGGTCTGGTGCACATGGAAGAAGGGGGTTTGGAACATAGGCAGACCACGCCTGAGAGAATGAGGTTGCTGTACATGGTAGAGAGGATCTGCTGCACATGGAAAAGGGGTGCTACAGGAACAGCGGCAGACCACGTGTGAGAGAGGGAGGTTACTGTACATGGTAGAGAGGATCTGCTGCACATGGAAAAGAGGTGCTACAGGAACAGCGGCAGACCACGTGTGAGAGAGGGCGGTTACTGTACATGGTAGAGAGGATCTGCTGCACATGGAAAAGGGGTGCTACAGGAACAGCGGCAGACCACGTGTGAGAGAGGGAGGTTACTGTACATGGTAGAGAGGATCTGCTGCACATGGAAAAGGGGTGCTACAGGAACAGCGGCAGACCACGTGTGAGAGAGGGAGGTTACTGTACATGGTAGAGAGGATCTGCTGCACATGGAAAAGGGGTGCTACAGGAACAGCGGCAGACCACGTGTGAGAGAGGGAGGTTACTGTACATGGTAGAGAGGATCTGCTGCACATGGAAAAGGGGTGCTACAGGAACAGCGGCAGACCATGTGTGAGAGAGGGAGGTTACTGTACATGGAAGAAGGGGCTTGTGTTAGGTGAACACGCATGAGAGAGAAAGGTTGTTGTACATGGAAGAAAAGGTCTGCCCAGGGCCGGCGCTACCATAGAGGCAAAGGGGGAAATTGCCCCAGGGCCCCAGAGCTTGTAGGGGCCCCCAGTGGCTACAAGAGGGAAAAAAAATTCAAATCGACCTTATAGTTTTTGAGAAAATCGATTTTAAAGTTTCAAATGAAAAAAAATACACATTTAAAAACCTGCCGAATTTAATGGTTAATAGCAAATCCACCTTAAAAGCTAGAAACCCTAAATTTGCAGAATATGTTAAGGAGATCGTTGGGAATAAGACGAAAAAACAATTTTTCAAAAAGACCTTATAGTTTTTGAGAAAATCGATTTTAAAGTTTTAAAGGAAAAGAAATACACATTTAAAAACCTGCCGAATTTAATGGTTAATAGCAAATCCACCTTAAATGCTAGAAACCCTAAATTTGCAGGATATGTTAAGGAGATCATTGGGAATGAGAGGAAATTTTTTTTCAAAAAGACCTTATAGTTTTTGAGAAAAACGATTTTAAAATTTTGAAGGAAAAAAGTATACTTTTAAATGCAGTAAATGTCACTTTTAGTAGCAAACCTAACGGTAGTGTAATTTTACATGCATCAAACGAAAGAGCAATACATTTCCTGACGGGGTTTCCTGGGGGTCTATACGCAGCCGCAGCGCTTTGGCCAGGAATCGCTATACAGCCGCAATATGGCTGCATGAAGATCCCTGGCATTTTTTCCTATTTTCCCAAATTTTTTTTTTATGTTTAGATTGTGGGCATTTTTTTTAAAAAAATTATATGGGGTCCCCCCTCCTGAAACTTTTTAACCCCTTGTCCCCCATGCAGGCTGGGGTAGCCAGAATGTGGAGCTCCGACCGATTGGGGCTTCACACCCTGACTATACCAGCTGCAAAAAAGGTCCCTTAATGCCGATTTTTGTTCCGGGGTATCTGTTGGGGCGGCCCCCAGGTTTATTTTGCTCTGGGGCCCCATTGTTGCTTAAACCGGCCCTGGGTCTGCCGCACATGGAAAAAGAAGCTTTGGACATGAGCAGACCAGGCATGAGAGAGTGAAGTTGTTGTACATGAAATAGAAAGTATTCTGCTCATGGAAGGTCTGCTTTGAGGAACTTCACATGAATGAGGGAGGTTTCTGTACATTAAAAATGGAGGTTAATGGGAAAGTGATTGCAAATGGGAGGTTCACATAGAAGAAAAGTCTGCTGTATGTGGGAAAGGGTGAGAGTAAGAATAAGAAAGTGGCCTTGGTGTAGGTCACATTATTGATGCCATCTCTTATGAAGTGGGGCAGGATCATTATATAAGCACTGTAAAGAGGCCCTATGGTATAAAAATAGTAACATTGTGAAACCATCACATTCTCTGAGACAAAGATTCACAAGAAGGAACAGTAAACCAGCATACTAGGAGAAGGAACCTTGAAATGATTGTCTGTTTTAGAAGCAAAGTGTGGCTCTAACTTCACAGCTTAAGTCCTGCATCTACCCTTTGCAGAGAATTATAATGTGTAATTAGCTGTTAGGCACTCCAAGATGCAGCATGAATACATATGGGCTCCTATGTCTGCTGGGAATATAAATGCAGGAGTATCAGGTCTAAGCAGACTTAATATGGTGATGCATGAGGAAAAAAATGGCAAGATATACTAAAGTGAATTAACCTTTCTAAGTACCTAAAGAGTACTGATTTTTTCCCTCTGATGTTAGCAGTCACCGAGATGAAAATTTAGAATGTGACATATTTCTGTATTGTGTGAAAATGAATCATGATATTTGCATATGCACTGAACATACGTATTGTAGAAATTTGTATAGCCAATTATGCACTGACTACAGTAGATAGTAGGAGGTTGTAGGTGTGCATTAACCAATATAACTGGTGCAGATGCTCAGATCAAACATTCTGGTTGGTCGGTCTCTGCAGCTGCTCCACTTTCCTCAGTTTTAAACTAATTTTCCTTGCACTGCTTTTAATAAATCTGCTCCGCTTTGGTTGGTTTTGGCTTATTATTCTGGGTGTTTTCCTGTAGATTTTTAGGGAGACGGACGCTTGTGCAATACAGTTGTTAGACACTGCTCAGCTTTTCAGCTGGACTGAGGTCAGCACTCTCATTGGCTCCTATTGGCTATGATTCACCAATAGCAAGATCATTAATAACTAGAGGAAACAAAAGAAACTGAGATTCTCATAAGGTCTTCTAATAGAGAAATAAATACATCCTTGAATCTGTCTACTGTTAAGCTATGGCTCAGGACATGGTAGACATGATACTTTTTTTCATTAAATAAAACATCATAAAATCAGTGTGTGTGTTTTATTAGTGTGTTTCAGTGTTCCCCAACCCTGTCCTCAAGGCCCACCAACAGTGCATGTTTTGTAGAAATCCACAGAGGTTGTTAATCAGCTCCGCTGAGACACTAATTACCTCACCTGTGCATATGTGTGGTTTCCTGCAAAACATGTACTGTTGGTGGGCCTTGAGGACAGGGTTGGGGGACTCTGTTTTAAAGGACAACTGAAGTGAGAAGAATATGGAGGCTGCCTTATCTATTTCCTTTTAAACGATACCAGTTCCATGGCAGCCCTGCCTTTGTATGTTTTTGTAGGTGTGCATTTGTTTTCAAAACTTTTTATTGAGTGGACTTGCTGTCTATGCATTGGTTGTGTGCTTATGGGGTAAATGCATGGGTGCTTGTGTTTGTGCCATGGACATTTGTGATGTGTATGTGTGTCTGTATGTTTGTATTCTTTATGTTTGCAGATTTCTGGCGCCGGACTTGGTGGGCTCAGTCAGGTGATCTGCTTTCTGCTGGGAAAGGAACTCCAGTCTGCTGGCAAGAAGGGACTACCGTAACCTACCCATTTTGTTCACAATACTTTTGACTTCATCACTAGAGATATGGGGTCTCCCAAGGCACTTAGCTATTGGTCTTCACTTTGCTACAAGTAACTACCATATTTAAAGAGACACTGAAGCGAAAAAAAAAATATGATATTATGATTTGTATGTGTAGTACAGCTAAGAAATAAAACCTTAAGATCAGATACATCAGTCTAATTGTTTCCAGTACAGGAAGATTTAAGAACCTCCAGTTGTTATCTCTATACAAAAAAGCCATTAAAGAGAATCTGTATTGTTAAAATCGCTCAAAAGTAAACATACCAGTGCGTTAGGGGACATCTCCTATTACCCTCTGTCACAATTTCGCCGCTCCTCGCCGCATTAAAAGTGGTTAAAAACAGTTTTAAAAAGTTTGTTTGTAAACAAACAAAATGGCCACCAAAACAGGAAGTAGGTTGATGTACAGTATGTCCACACATAGAAAATACATCCATACATAAGCAGGCTGTATACAGCATTCCTTTTGAATCTCAAGGAGATCATTTGTGTGTTTTTTTCCCCCCATGCACTGAAGTTTCAGGCTGCTCTTTTCTTCCTGCAAACAGCTTTGTCCTTGTTTGTAATTCCTCAGTATGTGAAAGCCCAGCCAGCTCAGAGGAAGATTCATCCAGCTGATTAGAGCAGCTTCTCTCTTCTCTCTTATCTAAATAATACACAGGCAGTGTGCATAGAGGGGCCAGGAAGAGTGAGTTCATAGCAGAACCACAACACTGAAGAATTTGGCAGCCTTCCAGACACAGGCCAACAAGTCTGACAGGGGAAAGATACATTGATTTATTACAGAGACTGTCATAGTAGAAAGTGCTGCAGTTAGCCAGAACACATTAGAATAGCTTTTGGAACTTGTAGGATGATAAAAAACAGGATGCAATTTTTGTTACGGAGTCTCTTTAAGCTCTACGACTTTCAAAGTCGAGGAGAGGGCTGTTTTCTGACTTTTATTATCTCAACTGTTAGTTAACTATTTACTTTTCCTCTGCCAGAGGAGAGGTCATTAGTTCACAGACTGTTCTGAAAGAATCATTTTGAATGCTGAGTGTTGTGTAATCTGCACATATTAGAGAATGATGCAATGTTAGAAAAACACTATATACCTGAAAATAAAAATCTGAGAATATTTTCTTTGCTGCTAATCTTCTAGTAATTATTCATAGTACACAACCAATTAATTATATCATATATTTTTTTTTGCTTCAGTGTCTCTTAAGCATAAAAAAGATTGTGGTAAAAAAGACAACATCCTGGCTTCAGGGGGCAGAGCTGAGCAGAGAGAAAGAGGTGGGACTGGTAGAAGTAGTGAGAGGAGGGTAAGTGACACAGCAAATACATGGCTGCAGCAAGAGCTCTTGTGGGCCGCATGTTAGAAAGCACTGGTCTAGATGAAGGCATTTTATCTCCTCTGCCCACTTGCACAGTAGTGTAAATACAGTGGGTTGCAAAAGTATTCGGCCCCCTTGAAGTTTTCCACATTTTGTGACTGTGACATTACTGCCACAAACATGCATCAATTTTATTGGAATTTCACATGACAGACCAATACAAAGTGGTGTACATGTGAGAAGTGGATCGAAAATCATACATCATTCCAAACATTTTTTACAAATAAATAACTGCAAAGTGGGGTGTGCGTAATTATTCGGCCCCCTGAGTCAATACTTTGTAGAACCACCTTTTGCTGCAATTACAGCTGCCAATCTTTTAGTGTATGTCTCTACCAGCTTTCCACATCTAGAGACTGAAATCCTTGCCCTTTGCAAAACAGCTCCAGCTCAGTCAGATTAGATGGACAGCATTTGTGAACAGCAGTTTTTAGATCTTGCCACAGATTCTCGATTGGATTTAGATCTGGACTTTGACTGAGCCATTCTAACACATAGATATGTTTTGTTTTAAACCATTCCATTGTTGCCCTGGCTTTATGTTTAGGGTCATTGTCCTGCTGGAAGGTGAACCTCCGCCCCAGTCTCAAGTCTTTTGCAGTCTCCAAGAGGTTTTCTTCCAAGTTTGCCCTGTATTTGGCTCCATCCATCTTCCCATCAACTCTGACCAGCTTCCCTGTCTCTGCTGAAGAGATGGGACAGAGAGGGAGCATGATGCTGCCACCACCATATTTGACAGTGGGGATGGTGTGTTCAGAGTGATGTGCAGTGTTAGTTTTCTGCCACACATAGCGTTTTGCATTTTGGCCAAAAAGTTCCATTTTGGTCTCATCTGACCAGAGCACCTTCTTCCACATGGTTGCTGTGTCCCCCACATAGCTTGTGGCAAACTGCAAACGGAACTTCTTATGCTTTCTGTTAACAATGCCTTTCTTCTTGCCACTCTTCCATAAAGGCCAACTTTGTACAGTGCATGACTAATAGTTGTCCTATGGACAGAGTCTCCCACCTGAGCTGTTGATCTCTACAGCTCGTCCAGAGTCACCATGGGCCTCTTGACTGCATTTCTGATCAGCGCTCTCCTTGTTCGACCTGTGAGTTTAGGTGGATGGCCTTGTCTTGGTAGGTTTACAGTTGTGCCATACTCCTTCCATTTCTGAATGATCGCTTGAACAGTGCTCCATGGGATGTTCAAGGCTTTGGAAATCTTTTTGTAGCCTAAGCCTGCTTTAAATCTCTCAATAACTTGATCCCTGACCTGTCTTGGACCTGTCTTGTGTGTTCTTTGGACTTCACAGTGTTGTTGCTCCCAATATTCTCTTAGACAACCTCTGAGGCCCTCACAGAGCAGCTGTATTTGTACTGACATTAGATTACACACAGGTGCACTCTGTTTAGTCATTAGCACTTATCAGGCAATGTCTATAGGCAACTGACTGCACTCAGATCAAAGGGGGCCGAATAATTATGCACACACCACTTTGCAGTTATTTATTTGTAAAAAAATGTTTGGAATGATGTATGATTTTGGATCCACTTCTCATGTGTACACCACTTTGCATTGGTCTTTCATGTGGAATTCCAATAAAATTGATTCATGTTTGTGGCAGTAATATGACAAAATATGGAAAACTTCAAGGGGGCCAAGTACTTTTGCAACTCACTGTATGTTCACAAGATGGCAGACCACATGGTGTTGAGCATGTGCATGGTACAACTTGTACAATGGGGTGGCAGTAGCAGGACCAAAGGGATTGCAGCTCTGCCAGAAGCCAGACTGGCACTTTCTCCATGTTTATCATATAAAAGTATAGATGTGCAATGTACAAAACGTTGTGCATTGCTATAGTAAGGAGATCTACTATCTTGTGCATTAAAAAATGGGAGGCTTTACTCATACCTCCCAAATTTTTGAGATAAGAAAGAGGGACACTTAAGCCACACCCTGCCACTTCCCTGACACAACCATAGTCATGCATACCATTAAGATTTCATAGTAAAATATGTTGTTTTACAATTCAAACCAGGGGCGTAGGAATAGGGATAGAAGGCATAGCAGTTGCTATGGGGCCCCAGGCCACTAGGGGGCACCATCCTGGTAGCAGGAAACATCTTTTTTTTATTATAAAATTTAGTTTATTAACAGAGCAGGAAGAAAGTACCCTCCACCCTCCCTAAAGCCCCCTTTCCCAATGATCCTGGCTAAAATCTTGAAGCAGCAGCAGGCAGGTGAGAGGGGACTATTTTCTCACCAGTCTGCTGTGAATAGATGCCTCCCTGGCTGACCCGACAATTAATCTGTAGTTCCGGCCAGGGAGGAGGAGCTGCTGCTGGTGGTGTGCACGGAGGATTCCTGATGCTGCTGTGCAGAGTGAGGAGACAGCCTGTGTGTGACATACAGTTCCTAGGAGTGAGTGCAACCTCGTTATTCCATGTGAGTTGAGAAAGCAGCGCTGCTGATGCTGCTTCTCTGGCTACTAATTACACTGTCTGCAAGTAGAGAGGGAGGGGGTTGCAATGCTAAGTAACTTCTATTAGAAAGGGGACAAAACTTGTAACCTGATCAGAGGTGTATTTGCTCACAGATCTGACACATGGCTGTGGCCCACCAGAAAAGAGTTCCCCATACACAATGCTGCATGTGGTGAGGAACAGCTCTTTCAGCTGAGGGGCAAATGTATATCCATCAGACTGCACTTCTCACATTTTCCTCCATTTGACCATTACTAGCTGCCCAGTGCAAATTAGCATATCCCAAAAAAATCCAGCTTACATGTACAAGCTCGGCTTGTACTGTTTCCAACGCGTACATTTGTGGCAGTTTTCCACAATTGCGTGTAGACAATCTTCTGCAGCACAGTACAGAGTACATAGTCATGTCACTGACTGTCCTCAGAGGAGCTCACAGTCTAATCCTACCATAGTCATAGTCTAATGTCCTACCATATTATTATTATGTATTTATAAAGCACTTACATCTTCTGCAGCACTGTACAGAGTACATAGCCATGTCCCTGACTGTCCTCAGAGGAGCTCACAATCTAATCTTACCATGGTCCTAGTCTAATGTTCGACCATGTTATTATTATGTATTTATATAGCACTGACATCTCCTGCAGCACTTTACAGAGTACATAGTCATGTCACTGACTGTCCTCAGAGGAGCCCACAATCTAATCCTACCATAGTCTAATGTCCTACCATATTATTATTATGTATTTATATAGCTCTGACAACTTCTGCAGCACTTTACAGAGTACATAGTCATGTCTCTGACTGTCCACAGAGGAGCCCACAATCTAATCCTGTCATAGTCAAAGCCTAATGCCCTACCATATTATTATTATGTATTTATATAGCACTGACATCTTCTGCAGCACTTTACAGATTACATAGTCATGTCACTGGCTGCCCTCATAGAAGCTCAAAATCTAACCCTACTATAGTCATATGCTCATCGCAGTCTAGGGCCAATTTTAGGGGAAAGCTATTAAGTTATCTGCATGTTTGGGATGTGGGAGGAACTGGAGTGCCTGGCGGAAAACCATGCAGACATGGGGATAACAGACAAACTCCATGTAGATGTAGTGCCCTAGCTGGGTTTTTAAACCGGGACCCAGTGCTGCAATACAAGAGTGCTATCCACTATGGCACCATGCTGCCCACACATTCTAGCCACATTATGCTAGAAAAAGACTAACAACATTATAGACATCATTAGTAGAAGGCTGTTAGCACCATCAAAGGGAGACCACTGGCAAGTAGGTGTTTGTTTGGCCGGGGGGGGGACTGGTAAAAAAAAATTGCTTTGGGGCCCAGTGAGTTGTAGCTACGCCCCTGATTCAAACCACACTGGCCCTTTCTATCCTCATTCATTTGACTTCATATTAACATTTGAAAATAAGAAATATATCAATTTAAAGAATGAGAATAAAGTTAAGAGTCAGATAAACATATTTTTTTCAGTAGAAAAATACATATAATTACACAGATCTGTACATCAGTCCTGAAAGAGGGACAAATGAGTAAGAAAGTGGGACAGGGTTCCTAAGAGGGACTGTGCCTCCTAAAGAGTAACAGTTGGCATCTATGGCTTTACTGTTACTAACAATCAATAACCACTTAAAGAGGAACTGTAGTGAAAATAACAAAGAGTAATATTGCTTACTTTTTACAATATTCATGTATAGATTATTTGGTCAGTGTTTGCCTATTGTAGCATATTTCCCCTCCCTGATTTACATTCTGAAATGTATCATTAGTGGTGACACAGGGTGGGATTATCCACCAGGCACATTAAGCAGCTGATTAGGGCCCTATTCAGGGACTAAAGGGCCCCATCAGCATGCAATCCTGTATCTTTTACATGTCTGGTGTGGCTAAGGGACCCCATAAGCATGCAGGCGCATCATTACGCTAATTCATTCCAAGCCTGTGTCCCGGTTCTCATCCATTGTGTCCTGAATGTGTACTTCCGCTACATAAAATAGTCCCAGTTACATTAGCAAGCATGAAGACAGGACTATTGCTGAGTTCGGCATGGCGGAAGGATTCCGTTTTTGAGCGGGTCAGCTGTTTTGAAATGCACAGCGGCATGAGGAGAGGAGACCAGGAAGCAGGAGGAATGTGCCTGGCACTGACTGCAATAGAGGATGCTCTGCCCAGGAGTCACATTCCGTAAGTAATCATTCCCCCTCTTTTTCCCTCACACATGGGCTATACAGAGAATGGGGGTGAAACAGGGATGTCTACCATCCCTGGAATACTGTATATATATATATATATATATATATATATGTATATATATATATGTATAGTGCTGTCTGTAACATCGTTAAGTGTTATGCTGTGGGCATGTGCGGCATCTCTTGGATTGAAGTGAAAGGCAGCCGAGCAGTGTGATCCTCCCCTCACCCTCCGTGTACAGGCAGCAAGATAACGGAGACTCTACTGACAGGACATTCCTCAGGTGAAACCTGTATACAGGGGGGGGGTCTTGCCTGTGTTTTCATTGTGTCAGAGTGTCTGAGGCTGACAGCCTGATTACAGTGTGCACATTTTCATGGAAAGTAACATGTTTACTGGCAATATGTGAGAAAATGTGTGTATGCTATGGCCACTCTGCAGGATACTTCCAGCATGACAATTTATTATTTATATAGACCAAAATCTTCTGCAGCGCTGTACAGTGTGCAGGGCCGGATTTGTACTTTTTACCGCCCAAGGCCCATTACCTCCAGCCGCCCCATGACAACAACGTGGTTAGGATAGGGTTATCGGCCATAGAAAAGGGGGGAGGTTAGAAATACTAATAGATCAAGTTATTAGGTTTAGGTACTTACAAAAAAAAAAAAAGTGCTTAGGAAAGATTAAAAACTAGGGCTTTTGGCAATTTAGGTTGAGGCTAGGAATTTGAGAATAGCATTATGGGAAAAGGGTTAAAATTAAGTATCAGGTTAGAGTGAAGCTGGCCATACGACTATTGATTTCTACCCAATGTTCCAAAGCTAGTTCAGAAGGAACTGATTCCTACCACACACAGCACATTCATTTTTTAATAGATTCCAGCAGGGAATCTATTGAAGAATCTATTAACTGATCGAGCCCCAACGCTGCACTGTTTGATATAATGCTATGGCCTATCAATCATCTGCCACTCCTGCTCCACCCCCAATTGACCCAGGCGTCCTGTTTGATTGATACTTTAGATGAATTTTTGGTCAAAATCAATGAAATATAAATGAATTGATTTCCATTTGATTTAATCAGAGTGAACGAATCAGCAGGGAATCACATTAGAAATGTAATGTGTGTGTATGGGGACCTTTGCTGATCACAATACTAAGGTGATTAAAGGACCACTATCGCGAAAAAAGTAGGCAGTTACAATCTGACAGGTTTTAGGCCAGTCCATCTCCTCATGGATGATTCTCAGGGTTTTCTTTGTTTTCAACAGGATTTCCTGACCAGCAGTTTAACTGCCAAAATAGTAAGACACCAGCCGGCCTCCCTACTCACTTGCACACTATTTTGTCAGTTAGACTTTGCAACTGCTGTTCAGGAAATGCTGTTGAAAACATAGAAAACTCTGAGAATCCCCCATGAGGAGATGGACTGGCCCTGTCGGTTCAGTCAGATATTAACTGCCTACTTTTTTTATGATAGTGGTCCTTTAAAGTGCTGCAGAAGATGTTAGCACTATATAAATACATAATAATAATAATGTAGGACATTAGACTATGACTATGGTAGGATTAGACTGTGAGCTCCTCTGAGGACAGTCAGTGACATGACTATGTACTCTGTAAAGTGCTGCAGAAGATGTCAGTGTTATATAAATACATAACAATAATATATTGGTAGGACATTAGACTATGACTATGGTAGGATTAGATTGTGAGCTCCTCTGAGGACAGTCAGTGACATGACTATGTACTCTGTAATGTGCTGCAGAAGATGTCAGTGCTATATAAATACATAATAATAATATGGTAGGACATTAGACTATGACTATGGTAGGATTAGATTGTCAGCCCCTCTGAGGACAGTCAGTGACATGACTATGTACTCTGTAATGTGCTGCAGGAGATGTCAGTGCTATATAAATACATAATAATAATATGGTAGGACATTAGACTATGACTGTGGTAGGATTAGAGTGTGAGCTCCTCTGAGGACAGTCAGTGACATGACTATGTACTCTGTAATGTGCTGCAGAAGATGTCAGTGCTATATAAATACATAATAATAATAATATGGTAGGACAGACTATGACTATGGTAGGATTAGAGTGTGAGCTCCTCTGAGGACAGTCAGTGACATGACTATGTACTCTGTAATGTGCTGCAGAAGATGTCAGTGCTATATAAATACATAATAATAATAATATGGTAGGACAGACTATGACTATGGTAGGATTAGAGTGTGAGCCCCTCTGAGGACAGTTAGTGACATGACTATGTGCTCTGTAATGTGCTGCAGGAGATGTCAGTGCTATATAAATACATAATAATAATAATATGGTAGGACAGACTATGACTATGGTAGGATTAGAGTGTGAGCTCCTCTGAGGACAGCCAGTGACGTGACTATGTACTCTGTAATGTGCTGCAGAAGATGTCAGTGCTATATAAATACATAATAATAATATGGTAGGACATTACACTATGACTATGGTAGAATAGATTGTTAGCTCCTCTGAGGACAGTCAGTGACATGACTATGTACTCTGTAATGTGCTGCAGAAGATGGAAAGACAAATGACTGTGGGGGGAGGAGAAGGGAAACAATTCTACCTGATAAAAATGATGAAAGGAATAACAGGGGTGCATGGAGAGAAGAGATGGAAGCCAGGCTACAGGAGGACAGAGGAGAGCACCAGGCAGCCCTGTTTTAGTAGCTACTAGCTTCGGGAGTCACAGGCTCCCGGGAAGGAAGAAGGAGGGGGAGGGAGGGGAGAGAGAGGGGGATCCCAGCTGGTCACGCATTGCACAGGATCAGGCAGGCACAGCGTGATTCTAGTCTGCAAAATGCTTGCTGTTCTGCAGACACTTCTCCTCCCTCCCTTCCCTCTCACAGCGCTGCCACCATGCACAGATACCTGTATGCTGTGCTGAGAGTAGCCGCCCGTCTTCTTCCTGAATCTGAATCTCGCGGCTTGGCTTCTCTGCTCAGCCCCTCCTCCCTCAGTGTCAGAGCAGAGAGGAAAGGAGGGGAGGGGCGCTTTCCACCGTGCACTGCAGAATGCAGATTCTAGGAGAGACTGGGGACAGCGCAGCTGCCTAGTGTACAATGTGCGACAGCCGCCCCAGCTTTTCTGACGGCAGGTTTCCGCCCTAGGAACGGGCCTAGGTGGCCTGTGCGGAAATCCGGCCCTGACAGTGTGCATAGTCTTGTCACTGACTGTCCTCAGAGGGGCTCACAATCTAATCCTATCATAGTCATCAGGTCCGGCTTAAGCAACAATGGGGCCCCAGGGCAAAATAAACCTGGGGGGCCCCCCCAACATATACCCCGGAACAAAAATCGGCATTAGGGGACCTTTTTGCAGCTGGTATAGTCAGGATGTGAAGTCCCAATCGGTCGGAGCTCCACATTCTGGCTATCCCAGCCTGCATGGGGGACAAGGGGTTAAAAAGTTTCAGGAGGGGGGACCCCACATAATTTTAAAAAAAAAAAAATTCCCACACTCTAAACATAAAAAAAAAAATTGGGAAAATAGGAGAAAATGCCAGGGATCTTCATGCAGCCATATTGCGGCTGTATAGCGATCCCTGGCCAAAGCGCTGCGGCTGCGTATAGACCCCCTGGAAACCCCGTCAGGAAATTTATTGCGCTTTCATTTGATGCATGTAAAATTACACTACCGTTAGCTTTGCTACTAAAAGTAACATTTACCGCATTTAAAAGTATACTTTTTTCCTTCGAAACTTTAAAATCGATTTTCTCAAAAACTATAAGGTCTTTTTGAAAAATTGTTTTTTTTCTCTTATTCCTAATGATCTCCTTAACATATCCTGCAAATTTAGGGTTTCTAGCATTTAAGGTGGATTTGCTATTAACCATTAAAGTCGGCAGGTTTTTAAATGTGTATTTTTTTCCTTTGAAACTTTAAAATCGATTTTCTCAAAAACTATAAGGCCGATTTGAATTTTTTTTCCTCTTGTAGCCACTGGGGGCCCCTACAAGCTCTGGGGCCCTGGGGAAGCTGCCTCCTTTGCCTCTATGGTAGCGCCGGCCCTGATAGTCATAGTGTAATGCCCTACCATATTATTATTATGTATTTATATAGCACTGACATCTTCTGCAGCACATTACAGAGTACATAGTCATGTCACTGACCGTCCTCAGAGGAGCTCACAATCTAATCCTACCATAGTCATAGTGTAATGCCCTACCATATTATTATTATGTATTTATATACACTGAGATCTTCTGCAGCACATTACAGAGTACATAGTCATGTCACTGACCGTCCTCAGAGGAGCTCACAATCTAATTCTACCATAGTCATAGTCTAATGTCCTACCATATTATTATTATGTATTTATATAGCACTGACATCTTCTGCAGCACATTACAGAGTACATAGTCATGTCACTGACTGTCCTCAGAGGGGCTCACAATATAATCCTACCATAGTCATAGTGTAATGCCCTACCATATTATTATTATGTATTTATATAGCACTGACATCTTCTGCAGCACATTACAGAGTACATAGTCATGTCACTGACCGTCCTCAGAGGAGCTCACAATCTATTCCTACCATAGTCATAGTGTAATGCCCTACCATATTATTATTGTGTATTTATATACACTGACATCTTCTGCAGCACATTACAGAGTACATAGCCATGTCACTGACCGTCCTCAGAGGAACTCACAATCTAATCCTACCATAGTCATAGTCTAATGTCCTACCATATTATTATTATGTATTTATATATCTTAGAAGTAAGTAGGAGGCGCCCGGGAAGAGATATGCAAATATAATTTATAACTCTATATGGTAGTATCCAACAACAATAGTAATATTAGGTTGTCCTACCTTATAGGTGTCCCATTAGGGATAAAGGCAAGTAGAGGCTCAAGTATTAAAAGTCAATTTAATTGGTACACTAAACAAAGCGTTTCACGGCTACAGCCGCTTCCTCGGGTCATTAACAGTGCCTTAAAATACAAATGGCAGTTCTCAGATACCGAAAGAATAAAATATGAACATATAAAAAAATACTAAATACAGTAAAAAATGAATATACACAAGCTACATAGTAGCAGAAAAGATCAAAGAGAACAGTTATGTCTAGCAGCTACATGTCTATGTCAGGTGGGACTGTGTACACCACCAGAGATAGAAAACATATACATAACTGCATCTACACCTCTACAGTGAATAATATACAACCTTAGGTGCACATATATATATACGCATAGAGTCGATCTTATATCCAGACACAAGCATATATGCATAAGTTTCTAGTTACATACACACTTTGTGATTTTAGAGTTGTTTGAAAAGTACATAAAAGAACCATTGCATGTGCAAATCTACATCAAAAGGTGTAAGCTCAGGGGGAAAAGTTACTACAACCTAGGAACAGTATAGGTAAACAGTATAAATTATGTATAGGGTAGGGATTGATAGAGGTTTTAGAGTATGGCTGCATTGTAGGGTAGAAGAATAGAGAGCGATAGGGTGGGTCCTGCATAATGTAATAGAGGGGACTCCCTCTGAGTTGCATTGTTAGGGTGTTGTAATATTGAGGTTATGTAGAGGAGTCCGTAGGGGGAGGTACTAATCTATAGGCTATAGATATGGGGAGTGAGGGTGGCGTGGGACGCTCAGCTGGAGGCAGCATTAAGGCTTTAAATGTACCCGTGCTGTGGGTAGGAGGGTATGTATTTATATAGCACTGACATCTTTTGCAGCACTTTACAGAGTACATAGTCTTGTCACTTAACTGTCCCTCAGAGGAGCTCACAATCTAATCCCTGCCATAGTCATAGGTCTATATAAGTAACATGTTAGTGTATTTATTGTAGTCTAGGGCCAATAGAGGGGGAGGCCAATTTACTTGCCTGTATGTTTTTGGGATGTGGGAGGAAATCGGAGTGCCTGAAAGAAACCCACACAGACACGGGGAGAACACACAAACTCTGTGCAGAAAGAGCCCTGGCTGGGATTCAAACAGTGCTGCAAGGCAAGAGCGCTAACCACCGTGCTGCCCAATGACAATGTGTTTATATCACTATACTTCTAAATTCCTAGTAACTTGCTAGCGTTCGGTAGGGGGGGAACAGAGCGGGTTGAAGGAGGGGGTCCAAATCAGCTACTTTGCTTAGGGCCCCATTTGTCCTTAATCCTACTCTGTGGTGACATCTGTAGTTCTGCCAGGTGATCTGTATGGAATGTTTGTTACTGATAGTTCTATGCACAGAGGGAGATATTGCTTGCTTGGCAGTTGGAAAAAGCTGTTATTTCCCACAATGCAACGAGGTTACCAGACAGCAAATTATCGGGGCCTAGGTCGTAATATCACACTGTGGTAGGGGTTTCACCACAATATCAGCCAGATCCCCAGATGATCTATTCGAGAAAAGGTAAAGATTTCTCATAAGAAAGGCGGTATCAGCTACTGATTGGGTTCAGTTCTTGGTTATAGTTCCTCTTTAACTCAAACTGTAAACATGTACTTACTAAGGTTCTGCTTTAAATAATATACACCACTATATTCTTTGGCCTCAATTCACTAAGATCATGCTGGAGATAATAAGGCAAGATAAAACTTGCCACGACACAGTGAGAGAGTTATCTTATCTCTCCATTCTTTAAGTTACCTCCTCGGTAGTTATTTTCACACACAGTAAACTAACAGCCTGTCTTTATCTGTGGAGTTATTTTAAGGATTGAAGAGTTAACTGAAAGACAGAAGAGTTAAAGCGGACCCAAACCAAACGTTTTTTTAATTCAAAATATTTAGTTGCAGCACTCTTACACATACAAAGATAAATAAACACTCCTTCAAGCCTATGAGCATTTCAGTGCCTGCTTTTCACCCTTCTCTTTGCATAACTAGGATTATACTAGGGGCAGCCATTAGCAATTCCTCCTTTGCTGGAAACCATCTACTCCACCAGTTTGCCGGACAAATCCCGGCAATTTGAAAGGAAGGGAGGGGTTCCTCCAATAAATGTAAAATATTTTATATTTGTCTCTGCCGCTACAACAAGCAAATGACCAATAGTCACTCTATCTCTTTAACCACTTGGCATCCAGACCTCGTTTCCCACTTATAGACCAGAGCAGTTTTGACATTTTAGCTGTGTCCCTGTTTAATCAGTAATAATGTTATCCTTATTTATGACACCTAAATGAAATATAGATTGTTTATTTCAAGACTATGTTTTCAATGAATGACATTTTTACCTCTAACAATTTTGTTTTCTATGCATTTTAATAGGAAAAAGATGGAAAAAAACACATTATTTCTCAGTTTTACCAATTCCAGTTTACAAATAAAAAGCGCTATTGTAGATAAAAATCACACATTTTGTTTGACTATTTCTACTGTTTATCACAAAACTTAAACTACGTCTCTGTCACAATTTAATGGTATTTTTCACTATGAACTGAGAAAATAAAAGTTTTTATTGGTAAAAATCAATCTTATTGGCTCAGGGATCATATATTGGCTTTCACCAATTAGTGCTGCATCAGATAGTGCCGGAGGTTTTGCACAGAGGCAAGCCCAATCCTGCACAGCTGTACTTCAGCTACATGACTTCTATCTACATCCTCGTGGCTTAGATGAAGTCACAGAGGACGTAGATGTATTGTAGTGGTGGAAAAAGTGATTAATTGTATCCTTCACTCTGGTGGCTAGTAGCGCTGCCAGAGAGCATAAGACAGCCGCCTTTATAAGCGCCTGGCAATGTGCATCTGCAACCACACACAGCCTCTGGGGAGCCGCTGTGAGCAGAGGAAGGATTTAGCTGTTCGAAGGGACTCCCAGAGTTGCCAAGGGAATGTTGCCGAAGTACATGCATGACATTCTATATTGTGGGGTTGTCCAACATTTTGTCCACTCCGTCCAGCAGGACAAAAATAATAGAATGCCGTACATGATAGTCAAAATGTGTCAGATAACAATAACCATATTTTACACCAGAGTTAAAGTGGACCTAAACTGAAGTAAAGAAAAAGAGTTTTACTTACCTGGGTCTTCTAATAGCCCCTTGCAGCCATCCTGTGTCCTCTATGATCCTCTGTTCCCCGGTCGTGGCTTAGTTTAGTTTTCTGCTGACTGGTACGTGCATCCTCAAACGCGTTCTCGTCCGCAAGAGGCTCCTGCACATGCGTAGGAAGCTCTTGCACATGGGAATGCGAACGAGGATACGCTTGGCCAGGACTATGCAGGCGCAGTGGCAGGCGCAGTGGGGGAACTGAGGATCGTAGAGGACTGTTGTGAGCACAGGGCGACTGCAGGAGGCTGGTAGAAGCCCCAGGTAAGTGAAACTCTTTTCTTTACTTGTGCCCCCGTGTCCCCCTGTTTGCAGAGTATAAAGTGCGCAGCGCAGCAGCGTTCATCTTACCGTTCATCCTCGCCGGGATCGGCTTCATTCTGCTTGTGACGTCACAGGAAGCAGGAATCAATAGAGCCAGATGCCGGCGAGGATAAACGGTAAGATGAATGCTGCTCCGCTGCGTACTTTATACTCTGCAAACAGGGGGACACGGGGCACATTCGGAGGGAGGGTGGGAGGGAGGTACGAATGAATTTACATTGTGATTACCGGCATTCTGCATCTTATATTGCCGGCTCGCGCCTTGATAATTTTTTTTCCAATTTCTTTAAACATTCTTTATGGAATGCGGGACTAGGGGTGTATTGGGGGCGTGGTTAGGGGTGTGGCCTTAATGTCCCGGTTTCCCTTTCCTAAATGTTGGGAGGTATGCAACTGTGGTTGGGACCTTTGAACTAGAAATACTAGCTTTCGTGTTTTTTGCAGTTGAATCATAGATGCAACTCTGACTGTGCTCCTGGCAGCTTCCTTATCGCTGTGTGCACGCTCACAGCACTATCAGCCGTGAATGTGAAGACATTAGCGTGGCCAGCGCGGCATCCAGAATCCAACTGCGCATCAGTGGAAGCTAGTATATCAGGTTCAAAGGTAGTTGGAGTCTAGTACGGGCCCAATAGTGGAGAAACAGAGGCTTGTGGGGGGGATGGAGGACATAGTCATGGACTGAATACTATTACGGATCAATGTATGTACTCTATTTCACTCAGTTTTTTTTTAAGCCAGAATACCCTTTAGCACAACAAACCAAGGCCCAGACTTCAACCAATAAAGAGAATCCCTTAGGGCCAGTTCCCACTGTAGCGGGCGAGCTTCTCCGGTTGGAATTCATGATAGTATAATATACGTGTTATATTTTCTTGCTTATCTAGATATCCACTAGATGTCACTGTTACCACATAGTTCGCAATAAAGCATCTTCTCACCACTAGACCCCACTCACGATGAATCTTGAGTGCTTGGAATGCAATTTACAATCTACCCTGAATTGTAACATTATTATTTAGTATAGTGACCATAATGAATCATATTTTTTTTAAAGCATAGGGTGTTATGTCATACCATTTGCGTCTGATAAATAATGTGCATGTATACTGTCATTAAGAGTATGCTTTCTAATGGTTCATATCATGTAGGAAAAAAAGAGCTAATCTGAGATGTTTCTCTCTGTCTCTATGTCTCTCTCTAGTTACTGTGGTAACGTAATTGACAAAGCCTTTCTACAACATAATGGCAGACAACCTGCAGATTCCCTGCTATTGTGAAACTGCCAGGTCCCTCCCTGCTGCATAGTGGAACATGCTAACATGCTGCCAATTGCAACCTTAAAGGGGTCTCAGCTTCAAACCAAAGTATAAGCTTGAATAGAGTTTTCAGTTTAAGGGACAATTGTACAGCATATGAATGAAATCGGCGCCGGTAGACTTGGGCACAGGATAAAGCCGGTATATGGCTTACCATGCTCCTGCACAAGTCCCGGTGGACTATTTCCCCTCCAGGTCGATGTGGATGGTGGGGAATGATGAAATTTGGCTTCCAGCTATTGCAGGCGGCTGAATTACAGTGTTTTAAAAGTAACTTCACCTCCGTCTTCTGACAGAGCTGAAGTTACGTGCTGTGTGCCACTATAGCCATAATTACTATTACGGTCTACGGTGGCGCCAGCTGCGCCCAAATCTCCTGCTCTGCATTGGCCACGAATTGTATGTACCAAATACATGCTAAATCTGCAAACTGACCCTTTCCAAAATCCGATACTAATTTTGCTGCACGGAAAAGACCTGAGGCTGCTAGTGGTGTAATGCAGTGATCTGCAAACTTGGCTCTCCAGCTGTTAAGGAACTACTAGTCCCACAATGCATTGCGGGAGTCTGACAGCCACAGTCATGATTCATAAAGGCAAATGCATTGTGGAACTTGTAGTTCCTTAACAGCTTGAGAGCCAAGTTTGCAGATCCCCGGTGTAGTGTAATTGCAGATTTTGCTTCCCCAGCCTGTCTGTAGTTTATAAATGCTTCTATATTACCAGCGGTTAGTACACTGTACACAGCAGTGGAGTGGCTACTGCCAGTTTCCTCTGATTCTTCCTTCTACTAAAGCAGGGATGTCAAACTGGTCCTTCAAGGGCTGAGGTCCTCACACATTTTTGACACAGCTCAAATTAATTGATAGGTCTAAATTAGGAAAGTTGTGGTCCATCAGGTAGAGCCTAGGTTCTCAACGTGTGGTACGTGTACCCCTGGGAGTACTTCTGATGGTTCCAGGGGGTACTCGGGCTTGATATACTTAACCAAGAATAACAAATTTAGAGTTTTTAAAAATGCAAAATCCTATATAAACAACACCAAATCAGCTAATAAAAAGTAATAGTAAATGCTTGGAAATAGTTTAGAACCAATTATGTACTACAATTGAAGAATTTGTTAAGGGGTACTTCTGATAATGTTTTCTATTCCAGGGGGTACTTGGCGAGTACAGGGTTTTATAAGGGGTACATACCAGTAAAATGTTGAGAAACACTGAGGTAGAACACATTCCTCTCTTTCTCAGTCCATCCTAAACACTGGCATGGATCTGGCCCTCCGGGACTGGAGTTCGACACCTGTGTACTAAGGGGAGTCTAGGCATTACTAACCTATTTGTAATCTAAGCCCTACATGTAACTTGCCTTGTGCATCTCAGGTCTAATAAAGATATAGACAGGAAGAAAATATATGACAGCAAGAAGCACAAAAACAGTCCAGATGACCTATATTTTGAAGGTCTGCAAGAAGGTACTAGGGCATTGATTATTTCTGAAAATATGAGTGGTTGAGCAGCAAATGAGAGAAACTGAGCAAATAACTTCTTCCCACAAATGCTCAAGCAACCAATCAAGAGAAATAAAAAAAACGGGCCTTTATAATGAGGAGTGTGTGTGTGTGTGGGGGGGGGGGGGGGGGGGGGATTTCTTATTCTGTTCTATGATTTCATGCTGATAGGAGGGGTAGGAATAGAGAGACAGGTACATAGCTGCATCCATTTCAAGGAAAGTTCTATTAGGGTGTATCGTAAATTGAATTTTTTTGTTCTTTCATTTTGTTATTGTGGATGCATATACACATTAACTGTATATACTCGAGTATAAGCCGACCCGAGTATAAGCTGACCTCCCGACTTTTACCTGGAAAAAAAGTTGGACGCGAATATAAGCTGGGGGTGGCAAAAGCCACAACCACAACTCACAGCCATGGCCGGCCACAACCATAAATTAGAAAAGCTGCATAAATTCAGCAGATTGCAATAATAAGCCAGAACATGGACATGCAAAGAACTCCTGTTGCAAAGTTTAAGCAGGCATAAAGATAAAGCAAGGAATGCAGAGCCACAGTCATGTATCTAAAACTTGATAAAGGAATGCAAGGATTCTCACCACTCAGTAGACACTGTCCCTGTATGCCTTCCATGGCTACAACACGAGATGAGGTTAGCTGGGACCTCCCATGGAAATTTCATGTGTGGTCTCCCTCAGATGATAAACCACTGTGCATATAGTGGGGGAACTGTGGGGGTTACTCAAAGAGCAGCGACTCGAGTATAAGCCCCCCATTTTTGGACCACTTTTTTGCCCCAAAATTTTGGCTTATACTTGAGTATATACAGTATGCATTTTAAAACTATGTTTAGTTGTAACTATTCTATAACTTTTCTAGCAATTATTTCACTAGTTCGGTTTTAGGTTGAGCCACATTGTTTAGGCTCAGCTAGTGACAACACAGCAAATAGTGAACCAGTGCAGGAGAAGAGAGGTCTTTGATCCCTGCGAGTGCCATGGATTAGGTAAGACACACTGTCACTACACACACTGGTAGCCAGGTAGGTTCCACCAGTCTAGCCAGCCTGCCACCCCCCTTCCCAGACGTCTCTCGTTTACATTTTCAAACAAGCGGCGTCCGCCTCCTGCAGAACAGTCCCGGGTCCCCCTCACCTTGCTTCTAGACCTCAGATAAGTGGCAACCTGCTGCGCCACAGTGAAGATAGGAGAGCGGTTCACCTGGTAAAGGCACATATAACGGAAGTAATTACTTACGGTATATGTGATGCTATGGGCAGAGCCGGGACAAGGTCCTCCAGCACCCAAGGCTGAGACACCAAAGTGCGCCCCTCCATCCCTCCACCCCAGCTGTCACACACTGATTGCTATTAGACTAAGAGGTGCCACAGGGCCCACAACCTCCCCAACACCTTAATATCTAGTTATCTGGCTTGCAGTCACTTCCATGTATCCCCTTTTCTTATTTCTTTCTGCTTCAAACACAATTAGGAATGATAGCTGAATGAATTGTGCGCCCCCTCCCACACTACGCCCTGAGGCTGGAGCCTCTCCAGCCTATGCCTCGGCCCGGCCCTGGCTATGGGAGCCGCTCTCCTTTCTTCACAGTGGCGTTTCGGGTTGCCACTGATCTGGGGTCCAGAAGTGAGGCGGGGGGACCTGTAACATAATGAAAAGGGATACGGAGGCTGTCATGTTTATTTACTTTTAAAAGAACACCATCGATTAACATGTTTTTTTAACCTGGGATAAATAGTTCCTGAAGTGTTGGTAAATAATCATGTATATATTTTGTTTGCTTATCTCTTTTGTTGACTGTAACAAATTCCTTTCACTCTGAACTGACAGCAATCTGCTCTAATCTGATGGCAGAGTGAGCCATGAGGGGAGGGGGGGGGATTCCCTCACAGTGCATCTGTTAATCCTGTGTGCGAGAGAAATTCCTGTGTCCTGTGTCTCTGACTGAAGTGTCTGAAGAGAGCAGAGGAAATATAACTTGTTATATACATTTGTAATCGTCTGTGACATCACAGTTTTTCATATTTTATTTTTGCTTTCAGAAAAAAATACTCTGTAGTCGGATATGCAAAAAAAACAAAAACAACAACAACACTGGCTGTGCGTTGACGCAGACACCCCTTTTAAGAATGATTTGTCCCAATAGAGCTAATTCCTACACACAATGAATTAAAGCGTTTGTCTCTGATATTTAACATGAAAAGTAGGAAAATGTTTACTTCAACCTTACTTCAGCAATCATCAGGCATATTTATGATGTGTATTCAATACTAACACTTAAAGAGACACTGAAGCGAAAAAAAAAATGATGATATTATGATTTGTATGTGTAGTACAGCTAAGAAAAAAAACATTAAAGGAGTACTATCGATTGAAACAACTTTTTTTTTTGTAATACTTTATATTAGTGTACACATTACCACTAGTGCTATGGGCACTTTATTTATTCACCCAGGTCTCTCTCTCACTATCCCTGCTTAAAAATTCATTTCTCACACAGCTCATAGTAGTTTGGGTCACCCTGAGCTGCTTGGTTACTCTGTCACACAGCTCACAAATATATTTCACTGTGTCACTCACAGCATGCAGCAGACATGAGGAGAAACAGGCTGATCTGAGGTGGTAACAGGTAACTAAATGAGCTGGAATATTGCTGGAATATAACTAGCTATACCAGGAGTCTGTGTTTACACTCAGACTGGCTGCCTGCTTGAGGCGATTCACTCCAGGCTGCATCCACTTTACAAGCTACTGAGAGGGGCAGACCACTGTCTACAATTAGCATTATTAGTATCTTTATCAGTCAAGAGAAGCAAAGATAATAAACACACATTGCTAGAATCTTTAACCCCTTACCACCATATCAACAAGATTCTTTCAGCAAGGTGATAAACTATAAACTGAAGAGTTGATAGCATCTCCCCTTTGCAGAGACATGGTCTAGCCCTCTGGGAGCTCAGTATTAGATACATTTGTATCCAACACTGACGCCAAAACTGACTGAGGATTTTACAGCTGAGAGGAACAGCTGTGTGAGGAATCAAATTGCTCCTAGTACTTGCCCTAATGTGTGCTACAACATACAGCATTTAAAAATAAATGCATACATCGATAGTATTCCTTTAAGATCAGATACATCAGTCTAATTGTTTCCAGTGCAGGAAGAGTTGAGAAACTCCAGTTGTTATCTCTATGCAAAAAAGCTATTAAGCTCTCTGACCAACTTAGTTGTGGAGAGGGCTGTTATCTGACTTTTATTATCTCAACTGTAATTGAACTGTTTACTTTTCCTCTAGCAGAGGAGAGTTTATTACTTCACAGACTGCTCTGAAAGACTCATTTTGAATGCTGAGTGTTGTGTAATCAGGACATATTATAGAGTGATGCAATGTTAGAAAAAACACTATATACCTGAAAATAAAAATATGAGAATATTTTCTTTGCTGCTAATCTTCTAGTAATTATTCATAGTACACAACCAATTCATTATATCATATATTTTTTTTCGCTTCAGTGTCTAACTAAAAAGAAGATTGAATTTGCAGGCAACAGGCAGCTCGCAAAAGTGACTCCGCTGATGCACATTAATCTCCATATGTCATTGTAAAGTTTGCAGTACTTATCAGTAAAGCAGTGTCATTAGACGTGCGCTATGATAAATTCCCCTGCTGTGGACTGTTTCTGTTGATTAATCAAATTACAAAGCCACGCTGAATAGCCCATGTGCCCAGGCATGCTTCAGAAGGGATTTTATATTGAAAAATAGGGAGAGGTGTCTCATATTGTCAAGCTAGTGTTATCTGTTTAATAGGTGTTTTTCATGACATTAGATGCAGTGGTAAACGTAGGTTTAAAGGTAGCCATACGACTTGCCCATATGGAAGCACTGGCCCTGACTAGCTGTCCTGCTCATCCTCTGCCTCTAATACTTGGAACCATAAAGCCTGAATAAGCACGCACATCAGATGTTCTTATTAGATTATCACATGCTTGTTTCAGGTGTGTGATTCTGACACCATTGAGACCAGGTAACTGGTATTGTTTAAAAGGAAATAAATATTTCAGCCAGTAGCGAAACTACAAATCATGCCCCCCCCCCCCAGCAAAATCTCAATGGGGCCCGCAATGTTCACCCCCCTTCTCTTCCCTGCCTTTGGTGACCCTCGCAGCCTGGGGGCCCATCTTACAAGGGTCATGAAACAAGTGTGGTCATCATGATCTCCACACCCATAACAAGTGTAGCCACAAAAACACCTGATCTGAAGGATGGAGCTCCTTATTGGATGAAGGGAAGATTACTAGTGACCCCTCACAACTCTGCCCCCCCCCCCCCGCTCCCCTGTAGTTATGCCCCTGATGTCAGCCTCCACATCTGTGATTTGATTGCCCCAATCCCAGCATTACATTTGCTTGAGAGGAATAGTTATTTGTATCTCATTCACCAGCTCTATTTACTACTAAGGGCATTAGAGGTGCTCATAATTCCCCTCCTATAGACCAGCACAGAGGTGTCAAAGAGGTTCTATTCTGTCCTTCATATAAAAGGGCATAACTATACCCCTTCAGGCCTCCAGCAAAAAAAACCCCAGAGCCCGGGTGCTATGGAGGCCCATTCCTTCCAGAGGGCAGAGGAGCTGTGTGAATACATTTCCCTGCTCTTGTCATGTCCGTTTCCTCTTCCTCCCAGGAGCCACTGCTGTATGCTTAGCTCCATGCCAATGTCATGTGATTAAGAGCCGAAGGGCAGTCTCGTAGAGCAAGTGGCTGCCAGAAGACACAACCCCTGCAAATCCTCCCCGAGTCACAGGGGATATTGGTATGCACCTGTTAACATGCTATGCTTCTTTGTAAGTCCATTCTACATATACTGTATTACTCCACTAATTGCTAGATACTATTCCAACCACAACTTTTGCTATGCTATTAACTTTTATGTACAGAACTTCTCTTTCCTTTTTTGAAATTACTTTCCACCTGATATTAATCCCACAAAAGCTCCAATCCTTCAAACTTTTGCAGCTGATAGACACATTTACTACTAAGTACGTCTGCTGGATCATATCGGTTACCTGATGCCCCCCCCCCTCCCCCAGTATAGAGATAGCCAGATGTGCCCCCAGTAACATGGTAGACCTCTAGTTTAGGTATTGTAATGATCTGCTCAGCTGCCTGTGCAGGCAGGCAGTTTTTTGACCACTGTTCAGGTCTGCATTCTGCAGGTCTCTGGAAGAGAGACCTTTTGTCATTATTTCAGCTTGCTGTTGCTGAGGAATTTGCATACGTTTGTCATGCAAATTGCCTAGCCACATCCCTTGTAGGCCTGCTCTATATATACCATGTGATATCACAGAACTTGGCTGGTCATAAGAGTTAGATCCTGTGTGACACTCGCCGGGAGTGTCAGCCTTGCTCTTTGTTGAAGATTAGCCTAGAGTAATCCCTGGAAACTGCACTGGTCAGGTTTCCTTAGTGCAGTTAGGATTGCTTATCTGTTTTGTTTGTCTGTTGCGATTGTCCTGTCCCAGCGGTGGTCGACAGGAAATCCTTCTGTGTGTCTGGGTGCTAACCGGAACAGTGGTTGTTACCGGTAGCCCCTTTTGATCTGTTTCCCTGGATCGCACTAGCATCTTGCGCTAGTGCTGTGGAACCTTCTGTTCTGCTACTCTGTACCTGGATCGCACTAGCATCCTGCGCTAGTGCTGTGGATCCTTCTGTTCTGCTACTCTGTACCTGGATTGCACTAGCATCCTGCGCTAGTGCTGTGGATCCTTCTGTTCTGCTACTCTGTACCTGGATCGCACTAGCATCCTGCGCTAGAGCTGTGGATCCTTCTGTTCTGCTACTCTGTACCTGGATCGCACTAGCATCCTGCGCTAGTGCTGTGGATCCTTCTGTTCTGTGTTCCTGGATCGCGCTAGCCACTTTCGCTAGTGCTGTGGATCCTGTCGTTCGCTTATTCATGTTTTCGTGTTTCTGTCTTGTCTGCTACGAACGCTTGCTGGAGGCTCGGTGAGGTAACCGTTAAGCAAGCGCTTGCGTCCTCTGTTTCATGTTTGTCTGTCGGTGGTTAGTTAGACGTGTTTGTCTCTATTGTGCTTATCATGTGTAGACCACGCATAAACGCGTGCACTGTTGCGAATGAGTGCGGTGTTTGCGTTTAGCTACCGTTTGTTATTTTCCGTATCTCCTCATTGTATGATTTGCTGTGCCTTTGCTACTCTCGTGCTCTGCCTTGCTGTAACCTTGTGTCACGTCTGGTGATCGCACCTCTCGCGATCGCGTTCCTACTTCATATCTGCTGTGGTGTGTGCACCGTCGCGGGTTGGCGACTAGTTTGGTGCACACACATACAATCTGTCTCTGTGCTCATTCTCAATCGCCTCTCTTGCGATTGCGTTCCATCCCTTCGTGCAATTCCTGTCTGGCGTGTGTGGTAGGGCAGAGGAGCTGTTCCTCTGCACTCCACAGCTCCCCCTGTCGACAGGAATTTCCCTCTACAGGTGCATTGCACCTTCTGCTGGGTTTCCGCAAATTATACGTTTGTGGAGAATTTCCGCAGTGTCAGCGCACACGTCTTGTGCGCTGATCACGGAGAGAATTCCACAATCGTTACAGGTATAATATATATTAATCCCTCCGCCCAGTATAGATAGATAGATGTGCTCCTAGTATTAAGAAGCTTTCCCCACAGTATGGGTAGCAGGTGTACTCCCAGCATTAGGCAATTCACCCTAATGTACATGTGGCCGAAAAGAGATCTGGTGAGTAACTTCTCATCCTATGTTCTGCTCAAGAATCTACCTGGGGCAAAGGAGAGGTGGGGGACACTCAGGGAAGGGTGGGAGCCGCCTCTCCACCATTAGGCACCTGTAGGCTTGAGCCTCAGTGCCTTGATGGTAAAACCAGTCCCGACCATCCCTATTAGGCAACCAAATGTACTAGATATCGGCACACTTGTTTGTATGATATTTTCTGTAATATGCATTTTTGTATCTCTCTTGCTTTGTGCAGCATCGCAGGAGAAGATGAACTGTTAACAGTTATAATCAGGGGCGTTGCTAGGATCCTAAGAGATCCAGGGCACTTTTGGGCACTCCAGCCAGCAAATGGGTGTGGCCATGCACCAGAATGTGGGCGTGGTCATGGGTTGGGCCAAATTTACATAAACTTAACCATGGTCTAAGTAGGCCTCCTAGCAAAATGTTGGTTGAAGCTCCCCTCTCCATTAATACAGAAAGAAATGAAATGCAGCATACCGCATAAATAGGCAGTGTCACTTAAACATATGGGGCAAGCTGGGTGCTGTGTGGTGCCATGCTGGGCACTGTGGTATGTCTATGGGGCATGCTGGGTGTTGTGGTGGTGACATGCTGGAAGTTGTGGTGCCTGGAGCCTCCATAGGAAGCATGCATCGTTGTGTGTGTCCTCACTGTTCGCCCCTCTGACCCCCCAGCAGAGTAGCACAGCAGGAGAAAATACTCCTCCATCCGTTCTCCAAGTCTGGAGACAATGGGCTTGATTCACAAAGCGGTGATAACTCAGTTATCACGCCTAAAAGACTTTAGGCGTGATAAGCGGTGCAAAGCTGAGTTATCACCGATTTGTGCTGCTCTTCGCGCGAAGCTCCCGCGCGCAAAGTTTTGCGCGCGTAGCGCACCGCGCTGCGCGCGCAAAGTCCCATAGGGCTCAATGGACGCTGCGCGCGAAGCACGGCACACTGCGCGCGCAGCGCGGTGCGCTACGCGCGCAAAACTTTGCGCGCGGGAGATCGCGCGAGTTTCTTCTTATCACTCCTAAACTGAGTTTAGGCGTGATAAAGGGCTTTTCACAGGCGTGCAAACACTTTGCACCGCTTTGTGAATCAAGCCCATCCTCTGTAGCTGTAAGGTAAGTACTGCCCCCTGCTGCCTGACTCTGCCTGGGAGACATCCGGGGCACCACAGAATAGATCCGGGGCATGTGCCACTGATCTTTGGGGCTAGCAATGCCTCTGGTTATAATAATAAGTGATTGCCAAGCTATCGAAATTCTGTTTGTCAGGCGAAACCACCAATGCAGCAAAGTAATGAAGAGGGAAATAGAGTGAATGAAAGACTACTGAAACGTGAATTGCAGTAAGTGATAAAGTGTCAGATTAGTCCTAAATGAATACAAGTATTAGGCTACTTTCACACCAAGACGTTGCATTTTAGGGGATGTTAAGGTCGCATAACGTGCCCCTAACGCAAGGTATGGTGGTGTTGAAGTTGGACGTCAGATTGAGCTGCATTATGCAGCTCTCAAAGCAGCCGCTCCAGGATAGTGATGGGAAGTCCGAATCTTTTTAAGGATTCGGATCATTCGAATCGGATCATTGAAAAGATCCGGATCTTTGACCCAAATCATTTGAATCATTTTACTAGGGAAGCAGACTGGGTGAAATGATTAGCAGGACAGGACTTTCCCTGCACTGTACATTCTGTATGTTCATGTTTCTTCCAGACAGACATCCACTGTGAACCGAATCTTTTATTGTGATGATCCGGATGATTTGACACACAAAATCAGGACAATCATGATCCGGACAACATTATGAGTCCCACCAGGAGTCACCACAGTGCAGTGAATATTAATTAGCCATGTGGATAGTCACTGAGCATGTGCAAACAATCTAACGCAGCTCTATAAGGGGTATAACGTACAGCATGCTGCACTTTCATTTAACGTGCTGTGTTATACTCCTATGCAACGTGTGCACTGTGAACACATTGATCTTACAGTGCTGTGAGTTAGGCTGCGTTACTGGCTGCTGCAACGTGGGACTTTAACGTCCCACTGTGAAACCAGCCTTAAAGTATGTATCTGGTCCTTATATTTCCAACTGCTACAATACACAAAAATATTTTCCTAGCAGACTGTGAAGATTACGGTATTGCATTTTAGTCAAAACCAGAGCTGATCAAAACCATACTATTTGTTGTAGCATAATTAGGTGGAAGATACACCTCATAGATTATATAAAGCATAGTCTAATCTGTATTACAGGCACTTATCTTTGTTTTCCAGCAGATGGCACCAGTAAACATATGCGTTCAAATACAAAAGATTAGCTTCCTTATTTTTCATCCCTGATCGTGCTCAGTCTATTAAGTAATATGCTTATTGCCAAGCCCTGGCACTTTATTAATACATACTGTTATATGATGGTATACACGTACATTTTTGTGACAACAAAATGATTGAAAACTCTGAAAAAAATCAATAAACAAACAATCTATCCTACACCATTACATTTTCATAAAAATTGATCAGAAAATCATCAGCCACTCACAATCAACTTACAGTATATAGATAAAAATGGGAAATTCTGTAAGATTTGTTGCTCAAATAAAGAAAAACCTTTTTTTAAAGATTTTTTGTACAAGCCATTCTCTTTATTGAACTGCTGTAAAATGTATTTTGTTTATTGTTTTTTGTGTGGCAACCTTAGCAGTGACCGAGATCACAACATTAGGTACCACAATGGAATAGTGGATGGTACTCTTGCCTTGTTGCATTAGTGTGATGACATTATATGCATGGAGCTTGCATGCTCTCCCCATGTGTGTATGTGTCCCCTCCAAGCACTCCAGTTTTTTCTCCCATATCCCAAAAGCATAAAGATAAGTTAATTGACTTCCTCAAGAATTATTAGCCTAAAGATATGTTCACACTGGTGCATTGCATCAGACAATATAATCATGGGCGTCCGCACATATGGCAAAACCGGGCATCTGCCCGAGCCTGGCCACCCGCTGCCCCCCCCCCCTGGCCGCGTGCCCGTGCAGCCAGCAGGAGGGGACAGCGCAGAGAAGAGAGAGAGCTATGGGCACAGTGGGGAAGGGCGGACGTCCCCCCCCCCTTCCCTCACCTTAGGGGGCTCTCTCTCCCTCGCTGTCCCCTCTGGAATGAAGTGTGCACTGTGCAGCAGCTGGCAGCGGGCAGAACTTACCTCCTCTCGCTCCTGCGCCGGAAGTTCTGGTGCCGCACTCTGGTCTGGATCAGGACAGAGTAGCGGCTAATCCATCCGGCGCGTGCGACGAGAGGAGGTAAGTTCCGCCCGCTGCCAGCCGCTGCATTCTTCATTCCGGACTCCGGAGGGGACAGCGAGAGAGGGAGGGAGAGCCCCCTAAGGTGAGTGCCCATAGCTCTCCCTCTTCTCTCCGCTGCTCCCCTCCTCCTGCACACAGACATGGCCACTTTTTCTGCGGACATATCCCCCTGGCTACATATACTGGGACATATACCCCTGCCTACATATACTGGGACATATACCCCTGCCTACATATACTGGGACATATACCCCTGCCTACATATACTGGGACATATACACCTGCCTACATATACTGGGACATATACCCCTGCCTACATATACTGGGACATATACCCCTGGCTACATATACTGGGACATATACCCCTGGCTACATATACTGGGACATATACCCCTGCCTACATATACTAGGACATATACACCTGCCTACATATACTGGGACATATATTCCTGCCTACATATACTGGGACATATACACCTGCCTACATATACTGGGACATATACACCTGCCTACATATACTGGGACATATCCCCCTGGCTACATATACTGGGACATATACACCTGCCTACATATACTGGGACATATACCCCTGCCTACATATACTGGGACTTATACACCTGCCTACAAATACTGGGACATATACCCCTGCCTACATATACTGGGACATATACCCCTGCCTACATATACTGGGACATATACCCCTGCCTACATATACTGGGACATATACCCCTGCCTACATATACTGGGGACATATACCCCTGCCTACATATACTGGGGACATATACCCCTGCCTACATATACTGGGGACATATACCCCTGCCTACATATACTGGGGACATATACCCATGCCTACATATACTGGGCACATATACCCCTGCCTACATATACTGGGCACATATACCCCTGCCTACATATACTGGGCACATATACCCCTGCCTACATATACTGGGCACATATACCCCTGGCTACCTGTTCTGGGGACATCTCTACCCCTGGCTACCA